>NC_057864.1:160624710-162006794 GCF_019393635.1 Dromiciops gliroides | reverse complement strand
TGGTCAAACAGCTATAAAATGTCAATCAAATCCAGTCTCTAAGAGTAGCCATGATCCCAGCATTCTACATGGCCTGCTAGCCACAGGCTCTGGGATTTCTGGGGCCCTGGGGGCTACTGCAGCAGAGAAGGCGTCAGCGGAGAATCAGTGCATCCTTCAGTAGAGGCCATTGGTGTGGCAGTAGTGGGCACATAGCTGCCGGTGGTACTGCAGGTGATAATCCTTCATCACCTTTCCCACTATGTAGATAAATTCGTCAAAGCAGATCTGGTTGTCTTTGTCCTTGTCGGCCACTTGAAACAGCTGCTTCAAATACTCAGGCTGACTCCGGCCCTGGAGCAGAGCAGCAGAGGTGATGGATCAGCCAGGTTCATTACAACACAGACATTGACGCTGCTGTCTCTACTATGCTCTACCTTGCTCAGATTGTCACAATAGTCCATAAAGGTGGGTAGTACAGGAATCATTATCCCTGTTTTATAGAAGAGGAAACTGAGGCTCAGAGAGAAGTAAAGCAGCTCTTAAAAAACATTTATTAAGCACCTACTATGTGCCAGGCGTGAAGCTGCTAAGCTCTGGGTCACACAACTAGTAATTGGCAAAATGAAGAGCCAGACCCAGGTCTTTTAGCTCCAGAGTTTTCCACCCTGCCAGTGACTCTACTTGTCCTATGTCCTATGTTCTTCTTATAGGGTCCCTGCCCTCAAGGAACTTGCCTTCTGTTTGTTTGGGGTTTTTTTGGTTTTTTAGTGAGGCAATTGGGATTAAGTGATTTACCCAGGGTCACACAGCTAGTAAGTCTTAAGTGTCTGAGGCCAGATTTGAACCCAGGTACTCCTGACTCCAGGTCTGGTGCTCTATCCACTGCACCACCTAGCTGCACCAAGGAACTTGCCTTCTAATGAAGTAAAAGAAGCAGGCCTTTGTTGTTCAGTCGTTTCAATTGTATATGACTCTCCATGACCCCACTTGGGGTTTTCTGTTTTCTTCTTCAGCTCATTTTACAGATGAGGAAACTGAGGCAAACAGGGGTAAGTGATTTGCCCGGGGTCACACAGCTAGGAAGTGCCTGAGGCTGAATTTGAACTCAGGTTTTCCTGACTCTAGGTCTGGTGCTCTATCCATTGTACCACCTAGCTGCTGAAGCAGGCCTACTCAAGAAATAATCAGTGTAGAAGGAAATACTAAATTATGGATAATGAGCAATTACAGAAAAGGACAAATACTAAGTGTCCCCAAAATCCCCTCTAGGTATAAAGTGTTCAAGCTACTGAGTAGTATTCAGTGTATCCAAATATGCATAAAGGGAGTTAGAGAAGAAAGAGCTGGATAAGGGTTGCAGCAATCCTGGAAGGCTTCCTGTAGGGGGTTAGGATTTGAATCGAGCCCTGAAGGCTTAAGAGGAGATAAAAAGTTCCAGGTGAGAGAAACAATAGAAAGAAGTGACAGAGGTCAGGAATGATCCTGGCAACTGCAGGTAATGGTAAAGGGATGGGTGCAAAGAGTGGAGGGAGCATGTAATTCAGTTATTTCAGACTCTTCGTGACCCCATTTGGAGTTTTCTTGGCAGAAATCCTAGAGTGGTTTGCCATTGCCTTCTCCAGCTCATTTGACAAATGAGGAAACTGAAGCAAACAGGGTTAAGTGACTTGCCCAGGGTCACACAGCTAGGAAGTAGCTGAGGCCAGATTCAAATTCTGGAAGATGAGTCCTCTCTATACACTGTGCCACCTAGCTGCCCTAGGAAGGAAGAGAGAATACTGGGAAGCAAAGGAAGACAAGGTTGATTGGGTAGAGGTAGCATGACCTAGCAGATAGGGCATTAAACCTGGAGTTGGAATAATCTAGGTTCAAATCCTCCCTTAGACATTTAATACCTGTATGACAAATCACCTTTACAATGAGGTGGAACTAGATGGCTTTGAATTAAACTATTGTACAATTGAACTAAATGGTTTCTAGGGTCCCTCCAGCTTTTAGATCTAGGATCCCAAAACACAGAATCAGAATAGGGTAGGGTAGATAGGTGGCACAGTAGATAAAGCACCCTGCCTAGAGTCAGGAAGACCTGAGTTCAAATCCGACCTCAGACACTTCCTAGCTGTGACCCTGAGCTAGTCACTCAACGCTGTTTGCCTCAGTTTCTTTATCTATCAAATGATCTGGAGAAGGAAATGGCAAATGACTCCAGCATCTTTGCCAAGAAAACCCTGCCCAAAATGGGATCAGGAAGAGTAGGACACAGCTGAATGACAACAAAGGGCCTTAAAAGCCATGCCAGGCCTTAATACCCTAAAACCTCAGGCAGACAATAGAAGACAAGTAGCAAGTTGACAAGGATGACAGGGCTCAACTCAAATCCTAATCCCCTCCAGGACTTGTGTAGGCATGAAGAGTGAAGACAAGAGAGGGTGTGATGACAGGCAAAGCCCTAGAGGTTTATGGTCCTGGTAGTGGAGAAACATGCCCTGCATCCTCCCCATACTTGGCAAGTAATCTCTTCCTCTCAGTTATCTGTCCCGTCTCCCACACTGCACCCTCCTCCAGAAAGTCGACCCAGTCTGATTAGATATGAACTCTTTGGCTTCCTCTCACCCCACCCAAAACTCACTCTTAATGGGAGCCTTCTACTGCTCTCTATATGACTCTCTGGTCCAATTATGTAATTATCCCAATTCCTAACCTCACCCTTAAAACTCACCTCCTCTGATCTCTTATCATTATCATTCTGTTATCTGTGTGTCATATTTCATAGAGACATATATCTCTCTGTCTGTGTGTCTTTATATATCCTGAAACAGCTTCATGAACAATTTGATCCTTAAATGATAAGGACCACCTTGGAGATAGAGGGCTGTTAGCCTGGAGGTAAAGAGACTTCCCTGCCTGTAGTCAAAGAGTGGATAGAGCACTGGATTTGAGTTCAAATCCCACTTTGGACTACTTACTAGCTGTGTTACCCTGGGCAAGTCATCTTCTGCCTTCTCAGTTTCCTCATTTGTAAAGTGAGGACAATAACAGCCCTCCCTCCCGGATTGTTGTGAGGATCAAGTGAGACAATGTTTCTAAGCATTATATAAATGCTAGCCATTATTATTCTCCATCTAGGACTCTCAAAGCTAGAACTCCCAGCCAGTCTGACCCTCCCACATAGACATACTTTTTTTTTGCCTTAAATTGAGGGAAAAGGGCTTAAAAGGGATGGTACAAGGTAGGTTGGACTGTTTTCCTAGCAGGAACACCTCTGGAAAGGTTAGCTCACTTCTAAAAGCTTCTGGGCAGTAGGTAGGAGGTCAGGAAACAAAATAAATATCCTAGAACAGGCAACACACTCCAGGCAGTTTCTGAAGAACCTGCTCATTAGCTTAATTAAGGAGCTGAGCTGGACTTGGCTTGATGACAGAATAAAAGTGGAAGGAGACTGAAGGAAATGGAGTCTGGAATTTGGCTCTGAGTTCCATAGCAATGGGATCCTGGAGACTTTCATAGGGAGAGGGTACCCTTCAGGATCGATGGCTATGTCAAGGAGAGGAAGTGGAGGAAAGAAGCCAGGCCTGCCCCAAGCTCAGGAATAGTAAGGATAGCCCTAAAAGAAGTTCTTCCTTCCCCGGTCCCTCCCTCTTTGCTGGGAGCTCTGAGAGCCGGAGACACAAAGGGATTCCCTCTCCCTTTCTCATTCGTACCCCTATCCCTATCATATCCCCCTCCTCTCTGAGGAAGAAGGGAAAGAAGAGACCTTGGCCACTCTTAGAGTCTGGCTAGGGAGCTGGCTAAGAGGTGTAGAGGTCAAAGAAGGAAGGCATGGAATTCAGTGAGTCTGGATTCAAATCAGTCAGGAAAGGGGCAGCTAGGTGGCACAGTGGATAAAGCACTGGCCTTGGATTCAGGAGGACCTGAGTTCAAATCCAGCCTCAGACACTTGACACTAGCTTGTGACCTTGGGCAAGTCACTTAACCCTCATTGCCACAAAAACAAATCAGTCAGGAAAAGGCAGGAACTCCAGGCCTACCAACAAGGTCAGGCCTGGGCCAAGGACAAGAAAAAGGTTTAGAGCTGCGATTAGGAGTGGAGATGAGCAGGGAAGGGAGCTGGTGTTTGACTGGGGTCAGGATTAAGGGCCCGGTCAGGTTTAAGAGTCAAGAACAGGCCTAGGGCATATATTCTCAGTTTCTGCCCACCAGGCTGGGATCTCATGAAGAACAATTTCATTCCCCCAACCCCTCCAAGGTAAACTTTCCTCTAGTCAGAACCACTCAGGAGGTCCCATTCTTGATTCACCTTCCACCCCGGCCCCCACTCCCAGGGATCTGAGCCCAAGATCCTCCCTACCCCCACCCCCTCTGCCATCTCCCGGCCATACCAGACCCTCCATGAATCGGGGCATGTTTTCTGTGAGCAGGGCATTGAGCTCGTCCAGGCTCAGGGTGTCCACGTCCCCCTCTCTGGCAGCGTAGAGGTGGTAGCAATGAATGATATGGAAGATAGAGTCTTCTACCGGGGTGTCAGGCATGTTCAGGGAAGTCCGAGTCAAAGGAAAATCCTGGGAGTGGGGGGGGGGAGGTGGAAGAGGTGAAAGGGCTGAGAGAAAGGGTAATATGACCCCTGAGGGAAACTGAGGAACAGAAGACATGATGGAAAGAGAGGGAAGCCTGATTTGACAAATAAACCAGAATTGGCCCTTCCTCTGATGAGCTACCTCCTCCTCATTCCAGGCCCCCTCTAGGTTAGACACTCTCCCTCCATTCCACTGATTCCATATTGTATCTATCCTTCTACACCTTGATTGGGGGGAGACAAGACCTTCAAGAAGCCAACCTGGATCAATCGCATCTTAATTCATTCAATGGACCCAGGTGACACTATAATCCTCTGCCTCTGTTTTTCAGTCATTGTCTCTACATCTCAGACTGTCCTCAGTCTTCTCTCCCCCATTAGAATGGAAACTCCCTGAGGATAAGAACTGTTTTTTCCTAACTGACTGGGAATTCCTTGAGGACAAGGGCTATTTCCCTCATCAGTATCTGCTAGGTGGTGACAGTGGATAGAGCACTGGACCTGGAGTTGCAAAGACCTGAGTTCAAGTCCACTTGAATTTACTAGTTGTGTGACCCTGGGCATGTCAATGTCTACCTGCCTCAGTTTCCTCACTTTTAAATGGAGATAAACTGTAAAATGGAGATAATAACTGCACCCACCTCCCAGGGCTGTTAGGAGAATTAAATGAGATAATATTTGTAAAGCACTTAGCACAGTGCCTGTCACAACACAACTAACTCCTCGTCAATCCTCAACAAGGAACTCGACTGTGATCAGGAACAACCTTGTCACTAATACTTGACTGACTCTCCCTGGGAGATCCCTATGCCCCACTCCCATCAAGGTTTTGGATTTCGGGCCCCCAAATCACCCAGCTACATTATCTACATAGACACACTGTGTAGATGGCCTATCTCCTCTACAGGCCAGCTAAACACACCCCCACCAAAGTAAGAACTTGTCCAAGTTTGGCTTTTTTGGGGGTAGAAAAGATACGTGGCACATTCTAATGACTGAACAGCACCCCCACCACCCCAACCAGGAGTATACCCTTGTCCCCATCCCCCACCCTTCTCCCAGCACACACACACACACACACACACACCATGACTCTTCTTAGGGGAGACACTGACCTGACTCTGGAGTAGCTGGAGATGAACCCTGTGCCTGTGACCCAGCCCCAGACCCCTAGGGATCCCAAGCAGGTGGCAGCTCAGTGAGCACTGGTAGCATCCCTGAGCTCAGCAACCCTTATGACCTCCAGCACTCAGCCAGCAGAGAGCTATGACTCTTGTAATTATCTTTCTTTGAATAATAGCTCTAATTGCTTGCCTCAGATGACATCACAACACCACCAGATTTCTGGACTGAGCTCATCCAGTTTCAAGGGATCCACCTTATCCCAAACTCACCAACATCCTGGCAGACTCTTAAAAGGACATCTCATCCTTATTCGCCCCCACCCAAGGACCAGATACCTTCAAATGCTGGCAGCTCAAGAATCTTTCTTGTGGGCAAAGGGAAATCTATCCATACATAAAAACAAACACATCCTCCCTAGATCTCCCTCCCACTTCCCCCACCTTCCCACATCATCCTCCGGACCTGCCCATTAGGAAGTTCTGTCTGGAATCTAACTTAGCAGGAAGGATAAGGAGACAGCTAAAGGACAGATGATTAAGCTGAAGAATAGGGGTTGGGATCTGGCTAAATATGTCTAAAGCCTGGAGAAAAGGTAGGAAAGAGAGGAGGAGAAGAGAAGAGGGAGGAGGGACAGAGATCAAAATTATTGATCCAGTCTCAAATGTCACATGATTCTAGAGTTATCAGGAAAGTGGCCTCTCAAGTTGGGGTTCTACATCCCACCTTCCCCATGATAGTCACTCATGGACTTGTCTTTAGTACAACTAAACAGACCCCTAAGGGCATTATTGATTAATACTCCAATATACCAGGGGCAGCTAGGTGGTGCAGTGGATAAAGTACCGGTCCTGGATTCAGGAGGACCTGAGTTCAAATCCGGCCTCACACACTTGGCACTTACTAGCTGTGTGACCCTGGGCAAGTCACTTAACCCTCATTGCCCTGCAAAAAAAAAAATACTCCACTATACCTCGTCTCACCACTGACCTTCCCTGGCTTTGGACACTTCAGGGCTGCTATAGGCAGATAGATGGAGCAAGCTGAAGAGGGCAGAGAGAAAGGTAGAGGGAGGAAGTGGACCAACTCTGGAGGGGACAGTGGTCAGTGAATAAGGACCCCACCCTTTCATTTTCAGTGAGACAAAATAAATTATAGCAGATGAACAAGCATGGATAGGTTTCTATTTACATCAGATAGTTCATTAAATTATCTTTTCCTCTGTGGTAGACCAGGCCTGACTCAGACCAGACTGATAGTTTGAATTCAAAATTAGAAAAAAAGAAGATACTCATCAAGTATCTAACAGTTAAGAAAAAGGGGGTTAATCAGCCATAGGAGAGAAAGGACATTAAGCCAGGCTACAGCATTGATTTACTTTAGGATATAATTTGCCTGTCTCTTTGTTGGTCCTCCTGGTCTGCCAGGAAGACTGAGGAAGAAGCTCTCATCTCTTCACTCACTGGTTTTTTGAACTTAAGCCATTGAGAAGCTTCATCAATGTCCAGAACTTTGGTTCCCTGAGCCACTTAAATCTCAAGGATAATTTCAATACTTTTAAAGGGAAAAACTAACCTAGTCTACATGACAGATGTTGTTCCTTTGTTGTTTTTGAGTTGTTTCAGTTATGTCTGACTCTTTGTGACCTCATTTGGGGTTTTCTTGGCAGAGATACTGGAGTGGTTTGCCACTGCCTTCTCCAGCTCATTTTACAGAGGAGGAAACTGAGGCCAATCAGGATAAGTTAAGTCCAGGGTCACACAGCTAGTAAGTATCTGAGGCTGGATTTTAACTCAGGAAAATGAGTCTTCCTGACTCCAGGTCCAGCACTCTGTCCACTGTGCCACCTAGCTGCCTACCACATTTCAAAAGTTCACCCCTCTTCTAAACTTCCCTATTAGTTTGAAGAACACAACTATCCTTCCAGCCACTGAGGTTCACTTTGGTAACAAACTCAATATCTCATTCCCATTCATTCCACATATCCAATCAGTTGTCAAATCTTGTTGGTTTTTTCTCCACAACATCTCTTGAATGTCTACTCCACTCTGATGTGGCCACCATCTTAATTCAGATACTCATCACTTCTCACCTGGACTATTGCAAAAACATCATTAGTCTCACTGACTCAAGTCTTGTCCCATCCTCCACAGCCTGCCAAAGTGGAAAATCCTAAAGCACAGTTCCAACCATGTCACTCCCCTTTGGTCAGTCCACCAATAAGCATGTTAGGTGCCTGCTATATGCCAAACATTGTGCTAAGCTCTAAGGATACAAAGAAAGTCAAAAAACATAGTCCCTGCCCCTGGAGAGCTTACATTCTATTGGGGTGACAACACAAAACCAACCCCGTACAAACAAGATGTAGACAGGATAAATCAGGGGTTATCACAAAGGGAAGGCACTAAGATTAGAGAGGTTTGGGGAAGCCTCAATAAACTGCTGTAGCTCCCTATTGACTCTAGAATAAAATATTATTTCATCTTGATCTCATCCTTTTAAAATTTCTACTTTTGTGAAAGTTTTATGATGGACACGAATATTAATTCAGGCAGGAGTATATGCATAGAACTTACAAATAAGTTGAGAGAGAGAGAGAGATCTCAGGGTCATGTTTTAAAAGTCTTACTGATTACACAATAGAAAAAAAAATTGGAGGCTCTTGTGATAAGGAACCATAAGCCCAGCCCTTTCATCTGAGAAGGCAGTTCTCCAACAAGGTGTTGCCCACACAAAAAGATGATACAAGATTCCTAGATAGCAGCAAGCACGAGATAGCTATGTGTAATGATCCTCTAATTATCAACACCGGGTTATCACAAAACAGGGAAACAAGTTCACCGAGGTCAAATGTTTGAGGGTCTCCTGTGGCTTCTGCTTGCAGATGACCTTGTGCAGATTCCATCCAGTACCAGAACTTCCCCCTCCCCATCCCCCAGGATCTTTTTCATGAAATCCATGGCCATTCAAAAGAAGTTGGACTGGCAATACACACTGGGAAAAATCAAGAAGATGAAGAATGTATACTAAAATATAGATGAAGAGACTGAAGCCTGTAGGATAAAGTCCCTTGCTCATAATAAAAATAAAGATCTCAACTCAAACTTCTCAAGTGCAGGGCTCTTTCCATTCCACCACCCTCCTTTCCCTCAGGCTAGTTCTTTCAACCCCTTCAAGCTGGTTTATGTGAAGGTCAAAAGAGTGACTGAATAACAACAAAATCATAAGAAAGAAAACAGATGTTTTTCCAAGTTTTTTGGGTTTGTTTTTTTTTTGCAGGCAATTGGGTTTAAGTGACTTGCCTAGGGTCATATGGCTACTAAGTGTCTGAGGTCAAATTTGAACTCAGGTCCTCCTGACTCCAGGACCAGTGTCCTATCCACTGCACAACTAGCTGCCCCCTGCCAAAGACTTTTTTTTTTAGGCGGGGCAATGAGAGTTAAGTTACTTGCCCAAGGTCACACAGCTAGTAAGTGTCAAGTGTCAGAGGCTGGATTTGAACTCAGATCTTCCTGAATTCAGGGCTAGTGCTTTATCCACTGTGCCACCTAGCTGCCCCCCAAAGACTTTTTTTTTTTTTGGTGAGGCAATTGGGGTTAAGTGACTTGCCCAGGGTCACACAGCCAGCAAGTGTCAAGTGTCCATGGCTGGACCCGAACTCAGGCCCTCCTGAATCCAGGGCCAGCCCTCCATCCACTGTGCCACCTAGCTGCCCCACCCCTCCAAAGACTTCTAAAGATTTTTTTTCAGCCTCCCAAAACAAAACACACACATGTAAAGAACTTCAGGTTCGAATTGGGTTGTTTCGGGGTTTTTTTCTTTAAGAGATGAACTACATCTTTAATTTACTAAATGTGATCATTTTAGTCCATTTTTATATTTCTCAACTAAATTTATATTAGATCCATAAAAGACAAAAATGTATATGTATATATACATATGTGTTGTGTTTTTGTTTTTTTTTTTAAAAAAAAAACCTGTAGTTTTAAATTTTTTCAATATTCCTGTGGACCTCTGAACTCTTTCCCTGTGCATTCTTTCCTCATTCATCAAAAACACAGTCCATCCAAATCTTTTTCACCTATGGGCCTCTTATCCATGCCTGCCCCCCACCAAGGCCCACCCTATATGCAAAGATAAGGAAGCTCTCCTAACATTTTGTGGATACCAATGGGCCATGCAAACTCTCCATTTATTATCATTCTCTATGTGCTCAACTCACCTCCTCTTCCACTCCACACCTTTTACTCCCCATTGATAATGATGGAGGAGGCTAAAAAGGGTTAACAGATAACCTAAGATTTGATCAATAGTAACCAGAAGGGTTAACAGAAACTAAGACCTGAGTAACCAGAAGGTTACTCAATCAATCAGTCAACCAATACTATCAACAGAAGCCTAAGGAGACAGTAGCCAGGATCCATTAACCATTAATAGCCATTAATATTCCTAGATGACAGGAAACAGAAACTGTACCTAGAAACCAGATCTTAAAGTAAAGAGATACCTTAAATACAGAGACCCTCCGGCTCTGACAAGTTTAAGCATGTCTTTAGGAAGGTGTACAGAAAGACCAAATGTGTCCTTAGGTTCATTTTATGATGTTTAAACCCCAAAAACACACCCCTAGGGAAAAAGGTACCCAACTTGGAGGATGTCTTAGGACCCCAGGAAGTCCAAAATAGGATATGAACCTCCCTAAGGAGGAAATTAAGATAATGAGGAAATAACCTACTTTTCTCACTATAAATATAAACATTTTCCTCTCCCTATTCGAGACACCTCTTTGGTGATCTCCCTGTGGCTTCACAGTATTTTAATAAAACTTGGGAAACTGAGTCACTGAGTCTTGTAATTCTTTGGGCATCTCATGATCGATTTGATCAATTAAATCCATCCCTATGTCAATAATATGGGTCATATACCATACAATTTCCTAAATGCACTGAGGCCTGCCCTTTTCTCCTGTTCAGTTCTGGACCCAGTTCATTTATCCAGGAGTGGATAGATGTACTATTGATGTGGGAATGGATTTAATTGATGGAAATGATGTGGGGGATGGATTTAATTGATCAAATTGATCATGAGGTGTCCCAAAGAATTACAAGACTCAATGACTCAGTTTCCCAAGTTTTATTGAAATACTGTGCTGACCCCGGGGAAACCACTATGGAGATAGGTGTCTCCAATAGGGAGAAGAAGAATAGTTATATTTGTAATAAGAAAAGTAGGTTATCTCCTACTTTTAATATTAAGATAATGATCTTAATCTCCTCCTTGTGGGAGGTTCATGGGAGGTCTTATCCTAATTTGGATTTCCTGGGGTCCTAAGACATCCTCCAAGTTGGGTACCTTTTTCCCTAGGGGCGTGTTTTTGGGGTTTACACGTCATAAGGTGAATCTAAGGACACATTTGGCCTTCTCTGTGTATGTTCCTAAAGACATACGTAAACTTGTCAGACCCAGAGGGTCTCTGTGTTTATGGTATCTCTTTACTTAAGATCTGGTTTCTAGGTGTCCTGTCATCTAGGAATATTAATAGATATTAATGGTTAATGGTCCCTAGTTACAGTCTCTGTTGTTGATGAGGGTTTATAGGGACAAACCCTCTTGGTTACTATAAGAACACAAACCTTAGTTTCTCTGTTAACCCTTTTAGGTACTATTGATCATAAGTTATCTGTTAACCACTTTTAGCTACAATTGATAGGTTATCTGTTAACCCTTTTAGCCTCCTCCATCGCTCCCTCCTTTTCAAATACCCCAGGAAAAGGGACAAAGATCAATTCTTCTGTTATCTACTTCCTGCTGAGTGGGGGGCAACATAGGGCCCCACAGGGGGTCTATAAGCTGAGGAAGATCTAGAAGCCAGAATTACAAATGCAAGGACCACAACACAAAACACAAATGATTAACAGGCCAAGGGACAACAGGGACCCTAATACAGAATAAATCCAAGAGGTCCATGAAAAACTGGACAAAGCAAACAGTTGTGAACAAGTTTCAGCTATCCAGGTGGGCTGGAGCTTGACCTTCTGAGAATTATTGATGACTAAACCATATAGACTCCCCCAGGACCACTTTTTTTTTTTGGTGAGGCATTGGGGGTTAAGTAACTTTCCCAGGGTCACACAGCTAGTATGTGTTAAGTGTCTGAGGCTGGATTTGAACTCAGGTCTTCCTGACTCCAGGGCCGGTACTCTATCCATTGTGCCACCTAGCTGCCCCAGGATCACTTTTACCAGAGAATTTAAGGACTCTTCCAATTCTTGTAACCCTAATGCAGTAAAATCAGAGATTTGTTCAATTGCCAAAATTAAATTTGTAAGCACAGCCTCATGTTCAAGATACCCAACACAGGGGATAGTCAGGGCAGCAGTTATGGATCAACCAAAGAAAATTATCCCAGGTTCCTCTTCTAACTTTAATCTCCTCCTTGATATAGGAATGGCAGATACTTTGGTGCACAATAGAGTTCAAGGGAACCAGGGCTAGAGTGGACGGGTAAATGGACCTGGCAGCTGATTTAGCAACAAGGTTTGCCCCGTGATTCCCTTGTGCTATGGAGTTGATAGATTGGTGCCCTTGACAGTGCATAACAGAGATCTGACTGGGCAGATTTATGGCCTGAAGTAAATCCCTTTTCTTTAATGCAAAGCTGTGTTTCCTAGTTACAATCCTCCCTCTCCTCAAAAAAAAAAAAAACAGTGTTTGCTATAGGGAAGAATTTCACTTTCTTCTAAACCAAAAAAATATCCAGTTAATTTAACCTTATCATAATACCATATAAACATTTTCATGCAGATGGCAAACCTGAATATTAATATACCTAGTTGTTTGGCATATCAAGTAACCACACATTTAGACTGAAAACAGTAAGATCTTATTTACATTGTGCTCATATCTTCTACTGACTACTTGCTCTGATTATAGAAATCTCTATAAAAGAAAAAAATCAGAGATATGATTATAACACCAGGATAAAACATCCTTAGCTCTGTTTGATTTCAGGTAAGACCACAGTTATGCCTCAATTGCCAAACAGATTTAAGAATAGTCAGGTGGGGAAAAAACATAATGGGAGCTGAGACAGAAGGATCCTACCTCAGATTGAGTCTGAAATTGTCCTCTCATCTTTTTCTTAGATACCTCCACCTGTAAGCAGCACATTCCCTCTTTTGGAATTCTCTCCAGTAGTGTATTTTTTTTATTTTTTTTTTAGTGAGGCAATTGGGGTTAAGTGACTTGCCCAGGGTCACACAGTGAGTAAGTGTTAAGTGTCTGAGGCCAGATTTGAATTCAGGTCCTCCTGACTCCAGGGCCGGTGCTCTATCCACTGCGCCACCTAGCTGCCCCTCCAGCAGTGTATTACTGACTTAGAGATCCAGACAATTATACCTGAACTCAAAACTTAAAACAATATAAATTACTGTCCCAAAATATTTTATCTTAAATAGCAAACTTCTACTCTCATGAAGTTACAATGAGCAAAAAAGTTTACCAGATGACACAAACATGTTGCTTGGTTTTTCTTTCCTTCTTGAGTTTAAACTTTTCCTAGTGTAAAGATCAATCACTAGATGGCAGAGCCAAGATGGCAGAGGAAGGACATTAAAAGTACAGAGCTCCTGACACAATTACCCCCAAAACAGCCATAAAACAACCTCTGGAGCAGCAAAGCCCACAAAAAGACAGGCTGAGATTATTTTTTTCCATTCAAAGACAGCTTAGAGGGGTCATGTTGGGCTGCAAGAAGAGTCCAAACCAGTGATTTTGTGCCAGAGAAACTTACCCCAAGTCTCCAAATAAGCTACAGCACAGGCGTCTTCTGGAACTAAGATTACAATCGGATAAGAGGGCTGAATGGCTGGGGGGGAGGGGAATACAGAGGTGTCTGTAGGACCTAAGGAGAAATTCAGGTATCCTACCCCAGTGGGGAACCAGGAAGAAATCTTGAACGGCTCCAGGTCAGGGAGTGGTACAGGCTCATCAGAGCTAAGAACCGCAGCACACAAAGTTTTGCTTGTGGTTAATTAGTAAGTTGGCTTGAGGTTATCTTCAGGCCAGAAAAAAACCTGCCCTTCCTCAAACCAAAACATCTGGGACCCTCTGAAGCTCAGGACAGTGTAGCTTGGAAGTAGGGCCCCACTGTAAGAGGGAGTTAAAAGGCAAGTAAAAGACGGCAAGATGAGCAAGCAAAGAAAGTTGAGAATTATCAAAAGTTTCTTTAGCAACAAGGAAGATAGAGGTGCACCCTCAGAAGAGGATAGCAACCTCAGGGCCCCTACATCCAAAGCTTCCAAGAAAAATACGTATTGGTCTCAGGCCACGGAAGTGCTCAAAAGGGACTTTGAAGAGAAAGTAAGAGAAGTAAAGATAAAAGTAAGAGAGAGAGAGGAAAAAATGGAAAGAGAAATGAGAGTGATGCAGGTGTAATGATTGGAATGACACCACCTGCTGGAGAGCTTCTGTAGGAAAGCTCTGCCATGAGGAGAAGGCATCTGAGGGCAAGCCATGTGGTCAAGGTCCTTGGTGTCAGGAAGTGACGCTTGCTTGGTACTGTTAATCAAGGCTACCAGCCAATTTGCTTGGAGCTGTGAGTGCATATGGATGGGGGATGTTCCCAGTTTCACAGGAAGCATTGGGTCCTTTTTTGTTCCTGACCTCACCATGGCTGGTTGGATGATGGGGTCTCTTAGAAATAGTTAGATTTTTACCTTTCTCTCTGATCCTAATGCTCTTTAATAAATACTTAAACACTTTAATACTCTTGCTAAAGCTTATAATTTATTGGCGACCACTCATTAGATTTTAGATAGTATAGCTAGCATTTTAGCCCCTTACACAGGAGAGTCATGAGAAAAAAGTCAACAGCTTGAAAAGCCAAATGGGAAAGGAGATACAAAAGCTCTCTGACAAAAATAATTGCCTAAGAATTAGGATTGAACAAATGGAAACTAGTGACTTTATGAGAAACCAAGACACAGTAAAGCAAATCCAAATGAATAAAAAAAAAATAGAGGGCAATATGAAATATCTCCTTGGAATAACAGCTAACCTAGAAAATAGATCCAGGAGAGATAATTTGAAAATCATTGGACTCCTGAAAACCATGATCAAAATAAGAACTTAGACATCATCTTCCAAGAAATTATCAGGGAAAATTGCCCTGATATTCTAGAAGCAGAAGGTAAAATAGAAATTGAAAGAATCCACCAATCGCCTCCTGAAAGAGATCCCAAAAAGAAAACCTCCAAGAATATTATAGCCAAATTCCAGAGCTCCCATGGCAAGGAGAAAATATTGCAAGCAGCTAGAATAAAAGGAATTGAAATACTGTGGAGCTACAGTAAGGATAAAACAAGATCTAGCAGCATCTACATTAAAGGATTGGAGGGCATGGAATATGATATTCCAGAGGGCAAAGGAACTGGGACTACAACCCAAAATCACCTACCTAGCAAAACTGTGTATAATCTTTCAAGGGGGGAAAATGGGACTTCAATGAAAAAGAGGACTTTCAGGCATTTGTGATGAAAAGACCTGAACTGAATAGAAAATTTGACTTTCAAATACAAGACCCTAGAGAAGCATAAAAAGGCAAACAGGAAAAAGAAATCATGAGGGATATTAAAAGATTAAACTGTTTACATTCCTACATGGGAAGATAATACTTCTAATTCATAAGAACTTTCTCAGTATTAGGGTAGCTGAAAGGAATACACTTAAACAGAGGACACGGGTCTGAACTGAATATGAAGGGATGATATCTGTAAAGCATTTATTTTTTGTTTATCCTTGCTTTTTGTAGGGCAGGCAGGGTGGGATGGCTTATGTCTGGGGCCAGATTTGGGCTCAGGACCTCCTGGGTCCAGGGCTGGTGCTTTGGTCACTGTAACATCTAGCTAACCCGTGATGACATCTTTAAAATAAAGTTAAGGAGTAAGAGGAATGCACTGGAAGCAAGGGAAAGGGAAAGGTAGACTGGGGAAAGTCAGCTCACATAAAAGAAACAATAAAAAGCTTATGGAGGGGGGCAGCTAGGTGGCATAGTGGATAGAGCACCGGCCCTGGATTCAGGAGTACCTGAGTTCAAATCCAGCCTCAGACACTTAACACTTACTAGCTGTGTGACCCTGGGCAAGTCACTTGACCCCAATTGCCTCACCTAAAAAAAATGCTTATGGAGGGAAGGGGAAGAGGGGGAAGGAGTGGAAGAGTGAATGAACCTTACTATCATCATCAGAATTGGCTCAAAGAGGAAATAACATACATACTCAAGTGGGTATAGTGATATATTTTGCCCTGAGAGAAAGTGGGAGGAGAAGGAGATAAGGGTGGCAAGGAGAGGGGAAGTAAGGAAGGGCAGATTGGGGGAAGGAGCAGTAAAAAGCAAAACACTTTCAAGGAAGGTGATGATGTTCTATATAACTGCACATGTATGACTTAAATTGAATTGCTTGATTTCATAGGGAGGGTTGAGGAGGGAGGAAAGGAGAAAATTTAGAACACAGAATTAGCTCAAAGACCTTATATCTAATTTTTCTCCTTTTCCCTTTTTCAAATTTGTAAGGATACACCCGAGGGGTTGGTTATGCAGAATGCTTTCCCTCCTTGTCCCTTTAAGGTGGGTTGGACTAGACTGAACAAAAATCTGGAAATAGCCTGGCTATTCTGATCTCAGACCTTGGGGACTCACCCAACTCAACTGAGGTTTCTGAGGTGACAGAGGAGAAAAACACAATGCATACTCCATCCTGGGGAACCCAAGAGCCAAATGAGGGGGTTGCTGTGGCCAGACAGTGTTGAAATAAAACACCACCCATTTTCTTTTAAGGTCAGTGATATTGGACTTGTCCCAATTCTTCAAAATAAACCCCAAACTACCCTAACTTCCTGACTCATCCGTAATCTCCCAGAGGTAGACACCGAACCTGAGTCCATGTGGATGTCAACTAACAGTGAAGACTGCCATCAGGGGCATCCCTCAGACTTTGGAGTCTTGCCACCAAGGTAGATCCCTTAACCAATCTTTGATCAAAGGGAAATCCCTCGGGGTAAATCTCTTGATCCTGGATCAATGAGAAATACCCCTGCTCTGTTTGGTGAGCCAGCCTTCCAAAGGAGCAAAACCGGAGTACAGGAGTTAAAAGCAAATCCCAAACTTACCTTGACAAGGTCAGACCTTACTGCTTCCAAGAAAAAGAGTATGAGTCAGGGGCTAAAATCTCCTAACACAGGTGATGTAGGAGGCAAAAAAGGGGTTAACAGAAAAACCTAAGACCCAAGCTTTAATTCAGATATTAGCTCTAAAAGGGAGTTAGACCCCAGTTAATGGATAACTTACAAGTCAGCATGCTAGGGTCTCTTACCCACAGAAATCAGTGTCCATAATGGGAACAGAGGGAGAGAGGCCATAATGACCTTAGGCTAAATGACAGCCTATAGAAATTCAGACTAGAAATAAAAGAAAAATTAATGTGTTTTGACAGAGTGAGTCACTGATAAAATCATTGGATAAAGACTTTGTTATGGGGTTGGGAATTTGGAACTATTAAAGTTTAAACTGGCCAGCTAAAGTCAAGGACAGACACACCTTGAGAAAAAAGAGAGATAAGCTCTTTAGGCATGACTGTTGCCTGAGTGGCACCAAGGTGACAGAGATAGCTCCAGCCACCCCTCACCCAACTTCTCCCAACCCACCCCCAATAAAGGACATTCCACCCTCAGGTGATCACCCCCATCTATCATCTATAAGAGCTATGGCCTTTCTCCTGTTTGAGGAGATAGGCATCTCAGAGATATGTCTCTGAGCCATCTCCCCATGAGAGAAGTCCAAGGACTTCTCTCTTGGTTTCCTTTCTCTAGAGCCTAAAGATGATTCTATTCTAATTGGATTTGTGTGTGAGAGGGTATAATTCTTTAAAGAGGAATACCTAAGGACCCCCACTCACACATATTTCCCGTGTTACAGACTTCAATGAAGGAATAGCTGCAATAAAAGACATTAAAAACCACTGAAGGGGTGCAGCTAGGTGGCGCAGTGGATAGAGCACTGGCCCTGGAGTCAGGAGGACCTGAGTTCAAATCTGACCTCAGACACTTAACACTTACTGGCTGTGTGACCCTAGGCAAGTCACTTAACCCCAATTGCCTCACCAAAAAAAAAAAAAAAAAAAAAACCACTGAAGGCAAATCCAGAGCAAAAGTTGGATGGGCATAGATCAAAACTGTATTCATGCTTTGGTCAGGAGTTGGAATAGATCAAATAATCAATCAATCAATCAACAAGTATTTTTTAATCATAAAAGTATTTTATTATTTTCCAGATACATGTAAAGATAGTTTTCGCCATTTGTTTTCATAAGATTTCGCGTTCCAAATTTTTCTCCCTCCCTCCTGATGTAGGAGACAAAAAAAGGGTTAACAGAAAAACCTAAGACCTGAGCTCTAATTTAGATCTGAGCTCCAAGAGGGGCTATAACTTACAGACCCCAGCTCCAAAAGGGATTAGTGGATAACTTAAAACTTGGGAAACAAGTCAGGGCCTAGGTTCTTGTTACCCACATTAATCAGCACTTATAACAAGAACATAAAGAGGCAGGTCATGGAGACCTTAACTATACCAATGATACACGGACAGGGCGTAGAAATTCTACCTGATAAATGAAAATATTTTGAAGCTAAGCCTGGGAATGAAACATTCTGACCTTGGCAAGTTGAGGTAACATGCGCAAAAAATGCCAAATTTGTCCCCATATTCACCTTATGACGGTAAACCCCCAAAACATACCTCCACGGAAAAAGGTACCCACCTTGGGGGTTGACTCAAGCCCCCAGGAACTCCAAATTAGGATAGGCCCTCCCCTGTACCTCTCTAAGGAGGAGATTATTATAATGAGACTGATAATCAATTTATCCATACTATAACTATAACTGTCTTTCCTTTCCCTATTTGAGAGATACCTTTCCACTTTTCTGGTTCTCTCCCTGTGTTCACTCACAGTATTGCAATAAAATCGGGAAACTGAGTCACTGAGTCGTAATTTTTTGGGACATCTCATGATCTATTTGATCCTAAATCCATCCCACATCACCTCCCTTCCCTTCCCCCTCCCCAAGACAGAAAGCAATCTGATATAGGTTATATATGTACAATCACATTAAACATATTTCTGCATTAGTCATGCTGTGAAAGAAGAACAGGAAGAAAAGGGGAAAACCTCAAAAAAGAAAAAAACATAAACAAAAGTAGAAACATCATGGCTCAATCTGCATCCAGAATTCACAGTTCTTTTTTCTGGATATGGAGAGCATTTCCCATCATGAGTCTTTTGGAATTGTCTTGGATCGTTGCACTGCTGAGAACAGCTAAGTCTTTCACAATTGAACATCACACGATTCAACCAACAAGTATTCATAAAGCTCCTGCTATGTTCCAAGACTTGTGCTGGGCACTATGGATACTAAACCAAAAATATAACACTCCCTGCCTGCCCTCAAGGATCTCCCATTCTATCTCAGCAGATTATTTCTAAGGTTCTTTCCAAATCTAAGATTTTATAATTATAGGTTAAAAGGTATGTGTTTGGAGTGGGGTGAGGAGTAAGGAGGGAACCACTTGTCACCTGTCCCGGGATAAAGGGTAAGACAGTTAAATGAAGTAACAACTTCATATCCCTGTGAGCTTGATCATCTAAGCTTTGTATCTTCTTTTGTTTGATGGACTTCGATAAAGAGTACAAACCTCAGGGGCAGCTAGGTGGCGCAGTGGATAGAGCACTGGCCCTGGAGTCAGGAGTACCTCAGTTCAAATCCGGCCTCAGACACTTAACACTTACTAGCTGTGTGACCCTGGGCAAGTCACTTAACCCCAATTGCCTCACTAAAATAATTAATTAATTAATTAATTTTTTAAAAAGAGTACAAACCTCTCTTCACTGCCCAGGCAGGAGAAAGCAGTCTTTCTTGCCCTCCAGTCTCCTGGCTACAAAAGGCTACAAAAACCAAATAGCTCCACCACCACTCACCCACCCCCTTTTCTCACCCCCTCACGTTTAGAGATATTTTAGAGGCAACCATAGGATAATTGGAATAATCTGACCCAGCTACCCGGGAAGAAGATGAGAGACTGAAAGACAAATAGGGAGAGAATGGGAGTGCTACTCTCAACCCCAAGACTCATTAAGAGGTGCTGACTCAAATGGGAGGCACACGACCTGAGCACAAAGAGCAGGAGGGAGGAAACAGGTAAAACTGACTCACCACAAGGCAACAGAAAACCAACAGATGGTCAATTGGAGGATTCCACTTGTGAATGTAATGGATGTTGATGCAGAGATGCCTATCAAAGTTCTCATCCTAAATATAGCCATGAGGAAGGATTTAATCCTGTCCCTAGAGGTAAGAAGATAAATCTGAGAGAGCTCCTCATTCTCTCTAGTAAGATCCTTAGGGAGTTGTCCTGACTGCAGCAAACAACCTACCCAGTTCCTCTAAATTCACTATAGGTTTTTCAAATATAAAGACTAATTTACATACAATTTCATAAATCAATTATACATTTAGCTCATATGCTGCTCTTCACCCCTGCTTTAAACTCCCTCATTGTCACTGTGAGAAAATAATAATTAATAATGGATTTCTTGGGAGACCCAGAAGATCAGTGTTCTCAGTCCTTTCTCTTCCCCCATGCCAGAAAGTCCTGTTCTCCTTGCCTGGGACAAACCCAAGGGAAAAAAAAGAAATGGAGATAGACTCTTTTGTCTAGCTCACTGAAGAATTGATGGGATCAAATAAATAATGGAGATTTCCTTAAGAAACTTGAGTGAGGGGCGGCTAGGGGGTGCAATGGATAAAGCACTGGCCCTGAATTCAGGAGGACCTGAGTTCAAATCCAGACTCAGACACTTGACACTTACTAGCTGTGTGACCTTGGGCAAGTCACTTAACCCTTATTGCCCTGCAAAAAAAAAAAAAAGACAAAGAAACTTGAGTGAGGGTCTTTCCCTGATATCTTCTGTAGAATTCATTTTAATTTAGATCACCCTCAATCCATGTCAACTAATGGAATTGAATGATGCTAACCAATCAATGTCTAATGACCCGCCTCTATCAAAAGAGGAAAAAAGCCATGGTCATGTGTTCTCTCTCTCTCTCTCTCTCTCTCTCTCTCTCTCTCTCTCTCTCTCTCTCACTTACTCTCACTCTCATAATTTAATATATTAAATGCTTACTGCCAAAACTCGTGCAATAGCAATTGATTTATAAAACACATAACAGTGGATTAGATACTTATTAGCTGTGTCACTTTGTGACTTTTCCTCCCTGTGCCTCAATTTCCTCATGTGTAAAAATGGAGATAATAATAGCATCTTCACAGGAGGGCTGTTCTAAGGATCTATTGAGTTAATATGTGTAAAGTGCCTTGCAAACTTAAAATACTATATAAATTCTAACTAATATTATCATTATCATTGTTATTATTAAGAAATCATCAAAGATAACTGATGTCTAATTTCCACATTAAGGTTTTTCATCTGAGTTTCATAAGACCCGAAAAGACACATTATTGTTGTTTATTTATCATCCATTTGACCGATTCTAATTTTCAAGAAATTGTTTTCTTTGGTGAGGTACTGTACCTCTTTTTCCAAGCTATTAATTCTCTTTTGTTTGTTTGTTTGTTTGTTTGTTTGTTTGTTTTCTTTAGTGAGGCAATTGGGGCTAAGTGACTTGCCCAGGGTCACACAGCTAGTAAGTGTGAAGTGTCCGAGGCCGGATTTGAACTCAGGTACTCCTGACTCCAGGGCCGGTGCTCTATCCACTGCGCCATCTAGCTGCCCCCTATTAATTCTCTTTTGATATTTTTCTTCCTTAACCCTTGCTTTCTCTCTCACTTTTTCATCTAACACTCTCAACTGCTTTTTAAAGTAATTTTTAGCTCCTTTTTGTAAAATCTCTTGTTTTAACTCTTCTAGGAATTCTTTTTGAGCTCTTCTGGGAGGGCTTTTTGGTCTCAAGACCTAATAATCTTCTTCCCCTTTGAGGCTTCACCTGTAGGAGTTTTATCATTGTTGTCTTCTTCCATGTTTATGTTTTGATCCTCCCTGTCACCAGAGTACTGTCAATGGTGAGGGTTCTTTTTTGTTTCTTATTTATATTTTTATTTTAGCCTCTTTTGTGCCTTTTAAGATTGAGTTCTCTGGGTACCGTCCAGAGCTTCTTTTGCTGAGTGTCAGGGGCCAAGTCACCAGCTCTCTGCTCTGAGGAGTCAGCAGCTTGGGGCTTCTCACTGCCCTGGAATGGCGCAGCTTAATTGGGTTTGTTGGGTAGCCGATACCCCAGCTTGCAGATTGCCTTCGATGTTGGGGTTGGAGGCCTCACAACTGGCCTGCTGTGCCACTAACTTGCTGTGCTAGTAGTGTGGGTCCTCCACTATTGATGTTTGTTGTGACTAAGAGCCTTTTTCTGGCTTAACCCAACACCCTCTGCGTCTAGCTGTGCTTCCCTTTTACCCATATGGAACAGACTTTTCCTGAAGATCAGGAGTCAGAAGTCAGAAGATTGTTTCAGTCTGGGGTGTTGTTGGGGTTTTTTTGCAGGTTTTACAACTCCAGAATCTGTTGAGAGGTTTAATTTAACATTGTTTCTGAGGGAAATTTGAGAGAGAACTCAGGCAGCTTCCTGGTTTCACTCCACCATCTTGGCTTGGCCTCCAGAACTCTCTTCTAGGAATTCTTGTTGGATTTGTGTCCAACCTTTGCATATAGATGATTTGAAGTCATTTCTTTTTCTGTTTGTGTCTTGAGCTTCTCTCTCTCCAGAGGAATTCTTTATGGTCCTGGGTTTTTTGTTTGTTTGTTTGTTTGCTCATTCTTGCAACCTACTTCTTGACTTTGGACTTTATGTGAGTGCTGGCTTCTGCACACTTCTGAGAAGGGTGTCTGACCTGAACTTCTGTCTTCTTATGTTCTTCTGCTGCTTTCCAAGCTCAGATTTTTTTTTTCAGTACTCCCAAAGTGGTGTGATCTAGGATGAGGTCTGTTAACTGCCCTCCTGATTTAAGCTCTATAAGTTCCTGACCTAGCAGGTTTGGGTGGAGGGGAGGTGAAAGGGAAGAAAATTAATTTATATAGAGCCTACTATGTGTCAGGCACTGTGCTAAGCACTTTTTACAAATATGATCTCATTTGATCCTCACAACAACCCTGTAAGGTAGGTGCTATTGTTAGCCTCATTTTACAGTTGAGGAAACCGGTAAACAGAGGCTAAGTGACTTGCCCAGGGTCACACAGCTAGTGTCTGAGGCTAGATTTGAACTCAGGTCTTCCTGACTCCAGGCCCAGGGCTCTATCTACTGTGTCACCTAGCTGCCTCATTTGTATCTGTCAGCTTTTCCCTGGTTGGGAGTCTCACTAGACAGCTGCTGGACCTAGCCACTTATTTAGCCATCTGAGAGAGATTCAGCAGGTTCAGAACCACTGAACTTCAAGCTGTCCCAGCACAGGTGTCCATGCTGAGCTAGAACCGAGTCCCCTGTTGTGCTTCTGGGATAAGAGATATATGGCTATGGTTTGATTCTGGAACCTGTTCCTGGCTCAGTAACCTGCTAAGGTCCATACTAGTGGACCTTGTGATAAAATAATGGGATTTGGCAGATGCCCAGGGGTCCCACCTGAGGATTGATTTGGAATTAATTGAATTGGGTGAGAACCCACTTAAGGGTGATTGGATGGAGACCACACCTGGATGGCCCTGAGTGTTGTTCTCAGAGGCTGAGTACTACTGACATCAGCAAGAGACCACTTTCAACCAATCAGCTTGAAGGACCTCCCCTTTTGGGGAGGGAGAGAAGAACTGGGAAACAGAAGTTAGCTTGCTGGATCTTCCTTTTTTTTTTTCCGTTGGGACATCAGCTTGGTGGCGGCAGAGACGGAGAACAGAAGGGCCTCCCTCTTTTTTGTTCGGACATTGGGCGAGTGGCAGAACTCTACATGGGTTGCTAGGAAAGAAGAGTCCCTCTTTTCATTCAGGACTTTGGCTTGGTGGGAGACAGAGAAAAAGTGGACAGAGAAAAGGAGGGGAAAGTAGATTTACTTTTCTGGCATTATGGGATCCCATGTGTTGTCTTTACTCTATATTATTATATCCTTAAAAGCCTAAACTCTTGCTGAATTTATCAGTTATTTTAGTCAGCCCCTCCCAGTTTGGGGGGGGGGAGTGCAGATTAGAATCCACATTTAGATTTTATTACTTTTTTTTTGGCGGGGGTAGGGGGGTGGGGGGGGTGGAATGAGGGTTAAGTGACTTGCCCAGGGTCACACAGCTAGTAAGTGTCAAGTGTCTGAGGCAGGATTTGAACTCAGGTCTTCCTGAATCCAGGGCCAGTGCTTTCTCCACTGTGCCACCTAGCTGCCTCCAACATGTAGATTTTAAACATCACACTCTCCACCTTGGACCTGTGGCCTATCAGGAAAGGGTCCCATCTCTGACATGGGGCAGTGATGTCTCATCAGTTTCCTTCAATCACCAGGGATTCTAGAGATAATAGGAAGATGGAGCCTTAGAGCCAAAGCTAGAAAGGACCTATGAGGCCATCTGACTCAATGCCTCATTTTGCAATTGAGGAAACCAAGGCCCAGGAAGGTTCAGCAATTTGCACAAGGTGCGATTTGAGCCTAGGTGCAATGGATATGCCTCCTACTAGCAAGTCACTTTACCTCTTTGAGACACTTACCTCATTTGTAAAATAAGAACATGAAAGCGATGTTTATATTTAACCTGTCCCTCACAGATGTTGTGAGAAAAGGGATTTATTAACTTTAAACTAAGCACTCTGTGTTCAACTGGTGGAAGGAAGCATGGCACATGAAATCAAGAGACCTCAGTTCAATTCTTGCTTCTGATCCTACCTGTGTGACCTTGGACAAATCACATAACCACCCGGTTCTCAGTTTCCTCATCTGCAAAATGGTAAGGGGGGTAGGGGTCTGAGCTTTCATCAAGTTCTAGATCTATGATCTTATGTATTCCCAGAAAAGTTTTGTCTTGTGTTATTGTCACTATAAGGATCTTAAGAAGGGGGCTTTCCGGGGGCGGCTAGGTGGTGCAGTGGATAAAGCACCGGCCCTGGATTCAGGAGTACCTGAGTTCAAATCTGGCCTCAGACACTTGACACTTACCAGCTGTGTGACCCTGGGCAAGTCACTTAACCCCCATTGCCCTGCAAAAAAGGGGGGGCTTTCCACAGCAAATTTTGGGGTCATGTTACTGGAATGGAATTGCCCCCCTGGGATCATCCTAATCCCTTTGTGCCAAGGAGCTATGCCACAGGATAAAAGGGATGTATTGATGTATTTATGCCATCTTTGCCTGATTCAGATTCCCACAGGGTCCAGAAAGAGTGTGCCCAGAGCAATAATGATCCACAGAGGACATTGAGGCAGCTGAAGATCATCTCTACCCAAATTCTGCAAGGACCACAAACCACTAATGAATCCAATCCATGACCAGACTGATAAGCTAGAGATGGAGCAAGACGCTCCTGCTTGTTCCTTTTTACTAACCTCAGGCGTGCCCGCGTGGGAAATGCCCCAATCACACAAAAGACTCAGAGAGGGAAAGGGGGAATGAAATTGATCAATCAACAAACATTAACTAAGTACTCCCAATGTGTCAGCCATGTTGTATTTCCCTCTCCCTACCTCCCCACCTCCAGGCTTAAGGTGAGCTAATTACTATAATAGCAGGTTATACCTAAAAAGAGAAGAGAGGTAGTACAATAACTTCAGAGCACAGGAGAGCCTAATGAAGAGGGTCTTGTTTTGTTTTGAGGATGGGGGAGATTCAGCCCTGTTTGTAGGCAGCAAGGAAGGAACCAGAGATAGGAAGAAATCGGTGATTAGAATGAGAGAGAGTTTTCATGAGAGCCAATCTGCTGGAGATTATTGGAGAAGAGGGGATCAAAGGTATGTGTAGAGGGGCTGACATTGTCAAGAAGGGCCACCTCATTATGACTAGACTAGAAGAAAAGAGACCAAAAGCAGAGAAAAAAGAAACTTTTAGAAGAAAAAAGGGGAGATGGAAATTATAACAAATAATCTCCATTTTCTCAGGTAAGTATGAGGCCAGAAAATAGAGAGAGGGGAAGGTATGGCATGTTTGAGGAGAAAAGATTTGTAATCCATTTATAAAGAATGTGATACAAAATCAACTAGGAAGAAATTAAATGGGCCCTTGTTGTTGTAAGGGCTCATTTGAGGTTAGAAACATAAATTTGTAGTGGACTCAGTCAGTTCTATTGTATTCAGCATCATGGTAGGAGTGAGCCAGGGTTGGGATTTGGAAATCATGAGCAGTAGTAATTGGACAAAGGGAAAAGAATTTGAGAGTGAAGACCAGAGTGCACTTGATTAGCCATGATGATATGCACATAAGTGAAGGAGATTTTTGCTTCATTTCTTTTTCTTTTGGGGGGGAGGGGGGAGGGGCAATGAGGGCTAAGTGACTTGCCCGGGGTCACACAGCTAGTAAGTGTCAAGTGTCTGAAGCCAGATTTAAACTCAAATACTCCTGAATGCAAGACTGGTGCTTTATCTGCTGCGCCACCTAGCTGCCCCGTTTTTTGTTTCATTTCTTTTCCTTCTAAGCTCTGTGAAATAAATTGATTGTGTTCTATTTAGAATTATGGGTTCTGAGAATTATGGGTTCTGAGGGGAAAGATCTGAGAAACTGAACTATTTCAATAGGTGAAGGTGAAGCCAGACAACTGTGCCAATTTCAATAATTTAATATTTCATTTCATCTCCTAGATTAAGACCCAGAAGCAAGGAGTGAATCAGTTTCTGAGTCGGATATAAAATGAAGGCCATGGTGGGAGGAGCTTCTCAGGTTCTGATCAGATTAAGTTCCCTCCAGTGGCCAAAGGAGGTACTACAGCATGTTAAAAAGCTAGTAGAAAGCTGCCTGAATAAAGCATCTAATTCAAAAATAATTAAATAGCAAATTATAAATTATAAATAAAACAAACAATAATAAAATAAGTGGGAAAAATCAATAATAAAATGATAAATAATAACAATATAAAAATAGTTAAAATAACAATTAAATAGCTCTGAGTTCATTCAAAACCTTTGACTAGATTTTGGCCTATAGGACAGCACCTATGAGCCAGTGACCCAAATGTGTTCTGTGTTCATGTGTTTGTCAGGTCTTGGTGGAAGATATGAGCAAGAATCATTCAGGAAGAAAAAGAGTGTATGTACTGTGGATTTTTAGGAGTGGAGGGAGAATTTACATCAATGAGACAACATTTAATTGAAATACAGCCTACAAATCAGATGATGAAGAGTTGGAAAAAAAGGTGATTCTCCGGTAAAAATTAAGTTATATATCAAAAGGAGGGGAAAAAATACAGGAGCCATAATATAAAGTAAAGGAGATGCTTTATTGGTTCAAGTTAGCTCTCACAAGCTCCCCATCCTAGGATGGGCTGGATTCATCCCTTCTATCCATGGATCTCATCAACACGATCTAATTGTGTTCATTTCCCGGTACCACAGGTGGTACGGCCATGGCTCAGGTTGTGGTAGGTGTCGGTTATTTTGCCTATGATTTTCGTATATTTGTTAAAGTTGACTTGTTCATCTTTACCCTTATACTTGTCAAAAAGACTTTTTATGAAGCCATCTGGATCGCCTTTGCCCTAGAAAAAGAAAGTGCTAAATTAAGTGAAGCTCATCTGGGGACTATATCCTCTCCATACCTCATGTTCCAGCCTTTTCTCAGTTCCGCAAATGGAGAAATTTTTCAAAACTGATCTGTCTTCCCTCCCCTTCCCTTAGAACCAGACTATCTGTTACTTAATCTTATAAACCAATTTGTGGTCATGTCAGTGCTTAAGGCTACTTATACCAATTTATATATTTTAACGGGGACTTCTAGCAGACAGATATTCAGGAGAATGGGAGAATATATTTTAAGCAGATGGGACTTTTCATGCCTTTTTTTCTTCACATAGAGTACTTAAATATCTAAACAGGGTTAAGATTAAGAATGGTCAAAGCCCTTTCTCCTACTGAAGTCTCTTTTAAGAGGAATTTGAGAAACAGAGGAACCTGACTTTGGTCAGTATGATAAATCATCCCTGTTAATTAAGTGCCTAATTGCTCCTGGAAATTGAGCTAGATGTTTTTCTGAGTTACCAGAGAAGAATATTTAGTACTCAGATACAATATCTGCACGAATGGTGTCCCACTAGAAGGGACAGAAAACCAATCTTGGAGTCAACATCTGGATTTGAGTCTAGGCATTGACACTTAGGTTGGACACTAGACATTGGGTCTGGGCAAATCAGTTAACCTCTCTCTACAACCCAGTTTCCTTATCACTAAAATGTGTATAATAATATTTGGACTATCTTCCTCATAGTATTGTTGTAAGGAAAATGCAAGAAAAATCTGAGTTATTTATGATATTTTATGGGACTTGCGGAGTTATATAACTGAAAATAATTTTGTTCAGTTGTTTTCAGTCATGTCCAACTCTTCATGACCCCATTTGGGGTTTTCTTGGTGTAGCTTGGTAAAGTTTGCCATTCCCTTCTCAAATTCATTTTACAGATGAGGAAACTGAGTCTGACAGGGTTAAGTGATTTACCCATAGTCACACAGGTAGATAATAAGTATCTGAGGTCAGATTTGAATTCAGAAAGATGAGTCTTCCTGAGTCCAGGCCCAGCATTGCACCAATAGACAGGGGTAATTGTTTTTTTCCTCTTAGGATATACAGATTTAGACTTGGTTCTTTGAAAGCCACTTTGGGGTAGTCCCTTCCCAGAACCCCTTTCCCCAGATTCAGCCACTGACCTCCAGAGGGAATAAGGATGCTTATCTCCAACCAGGTTTCCATGGACCATATGTGTAAATAATAATAATAACAACAACAATAATAATAATCAGGACCTAAAATACCCTGGCTCCAGATTCCCCACATGAGAAAAGAATGTGACTTGGAGAAGGTTCAAGCACCATTGTCTCCTTAATTAATGGCCCCCACTTACACAGATTGAGAGGAAAGTAGGATACTCTTTCTTAATGAGGTCAGTTAGCTCCATGAGGTTCAGTTCATCAAAGCCCTCTTTCTTCGTGCTGTACTTATGAAAGACATTCATCACTCCAGTAACGGATTTTTCTAACGTGGTATTAGTCATCTTTGGTTCAGAAAAAAAATCTAAAAGAAAAAGAGACCATGGGTTTCATTTTCTAGAAGAGAAAGGACTAAGAGGTCACAAGATCTAGATTTAGAGCAGGAAGCAGCAGTTCTACTCATGTAGTCCAACCCTTTCATTTTCCGGATGAGAAGACTGAGGCTGAAGAGAAAGGTTCAGTGACTTCTCTAAAGTCTCACTCCAAATATGCTCTCTGCCTCTTCAACCACCCAACTCAGAATGAGATCATAAAGCAAGAGGGAGGCAGAGAGTTGAGGGTGAAGGTCTAGGGACCTATGGATCACCATTTGATCCCATAAGTGGCAAAGACAACACTCCATGGCCAAAAAGCCGTAATTACAAATTCCCTACAAGAGGATTAAGTAATCTTTTTCCTCCAGGTTGAAAATCATGAGAAACTATACTGATTTTTTTTTTCGTGGAAGGAGTAAGGATGGTAGTTTGTCTTTCCATTATCCCATACATTGGCTTATCCTCAACAGTACACCCATCCATGGACACACTGTCTTAGAATCTCAGGGCCAGAAGGGCCTTCAGAGGCCAGTCAGCCCATTGCAGACCCTAGCAGAATCCCCTCTATAATATAACTAAAAAGCCAGTCACCCAGACCTCACTCAAAAGACTTCCAAAGAGAGGTAACCCATTCCCTCCTCTTTCTTTTTTTTTCCCTTTGGTGAGGCAATTGGGGTTAAGTGACTTGCCCAGGGTCACACAGCTAGTAAGTGTTAAGTGTCTGAGGCTGGATTTGAACTCAGATCCTCCTGAATCCAGGGTCTGTCCTTTATCCACTACACCACTTAGCTGCCCCCAACCCATTCCCTCCTGAGGCAAATCATTCCATTTTTGTATAACTCTAATTGTTAAGAAGTTTTTCTCTATGTGAGCCTAAGTAGACGTCTCTCTACATCTTCCACCCAATGTTCCTAGTTATGCATTACGGAGCTAAATAAAATAAATCTAATCCCTCTTCCAAATGAGATCCCCTCCCTAAGTCTTCACTGCTCTAGGCTAAACACCATCTTCCCCGCCCCCCACTCAGTCATTTCAAGTGATCTTTTGAAGGCTTGTTTGAGGGCCCCTTTCCTGCAGGCTGAACAGAAGACCAATGCCCTTCCCAGAATTGAACGCAATGCCTCTGAAGTGTTTTGAGACTAGGACAGTTGGAAAGAGCACTAGATTTGGGGTCAAAGGACCTGAGTTCAAATCTTACAAAGAATCACTTCCCAACCAGGGTCCCTACATACTTAGGTCCAAGAGAAAGAGAGCCCAGGATTCTAGTCTAGCCCACTTGGGTTTTTGCCAAGTTCGTGGCAGCTAGTGGTAGAGCTACCCTCTCTTCTCCATTTAGCAGACCCATAGTCAGGGCAGTTTGGGCCACAGCGTGGAACTTGGAACCTAAAAGGAGAAATCGACACTTACCAGCCAGAGCCTGGAGAGGAAGGAATACCAGAAGAAGGGAAGGAGCGTTGTGGAACCTGCAGGAAGAAGATCCCTTTTATACTGTTCAGAATTGAGCCATTACCACATGCCAGGGTGGGAGGGGGGGGGCTGTTGCAATCCTTGGCTTCCCGGGTTGCTGCTGTTGGCAGTGGGTGAGACACGCCCGGACTTTCTCCCTAGAACAGGCTAGTCCACCTGGGCTGTGCCCTCATGAGACGGGCTTGCTCTACATCTTTCTGATTTTCCCCAAAGAAGCCAAAGGGTGGAGAACAAGGAAACCAACAGAGAGGCTAAGAATTACACCATTAGAGCATCTGAAAACTGGAAAGGTCTCCTCTCCTGTCTCTTCGCACTCTCCTAGTGCTTTTGTTCTAGGTACATCTGAAGTTCTAGAGTAGAGGGTCCACAGATGACTGAAGAGGAGGAAAGTCCCCTCCAACCCCTGTTTTGTTTTTTCATTTCAACTCCCCAGAGCTACCTTGTCTCATACCATTTTTATGACCATAGACAAGTCATTTGCCTTCTCTATGCCTCAGTTTCTTTAGCTGTAAAATAAGAGAATGATCTCTAAAGTTGCTTCCCTCACTATTTTTTTTTTTTGGTGAGGCGATTGGGTTTAAGTGACTTGCCCAGGGTCACACAGCTAGTAAGTCTTAAGTGTCTGAGGTCAGATTTGAACTCAGGTCCTCCTGGCTCCAGGACTGGTGCTCTATCTACTGTGCCACCTTGCTTCCCCTTTCCATCACAATTTAATGATCCTCAATTCCCTCCCTTCACAAACTCGAGGCTACAGCCAATTCAACTCATCCAATCATAGGCTCTTATCTATCATAGGGTCAGTCAGTCAATAAGCATGTATTAAGCATCTACTATATGCCACAGGATTTAAAGCCATAATGACCATAGAGGTCATTTAGTCCAACCCCCATCATTTTACAGATAAGGAAACTGAGACTCATAAAGGTGAAGTGACTTATCCAAGTTCATTCGTAGTAAATAACATAACCAAGATTTGAACTCAGGTCCTCTGACACTGTCCAGCATGTTTTCCATGGCAATATGGGTCTATTCCCCTGCCTCTATACTCAGGTTGCTCCCCCCAGCTCCTCAGCCCCTGTATGGGCTCTCTCCTTTCCTCCACCTGTTAATAGCCTTCAAAAACCTGTTCAAAAACCACCTCCTCAGGGCAGATAGGTGGCACAGTGGATAAAGCACCGGCCCTGGATTCAGGAGGACCTGAGTTCAAATTCAGCCTCAGACACTTGACACGTACTAGCTGTGTGACCCTGGGCAAGTCACTTAACCCCCATTGCCCCACAAAAACAAACAAAAAAAAACACCTCCTCCATGAAGCATTCCCTGATTTTCCTTCTCTTCCCCATTATATCCCACCCACTGCTAACTACAACTCTTTCTCTGATCTCATGCTTCTCGGCTTAACCTCTCCTGTGCTTGTATTCTGTTTTGTTTTGTTTTTAATTCTGTTTATTTATATACATATCTCCCTCCCCAACTCCTAATAAATTTTCAATTCACTGAGGGCAGGAATGATACCATTATCCTCACCTTACCTAAGAGGATACTTGTAAAGTACTTTGTAAACCTTGAAGCAGTATATAAAAGCTAGCTATTTTTATTATTATCTTTACACTCCAATGCACTGCATAGAGTAGGCACTCAATACATCCTGGCTGAACAGGAATTTGGAAGAAGGATACCACATTTGTGGGGCAGCTAATTCACAGAGTTGATAGAGCACTGGCCGTGGAATCAGAAGAATCTGAGTTCAAATCTGGCCTCAGACACTTCCTAGCAAGTCACTTAACCCTATTTGCCTCAGTTTCCTCATCTGTAAAATGAACTGAAGAAGGAAATGGCAAACCACTGGGAGCATAGATTTAGAGCTAGACATTAGTGAAGTTTTCACTTCTGTTAGACACCCAGAAGTAAAAATAGTGCTATGTGTCTATGTGCTATTGAATTACAAGCTGCAGACTCTGGAAGCTCTTTCCTCTAGACAAGTCTCTTAAGAATTCAAGTAACAAATAGACATCTGGCAATATTAATCCATCCTGTACTTGGAGTAGGTTTTTTTGTTGTTTTTCTTTATAATCTTCAAACTACTTTTACAACATAGCATCCTGCTAGGTGGCACCATAGTGCACCAAGTACCAGGCCTGAACTCAGGAAGACTCCAAGTTCAAATTTGACCCCAGACACTTTAGTAGCTGTGTGACCCTGGGCAAGTCACTTAACCCTGTTGGCCTCAGTTTCTCCATCTGTAAAATGAGCTGGAGAAGGAAATGGCAAAGCCCTCCAGTATCTTTGCCAAGAAAATCCCAAAAGGGGTCATGAAGAACTGGACAAAACTGAGAAACAACTGAACCACACATCTAATCCTTACAAGAACCCTCTATGATAAGCAAGGATGAGGATTCTACCAAGAACGATAAAGAGGGGGGCAGCTAGGTGGCACAGTGGATAAAGCACTGGCCCTGGATTCAGGAAGACCTGAGTTCAAATCCAGTCTCAGACACTTAACACTTACTAACTGTGTGACCCTGGGCAAGGCACTTAACCCTCATTGCCCTGCCCCACACACACACAAAAAAAACCCCAAGAAGGATGAAGAAACTGACTCCTAGAGTGGTGATAGCAGGGAAGCAGAATATTATAGGCTAAAGAGAATTTTCAAAGAGATCAAGTGATTTGTCTAACATCACACAAGTTGTATGAGATGGGATCCAAAAAGATGCCCCATGACTCCAAACCCATCCCTTTTCATCCCAACCCTTCTCCCATTACATTATAAAATGTTATTGGCAGAACCAAGACCAGAACCCAGGTAGCTGAAGTCCCAGGTTAGTTTTCTTCTTACTATACTACGCCAGAGGCACCTGCACCTATAGTCTACAGGAAATAGCATTGGAAGCCATAGAATGTTAACTTTGTCGCAGGAAGGGCTAGAGAATTCTTGTTCAGAGCCAGGGAACTAGAAAACTCCCACCTCTGTCACTCTTGGCTGTCCTGGAAGGGAACTGGGGATAAGGAGAGTGGTATGGTGACTAGAAGTTGGTGGTTGTTGTTCGGTCATTTCTGTGGAGTCTGACTCCTTGTGACCTCATTTGGGATTTTCTTGGCAAAGATACTGAAGTGGTTTGCCATTTCCTTCTCCAGCTCATTTGACAGATGACGAAACTGAGACAAACAGGGTGAAGTGATTTGCCATGGGTCACACAGCTAGTAAGTATCTGAGGCCAGATTTGAACTCAGGAAGAAGAGTCCTCCTAACTCCAGGCCTAGTGCTGGACCTGAGTTTGAATTCACCCTCCTACATTTACCAACAGTGTGACCCCTGGACTAGTCATTTAATTTCTGTCTACTTCAATTTTCTCATCTATAAAATGGGGGTAGTAATAGAATCTACCTTCCAGTACTGTTGTGAGGATAAATGAGATAATAAAATACTTATAAAACACTACATAAATGCTATCATTATCGTCATCATCAAAATTATCACTAAAGGGAGGCTAAGGAGGAAGAAGAGGGCAATTGGGATTTTCCCTTGGGGTCTGCTCCATCCTTCTTCAATTCATGTACAAACTTTGCATGCCTCAGGCAGGGTGACATTCCAGTAGTTACTAATGTGCCCAAACCTGCTAGAAGAATCGGGAAGGAAGGAGGTTAGAACAGATGCTGTAACCTGCGGGGAGGCCCAAGCTGATGTTCCCAGTACAAGGCAGGTCTCAGCAACAACTCTGAGGTCTGCCTACCTGACTCACTGTCTTTTTCCTCTTTCTGTTCCCCAAGAGGGAATAACAAGAGCCCCCACTTAACTAAGGGCAAACTTGCTCTGAAACTGTTGTCCCTGTTGAAACGGTTGTCTATTGATGTGACAGCAAACGGATGTAGTCAGTGACTTCATCAGCGTCCCCCAAACCAACTTTCCCCTCCTGACTTCTTGGTATCTGTTCCTCTCCCCATTCTCCTCCTGTTCTCAGGGGTTTCAAACCTTTGCTCATTCTTGACCACTCCCACCCCTTCTTCCTCTTTCCCTTCCATTCATTACTCAGTTCTGCCCATTCATCCATCTCAACACCTCTGGGATCCAGCCACTCCTTCCCATCCCAGCAACCACCTATCTCCCCCAGCCATCTTCACCTCCTTCCTGAACTTTTAGAGTAATGTTTTACAGCTCATTTCCCTCCTCCCTTCCCCTCCCTTCTCACCTCCTTAGATCCATTCTGCACGAAATACCAGAATAATCTTCCTAATGCATGGATCTAACCATGACATGCTCTTCTTTGGAGAAAAAAACCCTCAAGGGGTCCCTGTTTGGGGGCCATAGTATTTCATGGAAAGGTCAATGGATTTAGAGTCAAAGGGACAGGGTTCAGCCCTTGCCTCTACCACTACTACCTGTGTGATCTCCAGCAAGTCAATTCAGCTTTCTTGCCTCAGTTTCCCCATTTGTAAAGTGGGTATAACAATACCTGCAAGTATTTTCCTTATAGAAGTGAGGTAAGGCTGAAATGGATTAATGGATATGATGTAGTTTCCATAGCTGATTTATACAATCACTACCAGTGTCTGGGCCTCAGTGTCATACAACAGGTGCTAAACAAATATTTGTTGAATGAGTACAAGGCGTAGCTTATGAATAACAACAATCACTCATATTTGGATAGCAGTTGGGGTGGAGGGAACAATTGGGCTTAAGTGACTTGCCCAGGGTCACACAGCTATTTAAGGTCTGAGGCAGGATTCGAACTGAGGTCCTTCTGACTCCAGGGCCAGTGCTCCATCCCCTGTACCACCAGACTGCCAGCATTTGTATATCATTTTAAGGTTTGCAAAGTACTTTAAAAATATGATCTCATTTTATCCTCCCCAAAACACTGGAGGTATTATTATTATACCAATTATATATTATTCCATATGGGGAAACTGAGGCATACAGAAGTTAAGTAAGTCCATCAATAAGCATTTATTCTTTTTTTTTCTTTTGCGGGGCAATGAGGGTTAAGTGACTTGCCCAGGGTCACACGGCTAATAAGTTTCAAGTGTCTGATGCTGGATTTGAACTCAGGTCCTCCTGAATCCAGGGCCGGTGCTTTATCCACTGTGCCACCTAGCTGCCCCTTCAATAAGCATTTATTAAACAAACTTGCCCCAGCCAGTAAATTGTCTGTGTTGGGATTTGAACTGAGGTCTTCCTGACTCCAGGTCCAAAACTATTTGGTGGGCCACCTAGTTGTCTCTAAGTCTATAGAATCACATATCCAGACTTTTAGAGCTACAAGGGACCCACCCCCACCCTCACCGCTCCCCCCCCCCCGAGGTTTTTCTAATCCAACCTTCTCACTTGAGAACCTGAGGCTGAGGGAAGCAATATAATCTGACCAAGGTCACCTAGCCAGTTCGTAGCAAGCAAGGATTCTAACCCTGGCTTCTGATTCCCAAACCAAAGCTCTTCCCACAACCCTGTATTTATCTGGTCAATGAGCATCACACCCTTACACCCCTAGCTACATGGCCCTGGGCAAGTCACTGGCTGAGCTTCCGTTTCCTCTTCCATGAAGATTGCAGTAATTTTTATCTCCATTTTTACAGATGAGAAAACTGAGGCTTAGAGACCCCACTTGTGACTCCTGGGTCACAGTTGGGTGTCAGGGGGAATTCAGAGATGGCCTAGCTGATTTTTCTTTTCTTTTTTTAAAAAATTTATTTATTTTAGTTTTCAACATTTGTTTAGATAAGATTTCCAATTTCCAATTTTTCTCCCTCCCTACCACCTCCCCTAGACAGCTGGTAATCTGATATAGGTTAGATAGATAGATAGATAGATAGATAGATAGATAGATAGATAGATAGATAGATAGATAGATAGATAGATATGTACATATATATACATACATATATACATATATATAATAACATCAAACATATTTTTGCATTAGTCATGTTGTAAGAGAAGAATCAGAGCAAAAAGGAAAAACCTCAAAAAAGAAAAACAACAGCACCAAAACCAAAAGAAATAGTATGGTCTAATCAACATCCATATTCCACAGTTCCTTTTTTTTTTCCTGGATTTGGAGAGCTTTTTCTATCATGAGTCCTTTGGAACTTTCTTGTAGCATTGGATTGGTGAGAAGAATCTAGTCTATCACAGTTGATCAACCCATAATGTTGATGATACTGTGTATTCTCCTGGTTCTGCTCATTTCACTCATCATCAGTTTGTGCAAGTCCTTCCAGGTTTTTCTGAACTCCTCCTGCTCATCATTCCTTACAGCACAATAGAATTCCATTACATTCATATACCACAACTTATTCAGCCATTCCCCAATTGAGGGACATCCCCTCAATTTCCAATTCCTTGCCACCACAAAAAGAGCAGCTATAAAGATTTTTGTACATGTGGGTCCTTTTCTCTTTTTTATTATCTCTTTGGAAAAAAGACCCAAAAGTGGTATTGCTGGGTAAAAGGGTATGCACACTATATGATTTTTCTGATTCTAAATTTCTATAGTTCTAGGGTCCAACATTGGTGTAGTGGAAAGAGCACTGAATCTGGAGCCAAAAATACCTTGGGTAGAATCAGAGGTGTGCCTGTACCAGCTCCTATAGACTCTGGAGCCAGATGGCCCCAACTTCAGGGCCAGTGCTCTATCCACTGTGACACCTGGCTGCCCTCCAATAAAAATAACAAATCCAATAATAGTAGACCTGTGATTTCATCAGTACTTGGAGTCCTCCATGAGGGACTTCCCATAATCTCAGTTTAGACAGTTGCCTGAGGCATTGGGTTAAATGACCTGCCCAGGGTCATGCAGCCAAGAAGTATCAGAACCAGGATTTGAACTGAGATCTTCCTAAGACCAGTGCCAGCTCTCTATCCACTATTCCATATAGCTTCTTTTTTTTTTTGACAGTCCTGTCCTCAAGGAGCTTCCAGTCTTTTGTTGTTGTGATTGCTCCATTATTTCAGACTCTTCATGCCCCCATCTGGGGTTTTCTTGGCAAAGATACTAGGGTAGTTTGCTACTTCCTTTTCCAGTTCTTTTTTACAGGTGAGGAAACTGAGGCAAACAGGGTTAAGTAACTTGCCCAGGGTCACACAGCTAGTAAGTATCTGAAGCCAGATATGAACTACAAGGATGAGTTTCCTGACTCCAGGCCCAGCACACTATCCACTGAGCCTCCTAGATGTCCCTGGCCTCTTATGAATTCTTTGCCCCAAGCTGGGCCTAGTCTTTTCTTATGTTTTCTTACTGATCTTGGGTAGACAACAGCCTATGAGAACCTATCTTCAGTCTGTCCTATCCAACAAAAGGGTCATTTTCCTTGGTAGAAAAAAAAGATATTTTCCACATTATTCTTTTGGGGGGGGGGCAATGAGGGTTAAGTGACTTGCCCAGGGTCACACAGCTAGTAAGTGTCAAGTGTCTGAGACTGGATTTGAACTCAGGTCCTCCTGAATCCAGGGCTGGTGCTTTATCTACTGCACCACCTAGCTGCCCCCCCCCCATTATTCCCTTCTTTTCTTTTCTTTTCTTTTCTTTTCTTTTCTTTTCTTTTCTTTTCTTTTCTCTTCTTTTCTTTTTGCAGAGCAATGAGGGTTAAGTGACTTGCCCAGGGTCACACAGCTAGTAAGTGTCAAGTGTCTGATTTGAGCTCATGTTCTCCTGAATCCAGGGCAGGTGCTTTATCTACTGTGCCACCTAGCTGCTCCCCCCCACATTATTCTTAATATCCAACTCAGACACTAGATGTGACCTTAGACAAGTCACTTGATCCTCATTGCCTCCCCCAAAGGCATGTTGTGCATACATTTCTGAGAACCAGTTGTTAAACATTTCCCAGCATACCACTGGTCAGAATCCCAGCTCTTAGCACAGTTAGCCTGACAAACAGTAGGCACTTAATAAATGTTTATTTCCTTCCTTCCATCCATCCTGGGGAATCAAAAGCATCTTCTTTTCATGTATTTCTACAGGCTTGAATTCGCATCACTTCCAAAGCCAAGAGAGAGCTGGAAGGTCCTTTATGGTTACTGTGGAGTTAACTATTTCTGCCCTCAAGACAAGGGACAGAAATCAAAGGCCGACTAAGGGAAGCTCCGGATCTTGTCGTTGAGCGGTGGCAGCACAGATCAACCCCAAAGTGGCAAGAAAAGTGATTCCTGGTCTGCAAGTCACACTTCCATTGTGTTCTCTCTTCTATATCCTGCCCCCCACCCCGTAGCCTAGGCTAGAGCTGTGCCTATGAAGGGGAGGAGGAAAAGCAGAAAAAGCAGGGAAATTCATCCCTAGCAGCAAAACCCATCTTCCCAGAGAGTAAAGGAGCTTCCTTTTCTATGGGGTTTCAAGAGGCCAGATGATTCTTTTCCCCAAGGGCTGGGTGAAGGGTCTCCTTCAAGGCCAAAGTCAGGGAGGGGGGTGCAGTAACCTTGGGGAATCCTGTAATGCTGTGAAAGAACTTTGTGGACTAAGGGTGAGGCTCCTGGTACCAGAGTCAAAGTTCATCTCGGATATGCTAAGAAATGTGTCTCCAACCACAAGGATGGCAGAATAGACTGGGTAGCTCTTCCAAAGAATGAACTTTTCTTCTTCCCAGGGTGTACCTGACAGTCACTAAGCTCTGCAAACTTCCTCTAAGTTCTAGGACATCAACAACACCCATTGTGCTAGTAACAGAGAAGTGACTCCTCCCATACTTGTCTCCCTACCCCCACTCCCATCGCTATAGAAGGGGGAAGAAAGAGATGAATCAGGGCTCAGAACTAAATGAGGAATGGAGGGCAGGATTAAGTCTCTGCAAACTTGGCCTTCTCACCTTTTCCCTTCTGCATTTATTGGTTACTGCTTCCTTTACTAAACCTAATAAAAAAAGTTTCGCCATCATCAGTCATGAAAAAAAAAACAAGGTTTTCTCATAGGTTCTCCTAGGACCTAGAAGCAGAAGGCTCTTCAGACATCATCTGCAGGAAGAGTCACCAAGTTGAGAGTTCTAGGACCATACAGACCCAGTGTGGGATGGGGGACAAAACACTGACCTTGGTGGAGTTAGGAAAGGCCTGCATGGACATCCTGCCTCTAATAGTTACTACAGTTATCCCTTCCACATCACGGAGATTAGGGGTGCGGTGCTCCCCGAGATCTGGAAAATCCATGTAAAAATTTTTGGCCTTCCCTTTGTACCAGAGAAGTCTGAATTTTTTCTATTTCTCATATGGGGGTGTTTACAGTATTTTATTGTAAAATTTGTATGTATTCGTGGTATTAAAAGATAAAATATGTTGATATTATATAATACCATTCATATATTTTATGCATTTCTGAGTTTCTAAACTTTTTGTGTGTCATCTGCTGGTCTTTGCATGTCATCTGCAGCATCTACAAAACTTCCAAAAAATTCCCATTTCATTTCTTATGCCAATCCAGAATATATCAGAACCTTGGTGGGGAAAATTGTGATGGGGAAAGTGGTGATGGGAAAGGCATAACTAGAATCATCTAACTCTAGCATTATATTTGAAATAAGAGGCTTCAGGTTCAAATTCAAAGTCTACCACTTACTACCTGTGTGACTTTCAATAAGCCACTTAACCTCAGTTTCCTTATCTATAAAATCTGACTTTTAGAATGTGGAAGAGGAGGAGCCATCACCTCTTAAGGCAGTCCTTCTGCTCTTGGATATTATTATTAGGGGACTTGGCCCTACAAAGAGTCTTAGGAATCACCTTGTCTTAAGATCAGAAGAAACCTGTGAAGGTTTCAGTAGGGGGGACACCCCACCCCTGGGGTCAAACTTTGAGTAGGCCATGGACAAGAGTCCCAGGGGCTGGGTAAGCACAGAGGGTCTGTCATTCACACCACTGGAAGGTTTGCAAAGTGCTGTCCTTCCAACAATCCAAGGAGGTCAGCAGGGTGAGTATTGTTCCTACCCCCATTTAACAGATGAGAAACTGAGGCTCAGCAAGGGTTAAGCGACTTGGTGATGACAACACATCTAGAAAGTGTTAGAGCCTGGATTCCAAGTCAGACCTTCTGACTTTATACCACCAGTCCCCTTGCCACTAGACCATCCCTGACCTTGAGGAGTTAGTCACATTCAGTTTAACAAGCATTTATTAAGTGTCTAATATCCAGAAGGCTCTAGGCTACATGGACCAGGGAAAAGAAACGAAAAACACTCCCTGCCCTCAAAAAGCCCCCTTCCAAAAGGGAGACAATTCATCTGGGAAGAGGCTTAGCCTTAGATGCAAAGGATAGTTACCAGCTTTGTGACCCTGGGCAAATCAATTCACTCCAGAAACTCAGTTTCTTCATCTGTTAATGTAGAGGCAATGACATTTACATGGCCTACCTTACAGGGTTGTTTGGAAGATAGCATTTTTTTTAAACTGTAAGGAATAAATATGAATTATTATCTCATACTACCTCCTCCAGGAAGTCCTCCCTAACCCCTCTCTCAAACCACTGAGAGAAATTAAGTTTATACTATTATATTAATAACTAATTATTAACTGTGATCCACCCTTTTCTTTTTCTATTTTTTTTAAAGGCCCAACTCCTGTTAAGGTTAGTCAGTCTCTGAAGGGCATGGCTGATTGATGAGATTCCTCCTAGCCCTCAAGGAAGATGCTCTTTAAATTCTGAGCGGGACTCCACCCGACTAGGAGAACTAATTTCTGTTTAGAGTACAAACGAAATCCAGTCTAGGTGAGCCCTTATGCTGAGGTAACCGTGGCTTTAGTCCCCTCCACTGGAGTTTAGGGCGATCCAGCTCATGAAGGAAAAAAATTAGCCAGAGCGATCCAGATGGAGATGGAGGGTATTTACCACATTGGAAGGTCTCCTTTAGTCTCTTTGGTTACCTCATATACCTTACTCTGCCTTGGGATGGAAGGAGTATGAGGGGATGGCTTGGTGTCTGGGTGAGCTGATCCTACCAAGGCAATCTGGGTACATTTCTAGAATTCCAGTTTCCTAGAAGGAGTGTTAAGGGGCTAAGGTCACTGACAACTCCTTAACTGAAAAAGTATAGAAAGTACAACTATCAGGGGTGGCTAGGTGGCACAGTGGATAGAGCACCAGCCCTGGAGTCAGGAGGACCCAAGTTCAAATCCGGCCTCAGGCACTTGACACTTACTAGCTATGTGACCCTGGGCAAGTCACTTAACCCTCATTGCCCCACCAAAAAAAAAAAAAAAAAAAACCTTAGCAGAAACATCTTCCACTCAGGCTTCTTTGCAAACAGAACCCTCTATTTTGACTCTCTGATGTAAGGGGCTGAGAAGATAGGGGTCACTTTTTCCCCTGCCCCCCTATTAGCCCTCCATAGATCACAAATTCCTCAAGGCAAGCTTATCCCTGATCTCGTGCTGGCTTTTTGTACTTTGTGCTTCCTTTTGTGAGTGGGTGGCCCGGCATCACATGTCCAGACTTGTGGACATGTCCAGAATTGCAAGTGACTTTGTGAGTTTGAAGAATCAAGAGGTTCTAGGTTCCGTAAGAGGGGAAGCTGCTTGGGGTGGCAGCATGAGTTTGTTGGTTGTGGAAATAGCAGCCATTTTACCCAGCTAGAAAATTATACGCAAAATAAATGCAAGTTAGTTTGAGGGTTTGGGGCGGCACTGGCATTTAGGGGGATCAGTAAAGGCTTTGTATAGAAGATAGAGCATATTCTGAGTCTCTAAGGAAGAAAGGGGTTCCACAGAGAGGAGGTGAGGAGGGAGAGTGTTCTGGGCCTGGAAGATAACCAGTGCAAAGGCATGGAGATGGTAGAACCATGAATGAGAAATGGCAAGACCAGGGATGGAGACTGTGGGAAAATAAGTCAACATATGACAAGGCTAAAATGATAGACTGGGGTCCATCTGTGAATGGCTTTAAAAGTCAAAGGATGCCAAAATGGAAGAGTAAGGAAGGAACTCGCTGGAGCCCTCCCAAACTCCCCTTCAAATAACCTTGAAAAGTGCCTCAGAAACAATTTAGGAGGGAGGAAGCAACTTCCCAGCAAGGCAGGAAAGGTCTGTCTCACTGGGGTGGGAGGGGAGCCTGGTAAACAAACAGCACTGGCAGGCTGCATCACAGGGGTCCTGAAGCAATGTTCTGAGACCCAAGGCAATCCACCAGTGGGCTGTCCCATTGTAAGCCATTAGCTTAGGCAGCAAGTCAGAAGTCCCAGACCAGCAACACAGTGAGGACCCACACCCATTGCAGGCCACCAGGGAGGCCCCCTTCCAGTGCAAGCCTAGAGGTTCAACATAAGAAACTTGGGACAGTGCAGGAATAGAGCTCAACTCTTACTTAAAGTACAAAGTCACAGAAAGGCAGAAAAATGAGCAAAACAAAAAAAAAAAGAACTTGACTATAGAAAGTTACCATGGTGATAGGGAGGATCAAAGTACAAACTTAGAGGAAGACAACAGTGTCAGAGAGATAGAGAATATTGTGAGGTATAAAATGGATCATTTTGATAACATTAAATTTAAAAGGTTTTGTACAAATAAAACCAATGTAACCAAGATTAGAGGAAAAGCAGAAAATGGGAGGGGGGGGAGATTTTATAGACAAACTCTCAGGTAAAGGTCTCATTTCTCAAATATATATAGAGAACTTTAACAGATTTAAAATAATGAGCCATTCCCCAATTGATAAATGCTCAAAGGATATGAACAGGCAGTATTTTGATAAAGAAATCAAAATTATATATAGTCATATAAAAAGACGCTCTAGGGGCAGCTAGGTGGCACAATGGATAAAGCACCGGCCCTGGATTCAGGAGTACCTGAGTTCAAATTCGGCCTCAGACACTTAACACTTACTAGCTGTGTGACCCTGGGCAAGTCACTTAACCCCAATTGCCCTGCAAAAAAAACAAAACAAAACAAAAAAGATGCTCTAAATCATTATTGATTAGAGAAATGCAAGTTAAAGCAACTTGGAGATATCATCTTATACCTATAAGATTGGCTAAAATGATAGACACATTTCAACTGGGGAATGGCTAAACAAATCATGGTATATGATTGTGATGGAATACTAACTACTGTGCTATAAGAAATGATGAGCTGGTTGATTTTAGAAAAATGTGGAAGGACTTGCATGAAATAATGAAAAGTGAAATGAGCAGTGCCAAGAGGATCTTGTACATAGTAACAGAAATATTGTAAAAAAAATACTTTGGGGCAGCTAGGTGGTGCAGTGGATAAAGCACCGGCCTTGAATTCAGGAGTACCTGAGTTCAAATCCGGCCTCAGACACTTGACACTTACTAGCTGTGTGACCCTGGGCAAGTCACTTAACCCCAATTGCCTCACTAAAAAAAAAAACAAAACACTTTGAATGACTAATTAATTTGCATATCATAAATACTCAAACCAACTACAAAGCATATATGAAAGAAGATGCTATCCACCTCCAGAGAACAGAGAAAGAATTCATAAATAGAAGTATGTATAGTATGGTTTTACACACATATAAACAAACAAACATATATATATATATATATATATATATATATATATATACATACACATAATGTGTTTAATTGCAACAGTCTTCTCTAATGGTGGGAAGGGAGGAAGAAAAAAACTAAAAAGTGCACAGCTGAAAACAAAAGAAAACTTGGAAGGAAATGTAGAAAAGCAAGCTAGCTTTGAAAACAATGTGCAGTGTTTAGTACATAGTTTTTCAAATAAAAATAAACAGTCTTAAGTGGAAATTCCCCACAGCCAGATGGATTCACAAGTGAATTCTACCAAATATTTAAAGAACAATTCACTTAAATACTCTATAAACTATTTGGAAAAATAGGCAAAAAAAAAAAAAAGAATTCCTACAAAATTCCTTTTACAACACAAATATGGTGCAGATACCTAAACCAGAAAGAGCCAAAACAGAAGAAAGACAAATATAGACCAATTTCCTTAATGAATATTGATGCAAAAAATGTTAATCATAAAAGTATTTTATTATTTTCCTGTTACATGCAGATAGTTTTCAACATTCGTTTCCATAAGATTTCTGGTTCCAAATTTTCCTTCCTTCCTTCCTTCCCTTCCCCCTCCCCAAGACAGAAAGCAATCTGATATAAGCTATACATGTACAATCACCTTAAACATACTTCTGTATTAGTCATGTTGTGAAAGAAGAATCAGAACAAAAGGGAAAAACCTCAAAAAAGAAAACAAACAAACAAAAGTAGAAACAGAAGGGTTCAATCTGCATTCAGATTCCATAATTCTTTTTTCTGGATATGGAGAGCATTTTCCATCATGAGTCTTTTGGAATCATATTGAATCATTGTATTGCTGAGAAGAACCAAGCCTATCACAGCTGATCATCACACAATGTTGTTGATACTGTGTACAGTGTTCTCCTGGTTCTGCTCATTTCACTCAGCATCAGTTCATGTAAGTCTTTCCATGTTTTTCTGAAATCTGCATGGCAAAAAAATTTTTAAATACAATACTAGAAAGGAGATTACAGTGATATCATAAGGATCATACACTATGACCAGGTGGGATTTATACCAGGAGTGCAGGACTGGTTCAATATTAGGAAAATTATCAGCATAATTGAATATATCAATAACAAAGCCAACAGAAATCATATGGTTATCTCAATAGATACAGAAAAGGTCTTTAACAAAACACAATACCCATTCCTATTAAGAAAGATGAGAAATCATGGGAATAAATGGAGCTTAGCTTAAAATGATAAGTTATATTTATCTAAAATCATCAGCAAGCATTATCTATAATGGGGATGAGCTAGAAGCCTTCCCAATAAATTCAGGGGTAAAGCAAGTATCTAGATTATCTTCATTATTATTTAATATTATACAAGAAATATTAGCTATAGCAATAAAAGAAGAAAAATAAGTTGAAGGAATTATAATGGGTAATGAGGAAACAAAACTATCACTCTTTGCAGATGATATGATGTTATACTTAGAGAGTCCTAGAGAATCAACTAAAAAGCTAGTCAAAATAATTAACTTCAGCAAAGTTTCAGGAACCAAAATAAATCCACAGAAATCATCAGCATTTCTATATATTACCAACAATAGCACAAGAAATAGAAAGAGAAATTCCATTTAAAATAATTGTAGACAGGGGCAGCTAGGTGGCTCAGTGGATAAAGCACTGGCCCTGGATTCAGGAGGACCTGAGTTCAAATCCGGCCTCAGACACTTGACACTTAGTAGCTGTGTGACCCTGGGCAAGTCACTCAACCCTCATCGCCCTGAAAAAAAAAACTGTAGACAATAGAAAATACTGGAGAGTCTACCTGTCAAGACACACCCAAGAACTATATGAACACAATTTACAAAACATTTTTCACCCAAATAAAGTCAGACCTAAACAATTGGAAAACTATCAAATGCTCATGGGTAGGCTGAGCCAACACAATAAAAATGACAATTCTACCTAAATTAATTTAGTTATTCAGTGCCATATCAATCAAACTACCAAAAATTATAAATTATTTTAAAAATCAAAACAAAATTCATCTGAAAGAACAAAAGGTCAAGAATATCAAGGAAATCAATGAAAACAAATATGAAAGAAGATAGCCTAACCTTACCCTACCAGATCTCAGACTATATTATAAAGTGGTAACCAGCAAAACTATTTGGTACTGGCTAAGAAATAGAGTGGTGGATCAGTGGAATAGATTAGGTACACAAGACACAATAGTAAATGACCATAGTCAGTTAGTGTTTGATAAACCCAAAGCCCCTACTTCTGGAACAAGAACTCACTATTTGACAAACATTGATAGGAAAACTGGAAAACAGTATGGCAGAAACTAGGTATAGACCAACATTTTATACCATATGCCAAAATAAGATCAAAATGGGTACATGATTTAGACATAAAGGGTAATACCCTAAGCAAATTAGGAGAACAAAGAATAATTTACCTGTCAGACCCATGGAGAATGGAAGAATTTATGACAAAACAAGAGATAGAGAGCTAATGCTAATATGATATATATAACAGCTAATGAAATATAAAATGGATAATTTTGATTATATTAAATTTAAAAGGTTTGTATAAACAAAACCAATGCAACCAAGATGAGAAGGAAAACAGAAAACTGAGGTACAATTTTGACAGCAAATGTCTCTGATAAAGGCTTTGTTTCTCAAATATATAGAGAACTAATTCAAATTTATAAAAATACAAGTTATTCCTCAATTAATAGATAGTCAAAGTATTTGAACAGGCAGTTTTCAGATGAAAGAATCAAAACTATCTATAATCGCATGAAGAAAATGCCCTAAATCACTATTGATTAGAGAAATGCAAATTAAAACAACTCTGAAGTACCACCTTATACCTATCAGATTGGCTAATATGACAGAAAAGGAAAATAAATATTGGAAGGGATGCGGGGAAACTGAGACACTAATGCATTTTTTTTTACTAATGCGTTTTTGGTGGAGTTGTGAACTGACCCAACCATTCTGGAGAACAATATGGAACTATGTCCAAAAGGCTATAAAGCTGTGCATACCCTTTGATCTAGCAATACTACTACTAGGTCTGTATCCCAAAGAGATTTTTAAAAGGTGGGGGGAGGGGCAGCTAGGTGGTGCAGTGGATAGAACACCAGTCCTGGATTCAGAAGTACCTGAGTTCAAATCCGGCCTCAGACACTTAACACTTACTAGCTGTGTGACCCTGGTCAAGTCACTTAAACCCAATTGCCTGACTAAAAATTTTTAAAAAATTTTTTAAAAGATGGGGGGAGAGCAGGAAAGATCTACTTGTACAAAAATATTTACAGCATTTCTTTTTGTGGTGGCCAAGAATTGGAAATTAAGGGATGCCCATCAATTGGGGAATGACTGAACAAGTTGTGGTATATGATTGTAATGGAATATTATTGTGCTATAAGAAATGACAAGCATGATGATTTCAGAAAAACCTGGACTTACATGAACTGGTACAATTTGAAGTAAGCAGAACCAGGAGAACAGTGTACACAGTAACAGAAACATTGTATGATGAAGAATGATGAATGACTTAGCTATTCTCAGCAATAAAGATGCTACCCACCTCCAGAGAAAGAACTGACATCTGAATACAGACTAAAAGCATGCTATTTTCACTTTCTTTCTCTATTTCTTTTTTTCTTTCTTTCTTTTTCTTTCTTCCTTCCTTCCTTCCTTTCTTCCTTTCTTTCTTTCTCTTTCTTGTTTGAGTCTTCTTGCACAAAATAACTACTATGGAAATGTTTTACATATTCCACATGTATAATCTATATCAGATTACTTACTGTCTCAGGAAGAGGGGAGGGATAGAATTTGGAACTCAAAGTTCAAAAAAAAGTAAAACAAATGTTTAAAATTATTTTTACATATAATTGGGGGGAATAAAATCTTATTTTTTTAAAAAGTCAAACAGAGAAGTTTATATTTTATCCTAAAGTCAATAGAGTTCCACTGAGCTTTCTTGAATAATGGAGTGACTCTAGACTGTGAGTTCCTGGAGGCAGGGAGGGACTAAAGTGAATTAGGGGCTGAGGGGCAGAAGGAGGGAAGAAGAAAGCATGACGATCCAATACCTTGGTAGCAGAGAAGGAGTCTCTGTTCTATCAAAACCATACTAGTAATGGTTTTTTCATTATTTTTATGTCTTCCAAGTACATAACAATCTTCAAGATTGTCTTTTCACGTAAGTATATATAGCCCATGTTTCAGTATCATACCAGTAGCACCCTGAAGGTAGGGGCCTTTTCTCCCCCAACAAGATTGGCAGCTCTCAAACCATATCTTGATTTTAGGATCCAGTTGTTCTTTCCCCCAACCCCTTGGAGTGTCTGGATAAGTATGCCACTGAACAGAGAAGACAGAGACTACATCAATTAAAAGAGAATTTTTTATTGATTCTACATCAGTATCCAGAAACTAGTCAAGGGACTGAATGTTTCAATGGTTTCCCATTCTGTTTCTCCAAAGGCTAGTTAGTTTGATTTCTAGCTCTGATCCCTCTCAATGGCGGTGACCATGTGAGTGGCCATGACCATGGCCGTGACCTTCTGGACCATCTGGGCCTTCTGGGCCCTCTTCTCTGTGGTATCTGTTGTGTATTTCAATAGCTATTTCACCCAACACAGCAACAAACTCAGGGAAAAATAAATGCTTGTCATTGTTCACATCAGCTTTCTTGAACACAGAATCCAGAGATGTATTCTGTTCCTTCTGAAAAAGAAGACACCATAGATTTTCCATTATCTGAGCATAAGTCATCTGCACTGTGAGTGATTCAACACATTGGCATGAACATGCCTGTGATTGTCCATGATTGCCCCTCAAACACATTTTGTCCCACCTCCCCTGTACCCCACTATGTAGCCATCCTTAGGGTGGTGGGAAGGGAAATGCAATATGTATACTATGGGTATACAGTGGCTGCTCAGAGTATCCTTCCTCTCATCCATATCCCCAAAAGTTAACATCATGTTCCCCCATTGGGACTTAGAAAACTAGTGTCAACTTCCTACAGGTCTGTGTTGTTCCTTGGAGGTATCTTTATGGGAGAGGGCAGGTTTCCTAAGGCTTCTACTCACCAAATATTTAAGGTAATTAGGAGCCTCCTTCTTTATGAATTCTTCCAACTCTTTTTTCTCCAGGGCATCTTCTTCCCCAGACTCATGGGAATAATTATGGAAGATGTCAATAATGGTGTTGAGGTCTTCCTCAGAAGCAGTGTATTTTGTGGGTGCCATGGCTCAGTGGGTCAGGGAGGACCTTGAGAGAAAAATAAAGGAGGAATTCCTGAATGGAGCCAAAAGAACAGTGTCATCACCTACATATCCCAAGTCTAGAGATGGTTTCTTCTGGGTCTTTATCCTTACTACCTCTCCTACTCCAAGGATAGTCCAGAGAGACCTTTCCACCCTTCTTCCACTGGGACACAGACCAAGGTGTCCAGAACCCCTATATTCCTGAAGATCATGGACCCCACCTAACTCTAAACATTTAGTTTCCATTCATTCCTGGCACTAAGCCTCACCCTTTTCACTTAACCCCCATCCTCAACCTTTAGGTCTCCATCACAAGGAAAACTTTCCAATGCTTTCATTGGACATGTGAATAGTGCAGAGTTCAAAGAAATCCTAGGGTGAAGGGTATCTTGAGTTATCCCTCTTCCCATTCCGTATACCACCCAGGACCTTGGACATACCAGTCACCACATCCTAATAACCATAGCTAGACTACCCAGAACTCTAGAATCAGACTGGATCCTGGAAGATCTCCCAGCTATAGTCTCTCTATGATGAACCAAGAACAAACAGCCTGTGAGCAGCCCAAGGTAGAACTCTATCCAAAACCCATCCAAGTGAGCCTCTTGGCAGACTTACCTGGAAGAAGCTGCAAGAGGAGAGTCAGACGAGTGAGCAGCCACTTCCACCTAGAGTCCTTTTATACACCTTGCCTCTGGAGCCCCACCCCCAAAGTTGAGCATTGTGGCCGCTGGGTGTGAATGAGGAAACAGCCATTGGGCAACTCTGCCCAATATTCCCTGGCACCTATACAGACACTCCCACATGGCCCAGGGCGGTAGTCCTTTTCACCAGAGAGATGGCTCAGAGAAATCTTCCCCAAACATTCTGAGAGCAGGAAAGACACTTCACTGAATTCTTTTTGCATCTACAAATAGCCTTAATGTCTAAGTCTGGGTAACCCTGCCTTTCTCACTCCTTACAAACCATTGTGAGCTCAAATTTCCCTGGGGCTTCTGAAAAAAATCTGCTTCTTTTTTCTAGAATCCTGAGACTAGGGGAATCATCAAATCTCAAAATAAAGTGATACAGAGGATATCTAGTCCAACTCTCTGCCTGATAAATAAAAGGAGCTTTTTGTGGATTTATTTTTGGTGGTGCGGGGGGTGGGGGGGGAGTGTTAGGAGGCCTCATTTTGTTGATTTTCAAAACCTTTCAACATCCCTTTTTTCCTTTGAGCTTTACAACCTTCCTGTGAGGGTAGATAGGACAGGTATTATTGTCCCTATTTTGTAGATGTGTAAACTGAGGCACAGAAAAGTGTAATAAATTACCTAAATTCACACAGAGATTTAATGGTGACAAACTGAGAACTAGACACCCAACCCCTTGACTTTCAATCCTGTGCTTTTTCTACCACATCAGTCTAGATTCAGTGGTTACCAGCCTAAGTACCAGGAGGTTCATAGGATCATTAGAATGTAAGCTTCTTGAAGACAGAGACTGTCTTACTTTTGTATGTGTATCGTCAGAACCTAACACAATGCCTAGCACATGCTAGACCTTTAATAAATGTTAATTGATTGGTTAATAATAGTTCTTAGAACTTGGAGGTGCTTTTGAGGTCTTCTAGTCCAAATATTTCATTTTACAGATAAGGAAACCAAGGCTAAGAGAAGGCAAGAGACATAACCAAGGTCTCATGACTTGCAAAAAGCCAAGATTCAAATATAAGACCTTTGACTCCAAATGCAATGCTCTTTCATCTACAACAAAAACTACTTCAATTTGGGAGGGAAAAGAGGCAAGGAGAGAGGAAACACTAGGGAGGGGAGTATGACACTGAGAGAGGAAGGTAATAACCACAGAAAGGGCAGTCAGGAGAGCATGATAGACAACCTTCACCATGGTGCCATGGGCCATTCATGTCTAGGCATAACGAGGAAAGGAATTCTTGGAAACTGAGAGCTGTGTATGGATGTGGTTTAGACAGAACTCTACAAGACACAAGCTTAGAAGAGTATGGAACCTTATATCAGCATTCCCAAGGTCAAGGTAGAGTCAATCAATTGACAAACAATTACTAACTATGCTGAATGCTTGGGCATGCAAATAGAAAAATGAGAAGATCACTGACCTCAAAGGCTACAACCTGTTCACAGATAAGAAAATACAAGAAAAATACAAAGTAATTCCATTTTTATTTATAATTTTATTGATATTTTTTGCCTTTATACCACCTACTTTTCCCAATATATCCTTCCTCCTCTGACTTTCTCCCTTAAAACAAAGGGAGAGGGCAGCTAGGTGGCACAGTGGATAGAGCACCAGCCCTGGAGTCAGGAGGACCTGAGTTCAAATGTGGCCTCAAACACTTAATACTAGCTGTGTGACTCTGGGCAAGTCAACTGCCTCACAAAAAACAAAAACAAAAACATAAAACAAAGGGCGGGGGGAAGGTTCAGCAAAATTAATCAATACATGAACCAGGTCAGAAATCATATATAGATTTCTGTACCCATAATCCCTCTCACTACCTTTACAAAGAAGGGAGAGAGACACAACTTTCTTTTTCTTTCTTTCTTTTTTTCTTGGGGGGGGGGCAGGGCAATGAGGGTTAAGTGACTTGCCCAGGGTCACACAGCTAGTAAATGTCAAGTGTCTGAGGCCAGATTTGAACTCAGGTCCTCCTGAATCCAGGGCTAGTGCTTTATCCACTGTGCCACCTAGCTGTCCCCATACAACTTCCTTTTTCTAGCAACCTTGAAGGGGGGACAGGGGTTCTGAGAGCCAAAGGTGAAGAGGAAAAGCATTCTGAGTGTGGCAACAGCTTCTGCAAAGTCATGGAGACAGGAGTTTCCTGTCCTGGGAACAGCAAGCTCACTAGTTTGGCTGTAATGTATGTAGATCAAATGGAGAGGAGTAACATGTAATCAGTCTGAAAAGAGAAGCTAGAGCCATATTGTGAAGGACTTTAAATACCAAAAAGAAGAGTTTGTCTTTTATCCTAGCAACAACAGGGAGACACTGAAGTTTCTTTTAGATGGGGAGTGATATGGTCAGACTTGAGCTTTAGGAATATCAATTTGGTAGCCATGTGGAAGATGGATTGGAAAGGGGAGACACTGAAGAAAAGAAGACCAATTAGTAGTTAATTGTAATAACCCAAGAAAAAGGGGATGAGGTACTGAACCAGGATGGTTGTTGATAGGGGTGGAGAGAAGGGGATGATGTGAAAATTTGGGAGGCAGAATCAACAAGATGTGATATTTGATTGACTATTTGTGGTGAATAAGAATAAAGAGTTGAAGATAATTCAAGTTGGTTTTTTTTTTTTAACCTGGGAGGCTAAAAGATTGTTGGTACCCCTAGAGGCTAGGTCCTAGACAGAAGTGAGAAAGATAGGAGGGAATAGGTTGGGGGAAGGAGTAGAGCAGGATAATGAGTTCAATTTTGCATATATTGAGTTTGAGATGGGATGCTTCATAGAGTATAAGGTGAATTCAACAAACATTTACTGAGAGAGTGTAAGACATGGTCCTGACATCAAGGAGTTTACCATCTAATTGAAGAGGTAAGACTAACACACAGGAAACAAAGGCCCACAATAGAAGGTAGCCCATATTCCAATCCTATCATGTGTATAGTGTCTAAATGCTATAGAAAATCAGGAGATGGATTGATCAATAAGGGTAGAAGTACCCAGGAAGACTCACTTCCTGGGATTTGAGCTGATTGCAATATTGTTCATGATAGGATGACGTTTTTGTTTGGGGTTAAGTGACTTGCCCAGAGTCACACAGCTAATCATGGGGAACTCATGATTCATTTATGGTGCAACTTCACTGATACCTAATAGTAAGTGGTTACACAATCACTGGGGGATGTAGAGGGCAATCCATAAAGTCTTCTGTCCATGCAAATGACCATAAGTGAGAAAGGACCCAGAATTGCTCTTCCCCAAGCCAATGAATTAGAGACAGCTTTGAAGGAAAAAAGGAAGAAAACAATAGCATTAGAGTGAGTCAGACCTGAAATAGAATTCTAGCTCTACCACATACTACCAGTAATACCTCTGACAGGTTACTGCTCCCCTCAGGATCTCGGCTTTCTCATTTGCAAAATGACAGGCTTAAATTAGATGACTTCTAAGATCCCCTCCAACTCTGAGTCTGTGACTAGAAAAAGAGTCATGCTCTGCCCCCACATTCCACACAATCCTTGTCCCAATGTTGCCAATATAGAAAAGAAGCCAACCAGGGCTGAATATTCTTTGGGTTTAATGGGGAACTTTCCTCCAACAAGCTTGAATTTTAAAGGGGGGTGTTCAAAAGAGAGAAAGTATGGCATAATAGGTAAAAGGAAGACTTTTGTTCACGACCTACCTCTGACAGATACTCGACTCAGGACCATGGACAAGTCAATTAACTTCTGCATCCCAAAACTAAATCTAGCTAACCCCCTAAATATTTGCTAGTCTAGGAGACTGTTGAGTTTCCCCTTGATAATCAGGCAGCATACTCAGTGTTTAGCAAAGGCATATGCTTAGTTGGAATAGTTACAAAACATTGGAAGTTCCAAAACATTTCCCCCCAAAACCTAGGACACACTCTTCCACAAAAATACAGAAAGCATCATGGAAAGAATAGACACAAATTTGCTGTATGTTGACAGTGAGGTACACACACCTATGTAAGTAACATACATATCCAAAGCAGTTCAAAACTCTAGAACTGCAGTCTGTGACCTAAGGGCAAGTCTTTGCAGGCATTTTCATATGTAGTCAAGCTTTTCTCTGTTTGCCCTTCATAACCTGGTCCCTTCCTACCTCTTGTTGTTTGGTCATTTTTCAGTCATGTCTGACTCTTTGTGACCCCATTTGGGGTTTTCTTAGCAAAGATATTGGAGTGGTTTGCCATATCTTTCTTCAGCTCATTTTACAAATGAGGAAACTAGGGGCAGCTAGGTGGCGCAGTGGATAGAGCACCAGCCCTGGATTCAGGAGGACCTGAGTTCAAATCTGGCCTCAGACACTTAACACTCGCTAGCTGTGTGACCCTGGGCAAGTCACTTAACCCCAATTGCCTCACTAAAAAAAAAAACAAAAACAAAAACAAATGAGGAAACTGAGGCAGAGTTAAGTGACTTGCCCAGGGTCACACAACTAGTAAGTTTCTGACAGTGAATGAACCCCATCATTTATTTAATATGGTATGTGTGAATGAGGCCAGATCTCGATGTAAGCATGCCATCTTCACCTTTGGTCTTGGCATGGACTCATGACATAGGTGACTTGAATCAGTGCAGCTTGCTGCTTTCTCAATGTGAAGTATGTAAACTCAGAGCTAAACAATCTCTGTGCAGAAGTTAAAGTGATATAATATAACAATAACTAAAATGTTTATTGTTATTTAAAGTTTGCAAAGTGCTTTACTGATATATTATCCCATTTTATGCTTACAACAATCTTATAAGGTGGATGCTACCATTATCTCCATTTTACAGATAAGGAAACTGAGAATGTCTAAGTGACTTTCCCAGGCACACAGCTAAATTAACATCTGAGGCAGGATTTTTTAAAAATGTATTTATTTATTTAGAATTTTCCCCAAGTTACATGTAAAAAAAAATTTTTTTTGGTGTGGGGCAATGGGGGTTAAGTGACTTGCCCAGGGTCACACAGCTAGTAAGTGTCAAGTGTCTGCGGCCAGATTTGAACTCAAGTACTCCTGAATCCAGGGCCAGTGCTTTATCCACTGTACCACCTAGCTGTCCCCAAAACAAATTTTTTCACATTGATTTTTTAAAACTTTGTGTTCCAAATTTTCTTCTTCTCTCCCTCCCCGCCCCACCCTAAGAAATCAAGCAATTCAATATAAGTTATACATGTGCAAAATATCTCCACATTAATCAGGTTGTGAAAGAAAACAGACAAAATAACTCTAGAAAGAGGAACTAACAAAAAATTATACTTGAATCTGTATTCAGATACCATCAGTTCTTTCTCTGTAGATGGATTGCATTTTTCTTAAGTCCTTCTGATAGCATCCTGCTCATCATTTCTTTCACAGTTACTATTGCTAACTGTGTTGCCCTCCATTCTATTCCCTCCCCTTGATATTTACTCTTCTTTCACCCTATTCCTCCTCAAAAGTGTTTTGCTTTTTTTGCTACCCCCTCCCCCAATCTGCCCTCCCTTCTTTCACCTCCCCCCCCTTATCCCCTTTTCCTCCCACTTTCCCATAGGGCAAGATATATTACTATACCCCCTTGAGTGTGTATGTTATTCCCTCTTTGAGCCAATTCTGATGAGAGTAAGGCTCACTCACTCCCCTTCTCCTTCCCCATCTTCCCCTCCACTCCATAAGCTTTTTCTTGTTTCTTTTATATGAGCTACTTTACCCCATTCCACTTCTCCCTTTCCCTTTCTTCCAGTGCATTCCTCTTACCCCTTAACCTTATTTTAAAGATGTCATCATGGGGCAGCTAGGTGACACAGTGGACAAAGCACCAGCCTTGGACCCAGGAGGCCCCAAGCCCAAATGAGGCAGGATTGAAACTCAGGCTTTCCTGACACCAAATCCAGCATTCTATCTACCATCCCACCTACCTGTTATATTTCTCTGAATCAAGAATTTTGCTAACTACCATGTAATAAATTGTTTTCCTCATTCATGCATACCATATTAAATAAATGATGGACTTCATTCACTGTCAGTAGAAGTGAATTCACCAAAGACAAAAATTAATAGTCCCTGCCCTCAAGGAGTTTGCATTGTATTGGGGACACAACATATATATAAATATATATAAAATATTTATAAATCAATACAAAGCAATAGTGAGGGAGGACACTAATTAGCAGCTAGTGGGATCAGGAAAGGTTTTGTGGAGGTATCTCTTGAGCAGAGTTTTGAAGAAACAAAAGCTTTCCAAGCATAAGAGAGAGTCGGTGAAACCTAATACAATAAAATGACATCTTGAAATTATATACTGTATACAGAATAAGCTGGGAAGACAAGATAATTTTTCCAGAGAAAATTAAATTACTTTAATGAACAAAAACAAATATTTCAAAAATTATGCCTGGAACATCAAAAGGAGTGATCATATCATATTCCAAAGTTACTTGGAAAATTACTGAGTATGAAAAGCTTCATTTGAAAGGCTAAATATTGGTGCTACCTGCAGCTAGTGATATGGTCAATCATATTAAAGCTTGGAAAATCATATTAAGGCAGTTTCAGATGGTTCAATTTGCAGATATTATGGTTGCCTTTCTTCACATGCCTAACACTTAGCATAGGAACTTAATAAATACTTGTTTACTGACTCACTACCCATGTGTACTTTGTGATCAATTAATCACATAATTAAAATCTTCCTATTTTGCATTGCAAGTGAATGAAGCAACCATTGTAGTCTTTAAAAATGTTTTTATTGATTTCTTTTGTTTTTACATAAGCTTCACTATTATAATCATTGTGTGTATAGCTTTCTTTTTTCTGCTTAGAATTTTATTTTCCAAATTGCATGTAAAAACAAATTTTGACATCAATTTTTTTAAAACTTTGTGTTCCAACTTCTCTTCCTCCCTTCCTCCCCCACCCCCCTAAGAACTTAAGCAATTCAATATAAGTTATACATGAGTAGTCATGCAAAACATCTCCACGTTAGCCAGGTTGTGAAAGAAAACAGACAAAAACAAAACTTCAGATAAAGGAATTATCAAAAAAAATTATGCTTCAATCTGTTTTCAGATACCAGCAGTTCTTTCTCTGTAGATGGATTGCAATTTTCATAAGTCCTTCAGAGTTACATCGGATCATTGCATTACTGAAAATAACCATGTCCTTCCCAACAGATAATTATACACTATTGCTATTCTGTTGTATACAGTACATTCTACTCTGGTTCAGTTCATGTAGGTCTTTCCAGGTTTTTCTGATAGCTTCCTGTTCATCATATTTTTTGTATAGTACCTAAAACTTGATGAAAATTTTTCTTCACAATAGCCCAGCAAAATAAGTTCCATATGTTTTTCCATTTATAACCAATCATCATAACTGTTTCACTCCATCCTATTCCCTTTCCATGATATTTATTCTATTTTCTATCTTCTTTTACCCTATTACTCCTCAAAAGTGTCTTGCTTCTGACTGCCCCTTCCCCTGCTCTGCTCTCCCTTCTTTCACCCTTCCTTCCTTATCCCCTTCCCCTTCTACTTTCCTGCAGGATTAGATAGATTACTCCACCCAATTGGGTGTATACATTATTCCCTCCTTGAGCCAACTCTGATGAGATTAAGGTTTTTTAGCTAATTCTGATGTGTGTAAGGCTCCCTCACTTCCCTACACCTCCCCCCATAGATCCCCCCTCCATACACCCTTTCCTGCTTCTTTCATTTGAGATTTCACCCCATTCTGCCATTCTCCTATGCCCTCCCTCAGTGTATTCCTCTCCCCTCTCAATTTTACCCCAAAGATGTCATCATGGGGCAGCTATGTGACACAGTGAACAGCACCCACCCTGGAGCCAGGAGGACCTGAGCCCAAATCCAGCCTCAGGCACAAGATACTCATCAACCCAAACCGCAGTTCCTCCCTCCCCCCCAAAAAAAGAGAAAGAAAAAAATAAATGCTTTACAGGTATCATCCCTTCATAATCAATTCCCACCTGTGCCCTCTGTCTAAATTTATTCCTATCTTCTGCTCTAATACTCAGAAGGCTCTTATGATTTCGACATATCATCTTCCCATGTAGGGATGTAAACAGTTTAGCCTTTTAACATCTCTTATGAATTCTTTTTCCTGTTTATCTTTTTATGCTTCCCTAGGGTCTTTCATTTGAAAGTCAAATTTTCTATTCAGTTCAGGTCTTTTCATCATGAATACCTGAAAGTCCTCTTTTTCATTGAAGTCCCATTTTTCCCCTGAAAGTTTATACTCAGTTTTGCTAGGTAGGTGATTTTTGGTTGTAATCCCAGTTCCTTTGCCCTCTGGAATATCATATTCCATGCCCTCTGATCTTTTAACATAGAAGTTGCTAGATCCTGTGCTATCCTTACCATGGCTCCAGGGTATTTTAATTCCTTCTTTCTGGTTACTTGCAATATTTTCTCCTTGACTTGGGGGCTCTGGGATTTGGCTATAATATTCCTGGAAGTTTTCCTTTTGAAATCTCTTTCAGGAGGTGATCTGTGGATTCTTTCAATTCCTATTTTACCTTCTGCTTCTAGAATATCAGGGCAATTTTCTCTGACAATTTCTTGGAAGATGATATCTAAGTTCCTTCCCTGATCATGGTTTTCAGGTAGACCAATAATTTTCTTTCTTTCTTTCTTTTTTTTAGTGAGGCCACTGGGGTTAAGTGACTTGCCTAAGGTCACACAGCTAGTAAGTGTTAAGTGTCTGAGGCCGGATTTGAACTCAGGTCCTCCTGACTCCAGGGCCAGTGCTCTATTCACTGCGTCACCTAGCTGCCCCAATAATTTTCAAATTATCTCTCCTGGATCTATTTTCCAGGTCAGCAGTTTTTCCAAGAAGATATTTCACATTGCCCTCTATTTTTTTTTTATTCATTTGGATTTGCTTTATTGTGTCTTGGTTTCTCATAAAGTCACTAGCTTCCATTTGTTCAATCCTAATTCTTAGGCAATTATTTTTGTCAGAGAGCTTTTGTATCTCCTTTTCCATTTGGCTTTTCAAACTGTTAGCTTTTTTCTCATGCCTTTGCTGCATCACCCTCATTTATTTTTCCATTTTTTCCTCTACCTCTCTCTTTTTATCTTCAAAGTCCTTTTTGAGCACCTCTATGTTCTGAGACCAATTCATATTTTTCTTGGAAGCTTTAGATGTAGCAGCCCAGACATTGCTATTCTCTTCTGAGGGCGCACCTCGATCTTCCTAGTCACTAAAGAAGCTTTCTGTGGTTAGAAACTTTCTCTGCCTGATCATCCTGCCTGTCTTTAACTTGACTTTTAACTCCTTAGTGTGGGGTCCTGCTTCCAGGATATACTGTCCCAAGCTTCAGGGGGTCCCAGGTGTTATGATTTAATGAGGGGCAGTTTCTTCACTTGTCTGGCCCTTTCTCTGGTCCATAGATAACCCCAGGTCAACTTGCCAATCAACCAGGAAGCAAAACTTTGTGTGCTGTGGTTGCTAGCTCTGAAGAGCCTGTGCCCCTCTCCCACCTGGGCCACCACCACTCAAGGTTTCTTCCTGGTTCCCCACTGGGGTAGGACATCCAAATCCCCCCTTATCTCCTGCATACACCCCCATAGACTCCCTCCCAGACAGTTTAGCCTGCTCACCAGACCGTGAGCTTAGTTCCAGAAGACACTGGCACTGCAGCTGATTTGGAGGCTCCAGGGTAGGTTTCTCTGGCACAGTCTACCTGGGGCTGGATCTGTGTCAGCATGATTGTGGGGCTGAACTTCACTTCCAGCCCAGCTCCCCCTTCTGCTGAACTTCCAAGCTGTCTTTGGCTGGAAAATAATCTTGGCCCTTTTTTTGTGGATTCTGCTGCTCCAGGAGTTGTTTTCTAGCTGTGTTTAGATGGGGTTTTTTTGAGTAATTGTGTCAGGAAGTCTGAGCATTTACTGCCTTTCCTCTGCCATCTTGGCTCCTCCCTGCATCTGTTCTTATAAATCCTTCCATACTTCTCTGAATTCTTTGTATCCATCATTTCTTATGATACAATAATATTCCACTACAATCACGTATCACATTTTGTTTAGTCATTCCCCATTTGACCTTTAAAGATGTTCATTGAGTTACATGTGTACAATATATTGTTTTTTGTTTTGTTTTGTTCTGTTTTAGTGAGGCAATTGGGGTTAAGTGACTTGCCCAGGGTCACACAGCTAGTAAGTGTTAAGTGTCTGAGGCCGGATTTGAACTCAGGTACTCCTGACTCCAGGGCCGGTGCTCTATCCACTGAGCCACCTAGCTGCCCCACAATATGTTGTTGAAATTGATGTTATAGAAAATTTGTGATTTCCCAAAACCCTTGACGTCAATGTTATATCAAGAGAAATGCTCCCTACAATGGATGGTTTTTTTTTTTCATGTTTCAAAATTTATTATCTGAATTAGCATTGCTGGCAATCTTTCCATAATTATAACTACAAATAACGTATGCTTGTAACACATTCGTTTTCCTTCTGAAAAATTTTTAAAGCCCACCACCAGTGAGAGGAATGATCACCACCTTCCTGGTTTACCCCACCTGCTCTTGGCAAGGGCATTCCTGTGTTCATTTGAATACATTTGGAACAAGTGGGCTATTAACACAATCTGGACAATTTTAGTTATATTTTCTTCCTTTAAAAGAAAAAAATGGCATTCCAAGAAACCCATTGGGGGCAGCTGGGTGGCACAGTGGATAAACTACCAGCCCTGGATTCAGGAGGACCTGAGTTCAATGGATGGATTTTTAAATGAAAATTATATTATGTGGGAGAATGATTTTGAATTTTACACTGATAGAGCTCCATCAGTGTCAGGATAAAATGTAGTTCCATAAGCTCTAGTCTAAAATATGACCTTTTCTGCAACTAGAGCACATTGCATGCTTCACATAGTAGTAGTAGTCATAGATGTAGTAGTAGTTGTCATCATTGTCATAGTAGTAGAAGGAGCAGCAGCTGTTACAGCTGCAGCAGTAGTAGTGGTAGTAGTGGTGGTGGGTGGTGGTGGTAGTGGTATTGATGATAATTATTAAACACCTACATCATAAGATTATCGTAAGGAACAAATAAAATCAAATAATATAACACCTGTAAAGTGCTTTGGAAACTTTAATGTGAGGTAGGTAGGTAGTACAATAGATAGAGCACTGGACTTTAAAGCAGGAAGATCTGAGTTTGAATCCTACATTAAACATTTACTAGTTTTATGATTCTGGGCAAGTCACTTAATTTCTCTCCATCTCAGTGTCCTTATCTGTAAAATGGGAATGAGGTAGCACCTACCTTACACAGATTTGTGAGGATCAAATGAAATAATGTATGCAAAATGTTTTGCAAACCTTAAAGTATTGTTGTTAAAATATTTCAATATTTATTGTTGTTTTTCAGTCATTTCAGTTGTTTCTAACTCTTCATGACCCCATTTGTGTTTTCTTGGCAAAGATACTGAAGTGGTTTGTCATTTCTCCTCCAGCTCACTTTACAGATGAGAAAACAGAGGCAAACAGGGTTAACTGACTAGACACTAACTAGTTGTGTGGCCTTGAACAAGTCACTGTAACTGTCATAAAGACAAAATATCAATCTCAACTGGTTTCTGAAAAAAAGAATCATGAGTAATGATACCATCAATATGTTATATTTAGCAAAGTTTTGCATTGAGAAATAAACCTGCCCGTCACATTAGTTAACATATTATAGTTTTCATTTTTATAAGTTACAAATATGGAAATGATCATGGATTTTATCAATAAAAAACTGTATATCTTATGGCATGGGGGTTGGGACTATTAAAGTTTAAACTGGCCTACTAGCTAAAGGATGGACACACCTTGAGAAGTAAGGGAGATAAGCCCATTAGTCATGGCTGCTGCCTGATTGTTGCCAAGGGGCAGAGATAACTACAGAAGTCAGGACCACCACCCCATTCAAGCCTTCCCCACTCCCAAAGGGAACTTTGATGGTCACCCCATCAGTCCCCACACCATCCATCCTCTATAAAGGCTTTGGCCTCCCTCCTGGTTGAGGAGAAAGGTATCTCAGAGAATCATGTCTCTGAACCATCTCCCCTTGAGGGAAGTCTTAGACTTCACTCTTGGTCACTTTCTCCAAGTGCCCAAATGAAAGACTATTTTATTCTAATTGAATTGTGTGCAAGAGGATATAATTCTTTAAAGAGGAATACCTAAGGACCCCCACCACCTATTTCCCCCATGGCATGTTATATTATATTATATTTTTAAGATTTAGTTGTTATAAAAATTATAACAAACCTTTATTTTTGTTTGAATAAAACATGAATTAAGAAAATTATTTAAATAGATTGCTTTATGAAAAGGGAGACATGATAATTTTTTTAATCTTAAAAAAGGGGGTTCCTGTGTGATCCTGGGCAAATTACTTAACCCTCATTGCCCTGCCAAAAAAAAGGGAGGGGTTCATTGCCACTATGTAAAATTTTGAGTTTGTTTTTTTTTTACCAATATAAAGAAAAACTTCTTAACATTTGGAGAAATCCACAAATGAAATGGGCTGCTTTTTGAGCTTACAGATTGGACACAGCTTGATCTCCTCAAGCAGAGGACCAACTTTGGAGGATGGAAATTCCATCTTTTCAAGGAAAGTCATGCTTTGGACTTGGATTGGACCCGATGATGGCTATTGATGATTGCAAGAACTTTAAATGAAAGCATTCCAAGCAATCAGATGTAAATCACATCCAGAAGCCGCTCCACCTTAGACAAGAGGCTCAGTCACTCAACACAAGTGCCCACCAAGCACTGACTCTGAAGGCATTACAGAATGAGAATAAGGAAAGCCTTCCAGCCCAGAGCAAAAACAATAGTATGACCTCATTTTTGATTTGTGACTGTGAGGTCCAGTTAAGTATTTCTGAACTCTCGGTCATGTGTACAGATACTTCAAGATGGGTTAGAATAATTAGGTTGAGCAAGCTGCCAAGACAGAGCATAAAAGCCGTTAGCCTAGATTCCATCATCATGGCCCAGTCAGTCTTCCAGCCCTTCCCAGCTTCTACACCCCAGGCAGTGAGGCAAACCACAAAATCTCTCTCTTGCAGGATAAGCAACTTTGGCCAAGGGGAAAGCACCTGTAGAGTCATAGGCAAATTCTTCCTCAGCACCCACCCATAATGGACAGAGACACCCTGTGACTTCTCAAACCTTTTGCACCCCCAACTACTTTAAGGAATCTTGAGGGGTTTTTTAAACTGGAAGGGAACTAAGACATACAGACTATAGATGCAGATCATGTAGTCCAAACCCCCATTTTATGGATGTGGAAACTGAAGGACAGAGAGTACAAGAGATTTGTCCAAGGTTTAATAACTAATTAATTGGGGCAGCTAGGTGGCTTAGTGGATAGAGCACCGACCCTGGAGTCAGGAATACCTGAGTTCAAATCCGGCCTCAGACACTTAACACACACTTACTAGCTGTGTGACCCTGGGCAAGTCACTTAACCCCAATTGCCTCACTAAAAAAAAAATTTTTTTTAATTTAAAAAACTAATTAATTGCAGAAATAGGATTCAAACCCAGGTATACTAGAGTCTGGAATCCAACACTGTTATTTACCACCTCTGTGACCTTGAGCAATTTATTTTATTTCTTTGGGACTCAGTTTCCTCAACTGGAAAATGAAAGGGCTAGAGTAGATGACCTCTAATATCCTTCCAGCAGCTACGTGGCACAATGAATGGAGTATTGAGCCTAGAATCAGAGGACCTGAGTTCAAAACCAGCTTCAGGCACTTACTAGCTATGTGACCCTGAGTAAGTCATTTAACCCCTTTTAGCCTCTGTTTCCTAATGTCCTAAATAAAGGTAATAATAGTATCTACTTCCCTGGATTGTTGTGAGTATCAAAGGAAATCATATTTGTAAAGTACTTTACAAATCTTGAAACACTGTACAAATTCTGGCTATTCTTATTATAGATTCTTTCCACTATACCAGGATACTTCTTAGCCAGGATTAAGTGGCAAAAACCCAAAGCAAAGTTTTCCAGGGCGGGGCACGGGAGAGACACTGTTGGGGAAGAAAGCAATGCAGAGTGGGGAAAGAGGCCTTGAGGGGGGAAGCCAATGACTAACTCTACATCTCAGTTTTGTTATATCCCAACAGTAGAATCTAAAGTACATCCACAAGCTGGATCTTAGGTAAGAAGCTCAGTAACCCTTTGCAAGCACTCTTTCCATTATGCCTATTACCTTTGTGATAAAATGATTATCCAGGGATCCATTGATGAGGTACTGATATCAATCATCAAACCAATGATACAGAGACAATATGGCTGCAGCTTTATTATTTTCAGAGAGCAAGCCTTCACTCTGTACCAAAAAAAAAAAATCAGTGAGCTCAAGAACAACAGTTTTAAGCTACATCATACAGGTTTTGGTACACCATATAGGCAGGGTGGGTACAATGGAATTTCAAAAAACAAATAAGAAAAGATACCGATTTCTACTTCAAAGAACAGATGGGAGAAGGGAAAAAAACTATATCAGGGAATATAAGAAACTAGCTAATAAACACCAGAGCTATAACTGATATCTCAAGTTACAATAAATATACAGACCTCGATAACAACAGAGATACATCAGGTTAGAACTTTATGGGGGGGGGGAGAACTTTATAGAGACAGAGGTAAGGACAGAAATAAGGGTGGCTAGGTGATGCAGTGAATAGAGTGCTGGGCCTCATCTTTCTGAGTTTAAATCCAACCTCAGACACCAGCTGTGTGACCCTGAGCAAGTCACTTTACCCCCATTTACCTCAATTTCCTTATCTGTAAAGAAAACTGGGGAAGGAAATGGAAAACTACTCCAGTATCTCTGCCAAGAAAATTCCAAATAGGGTCACAAAGGGTTGGACACAACAGAAAAACTGAATGACAACAAAGACTGAGATGTATCAATAATTAACCAGATAACACCAAGGTTATCTGGTTAGGCTTATGGGTTTCTCTGCTTGATCTAACAGACTCTAACTAGTTACTGGATGACATCTTAAGTAAATAATGGGAATAAAATTGAGCTATAAATATTCTTATCACATCTTCCAAGAGAAGTAATTTTCCCAAGGTTCCACAATTAGTAAGTGGCAGATCTGGGATCAGACCCCAGGACTCATGTTCATTCCCATTTGGGGATGGTTGTAACCCAGGATTCTTTCCACTGTAGCAAGATACTTCCTAGCCAGGATCAAGTAGTGAAAACTCAAAGCAAAGCCTTCCAAGGTGGATGACAGGAGAGATACCACTGGGACGAAAGCAATGCAGAGTAAGGAAGGAGGCCTTGAGAGGGAAGCCAATTACTAACTCTACATCTCAGTTTTACTTCTGCGTGTAGTAGGGGCTTAAAATAAATCTTCCCCAAACATTGTTAAAGCTACTCCATCAAAGCACTTTGTCCCAGAATGAAGCCACACCTGATGCACCTTCAACAGGGTCTAAATTTAAAGGGTGTTGACTGATGGGAAGACAGACTACCAGGATATAGCCACACACAAGTGGCTGAATAGAAAAGGCAGACCTGAACTTGAGAATCTTGCTTCTGAAGTGTGCCCATCATACTTCCCCCTTCATCACAGCCTCATCTCCCTAGGCCTACTCCTCAACCCTTCACACAACCCACATCTACCTTCTTGTGCATTGGACAGACCACCCCTTCAGAGTAGTAAACCCTCTCCTTTTCTCTATACTGAGCTCATTCTCCTCCCCTCCCCACCAACTTTGCTCCTCACTTGCTTCCTACAGGAATCCTCCCCAGAAAATGCCCCACCACCTATATCCTATATCCAATCTCTGCTTTCTTCCATCACCCACTGATATCTAGAGCTCAGTTGGGCTGCATCATCTGCCTTCATTTCTTGTTCTTTCTGTGTGTCTTTACATTCTACTCTACAGAAAGTCTTTCCTAATCCCTTTTAATTATTGGCTTTTCTTGGTTAATTATTTCCTAATTAGTCCTGTATGTAGTTTGCATATATATTTGTTTTTTATCTCCTCCATTAAATTGTGAAATCCTTGAGGGTAAGGACTGTCTTTTGCCCATTTTTGTATCCCCAGAATTTAGCACGGTGCCTGGCACATAGTAAGTGCTTAATAAATGTTTATTGCTTGAACACACTTTGACAAACATTTATCAAACCCTTGCCATGCGCAACATATTCTATGTCCCTCTCCCCCACCCCAATCAGACTGGCAACTCCCTGTCCTCTGTTTCCCTCCAAAGTCAAGGGTAGGGCTCAAATCACATGGGGGCACCCTTTGTGGAAAGCCAGGAGGGACCCTTCCCCCCAGCCTGTACACTTACTCTACCAAAATCAGCTCCATTTGCCCACAACTTGACTTTCCAGCTGTTCACAGCTGGGCCCTTCCCCTCCCTCCTAGGCTTCTGATTGATCTGAATGAAACTCAGAAAAGGAAAACAGATACTAGGGAAGACTTTGAGGTTAACTGATCCACCAAAGCAAATACTGAGCCAAAAAAAAAAAAAAAAAAAGAGCTTGCCTTGAGGGTGGGGTCATGCATATTCTCAAAATCCATAGCCTACACCTTTAAGGCTGATGGAACTTTCCAGGTCACCCCTACCCTGACCTCCCTAGTAATGGACATAGGTCACTTCCTACCCTTGAGAGAAAAGAACAGGGCTCTAGGACAGAATCTGCATAGAACCAAGTGAAGCAGAAAAAAAGAGAAAAGATCCTGAAAACTAGACCCACATAAAGGTCCAAAGAGGATCACTTCGATCCAAAGAACCCACTCTAGGGACCAAACTCACTCAGCCAATCAATTGATATTTATTAAGCACCTACTATGTGCCTGCACTATGCTAAATGCTGGGGATACAAAAAAAGGCAAAAGATGATCAATCCCTGCCCTTCAGGTGCTTTTACAATTTATCACTCAGTTCTATTTACTTGTGTGTTGTGTTCATTTAGCTCCATCTATGGTAGTGATTTGACACTTATTAAAGGGACCTGTGTACACAAGGTTTACATCCTTCTCTAATTCCCTAATTCGTTCAACCCATCCTTATATACCATGATCTTAAGGCCCTTTGCCATCCTAAATGCCCTCTTCTGTCCCCTCTCTAACTGTACTCTGCCTGGTTAGATCACCCCTGGAGTCCTATAGGAAGGATCCCATCCTTCCTACAAGATAATACACAGAAGTGAACCCAGGACTCCAGGACAGAGTACAGCAGGACTGTCACCTCCCTATTCCAGGGCACTTTGCTTCTCTTAATGGAGTTGAAGACTCCATTGGCTTCCTTGTTTGACATCACACTGGTGGTTCCTCTTGAGCTTGCAGTTCAGCAACACCCCCCAGATCTTTTTCAGGTGAATTACTTTCACCATCACCATAAATGTGTTATATTTAATTTTTATTTGATTTGAACCTCCCAACAATTAACACTCCCACAAAATGCTACACCTCAGAAGGTAAATTAATTACCAATCACTTTGTTCAGTCATTTCAGTCATGTCTAACTCTTCATTACCCTATTTGGAGTTTTCTTGGAAAAGATATTGAAGTGGTTTGCCATTTCCTTCTCCAGCTCATTTTATGGATGAGGAACTGAAGCAAACAGAGTTAAGTGACTTGCCCAGGGTCACACAGGTAGTAAGTGTCTGAGGCCAGATTTGAAGTCTGGGAGATGAGTCTTCCTAACTCCACACCCAGTGCTCTATCCACTGCAGCACCTAGCTGCCCACTACCAATTGCTAGAGGACTTCATTTGTTGAGGATGTTTATAGACTTCATTCCCCAGCAGATTTTATTTGTTATTCAGTCATTTCAGGAATGGTTGTCATTTCCTTTTCCAGCTCATTTTACATATGAGGAATAGAGACAGAGTTAAGTGTTCTATCCACTGAGTCGCCTAGCTGCCCCTCCATCATACCTAGCCTGCATTAGATAACTTCTGAGATAACTTCCAAATCTTAGGTCTTATGATACCAATGAGAAATCCAAGACCCAGAGTGAATGTGTGATTTGCCCAAAGGTATACAGTAAGTTGGGGTAGCTAGGTGGTGCAGTGAATAGAGTGCCAGGCCTTAAGTCAGGAAGCCTCATCCCTCTGAGTTCAAATCTGGCCTCAGACACTTACTAGTGTGACCCTGGGTAAGTCTAAGTCATTTAACCCTGTTTTCCTCAGTTTCTTCATCCATAAAATGAGCTGGAAGAGAAACTAGAAGGCCACTCTAGTATCTTTGCCAAGAAAACCCAAATGGGCTCATGAAGAGTCAGACACAACTGAAAAATGACTGACCAGCAACAAAATTGACCTAGAAAACCACATATTAACATTATCTACATTATATTGTTTTTTATTCAATTCAATTCAATTGTTCAATATTTCCCAATTTTCTTGTGAGCTGCATTCTCAGCATTTCATACCCCTACACTATGGGACCTTCCAGTTCATGGTTCCCATGATCCATCTCTTCTCCCTCTTGAATCAACTGACAATCCATGGACATTTTACTTCATTTTACTATTGTTGTAAGGGGGCAGGAGATTTAGAGTAAGCATTGGTTTGTAATTCATTTCCAGGATGAATAAGTTCAGCTTACCCAAGTTTCCAAACAGGGCATAGTAGAATAAATGAAATGGATGAATAAGTGAATGAATGAATGAAAAAAATAACTAAGTGTTTACTAAGTGACAAGCTAAATAATGGTAATATAAGCAGTCCCTGTCCTCAAGAAGCTCACGTTGTCAATAAGGGAGGCAACACATATAAGGAAATGATGGAGAGGAAGGAGTAATTTGGTTTGGAAAGTTACAGGTATGGTGAATGGAGCCAAAGGGGAGTAGACACACCCTTTCCAGTAAGGATGTCAGTATTAATTTGGTCATTGTAACAAACCTAAAAACAAACAAAGGCACATCATAGAAGGAAGAGATTAAGTTAAGAGAGATAATTTTTACATTCTGGGCTTGGAATCAAATTTAAAGAATAGGGGATGGGGAATGGAGGGGGTCAAGGAGATTGCCACTGATAGGTATTTTTACCATAGATATATAGATAGATAGATATTGCCTATTTGTGTCTAATGATAACCATCTCTAGGGTGGGGAAGGAAGGGATATAAGAAAAAAGGGAAAGAAAGAAATTTGCATGCTAACTTTATTTTACATTTAAAGGAATAGCAAGTTGTACACAATAGATTTGCAGTTTTATGTGCAATTCTGATATAAACCTAGGTGCAGGGCAAGAGGTTTGTCCTACATCCAGGACAAAGTAGCAGGGGCTGGGGCCTCAGCTGGAGACCAAATGCACCCAAACACAGACAAGTCACAAACCAAGAAATAAGCCTTAGTGTACATCCTATCCAAAATTACTTCCCTCTTTGGATGTCATGAGACCTGAAATCCTACCGTTTGGATAGAGAGGGACCTGAACAGTCAGGAATACAGTAGAATCTTGAGGTCATAGAATCATAGGCAAAACTGTGATGGTAAATTTTTGACAACCAGCCCAACAGAAAAAAAGTAAGTATCCATGACATACTTTTAAGTTTAATCTGCATCACTATTTTTTCCACTTTAAATAATATTTAATTTAATAGTATTTTATTCTTTATTCCAATTACATGTAAAATAGTTTTCAACATTCATTTTTGTAAGATTCTGAGTTCCAAATTTTTCTCCCACCTTCTCTTCCCTCCTCCCTCCGCAAGACAGCAAGCAATCTGATATAGGTTATATATAAACAATCATGTTCAACGTATTTCCACATTAGTCATTTTGTAAAAGAAGAATGAGAACGAAGGGGGAAACTACAAAAAACAAAAAACAACACAAAAAGTTAAAATAGTTTTCATTCAGACTCCATTGTTCTTTTCCTGAATGTGGAAAACATTTTCCATCATGAGTCTTTTGGAATTGTCTAGGATTCATTGTATTGCTGAGAAGAGATAAGTCTATAATAATTGATCATTGCATAATTTTGCTTTTATTGTGTACAATGTTCTCTTGGTTCTGCTCACTCCACTTTGCATCAGTCCATGTAAGTCTTTCCAAGTGTTTCTGAAATCTGCCTGCTTGTCATTTCTTATAGCACCATAGTATTCCATTACATTCATATACCACAATTTATCTAGCCATTCCCCAATTGATGGGCATTGCCTCAACTTCCAATTCTTTGCCACCACAAAAAGAGCTGCTATAAATATTTTTGTACATGTGGGTCCTTTTCCCTATTTTATGATCTCTTTGGGATACAGACCTAGTAGTGGTATTGCTGGATCAAAGGGTATGCATAGTTTTAGAGTCCTTTGGGCATAGTTCCAAATTGCTCTCCAGAAAGGTTGGATCAGTTCATAATTCCAACAACAATGCATTTTTCCCACATCTTCTCCAGTTTTCCCACAACTTCTCCAACATTTATCATTTTCCTTTTTTTGTCATATTAGCCAATCTGATAGGTGTGTGATGGCACCTCAGAGTAGTTTTAATTAGCATTTCTCTAACCAATAATGATTTAGAGCATTTTTATATGACTATGGATAGTTTTGATTTCTTCATCTGAAAATTGCCTATTCATATCCTTTGACCATTTCTCAATTGGGGAATGTCTTCTATTCTTATAAATTTGACTCAGTTCTCTATAGATTTGAGAAATGAAGCCTTTATCAGAAACACTGGTTGTAAAAATTGTTTCCAAGCCTTTTGCTTTCCTTCTAATCTTGGTTGCATTGGTTTTATTTGTGTAAAAACCTTTTAACTTACTGTAATCAAAATTACCATTTTGCATTTCATAATGTTTTCTATCTCTTCTTTGGTCATAAATTCTTCCCTTCTCCATAGATCTAATAAGTAAATTATTCCTTGCTCTCCTAATTGCTTATGTTATCACCCTTTAGGTTTAAATCATGTACCCATTTTGATCTTATCTTGGTATACGGTGTGAGATGTTGGTCTACGCCTAGTTTTTTCCACACTATTTTCCAGTTTTCCCTGCAGTTTTTGTCAAATAGTGAGCGCTCATCCCAGAAGTTGGAGTCTTTGGGTGATACTTTATTTTTTACCCAGTTACATGTAAAAAATAAGTTTTAACATTTTTTTTAATTTTGAGTTCCAAGTTTTTTTCCCTAAGACAGTAAACAATTTGATATAGGTTATATATGTTCAATTATACAAAACATATTTCTATGTTAATCACATTGTGAAAAAAGACACAGACCCAAAGGGAAAAAACACAAAAAAGAATCTAGAAAATGAAAATTAGTATGCTTCAATATGCATTCAGACTCTCTTAGTTTTTTCTCTGGAAGTCAATAGCACTTTTTACCATGAATCCTTTGAATTGTCTTCAATCATTGTATTGTTGAGAATTGCTAAGTCATTCACAATTGATCATCGTGCAATGTTGCTGTTACTATGTACAATGTTGTACAGGTTCTGTTCACTTCACTTTGCATCAGTTCATGTAAGTCTCTCCATGTTTTTCTGAAATCCTGCTCATCATTTGTTATAGAACAGTAATATTCCATTACAGCAATATGCCACATCTTGTCCAGTCATTCCCCAATTAATGGACATCCTCTCAATTTCCAATTCTTTGCTTCAACAAAAAGAGCTACTATAAATATTTTTGTACAAACAGGTCCTATGAATCAGAAATCTGTTCCCCACAAAAACATAAGCAGAGTGAATCACAGTTATAAAGACAAGCACCCATTTTTATTTCTCTTCAGCCACCGGTTACATGCATTTCACAGAAACCTCTCTAAAAATTCCAATAAGATTTGGGGAAGCAGAGTATTTAAGCAATTGAAAGGGGGTGTCGTTCAGTCCCTGGATCAGCCAGGACTGGATTAATTAATTCCCTGCTTCCTAGGTTGCAACAGGATGCTCTTCCATTTGCCTAATGCAAATCAGTCTGATAGCTCACTCCTTAAAAGTAAACAATGTGACAAGGGAATATGAAACAGGAGATGTCTTTTACAGATAAGCATGTCTCTTGGAAGGTCCCTGGGACTCCACATTGCTCAGGAATACTGGGGACAGAAAGTCTAGCAGATAATGGTGTCCCTGAAAGGACCATAGATTAGCAAATGTTTAGTCTGCTTCAAGACTATGTCTTATTATCCTTAGGACTTTTACGACTTCCACATCCTGATAAGTTCATTCTCTGTCATTGCAAAGGACTTCTAATATGTTAGGCCAGATTTTCATATAGTTAAGGGAATTCTAATAAATTTAATTATTAGTCCCTTCCTATTTTTTTTTTTATTTGAGGGGATACAGATCTAATACTGGTATTTCTGGATCAAAGAGTATGCACAGTTTTATAGTCCTTTGGGCATAGTACCATTATATAAATTGTATAATTTATACATTGTATGTTCTTTGTAACTCTGCTTACTTCATTCTATGTTAATTTCTATCAGTCTTCCCAGTCCTATCAGTCTTTCTCTGAAGCCATCCTTTCCATGATTTCTTACAGCACAATGTATTATGCTATATTCATATAACAATGTGTTTGGCCATTTCCCCAATTGGTGGGCCTCCTGATAACCCCTTCTCTTGCTGCCTCTTTCCTCAAACACTGCTGTCAGGAGAAGGGCTGGTGCCCTAGCCTGCTGGTCAGGGTGTGGTTATTAAGGCTAGCCCAGTCATGGAACAATAGGATAATGAAGCTCATATTTCTATGTTGCTCTGCAGTTTCCAAAGGCAACAGCACTTAGACGTCATTGAATTTCAGAGAGTTTAAGGGACTTGATTTAGGTCAGGGAATGAATTCAGAGTATTAATGGACTTCAGAGCTGAGTAAAACTGTGAAGTAGGGGAGGGCATGCCTTCTCTCACTTGTCTGCTGGCACTCACTTGCCTGTCAGTGGATGTCCCTATTCTTATGTCTGGAGTTCTTAGGAGACACTAGAGTTTAAATCCTTCCCCAGATAGGGCTTGATTTATTGTTGTGTGTATTATCTGAACTTAAAAGAGTAATTGGCCAGGATGATGGAGAAAAGGCAGGGACTTGCCTAAGTACTTCCAAATTCCCACCAAACAACTTTCAACCATGCCTGGCATGGTAGAACCTACAAAAGGATGGGGTGAAACAATTTTCCAGCCCAATATAACTTAAAAGGATTGCAGGAAAGGTCTGTCTTACTTAGGTAAAAGGGGAGTGCAACTCAGGCACAGGTGGTGTCCAGGAAAGCCAACAGGAGGCCCTTAGCCCCAGAACAGATCAGGTGACACAGCAAGCCAGCGGTGAGACATCCAGTCCCTGGCATAGTAGAGAAGTGGCCTGACCTCAGCCCATGACACAAGAAACTTGGAACAGTGCTCCTGCTGCACCCCAGAAGTAGAGTTCAATTTTAAAAGTCATGAAATAAGCTGGAAAACGGGCAACAAACAAACAAAATCCCTGACCATAGAAAGCTACTATGGTGACAGGGAAAAGCAAAACAGAGAAGAGAACAACAATGTCAAACTGCCTACATGCAAAGCTCAAAGAGAAATATGTTAGTCTCAGGCCCAAAAAGAACTCCTGGAGGGCTCAAAAAGGATTTCAAAAATCAAATAAGAAGGTAGTAGGAAAAGTGGGAAAAGAAATGAGAGTTATGCAAGAGAATAATGAAAAAAGAGTTAACAGCTTGGTAAAGGAAGCACAGAAAATGGAAAAAGATGTACAAAAATTCACTAAAGAAAACAACTTCCTTAAAATAGAAAATGACCCCTTAAAAAGGCCAAATAGAAAAGGAGGTATCAAAGCTAACTGAAAAAATAATTCCTTAAATATTAGAATTGGGCAAATGGAAGTTAATGACTCCAATAAACCAAACATAAGGAATCCCTGAGCCACATATTGGCTTAGAAAATCAACTATTACCATTATTTATATTTTATTGCATTTTTTGTTTTGTTAAATATTTCCCAATTACATTTTTTTTTGCAGGGCAATGGGGGTTAAGTGACTTGCCCGGGGTCACACAGCTAGTAAGTGTCAAGTGTCTGAGGCCGGATTTGAACTCAGGTACTCGTGAAACCAGGGCCGGTGCTTTATCCACTGTGCCACCTAGCCACCCCTCCCAATTACATTTTTTTCTTTTTTTTTTTGGTTTTTGGTTTTTTTTGTTTTGTTTTTTTGTTTGTTTGTTTGTTTTTGTTTGTTTGTTTGCGGGGCAATGGGGGTTAAGTGACTTGCCCAGGGTCACACAGCTACTAAGTGTCAAGTGTCTGAGACCGGATTTGAACTCAGGTACTCCTGAATCCAGGGCCGGTGCTTTATCCACTGCGCCACCTAGCTGCCCCCCCAATTACATTTTAATCTGGCTCAAGTCACACTTGAGAGGGTTATGGATCTCATGTAACCTTGGGCATGAAAGGAGAGGTATAAAGAAGGATAAATAGGGGAAAAAAATAGGATGGAGGGAAATGCACAGTTAGCAACCATAATTGTGAATGTGAATGGGATGAACTCACCCAAAAAACAAAAGCAATAGAATGGATTAGAAACCAGAATCCAAAAATATGTCTCTTACAAGAAACACATTTGCAACAGAGACAGACAGAAATAAAGTAAGAGGCTGGAGCAGAATCTATTAAGCTTCAGCTGATGTTAAAAAAAAAAGGCAGGGGTAGCAACCACAATCTCAGACAAAGCAAAAGCAAAAACAGATCTAATTAAAAGGGATAGAAGCATCATCTTGCTAAAAGGCAATATAGACAATGAAGAAATATCAACACTAAACAAATATGCACCAAATTATATAGCATCCAAATTTCTAAAGAAGTTAAATGAGTTATAGGAGGAAATATACAGTAAAACTGTACTAGTGGGGGACCTCAACCTCCCTCCCCCCCCCAGAACTAGACAAATCTAACTACAAAATAAACAAGAAAATGTTAAACAATTTGTAAAACCTTGAACAGTCCCTTAACTTTCTTCTCCCTCAGTATCTTTATCAGTAAAATGAGGAGAGCAGACTAGAGAGGATGTGACCTGGAGCCAGGAACAGACTGAGATGAACGTGCAGGCTGGGGCTGGCATCTAGTGCATAGCTCTTGTCTTACCCCCATTCCTTGCAATGCTGCCCAGAGAAGTTGTCCCCTCGTTTACCTGTACAGCCACTTTCCCTCCTATCAAGATAGAGGAGAGGTAGCAGAAGGAAATAAATCCATCCTTCCTCAATTGCTCGTCCTATCACAACATACTATGGTGTGTTTTAATGTTTCTCTATGTTTCTATGCTATTTGAAATTACTAATAAAGTACATAGCCATTTATGGTTATTTTATTCCAGGCCTATGGGTACTCAATTTGGGACTGGGAGAGGACAAGATGACCCAAAGGGGAGAGGAGATTTTCCCCAACTTGGATTTTCCCCAACTTGAGAAAGTGGGATGACAAGTCCCACCCAAAGAAGGAAGGAAGGAAGGAAGAAAGAAAGAAAGAAAGAAAGAAAGAAAGAAAGAAAGAAAGAAAGAAAGAAAGAAAGAGAAAAAGAATATCTGCAATTTTAAGAATATCCTTAGACCCTATTTATACTCTAGACTGACTTATGAACTGGTTCATTTCCTTGTTAAGCCTGCCTTCTAATGTAAAGGGCAGTCTTAAGTACAAATAGGCTCTGAGATATTCCTGAAATTGCAGAAATTCTCTCATCAGTTCATTCTGCTCTCTGCTTCAGTCCATCCTCGCTAGACCATCTGACCACATCTCCTCTCATATGGTCAGTGCTTTACTTCTGGCTGATTGTCTGCACTGTGCCCTGTTCTCCATTACATGGAGGGGAGATGGTTGTGCCCCTTTCCCTGCCAACTTGATGGGAGAAACAAGCATCTTTTCTTTTGATCTCAGTCAATCCCCAATCAATGATCATCCACTTTGCTTTCAGTTCTTTGCAACCATGAAAACTGCTGTTATCAATAGTTCAGTGTATATGGATCCTTTATCTTTGTTAATTACCAATTTGGGTCACATGCCTACCAAAGGAATCTTTGTGTCCAAGAATATAGACATTCAGTGACCCTCCTTGTATGATTCCAAGTTGCTTTCCAAAGTGGTTAAACCAATTCATAGTTGCCCCAACAATGTAGTAGTGTGTCTGTCTCTTCAAAAGTCCTGCAACATTGGCTACTCCCATCTTTTTCCATTGTTGCCAATTTACTACTGTAAGATAAAACTTCAGGATTGTTTTGACTTACATTTTTCTAATACATTAGAAACATCTTCTGCATTAGTATTTGTCACATTCTTGCATATGGTTGTTGAGAGTTTCTAATGCTTCTTTTGAGAATTGTCTCCTCTCTGTTGTCACTTCTCTATTAAAGAATGACTTTTGGTGTTAATTGTTCCTATATCTTGAATATAAAGCCCTTATCAGAGATATTTGATGCAAAATATTTCTTCAGATCTACTGCTTTTCTACTTGTATGAGATTTGCTCATTGTGTTTGTGCAAAAGCTTTTCAATTTCATGTGATAGCTGCATAGATTTTTTTTTTCTTTAAAGTTAATATATCGTGATATGCTTTGGAATTGTTTCCTCAGTTTGCTTCCCTCCTTTTTTTTTTTTTTTGCATAGATTTTTTTTAAGCTTTTTCATGAACCAGAAAAAAACTGGCCAAGTGGAGAGAAGGGGTTTTTTGCATCAGATATCTCTGCTAAAAGTCTAAGTGCCAAAAGATATAATGAATTAACACAAAGATGTAGGACCAAGAACCATTCCCTAATAGATAAGTAGTCAAAAGATAAGAACAATTTTTAAAATAAATTTTATTGATAGATTTTTTTCACATTGACTATACTTCCCAAGGTATCCCCCTTCCCAGGAAGCTATCTCTCATAATAGAGATTTATAATACTAAATTTTAAAGAGAGGAGGGGAGAGGAAATGAAGCAAAATTAATCAACATATCAAAAAAATTAATGTTATATGCCACATTCCACACCCCTAGTCTCCCACCCCTGCAAATAACTGGTGGCCATTGCCTTCTCATATTCCAGCTCTGGGGCTAAACTTAATTACTATACTTTCTCAGCATTCAGTTTTTTTGCATTGTTATGGTTCTTATAGTAGACATTGCGAATACTGTTTTCCAGGTTCTACTTACTTCACTTCAGATAAGTCTTCCCATCTATAGAATAAAAACTCTGAATTTTAACCATTGTCTGTCAGCAAAAATTGTTAATATATAAGCATTTCTTTTTGGAAGCAGATCCAAAACTACAAAGTTTCCCCTATTGATTGAAATCTTCCTGAACTCAAGCAATTTTTTCTTACCTTTTAGAGTAACTAAGAAATAAAAAACAAAAATTCATTCAAAAAAATAAAGCAAAGGTACAAAGTTTAGATTTAGGGCTGTTTGGTTCATTCCACAGAATTAATATAATGTTGGTGCTAGAGGCACACCCTTGGAAATGATCTGAGTTCCTGAAAATCTTCTTTTTGGTTAAATCCAGGATAAACAAAATAGACAGCTTGTCTTTAATATATGGCTCTGCATGATGACACTTCCTTTTCTGGAGGTTTACTAAAACATTCCTTTAATAATAGTAGAATCTGACCAGTAACCCAAGTCAAAGTCATTGACCTAGAGCTTGTAGACTTTATTCTCCTTCTCTTAAAAGAAAATTAGTGGTGCAGTGGTTAAAGCACCAGTCCTGGATTCAGGAGTACCTGAGTTCAAATCCAGCCTCAGACACTTGACACTTACTAGCTGTGTGACCCTGGGCAAGTCACTTAACCTCCATTGCCCTGAAAAAAAAATGGCACATTTGCTCTTCTCCAATTCTGCAGTATTTTTACCATTCTCCTAGATCTTTCATATATCATTGATAGTTGGTCAGAAATTCCATCCTCCAGTGCTTTTGGCGCCCAATAGCATAATTCATTTGGATCAGGTGACTGGAACTCATCCAAGGCATTTAGGTGCTATGCAGGGTGTTACTGTGAGACTCAAATGAAATATGGATGTAAAGTACTTTTCAAACTTTAAAGCACTATATCAATGCCTGTTGCTGTTGCTGTTGCTATTGTTAACCTACAGTCTCCAGGGCTCTGCTTTAAGGATGAATTCCTTCCCTGAGCCCTCTACTGCACTCCCAACTGAGCTCAAACTCAATGTTTATAGAGTAATATAGGGGTGCTCTGCTTGTAAATATTTTACAATTGAGCCTCTGGAGGGGGGGCAGGGAAAGTAAGGAAAGCATATACACACACTTTTAAGTTTAATCTGCATTATTGACATTTCCTTAAGTCTAGATTATCAACAAAAACAAGAAATCAAGCCCTGACTGGTAGCTATTGATGATTTCTGGGGTGTAAAGGCACCCACTGAAATTTTAACAGCTATACTGACCAAGCAGGTTAGAGTGGGCTCTAGCACATCCCTGGTGCCATCTTACTATAGCTGACTATAAGTCATTTTCATTCTGCCCTTTCCCACCCTGAGGTCATTCTCTTTGGCAAAGAAAGAAAGCTGCTTGCTCTTTGTGTGGCGGCAAAGAATTGGAAATTGAGGGAATCAACTGGGGAATGGCTGAACCAGTTGTGGTATATGAATGCAATGGAATACTATTGTGCTGTAAGAAATGATGAACAGGAGGATTTCAGAGGAACCTGGAAAGACTTACATCAATTGATGCTGAGTGAAATGAGCAGAACCAAGAGAACATTGTACACTTCTCAGCAATACAATGATCCGAGACAATGCCAAAAGATTTATGGTGGAAAATGTTCTCCACATTCAGAAAAAGAACTATGGAGTCTGAATGCAGACTGAAGCATACTATTTTCACTCTTGTTGTTGCTTTTTTGTTATTGTTCTTGTTTATTGGGGGGGGCAATGAGGGTTAAGTGACGTGCCCAGGGTCACACAGCTAGTAAGTATTAAGTGTCTGAGGGTGGATTTGAACTCAGGTTCTCCTGAATCCAGGGCAAGTGCTTTATCCACTGTGCCACCTAACTGCCCCTATTCTTGTTTATTCTTTCACGTGTTTTTTTCCTTTTGTTCTGATTAATGTAGAAACATGTTTAACACAATTATAATATATAACCTATATCAGATTGCTTGATATATGATATATGATATGATGGGGGAAGGTGGGAGAAAAAATTGGAACTCATAAAATATCTTTACAGGTAACTGAGAAAAATTAAAAATAAAAATTTTTTAAAACCCAGCTTGTTCACATCTTCCTGTCTCTCCACCCTGAAGGTGATCAAATATCAAAGGCTGCAGGGAAGTCCAGAAGGATGAAGACTGAAAGGGAGATATTAATTTGTTAACTAAGAGATCATTAGTAACTTTGGAAAGGAGTTTGTATAGAGGGTTAAGAAGAGAATGAGAGGAGAGGCAATGGAGACACCTATTGTAGATGGCTTCCTCAAGGAATTTGGCCACAAATGACAGAAGAGGTATGAGATGAGAGTTAATAGGGATGGATATGCATATTGGAAAGCTAGCCTCAGCTAGAAGGGCTACCTCTCCATGTGAGATGGGTGAAGGAGAAGATAGTGGCAGAAGGCTTTTGAGTGATGTGAGATAAAGAGGAAGGGAGAAGAGGCAACTCTCAGAGAATGCCCTCAATTTTTTCAGTAGAATAGTGAGGCAAGGTTCTCAGTTGAGAGCATAGGGAAGGGGGCAGTTAGGTGGTGCAGTGGACAAAGCACTGGCCCTGGATTCAGGAGGACCTGAGTTCAAATCGGGCCTCAGACATTTGACACTTACTAGCTGTGTGACCCTGGGCAAGTCACTTAACCCTTATTTCCCTGCCCAAAAAAGTGGGTAGTGGAGAGAATAGGGAAAGAGCAAGTGATTTGGAAAAGCCACTGTGTTAAGTGAGATAGTGAGTTAATTCAGTTGAGGTTTTTTTTCAGTCATGTTCAATTCTTCATGACCCCATTTGGGGTTTTCTTGGCAAAGATACTGGAGTGGTTTGCCATTTCCTTCTGCAGCTCATTTTACAGATGGGGAAACTGAAGCAAACAGGGTGAAATGACTTGCCCAAGCTCACACAACTAGTAAGAGTCTGAGGCTGGGTTTGAACTCAGAGATGAGTGTTCCCAACTCCAGAGTTTTAACCATTGCGGTACCCAGCTGCCCCACCTGTTCCTTTTCTTATCTAATGAAAGTTTCACCACTATCTGCAATGAAAGAAAAAAAAGGTTCTGATAAGATCCAGAGCCAAAAGGGACATTACACACTATATGCAGAAAGATCCACCAGATTTAGAGTTCTAGTACTATAGAGACACAGTATACCGCAGTGGAAAGAGTACCGAACTTGGAGAAGGAATGACCTGGGTTGGAATTTTGCCTCTGATAGTTATCAATTATCTAATTGTGGTGCAATGGAAAAGGTACTGCATTTGGAGTCAGAGGTCCTCAGTTGAAATCCCAGCTGAGAGACAAGAAAATGGCTATAAAATCCCATCTTCCTGCAATAGACTTAAGGCTTTCCTAAAGGCAGAATAAGAGCCAGTTCCCAGTGAGGTCGTAGAAAGAACACTGGATCTGAAATTGGAAGATGTGAATCCAAAGCTTAGGTCTGCCACTTGTACAATGCCAAACAAGTGATCTCCCCTCTCTGAACTTTTCTTCCTTGAATATGGCAGGTGGAACTAGGTGGAATACCAGGGGCAAGTGTCACCCACATATCATGCATATGCCACCCCCACTATGGTTCATTCAAGAGACCCACAAGAGTCCATTGGAGAGTGATGTCTGTCAAAGTCAGAAGCTGTTTTCCCATGAGCTTAATCCTATTAGCAAGTAGCCTTCTTAACAGCTAGGGAGAAACATCATTGAGAAGGGTGTTCTACATTCTTAAAACACACACACACACACACACACACACACACACACACACACACACCAATCCTGCCCTAAGCAGTATTGTCTCAATAATCTAGACCTTCAACTCGGTACCTCCCTAAAACAAGTCACAACATATAAGGATATTCCTAAATACCCCCCCTTTCCTCCCCACCTCAGTACACTTGTCCCCATCCTTCAGAAATAGCCTAAGCCTAGAGCATACAACTTGGGAAATGTATAATAAGCCAGTGATGGGACCCCCAGGTCCCCAACTCTGATTAAAATCTTATGCAAGAGTCTAGGGAGAGGGGCCAAAGCTAGCCAACCCAAGAGTCATCAAAGTTCTCAAGAGTAGTTGGAGGATGGGGGAACTGAGAAAGGGAGTCAAATGGGAAGAGATCTACATTCACTTTGCATACCATTACTTCTTCACCCTGGCTTATTGAATTTCCAGCGTTGCCTTTCCATCTGGGACACACTGAACTTAGAGTACTTTGGGGCAAGGGGGCTGAGGCAGGGGTAAGGGGGAAAGGGGAGGGGAAACAAAGGGGGGATCATATCTGAGACTGCTATAAGATATTCTTTCACCCACATGCTGATCAAAGAGCCTCAGTCTCACTGCCTTGGATAACTGGCCCCCTACACCTTTGAAGGATGCTAATACATCTCACTCAAGGACAAGAGGAAGAAAATAGGAAAACAGAAATCTGCACACCCACAAGCAGATCTCAGCAACTTCCCAGCATCTCAAAAGTTTGTTTATTCTGACAAATTTCTGTGTCCCTTCAAATTTCCACAGAAATGAAGCAGTGCTTCAGAAATACTAGATTCATATGGCTGGGAGTCATGGAGGACTATATATAGTTTCTGAAGAATCACAAATAAGTAAGACATAAAAGGCAATGGAGAGATGAGTAGTGGACATGAGCTGATCATAACACATAGAAAATAAGGCATTATGAAGAAGAAATGGAGTAAAAGATCTCTCATCAGGAAAATATATGAGCAAAAAAATGAAGATGGGCTGACCATTTGGCCCAGGTAAGATATAGCAGGCATTTAGCCAGGGTGCTTTACTAGTAGTCTCACAGTGTCAGGAAAAAGAATAGGAAGACCTCCATCTCATGGGCTGAAAGACACTTTATGGGACAGCATGAACAAGAATCCCAGAGGATGGACAGGCATTGACAGGGTGTGATCTGCAACATTGGAGGGAAAGATCTGAGTATCTGAGTATGAGCTGAAACCATCAGAGGGTCAATAGATAGGGGGAATTGTTAAGGAACCAAAAGAAAGGCTGGGGATTGGAGAAGGATGATGATGGCAGCTTCGGTTAATGCAACAAGTATTTTTGAGCACCTACCATACACCAGGTGCTATGCTAAATGCTGGAAATGTGGCAAAGTGGAAGCTTCAGGGACAAAGATGCCCTACAGGCTGGGACAGAGCACAGAACAGATCTATTTAAGAGATACCAGGGAGTACTATGACTCTAAGGAAGCTAATGAATAGAAACTGGAATAATGCTCACAACACTCCCTGATGCCATTGCCCAAAAACCCTTCCCTCTGTTGTGGCATGAATTTTGAAAACTGGTTCAGGGGAAATCCCTTTACTACAGCTCACTTTAGTGTCATCATATGTAAATGTAAGGTTGGGTTAGATAACTTTTAAGCTCCTCTTAAAATTCCATAGTTTGGGTCCTAAATATAGTTGTTGTTCAGTGGTTTTCAGTTGTATCTGATTCTTTGTGGCCCCACTTGGGATTTTCTTGGCAGAGATGCTGGAGTGGTTTGCTATTTTCTTCTCCAGCTCATTTGACATATGAGGAAACTGAGACAAACAGGGTTAAGTGACTTGCCCAGGGTCATACAGCCAGTAAGTGTCTGAGACCAGATTTGCACTCAGGAAAATGAGTCTTCTTGACTCCAGGGCTGGTGTTCTATCCACCATGCCACCTACTTGCCCTAAATATAAAGAAAATGAGAATACAAGATGCCACTACTTATTGTTTGTTAATTATAGAAAAGCATTCACTGTAGGTCTTGTTGTATCCATTTACATTATTGAAGTTAACAACAAAGTGATTGAAACTGAATGCTGCAAAATTATAAAAACCAAGTTTGGTCCCAAAGAAGAGACATAAGAAGATATCTCTCTTCTCTGCCCTTCTTTGGGGAAGTGAGACTACTGCATAAAGCATCAGACTTTTTAGATTCATTGATTAGTTTTGAGGATTGTTTTCCGTCTTCCTTTTTTTTATTATTATAATGAATGACTTTCTAAAAGTAGTTGCAGAAGGGGATAAAATGTAAAATGTAAATGATGCAAAAACAAAAGACATCAACAATACGTATATATTTTAAAAGGGAGAAGAGAAAAGCATTTTCTGTTTCAGTAGGGCAAAACATTGCATTAAAGGCTTTCCTCCAACAAAGTATTTCCTATTTGTATAAGAATATATATCTATGTACAAATAGAGATACATATACATATATAAGCACATATATATACATATATGTATTCCATATACACACATATATACCTGTATTATGAATATATGTATGTGTGTATGTATATGCATATATATTTAATTACTACTATACGTTATAATATAGTAGGCTAGGTGGATGGCAGATAGAGCACTGGGCTTGGAATCAGGAAGCCTCATCTTCATGAGTTCAAATCCAGATTCAGACACTTACTAGATGTGTGACTCTGGGCAAGACACTTAACCCTGTTTGCCTCAGTTTTCTCATTTGTAAAATGAGCTGCAGAAGGAAATGGCAGCTCTTCAGTTGTCTGTAAGGTACTCGGTTCTTCTTTGAAAGCTAAAGCTGAGGTGGGGTGAATCCTCACTTCAACCAGCGACTAGCACCACTACAAACAAGTCTCTCCTCATCCATCTCCCGAAGTGGCTGTCTCCGAGGTTGCTTGCATCTACTCTGCTCTCATCCTTCGTGACAATGAGGCTACAGTCACGGAGGACAAAATTAACGCCCTCATTAAAGCAGCAGGTGTAAATGTTGAACCATTCTGGCCTGGATTATTTGCAAAGGAGTTGGTGGACCTGCCCCAGCAGCTGGTGGTGCCCCTCCTGGAGGTGCTGCTCCTGCTAGTACAGCTGCCCCAGCTAAGGAGAAGAAGAAAGAAGAAGCAAAAAAAAGAAGAATCCAAGGAGTCTGATGATGACATGGGCTTTGGTCTATTTGACTAAATCTTTTTTTGAAACATTAAATAAAAAGCTTAACTCAAAAAAAAAAAAAAGAAGAAGAAGAAGGAAATGGCAAACCACTCCAGTAACTTTGCCAAAAACAACAACAACAACAAAACCAAATGGGGTTATAAAGAGTTGAACACAACTGAAATAACTAAATAACAATAATATAGTCATTATAATTACTACTATAATTAGGAAGTGTATATACTTATATATAATGTGTCTTTAGACAGTGTGCATATATACATATATATTTATATATAAGTATATGTATGTCATTTGTATATATGGTACATATACATAAATATATATATATATATATATATATATATATATATATATACACACACACACACATACCTGCACAGATATGCACACATGTGTACACACACATCCTGGACTTGGAATTAGAATGTGTTCTGCTCTAGAATCTACTACTTAATCACTACATGACCCTGGGTAAAATACAAACTTTCTGAGCCTCTGGCCTCTCATTTGCCAAATGGGGATAGCAATACCTTTTCTGCCCATGTTTTAGGGCCATTGTAAGGACCCCCTAGGGACAGCAGATGTGAAAGTGCTTGACAGACAGGGTATATAGAGATCGAGGTGTCATGGAAAGAGCACTGGACTTGGACTTAACACACCTGAACTGAAATCTTGGCCCTCTTATCCACTAGCTGTGTAATCTTGAGTCGGGGACTCCATCTACACACAGACCTCAGGCCTCTGTTTCCTCTTATGTAAAATGCGAGGGCCTAACTTGATCACCTATAAGATCCTTTTCAGCTCTGAACCAAGAGTAGTTATTGATGTCGTTACTGCTTTCACTAATACCATTTTGTTGAAGTTCAAGTACTTACAAGTAGGATTTATTTAATTCTTTGTACCTGTATCCCCAACACCCCACACCTAGTAGGCACCTAATAAATTCTTGTTGATTGATGTATCGCTAACAAGTAAAGTATTAGTAATGCTTTTGCGGATGCAGCATAGGGTGGAAGAGATCGCCCTCTTGTGACCACCGATGGCATTGAGGAGGAAGGGGAAAAAAATGCTATGGAAGTATGGAAGAGGACGATGTGGAAATCTGATCAGTCACAGAAAGTTAAAACTGTAAGAGACCTTAGAGATCACCAAATACAATCCTTTTATTTTATAGATGAGGATAGTGAGGGTCAGGGAATCAATAGGTCTCAGTGGGTGGAAATTACACAGAAAGAATACTCAATTTGAGTGAGAAAATATGGTGTCAGTTTCCTGCTCTGCCATTTACTACCTATGTGGCTTTGCTGGAGTCACATTCTCTACAGGCCTCAGTATTTTCATCTGTAAAATGACAAGGCCCCAAATGCCTCTTATCATTTGTTATTCAATTGTTTCACTTGTGTCTGACCATGGCCCCATTTGAGATTTTCTTGTTTTGGGTTGTTTTTTGTTTTGGGGGTTTTTTTTTTGGTTGGGCAATGAGGGTTAAGTGACTTGCCCAAGGTCACACAGCTAGTAAGTGTCAAGGGTCTGAGTCTGGATTTGAACTCAGGTCCTCCTGAATTCAGGGCCGGTGCTCTATCCACTGCGTCACCTAGCTGCCCTGAGATTTTCTTGGCAGAGATACTGGAGTGGTTTGCCATTTCCTTCTCCAGCTCATTTGACAGATGCAAACAAGGTTAAGTGATTTGCCCAGGATCACACATTAAGTGTCTGCAGCCAGATTTGAACTACAAGGATGAGTCTTCCTGACTCCAGACCCATCGCTCTACCCACTGCACCACCCAGCTTCCTCTTATCATTCTAAGGTAGCATATTTAGGCAGAGCTTAAGGAAATGTTTCCTAATGCATAACGTGGTTTTTCTGTATTAGAATATAATCTCCACCAGAAGAATGGCTAAACAAGTTATAGTATTGAATAATAATGGAATATTATTGTGTTATAAGAAATGATGAAGGGGATGATTTCAGAGAAAACTGGGAAGACATGTATGAGATGAGGCACAGCAAAAAGAAGAGAACAAGGAGGACAATTTATACAGGAACAGTTATTTGTAAAGATAAATAACTTTGGGGGGGGCAAGTACTTGGCACAGTAGATAAAGCACCAGCCCTGGATTCAGGAGGATCTAAGTTCAAATCTGGCCTCAGACACTTGAAACTCACTAGCTGTGTGACCCTCAGCAAGTCACTTAACCCTCATTGCCCTGAAAATAAATAAATAAATAAATTTTTAAACAAGAGGGGCAGCTAGGTAGCCCAGTGGATAGAATGCTGTACCCAGAGTCAGGAAAACTCATCTTCTTGGATTCAAATCTGGCCTCAGACACTTCCTGGCTGTGTGACCCTGGGCGAGTCATTTAATCCTGTTGACATCAGTTTCCTCATCTGTAAAATGAGCTAAAGAAAGAAATGGCAACTTCTCTGGTATGGGTTGTGCTAGTTTACCACTGAGGTCTTTTCCAAATTTGAATTTTAAATTTGGAATTTATTTATTTAATTTATTATATAAATTAATTTAATTTATTTATTTAATAGGTCTCCCAATTCAATATCCTACCAGCTTTACTAGGCAAACAGAACCCTAGTAGGAGATACATTGGTTCTCTCCAAGTCCTAAAACATCCTGATTTGTTCAGATTATTCCCTATCATTCAAAGATCATGTATTCATTTATTCAATTCAACTCAATCCAGCTCCTATTATATATGAAAGCCAATCAATAATTTGTATTAAATGTTTACAGTGTGTCAGGTTCTCTGCTAAGCTGGGGATACAAAGAGAGGTAAAAGACAGTCCCTGTTCTCAAGAAACTCACTATGCAGGGGCAGCTAGGTGGCGCAGTGGGTAAAACACCGGCCCTGGATTCAGGAGGACTTGAGTTCAAATCTGGCCTCAGACACTTGACATTTACTAGCTGTGTGACCCTAGGCAAGTCACTTAACCCTCATTGCCCAGCCAAAAAAAAAAGAAGAAGAAGAAACTCTCTATGCTGAGTGCTCTGCTTACCAAAAAAAAAAAAAAAAAAAAAAAAGCATTTCTCTCAAGGAATTTAACTGGAAGGATACAATATTTACATAGATAAGTAAATACAATATAACTTGAGGAAGGAGAGAAGACTCACAGAAGCATTCACATATCTACTGATTCATAAAGGAGGTGCTCATAAATTGGGGAATGGATGAAAAAATTATGATTAAATAAACAATAGCAATTACTAACATTTCAAGGTTTGCCAAATGCTGTATATATGTTATCTCATTTGATCCTCACAACAGCCCATAGAAGGCAAGGGCTATTACTATCCCCATTTTACAGTTGAGGGAACTGAGGTAAACAGAATTTAAGTGACTTGCCCAAGGTCACAGAGCTAGGAAGTGTCTAAGGAAGTATTTTAACTCAGGCCCATCATTCCATCCACCATGCCATTTCGCTACAATACTGTACTACCAAAATCCATTTACAGTTTAAATGAAAATGTACTACATATATAACAAAGCTATCTGCAATGAAGACATAAGAAGAAAATAAACAAACCCTCACAAAGAATTTTCCATAGCAAACAATAGTATTATAGTCAAACAATTTAAAGGTGTAAAGAACAAAACATGTCACTGTGTTTGCAATTTGTTGATTGAAAAAAAAAATTTTTTGACTTGCTAGGGCATAATACTGCCTTAACAGCTCTCCTACAACAAAAAAAAAAACTTCTATGTCTGTGTTAAGATCATTTAAAATCCCATGATAAATGGGATGATCCCCAGATTATTAATGTCAGATGAGGCAGAAAACAGGGATACATTTATTCCTCAAAGTAGTTCACCTAAGTTATAGTGAATATGATGTCTTGGGTGATTCTCTAAAAACAGTGGGATCCTCCAAATGATTCTGTTTGAGGGAGACATCACACTGATTTCACTAAGCCTAAGGCATTGCAAGGCTTCCTCAAGGAAAACCATGATTATTTTTTTTTTGCAGGGCAATGGGGGTTTAAGGGACTTGCCCAGGGTCACACAGCTAGTAAGTGTCAAGTGTCTGAGGCCGGATTTGAACTCAGGTGCTCCTGAATCCAGGGCCAGTGCTTTATCCACTGCACCACCTAGCCGCCCCGGAAAACCATGATTATTTAAAAGAGATCAACTTAACAAATCATAACCAAATGGATGAAATATACTTCATGGCAAGTCCATTGAATACATTAGTACATATATCTAGGAATGCAGATGGACAATAATCTGAGAAGAAAGAGGTGTTGGAATTTCATTTGGGAAATTGTACTGTTTTCAATAATAATAATTCACAGTGGTATAGTATTTTAAGATTAGAAAAATGTTTTCCCCACAACAGCCCCATGAGACATATGGCAAGAATTATTATCCCCTTTTTATAAATGAGAAAACTGAGACTGAGCAATGAAATGAATTGCCCATGATCCATGGATAATTGTGAGCTAATAAGTGTCTGATGCAGGATTCAAACTCACTTCTCTTTAAAGTGCAGTACTCTATGCAACATTACTTAACATAGCCTTTAATGATACTAATCTCTGTTGTTGGTCATTTGTGTCCAATTCTACACAACTCTGTTTGGGGTTTCTTTGGCAAAGATGCTATTTAACAGATACCAGGAAAGTACTATGACTCTAAAGGAAGCTAAGGAATAGAAACTGGAATAATGTTTACAACACTCCCTGTTCTGACTGATGCCATTGCCCAAAAACCCTTCCCTCTGTTGTGGCATGAATTTTAAAAACTGGTTCAAGGGAAATCCCTTTACCACAGCTCACTTTACTGTCATCATATGTAAATGTAAGGTTGGGTTAGATAACTCTTAAGCTCCCCTTAAAATTCCATAGTTTGGGTCCTAAATATAGTTGTTGTTCAGTAGTTTTCAGTTGTGTCTGATTCTTTGTGACCCCATTTGGGATTTTCTTGGCAGAGATGCTGGAGTGGTTTGCTATTTTCTTCTCCAGCTCATTTGACATATGAGAAAACTGAGGCAAACAGGGTTAAGTGACTTGCCCAGGGCCACACGGCTAGTAAGTGTCTAAGACTAGATTTTAACTCAGGTCCTCTTGACTGCAGGGCCAGCACTCTATCCACTGCATCACCTAGCTGCTCTCACACAAATATTCTCCTGAAAATGCTGTATGACTGAATTCTGTAACAACACAATCTCTGAATGATCAAAGACTCAGTTAACCAAAAATGTAGAAGAAATGGGCACCATGATGTAAGTAGGCATGGTGGATGAAGTAAGCTTTGGGATATTTCCAACTATGAACCACACCCATATAAGAAATTGGAAGAAAAAAACCAGATTATTCAAGAAATATATTGCAGCAGCTAGGATACCCCGCAATTGGTAGAGTAGATCTCTGGGAGAATGATTATACCAGGTTCAAGGCATTCTATAGATTTGTATCCCCTAAAACCATAGTTTATAAGACTCCTCCAACTTATTTTTCTTCAGCCACCAATCATGTAGGGGGAATGAGGGATGATAGAGCATAGTTGCTCAGTTGTTTCAGTTGTGACCAACTCTTCATGACCTCATTTGGGGTTTTCTTGACAAAGATACTAGAGTGGTTTGCCATTTCCTTCTCCAGTTCATCTTACAGATGAAGAAACAGGCAAACAGTTAGTAAGTGTCTGAGGCCAGATTTGAACTCAGGTCTTCTTGACTCCAGGCCCAGCACTCCATCCACTGTACTACCTAGCTGCCCAGGGATAATAGATAGCTCAAATGCTTTTTTTTTTTTTTTTTTTTTTTGGTGAGGCAATTGGGGTTAAGTGACTTGCCTAGGGTCACACAGCTAGTAAGTGTTAAGTGTCTGAGGCCAGATTGGAACTCAGGTCCTCCTGACTCCAGGGTTGGTGCTCTATCCACTGTGCCACCTAGCTGCCCCCTCAAATGCTTTTTAAATGTATGGTGTATATGTATTCCCCTTGCAGGTCATGGGTATCCATATGAGTCTGTCTAGATGTGTCTCACTCCCACTTTTAGAAATCTTAAGAAATCATTTTAACATTTTCCTAATCTGAGACCTTTGAACTACTGTGAAACACAAATTTTATCACCCTGTTTTAAACTATCAATTCTGAAACCCTGTCCATGTCCTCTTCTCTGATTATGAAAGGAAGGACTCTTCCATGAATAATTAGAGCAGTGACAGGGACAGGGGCAGAGGGCCCTTGATTGACCTACTTTTGATCAATATCCTCTTTCCCCAATCTTTAAATGGATTATGGCAATAATGAGACTAAGAGAAGGAAGAAATCTTGGATTACTTCAGTCACTGGAACTATCTCTTGAGTTCACCTTTGACCAGATGAAAAAGAAAATCTTTAGAGAAGGATTTGAATGCTTTTGGGGAAATGAGTCTCTAAGGGTGCGCCCAAAGTTATGTGACTTTTATTCTGCTTAATAAAGTAAAATGTTACTGATCTTTATCCTGAATCCTGTTACTATGTTTTATCTCACTGGGAATCTTGTCTATTGTTTGAGACTCATAAATTATAACTCGCCTGTCGGAGACGGATTCTCAAAGTCATAAAGCAACTGCTGTTCTTTGGTTCTCTCTCAAAGCAGAAATGTTAGTTTGTTTATTGTTGCTCAGCCGTTTCAGGCGTGGCTGACTCTTCATGACCCATTTGTGATTTTCTTGGCAGAGATGCTGGAGTGGTTTGCCATTTCCTTCTCCAGCTCATTATACAGATTAGGAAACTGAAACAAAAAGGGTTAAGTGACTTCCCCAGGGTCACACAGCTACAAAGTGTCTGAGGTCACATTTGAACTCAGGTACTCTTGACTCCAAGGCTAGGGCTATATCCACTGAACCACCTAGCTGCCCTTTTCTCACTGCTACTTCTGTATTGTGAAGTAAATAAATGATACCCCAACTTCTCTATAAGATTACAATCAAGTTTACATGCGGTATAGATATTGTCCTTAGCTGTCATATATCTTTCTGCTTGGCAATTAGAAATCAAATGTTTCCTGACTGAGGTAGGATTTAGGCTCTTTTTATCTTGTTATGACAATTGATTTATATCAGATTTCTATGTTAAATTATTGTAAATAATATTGATATCCTTTATTCCATCCATTTTGTTTTTGTGTGCAAAAGGTTTATTATTTTTTTTGTTTGCTTTTTATGGTTTGTTTGTCTTTAGGGCCAGACATGTCATCCCATTATTGTGAGGGTGTCCCAGTGTTGAAACTTCTTCCCTGATCCAGATCAGTCACTTGTCTATAATATATAGTCTTATAATCACAACTGTGAAGTTGTGACTTGCCCAGGTCACATAGCTAGTATGTGTGTCAAAGAAGAGAATTAAACTCAGGTCTTGCAGACTCAAAACTCAGTTCTTTGACTTTTAAAAATAGATGAAGTCAGGTTTGTTTTAACTGAAAGACATTTACTTTCTCATTTTTATTCTTCTAGTTTTGTGGGAATTTTGTTCCTTGATCTAACAAGTCACTAGCCTGATTACATAAAGAGCTCATTCAGAAATGACATCCTAAATGTAATGAAGTCTTTCTATTATTTAGTTAATTAGTTGTTCATTTGGTTTGTTGTTGTTTTTTAATTTCCATTTTTTTCATTGTAGCCTGAAAATGTCTAAGGATATGTTGATTTCATTTAAGGAGCCTGCAATCAATTAATCAACAAGCTTTTGTCAAAGTTTATTATGTTAAGGTACAAAGATGATAGATAGATGATGGATAGATAGATATAGACAGATAGGCAGACAGACAGATAAAGATATAAATAGCCCCTGATGTCAAGAAACATATTTTATCAGAGAAGATAAAATACATACATATGTATATATAAATAACTACATATACAATAAATAGAAGGTAATCTTGGAGGAGGGAGGGAGCAGCTCATGAGAGGAGAGGGTGGATCAGAAAAGGCTTCATGTAAAAGATGGCACCTGGGCAGAGTTTTGAAGGAAACAAGAGATTCTAAGAGGCAGAGGTGAGGAAGGAGTGCATTCCAAGTATGGGAGCTCAGCCTGTGTAAAGTTAGAGATGAGAGATGCAGCTTCTTTTATGAAGAATAGCAAGAAGAACTAGTTGGTGTGTATGAAGGAGAGTGATGTATAATAAGGCTGGAAAGTTGAAGCCAGCCAGTGAAGAGCTTTAAGCACCAAACGGAATCAGTCAGTCGAGAAGCATGTATTAAGTATTTACTTTGTGCCAGGTGTTGCCCTTAGCTCTGGGAATACAAATACAAGTAGGAAGAAAGACAGTCCCTGCTCTCCAAGAGCTTGCTTCTAAAGGAGGAAGACAAAAGGAAGCTGAAAGAGTGGGTTGAGTGGTGTTACCAGGCACAGGACATGATGGAAGCCAGAGCACAGTACCAGTGAGAAATGAGAAGCTGGCAGGCCTGGGTCCTCTCCTTAAATGGACTGTCTGGGAGGAGCCAGCTACTGAGAGGGAGAGCCCACAGGGGTAAGGGGTACTTCTGAGGTGTGACGTGATAAAGATAAAAGATAACAAGGTTTCTGAGGCATAGTGGAGAAATACAGACAACAGCTTGTTGAGAAGGGAAAGCAAAAAAAAAAAAAAAAACAAGCAGAAGAGCATATATTTGATGCTAGAGGCAATAGGCAGCCCTTAGAATTTATCGAGGAGGGAAGTAACATGATCAGATTTGCACTTTAGAGAAGTCACTTTGGCAACTGTGTGGAGGATGTACTGGAGAGGGGAGAGACATGAGGCAGGAAGACCAATTAGTAGGCTATTGCAATAGTCCAAGTGAGAGATGATTTGGGACCAGACTAAGATGGTGCCTGTGTCAGCTGAGAAAAGGGGCTGGACATATAAGATGCTTTGAAAGTAGAAAAGCAAGATTTGGCAACTGATCTAAAAACCAATTAGAAAACCAAAGAGGGGGCAGCTAGGTGGTGCAATGGATAAAGGACCAGCTTCTGGATTCAGGAGTTCAAATCCAGCCTCAGACACTTGACACTTACTAGCTGTGTGACCCTGGGCAAGTCACTTAACCCTCATTACCCCACCCCACCCCCCCAAAAAAAAGAAAAGAAAAAGAAAAAAGAAAACCAAAGAGAAGTAGCTATAAACTCCAGTATCAAGTCCAGAACTGCAAAAGATTTCCAGAAACCTGCAGTCCCGGAGCAGAGACCAGCCAGGGTAGGCAGTAGGTTTGGCACATAAACAACTTAAACCCAACCAAGAAACAGGACCAATGCCTATCACAGAATGTAGGGAGCCTGTAAGTGAGCCACAGAAAGAGGCAGTGCCAGGCCAGTACCCAGGTAGCCTCCCCCACGCCACAGTAAGAGATGGAGCTAAGACAATACCCAAGCAGGCCATGTCTACCCCAGCCCCAAGGCAGCCAACCTGTGCTTAAACCATAGAAGGAGATCTAGAAAAAACCAGCACCATGCTAGCCCAGTACTTGGGCCCCACACCTGGAACCATACCAGGAAACGGCTAGATCAGCACCGGTCCAGTCCCTGACTGACCTAGCATCTAGATAGGCCATGAACCGAGGCAGCCCATGCCCAAACCAGAGCACAAGACACAAGACTGATAACAGGACAACCCAACGTCCCGGCAACCCCATCTCCAAGCCATAGTGGGAACAACCAGCATAATTAACAACATCTGGATGGAGCCTTTCAGAGTCACAGCAAGAGATGAAGGCAACTCCAGGTTTGGGACCGTGAAAGGACAAAAGGACAGAGAAGGGGGCTGAGGCCAAAACCTAAGTCAAGCCTCCAGGAGACTGAACCAAATCCCAGGAATTCCTGCAGAGAGTGGAACTTAGTCTTAGCCACCACACCATGAACAAGTATAAGATTAAACCATCTAAGAATGAGGGAGGGAGCAGAATCTGAACAAGGCACAAAATTCTAATTCAGAAACTGAGACTAGAGAAATGAGTAAACAAAGAGAAATGTCAAAGACAATGAAGAAATACTATAGATTGAGAAAAGTTCAAGTGGTAAACCCTAAAGAAGAGAGTAGTTCCACAATAAGTAGAACCTCAGGGAAACTCAGATCTTGATAACTAAACCACTAACAGACAAAGCATAAAATGAAAACTATAAACCAGTATCCCTGATGAATGTTGATGCAAAATATTATCAGAAGAGCAACATATTAAACAACACATAACAACATATTTAAAAGGTTATACAGTAACCTAGGTGATTTGCATCAGTTATGCAGGGTTGGCTCAATATAAGGAAAACTATAGATATAATAGAACATATTGAAAATCAAAACAATTTTGAGTGTGTGTGTGCTCTGCCTACTACTATCTCTCCTGATCACTTAGTAAGACTGCTTCTGGGCATGAGAAATGGAGGGCCCTATCCTGCACTTCAGAGTATAATCAGGTTTGCTGGAGTTGTTTCCTATCAGTTTACTGGGAAGAGGTAAGTAAACTTTTTAATTGACTGCTGAGCTGTAACAGAGTCTGTATACAAAAGGCACAGACTAATGTAACCCTTGGCTCAAAGGGTTAATTGTTCAGGACTCTCTCCTCATTGTTTACTCAATGCCTCACTCCAGCATGAAGAGTCTGCTGGAGTTGGTTGAGACTAAGAGAGAAGAGAGAGAAGATACCTTCTAGTACTTCCTGGTTCTTCTGGCTTCCATCTTCAAAAAAGATGTACAACACCAACTTCTCTTTAGGTTACTGAAGTGAGAAGAAGATTTTGAGAAAGAACTAACATGAGAGAATCAATCTCTTTCTCTCTCTCTCTCTCTCTCTCATGCTCCTATACCCAGATTTCTACACTACAGAATTTGAGGAAATTCCCATTGGTTGAGATCAGGGACTTTCTTGGTTGAGCTTGTTATGATGAATGGTGTATATGTATACCATGTACATGAAGACCACCTGGATTTGATGGAGCTGCCTTCCATCATCCAAAAAAATTTTATGAAACCTTGGATTAATAGGAGCAAAATGTCATCCAAGTGAACTCCAAACTGAACCCAGATAGCTAACAGATAAGTCCCTATATGCTGACTTCTTTCCCCAGGATAGTAAGTCCCTATCCTTGCCAACACCCCCTTTTTTTTTTTTAATCATATGATCTTATCACAGTGTTTCCATTAAGTCAAACTATCAAACTGATTGGCATGTCATATGTTCTTGTTATAGTTTAAATTGTTAAACCAATTTGTATTTTATACATTCTTGTCATAGTGTTTGCTTTTAAGTTGATTTGTATCATAATAATGAAACTGATAACACCCTGTAACCAGTGAGCAAAGAAACCTTATATACCCTCAGAAAGACGGAGTCTTCAAACTCCTTCTTTGGAAGGGCTCTCCACATGATTCATGCCTGCTTGTTCTTGGGATAAATAAACTGATATGTTTTTTCCTAGCAGTTCTCTGATCTGGGTTTGGGGTTTTTTTTCCATAAGAGGACAGGTACAGAAACAAAATTTGACAAGCTGTCACCTCACTCCTGAAGGGAGAGTTCATTCGATCTGTTTTGACTGAAATAGCTTCCCATATTTCTTTCTCTGATTTCTGTTTTGTTATCAACTTGGATAAATAAGTTTATTTGCTATTTGCTATGTGTGTTCACTTTGGAACTAGCATTGGGCAGGAAAGGAGCCAAGCCTTGGTAAGAGAGCTTGGGACTCTTATTTCCCTGTTAAGAAATAGCGATCGAATTTAGCTTGAACGTAGAAGTTGCTGCCGCTAGACTAATAAAATTTAAGGGAACAGATAGGTGTCATTCTAGTCCAGTAGCCCCTCTCTGTGGGGTGAAAGAATGGCCAGTTTCTGGTCCCAGATTCCAGCTTCCACTCCAAGCAGGAATCAAAGTCTTCCTTGAAGAAGGGTGAAAAGAAGAGACACTTGACTTGTCTTTTCTTACCTCCGGGCAAACCACAGCTACACACACCCACGCTCCACTAGCGACAAAAGCTCCCTCTCTCCTCCGCAGCTTCCAAATGAGAAGAAATACTATAAATCTCCAGGTGGCGGAACCCGTCCTCCACCTCATTGCTTTGTGGCCAAAAGCACGTGGTGTTTTTGTTTCATCTGGCTCCTCTGTTTTAGTCCCTTCTTGATCTTAGATGAATAAGTATCTGAGAAAAAAAAAGACCAGGCTACGAGATTGTGATCTTCAAGTCCAGCAACAGAAATCCATAGCAGAAAATGTTGTACCTGGATCAAAGGGCACACTCTGTTTAGTAATTTTTATTTGCTGTTATTCCGTCCTTTCAGTCGTGTCCAAGACTTTGTGACCCCATTTGGCATTTTCTTGGCAAAGATGCTGGAGTGGTTTGCTATTTCTTTCTACACCCCCCCCTTTTTTTTTGCGGGACAATGAGGGTTAAGTGACTTGCCCAGGGTCACACTCTCCAGCTTATTTTACAGATGAAGAAACTGAGGCAAACAGGGTTGAGTGACTTACCTAAGGTCACACAGCTAATAAGTGTCTACGGCCAAATTTGAACTAAGGTCTTCCTTACTCCGGGTCCAGGGATCTATCTACTGCACAATCTCCTTTCCCATAATTATCTATATGTAATTCCAAATTGCTTCCCAGAATGGTTATACCTATTCACAGGTCCACTAACAATGTATCAATATGCCTCTTTTCCCACAGTTCCTCCAACGTATTTTATTTTCCTTTTTTGTCGTCTTTGCTATTCTTGTATATGTGAGATGGGATCTCATAATTATTTTTAATTTGAATTTCTCTAATTAGTAGTGATTTGGAGCATTTTTTTTCCTTTGGCTATCGATAGTTTAGATTTTTTCCCTTGAGAACTGCTATTACATATCCTTAGACCATTTACTAATTGGAAAGTAGCTCTTTTTTCTTATAAATTTTAATCAATTCCTCATCATAGAAATGAGCTCCTTATTGGAGAAACTTGCTGCAAAGATTTTTTCCTATTTGTTTCCCTTTTAATATTAGCTTTATTATATTTGTTTGTACAAAAAAACTTTTTTAATTTTATGCGACTGAAATGTTCCATTTTATCTCCTGTGATTCTCTCTAGTCCTTATTTGATCATAAACTTTTCTCCTATACATAGATCTGTTGGGTAATTTTTCCGTGTTTCTCTAATTTGCTTTATGATACCACCTTTTACATATTTTGAAATAGATGATTTCAAAAAGACATGAATTTATATAAATTGATACATAGTGAAGTAAACAAGAACAATTTCTACCATAACAGTAATATTATGCAAAACGAACAATTTTGAGGATGTTTATAGACTCTTGAAAAATAAAACAATACCATTAAAAAAAAAACTTTTGAGGGGTGGCTAGGTGGCACAGTGAATAAAGCACCAGCCCTGGATTCAGGAGTACCTGAGTTCAAATCCAGCCTCAGACACTTGACACTTACTAGCTGTGTGACCCTGGACAAGTCACTTAACCCTCATTGTCCCGCCCAAAAAATACAAATACTTTTGAAAGCTAAGAACAACTGTTCATGATTCCAGAGGACCAATGACAAAACATGCCATCCATTATAGAAAAGTAATGGATTTAGGGAACAGAAAGAAGTGTGTGTGTACATGTGTATGTGTGTTACATACCTCCATGAAGGGAATTTGTTTTGCTTAATTATGCAGATTTGTTACAAGAAATTTGTTTTTCTTTTCTTTTTTTCAATAGGGTACAAGGTAGAAGGGAGAGAAAATAGATTTCTATTAATTTTTGAATACAGACTGAAGCATGCTATTTTTCCACTTTCTTTCATACTTTTTTTTAATTCAAGTCTTCTTGTACAAAATGACTAATATGGAAATGTTTTATATGATTGCGCACCTATAACCTATATCTAATTGCTTATCCTCTCAAAAAGGGAGGCATAAAATTTGGAACTCAAAACATTAAAAAAAGTTAAATTATTTTAACGTGATGGGGAGAATTATGAAATAGAAAAATGGGGAGCACTGCAAGATGTGAAGTGTGTGCACTTTCAGATAAAGTCACTATTATTAGTTTTACTTTATTAGGAGAGCTTTCATGAAGTAGGAATAAACTGTGGGTAATGTAAACAAAAAACACATCCATAAACTTTTTTTTAATAAGAGTAATACCTGGGGCAGCTAGGTGGCGCAGTGGATAGAGGACCGGCCCTGGATTCAGGAGGACCTGAGTTCAAATCCGGCCTCAGACACTTTACACACTTACTAGCTGTGTGACCCTGGGCAAGTCACTTAACCCTAATTGCCTCACACACAAAAACAAAAAAAAAAAAGTGATACCTGGCAATTGATATTGGAGCAATGATAATTGGTGATTGATATTCAGGGAGCACACCAGAAAGGAATTTAGGAGCTTTAGACAATCCCTCCCCTTACCCCCTAAGGACTTCCTCTAGAATCCTGAAGGCAGAAGCAATAGCCTTTGCCACCTGGGAGGGGAACAGGATCAAGGGTGAGTTGAAGGGTCATCTCTTCATTAGAAACTCAAGGAAAGAATAAAAGATGATGTCACGAAATTTCGAGATGTAGAGAAGATGGAGCTCATGGCAAGCGGTTTGTTTTTTATTTTTGTTCAGTAAAGTATGAGATGTGGGAGGGGAGGAGGAGGCGAGGGAGGAGAGGGACGAGGACGAGGACGAAGACGAAGAAGAGTTGTTTCTGTGGGAAGTGAGATGGGTAATCAATTAAGAAGGAACAAAGGGATTGTCTCATCAGGGTCCTAGCGGTATTTCTCTATATCTTCATCCTTCGTGCAATAGATTTTATCAACAAGTAAGCTGCAATTATTTTCCTGATGGGTCCTGTAACATAAGATGACCAAGCATCCCATGAAGCGACGTTTCTTCTTGTCTTTGCATACATTATAAAATCAGTCTCTTTATTTGCTTCCCCAAGAAGAATCTGGGAGCCATCCTTCCGCTTGACTGCAACTTGCAGTTGGCTTCATTTATAGCAATGATGTCAAGACGGATGTAATTCGGTTCTCCCAGGAATTTATCCGCTTGCCAATTAGATGAGGATCTCATATTCATAGACAGTCCCAAAAGTGTGATTGTTAATATCGCTGAACCTTTTCCCCACCGTTCTCCCTACAGAAGCCGAAGAGGGCCAGGCGAGACTGAGCGCTGGTTTTTTAAATACTTTGGGCCCCACGCAGATGATGGACACCAGGGGGCGCAACTTTCCCCAAACGTTTAGCATGCTATATCTGGTCAAGCCACAAGATAGCGCTCTAAGCTTGTTCTGCCAGCTCACGCAAGGAATGCACCTGCGAGAAAGCACCTGAGCTTATTCCCGAATAGAGCTAAAGAGTAGCTTAAACTCCATATGCACAGATAATATCAACCATCTCAACCTTCCTCACCGCTAGGAACTCTCAGGCGCTTTCCCACGTTTTGCATTCTCATCAAGGGGCACAAATATTCCAATAGCGATTATCGCCCATACAGACTCTGGGCATCTTAATCCCGACTCCCATTTGCTCTGCCAAACTGGGTATGTGTAAGGCAACTGCATCTAGTCCTAAGGGTTCTTAGCACAGCCCTGCAGAGTTGAAGGGTTTATCTCTAATGTGATTGGCTCAAGCCCCCATTTCAATGTGATGTGTCTCTTCCCAATATCAATTGCCCAGTGCCAGTTAATATCTTCCCAATATTATGGATATCATTGATTACCATTCAACTATCAATTATCTGGGGCAGCTAGGTGGCACAGTGGATAGAGAACAGACCTGAAATCAGATTCAACTTCCTGAGTACAAATCCAGCTTCAGACACTAACTATGTGGACCCTGGGCAAGTCACTTAACCCTGTTTGCCTCAGTTTCCTCATCTGTTAAATGAGCTGGAAAAGGAAATGGCAAAGCACTCCAGTATTTCAGCCAAGAAAACCCCAAATGGGGTCATGAAGAGTTAGACATGACTGAAAAACAAAAAGAATGAAAATATTTTTCTCTTAAATGTGATTAATCTATGAACATCGATTAACTTCTTTGGGGGAGAAGCAGGGCAATGAGGGTTAAGTGACTTTCCCAGGGTCACACGGCTTGTAAGTGTCAAGTGTCTGAGGCCGGATTTGAAATCAGGTCCTCCTGAATCCAGGGCTAGTGCTTTATCCACTACACCACCTAGCTGCCCTCAATTAACTTTTACAAAGGGATATTTACCGAAGATATAGAAAGAACAAAAGTATTAATATGTCCCACAAACCAGGACACACTCTCCCTTCTGTCATCTCAGCCTCTGAAGACGGCGCATTCAGACTTAAAGTGGTTGCTACAAAGTATTCACTCTACCAGGTTTACTTCCAGGCGTGGCATAACCTCCAGATACAGTCATTCCCTTGCTTGCAGGGTAAGATGTCACATTTCCTGGTTGTTCCCCTGATGCCCCTGCTGGGCTGGATCCTGCAGGCCACTCACACACAGGGCTGTACATACTTCCCACCCACCTCAGCTGCTGGCAAACTCTGGTAAGGACTCCAGCTCCTGGACCTCTACTGCCTCTTCTGACCATTTGAAGCTTACAAGATTATAGGCAGTCCATTCCAACTCCAACACTTACAAACAGGAAAGAATAAACACAAAATAGGCAGGAAACCAGCTATGCCACATGCTTATGCCTTCATGCCAGCCCAGGTGGAAACAGTAGGCTGCTGGCTTTACCCCTCTCTCAACCCAGAGACTCATCAGTCACTTCAGTTGTCACCCCAAATGGGGTTTCCTTGACAAAGATACTAGAATGGTTTGTCATTTTTTTCTCCTTCATTTTACTAAAGAGGAAACTGAGGCAAATAGGGTTAAGTGACTTGCCCAGGGTCACACAGCTAGTAAGTGTCTGAGGCCAGGTATGAACTCATGAAAAGGAGTACTCCTTAATTTGATCACCATCAGGAAGAGAGACCAATTTGTCTGTTTAGTTGGTTTCTTTCATATGCACACTTAGCTCCATTTCAGGAGCTGATTAAAAGTTTTTTCTTCAATAAATAGCAAAAATAAATAAATAAAAGGAGACAGGTAATAGTCACAGAATACCTGTACATGCTCTGAGTCAGAGTAGAGACCCTCCATTCGGCTTACCCCCCCTTACTCATGCTTCCAAGACTAGGCTTTCATTGATCAGTTTCCCCATTACATAATTAATAACTCATTTGCTCCCCATCCACTGGATCCCAAACTCCTTTTCTCTCTCCAAAGAATTCACTCAGTTTCCCAGTAACTAAAATATATTTTATTGCATTAAAGATGAAGGCATCAGGGCAGCTAAGTGGCACAGTGGATAGAGCACCGGCCCTAGATTCAGGAGGACCTGAGTTCAAATCCGACCTCAGACACTTAACACTTACTAGCTGTGTGACTTTGGGCAAGTCACTTAACCCCAATTGCCCCACCAAAAAAAAAAAAATGAAAAAAAAAAATGAAGGCATCCAACATTAACACCTGAATAGTGGGAGAAGTCCAACAGCTTCCTGTAAAGTCTGAATGTTTAACTCCCCCACAACCTATTACAAAGCATGTCTTTGTACTCCGGAGAAAAAAAGAAGAAACAGATGCATCCAAAGACATAGACAGAGAACCTCTTCCAGGCATCTCTGATATCAAAACCACCAGAAAAGAAAAGTCATTCCAATGTTCTCCAACATCCTTAGCTTGAGGTTCTCATAAAAACCAAACTCAACTCCTAACAAGTGCATCTAATGTTCGTTTAGGTAGTCTGGAAGGCTACTCGATATCGTCAGCAGACTGGTTGCCAATGGGAAGGGGCAACTGGGCATGACACTCTCCCCACCCCATTCCTAGACCAGCTCCTTTCTCCTAGCTTTCTGACATAAGGATGCCATAACCAGGCCAAGGAGAGTGGGTTAGTTACTGGGAATTCCCATGGACTAGCCCCAGGTTCTCCCCACTGGACATCACACATGATTAAATGCCTATCTTCTGGTGTTGTAGCCAAACCCTAGGAGTCATCTAGGAAGAGGAGAGTCACATACACACCAAAAAAAAATTTATCAAAGCCCAGACCACTAAGAGTACTGTTATGTACCCTTTGAAGAGTACTTTGTCTCCAGACAAAGAATGCCCCCGCTAGATCATCCCTGACAGCTGCCCTTTATCATAGCACCAAGTGTTTTTCCTCTCTGCACTTCTATCTGCTTTTGGTATCTGATGATCAGGAAGATTATAAAGGGAAACAGCTACTTCTGCTGCTGCTGTTCAGTCATATCTGACTCTTCATGATCCCATTTGGGGTTTTCTTGGCAGAGGTACTAGGGTGATTTGCCATTTCCTTTTCCAGCTCATTTTACAGATAGGGGAACTGAGGCAAACAGAGTTAAGTAACTTGCCTAAGGTCACACAGCTAGTAAGTGTCTGGGGCCAGATTTGAACTTAGGTCTTTCCTGGACTCCAGGCTCAAAGCTCTATTCACTTGTACCATCTAGCTGCCCAAAAAGGAAAACAGCTCCCTAATCTACAGCTATAGCCTGCCACAGGGAGGGTGTATAGTATTTTTTACTTCATGGGTTGCCATGACTATTGAATGCATCACCAAGTGGTCAGCCTACTGGTGGAGCCTCGCCCAACTCAGTGAGACCAGTCTTCCCAGAGCAGAGGACAATCTGTTTACAGGTCCATATTCAAAGCCTTTCCAGCACAGTAGGACCTGCCATTGTTCGTACTGCACAGGTATAAGCTTCAGGATAGCAAAGTCACCTCCACACCCTAGGAAGGCATCAGAGTAGGATCATCTTGTTTCATTTTTAAGATTGTGTCTCCTCACTTTGACCAGGTTAGAAGTGTTCCCCATCCCATCACTGATCAGCTTGGAATCTTTGAACTGATCTATTTCCCACCCACACCCTCCTTGCTCCAGAGGACTCACCATATTGAGGCCAAACTTAGTACAACCGTTCACTGCAGCTCAGAACTCCAGAATTCAAGAAATCACAGGCACAGCTGGCCAGATTTGGACTTTGTAGCCTAGGGGTACAAATAAGCGATCTTTAAAACACATACACACACACACACACACACATATGCTTTTCCAGATAAAAACAATCCCCAAGGCAGTTAATGGTGAAATAAAAGCAGGTAAAAAAATCTACCTTCAACTATCTATTGACATATGAAAAATGCTCTAAATCACTTTTAATTAGAGAAATGCAAATTAAAACAACTCTGAGGTACTACCTCACACCTATCAGATTGGCTAATATAACAAAAAAAGGAAAATAATAAATGTTGGAGGAGTTGTGGAAAAATTGGAACACTAATGTATTGTTGGTGGAGCTGTGAACTGATCCAACCATTCTGGAGAGCAATTTGGAACTATGCCCAAAGGGCTATAGGCCTGTGCATACCCTTTGACCCAGCAATACCACTTTTGGGTCTTTTCCCCAAAGAGATCATAATAAAGGAAAAAGGACCCACATGTACAAAAATATTTATAGCTGCTCTTTTTGTGGTGACAAGGAATTGGAAATTGAGGGGTTGCTCATCAATTGGGGAATGGCTGAACAAGTTATGGTATATGAATGTAATGGAATACTATTGTGCTGTAAGAAACAATGAGCAGGAGGAGTTCAGAGAAACCTGGAGGGTCTTGCGTGGGCTGATGATGAGTGAGATGAGCAGAACCAGAAGAACGTTGTACACAGTATCATCAACATTATGTGTTGATCTACTGTGATAGACTAGATTCTTCTCACCAATGTAATGGTACAGAAGAGTTCCAGGGGACCCATGATGGAAGGGGATCTCCAAATCCAAAAAAAAAAAAACTGTGGAGTAGAGATGCTGATTGAACCATACTCTTTCTTTTGCTTTTGGTGCTGTTGTTTTTCTATTTTCAGGTTTTTCCTCATTGCTCTGATTCTTCTCTTATAATATGACTAATGGGGGCAGCTAGGTGGTGCAGTTGATAGAGCACTGGCCATGGAGTCAGGAGTACCTGAGTTCAAATCCAGCCTCAGACACTTAACACTTACTAGCTGTGTGACCCTGGGCAAGTCACTTAACCCCAATTTCCTCACTTAAAAAAAATAATATGACTAATACAGAAATACATTTAATGTTATTATGTATATATATATATATAACCTATATCAGATTACCTGCTATCTAGGGGAGGGGGGAGAGAGGAGAGGGAGAGAGAAAAATCTGAAATTGGAAAGTTTGTATAAACAAATGTTGAGAACTGTTTTTACATGTAACTGGAAAAAAATAAAATACTTTTATCAGAAAAAAAAACACTATTGTGGGGGGTGGACTACTGTTGGGGGAGGAGCCAAGATGTCAGAGGAAAGGCTGTGACCCTTGGTGCTCCCAACACAAACCATCCACATACCTTCAAAATAATGCCATAAGACAATTCTTGGAGCAGCAGAACCCACAAAACCATTGGGAATGTAACCATTTTCCAGCCAAAGACTTCTTAAAAGGGCGACAGGGAAGGTCTGTAAAACCAGGCTGAGAGAGGAGCACAGCACACAGTGCAGATCCAGCCCCAGGCAGGCCACACATCCAGAACCTCAAAATGATCAGCATCAGCAGCTACTTCTGAAACTTGAATCACGGACCAGTGAGAGGGTTCAGTTGTTGGTTGGTGGGAAATAGCTGCAATCTCTGCTGGAGCTAAGGGGGAGCACCCATATTCTGAACCAGTAAGCAGACTCCAGTAGCAGTGGCCCAGTGGCAGAGAGGCACAGGAACACCAAGCTTCTGACTATAGAGAATCAGATTTCATTCAGATTTCTGCTTCTGGGTTAAAGAGTAAGCAAGCATGGTTACTTACAGGCCAGGCAGTCTGAGGACAAGCCTCTCATTAAATCGTACCCCTGGAACCCCCTGGAACTTGGCACAGTGAATCCTGGAAGCAGCGCTACACATTAAGAAAGAGTTAAAATCCAAGAAATAGGCTGGCAAGATGAGCAGGCAGAGAAAGCAGCAGACCATTGAAAGTTTCTTTGGGGGAAAGGTAGATCAAAATATACCCTTGGAAGAAAATAACAAAGTCAAAGCTCCTACATCCAAAGCTTCCAAGAAAAATGTGACTTGGTCTCAAACTATAGAGGCACTCAAAAAGGACTTGAAGATAAAGTAAGAGAGATAGAAGGAAAAATTAGAGAGGTAGAGGAAAAAATGGAAAGAGAAATGAGAGTGATGAAGGAGGGTCATGAAAAAAAAATCAATAGCTCAAAAAGCCAAATTGGCCGAGTGGAAAAGGAGGCACAGAAGCTCTCTGAAGAAAATCATTACTTAAAAATTAGGATAGAGTAAATAGAAGCTAATGACTTTATGAGAAATCAAGATACAATAAAGCAAATCCAAATGAATAAAAAATAGAGGGCAATATGAAATATCTCCTTGGAAAAATAGCTGACCTGGAAAATAGATCCAGGAGAGATAAATTGAAAATCACTGGACTACCTGAAAACCATGATCAACATAATAGCTTAGACATCATCTTCCAAGAAATTATCAGGGAAAATTGCCCTGATATTCTAGAAAGAGAAGGTAAAATAGAAATTGAAAGAACCCACCAATCACCTCCTGAAAGAGATCCCAAAAGGAAAACTTCCAGGAATATTATATCCAAATTCCAGAGCCCCCAGGTCAAGGAGAAAATATTGCAAGCAGCTAGGAAAAAGGAATTCAAATACTGTGGAGCTACAGTCAGGATAACACAAGATCTGGCAACTTCTACATTAAAGGGGAGGGCATAGAATATGACATTCCAGAGGGCAAAGGAACTGGGATTACAACCAAAAATCACCTACCTAGCAAAACTGAGTATAATCTTTCAGGGGGAAAAATGGGACTTCAATGAAAAAGAGGACTTTTAGGCATTTGTGATGAAAAGACCTGATCTGAATAGAAAATCTGACTTTCAAATGTAAGACCCTAGAGAAGCATAAAAAGGTAAATGGGGAAAAGAAACCATGAGGGACATTAAAAGGTTACACTGTTTACATTCCTACATGGGAAGATAATACTGCTAACTCATAAGAACTTTCTCAGTATTAGGGCAGCTGAAAGGAATATACTTAGACAGAGAGTACAGGTGTGAATTGAATATGAAGGGATGATATCTGTAAAGCTTTTATTTTTTGCTTATCCTTGTCTTTTGTGGGGCAGGCAGGGTGGGGTGGCTTATGTCTGGGGCTGGATTTGGGCTCAGGGCCTCCTGGGTCCAGGGCTGGTGCTTTGTCCACTGTATTACCTAGCCGTCCCATGATGACATCTTTAAAATAAAGTTAAGGGGTAAGAGAAATGCACTGGAAGAAAGGGAAAGGGAGAGTTGGAATGGGGTAAAGTAGCTCGTATAAAAGAAGCAAGAATAAGCTTATGGAATGGAGAGGAAGATGGAGAAGGAGCAGGGGAGTAAGTGAGTCTTACTCTCATCAGAATTGGCTCAAAGAAAGAATAACATACACACTCAAGGAGGTATAGTAATATATCTTGCCCTATGGGAAAGTGGGAGGAGAAGGGGATAAGGGGGAAGAGGTGAAAGAAGGGAGGGCAGATTGGGGAAGGGGGCAGTAAAAAAGCAAAACGCTTTTGAGGAGGGATAGGGTGGATGAAGATAGAAAATAGAGTAAATATCGAGTAGAGGAAATAGGATGGAGGGTAATACAGTTAGCAATAGTAACTGTGAAAGAAATAATGAGCAGGATGCTATCAGAAGGACTTATGAAAACTGCAAACCATCAGCAGAGAAAGAATTGATATCTGAATACAGATTAAAGTATAATTTTATTTGTTAGTTCCTCTTTCTAAAGCTATTCTGTATGTTTTCTTTCACAACCTGACTAATGTGAAAATGTTTTGCATGACTGCGCATGTATAACTTATATTGAATTGCTTGATTTCTTCAGGAGGGGTGAGGAGGGAGGGAGGAAGAAAATTTGGAACACAAAGTTTTAAAAAATCAATGTGAAAAAATTTGTTTTGTTTTTTTTTACATGTAACTTGGGAAAAATTCTAAATTAAAAAGAAAAAAAGCTTGTTAAAATTGTTTTTACATGTAATTGGAAGAAAAAACAAAAATTTTTTTTTTAATATTGTCTCATTTGATCCTCACAGCAACCCTGGGAGGGAACTGTTACTAACAATCCCCACTTTACAGTTGTAAAAACTGAGGCAGGAAGTGATTAAGTGACTTACCCAGCTAATAAGTAAGTATCTGAGGTGGGATTTGAACTCAGATATTTCTGACTCCAAGCCCAGCATTCAATCCACTGAATCTCATCAACTCATCAATCTCATCCACTCATCAAATAAGTAAAGTGGCTTATAAACTGTCAGTTACTGTACTGTAACCCTTACATTATGCCTGCTGTACATCAAGAGCCCAAATACAAATTCACAGAATTTTCAGAGTTGAAAGTCACCTCAACAGCCATTTAATCAAACCCATAAAGGAATCCCCACTCCAGCATTCCTGATGTATTCAAGCCTATAACTGAAGCTCCTCAGTGAAAAAGAAGCCACTACCTCCCAAGGCAGCCCAAAGCACAGCCCTAATTTCTAGGAAGCTTTTCCTAGCATCAAACATAAACTTGCTCTTTGCAATGGCTCCTGGCTCTGCACTCTGAGGCCCAAAAGGAAGGATAAATCTAATTCTCTCCTCCACACGACTGTTTTCTAATACTTACTAGCCATATAATCCCCAGCTAAATCACTTTACTTCTGTCTGACTCAGTTTTCTCATCTGTAAAATTGGAGTGATAATAGCACCTATTTCCCAGGGGTTTTGCAAGGGCCCTACTGAACAACAACGCCCTTTTTTTCCTAATCCCACCCCTCACTCTTCCCACCAATTACTCGATGATCCCAGAGTAGAATGTATTTACAGATCCAAAAAAAAAAATCTCATTTATTCATAAACCTTCTACACCAAAGCCTCAGGCTTCTCAAGCCAGTGGTCTTCCCAGGCTACAGAAATTATTTCACCTTATTCTTCATAAATGGGTTTTTGTCTCCAAATGCATGCAGGCTCATGTAGTATCCCCCAGAAGTTGTGGTTCCCCCTTGTGGTAGCATCTCCTGCTGAATCGCTCCCTCCTCAACTATTGGCTCTTTTTCCCATTCTCCCTCAGGGCAACTGAACTGGGTATTCAAATTACCCCCAGGCTGTTTCCCAAAATATGTCTAGAAAAGGGAATGGGACAGAGCCAGTTACTCCCAACCCCTTCCCCATGCCTTGAGCCAAGAGAAAGATACTGTAGTCTCTGCCATCTTTATAAATGTCTGCTATCATCATCAACATCATCGGCATGGCCATCGTCATCGTCATTGCTACATGGGAAATTCATGGCTAGACGTATGGTACAAGCTAACAATATTGGGAGTAAGGAGCCCATGGGATCATAGACCTCAAACTGGGAGGTTCCATAGAAGCTGTCCAGTCCGACACCTTCAGATTACAGATTAAGAAACAAACCCAGAAGGGGGCAGCTAGGTGGTGCAGTGGATAAAGCACTGGCCCTGGATTCAGGAGTACTTGAGTTCAAATCCGGCCTCAGACACTTGACGTTTACTAGCTGTGTGACCTTGGGCAAGTCACTTAACCTCCATTGCCCCACAAAAAAAAAAGAAAAAAAGAAACAGACCCAGAAAGGTCAAGTAACGTGCCCAAGGAAACACATGTAATGAGTGGCAATGGTGGGATTTTCGGTCCTCTGATTCTAAATCCATTGTTCTTTTCCATCAGCAGAGGGTCTGGAAGATTGTATTGATTGTATTTTTTTTTTTTTTTTAGTGAGGCAATGGGGGTTAAGTGACTTGCCCAGGGTCACACAGCTAGTAAGTGTCAAGTGTCTGAGGCCGGATTTGAACTCAGGTACTCCTGACTCCAGGGCCGGTGCTCTATCCACTGTGCCACCTAGCTGCCCTGGAATATTGTAATTTAATAAATGTTAGCTGACTGAATGATTGCCAGGTCAACCCTCTTTGACCTGGGTTCAAATCTTAAATTTCAACTCTATACATTGGTACCTACGTGTTGTTGTTCAGTCATATCTGACTCTCCATGACCCCATTTGGGGTTTTCTTGGCAGAGATACTAGAGTGCTTTGCCATTTCCCTCTCCAGCTCATTTGACAGATGAGGAAACTGAGGCAAACAGGGTGAAGTGACTTGCCCAGGCTCACACAGCTAATATGATTTGAATTCAGGAAGATGAGTCTTCCTGACTCCAGGCCCAGCTCTTCTTCCATCGGGCCACCTAGCTGCCCTCAGGCTGGCTTCAAACCCTAAATTCCACCTCTGTTCTTTGGTAGCAAACCATTAAGCTCTCTGGGCCCCAGTTCTCTCATCTGTCAAATGAAAGATTTAGACTAGGTGAGTTTTCAGGTTTCTTCAAGCTCTAAGTCTATAATCTATGATCCTTTAAGACCCTAAACAAATCACAACCCCCTTCTTGGACCTCAGTTTCCTCATTTGTAAAAGGAGGTCACAAGTGATTCCTTGAAGCTTTAAAATTCTGTGACTCCCCCATAGTCAGCCAGGTGCATCCCTAGCAGGCCAGGGTTAAGGATGCCAAGAGAAGAGTATAGTTCTTTCCCATCCTCTGAGAGAAGGCATGTCTCCAAAAGTCCCATCATTTCTTTTTTTTTTTTTTTGGTGGGGCAATGAGGGTTAAGCGACTTGCCCAGGGTCACACAGCTAGTAAGTGTCAAGTGTCTGAGGCCCGATTTGAACTCAGGTCCTCCTGAATCCAGGGCCGGTGCTCTATCCACTGTGCCATCTAGCTGCCCCAAGTCCCATCATTTCTTTTTTTTTTTTTTTTTTTTTTTAGTGAGGCAATTGGGGTCAAGTGACTTGCCCAGGGTCACACAGCTAGTAAGTGTTAAGTGTCTGAGGCCGGATTTGAACTCAGGTCCTCCTGTCTCCAGGGTCGGTGCTCTATCCACTGCACCACCTAACTGCCCCAAGTCCCATCATTTCTAAGAGCTGAAGTCCCCAGGGGGAAAACACGACATCCCTGAACACTAGAGGAGTGTTCTTTTTCTCTGTGTGTCACAGCAGAAAACCACTCCAGGAAGGTAGGTGTTCTCTGAAGCACAATTAAAACCCTGTCTAGAATGGTAGCCAGGATGCTGTGGCCTTCAAAGGCCCCATTACAGATGAGCCTGAATCAAGCCAGAATGCTTCCCTCTGCTTCACCACTGCACATAGGCAGGCCTCTTCTGCACCCCATTCCAAACTAGGCCCTCCTAGCTCCTGTTTGTGACATATAAAAAGTTCAAGAGACATAATTTCTGAGTAATTGATCACTTTATTTATCATGCCAGCCAATAATAAAAGGGGGTCAGTGGCACTCTTGAATGCCAAAGACCCCCTCATGGAACCCACTCACCACTTATATGCCCTTAGAAGAGTGGGTATTCCTGAGGGTAGCGATCAACTATAATTGGTTAACACATAATGAGAAAATGAATATTATATTGAGGTGGACCTATTCTAGTGAGGGGCGGTGGGATGGGACTTTAATCACCCAGACCTGTCTGACAGAACACAATGGGCCCGATTTCACCCAGATTAGATTCAATTCTTTGTAAGTTTCTCTAATTGGTTGGGGTCTCCCACCCAGGATAGAAAGGGCCCAATAGCTAGAGGTGGGTTTGAAATACGGGCCAGATCTTCTCAACCCTTTAGCTTCCAAGCTATGAGAACAATTTCAAATTCCCCTTGAAAGTGAGACTGGGAGGGGCAGCTAGGTGGTGCAGTGGATAGAGCACCAGCCCTGGAATCAGGAGTACCTAAGTTCAAATCCAGCCTCAGACACTTAACACTTACTAGCTGTGTGATCCTGGGCAAATCACTTAACCCCCATTACCCCGCAAAAACAAAAAAAAAGTGAGACTGGGGAGTCTGAATGTCTAGTGTGAGGACTTGAGAGGCCCAGATGTTTCCAAACTTAGGGTCAAGGACAGAGGGTGTGACAGAGAGAGAGGTCAGCTATAGGAAATGGACCAAAGTGTTGGTGATGAATGTAAGGATTTAGGGGTACTGCATGTCAGAGGGCTGAGTGTTAGGACAGGGGATGGATGTACGGAATGAGGGCTGAGTGGCAAGTACAGGGAGATAGTAATGAGTTTATATGTAAGGGACAGAGGATGACTTAGTGTTATGGCTGAGGCCCAAGTGGGGACTAAGAGATAGTCTAGGAGATAGGAGTAGAGGGAGAAGGCTCCCAAGGGTACAACTCTGCCAGGGGTTCAGGCACAGTGTTATCACAGGTCAGCTTAGCCTGCAAAGTCCCCAAGGGCAGGGAGCATGACTGTGTATCTCAGACTGTATAGGCCAGCCTTTTCAGAATGGGTGATAAAGAAGAGAGCACCACACCGGAGGTCATGAGCTCAGGATCTAGCCCTTTAGTTACAAAGAACTTAGACAAGTCACATGGGGATAGACGGGAAAGGGGCCTTACTATCCTCTGAAAAAATGCTAGGTTTGGCCTAGATGATCTTAGGACATCCTTCAGGTGTCTGATTCTAAAATTCTAAAAAGAGACAAGCCCCATCTGACTGCAGTCTAACGGCACCCACCCCACCTCCTCTACAACAGCCCATCTACCTGGATCCCTTCCAAACCCTGAATTCTCCATCCGAGGAAGCCTCCCATTATTAAACCTGCCAACTCGGATGACTCTTAGAAGAAAGCTTGACGCAAGCAGTTTGCCTTGGTGATATGTTGCCCTGAAAAACTGAGGTCTGTACAGATTACCCAGTTAAACCGTAAGTTCTCAGGGAGTGGGGCCTTCTCCTTCCCCTGGGTCCTCTCCTCCTTCGTGAGGCTACATTGCAATAGGGTCCCACTCTGGGGAGCCCTTTTAACAGTATGGAATTCAAAGATAATGGGAAGAATTTTAAAAGGAAGGAGCCAACTTAAGTTGCGCAGGGGATGGGACACTGGCTTTGGAATCAGGAGGACTGTAATTCAAATCTGGCCTCAGATACTTACCAGCTATGTGACCCTGGGCAAGTCACTTAACCCCAATTGCTTCAAAAAAAAGAAAGAAAGGAAGGAAGGAAGGTACAAGGGGTACAGAGTTAAGGGTAAGGAGGCTAGAAAAACAAACTGCAGTGAGTCAAGAATCAAGAATCAAGAATCATAAAGAAATCAAAATACAGGTCCGAACTTTATTTAATATACAAATATTATAGCATGCACCCATTGCTGTGGCAAGTCAGCTAAGGGCCTCAGTCTCTGCAGACTATTTACTCTCCCTTCAGCAGGTCACTGTAGGCCATGACCAAGGATCCCAGGAAAGAGACAAACTCCTGGAAGTTCACTTCCTGATCTTTGTCCTGATCCAGTTCTTCCATCAGTGCTGCAATGTCATCTGCATCTGTTGGCTAATATGGCAAAGTGAGAAATCCATATTCCATTAAGGAGACCTCCTTTTCCTTCCTAGGAGTGTTCCCTCCATCTGTTAGCCTCCCTCCACTACTACCCCCAACCTAACCTAACCCCCAACCCCAACTGTTTCATCTGGGATATTCCACATTCCACCCATTTCTTTTTTTTTTTTAGATCCCTGACTCTTTCTATTATTTTGTCCCATTATTTAGGCATATCTGGAATGGCTGAGAGCAATGATTCCAACGGAAACTGTCCATCACTTTCAGTTGTCAAGGACCTATTCTTCCATCCTCCCCCCCACCCCCAACACCCTTCCAGGAATCAGGTGAGGACAAGGTGTAATTGCCCCCCCCCCAACCTCCACCCAGCCCTACATCACTCTTTTGGTTGTTTTGTTTTGTTTTGTTTTAGTGGGGCAATGGGGGTTAAGTGACTTGCCCAGGGTCACACAACTAGTAAGTGTCAAGTGTCTGAGGCTGGCCTTGAACCCAGGTCCTCCTGAATCCAGGGCCAGTGCTTTATCCACTGCGCCACCTAGCTGTTCCCCCTACATCACTCTTTTTTTTTTTTTTTTTGGCAGGCAACGGAGGTAAAGTGACTTGCCCACGGTCACACAGCTAGTAAGTGTCAAGTGTCTGAGGCCGGATTTGAACTCAGGTACTCCTGAATCCAGGGCTGGTGCTTAACCACTGCGCCATCTAGCTGCCCCCCCCCCTACATCACTCTTAATGGGTTCCTGAAGGGCAAAAAGCTGGGTGGGACAAAAAGGGAAAGAGAAGCAAAAAAAAATTAAAAAGAAAAAGATACTAACAGACCCAAGGGTGAGTTCGTTTTCGATCAATTCCTTCACCTCCTTCTTGCAAAGACTGAGTTTGTTACCCTCCCTGCTTGAATATTTGAGGAAGACGGTGAGAAGACTAGAAATAGCTTCCGTCAACTGGGTCGTCATAGCTGCCAGGTAGACTTCAGGGAACTGAGAGGAACAAAGGAAAAGATGAATGAGAGGGAGAGGAAGAGGAGGGGGGATGTCTTTCTTTTTCAGTCACTGGGGGTGAGAATTCAGAAGGCCTGGGCCCAATGGAGGGTGTTGGGATTTTCAGGTGCCGAAGTCAGATTGGGTGAACAGGGAGAAGAGAGTCCCCGTTAACATGCTGGGCTATTCTTTCATCCTGGATGTAGTAAATGGGGCACAGATTTGACTGCAGGGCTAGATGAGTCCAAGAGAAGAGAGGAAAGATCAAACGGGGCAGCAAGCAGCAGCTGACACCTTCCAAATTCATAGCTGGGCCCACTCAAACTAGCTGAATGAACTGTACACAGACAGAACCACCCACTCTTAAGACTCTCCTAGATTGCTAAAGCTCAAAGGGATTTTTCCCTTAAAGATCTGGTCTGTTTCTGACATTTTACAGACTGAAAAACTGCAGTGACTCCTCCAAGGTCACACAATTAGCTCGTGGCAGAGCTAGGTCTCCTGACTCTCAGATGCTATATTCCTTCCACTACACTGCGGTCATAATCACACCCACACAGTTCACACCACTATACACACTCATCACCCAGCAGGATACACCCTTACATGTAAGCAGAAAGATAAACACCCACATCTACCTTCAGAATGCCCTGGACCATCCAATGAGTGTCAGGAACAACTTTAGCCCATCCCAACACTGGGCACCTGATCCCCTCCTCCTCCTCCGTGCCCCTGAGGCATCAGTGGCAGAGCAGGGATCCCCAAAGAGGTGTGGTCACACAGGCCAGGAGCTCTCAGCAGCCACTGGAGGACAAAGAGGCCCAGCTAGCATGGAGAAGAAATCCACAAGCCACTACTCAGGAGGAGGATGAGAACCCTACGTCCCAGGCAGGGAGAGACCAGGGCATTGAGGGAGAGCCAACTGGCAGAGTCCCGATGAGAGAGAAAGAACTCACCTAAAGCAGAGGAAAGCAGACACGAAAAGTAGGTGACCACAGATGGGATGCATCACTGTCCAGCCACTCTTATAGCCCAAGCCCCTTGCCTCTGGGCCCCTACCTCCACCCCACCTGAGGGCACGAGAGGGCTGGCTCTCTGAGGTCCCACCCTCCCCACGCCCCATCATGCTGGGGGAGGGAGGGAAGGAGGGCCACTGCACCACACCTCACCCCAGGCAAAGCCTCCGGGCTGCTTACCTGACTCTACTCCTCATCCCCTGCCGGGGCCTCCCAACCTAGCAAAACAGGCATCTTCTGGCTCACACCTGGCAGAAGAAGCGCAGCCCTGTCCTGGTGGGCAGCAAAGTGGGCTGCAAACAAAAGATCCAGACTGAACGGGGAGAGTGCATTCCCAAGCAGCCTCTCCCTCCAGGGCTCTGGCCAGAGCTCTCAGTCTAATCTTAAAAAACTGTTTTTCCGGGGGCACCTAGATGGCACAGTGGATAGAGCACCAGCCCTGGATTCAGGAGTACCTGAGTTCAAATCTGGCCTCAGACACTTAACACTTACTAGCTGTGTGACCCTGGCCAAGTCACTTAACCCCAATTGCCTTACTAAAAAGAAAAAAAAGAAAAGAAAAAACTGTTTTTCCACCTGTGAAATGGGATGAGGAAAATTCCCTTTGTTACTTCTTCCCCACTCATCCTGGTGTTACTCTGGATATGCCTCCCCTCCACCCCACCACCCACCTCTCTCCACCACAGGTGCAATGGATAGGACCGGTGGGCACAAGTTTTTTATTTGTCACGTCCATTCGTGCAGTGTATATGCATGGATTTGGGTGGACCTGGGGTAGGTCCCGTAAAAAGTTTGAGTAGGTGTCTGGAGGAAAGAAGAGAATTCAAGGTTTGTCAGCCTGCTCAGGTCCAGCTCTTGAGGACCTTAAGTGTGACTTCAGAAGCCCTAGTGAAAGACCCCAGTCCAAAAAGAAAAAACAAAAAATCACCTCCTCCCCTGATAGTCCACCATTAGACCTTTGACTTCAGACTTGGTCCCCTGCCTGATATTCCTAGGAGGTATAAGACATGGATCTTCATTAGACATTTAGACATAGCTGAGTATGTCACAACACTTCCTGAGAGCCAGAGTTTGAGGTTTGGGGGTTTTTTTTTGGGGGGGGGGGTTGGTCAGGGGAGCCGTGGAGAATAACAATCATAGCAGTAACAACTAATTTCTACCATGCAATAAGGTTTGCAGACTATTTTCCACATAACAACCCCATGAGGTGGAAAATTAAGTTCATAGAGGTCAAGCTAGTAAAAGTGGAAAGTGAGAGGGGGCAACTTCAGCAGGAGGACCTGAGCATCTTTGAACAGGGACCTAAGCTAAGGGGATGATTGGGGAGGCAGGCAGTGTGGGCAGCTGAAGCCAAAATTTTACCTCAACAGCTTTCTTTGCCCTGGGCTAGCTGGACAGTGTCTGTGTGACATAATCATAATTGTGACATCATGCCCGTTATAGTTATTGGAGGCGTTCCCTGGGCACATTGCATTTCAAGGGACTCTACTCTCTGATTCCTCTTCACTTTCCTGCTTTCTCTGGGAGTTTGGGGTTGCAAAGCTAGGACTGGTCTCTCCATTCCACAGAAGAAGAAAACAGTAGGTTTTCTAGAGTTAGTTTAGTGCTCCCCACCTTGGGTTGGGACTTTCCCAAATAGGAAGAGAGACAGGGCAGAGGCAGGAGAAGGGATGGGAAGAGGTAGGATAAGAACTCTGATGCCCTAATGCTCTTGGGGTAAGTAGAAAGGGCACAAAAGCCAGAAGACAGATTTGATTCTGAGCTCTGTCTGATACTTAGTATCTCTAAGACCCTGGGCAATTCACTTAGTCTTGGTAGGCTTCAGATCCTTTATCTGTAAAATGGGAATGTTCAATTAAATAAGCTTTTATCAAATGCCTACTGTGCGCCAGGCACTGTACTAAGCATTCAAATTAACAAACCATAGCAAAAGATAGTCCCTGGGGGCAGCTGGGTGGCTCAATGGATAAAGCACTGGCCCTGGAGTCAGGAGGACCTGAGTTCAAATCTGACCCGAGACACTTGACCCTTACTAGCTGTGTGACCCTGGACAAGTCACTTAACCCTCATTGCCCCACCACCCCCCAAAAAAAAGAAGAAGAAGAGTTCCATCAACAAGTGACTATGGTGCATCTCAGCACAGCAGACAGAACACTAAGCTTGGAGTTAGTAAGGCCTTCATTCAAATTCTGCCTCAGTTACTGTGTGACCCTGGGCAAATCCCTTGACTTCTTTCAGCCTCAATTTCCTTATCTGTACAATCAAGAGTCTAGACTTGATGAGCTCTGAAGTGATTATTGGTGGGCAGCTAGGTAGCACAGTGGATAGAGCTCTGGATCTGGAATCAGGAAGATTTATTTTCATGGCTTCAAATTTGGTCTCAGATACTTCTTAGCTGTGTGACCCTGGGCAAGTCACTTAACTCTGTTTGCCTGTTTCTTCATCTGTAAAATGAGCTGGAGAAGAAAATGGCAAACTATTCCAGTATCTTTGCCAAGAAAACTCCAAATAGGGTCCACAAAGAGTTGGACCCAACTGAAGAACAACAACAAAAGTACTTCCCAACTCTATCATTTATGATCCTGTGTGTCAAACACTAAGTGCTAGGTGTTGGGGCATAAAGACAAAAGAGAAATGGAAAGTCATTGACCTCGGGAAACTTCTGTTCTTATACTATGGAAATATGAGGGATTGTGGTACAGTGGCGCAGCTCTTGAAGGTTGTTCAATAAGAATTAGAAGGATGTTTTGCACGACTGTACATGTATAACTTATATTGAATTGCTTGAGTTCTTACGGGGGAGGTAGTGAGGGAGGAAGAGAATTTGGAACACAAAGTTTTAAGAATCGATGTTAAGGGGCAGCTAGGTGGCGCAGTGGATAGAGCACCAGACCTGAAGTCAGGAGTACCTGAATTCAAATCCAGCCTCAGACACTTGACACTTACTAGCTGTGTGACCCTGGGCAAGTCACTTAACCCCAATTGCCTCACTAAAATTTAAAAAAAAAATCGATGTTAAAATTTGGTTTTACATGTAAGGTGGGAAAATTATAAATAAATAAATAAATTAGAAGGGGTTGCAATCTGCACAGAGGAGAGAAGTACCCACACCTATGAAGGTGAAATTTCTGAACCTTTAAACATTGAAGCAATGTTACTAAGGAAGCCTCCCCCTTCCCTGTCCTCCTCCAGGATCTATGCCCTAAGTGCCAGCTTCCCTCCCTTCTTTCAGTCACAATCAACTCTAAAACACCTTGAAGTGAAAATTCTTTTATTATCTGCAGGAGGAAGAAAGAGAATGAATTGGAAAGGAGGTTTGGAGGATGAGGGTGAAGTAATCTTGGTTCTGGAAGACTGACAATGAAAAACACCTCCCTTCCTTGTACAACAGACTCCTCTGACTACAGGTGTAGAGGGTCAGAAACACAGTAGGCACTTCATAAATGATTATTGATTGATTGATTGATTGATTACTAGAATAAGACATACGTTGTCAGTCCCTGCCAATGCATTGTTTTGCTTCCTTAACTATGTTTCTTTTCTTTTAATAAGGAAGATTACATATAATTGGGGGGAAATAAAATTCTAAATAAATAATTTATACATTTACTAGAGAGGATTATATACGGAAGGAGAGGGAAAGTCATTGGGAAGTGATAGTGGATGGGGAAAAAAGCATCAATAAATATTTTCAAAAAGAATGAGAGCAAGAGAGGTAATATGGTCTAGTGGATAGAGAGGGCTGGCTTTGGAGTTAGGAAAACCTGGGTTCAAATCCTGCCTTTACCATGCTAGCCAACTCTGTGGGCAAGTTATAACCTCTCAGGGCTCTAGATAACTCCTTAAACTCTAAATTACAGGTGAGTTGCTGAACAGCATTTGGTATATACCCATGAGATCACAGGGAAGAAAGAAAGGAGGAAGGGAGGAAGGAAGGGAGAGAGACAGAGAGAGAGAGTAGGCCAAGGAAGATTAAAGTGTACCTATCTCCTAGGAAAAGGGCAAAGGTCTACTAGCTCTGGGTAAAATAGACCTGGAGGGTTTATTAGTCCCATTATTGGGAATTGGGGAAAATGGGATGGGAGCAAAGGCCCTGGCTAAGGGAAGGAGATTGTACTGGGAAGGTTAGCCCCCAGGACAGTGGCCTATCATTCACTTATTTATTTTCTTCCAAGAAGAAGTCATTGTAGGCCATACACAGTGTGGTCAGGAACACAGAATATTCTTTGAAATCAATCTCCTGGTCACTGTTCCGGTCCAGGCTTTTCATCAGTTCATCGATGCCACTCTCCTGCATTTTCTAAGAGGGGAAAGAGAATGATGACAGAGAGTTTAGAGACCCCACATGTATGTTCTTTCTCCCTCTCCCCCTCTCTTTCTCCTTTGCCTCTTCTCTATCTCCCCCCCCTTTCTCTCTCTCTATCTCCCCTAGTACTATCTGCAGGCTCCATGTTTACCCCCTCTCCCAGCAAGCATTCGTTGTTTAGGAAAGGCAAAGCCAACCCAGATTAGAAAAACTAGTCTACCACCCTTAAAAAGCACACACACCCCTAAGCTACATTCCACCACCCAATAAAAAGGCTCTGTTCTATAGGCCTAGCACTAGCAGAGAACTGGTTTCTAGAAGATGCCATTTAATACAGTTCCCTCGTTTAACAGATGAGGAAACTGAGACCCAGAAAATTTAAGAAACTTGCCCAAGTTTACATGGGTTGTAAGTCGCAGAGACAGGTTTTGAATTCAGATCCTATGAGTCTAAGCTTGGAGCTCTTTATGCTACACCAGATGAAGCATTACACCCTGCCTCCATTTCCACTCTTTTTTTTTTCTTTTTCTTTTTCTTTTTTTTTTAGTGAGGCAATTGGAGTTAAGTGACTTGCCCACGGTCACACAGCTAGTAAGTGTCAAATGTCTGAGGCCGGATTTGAACTCAGGTACTCCTGACTCCAGGTCCGGTGCTCTATCCACTGCGCCACCTAGCTGCCCCCATTTCCACTCTTGCAATATACATAACTGAAAGCTTATAATACCCAATGTGGGTGAGTTTGAAGGGTCTGGGAACAGCATAGTAGAGCTGAGGAAGGCTACCCTCTGTCAAGGATGGAGATGACAGGAGCAGCTAGGTGGCACAGTAGATAGAGCACCAGCCCTGAAGTCAGGAGTACCTGAGTTCAAATCTGGCCTCAGACACTTAACACATACTAGCTGGGTGACCCTGGGCAAGTCACTTAACCCCAATTGCCTCACTTTAAAAAAAAAAAAAAGGATGGAGATGACACTCTTAGCTGCCATCTACCTCCCCAGTACCCCTGGAACACAGAAAAGATAAGGCCCCAGCCAGGAACCCATAGGTACTGGGAGAGAAGAAAACACATAAATCTTAGGAGTATAGATGTAGGGCTAGAAAGGATCTCAGAGGCCAACCCCCTCATTTTCTTACATATGGCCCCTTCTGAGAAGGGGGAAAACACCATTGTGGGCCAAGAAGTAAAAGGAGTGATACAAGAGAATCTCAAATTGGAATTTTTAAAGGCAGGGCTTCTTAAACTTTTTCCACTCACTACTCCTTTTTGCCAAAGAAATTTCTACATGACCCTGGGTGTACAGGTATATAAAATAGGTATTCATAACCTTTTACAGTTGCCAAATTTTTCTTGACCCCCACATTCAGTTATGCAACCTCATATGGGGTCAAGACCCACAATTTAAGAAGATAGGTTTAAAGAGATATAGGAAGGAGGCTCAGTGTCTTCCATGCCACATCACTACTGTCAAGCATACGCATACACACGCACACACACACACTCATACTCACAATGAATCAATTTCTTCTAGTGAACTGTTACTTGTTCTGACCTTTTACCAGTTTCTGAGAAAGGAAGGAAGGAAGGAAGGAAGGAAGGAAGAAAGAAAGAAAGAAAGAAAGAAAGAAAGAAAGAAAGAAAGAAAGAAAGAAAGAAAGAAAGAAAGAAAGGAAGAAAGGAAGAAAGGAAGAAAGGAAGAAAGGAAGAAAGGAAGAAAGGAAGAAAGGAAGAAAGGAAGAAAGAAAGGAAGAAAGAAAGGAAGAAAGAAAGAAAGAAAGAAAGAAAGAAAGAAAGAAAGAAAGAAAGAAAGAAAGAAAGAAAGAAAGAAAGAAAGAAAGAAAGAAAGAAAGAAAGAAAGAAGGAAATCAGGGCAGGAAAGATTAGAGTGTACCCCCCAGGGAAACAGCAAAAATCTACTAGCTCTAGGTAAAACAGACCTGAAGATTTGTTAGTCCCATTATTGATACAGTCTAATGACTCCCTACTGAATCTCTTATCAAACTAGACTTGCTTCAAGGTCTCTCCAAATTAACTCCTCCTCCTCTCCCCCCTCCCATCCATAGTATCCCCTTCCCCTTCATCTCCCATGACCCCCCAAACCTGACTGCTCTGTTCTTCCTGACTCTCGCTTCCTTCTCTCTGAGCTCAGATTTTACACAGGCCACTGCCCCAGCACTGTTCAGCTTCTCCTCAATACTACATCACATTCTTCTCTGGGAAGCCTTCTCTAACTCAACTTAAACCCACTCAACCTGTTCCCTTGAATACCTGCCTCTTCACCCTATCACTGGTGTATTTTCCTCTTTTCTTTCTATATTTGTGCCTCCTTCTGAGGCCTAGAGTTGTCTCCTGTGTCCCCTACAAGGCAGAGTTCCCAGAAGGCAACAACAATATTTCCCATTCAGAACAGAAACCTCCTACAGACAAGACTATGTCTCCCTCATTGGCTAGAAAGGTCCCTGAACTCTAGGACAACCCACAACCTTCTCCCACCTTCCAGCTATCAGACTGGGAATCCCTTAAGAACAGAGACTGAGGGGGCAGCTAGGTGGCGCAGTGGATAGAGCACCGGCCCTGGAGTCGGGAGTACCTGAGTTCAAATCCGGCCTTAGACACTTAACACTTACTAGCTGTGTGACCCTGGGCAAGTCACTTAACCCTCATTGCCCTGAGAGAGAGAGAGAGAGAGAGAGAGAGAGAGAGAGAGAGAGAGAGAGAGAGAGAGAGAGAGAGAGCAGTAGAAAGGATGGGGATTTGGGTGGGAAGAAGAAAAGAAAGCAGCCAAAAAGAAAAAGATGGCAGAAAGAGTGTAAATCCTCCCCAAAAAAAGAACAGAGACAGAGTCTCTCCCCATCAAACTGGGCGGGGGGGGGGGGGGCTCACTCTAGGACCAGGTTTGTATCTCCTCTTCCACTTAATGCTTCCCCTCTTGGATTCAGGACAGGGTTCTGTCCATGGGGGATGATCAGTCTTGAATCTGGTTGGAGTAGAGGTTTTCAGACCCCCTGAGTGATGGACAGTAGAATAATAATAGCTTACACTTACAAAGTGCTACCCGTGTCTCCTCACAGGTCCTCCTATATTATTGCTCATTTGAGATAAGAGGACACTCACCTCCCCCAAGCAGAGCTCCTTCTTGATCAGCTCCTTCAATTCTCTCCTGCTCAAGGTCAATTTGCTGCCCTCCTTCCCAGAATATTTGTGGAAAGTGGTGACCATGGTTGTCAGGGCCTTCTCAAGAGGAGTCTCCATCCCAGGAAGACTTTCAGATCTGGAGAACAAAGAGGAAAGAGACAGGAAGAGAGAACACTGTTGTGAGGGATTTAAGCTAGACCCAGGAGGAAACTTCCTCCAGATATATTCACACACACACACACACACACACACACACAAATGGATTTATTTGTTACAGCATAGACTGAAACAAGACAGAAGACAGAACTTCCTATGAAAAACTGGAGTTGATTGACAAAGAATCAGGCATGCTGTCTCCCACCTGATTCAAGGGCAGCAAAAAACCTGGGAATGGTCTCAAGTGAGAAAAGAATGGATGGACAGCTTGACCTCCCAAAGGAGGTATAAATAGGAAAGAAAAAAGAGGAGAATAGGGTATGACCATCCCCTCCCTGTTCCATCCAGTGCAAGGGGTGAGTTACCCAAAGTCACCTCCCATCTCTGCCCAGGTCTCTGATTCTTCAACCAAGAAGTCTGCAGAGTGTATGTGGGGGCACCCAGTAAAAAGAAAGTAAAAAGAAACATGTGCACAAAGGCCACAGAAATGAAGAGAGCACTAGAGAGGAGGTAGGGGAGCAGTGGTCAGACCTTACAGGCTGGTCTCCTGTCTCCAAGTCACAGAAAGCCAGAAAAGAGTGAACTGATAAGAAGAGGGATGGGGGAGAAGGTGAGAGGAATAGGAGGGGAGGAGAGAGACCTTTCCTTCATTCACTTAATCCTTCAATAAATGTAAAAAACCCACTAAGTGCAGAGGCAGTTTATCACAACAAATATGGGGCTAGCCTTAGGGTCAGGAATATCTGCCTCTAACACATATAAGCCCTGTATGAGTCACTTGATTTTGTAATATGCCCTGGGTAAGTCTCTGAGCCTTAGGAGTTCTCAGCCTGGGATCAGTGAATTTATTTTTTTAAATAATTTTTTTACTAGTCTCCTTTGTAATCTTATGTATTTAATTGTATGCACTTAACAACAATATTCTGAGAAAAGGTCCACCAGATCACCAGACTGCTGCCAAAGGGGTCCAGGACCCACACACACAAAAAAAAGGTTGAGAATTCCTGCTCTAAGACTACAATTGATAGAGAAATTGCGAATTTGCTTATTGAAGGGAGTTGTCCTCTGTCCAGATGAAATCATAGGCCCAGACCAAAAATCAAACAGGCCCAAAATATGCCCAGCTCTGTGCTATGGCGATGTTGGGGGAGATACAAGAGGTCTGAAAGATGAGGAGAGATAAGACAGTCTCTTGCCTTTCCCCACACTGCTTCCCCCTCTCTTGGGTCCCAAACAGATAACTAGACTCTGCAGTATTATATGGTAAGCATATCAGAGAGTTGCAAAACAAAGTGCCAGGTGAGGTCTCCAGGGGCAGGTCATTTCCAAGAGGGGGGAACAGCCTCTCCAGGAGAAGCTTGGAGGTGGAAAGCCCTGATTCCGTCACCTGGGGCCAGGGGAGAAAAGAAGCAAGGCCCAGGGGGAGGAGAAAGCGAGGGAATGTCTAGTTGCCATGGCTCAGGTTTGAAAATCACTTCCCCTCTGGGGAGGTTAGGGTGGTAACCATACAGGAACTGGGGTGATTTCCCCAAAGAAGCTGAGTCAAATGAGCTAGGAGAGCTGTCTGGGGTTACAGGAGGGAGAGTTCCCCCGCCCCATCCTGCCACTCCCCAGAAGATCTCTCCTGTTTCCAACTTAAGCCTCCCTGGCTCCCCCCTCTTTTGTTTCTTCACCACCATCATTTCCAACCTCCCCTTTTCTCCTAAACCTCATTTGGCCCAGATCTGTTGCTAATTAGCTGTGTGACCTTGGGCACTGAAGTCACTTCACTTATCTGGGCCTCTGTGTCTTTGTAAAATTTAGGGGCAGGGGGGTTGACAATGGACCGTCTCCATTTTGCAGATGGGGCTCAGAAAAGTAGAAACTGCTTGCCCAGGGTCACACACCTACTAATCATCAGAGTCTCAAAGGATCCCATGTCTCTTGACCCTAGAATCCAAGCACTTTTCACTACAAAGCCAGGTTTGCTGCCCCTAGCTTTCCATCCCCTGAATGCTAGCCCCTCTATCCTTCCCTACCCTCCATAGAGTCACCCAAGCCAAGCTGGGGATACCAAATGAAGACTCACCCAATTAAGCCAAATCGACCAGTGAATCGAGAAGATGGAAAGAAATGGAATCCCTGCTTAGTCTCTAGCTTTATTACCTCTCTCTAGACTCCAGGGAGCAGGGGGTGGGAAAGGGCCAATGAGACGGGGAAGGAGACATGGAAAGGCTCAGGCCTAGGCCTCCTGGGAGGAGGAACCAAGGACCCCGAGGCTTCTTCTTTGTTTACAAGCTGGGTAGAAAGAGGAGGCTAGGCTCCGACTGGCATATGCCCTATTGGGTATTAGGCAGCCCTTTTCTCCTGAGTTCAGTCACTGTGAGTCACAAGAGGAGCATCACGGTGTACTGCAAAAAAGGGCTTCACCTGATGTCAGGTGTAAATCCTGCTTGGGATCCTGACACTGATATTTACTAGCTATGTGACTTTACAATTCTCTGTGTGTGATCCTGAGCTCAGTCGAATTCAACTCTTGGTGACCCCATTTGGGGTTTTCTTGGCAAAGAGACTGGCAAAAATGGTTTTGCCATTGCCTTCTCCAGCTTATTTGACAGATGAGGAAATTGAAACAAACAAGGTTAAGTGACTTCCACAGGGTCACACAGCTAGTAGGTGTCTAGAGCCAGATTTGAACTTGGGAAGATGAGTCTTCCAGACTCCAGGCCCAGTGCTCACTGTGCCCTGAGGCCCACACAGTTGAGGTGACTTGCCCAAGGTCACACAGATAGGAAGCCATAAACCAAGTTTTCTAACTCTGAATCTAGTGCTCTCTAAATCTTAAAGCACAACAGAAATGTATCATTTTCTCCATATCTCCCAATGACACATAGAACTTGGAGTGAGGCAGAGGATGGGGCTGAGTGTCAAAGATGACTAGTATGGGTCAAAGTGATATACTGGAGGCTGATCATAGAGCTGAAGTTTTCCAAAAGATATGGTTTTTTCATTTTTTTATTTGGTTTGGTTTTTTCCTAACCCTAGAGTGACTTCATTGAAAGAAATGCCAAATAGGGGCCTGGGTATCAGAGATGGGAAGAAAGATTATAGAGGTTAGAGGTAAGGGTAGAAGATTGGAGTGGATTGTCATAAATAAAGGCTGGGGGGTGGGGGCAGCTAGGTGGCACAGTGGATAAAGCATTAGCCCTGAATTCAGGAGAACCTGAGTTCAAATCTAACCTTAGACACTTGACATTTACTAGCTGTGTGACCCTGGGCAAGTCACTTAACCTCCAATGCTCTGCAAAAATAAATAAATGAATGAATGAATGAACAAATAAATAAATGAACAAACAAATAAATAAGGGTTGGCGACCAGGATGGGAACCTAAATAACAAGCAGGATTTCAGAATAGTCAGTCCTACTAAAACCAGGCATGGTCTCTAGAACAGGGTACAAAGATCTGGAATGGGAGGGAGGAAATAAGAGTTTAAATGTTGGAGGTCACAGAGATCAGGCATGAGAAGCATCTACCTTGATGAGTCTCCTGCTCCTCTCTCACCAACCCTCTCCCCCCTCCCCTTGGCCCTTCACTCCCAGGGGTCAGTCACCAGGACCAGAGAGGGAGGCCAGGGATTGGTTGCTTGGTGATAGTTTCCGAAGCACAGTTTAGAAACAGAATGATGCAAAAGGGAGGATTGATGAGGCTGGGGAAGGGTTGACCGGGTGCAGCAGCATGGCCGATGGAAGAGTGAAGGAAGAAGGGGTGAAAGAGACCGTGCCCGTAAATAAGATGACAGGATCATAAGCCTTTATTATTAGGTCCTAAACAGTGAAGGAGGGCTCTAGAAAGATACACTAGGATCTCCTGTCCTCCCACACTTAAGGTGGGAAAAAGGGGGGGAAATATACAGGAAAAGGAAGAACTATCTGAGAGGTCATCCAGCAGGTCCCTGCACTTCAGACAGGATAGCCCTTAACCCAGAATCACAAAGTAAGACTAAGGCCTCAGCTCCTTTTAACATCCTCTGGGTCCCCACATGAAGTCCAATGGGCCTCAGTGCTTCCTTATTTCTAACCCTAATGCCTCACACAGAGGTTGGGTTTATAGCCCATAACAATATTGTAATTATTCCTCAGCTCTTTCCCCAGCTCAGCTGACTCCAAACTCAAAAATTCCCTGATTCTTCCCCCTTTCCCCTCTGTGGGCCTCAGTTTCCTCATCTATAAAATGAGGAGGCTGGACCCGGCAATATTTAAGGTCCCTTTGGGCCCTAGTTCCTATGATCCTGTGAGACTAACTCGTTCTGTTGAAAATTCTCCTCTGATCCCTTTTTATCCTCCCCTTCTGACCTCTGTGCTGACCTCCCTCTCAGCTGGCCCACAATTCTAGGGTCAATTCCCAGGACACAAATCTCATCCCAAGACAATTTCCAGGAATGCTGTTCCACATCCCCTTCTGGTATCACTTGGAACAGCCCTGGCTCATGTCCCTCCCTGCTCTTGCTTTAGACAGGAAAGAGTTAAACATTTCTATGATTCAGAGCAAATGTTAGAGGAGAGAAGGAAGGGTGAGGCCAGTGATGTAGGTCAGGAGCTAACTAGAGGAAAGTTTTTTCTTCCATGCCTCTCTTTCTATCCCCAATGAAGGCCCAAGGACATGCTGGGAAATAGCTATCTTCAGCACACTCTTGCCTTTCCCTCCACCCACCAAAATTTAGTCTCCCCTTTCTGACCCCCAACATCCTTCACCCCCAGGGCTCCTCAACAACATGCCACACCTAGAACCAAGAACAGATGTGATGTTCAATACCACCTTGAGTTAGAAAGTTCAGGAATGGGGAGAGAGGGAGATGATGGGAGCACAGGGGACTAAAGAAGGTAAAAGTTGACTCCACATGTCTAATTTATGGTGGTTCTTCAGGACTTTGGTTTTCAATTTTTCCCGTACCACCTCTTTGCTCTCAATGTTTTCCACTTCTGGTTGCTCACTCCCGTGCTGCCCAAAAGTTTTTAGGTGTGTTATGGAAAGAGCACTGAGATAGGAATGAGAAGCTAGTTCTTGTCTGGGGTCCACATCTGCTCAAGTGAGGTGTTTGGACCAAGTGACCTCTGAAGGTCCTTCCCAGCTCTAGCACCCAAATCATTTTGTGCCTCAGTCTTCATCTGTAAAATGAACTAGATGACCTCCAAGAGTCTGCCCAGGTTTAACCCTCTGTGAATCTATCGATGATCCATCTGCTCTTTGGGCACCTATTCCCCTAGACTCCTCCTCCCTGGATTCCTCCTCCCCAAGCCCCACCCCTGACAACTCACATCAGCCTCCACCAAATTTTTTTTTTTTTTTGGTGAGGCAATTGGGATTAAGTGACTTGCCCAGAGTCATTCAGCTAGTAAGTGTTAAGTCTGAGGCCATATTTGAACTCAGGTCCTCCTGAATCCAGGGCTGGTGCTCTATCCACTGCGCCACCAAAATTTTTTAAGCCCTTAAAATCAGCTCCCAGGACACTATGCAGATCTCTCCAATTTCTTTATGGGAGAACCATGCCACTAATCCACCCAGCATGTACCAAAAAGACTCCCCAAACAGAATAGAAGGTTCTTGCAATAAACCTTTATTGGTTCTGCTTAATGACCTGGGTGCTCTCCAGCATCACCCAGGATGGTAATGTGCCCACCTCAGGCTCCATGAGGATATTATGACCCTGTAGCTCCTCCCCAGATTCCCCCTCCCCCCTCCCACAGGAGCTTCCCTCTTTTCCCTCTCCCATCCCCCACCATCACCACTGCTCCCCTTTATTTCTTCCGGGGCAGCTTGTCAGCGTAGCCTTCGAAGAATTCATTGCACATCATGGCAATGCAGGACAGGAAGACCGAGTACTCCTGGAAGTCCACCTCATTGTCCCTGTTGTTGTCCAGGTTGCTCATTAGCTTCTGAAAGGCAGCCTCATCTGTCTTTTTCTGGAAGATGAGGGAGGAAAAAAGAGGTGGTTTAACAACTCCCCAAAGGGAGGCCATCACCTCATCTGAAGAGCAGAGCATCCTAGACTTAAAGCAGGAAGGGTCCTCAAAGGCCTTCCAGTCTAACCCCCTTATTTTACAAATGAAGGAAGAGAAGGGAACAAACATTTATTAAATGCTTACTGTGTGCCAGGAGCTTTACAAATGTTACTTCATTTCATCCTTATAACAACCCAGACAGTAGGTGCCATTATGCGTCTCATTTTACAGTTGAAGAAACTGAGGCTGACAGAAGTTAAGTGACTTGCCCCAGGTCACATAGCTAGGAAAGTGTATGAACATGGATTTGAACTCAGGTCTTCCTGACTCCAGGCTCAGTGCATTTTTAGATGCATAAAATTAAATGCATCATATTACCAAAGAAATCAACTATACTTAAATAATTATCCAATTTAAAAAAAAAAAAGACCAGCTCACCAACCCCAGGATAAGAATCCTTCCTCTCAAAAAAAAAAATTAAATTACATTAAATTTTTTAAAATAAATTTTTAAAAAGAGAATCTTTCCTCTCTAATAAAGGTGCTAAATGAGGATATGCGATCCTCCAGCATCTCGAGTGGCAAGAGAGCTGGAGGTGGCAGCAGCAGCAGCAGCAGCTCTATGAATTCCACCACACACACAGACACTACTCACCCCCAGGAAGCTCGGGAGTTCCCGGCTCACCAGCTCTTTCAACTCGGTTTTGTTGAGCTTGAACTTGTCTCCCTCCTTCCCAGAGTACTTGTGGAATGTAGACACCATCACATCCAGAGCTTTTTCCAGAGGACTTGTCATGATGCTGTCGTGAGGGGTACCTAGGGAGGGATCAAGTGAAGAAGACAGACAGCTGTCGGTTTGGGGTGGAGTGGATGTGGAATGTGTTGAAATACTTCAGGAATCTGTGATGTCATCCATGTGGGACTTCCTCCACTAATGACCTGAAATTGGCATTTTTCTAGCCCAGAATAAATTTCTCAAAACCCAACAGTGGGGCAAGAAGCCAGAAAAGTGCCCTCAAATCAGCACCTTTTTAAGACAAATTCAGGGCTATAGGGAGGGAAAGGAAGTCTAAGAGGAAACCCATAGTAGTTATTTTTCAATTTTAACTAATTATTCTTCTTACGGAGGTTCTAGACTCAGTTGTTTTGTATTCATCCGAAAGACCTGAGGCAACGCCTGGGATGCCCCACCCTAAATATGGCTGCCATATAGATGACCTTCTATTCCTTAGTAGATGGTCTTAGGGAACTTCTATGGCGTCCCCAAAAGGATCGTCAATTGTCAGCCACTCTTCTGGAGGTGAGCCTCTCGGAATTCAACTAGCCTAGGAAACAACATGATGAAGTGGAAAGTGCCCAGGATCTGGAGCCGGAAGATCTGGATTTGAATTCTGGTTTATTACCTTTGTGGCCACAGACCACTTCCTTTCTCTTAGAGCTCATCATTCTAGTTTAGCGGTTCTCTGACTACGGGCTCTGAGTAATTGAAATGATTCGACATATGTAATAGATAAGCAAAGATCTCACATATCTTACTATTTTTCATTTATAGTATACACATTCAAAAGTGTTATTGAGGGGCAGCTAGGTGGCGCAGTGGATAGAGCACCGGCCCTGGATTCAGGAGTACCTGAGTTCAAATCCGACCTCAGACACTTGACACTTGCTAGCTGTGTGACCCTGGGCAAGTCACTTAACCCCAATTGCCTCACTAAAAAAAAAAAGTGTTATTGAATTTTTGTTATTCTCTAAGTCAATTTATACTGATTATTAATTGTTATTATAATGCGGGGAGGGGGACCTAGAAATTTTGATATTAAAAAGGGGTCCACCTACTCAAAGGAGTTGGGAACCATTTAGTCTGACATCCTCACTTTATAGATTTTTTTAAAAAGCATAAGTATCAGTATCCCACCCCACCCTCTGAACCCCTCACCCTAGGACTGTCAGGGTCCCATCTCCTGCCCTCAACACTGAACTATTTCGGACACCTCCCTAGAAAGTGGACTTCTGGGCTCCTCTCTGAAAAAAGTGTGAATGGGGCAGGATACACCCCGCCCCGAGGGCACACATCCCAGCGGCCCCGTTCTAAGTGGAAGCTGACTGACAGCCCTGGCTTTGTTCTAAGACTAAAAACACAGACACAGATAGGACAGAGAAAGTAGTGCTGTTCCAAGCAGGACAAGATAGATACTAAAGAGAAAAGTCCCTCAAAGATGGCCACACAGTTGGCAATTCATACTGTAATCAGCATGCCACCCCCGTGCCTGAGGAAGCACAAAACGACTGAGAATGCCTAGCCCCGCCCTCCCTCAGGCTGCCAACCAAGAGAGCTCCCCTGAACCTGACATGTGGGGAAACTGAGGCAGAGTGGGGCTGGGTATTCTGCCCCACCTCAAGCGCATTGCTTCAGCGCAGGGACTAGAGAATATCTGATAGAGAATATCTGAAACTGTTAAACCAGCCCCTCTGTCCCCACCTCCCTGCACAGAACCATTGGCCTGAAGTTCCCTTTCCAGTTTCTTTCCCTCCCCTGGTCGCCCTCAGAAGTTGTTTCTGCAGTGCCTGCCCCACCCTAGCCTCCTCTTAGTGCCCAGTCCCACAACAACAACTCAGCAATAGCAATTGCTCTAGCTCTGTTTTTCCACCGCTGGCTCACTCACTCACTCACTCATTCCCCAAAGCTCAGCCCTCCCGGCCCATTCTTCTGCTCTGTGCACAAGAGTGGGCGGTTGCTTCTGGAGACCAGCCCTGGGACGACAATGGAAAAAAACCAGGCAGTCAGAGGGGAGGGTTAGCAGGGAAAGAGAGGAGGGTGTGGAGAGTTGTGGACCGAGAGGGTGGGGGGAGAGAAATCAGAAGTGGGGAAGATATGAGCAGAAGACAAGCTCAGATCACTACCGCTATAGCAGCTCCATATGTGCATGTGGACATGCATGAAACACATGACTACACTCCACAGACACAGACACACACCCCTGGTGTAGAAATGTAACATGCAGCATGCACTTAGCATCCAAGCCTTTGGGTCTTGCAATCTCCCCCCACTCCCAGGCACTCCTCCACCCTACCCTGGCATCTCTTTACAAAACCTGAACCTGAACCACCTGCCCAGAGCCCCTTTCTAGACTCCTCACATCTGGATCTACTTCCCATATCTGGCCCTCACCCAGCTAGGCCCTATGAAACTGTCACCCACATCCCTGGCCAAGTTAACCACAACTCACCAAACCAACCAGAGAGGAAATGCAGAGAAGGGAGAGAGAGAGGGACACAGTGAGGAGGGCTGAGGCATGGCCTATTTATACCCCTAGCCAAACCCTGCCTGTGGCAAGGGGCGGAGGGGAGCTGGGACACCCCCTCTCTGATGATGGGTCAGAAGAGACCAATAGCAAGGCCTCTTCCACCTCCTGGCTCACGTTGGCTGGTGGGTGAGCAGAGTTTACACAGGATGAGGTGCTCATGTGAGGATAGTATTCGGTGACTACTCCCCCTCATCAGAGGGAGGGGACCCTGAAAGTAGAGCCAAACAGGACTGGAGCCCCCAATCTGAAAGAGTGGGTAGGGCTCCAACCCCACCTTGTAGGAGGGGTCACAATAGGAGGGGGCTTGTAGAGGGAAAGGGGGAGGGGAGAGCACGAGGATGGAAAATTCCTACTAAGCTCAGAATCTTCTAGAACAGAAGGAAGAGAGACCCAGGGCTCGAGACTGATTTGACATGAGAGAGGGGGCCACTCAGTCCCTCTGCTTCATGGGGAGCAAGGCTGTACTGAGGGTGTGGCTCTCCTAGCCATAGACAGGATATTTGTGTGAAGGATAGTGGATGCCAGGCCAACTCCAGACTTGAAAAATGCCTGGGAAGTAACCCATGGAAAGAAAACTATCTCCAAGTATTCTTATCCCCTGGAGTTTGTGGCTGAGTGCCTGGGATGAGCCCAAGTATGTGGACAGAAGGAAAGGGAACACATGAGTGTGTGGGATGGGGCTGATTGTCAGGGATGGGGTGGGGTGGGGCAAGAGGAATCCATGAGTGTCTGGAATGAGACCAAAGTGGGAAGGAGGGACGCACAAGTGCCCAGAATGAGACCGGCGAAGGTGGAGAGGGATGCATGAGTGCCTAGGATGAAACTAAGTGACAGGGATTGAGGGGGAAAGAACACAGGAGACTGAATATGGGGCAGTGGCAGAATAGAGGGGGACACATAGGGATACTTGAATGTTGAGGGTGGCATCTTTCCGTTACATATCAAGAGATGGGAGTAGGGATAAAGTAGCTGCAAAGGCTCGACAATCAGGTATCAGACTAGGGCACGGGGGCCTCTCCCCAGGATGCTGCCCCCTGACTCTGGGCTGCAGGTGGGAGGAGTACCCCAGGGAGGGAGAAAACAGATATGCCATGAACCTTAATCCTATTAGTGCTGCCTTTTCAGCCCCTGTCAGCTCCCCGCAGCCCCAGGCTAGGAACGGCAACCCCACCCAGGCTCCACCTCGCCGGGTGCTCTGTTGTGGGAGCACTGGAGCCCAGCTGCCCTCCTGTACCCCGGTTTGAGAAGTGCCTCAGCTACCCCCCTCACAGCCTCCCTCTCCAGCGCACCAGCAGGACCCCTCTCTCAAAGACCCCTGGGAAGGGGAAGCCTCCAGTTCAGGAGTTGTTAACCTTTACCTTGGTGCCACGGGCCCCTCCAGCAATCTGGAGAAGCCTTTCCTTCAGAATAATATTTTTTAAATGATTGAAGGAAATGCTAAATTTCAGTGAGAAGCTAGTGAAAATAAAAGATGTTTGTTTTTTTCCCCATCCAAATTCACTGGATCCCGTGAAATGTGACTCCTGCTGTAGATGCTCATAGGGCCCACCCTCCATTCAGCCTCCTATACGCTCCATGGGCTCATTTGCAAATCTAACCACCAGTCCTCTTGCTGCAGCTTCAAGACCACTTCCTCTTCTTCCAGAGGCTCCTTCCCCTCGACCATGGGACTAAATGAGAACATAAAGGCATCTTCCCCCATCTAGTAATATTAACAAGTTCTTCAAGTTCCCTCTCAGCTTTCTCTTCACAGACCTCAAGGGATCCCGATTCCTTAGCAGGAATTTGAGGTAATAGAACAGCTGGGGCTCAATAACAAAAGAACCCCAGTCCCAGCCCTACTCCCCATTCCCTTTAACAATAAACAAAACACCTCGGAGGGAGCTGGAACAACAGCCATATTTATTGAGAGATCTTTCACAATGGTGAGCTTAGGAACAGTGAAAGGGATTTCATCCCTCCCTAGTCCCTTGTTCCTGCTAACCCCACCATCTCTCTATGTCTGCTCTTTACATCTCCAAAGTACGTTCCTAGTGTATTCTCACATTATAATAGAATACCACAGGTCCAAGGTGGGGGAGCCTAGGGGAAGTGACAGAGATGGAAGCTGGAAAGGGAAATTAATTTCCTAAGGGTCAGAGATCAAACTGAAAACTGAGACGGATCAAGGGATGTTTAGATTATGAGACCTCAAAGGCTATGCAATCCAACCCATTCCCAAAGGAGAATCTGGTCTTCCACAGAGCTGACAAGTGACCATCCAGTCTCCACAAGACAACGTGCGGGTAGACAGGGACATGACACCCAACTTGTAGGTCTTTTCCATGCATCAGTTCACTTTTTTGTTCCCCCATCCCTGGTCCATCTCACTTATGGGGTGACTAAGGACAAGGAGGGTTAGGGGGGCAGTCCCGGAAGTACTCATGGCAGTAGAGGCAGAGACAGGCCAGGGCTCGGACGTACTCAGAGAAATCCACCTCACAGTCCTTGTTAGTATCCAGCGCGCTCAAGAAATTGTTGTAGTCACACTCCCGGAGTCGAGTCTGAGGAAATGTGGAGGGGTGGGAAGAGGGTAAGAAGAAAGATTGAGACATGAAGAACCCCCTGGCTTTCTTCTCAGAACAGAAGAAGCATTGGATTAGATCTCAAGAGAGCTGGGTCCCCCAGCTTTTCCCCTGAGCATGACCTTTGGTAAATCATTTTCATCAGCGCTTCTCAGATGGTCTCTCAATGATCTGTTCAGTCTACGTTGTACAGAAAGACTACGGCTCATTGTCAGGAAGTCCTTTCTGTGCTCTAGACAGACCCTAGCTTCTTAAACTGTGGGTCAAGACCCCATATGGGGTCAAGTAACTGAATATAGGGGTCAAGAAAAATTTGGCAACAGTAAAAGGTTATGTATATCTATTCTATATACTTATATACCTGGGGTCAAGTAAAAATTTCTTGGATGAAAAGGGGTCATGAGTGGAAAAAGTTTAAGAAACCCTGCTCTAGTCTAGTGCTGGAACAAGGCATTTGTATGCCCTAGGCAGGATATCCTTCATGCTTCAAAATGGTCCCAGGGAAACATACTATCCACCTCCAAAGAAAGAACTGGTTAATTGAACACAGACTGAAACATGCTATTTTGCAGTCTTTCATTTTTTTTTCTTTATTCAAGTTTTTTTTTGTACAAAATGACTAACATGGTAATGTTTTGCACATGTATAAGTCATATCTGATTGCTTACCACCTGGGGAGGTGGGAGGGGAGGGAGGGAGGGAAAGAGGGATAAAGATTGGAACACAAAACTATAAATAAAAATGTTTTTTTTTTTAAATGGCCCCAGGGGTATGGCTATCCATTGGAGGCTTTAAGGATTATAAGTTCCCACACAGCCACAAAGAACTATATGTTTTTGTTATTAAAAATATAGGCTATGCTGAAAATATATTTTTTAAAATATCCCTTATTATGTTCTATCCTTTATTATCATTAACGAATAATAATCTCAAATCTCTATAGCACTTGAAAGGTTTGAAGTTCTTTCCTTACAAGAATGGTGGCAAATTCTAATAGAAATGGATTGGGCCACATATTGACTTAGAAAACCATACATTAACATTATCTATATTGTATTATATTTTTATTTATTTTGTTAATCATCCACCAATTACATTTCACCCTGGTTCGCCCTACACTTGCTAGTTTTGTGGGATGCTTGCAGCCTTGGCTACAAGTTAGATCTCTCTGCCTTAATACACTCTCCAAGGTAACACACCTATTTCCAAAGGGCATTTCATCACAATGTACTTGCTCTGATAACTACGTATTCTAAGTCATGTTTTGCCTTATGCTAAATCATAATGGAAACTCCTGTTTTGTGGGATCTTTGGCTCAAGCATAATGAATTTTATTCCAGACTTTCTTTTGAATGAATCCCTGTGCTTCAGCAACTTCCACTCTGAGAAAGAGGTTAAGTGACTTGCCCAAGGTCATGAAGTTAAGAGTCAGAGCTGGGATTGGAACTTAGTTCTCTTGACTCCCAATCCTGGGGTCTTTTTATTTGTACCACCATTCAGAGCAAGGCATAGATCCTGCCCCCCACTCCCCACTCCCTTTCCACCCTGCACAAGATTTCCAGCTCTAGGAAAGATAAGTCATGGGATGTAAAAGTTCATCCCTCAACCCCACCACCACCACCCCATTGCCTTTTACCGGGGCTAAAGTGGGCAGCTCCTTCAGCAACAACTCTTTCAGCTCGCATTGGGAGAGTTTGTACTTGTCCCCCTCCCGAGCTGCGTACTCCTGGAAGGTACACACAATAGCAGCCACCGCTTGCTCCAAGGACGTCGGCATGGTCACTTGGGGAAGGAGGACATAATTATTCTACAGCTAGTGTATATGAATGCATATCATGTCATGGTATGCAGCAAACATTTATTAAACACAAAGTATATGCTAAGGCATTGAAGAAGGTCCCTGCCCTCGTGAAGCTTACCATTTAGGAAGGGGATAAAAACATAAATACAAACTATAATATGAAACCATATTTCCTAAATACATTAGAAAGTCAGAAATCATCATTTCCTCTACAACACTATAAACTATATAAAAAAGGGAAGAAATAAGAATAGGCAATGAGGAAATAAAACTATCACTCTTCTCAGACATTAGGATGTTATACTTAGAGAATCCTAGAGAATCAAATAAAAAAACTCCTTGAAACAATTAACTTTCACAAAGTTACAGGATATAAAATAAACCCACACAAATCATCAGCATTTCTATAAATGACCAACAAAACCCAGTAGCAAGGGATAGAAAGAGAAATCCCAATTTAAAATAACTGTAGAGAATAAAAAATATTTGCGAGTCTCCATGCCTAGACAAACCCAGGAACTATATGACCACAATTATATAGCATTTTTCACACAAATAAAATCATATTTAAATAATAGGAAAAATATCAATTGCTCATGGATAGGCCGAGCTAATATAATAAAAATGACAATTCTATCTAAGTTAATTAATTTATTCAGTGCCAAAATCAAACTGCCAAAAAATCATTTTATAGAGTTAGAAAAAATACTAAAATTCATCTGAAAGAACAAAAGGTGAAGAATATCAAGTGAATTAATAAAAAGGAAGAAATGGAGCCTTAATAATCTCTCCCTCCCCCCAGAGAGGTCATGGAAATGGCTATGATAGAATCAAAGTCAAAGGGAGTCCCCTTGAATTTCTCCTTTCCACATACCTCTTCAGCTTCTCCCCTCTCCCTTAGGGTCTCTCATCCTCCCAATGAATCCCTAATGTCTGCTTTCACTTTGGTTTGAAGTTCTATTCACATCCTCTCCTTTCCTTAGCATGTCAAAATAAGGCTAATATGCTTCCTATCTCAGGCTTACCAACTTTGCAAATAGCACTAAGTATGGAGTTAAGAGTTAATGTTATAGTACCAGTCCTGGATTCAAGAGTACCTGAGTTCAAATCCGGCCTCAGACACTTGACACTTACTAGCTGTGTGACCCTGGGCAAGTCACTTAACCCCCATTGCCCCACAAAAAAGCAAAAAACAACAAAAAAAGAGTTAATGTTATGGGCAGCTAGGTGGCGCAGTGGATAGAGCACTGGCCCTGGAGTCAGGAGTACCTGAGTTCAAATCCGGCCTCAGACACTTAACACTTACTAGCTGTGTGACCCTGGGCAAGTCACTTAACCCCCATTGCCTCACACACACACACAAAAAAGTTAATGTTAGAACAGAGGTGCCAGAAACACAGCCCAAAATCACACAGCTAGTAAGTGTTAAGTATCGGAGGCCAGATTTGAACTCAGGAGGATGAGTCTTTCTGACTCCAGGTCCTACCTCCTCCAAATCTGGCAGTTTTTGCCTTGAGAAGACCCCATCCCTATAAGACCTCTACAGTACCCACCTCCCCAGGGACTCCCTGAAAAGAAAAGGGATGATCAAAGTGGGCTCTGGAGGTGTTGAATTCCATTAGTGTTTCACCCTCAGGTCCTCCTTGGAATGATAGCCAAGGAATGAGCAGGAATTAGGTATGCTGAGACCCACCAAAGTCTGTCCTTCTTCCTCATTGTCCTCTTCCCAGCCTTGTGAAAGGCAGGATGGTGCAGTGAAAAGATCCTCACACAGAGCAGCTAGAGAGGAGGTTCTAGTCCTCCTCCCACTGATCCCTCAGGCAAGTCACAACCTCCCGGGCCTCAGTTACCTCATCTATGAAATATGAATTAGACCTTCCCTGCCTGAGTACAGGGTACTAGAGCAGACCTCCCAAGGTCCCTTCTAGTGCCAAGATATCCCTTCAGAACCCATAATGCCATGTTGGGGAACTTTCTCTCTGACTTGGGCAGCTTTGAGGGGATCCTGGGACACGGGGTCCTGCATGGGGCCACCCTTCCCAGACCATATTAAGGGATAGCTCCCCACCTGGGAAATCCTTTGGGAGGTAAGCATTTCACCAATCCCAGGCCAGGAAACCCCAAAGCTAGCCAGGAAAGTAGGAGTCATTTCCATTCATGGGAGGTGACTCATACCCTGCTCCCTAAGGGAGAGAAAGAGAGTTCTCTGACAAACAGCCTAGCACCACAAGCCTTCTCAGCGTCTCCTCATCTGGCCCATTTGCTGCAGGCTTCTGCAGAGTTCTGCAGAAGTTTCTGCAGGATCACTAGGGAGGCTGAAGCCACGGGCTGGATGGGAATGGGGGCTTTCTATAAGCTCTTACTGTTGCCAGCAGATGAGGGATGTCCTAAAAGCTAGGGGAAAGCCAGAGTTAGTTAGAGGGGGACTGGATTGCTTGGGCCGACTGTATCGCCTCAGCCAACTTCTCCAAGCTCCAGCCAGGGCTTCACAGATCCGTCCCAGCTCATTCCTGAGCTCTCCCTAACTGAACAGGGAAAGAGAGGGGAGGGAGATATCTGAAAGCAACTGCTGTCTCTGGGCACTGGCCACCAAACCCTCGTCCTTTTCACAACTATCCTCACTCTACCCTGAGATCTTGAGTAGGATCAATAAGCATTAATTATTTGGTATGTACCAGGCAGCCTGAGTGGGTATAGTTGGTCTTCAAGCCAATAGCTATCTCAGACACATCCTGGCTGAGTGACCCTGGGTAAGTCACTTAACATCTCAGTGTCCAAGACTAAAAAGTGCATTCCCTATGTCGATGAAATCAAAGATCCAGCCCTTGTCCCCATCCTTATCCCTTTTCCTAAGTGCCTGGTGCTATGCCATGCTCAAAGAATACAAAGATCTCCTGACCTCAAAGAATTTATTTTCTATCAGGGAAGCCTGGATAGTTGTTCTCTGTGACCATCCTCTCCATATCCCCAAACCCTTCTCCAAGTTTGTCCCAACTAGGGCAATCAATTGCTCTGCCTCCTCGCCCCGCGCCCCATGGAATCCTTGTCCACAACTAAGGGTCCGGTGGTAGTATAGAGAAAGTGTCCTCCACAAACCACCTCGCCTCACTCCCAACCCCGAACACTTACCACTAGGCTAGCTTCTCAGCAGTGGTAGTCGATGGACGGCGGGGTATCCCTATTTGTAGGCTCCTGCCTGGGAAAGGAGGCAATTATAAGTGGCCAGACCAGCAAGGATAATGTTTAGGGACTCCCCCCAGGGGCACCTTTTATTAGAGACTCACACCTCTTCCCTGGCTGCCCTCACACATCAAAGAGCTCTTTCTGCTGACCTCAGCACCATCCATTCATGGGGCATCACTAAGTATCCACTTCTCCCCCCAGCGCCTACTTTACTCAGTTCCCATGGAGTCATCAGGTTTAGCCACCTTCTTCAGCAGATGGACAGGGGCATCTCTCCACTGGAGAGGTCCCTCTCATGCATCTATGTCCTCACCCCCCGCCCCAGGGAGGGCTAGCCCATAGAACCCAAGATAGGTCACAGTTGAAGCTCAGCTCCAGAGAAATCCGTGGGACCAACAGTCCCCTGCCAACTCCATCCCCATGATCAACAAATCTCATGCACAGACATGCATCCCATTCGAAAGTACACTCCTTGAGCACGGGACCAGGGCAAGGATGGTGCCTTTCGATATCTTTTGTTTAGCTTAGCACAGTGCCTGACACTAGTGAGTGCTTAATAAATGCTCATTGACTGAATGAAGAATGGGCCAGGTATAGCAGCGCACCCTGGGAGAACATTCCTATGACCTCATGCCACTCTCACTCCCCTACCTCAAGAGCCAGAGGGAATTTTTCCAATTTTACAAAAGAAACCATGGTCCAAAGAGGGCCAAAACATCGATTGCCCAAGATACTCCAGTAAAGTGTAGGAGGACAGAGAGGGTTGCGGGGAAAAGTTCCACAGCTCTAATCCCAGAGGAGCCAGACAAACTAATGATACCTTGAGCTCATCCACAGCCCCCAGGCCCCAAACTCTTCTCTGTGTCATCATCTCCATGAAGCTCAAACCACCCCGGAAGTAGCAGAAGGAGGGGCCAAGAAGAGAGAGGAAACAACTGATTATCCCAGTTTTATAACCAAGGAAACATTGGGGGAAAGGGGAAAAGAGACAGGACAGACGCGGGAAAGGAGACAGGACAGACGCAGCAAAGGAGGAAAGAAGCGGGACAAACTCAATTCTAGATTAAGGTTTATTCTGTTCTAAGAGACCCTGCTTCTGACATTAGATTGTTCTTCAGCCTCAAACAGGTTGTCTTTTTTTTTTGGACAGGGCAATGACGGTTAAGTGACTTGCCCAGGGTCACACAGCTAGTAAGTGTCAAGTGTCTGAGACCAGATTTGAACTCAGGTCGTTCTGAACAAAAGTTGAGAACTATCTTTACATGTAATGGAAAAAATAAAATACCTCATACATTAAAAAAAAAACAAAAAAAAAACCCCTTTAGGAAAGTCAGGAACGACGTAAAGGAGGAGGAATATTTTTCAGAGGAAGGTTTCACAGACTATAAGAATATCAATAGCGTCATTCCCCCTCTGCCACCCCAACCCCCCAATTAGACATACCAAGGTACTACCTCTTTGCACCAGTTTTTTTTGGGGGGGCGGTGAGGGACAAGGGAACCACCGCCCATAAAGAAGTTCTAAGGGGCAAGGGAAGAAACCACAGCTGAAGGACTCTGGCCAGCAATTTCCTGATGGCATAAGCAACAACCCCTTTGAAGTCTATATTAGGGCTTCCCAAGCTGAGACGTTTGTTCTGCCACAGGATATGGCAAGTTTATCAAGTGGGTACAGGAAATAAGTGGCAAATAATGATATCATCATTATAGTTGAAATATTCTAAAATAGATAGGGGAGGGGGCAGCTAGGTGGCAGCTAGGTGGCGCAGTGGATAAAGCACCAGCCCTGGATTCAGGAAGACCTGAGTTCAAATCCAATCTCAGACACTTGACACTTACTAGCTGTGTGACCCTGGGCAAGTCACTTAACCCCAATTGCCTCACAAAAAAAAATTATCATTCTCTTTGATTTCTTACATGCACATGCATGATAAATTCAGGAATTTAATTTCTTTTCAGATAGGGAAGGTTTACTGATGGCCAACAGGTACTACTTGGTGTAACTTCTTATCTTCATTAATGAAAGAGGTAGCCTTCCCTACTTCCAGCAACCCAATCCCACAAAATCCCACAGAAAAACACCTTCTTCCCTCCACTCTTGGGAGGACAGAAGATTTAGGATTGGGAAGGAACAAGTGAGTAAAAGTCGCTATCCTAGACAGTCCTCCTTCACTGGCCAGGGGACTAAAGAGGCTTTTTCTAGACTTCTATCCCTAAGAAACTCAGCCTCCTCCCAACCTCTGGCTGAGGTAGCAAATACAGTCAATTTGGTGCTGAGTCAATTTAATTCAATTGAATGGCCATTTATTAATAGCTTACCATGTGCGACTAAAACGCCCATATCCTTTGACCCATAGGCTCCACTCCTGGGCCATTGATAAGAAATCACCATATACAATAAAATATTTATAGTAGTACTTTTTGTGGCAGCAAAGAATTGGAAACAAAGTGAATGCCCATTGATTGGGGAATGGCTAAACAAATTGTGGTACTTGAACGTAATGGAATATTATTATGCTGTAATGGATGTGATAAATACAAGTAAGAATGGAAAGATCTACATGAATTGCTGCTAAGTGAAGTAAGCAGAATCAAGAAAACAATATACATGATAATGGAAACAATGCCAATAGAAAGAACAACCAAAAAAAAAGTCAAGAGGGAATGTTGCAAAATTACAGAGACAGAACAAGTGTAACTCAAAAAAAGAGATATGAGGAGGCAGCTAGGTGGTGCAGTGGATAATGCACCGACCCTGGATTCAGGAGGACCTGAGTTCAGACTCAGATACTAGACACTTACTAGCTGTGTGACCCTGGGCAAGTCACTTAACCCTCATTAACCTGCAAAAAGAGAGAGAAAGAGAGAGAGAGAGAGAGAGAGAGAGAGAGAGAGAGAGAGAGAGAGAGAGAGAGAGAGAGAGAGAGAGATGATAAGACATGCCTCCTTCCTAACCTCCTTGCAGAGGTGAGAGATCCGTGAATATATTGCACATATTTTCAGACTTGTATTGATCAGTTTTGCTTGATATTTTCCACTTCTTTTTTTTCTTTTGGTCTTCAAAAATATTGTTTGTCATATGGGGTGGCTATGGGGAAGGATGGTGGGGGAAATTGTGGTGATTTTTTAATGCAAAAGATATCAATTAAAACATACTTTTAAAGCAATTATTTTTTTTAAAATAGCTTGGGGGGAAAACAAAAAGGGAGTACTCAACAAAAATATTGATTTCTTTAATCTTTTCATTGGATGACTAAGATGTGTATAGAGGTTGGGAAAGGCTAACCTGTAACCCCTCTATCTGCCCTTCTACATACTAGCAGGGAGAAATAACACATACACAGATAAATAAATGCCAAGTTATTTTCAAGGGTAGGAGGCGAGCACAAGAAACTGGGGAAAAGTCACCTCTTATAGGAAGTAATATTTGCATTGAGCAGAATCAAAAGCTTTACAACCACCTCCTTTTGGAAGGGGCACTAGCAGACCCGAGATGCCATTGTTGTGGGAAACATTAGATGAGCCAAACCCCTCTTAGACCTGCAGATTATAAATTGCAGATCAGTCGCTAGTCTTGGAAAGTCGTCTGTGGGACCTAAGATGTTTTGAGTGATTTGCTCTGGGTCACACAACTGGTATGTGTCAAGAGGGCTTGGACCCAAATCTCCTGATTCCAAGGTCAGTTCTCAATCTGTTTTCCCACTTATAGTGTCTTTAACACTGAGAATAACCACTCACCACCCCCAGCCTCAAAGCCAGTCCTCTCTAGTCACTGTATCTTGGCAGAATCTAACAGTCAGATCCCTTCCAAACACTCAGTCCCCTTAGGAAGTAGAACACATTTTACTGGCTCAAGAGAGGGAAGGAAAGGATCAGTTGGACCAAAAGGTAGCCGGATTCCCTTTGCAAAAAGTCTGTTTGATGTCCAGATATTCAAGGCACTCAAAGCCTTTCCCCTGCCTTATCTTGATCCAGAAGCAGCAGCTGGTATTGTTGGCCTTAAAGCAAGAGGGAGTAGGAAGGAGAGAGGAAAGGATGATATAATGAAAGAAAAGAGATCAGATAACACCACCACTACGCAATACACATGCACAAGTAGAGCCTTGGGGTAGGAGACTAGGCTTGAAAAGGGGAAGAAATAATTCTTTCTAGATGTGGCCCATCAGAGGGAAGCCAACTCTACACCTGCTGTTGAGAAGGAGAAAGAAAGGATCTAGGAACATGGAGAAGAGTCCCACAACCACACTGAGGGGGTCTTACAATGGGCCAAAGCTCCAGGGAAAGGGGTTAATGGTAGAATGGTAGAAGGGGTATGAAAATGGAGTATAGAGAAGGGGAAGAAGAGTAGGGGAAAAGAGAACAATTCAGTCTTAATCTGCTTACAGGCAAAGAACCGAACTAAAATTACTTCTTGGAGCAAAGGGCTATTTTGCCTCAGCACCATAATTATAAACTCTGAATCTCTCCCTCCTGACACTGTCTCCCCAACATACCTAGACCTCTGCCTTTCCCTATTCCTCCCCACATGCCTACAGACCTTTCTCCTCCCCAACACCTCTCAAAATTTCTCTGCCACCCACACATCCCCAGCCTTCTCCCCAACAGTCTCCAACATATTTGTTCACCCACGATTCTACTTTCTCTCATATGTCCCCCCAAATATTTTCCTACTATCATCACTTCCCCCAGACCATCTCCCTCTCTCCTCTATCAAATAAGGTATATTTCTTATGATGATCTCCCTCACCCCTGTCTTATCTAATCCTATTTATAGTAATTGAAGAAAATCTGAATAGAGAGCCTAAGACTGTTCAAAAAAACAGATGTGGCCATGGAAGACATCCTAGAACAAACCTCCCTCTCTCATCAGGCTATCTCATGGAAGATGCCTTAGATTTGGGATCATAGACCAGCTAGAGGTCACCTCATCCAACTCCCTAATTTTATAGATGTGAAAAATTATATCCAGAGATTTGCCCAAAGTCACAGGGGGAATAAGTGGGAGAGCTGGCATTTGAACTCAATTCTCTGATTCTATTTTCAGTGCTTGCTCTATTGCATCATGTTGCCTCTCTCACTCATATGTTCCATTTGGCTCCAGAGGGCAGAATTAGAAGCAACCCATTGGAAGTTATAGAGAAGCAGATTTAGGCTTGATGTTCAAGAAAAATCTTGCTAATATTTAGAGCTATCCAAAGCAGAATGGGCTGCCTTGGGAGGGAATGGATTCTCCCTCACTACTGTCTCCAAGTAAATTCTGGTTGACCAATTTATTGGGTATGTTGTAAGAGGGGATCCTTGGTCAGGAGCAACTCAAAAGTTGAGAAAGTAAGCTAGTCAAAAAATATTTATTAAGTGCCTATGGACCCTCTAAAAGCCAAAAGCCATATGATGCCGATGTGAGAATGGGTTAAAGCAGGGGTTGTTAACCTTTTTGTGTCATGGACCCTTTGAAAGTCTGGTGAAGCTTATGGATTCCCCTTCAGAAGAATGTTTTTAAATTCATAAAATAAGACCTATGACTCCAAAGGAAACCAATTAAATTGCAATAAAAATATAATTTTTTCCATATAAGTTTATAGACCCATTGAAACCTATCCACTGACTCCTTAGGGAGCCCATGAACAAAAGGTTAAGCAAACCTTGGTCTAGAAGCTGGCATTAACACTGATTTCTTTAAACCTTTTCATCCACCTTAACTAAGATGGAGTTCCAAGGGGGACCATAGACATTGAGAGAGAGGTCCACGCTCAAAGCTAACCTTTAACTCTTCCATTTGCCTAAATCAATGCTGAATGGGATCCGAAGGAAGCTCAGGAGTATTACTGGATCTGAAAAGGGGAAAGCGATTTTTGCCAAACACCCAGAGGGTATCAGAGAAGCTAGGCTAGGGGCAATTAGTGTGATTAAATGTTAAAGATGCCGAGTGGGTGAAGGCAGCCTCTCCACTCTGTGGGAACACCTGTGGGGTTGACCTTAGGGAAAGTCAGGAAGGATTCAGAATCCCCAGATGCTCTCCTATATGCCTAGGGTCTAAAAGAAATCAGGTGGAAGGGCAGTCTAAGGCTTTTCTTTTTTTGTTGTTTGTTTACTTTTTTTTTTTTTAGTAAGGCAATTGGGGTTAAGTGACTTGCCCAGGGTCACACAGCTAGTAAGCGTTAAGTGTCTGAGGCCAAATTTGAACTCAGGTACTCCTGAATCCAGGGCCAGTGCTCCATCCACTGCGCCATCTAGCTGCCCCTAGTCTAAGGCTTTTCTGAAGTCAGTGATTCCATTTGGGGAAAGGAAGATGAATTAGAGAACTCCAAAGAGAATACATGAGGCAACCAGATGTCTGCCTGATTCCACATGGCAAGTAGAAATCTGAAACTTCCCCCAAGAAGCATGGTTTCTCTTCCCTATGAGGGCAAATGATTAAGGAAATGGAACCAGGGAAGGGTCAGGGTATGACACGTATATGGGAACTACTGTTACTCTCTTCTTCTGTTCCCCAAGTCTTCCCTTTCTTCTACATCACTTTACATTCCTCCTATACATATACACTCCCCTCACACTGAAATGGGGTTTGGGGGCAAGGGCAAAATCATTGTGAGGAGGCCCTAAGCAGCCATACGGGAGAGTGGATTCTATACCAAAGGACAGTCTGGGCCTGGAACTGGGAGTTGAGGCTGCATGGTCTATCCAAGAGATCTTGGATGAGTCAAAGGGAATTGGGTCAGCCCTGGGGCCACCTTGGTTCAAAGGCTAAGGATAGAAGAGTTTAATCAACATTGTTCTAGAAGATGTCACTTTGCAGCCATAACTCTGTCTTCAAAGTAGCCTTTATTGAATATAAAACAAACAATGCACTGAGCCCAGGGCTAGAAAGATGTCTTGGGAAGTAGAGTAGGGCAGGGGAGTGGGAAGGGGTATGTTATTTCTTTTCTTTTTCTTTTTCTGGCGGGGCAATGGGGGTTAAGTGACTTGCCCAGGGTCACACAGCTAGCAAGTGTCAAGTGTCTGAGGCCAAATTTGAACTCAGGTACTCCTGACTCCAGGGCCGGTGCTTTATCCACTGCACCATCTAGCTGCCCCCTGGGGTATGCTATTTCAAGGACGGTCAGGACAATCCTTGAAAAAGTCATTACACATCATGGAGATCAGGGCCAAAAAGACTGCGTACTCCTGGAAGTCCACCTCCTGGTCACGGTTCTCATCCAAATTCCCCATCAGCTTCTTCAGCCCCTCTTCATCCACCTCTCCCTGAAATGAGAAGGGAATGCGGTCATGCCTGGGAGAACCGAAGCCAACATCATGCTGCAATATTTAGAAAGCACTAGCTCGGGAGCCAGAAACTCTGAGTTCACATCTGCTTTCTACCTCTGTGTCCTTGGTTGGGAAAGTTACCTCGCAGGTAAAATAAAGGTTGGGTTATGTGATCTTTACAAGCCCTTCCAGTTCCAAATGACCTGATCCTACGACTTTCCCTGGGCTCCACTCCTCGGTTCAGCACCTACCTATACCCACCTCACAACCCTATCCATCCAGACAAGATGAGTATTTTATTGATTTCATTTAAAGCCCTTCACCATCTGGCCCCAGTCTACTCTCCAGCTTCTTTATACATTACTCCCCTTCCCTAAATCTACAATCCAGCCATGCTGACCTTATTTTTTTTTTTTCAAGGCAATCAGGGTCAAGTGACTTGCCCAAGGTCACACAAATGCTAAATGGCAGAGCTAGGATATGAATTCAGCTACCAGAGACTCCAAGTCCAATACTCATCCCTCTGTTCTGCCCTGCTTATAGCTGGACATGTCTTCTCCAATTGGATCCAAGTTCCTTGAGGACATGGGACTGTTTTCATTGTTTTTTCTTTGTGTTCTCAACATCTAGCACAGCACCCAGAAGAAAGTATTTGATTAAATGTTTGTCAATTGATTTACTGACTAATTGGTTGCTTGATCTCTTTAGAATCTACCTGCCCTGGTTCAGGAAAAAACCAAGGACATGAGAAAAAATTTTAGCCATTTTTTAGTCATGTCTGACTCTTTGTGATCCCATTTTCTTTGCAAAGATGATGGAGTGGTTTGCCATTTCCTTCTCATTTTACAGATGAGGAAACTGAGGCAAACAGGATTAAGTGACTTGTGCAGGGTCATACAACTAATAAGTATCTGAGGCCAGGTTTGAACTCAGGTCTTCCTCAGTTCAGGCCCAATGCTTTATCCACTACTCCACCTAGCTTCCCATACTGAGGGTGGGGGGAATACCCATGCAGTAAATCTTCTATTCCTCAAAGCAGATTCTTAATCTCAGACTGACTTTCCTCCCTTCTCAGGTATCCTCCCCCTACCTGTCTCTGATAACTCTCTCCTCTCACTTTCAGAGTCATTGTGAGCTCAGGAAATGACTAAGGACTAAACAGAAGTAGGCAGGTAGATCTGCTGAATGAAGAGTAATCGGAAAAAAAAAAAAAATCTCATCATGGGGGCGGCTAGGTGGCACAGTGGATAAAGCACCGGCCCTGGATTCAGGAGTACCTGAGTTAAAATCCGACCTCAGACACTTACTAGCTGTGTGACCCTGGGCAAGTCACTTAACCCCCATTGCCCCGCAAAAAAAAAAAAAAAAAAATCTCATCATATATTTCCAAGCCAAAAGTGATTTAAGGGTTTTCTGTCATTTTGGATCATTTGTGCCGGCCGAAGGAATAACAGAGGATTATTTTGTCTGTTGGCCCTCTGAATTCCTAAGATTTCTTCCTTCAGCGCCTCTGAGGTATGCTTCCAACCCAGTTCAGGTGCCACCTCTTCCATGATTCCCCTTCCCACAGCTGAAAGCACTTCCCACTCTCCCTAGATTCATACTTATTGGTGCAAATGTTGTTTTTCTCCTTTTATCACAAACTTGAGAGCAGGGTTCATGTGTGTTTTTCATCCCACTGATTAGCACAGTATTCTCTCTGAGATTACGAACTTAAATGAGTGAATCAAATGAATAAATAAATTGAGGGGAATTCATTTGGACCCTTTCTTTCTGTACGTCCTTCCCGTCAACAACCGCCTCCCCTCCATTCCCCTTAGACCTAGCCAAAGGGGGGAATAGGAGAGAGGGAGCCTGAGTACAAATTGATTGCCAGAGCCCCAGACCTAAGGAACCCTACTCACTCCGACAAAGCTGGGGAGCTCATTCTTTAACAACTCCTTCATCTCCCCCTTGCTCAGCTTGAATTTGTCACCCTCTTTACTCGAGTAGTTGTGGAAGGTAAAGACCATCACAGCCAGAGCTTGCTCCAGGGAACTGCTCATCTTGGGACCTGGAGAGGTAGAGATAACAGATCAGGAGGTTCCCAGAGCAGAGGAGGTACCCCACCCCCAGGGTTCCCCAAGAATCTTGTTATGTCATCCAAGCCCTTCAGGCCTCCCCTGCTCTTCACCCAATATACAATCAATCTTATCAGACCTCTTTCTGAGCATAGGAGCTCTCTCTCTCTTCCCCATCATACGGGGGCTCCCTGAGGGTAGGGTCTGTATTTCTCCCATCATGCTGTGAGCTCCCTCTGTCACCCTTTTCCCTCTTGAATTCTTTCCCCACACAAGATGTACTCAGTAAGTTTGAAGTGTGAGGGGGGATGGTCTGACAAGCAAAGCTTCTGCATTCTAAGGAAGATTTCCTATCAGTGGGATTAGAACTGGATAAGATGGGGCAGCTAGGTGGTGCAGTGGATAGAGTACTGGCCTTGGATTCAGGAGGACCTGAGTTCAAATCCGGCCTCAGACACTTGACACTAGCTGTATGACCCTGAGCAAGTCGCTTAATCCCAATTGCCTCACCAAAAAAGAAAAAAGAATTGGATCAGATGTCTTGGGACAGAAAAAACCCTTAAGAGGTCCTCTCATCTAAGTCCTGGGCCTCTGAACAGGCCCAAACCAATCCAGGCAGGTTAGATCCAAGGGTGTAGCCAGAGGAATCTGGCGTTAGAGGCAGAGAGACACACAGTGGCCTACTCCAGCCAGTTCTGGTTGGAATGAGTGGGAGGGAGCAGTAGGGAAGAAAAATGGGGCCCTGTTATCCCTATCCCGTTATCCATCAGGGCCCAGCTCCACCCAGACACATACCAGATCCTTAGCCCCACTCACCACCACCACCATCATCGCCTAAAGCCTGAGGCTATTCCAATAGCCCATAAGGAGTCAGGATTCCTTAAGTCTCCTCCTCATCCTTTTAGGCTCTGGCTGTGGCAGTGGCCACAGCCCCAATATCCACAGCCTTAGCCCAGTCCAGATCACCCTTATTTCCCTCTAGCCCACCAGCATTCCCATCATTCCGCAGGCTGAGATGAGAGAGAGGGAAAGAGACAGACCCAGAGAGATGGAAAGAGAGCCAGAAGCGTCCGTAGCTGAGAGAGCCTTCCCCACCATGAGGGAGATGGCATTCCAAGGGCTCCCAGCCCCTTGTTCAGGGCCATTGCTATTCCACTAGATACATATAAATGTCTTGTTTTTGCCAGCTAGAATATAAACTGCCACGATCCCTGCTTTTAAAGGGGCCTACAGGAGCGGCTAGGTGGCTCAGTGGATAAGCACCAGCCCTGGATTCACGAGTACCTGAGTTCAAATCCGGCCTCAGACACTTGACACTTACTAGCTGTGTGACCCTGGGCAAGTCACTTAACCCCCATTGCCCTGCAAAAAAAAAACAAACAAAAAACAAAACAAAACAAAAGATCTCTTGTTCTTCAAAAGAAGCTGGGGAGGGAGGGAGGCCCTTGCTGGGCTCCTCAAAGAGTCACCATCTTCTTCCTTCTACCTGATACCTGGGCTGAGAGATTTCAGAGAGGGGCCCAGACTGAAAGACCCCCACAAAGGGGGTCCGAGGAAAAGAGAGACAGAAGAGGAGAGACTAAACGATTGTTTAAAAGTGCCGGCCCCTTTCTTTTTTCAGTCCCCTTCCCTCTCAAACTCTCAGCGGCAAAGGACTTACCTCGTTAAGGCAGCAGGAAGGCTTTCAGGCAGAAGTGAGAAGAGAACAGGGTTGACAGTGTTGAAGATTTATACAGCAGCCCTGCTGGTCCCTACTTAGCATTTCAGGGGAAGCCAACCTGTCCTAACCTGATCCCTCTAGAACCTGGCTCCTGGCCACCCCCCACCTACCCACCCAGTCCTCTCTTCCCCTCCCTATCCAGAGTCAGCCAGTCTGGCATTCTTGGAGAGGCTGCCAGGGAAAGTTGGAGGTGAAGGCTGGCAGGGGGCAAGGAAAACCCCTAGAACCAGGTATATACTCCTAGAGGCCTGTGAGGAACCCTGCCCTGTCCCATATGAATTTTTTTTACCAGAAAACAAGCATCCAGGTATTCTGGCTGCCAACTTAGGAATGGACCCAATCAGCTGGGAAAAGGTGGAGAGTCAGTCAGTCAATTAGCCATTATTAAACACTGCCAAGAACTATAAGGTGTGGCTGACTCCTCAAATGGACCTAAAAGTTTATTTCATGTATGATCTATGTGAAATACATATGTCCCCAAACCTTAATATGTCAGCAGGACTTCGGGTATGTGTGGCTTCCTCACGACGGTTTTCACACCTTTCCATCTAGTGGCCAGTAGTTGTTGTGGGTTTTTTTTTGGGGGGGGGGTCCTTTGTCCTAAGTTTCTAATGGGGAAATCTGTTAAAAAGTCAAATTGAGATAAACATTCTGAAGAGATACTCTACTCCCTACTGTCCCTCAATTGGAGATGGGCAAGAGAAGACAAAGGAGGCAGGAGTGGGCCACTTATATAGTCCAGCTTGGAGATTACTACATGGGAGCCAGAATGTCCAGGACTCCCTGCTTTTATGGGGACCAGGAAAGGCAGTGAATGGAGATACTAGGATTCACAGTGTCATAGGTTAGAAAGCAGGAAAGGGTGTTAGAAAATAATTAAACTGATTCAATTTTGAAGATGAGGTCCAGAGAGAATAAGAAACTTGGCTAAGCAGATACCCATTGGTTGGAGAATGACTAGACAAATTATGATGCATGAATGCATTGGAATATTATTGTGCTGTGAGAAACAATGGAACATGATGAACAGAGAGAAATGTGAGAAGATTAACAGGAACTGATGGATACAAAATGAAATAAATACAGTTAGAAAAATGATGAGAACCATGTAAATGGGATGAACAACCACGAAACAGTCACAAATAAATGTTACAAAATTATTAAGATGAAGCTTGACGGGGCAGCTAGATGGCGCAGTAGATAAAGCACCGGCCCTGGATTCAGGAGTACCTGAGTTCAAATCCGGCCTCAGACACTTAACACTTACTAGCTGTGTGACCCTGGGCAAGTCACTTAACCCCAATTGCCTCACTAAAAAAAAAAAAAAAAAAAAAAAAAAGATGAAGCTTGACCCCAAGGAGGGCAGGTCACCATGTCATTCACCTTTTTCCTGAGAGGAAAGGGAGTCAGTTTCCCACAGGTGTAGAACATTCCATGTAATGTCGGATTTTTTTTCCAATGTAAGGACTAGGTTTGCTGCTTTTTTTCTTTTCTTCTTTTTTCTTTTTTTTTTTAAAGGGGATAACTCTAGGAGGGGAAAAGAGGAAGGAAATAGGGAGAAATTTAGGTAATATAAAAACAAAAGATATCAATAAGAAACTCTTGGTTAAAGTTACAAAAGTAGTAAGTTTCAATGTCAAAATCTGAACTGTCTTCTGACTCCAACTTGAAATACTATTTCAATTATCCTGAATCCTCTCTCTGAGGTAACCTAGTTCATTGCCACGTACCACCACCACCCCTCCCAAGTACATGTCAAACTAATTCCCAAGAAACTGACTTACTACTTTTATCAGGTAAAGTTAAAATTCCCTAGTTTGGCATTCAAAACTCTTTTTTTGTTTGTTCATTGTTTTTACTAGTGCCTTTTTTTTTTTTAGTTTTCAACATTTGTTTTTGTAAGATTTCTAGTTCCAGATTTTTCTCCCTCCCCCTCCCCAAGACAGCAAGCAATCTGATATAGGTTATATATGTACAATTACATTAAACATATTTCTGCATTAGCCATGTTGTATAAGAAGAATCAGAACAAAAGGGAAAATCCTTCAAAAAAGGAAAACAAAAAACAAAAAGTAGAAACAGTATGTTTCAATCTGTATCTAGATTTCACAGTTCTTTTTACTGGACATGGAGAGCATTTTCCATTATGAGTCCTTTGGAATTATCTTGGATCATTGTATTGCTGAGAAGAGTTAAGTCTATCACAGTTGATTACACAATATTACTCTTACTGTGTACAATGTTCTCCTGGTTCTGCTCATCTCACTCAACATCAGTTCATGTAAGTCCTTTCAGGTTTTTCTGAAATCTGCCTGTTCATCGTTTCTTACAGCACAATAGTATTTCATTATATTCATATACCACAACTTGTTTAGCCATTCTCCAATTAATGGGCATCCCCTCAATTTCTAATTCCTTGCCACCACAAAAAGAACTTCTATAAACATTTTTTTACATGTGGGTCCTTTTCCCTTTTCTATGATCTCTTTGGGATAAAGACCTAGTAGTGCTGTATCAAAGGGTATGCACAGCCCCATAGCCCTTTGGGCATAATTCCAAATTGCTCTCCAGAATGGTTGAATCAGTTCACAGCTCCACCAACAACGCATTGGTGTTCCAATTTTTCCACAGCTTCTCCAACATTTATTAGTTCCCTTTTTTATCATATTAGCCAATCTGCCAAGTGTGAGGTGGTACCTCAGAGTTGTTTTAATTTGCATTTCTCTAATCAGTAGTGATTTGGAGCATTTCTTTCATACGGCAATAGATAACTTTGGTTTCTTCATCTGAAAACTGCCTGTTCATATCCTTTGACCATTTCTCAATTGGGGTCAAAGTCCTTTACATGCTATTTTTTGGCATTTGGAGGGGGCCATCACCTTATTTTTTCACTTTTCCTCACACAACACTTTTCCATCTAATCCAGTCAAACTGTATCCCATACAATTTGGGCTCATGTCTTTCTCCACGGTCCCCCATATAACTACCCTTTCCCACCTCTATACTTTTGTTCATGCTGTTCTCTGTGCTTAGAATGCCCTCCCCACAAATACTCTGATAGTTCAATGCCCTCTCTTCCTGTAAAGTCCAATTTAAATGTCACCTCCTCCACAAAGCCTTCTCTGACCCCTACAATAAGTAATGTTTCTCCTCCTCTAGCTTCATTTTATACCTCACTATAATTGTTATCTGTTATTGTATATTGAGAGGCAGTCTCTTGCTGTGGATTGAGAGCTGTCCTCTCTATCAAAAAATCCAGGTTCTTATCTCACCTCTAACTAGACTGGCTGTAGCAACCCTACAGCCCTACAGGATCTCAGGAAAGGAACTCAGTGCCCTTAAGCAACTCTCTAAGATTATGCAGAGAAGGTGAGACATGCATTAGTAGAGGAAAGTTCCTCATAAAGGACTCTATAAACCAATGAGATCACAAATCTAGTGAAAAATAGATTTTAAAAATTTAAAGGAACAATGAATTGTGTTCCCCATGTTGTATCTTATCCCATTAAGAAATCATAAGCTCAGGGCAGCTAGGTGGCACAGTGGATGGAGCACCGGCCCTGGAATCAGGAGGACCTGAGTTCAAATCCAGCCTCAGACACTTGACACTTACTAGCTGTGTGACCCTGGGCAAGTCGCTTAACCCCAATTGCCTCACCAAAAAAAAAAAAAGAAAGAAAGAAAGAAAGAAAGAAAGAAAGAAAGAAAGAAAGAAAGAAAGAAAGAAAGAAAGAAAGAAAGAAAGAAAGAAAGAAAGAAAGAAAGAAAGAAAGAAATCATAAGCTCCACAAGGGAAGGGATTGTGTCATCATATCTCAGCTTTGTATGTCTCCCAATCCCTAGCTCAGTGCACTGCATACAGAAAATACTGAATAAATGTTTTCAACTATAGCATAGCACCCTGCCTCCCCAGGACCCAAAGGGGGCTACAATAGATTCTGTGTAATAAAGGACTCTAGGCAGGGACCATCTAGCTCAAATTGCCCCTAACCAAGAATCCCCTCTACAATGAACCCAATAAATTGGTCAACCAGGATTTGCTTGAAGACATTAGTGAGGGAGAACTCATTCCCTTCCAAGGCAGCCCATTCCACTTTAGACAACTCTAAATGTTAGGAAGATTTTTCCTGACATTAAGTCTAAATCCACTTCTCTATAACTTCCAATGGGTTGCTTCTAATTCTGCCCTCTGGACCCAAATGGAACACGTGAGTAAGAGAGGCAACATGATATAATAGAGCAAGTGCTGAAAATGGAATCAAAGAATTGGGTTCAAATTCCAGCTCTCCCACTCATTCTCCCTGTGACTTTTGGGCAAATTTCCAAATCTCATTTTCCAAATCTACAAAATTAGGGGGTTGGAGGAAATAACTCCCAGCTGGTCCCATCCAGCTCTAAATCTATGAATCTCTGTCTAATGTATCTTCCATGAGATAACCCTTCAGATACTTGAAAACAGTTATTATTCCTCACTCCCAGAAAAAAAAATCTTCTCTAGGTTATACCCTAGTTCCTTCAGATGATCCTTGAAAGGCATGATTTGGAGTCCTTTCTTCATACTAGTCACCTTTCTCTGGATAAGCTCCAGTTTGTCATGTTCCTTTTAAAATGTGAGATCCTCAGAACTGCACATAATCAATCAATAAGCATTAATTAAGTGCCTACTATATGCCAGACACCATGCTAAGCACTAGAGATACAAAGACAAAAATAAAGAAGTCCCTATTGGGGGCAGCTAGGTGGTGCAGTGGATAAAGCACTGGCCTTGGATTCAGGGGGACCTGAGTTCAAATCTGGCCTCAGACACTTGACACTTAACTGGCTGTGTGACCTTGGGCAAGTCACTTAACCCTCATTGCCCCATCAAAAAAACAAAAAACAAACAAACCCCCCCCAAGAAGTCCCTATTGATCAAAGAGAGTGGCACAATGGATAAAACACTGGTCCTGAAGTCAGGAAGACCTGAATTCAAATCCAACCTCAGACACATACCACCTGTGTGATCCTTGATAACCATTTAACCTCTGTCTGCCTCAGTTTCCTCATCTAGAAAATGGGGATAATATTAAATGAGATAGTATTTGTAAAGTGCTTTGCACACCTTCAAAGGTTATATAAGTGCTAGCTAATGTTATTTGTGTGTGTGTGTGTAGGCAATTGGGGTTAAGTGACTTGCCCAGGGTCACACACCTAGTAAGTGTTAAGTGTCTGAGGCCAGAATTGAACTCAGGTCCTTCTGAATCCAGGGCTGGTTCTCTATCCACTGGGCCACCTAGCTGCCCCACTAATGTTATTATTAAATAGACATATACAAAATAAAAGAAAGGTAGTTTATTATTATTATTAAATAAATAGAGAATAAAAGCAAAGTAGTTTAGGGAAGGCATGTATAGCAGTTTAGAATCAGGAAAGGCTGGTTTGCAAGCTTCATTTTGAAGAAAGAGAAGAATTTTTGAAGGCAGAGGTTGAGTAGGAAATATACTCCAGGAAGTAAAAAGTCACAAAGATGGGAGATGAATCATCCTCTGTGAGGAAGAGAGAGGAGGTTAGTTTGGTTAAACTGAAGAGTGCAGAAAGGAGAATAATGTATAATGAGGCTGGAAAGTAAGATTGGAGCCAAGTTGCAAGTGGGTTTTAAAAGTCATACAGAGGGGGCAGCTAGATGGCGCAGTGGATAGAGCACTGGCCTTGGAGTCAGGAGTACCTGAGTTCAAATCCGGCCTCAGACACTTAACACTTATTAGCTGTGTGACCCTGGGCAAGTCACTTAACCCTAATTGCCTCACTAAAAAAATAAACACTCCTTTAAAAAAAAGTCATACAGAGGAGGTTATGTATCTTACTCTAGAAGCAACTGAGAATCAATAGAGTTTGTTGTGTAGGAAAGAGACTGGTAAAAAAACTATCACATTGGCATCTGTGTGGAGAATTATTAGAAAAGAGAAAGGATGGGGCAGCTAGATGGCGCAGTGGATAAGCACCGGCCCTGGATTCAGGAGTACCTGAGTTCAAATCCAGCCTCAGACAAATCCAGCCTCAGACACTTAACACTTACTAGCTGTGTGACCCTGGGCAAGTCACTTAACCCCAATTGCCTCACCAAAAAAAAAAAAAAAAGAAAAAGAAAAGAGAAAGGTGAGTCAGGGAGACCAATTAGAAGGTCTTTGCAGTAGTCCAGGGGACAGATGATGCGGGACTGAACTATGGCAATGAGAATAGTGAACAGCAGACAGATGTGAGAGATGTTGTGGAGGTAGCAACAGCTAAATTTGGCAACTAGTTGGTTATGTGCCGTGATGAGGCGTCAGGGATGACACCAAGGTTGAGAACCTAAGAGACTGGAGCAATAATGGTACCGTGGACAGAAACAGGGAAGTCTGAAAGCAAGGTAAGCTTGGAGGATAAGACAACAAGATCTGTTCTGGACGTGTGGAATCCACAGTAGTCAAAATGTGGTCTGACCAGAGCAGGAAACAGTGGAATTATTATTGCCTCTGGACACTAAGCTTATAAAAATGCAGCCTGAAGAACTGAATTGAATTGAGCTACTTAAGACCCAGCTGCTCTCCTGGGCCTCTCTTCCATTCTGATTCCTTCACAACTCCACAAAAACAAATGTACAAAGCACACCAATCCACAGACTACCACCAAGCATAAGCCCAATTACCAACCTCTGTGGGAGTCCCCCTGCCAGAAGCTTTGTCTACCTCTGCCACCCCCACCCTGTGCTCTGCTTTCTCTCCAGTGAGAGATGGGGATCCAATTCAGATTTAAGGATGGTTCGGGGGCAGCCAGGTGGTACAGTGGATAAAGCACTGGCCCTGGATTCAGGAGGACCTGAGTTCAAATCCAGCCTCAGGCCCTTGACACTTACTACCTGTGTGACCGTGGGCAAATTACTTAACCCTCATTGTCCCTCAAAAAAATAATTTTTTTTAAAAGATCATTAAAAAGAGTGGTTCAGTTCTGAAAAACACATGCAAAAGTAGTTCTCCTGCACAATACATAAGCATAGGGCAGCTAGGTGGTGCAGTGGATAAAGCACCAGTCCTGGATTCAGGAGGACCTGAGTTCAAATCCAATCTCAGACACTTGACACTTACTAGCTGTGTGACCTTGGGCAAGTCACTTAACCCTCATTGCCCCAAAAGATAGATAGATAGATAGATAGATAGATAGATAGATAGATAGATAGATAGATAGATAGATAGATAGATAGATAGATAGGTATAATGACATAAGAAAGACACACACACGATCCCTCTATATAGTGCTAAGGTCCATTCCAGATCCAAGATTCTATGATTCCATTAAGTTGGGAAGCAGAGTCAATCTAAAATTGTTTGCCCCAGGCTGTGTTTCCCTGCCTTGCCCATCTCTCCAGAGTGTGAGTGGGCACAGAATATAGTTATCTTGAATTTTCCTTCAGACCAACCTACTCACCCCTACTTCTCCCCAACCCAGGGCTCTACTTCCTGATCTCATCACTGAGAATGGGGCTAGGACAGGGTGAGCCTAACCAACCTTCCCATGACTGAGCCCATGTCAAGGTCAGGCCAATGGGCAAAGGGTCCAAAGGGCTCAGGCCTCGGGTTTTCAACACTTTTTATTCTAAGCCCCTCATCTCACATATTCCACTGTCTCTCACACTCTACTCAAAAAGTAGAGCAGAATCCAGCCTCAGGAAGGAGGGTTGGGTTAATGGGGGGGAGAGTGAAGTTTCTTCCTGTCTCCCTTTTCAGAATTCTCTCTCTATAGCCTCGGTGCCCTCTTCATGCCTTCTACCCATCCCCCACCTCAGGTTGGGCTCCACCCTTCCTGCTCTTTGCCTGACTCTCCTTCCCCTGCACCCCCCTCCTTTTCTCCAGCAATTAAAGTACTCCCTCCCCCTTCCTCCCACTACCCCCCCTCCCCCTTTCCATCCTGGGTGACTCACCCAGTGGTTTCCAGGATCAAATGCCCCAGCTATGACTCAGTGGGCACCGCCCTCTACCCCCAGGCCAGGGGCAGCATAGTTACCAGATCAGCAAGCAGCCACTGAGGGAGAAAGCAGGAACAATGAGAATCCCCCAGCTGAAGCACTGCTCAGAGAAACCCACAATGGGACCCACACCAAGAAGAGGGGCTCTGGGCTGAGAAATTCCTCAGTGAGGACGACTCCAAACTAACTACTGAGTGCTCCCCCTTGCCCAGACTGGGACCCCACAGAGGACCAAAGCTTAAAGCCTGGCTATATCTGGACCCAAATCTGTGGTTATGTCTGGTCAGTGTGGGGACCCAAATGGCAGCAATGCCTCATGTATGGACAGGATGGCCCCACTTAAAATCTGTAGCACTCCCCAAATCCTCTTTCCTCCCCCTTCTACTTCTCTGATGACCCTTACTCTCCTGTGGCCTTAAGAATTTAAGGATAGAGGGGGCAGCTAGGTGGCACAGTGGATAAAGCACTGGCCCTGGATTTAGGAGGACCTGAGTTCAAATCCAACTTCAGACACTTGACACTTACGAGCTGTGTGACCCTGGGCAAGTCACTTAACCCTCATTGCCCTGCAAAAAAAAAAAAAATTTAGTTTTAAAAAATCATCTTGTCCAACAAATGAGAAAACTGAGGAGGCCTAGAAAAGGAGAAACCATTCGCTTGGGTTCATTCCAGTTATAAATAAATAAAAGAACCAGGAATCAAAATCCTTATCATCTGGTTCCAAAACCATCCTGCTTATCTCCTCCTGCATATAGACATCTCAAACTCAAAATTGCTAACCAATTTTCTTCTCTACTACATCTGCTAATCCTACAAACTATCCTATTTTCATTAAAGGAACCAGCCTAACCTTAGGATGGTTCTTAAAGGTGAATAGAGGATGGCTTGATGGATAGGGCAATAGACCTGGAGTCGGGAAGACCTCCATTCAGATACAGTCTCAGACACTTACTACTTGTATGTCACTTAACCTCTCTCAGCCTCAGTTTTCCTATCTGTAAAATGGAGATAATAAGAGCAACTTCCTCCCAGAGTAGATGTGAGAATAAAATTAGATAATATTTGTAAAGTGCTTTGCAAACCTTAAAGTGGTCTAGAAAAGCTAGTTACTATGAGTATTCCCTCACTCCCACATCCAGTTACTTGCTAAGCTTTGTCAATTTTCATTGCATAACATTTTCCCCACCTGTCCTCTTCTCTCCATTCACACAGCTACCACCATAGCATAGGCCCTCCATCACTTCTCTCCTAAACTATTGCAAAATAGCCTTCTTCCTTCCTTCCTTCCTTCCTTCCTTCCTTCCTTTCTTTTTCTTTCTTTCTTTCTTTCTTTCTTTCTTTCTTTCTTTCTTTCTTTCTTTCTTTCTTTCTTTCTTTCTTTCTTTCTTTCTTTCTTTCATAGGCAAGCAGGGTGAAGTGACTTGCCTAGGGCCACACAGCTAGTAAGTGTCCAAGCCACCTAACTGCCACTCAATAGCAGCCAATAACATTCCCTTCATCCATGTTCTCCCCTCTCCAAGTCATCCTCCACATGGCAGCCAACCTGCTCTTTCTACAGGCTGTCACTCACCTGCCCCAAAAGCCTTCAGTGGCTCCCTCTACCTATGGGACAAAGCATAAACTCCTTGGTTCAGCATCTGACTGACCTCAATATGGCTCTCCCTATCTCCCCAGTTTTCTTTCATTCCACTTCACTATATAAACTCTACTTTCGGGACAAACTAGACCACTCGCTTCTTTCCGAGCTCACTCTCCTTCCTGATTACATTTTCATGAACCATTCTCCAAATCTAGAATGTACAGGATTGTTGTTCAATTGTTTTTCAGTCCTGTCCAACTCTTCATGACCCCATCTGGGGTTTTCTTGGCGAAGAGATTGGAGTGTTTGCTATTTCCTTCTGTGGTTCATTTTACAAGATGAGGAAACTGAGGCAAAGAGGATAAAGTCATTTGCTCAGGGTCACCTAGCAAATAAGTATCTAAGGCAAAATTTGAATTCAGGAAGATGAGTCTTCTGGGCCCCAGGCCTAGCACTCTATCTGCTGCACCACCCAGCTGCCCCATGTCATGGGGTGCAGAGCACCCCAGAAGTTCTCTGGGGCACATCAAGGAACCGTCTCCTTGAGAAACTAAACCAGAGGACAGATAACGCCTAGAGAGATAATCTGAACCAAATCAGACTGAGCTAGCTTGGGATTCCTACCCTTCATTCTGGTCTCCCTTACCCTGGGGAGATAAATTTGGGTGTGGCTGCGGCCTTTGTGTTCTGAAGAGGGATCCGTAGCCACCCCTCACCCAATTCCTCTAGTCACTACCAGTAGGGGATGGTCCTCCACTGCTCACCCAATTCCCCCAGCTACCACCAGTGGGGGATGGTCCTCTCTCACTAAAGGAACTTTTCACGGGCAGATGGTCCACCCCCATCAGTCCTCTATAAAAGTACCTTCCTCCTGTTCGGAAAGATTTGGTACCTCTGAGCCATGTGCTTTGTGCCTGTCTCCCCATGAAAAGTCCAAGGATTTCTTTCATGGTTTCCCTCCCCCCACCCTTCCCTTCTCTTGCTCCTAAATAAACTATCACTTTATTCTAACTATGTTTTGTGTGCAAGAGGGTGTAATTCTTTAAAGAGGAATTCCTAAGAACCCCAACCCTAATCCACCCCGTACCCCATATCCCCCCATTACACCCAGAACATGCAGTACTCCTCTGTCTCTGCCCCACAGAATCCTAGTCTTTTTTCCAAGCCTAGCTCAGGTGCCATCCTCTTTATAACCTTTCCTAATGCTCCGATTTTTCAATTTTCCTTACTATAAGGAAAATAAACTTAAAATTCCACTAAGACTTTTGGGACACATTGTATTTATGTGTATACATGCTGTGAAACAACCTTTCCCACCCCCACCGCAAAATGTAAGCTTTATAATCCTTTATTTCTGTCTTTGTGTTCCCAGAACCTAGCACAATGTAGACCAGGTGTTGTTTTCAGGCGCTCGCTCTCTCTCTCTCTCTCTCTCTCTCTCTCTCTCTCTCTCTCTCTCTCTCTCTCTCTCTCTCCCCTCTGTCTCCCTCTCCCCCTCTCCTCTCTTCCTCCTCCTCCTCCTTCTCCTTCTTCTTCTTCTTCTTCTTCTTCTCTGTCTCTTTGTCTTTCTGTCTCTCTCTGTCTTTCTGTCTCTGTGTCTCTGTCTCTGTCTCTCTCCTCTCCTCTCTCCTCTCTCTTTGTCTCTCTCTCTCCCCTGTCTCTGTCTCTTCTCTCCTCTCCTCTTCCCTCTCTCTCAAAACCTACCCTTGGGAAAAAAAAAAAAAAACCTCTAATACACTCACTCGCACTCGGGTGTGACTAATACACCTACAAGGTGTTGTTTCTCTAAGTAATGTTTTTACTAGGAATAAACTCCGAAGACAAAAGAATGACTCTCTAAGGGTGGATTGTTAGGTATTAGCCAGAGGGTTGGGCAGCAATTTGGGTGGAGATAGGGCAAAAGGACCTTCTCAGGGCCTGGAATCCCACATACCTGCAGGTGAGAAACTGACTTTTGTAGAGACAGATAACAAGGAACAGACCCAGCCAGCAAGGGAGTAAGGGCAGGAAACAGCAAATCCCCTCTGGGAACTCAGTAGATGGAGCAAAGCCCAGTCACCAAGGATGGAAATGAAGAAGAGGGCTAAGATAGAGAAATGGAGACTGAAACAGAATCCACATAAAAAGACCTGGAGATTTTAAAAGAATAAAGTAGAAAAGTACAACACAACAATCAAAACCAGTATAGGCCCAGGGGCAGCTAGGTGGCGCAATGGATAGAGCACCAACCCTGGAGTCAGGAGTACCTGAGTTCAAATCTGGCCTCAGACACTTAACACTTAATACTTACTAGTTGTGTGACCTTGGGCAAGTCACTTAACCCCAATTGCCTCACTAAAAAAGAAAAAGAAAAAAAACAAAACCAGTATAGGCTCTAGCCAAAGCAGGGACCCATGTAGAGGGAAGCAACAGTCCCACACCATTCCCTGAGCCAGTCAGACCACTTCGGAAATTGCTTTGGATTCTGAGCACCACATTTATTTTTTTAATAATAAACATTTTTATTTATAGTTTTGAGTTCCAATTTTTATCCCTCCTTCCCTCCCTCCCTCCCCTCTCCCTGAGGCAGCAAGCAATCAGATATGGGTTATGCATGTACGATTATGTAAAACATTACCATATTAGTCATTTTGTACAAGAAAAGTTGAAGAAAAGGAAAAAAATGAAAGAGTGAAAAATAGCATGCTTCAGTCTGTGTTCCATCAACATCAGTTCTCTCTTTGGAGGTGGGTAGTGTTTCATCAATCGTACTTTGGGATTGTCTCAGATCATTGTATTATTGAGAATAGTTAAGTCATTCACAGTTCTTCATCAAACAATATCTAAGCACCACATTTTTAAAGGGACATTGATTGACAAACTCCTGAGCAGCCAAAGAAGGGGAGCCTTGGGAATAGCAAGCCGAGAGACCATGAAGGAACTTGAGGGTAATTAGCCTATAGAAGAGAAGAGCGAAGGAGGACCTTAGAGCTGCTTCATGAATCTGAAGAGGGGCAGCTACATGGCACAGTGGATAAAGCACCAGCCCTGGATTCAGGAAGACCTGAGTTCAAATCCAGCCTCAGACACTTGACACTTACTAGCTGTGTCACCCTGGGCAAGTCACTTAACCTTCATTACCTGGGGGGGGCGGGGGGGGGGGGGGGTGGATAATCTGAAGAGCTATGGGAGGAGTATTAGACTTGTTTTGGGGAAACAGAACTAAGAGAGATTTAGAGAAATGGTGGAGATACAGATTTCATCTTTCTAACAATCAAAACTGGGGACAAGTGGGCTGGGTTCCTCCCAGCAGTGGTGGGTTGCTGTCCATCACTGGACACTTCCAAGGAGAAGCTGTTCAAGCATCTGGCAGGAATGTTGTATGTAGGGTCCTGCCCCAATACAGACTGAGTAAGATAACCTCTGAGGTCTATTCCTATGATGAGATTCTATGAGACAGAAAGAGGCAGAGGCAGAAACAAAGAGACAGAGGATGGCACAATAGAGACAAAGACTGAGAGAAAAAGAGAGAGACAGGTGATGGCCCCATAGGCAGAGACAGAGAGAGACAAAGAGGTGGATGGATGGTGATGGCACAAGAAACAAAGCTAGAGAGAAACAACTAATGGTCCAGAGACACAGAGATAGATGATGGCATGATAAAGATAGATAAAACTGGGGACAGCTAGGTGGCACAGTGGATAAAGTACTGGCCCTGGATTCAGGAGGACCTAAATTCAAATCTGGCCTCAGACACTTGACACTTACTAGCTGTGTGACCTTGGACACTTAACCCTCATTGCCCAGCAAATAATAATAATAATAAAAAGATAGATAAGACTAACACAGAGACAGCAATATTGTTTGATGAAGAACTGTGAATGACTTGATTATTCTCAACAATACAATAATCCAAGACAATCCCAAAGGACTGCTGATGAAACATACTATCCACCTCCAAAGAAAGAACTGATATTGATGGAACAGACTGAAGCATGCTATTTTTCAATCTCGTTTTTTTTTCTTTTAACCAAGTTTTCTTGTACAAAATAAAAAATACGGTCATGTTTTACATAATCACACATGTGTAACCTATAATCGATTGTTTGCTGCCTCAGATAGGGAGGAAAAGAGGGATTAAAATTGGAACCCAAAGCTATAAATAAAAATGTTTATTATTATTATTTTTTTTTTTTTTTTTTTAGTGAGGCAGTTGGGGTTAAGTGACTTGCCCAGGGTCACACAGCTAGTAAGTGTCAAGTGTCTAAGGCCGGATTTGAACTCAGGTACTCCTGAGTCCAGGGCCGGTGGGTGCTCCATCCACTGCGCCATCTAGCTGCCCCTAAAAATAAGAAAATGTTTATTATTAAAAATTTTTTAAAAGATAGACAAGACTTAGAGATGGCATAATGTGATGAAATAATGGGATTTAGCAGATACTCAAAGACCCACCTGGAGATTAATCCAGACTGATTGAATCAAGTGAAAAGCAGGCTCGTGGCAGAGGATTTGAGGAAGAACCCAACTAGGCTGGAACTCTAGGCTAGATAGGCCTTTTCTTAACTTTCTGAACTCCATGTGAATACCTGTATGCTTTAATAAATGTTTAATGCCCAAAGACTGGTGCTAAAGCTTCTAATTTAAGGTGACCACAACATAGATTTTAAACATCACAATAAAAAGTGGAGAGAGTGACAAGAGACAGTGTGGAATAGTGAAAAGGAAAATGGGAGAGACTCAGAAACAAAGAAGTACAGATTCAGATAAAGAAACAGAGACACAAGAGACAGACCCACCGGACTGAGCACAGATTCACTGAAACAAGTAGAGACAAAAGAGCTATTAAGGAAAGGAAAACAGAAAGTTGTGGGAGAGAGAGAGAGAGATTCAGAAAGTAAATGAGGGACAGAGGCTGACAAAGGAGATGGTCAAGGCTCAGGAAGCAGCACATGGGTGCCCATCTCATAACCAAGGAATCTCTATTCCTTCAACAAATGCAGAGAAATCAAATGCACCTATATTATTATCTGGTATTCTGTGGTTCTGTGAGACATACTATGAGAACCAGAAGATGGAAAGACACCCCCACCTCCCAGGACAGTGAGCAAGGAACCCTTTTACGGGACCTCCATAACTAGTCTTCGGTCTTAGCATTGAAATACAACCCTACCCTGTTCCCAGTCCCTGACAAAGACTCTCCAACTTGAATAGGATTTTTGTACAGCTGTGGCCTGCCCCCTTGTGGTAGGAAGGGGTCAACTAAGCCCCGCTGGGGAAAATGAGATGTGTCTTTGCTCTCCTTTTCCCACCCCTCTCCTCCCCCATCTACCCCGCCCCTGCAGTTCCAATGATTCATTGAGGAACCTAATAAGCTGATTCATCTCTAATTAGGGGCTACCTCTTCACTAATTAGGGGCAGTTAAGTGGCTCAGGGGATAGAGTGCCAGGCCTCGAGTCAGAAAGACTCATCTTCCTGAATTTAAATCTGGCCTCAGATATTTACTAGGTGCTTGACCCTGAGCGATTTAGAAAAACAAAAAACCTATGCCCAACCCCCTGGTGCACCCTCTAGCGACTGCCCCCCCTTTCCTTTGAGTGGAAGCCTCTTTCTTTCAGTAAGCCAGAGTAAAAAAAAAAAAAAATGGGTTTTTTTCAAGCACTTATTATGTGCCAGGCCCTGGGCTAAATGCTGGGAATACAAATTAAAGCACAAGATACTCCTTGTTCTCAAATTCATTCTAATGGGAGAGACGACATGCAAACTACGTACAAACGAGCTTATTAACAGAGGGAAAACACCAGAAGAAAGGGAGATTGAGAAAGTCTCCTAGAAGTGGAGATTTTAGCTGGGTGAAGGACGCCAGGAGGTGGAGATAAGGAGGGAGAGAATGCTGGGTGGGAGTCAGGGGATGGAGCATCTTGTTCTAGAAACAAGCAGGGAAGCCAGTGTTCTTGAATCTGGGGGTGGGGGTAGGAGTGGGAAGGGGCAGTGAAGGTCAAGTGTAAGAAGACTGGAAAGGTGGGAGGGGGGGAAACAGATAATGAAGGGCTTTGAATACCAAATACTGTTTTATGTTTTATTCTAGAGGCGATAGAGAGACTCTGTAGTTTATTGAAGTGAGCAGCTAGGTGGAGCAGTGGATAAAGCACCAGCCCTGGATTCAGGAGGACCTGAGTTCAAATCTAGCCTCAGACACTTGACATCTACTAGCTGTGTGACCCTGGGCAAGTCACATAACCCTCATTGCCCCCAAGAAAAAATTAAGTGAGCCAAGGATGTCAGATCTGAGCTTTAGGACTTTCGCTTTGGACAATGGAGTAGAGGGTACATGGGAGTGTGGAGACTTGAGGCAGCAGGCTTTTGCAACAGTCCTGTTGTGAGATGCTGAGGGCCTGCATCCAAGCCGAGGCTGCGGCAGAGAGAAGGGACTGTATGGCAGCGATATCGCAAAGGGAAAACTGACAGGCTGTGGCAATATCATTCACTCTTTTCTCACCTCCCTGCAGTCAGCTTCTGCTGTGGTACCTGAAAGAACCAAGAACCCTAACCCCAATTGCCTCACACAAAAAAAGAAAGAAACATCTGTAGTGGGGGCAGCTAGGGGGCACAGTGGATAAAACACCGGCCCAGGATTCAGGAGGACCTGAGTTCAAATCCAGCCTCAGACACTTGACACTAGCTGTGTGACCCTGGGCAAGTCACTTAACCCTCATTGCCCTGTCCAAAAGAAAAGAAAAGAAACATCTGTAGCAAAAAGAAAGCTATAAGTGATATATGGTAGGGATAATTAACTGCAGATAACAAGACATCTGCACTTTCAGAAAATGAAGGGCACAGAATATTTTTTCAGAAACACATTGCCATGTACTGTGCTTACTCAGCAAACTACAGCAGGCCAGTAATTACTTAAATGATGATTAGGTGAAGTTACTTAAGTTCATAATGAAACTCCATATCTCTTGTCTCCCCTCTACTCTATTAAGACTTCCCTCTCTCAAGGTCATCATTCACTTCATCATTGTTTCATTCTTTTTTTTTTCAGACTTGGCCTCTCTCATTCAGGCTGGAAGTGCAAGTAGTCACTCAATGTGGTGGGAGCCTGACCCTACCACTGATCAGCCAGGAGCTTTGACCCTCTCCATTTCTGAATCTGGCCATTTTCCCCTCAATGGGGAGCTAGTGGACACTTCTACTTCTGCCCTACTTCTCCCTTCTTGGTTTAAGTCCACTGTAGCTCAGAACTCCCAAACTCAATCACTCCTCCATCCTCATTTTCCCCAGTAGTAGGATCTACAGTAAAGACCTGGCCTTTTCTTCTCAGCTGTGTAATGATCCAAGACAATTCCAAAGAACTCATGATGGAAAATGTTCTCCACATCCAGAAAAAAATGTGGATTCTGAATGTAGATTGAACCATACTGTTTCTACTTTTTGGTTGGTTTTTTTTTCTTTTTTGAGGTTTTTCCCTTTTGTTCTGATTCTTCTTTCACAACATGACTAATGCAGAAATACGTTTAATGTGATTGTGCATATATAACCTATATCGGATTGCTTTCTCTCTTGGGGAGAGGAGAGGGAAGAGAGGGAGGGAGAAAAATTCAGAACTAAAAATCTTATGAAAACAAATGTTGAAAACCATTTTTACATGTAATGGGAAAATAATAAAATACTTTTATGATTAAAAAATGACCTGGGGGCAGCTAGATGGTGCAGTGGATAGAGCACCGGCCCTGGATTCAGGAGTACCTGAGTTCAAATCCGGCCTCAGACACTTAATAGCTAGCTGTGTGACCCTGGTTAAGTCGCTTAACCCCAATCGCCTCACTTAAAAAAAATCATAAAAAAATGACCTGGCCTTTTCATTCATTCATTCATTCATTCAACAATCAATAAATATTTCTTGAGCATCAATGCAGAACACTGTTCAAGGCACAAAGTTCAGGCAAGAGTCAGTGCTTGCCCTCATGGGGCATTAAAGTCCATTAAAGAGATGAGGCACAAACAAAAAATAATAATCAATTGATTGATAATGAACAATATTACAGGATAGGTACATTAGAAGAATTATAAAATACAGTACTTTTTTTTTTTTGGTGAGGCAATTGGGGTTAAGTGACTTGCCCAGGGTCACACAGCTAGTAAGTGTCAAGCATCTGAGGTCAGATTTGAACTCAGGTCCTCCTGAATCCAGGGCCGATGCTTTATCCACTGCACCACCTAGCTGCCCCCAAATACAGTACTTTTTGTGGTGCACGGGCAGGACTAGTTATTCATCTGGAATATGAAAAAAAGCTTTATAGATTTATCAACCCTCTTGCTATGTCTCTCACTCTAACTCACACTGAGATACTAAATGGAGGGAATTTGGCTAGGGGTAGAGACAGGAAATGGGGAGAGATATAGTTGTAGCAGGAGATTGCCCCATCCAAGGCTAGAGATGAAGTTAGGCTTCTCCTTACCACTGAGTCTACTTACCTTGCTCTCTGATGGACCAAATGCGGTAAGAAGTTGGAAGTCAGGGGCAGCTAGGTGGCACAGTGGATAGAGCACTGGCCCTGGAGTCAGGAGGACCTGAGTTCAAATCCGGCCTCAGACACTTAACAGGTACTAGCTGTGTGACCCTGGGCAAGTCACTTAACCCCAATTGCCTCACTAAAAAAAAAAAAAAAAGAAGTTGGAAGTCACTGCCAGTCAGTGACCAGATAGCCACAACAAAGTTCCATGCCACAGCTTGAGCTGAGATCCTGAATCCAACCAGATCCCAAGTACTTCACTCAGGCAATGCAATGAGTTCCAAGTCCAAATTTCTTCAAAGTTTTGGACTCTCTGCTTTTGATGGCCATTTGATCAGTCAATCAACAGGCATTTATTAAGCTCTTACTGTCTGCCAGTTACAGTGCTAAGCGCTGGTATACAAAGAAAGCAAAAAAAAAAAAAAAAAAACACTGCCCCTATCCTTAAGAAGCTCACATTCAAATGGGGGAGACAGCATTTGAACAATTATGTACGGACAAGATCTCTAGTATAAACAGAAGGCACTCAACAGGGGGTGAAGGGAGGAAGATCAAAAGAGGCCTCCCATTAAATAGAACTTGAGCTGTGTCTGGGGGAAAGACAGACATTCCTAGGAAAAGCGTAATTCAAACATCTGGGAGAAATGCTGTTGTTTAAATTCCTTCGTTGCCTCACAGGTGGCGTATTTCTGGAGAACTAAACACAGTCAAGCTTTAGAATTTCTAGAACTCCGGGCTCCTGATCAATCCTATCTCTCAGAGGACTTCTGGGATTTAAGGGATAAACTGGCGCAAAGCCCCATCTTAGATTTTTTTTTTCCATTGTGCTCTTGCTCTAAGCTGTTTACTTAGCACTTTTAAACTCAAGATTTATTACTTCATACAGTATCCAAGTTCCTGTCCTCAGTCTTTTCAGGCATTTTTTCAGTCATATCTGACTCTTCATGGCCCCATTTGGGGTTTTCTTGGCCAAGATGCTGGAGTGGTTTTGCCATTTCCTTCTCCAGCTCATTTGACAGATGAGGGAACTGAGACAAACAGCATTAATTGACTTGTCCAGGGTCACAGTGCCTGAGACAGGATTTTAACAAGTCCTTCTAACTCTATCTACCCCATTCTCTGTACCACCTACTACTATATAGAGAGGGCTCTACTATGCCAAATGGCTAGTTCTTGATGATACAGCCAGACCTTGGAAAGAGACACAAGGCTTTAATGGCTGCTGCTGTTCAGTCACATCCAATTCTTCTTTAGGGTTTTCTTGGCAAAGATACTGGAGTGGCTCATTTTTTTTTTTAACAGATGAGTAAAGTGAGACAAAACAGGGTTAAGTGACTTGCCCAAGTTCACACAGCCAGTCGGTGTCTGAGGTTGGATTTGAACTCATGAAGATGATTTTTCCTAACTTCAGGCCCAGCATTCCATCCACCTAGCTTCCTGGTTGGTGGGTACTCAAGCGAGTAGATTCACAAAGCTACACCCCTTGACAAAGAGTCAGGTACTGACCCCTAGAGAAAGAGGCAGAGCTGAAGAACAGAGGATTGCTGACAATTTGAGGATCTTAGAAAGCCTAGCATTTTACTCAGCACTTCTGCCCAAGTGACACATTTGAAAACTGACAGTAAGCTTGGGATTCCCAAAAACCTTATAGAAAAGGCAGCATTTCAGATGAATGGGAAGTCAACAGGTAAAGATGAGGAAGCAGGCAGAAGACAGAACATCCCCATCCCACTGAACAGCATAAGCAGAGACAGAGACTCAAGAGGGCATGAGAAAGTAGGCCAAGTTGGCTTAAATTTAGAGTTCAAGGTGAGGGATATGATGGAGACCTAGAAGAAGCAATGCGATCATGGAATATTTGGGGTGACAGATAAAGACATTTGAACTTTACTCAATAGGCCATTGGGAGCCACTGAAAATGTTTGAGCAGAGGCCTGACATGACCATATCTACCAGTAAGAAAAGGGTATTTTAACAGGAACATGAAGAATAGAGTGGAGATTAACACCCACCCTGTATACCAGGTATCTTAGGCTCAGAAATCTGGAACAAAAAGGACCTCAGGGGGCAGCTAGGTGGCAGAGTGGATAAAGCATCGGCCCTGGATTCAGGAGGACCTGAGTTCAAATCTGGCCTCAGACACTTGACACTTACTAGCTGTGTGACCCTGGGCAAGTCACTTAACCCTCATTGCCCTGATTTTAAAAAGAAAAATAAAAAGGACCTCAGCTGCCTTCTAATCCAACCCAGCCATTTTACAGAAGAGGAAAAGTGAGATCTAGGTAGCTTAAGTCATTGGCCCAAGATCACCTGAGCAGTAACATCAGAGAAATGAGCCACGTTCAGATCCTCCAGTTCCATGATTACTGCCTCCTCGAGGTCCTGGAATGAAAATCAGGCTGAGGATGCCTGGCAAAGGAAGGACAGATCTGCTCTGAGATTTCAAGCCCTCCATGTTTGATTGCTCTGCCCTCTAAGTGCTGCTGCCTCTAAGCAATTATTTTTCCTTTGACCCTCCTTAAGAATCTGGCTCAGACACTTAATAGCTGTGTGACCCTGGACAAGTCACTTTATCCTGTTTGCCTCAGTTTCCTCATCTGTAAAATGAGCTGGATAGGGAAATAGCAAACCACTTCCAGTATCTTTGCTTTCTTTTTTTCTTTCTTTTTTCTTTTTGGCAGAGCAATGAGGGTTAAGTGACTTGCCCAGGGTCACACAGCAAGTGTCAAGTGTCTGAGATCACATCTGAACTCAGGTCCTCCTGAATCCAGGGCCAGTGCTTTATCCACTGTGCCACCTAGCTGTCCCCACTTCCAGTATCTTTGCCAAGAAAACCCCAAAGGGGGTCACAAAGAGTCTGACATGACTGAAACAATTGGACAAAGGAATCCCTTAACTGAAAATTCTAGGGCCTTCTCTCTGTTGATTATCTCCAGTTTGGCCTGTGTATAGCATTTTTGTATATAGTTTTTTCTCCCCTTCTTCTCTCCCCCCACCCATTAGACTGTGAGATCTTAGGGAACAGGGATGGTTTTCAAGCCTTTTTTTTTTCTTTTTGGTCTCTTAGCACAGGGCCTCAAATATAAGAGGTGCTTAACAAAAGCACCAGTGGGGGAAGTTATAATCCTCAGCCTCTGGGCAATTGTCACTTGGAAAATTTTGCCTCCACCAACACCCAGTAGTGCGCACACACCCTGCCCTCTTCTCAATAATCATGTCTGTGACTCTGTGCTCAAAGCATCCTGAGAACCTCACTCGGCCAGGTTTCATTTTTCGGTGAGAAAGTGACTTTTCAGTCTTGAAATTCAACCTCCTAGGTAGCCACATTGATTAAATTAACTGAATAATTACGTAGCATATCCCCTGTGATGGCTTTCCAAACTCCCGCTTTCACTCGAGGGTTAGGTCCCCAGAGAGCAGCTGACTACTTTCCCCCTCCAGGTTCTAGGGGTAAACCTGAGGACTTGTGGTTTGACTTCTTGACTGATTTTCTCTTTCTCAAAGGATCAGAGGTTTGGGGGGTTGGGAAGGGACCTTAGGATCATCAATTCCTTCCACTCATTTCATTTAATTAATTTGTTTATTTCTTTAAAAATAAGAACAGGAGGCAGCTAGGTGGAACAGTGCATAGAGACCAGCTCTGGATTCAGAAGGACCTGAGTTCAAATCTAGCCTCAGACACTTGACACTAGCTATGTGACCCTGGGCAAGTCACTTAACCCTCATTGCCCTGAAGAAAAGAAAAAAAAGTACTGCTGCAGTTGTCTAGATGAGAGGTAATAAGGGTCAGTAGGATCATAGATTTCAAGCTCAAAGGAATAGTCATCTGGATGGGGGATGAACTTGAAAGATGTCCCAGAAATGGAATTGATGGGAATTAGGAAATGTTAACATATATTTTTCATTCTGGCTTCTGATCTCATCACACAACTGAAACTGCTCTCTCTAGAATTACCAGAAATCTCTTAAATGCCAAATCCAATGGTCTTTTATCATTCTTCTTCCTTCTAGACCTCTTTGCTGCATTCGACACTGTTGATCCCCCTCTCCTCCTAGATTCTCTCTCCTTTCTGCATTTTCCTGATACCACATTCTTCTGGGTTCTCCTACTATCTTTCTGACCTCCCTCCTCAGATTCCTTTATTACATCATATCATGTCCCCTAACTAAGGGTGTACCCCAAGACTCTGTCCAGAGACCCCTTTTCTTCTCTTTCCATATTCTCTATCAATGACCTAATCAGTTCCCATGAGCTTAATTATCTCAATGCAGATGACTCCCCAATCTATATATCCTGCTACAGTCTCTCTACTCAGCGACAGTTGCACATCACCTATTGAAATTTTGTTCTTTTTTTTCTGTTTTTTGGCAAGGCAATGAGGGTTAAGTGACTTGCCCAGGGTCACACAGCTAGTAAGTGTAAAGTGTCTGAGGCCAGATTTGGACTCAGGTCCTCCTGAATCCAGGGCTGGTGCTTTATCTGCTGTGCCACCTAGCTACCCCCGGACATTTTGAAAAGGAAGTTCTGTAGGCACCTCAAACTCAACATGTCTGAAATAGAACTCATTATCTTTTCCTCTAAACTCTCCACTCTACCTAACTTCACTATCCTTCAGTCTCCCAGGTTCATGACTTCAGTGTCATCCTCAGAGCTTCTCCCTTGCCCCATGTGCCAGATCAGTTGCCAAACATTGTCATTTCTATTTCTAAACATGTCTCATATCCTACCCACTCTTTCTTTGTCCTTCATTCTCATTCTCTCTCTCTCTTTTTAGTGAGGCAATTGGGGTTAAGTGACTTGCCCAGGGTCACACAGCTAGTAAGTGTTAAGTGTCTGAGGCCAGATTTGAACTCGGGTACTCCTGACTCCAGGGCCAGTGCTCTATCCACTGCGCCACCTAGCTGCCCCATCCTTCATTCTCAGAGAGGACCATGGCATCAGGAGGTGATGTCATGACTTGCAGTGAATTGGATTTAAGTGAAGCAGGGCTATGGAAAGTCATCAACCTCACTCTCTCCTCCAGAGCCATCTGGGTCCAGTGGCAAGATACAGATCAGGACAACTGGAGATGGCCCCAGATGTTTAAGGCAATTGGGGTTAAGTGACTTGCCCAGGCTCACTCAGCTAGTACATGTCTGAAGTCATAGTTAAACTCAGGACCTCCCAACTTCAGGTCCAATGCTTTCTCAGCTGTGCCACCTCTCTCTCTCTCTCTCTCTCTCTCTCTCTCTCTCTCTCTCTCTCTCTCTCTCTCTCTCTCTCTTTCTCTCTCTCTCCCTCTCTCCCCACAGTTACCACATTAGTTCAGGGTTTCATTAACACTTGTCAGGACTATTGCAATGTTCTCCTAATTGGTCTCCCTGACTCATCTCTCCTCACTCCAATCCATTCTCTACTCAGTTGCCAAAGTGATTTTCCCTAATCAAAAATCTCCAATTCCCCTACTCAGTAAGCTCCAGGTGCTTCCTCTAATATAAACCACAACCTTCTAATTTTCCTGTTAAAGCCCTTCACAGATAAGCTAGGTGACTATGGATAGTACACTGGACATACCTCCCAGGATTGTTGTGAGGATAAAATGACAGAATATTCGTAAGATATTTTGCAAACTTTAAAGTGCTATATGAATGCTTGCTCCTTAAAGCCCTTAGCAACTTAGAACTAACCTATCTTTTCAGCTTGATTATAGACTATTCCACTCTGTCATCTATAATCCAGGCAAACTGGCCTGTTCTCTGTTCTTCCCACAGTGCACTTCACCTTCACATCTTCTGTCTCTGTTCCTTAAACTATCCCTCCCACCCCCATGTCTGGAATTCACTCCTCCCTCACCTCTACTTGATGGAATCTCTCACTTTTTTCTAGATACAACTCGAGCATCGCCTTCTACATGAAATCATTTCTGACCCCCCCCCATTGCTAGCACCCTTCCTAAATACCTTGTAATTATTTTTATTACATACACATATATATTTTATTTATTTATATTTTATATACTTATATATGTACATTTTGTTTCACCATTAGAATATAAGTTCCTCAACAGCAGGGAATTTTTTTTTGTTTTCATATCCCCAAACATCACAGTACCTGGCACATAGTGGTCGATTAGCAAATGCTTGTTGATTGATTGATATGAGAGATGAAGGAAAAGAAAAAGTCAAAGATGACCCCAAGGTTTCAAACATGGGAAACTAGGCAAATGATGGTGCTATAAACAGAAAAGCCTCTTCTCGGTATCCATCTTCCTCGATGTCTCTGTACAATGCAACACCAGAGTAGAAAAGAAGTGGTTAAGTACAACTTAAGTTTGATGGAGGAGTGAGGGCAGTATAGGACAATAAAGTTACACACATATATAGTATATGTGTGTAAGCTTCACGTTTTTCTTTTTTTTTTTTCTTAGCAAAAACATTTATTAAGATGGTACGGATCAAGAACAATTGGCAGGCAGCTAGGTGGTGCAGTGGATAAAGCACCAGCCTGGTTCAGGAGGACCCAAGTTCAAATCCAGCCTCAGACACTTGACACTTACTAGCTGTGTGACCCTGGGCAAGTCACTTAACCCTCATTGCCCTGCCCCCCCAAAAAAGAACAATCGGTATAAAACATTGCTCACATATAACTAGGGAGAACTCCCCCACAAACACACACAACATCAGTGGGGAAAATAGGCAAAGACCTCACGAGGCACTAGTTGCAGGACCTAGCAATGGCAAAGGTACCTCCCAAGTCTTGGTATTTCAGGCACAGCAGCCTTTTTTTTTTTTTTGGCAGAGCAATGAGGGTTCAGTGACTTGCCCAGGGTCACACAGCTAGTAAGTGTCAAGCGTCTGAGGCTGGATTTGAATTCAGGTCCTCCTGAATCTAGGGCTGGTGCTTTATCCACTGCACCACCTAGCTACCCCCTTATGTAGGCCTTTCAATGTTGCTCCTTGGGTGCAGTCTCTGTTGGGCTGGTTGCTCAAGTGGATTCAAATCCGGCCTCAGGTACTCCTGAATCCAGGGCCAGTGCTCTATCCACTGCACCACCTAGCTGCCCCTCAAGTGGATTCTTGAGTGTCCTTTTCTTGAATCTGGGTATCTTTTCTGCTGCCAGGAAGTTTCTTTCATTGGAGCTATTTCCTCCCTTAGGAAGAATCTATATGGAATGGCTTCACATTTTTCTTTCTAAAGCCTGCCACTTCCATGACTCTAAAATGCTTGTATCTGATTCTAATTTCATATCATTCCATCTCTCTGTCTCTCTCTGTCTGTTTTTCCTCAAGACTCCCACCCTCTCAGCCAAGAAAATTGAATCTAATTTGCCCATAAATTCACTTTTCCTCCCTCTTCCTTATCTCAAAATCTCTTGACATCATCTTCCACCATCTTCTTTATTTCAGTCTTTCTTGAAGAAGTGGCCCTTCTCCTTGACAAGGTCAATCCCTAAAATACACTCTTTTTAAAAAAATATTTTATCTTTTCCAATTACATGTAAAAACAATTTCTAACCTTCATTTTTTAGAATTTTGAGTTTCTAATGCTCTTTTACACTCCCTCTCATTCCCCCATCATTAAGAAGGCAAGAAACTCCGGGGCAGCTAGATGGCGCAGTGGAGTCAGGAGGACCTGAGTTCAAATCCAGCCTCAGACACTTAACACTTAACACTTACTAGCTGTGTGACCCTGGGCAAGTCACTTAACCCCAATTGCCTCACTAAATTTAAAAAAAAAAAAAAGAAGCCAAGAAACTCAATAAATGTGCAGTCATGTAAAAACAGATTTTCCTATCAGTCATGTTGTGAAAGAAAACAGACAAAAGAGAAAAAAAGAAAGTTAAAAAATGTTTTAAAAAACAATGTGCTTTTTTTTTTACTTCTGACTATCCTCTCCCTCGTTCTGCACTCCCTTTTTTCACCCTTCCTTCCTTATTCTCTTCCCCTCCTAAATACTTTTGAGGAGGAATAGGTAAAAAGAAGACAGAGTAAATGTCATGGGAAGGGAGTGGGATGGAGGGAAATAGTTATGATGATTGATTATGTCAAAACGTATGGTACCTACTTTGCTGGGCTTTTTTTTTTTTTTACAGGGCAATGAGGGTTAAGTGACTTGCCCAGGGTCACACAGCTAGTGTCAGGTGTCTGAGGCTGGATTTGAACTCAGGTACTCCTGAATCCAAGGCCAGTGCTTTATCTACTGAGCCACCTAGCTGCCCCAAGCTGGGCTTTTATGAAGAAAATTCTCTGTCAAGCTTAAGGTACTATATACAGATTACAATGAACACTATCAGAAAAATAAAAAAACAATATGTTTTGATCTGCATTCAGATTTTATCAGTTCTTTCTTTGGAGACAGATAGCATTTTTTCATCATAAGGTCTTTAGAATTGTCTCAGATCTTTATGCTGCTAGAAATAGCTGTCATCTAAAGAATACTGTTGTTACTGTGTACAATGTTCTCATTCTGCTCGCTTCACTCAGCATCAGTTCACGTAAATCTTTCCAGGTTTTTCTGAAATTTGCCTGCTCATCATTCTTAGAACACAATAGGGGGCAGCTAGATGGCCCAATGAATAGAGCACTGGCCCTGAAGTTGGGAGTACCTGAGTTCAAATGTGGCCTCAGACACTTACTAGCTGTGTGACCCTGGGCAAGTCACTTAACCCCAATTCCCTTAAAACATACAGGGCCATCTCCAGTTGTCTTGATATATATCTAGCCACTGGACCCAGATGGCTCTGGAGGAGGGTATGAGTTTGGTGACTTTTCGTAGCTCTCCCTCACTTAAATCCAATTCAGGAAAAATCATTACATCACCCCAATGTTATGGTCCTATTCGAAGAACAAAGCACAAAGAACAACAACAATAGAACAATAGTATTCAATCACAATAATATACCACAATTTGTTCAGCCATTCCTCAATCTTTGTGCATTCCCTCAATGTCCAATTCTTTGCCACTACAGAAGGAATTGCTATAAATATTTTTGTACATATAGGTCCTTTTTCTTTTTAAAAAAATCTCTTAGGGGCAGCTAGGTGGCACAGTGGATAGAGCACCAGCCCTGGAGTCAGGAGGACCTGAGTTCAAATCTGGCCTCAGACACTTAACACTTACTGGCTGTGTGACCCTGGGCAAGTCACTTAACCCCAATTGCCTCACCAAAAAAAAAAAAAAGAAAAGAAAAAATCTCTTTGGGATACATACCTACTAATAGTTATTACAGGATCACATGATATACACAATTTTATAGCCCTTTGGGCATAGTTCCAAATTGCTCTCCAGAATGGTTGGATCAGTTCACAACTCTACCAACAACATATTACTGTCCCAATTTTCCCACATCCTTATCAACATTTGTTATCTTCTTTTTCTATCATATTAGCCAATCTGATAGTTGTAAGGTGGTACCTCAGAGTTGTTTTAATTTGTTTCATCTGAAAACTGCCTATTCATATCCTTTGACCATTTATCATTTAGATAATGACTCATATTATTATAAATTTGACTCAGTTCTCAATATATCTGAGAGATGAGGCCTTTATCAGAGAAACTTGCTATAAATCTTCTCCAGTTTCCTGGCTTTCCTTCTAATCTTGTATGCATTGGTTTTGTTTGTATAAAATCTTTTCCATTTAATGTGATCAAAATTATCCATTTTACAACCCATAATGCCCTCTGTTATTTAGTCAAAAATTCTTCCCTTCCTCATAGATCTGACAGGTGAACTATTCTATAGTCCCCTAATTTGCTTATGGTGTTCTATGTCTACATCATGTATCTATTTTGACCTTATCACCTTGGCTTTTAACCTTATCACCAGTGTGAGGTGTTGATACCTATTTTCTGCTTCCCAGTTTTCCCAGCAGTTTTTGTCAATTAATGAAATCTTGTGTTTTCAACTCTGTATTGTGTACCTAATCTATTCTATCAATCCACCATTCTATTTCTTAGGCAGTACCAGATAGTTTTGATGATTATTACCTCTTTGGTGTTTTGTTTTGTTTTGGTTGTTTTGCTTTTTTGGTTGTTTTTTGTGTGTGTGCGGGCAATGAGGGTTAAGTGACTTGCCCAGGGTCATACAGCTAGTGTCAAGTGACTGAGGCCAGATTTGAACTCAGGTCCTCCTGAATCCAGGGCCAGTGCTTTATCCACTGCACCACCTAGCTGCCCCTACCACTTTGTGATACAGTTGGAGATCGAATATGGCTAAGCTACCTTCCTTCACATTTTTTTCATTAATTCCCTTGATATTCATGACCTTTTGTTTTTCCAGATGAATTTTGTTATCGCTTTTTCTAGCTCCATAAAATAAATTGTTGGTAGTATGATTGCTATGGCACTGAAAAAAGTATATTAATTTAGGTAGAATTATTTCTATTATGTTGGTTCAGCCTATTTATGAGCAATTAATATTTTCCCACATGTTTAGATCTGACTTTGTGTGAAAAGAGTTTTACAATTATGTTCACTTAGTTCCTAGATTTGCCTTAGCCGGTTGATTTTATATTGTCTAGTTATTTGAAATGGAGTTTCTCTTTCTATCTCTTTTTGCCGGGTTTCGTTGATCATATATAGAAATGCTGATGATTTATGTCAGTTTATTTTATATCCTACAACTTTGTTAAAGTTGTTAATCGTTTCAAGTAGTTTTTTAGTTGATTGTCCAAGATTCTCCAGGTATGCCATCATATCATCTACAAAGAGTGATAGTTTTATTTCTCATTGCCTATTCTAATTTCTTCGATTTCTTCTTATTGCTATAGCTAGTATTTCTAGTACAATACTGAATAATAGTGGTGATAATGGGCATACTTACATCACCCCTGCTCTTATTGGGAAGCTTTCTAGCTTATACATATGTACTCTTGATCCTATCCGATTTTTCCCATCAGATTGCCCCCACCATCATGTCCTCTTTCTACACTCTTTAATCTCTTCCTATCTATTGATTCCTTCCTTACAGCCTACAAAAACACCTAAGTCTTCCTTATTCTTAAAAAACTCACTGGATCTTATCCTTTCCTCTAGGTATCATCCTATATTTCTCCTTCCTTTCTCAACCAAACCATTAAAAAAAAGCTACCTATACTTTGTGCCTTCAGTTCCTCTCCTCTTACACTTACATATATATGTGTGTGTGTATGCACACATATGTATATACACATGTGCACACATGTGACATGTATGCATGTTCATATAGATACGTTGCATGTGTGTGTCTGTGTGTAAAAGCAGTTAGGTGGCACAGTGGATAGAGTGCTAGGCCTGGAGTGAGGAAGACTCATCTTTCTGAGTTCAAATCTAAGCTCAGACACTGACTGTGTGACCCTGGGCAAGTCACCTAACCCTGTTTGCCTCAGTTTCTTCATCTATAAAATAAGCTGGAAAAGGAAATGGCAAACCACTCCAGTATGTCTGCCAAGAAAACCCCAAATGGGGTCACACAGAGTCAGACACAACTGAACAACAACATAAAACTTTCCCCATTAGAATATTAGAATTCTGCCTTGAAGGCAGAAACATTCTCATTTTTCTCTTTGTACTTGTAGCACCTCACACAGTGATTATTTAATAAATGCTTAATGAGAGAGTGAGTCACTGAATGAGTGGGCAAGTGGGTGGGTGGGTGAGTAAGTAAATGCTGTAGTAGTTCAAGTCCTGAGGAATCTGGCTAAATTTGTGCACTAGGAATCTCCTCCTCCCTTGGTTCTCAAGCTACCACAACAGTATCCTTGCTCACCAATTCTACCTCTCCTTTTGACTCCTCTTCCTCCCTGACTGTTCTTCAAGGTTCAACCCCCTGCTCTCTGTATACTTTTCCAGCTTCAGCTATCCCTTCCATGTTAATGACTTCCAAATCTATATGTCCATACATCTGTCTAGATCACCTTTCCTAAATCATTATTTAACTGTTACTGACCACAGGACTCGTTTCTCTCTTCTTAGACAATTTTGGCATCTGGTTTGTTTGGGTTTTTTGTTTTGTTTTGTTTTGTTTTCAGGGCAGTGAGGGTTAAGTGACTTGCCCAGGGTCACACAGCTAGTAAGTGTCAAGTGTCTGAGACTAGATTTGAACTCAGGTCCTCCTGAATCCAGGGCCAGTGCTTTATCCATTGCCCCATCTAGCTGCCCCCTTGGCATCTGGTTTGAATTTCTTCTTTTCCTCTGATGATTCCAACACCTACACTGACAATGAATTGAGCCCCTCACAGCTCTTCACTTGTGTTGACTCAGAATAGTAGAGGTGTGGTTTCTGGGATGTCCACAGTCAGCCAGCACAACTTCCCACCTGATGCACGGATCCCCTCTCCAACATCCCTGCCAAGTGGTTTCCTAATTGACTCTATTCATGTCTTTCTTCCCTCCACATTGGTCCCATATTCTAAATCTCATTATCACATTTCACTATTCTGCCTCAGAGATAGTGGACATGATGTTCCCCTATTCCAACTACATCTAACTTTTTCACTCCCCATATTCACTTTGCTTTCACTCAGACCTCTGATTACTCAATCTCTCTCTCTCTCTCTCTCTCTCTCTCTCTCTCTCTCTCTCTCTCTCTCTCTCTCTCTCTCTCTCTCTCTCTCTCTCTCTCTCTCTCTCGATTCCCCTGGTGTATTAAGCACCCACCCCCAGATACACTGGGCTCCTTATCCTCCTTGACCCCACATGAATCACTTCAGCCATGATCTCACCACCAACTAAATATCCTTACCTGATTGACCTTTGGCCATTACCATCTTCTCCATTCCATCTCCCAAACCACAGAATATTTCTAGAGGAAAACAGCATTGCGCAATGCTGTCTACTGCACTACAAATTCATCCTAACACCACATGGGCCATTCTCCCTGCCAGATAATGCTTTTATTTATCTCTTGTAAATGTAAAATATCATTATTACACTTAGAATATTACTATTATCACACTAAACCAAAGACATCAGAATAAGCTCCTTGTCCTCACCTAAACATATCTGTCTCTACATCTATCCCTTCATTCTTCCTTCCAGTCTCAGAGGAAAGAAGAGACATCTCTTCTCTCTATACCTGTGTCCATGATGCTCTCTCTTCCCAAGTCCTCTGACTGACTGCTACGAGACGAATCTTCAATGATAATAGGAATAATAGCAACTGTTATTTCTGTAAAACTGGCAGACTGATTTTTTGAAAATTCTTCCCAGATAGTATGATGGAGTAGGAAGTCCTGGGATAGGAACTAGAAGAGACCAGGGTTTGAATTCTGAGTCTAGTACTTGACAATTTTGTGACTGTGGGCAAGTCACTTAACCTTTCTAAGCCTCGCTTTGTACATCTATATAAATTGAAGATAATAATAACTATAGTCCTTAACCCTACAGGGCTGTTGTGAGGATCAAATGAGATAATTTGTTTAAATTGCTTTATGAACCTTAAAGTGCTAAAAAAAAAATTATGAGCTATTATAACCACTCAAAAACTTTCAGTCACTCCTCATTTCCTTCCACATTAAGTCTAAACTCCCACCTACCTCCCTCAGCCATCTGCCATCTCTCCTCCTATTCTCCCCATCCAACTTTATGGGTCAATATTTCAAGAACTGTAATCTGTCTATATGGTTTTAAAGAGCTACCTGAGGCTCAGAAAGATTTAAATGATTTACCTGTAGTCATATAGCTAGCTAGCAACAGAAGATGGAATTTGGACCCAGGACTTCCTGACTCCAAGTCTGGCACTTTAACCACTAGGCCTGGGTACCTCTAATCATACCCTATTTCTGTCTATTCCTAAACACTGACACCCCTCCCACACTCTAGTTAGGCAAGTATCTTCACTGTCCCTAGATGTCATGTCTAAGCCACCTCTAAGCCTTCCCTTGTGTTGTGTTGTGTCATTTATTCAACAAATGTTTATTGAGCACTACTAAGTGTTAGCAGCTTTATTACTCTCTCTCTTCTCATCCTCTCCTCCATTAGGAGCTGCACTAGATTTGGAGAGGAAAATAAACTGGGACAGATGACTTGCTTCTTACAAGTCACCTACTTCACACAAGTCCCAACTTCTCTAAGCTTCAGTAACCTCTTTTGTAAAATAAGAGTCAAACTAGACAACTTCTAAGCATCCTTCCACTTCTGAATCTATAACCTTATGGTCGAATATTACTCGTGACTTAAGTTCCATCCCAAATCTCATGCTTTCTATGAAGTGGTCTCTCTGACTATACATACCATGGTGACCTTGTATGAATTTTTTTTTTTTTTTTAGTGAGGCAATTGGGGTTAAGTGACTTGCCCAGGGTCACACAGCTAGTAAGTGTCAAGTGTCTGAGGCCGGATTTGAACCCAGGTACTCCTGACTCCAGGGCCGGTGCTCTATCCACTGCGCCACCTAGCTGCCCCGACCTTGTATGAATTTCAACAGCAATGCCTAATGCAGCATTTCATCATTTAACATTTTGTATTATTTGATCCTGTTCTATATGTTTCTTTGTGTCTCCCCCTATCTAAATTGTAACTTCCTTGAAAGCAAAGGCCAGGTTGTAGACTTCTACCTTCTTCATAATCCTTTCCACACAGTAAGCACTCGACAAATTGGCAGCTGATTGATCGATTGTTGGGCAGCTGAAAGCCAGAGATAAGAAGTCAGTGTGTCGGGGGTAAATAAAGCTTGAGTGCCAAGAACATGTAAGCTTGTCGATGGAAATAGGAGTGGAAAGGGGGATTGTGTCTGGGATGGGAGGTTTAGTATAAGGGATGGGGACATAAGTCCCAAGTATGGGGAACAAGTGTCAGTCAAAGGACAAGTGCCAAGGATACAGGGATATGCTGAGGCTTGGGGATGTGTCTGAGACAGAATAAGAAAAGACAGATATGTGTCAGGAAGAGGGAATATGTGTCAGAGAGAGGACAAAGTGTCACATACAATGGCTGAGTCTCAGAGGTGAAGAATGTGTCAGGAACTGAGAGATAAGTGTCAGATGTAAAGATAAGCATCAGGAATGAGGGATAAGTATGGAGTAGAGAGATAATTGTCAGGAACAGGAGATAACATCAGGGATGTAGATAAGTATCAGAGATGTGGAGATGGGTAAGGAAGTGGGGAGGGGGAAGGGAAGGGCAGAGACAAGGAAGATGGGAGATAGGCATCCCAAATGGAAGATGATAAGAATGGAGAAACAAACACCAAGAGATAATCAATTTCAAGGATGGGGAAAATGTCGTAAGTATCAAGGATGGCAAATAAATTCCAAGTTTTTAGGGTGACCATAGAGGCAGCATCAATTCCATGTGGATCAAGACAGGCTTGGAGTCAGAAAGATTTCCTAAATGGGATTGTATGACAAAAGTCAGTTAAACCTTTCTTCCTAATAAACCCAAAAAACCCAAGACCCACCTCTGACACCAGCAGCCTTACCCTGGATAAGTTTTTTAACTACCACCTGCTTCAAGCCACTCTTTATGACTTCTTTTTTTTTTCTTTTCTTTTCTTTTTTTTTTTTTTTTAGTGAGGCAATTGGGGTTAAGCGACTTGCCCCGGGTCACACAGCTAGTAAGTGTTAAGTGTCTGAGATCAGATTTGAACTCAGGTCCTTCTGAATCCAGGGCCTGTGCTCTATCCACTGCGCCATCTAGCTGCCCCTCCTTATGACTTCTAAATCACAGGCTGCTATTCTGCTTTGATAGAGGGAGTTTCCATGCTGAGAGTTATTCCACACACTGATAAAAAATACTGATTTTTCCTGTATTCATGTATTAGAGGAATGTGTTGGTGATGTTGGATAAGCATATGGGATGGTGAATGTGTCAAGGATGGAGGAAATGTCAAGGGTAGGTAGATAAGCCTCAGGTTTAGGGGGAGAAATGTCAGGTTTGAGAGGAAAACACTGGGCTAAGTCTCAAGAATCAGAACTAAATGCTGGACCTCAGATTTAAGTGACAAAATGGGGTGCCGCTATAACATTGTCTCAGGGCAAAAGAGTGGAAGAAGAGAGATGGGGATGGTTGTTGTACAAGATCTTGAAAGGTCATTCTAAGCATCCTCCTGTCTCTGTTCTCATTCCTGATCTAAAAGACCCCACTGAATCTCACTTAGAAGTATAGATCTTTCCCCTTTGGAAAGAAAGAAGGGAAACAACTGAGAGGAGGAGGGATTCCTGCAGCTAGAAATAGGGACTAGAGGTGGGACAGTTGTTTAAGGGATGGGAAAGGCAAACATGACTTCCTGACTCTGTCACTAACTCAGTAGGCCTCCATTTCCTCATCTGTGGAATGGAGATAATTCCTAGGATGGCTGTGAGAACTAGATGAGAGAGCAGATGCAAAAGTGTGTGGAGAAGTATGAGGTGCTGTGGGAGAAATGCAATAGGGTTCTCTCCATTTAGGGCATAAAATGTAAGCTCTTGAGGGCAGAGACTGGTTTATTTTGCTTGACATCTTTGTATTCCTAGGTGGTACAATGATTAGAGCACCTGACCTGGAGTCAGGAAGACCTGAGTTCAAATATGGCCTCAGACACTTACTATGTGGACAAGTCACTTAACCCTGTTTACCTCAGTTTCCTCATCTGAAAAATGAGGTGGAGAAGGAAATGGCAAACCACTGCAATATCTTTGCCAAGAAAACCCCCAAAAGGGGTCACGAAGAATAGGACACAACTGAACAACAACATTCCCCAGTTCATAGAACAGGGCCTGACAAATTGTAAGCCCTTAATAAATGCTTGTTGAAAGAATGAATGAATAAATGCCCGGTCCAAGGCATGTGCTAAAATCAAGAACTTCTGAATCCCTCTTCAACCCTCAACCAATCAATCAATAAACATGTATTAAAAGCACTGATCTCTCAGCATATCCTTCAGTTACTTATCTCTCAGAGCTCCCTCCTTGATTCCATGCTCAGGAATTCAGGAACCTTTAATGATGAAGGGAGGTGAACCAACAGGAAGCAGGGAGATTTAATGAGTGACACAGGGGTACCAGGGTGAGGGGCGTTTAGACTCCAAATCTGGCTTTTATTGAAAAATGTTAGAGAAGAGGAGGTGAGGCAGAAGCCTCTTCTGGGGTCACTAATAGGCTAAGGGGCAGAGGGTCCCCCCCACCAGGTATTCCTTTATTCCCACTTCACTGAGGACAGAGGGTTTGAGAATGAGCTGATGCTGCTGGCACTAAAGATGCCAGGAGTCATCAAAGCCTCCAACCAAGAGGAGACCCAGAGACTATTTCAGCTAAACACAGCCAAGGAAAGGAGGGGAGGAGGTGGCCAAAGTGGTGAAGTGGAAGGGACCCTGAGACTCCCCAAAGGGGGGTCCCCAGAATATCTCAACCTCCCCCAATTCATTAGGGATGAGATGAACAGTTGATGGAGGAAAGGGGAAGGTGAGAAAGAGCAAGGCCTGGAAGAAGACTGCAGCCTGAAAAACTGAAGTTCAAGGCCAGAATGCCCTGGTATAATGGGGAGGGGAGGGGAGGGGAGGGGAGGGGAGGGGAGGGGAGGGGAGGGGAGGGGAGGGGAGGGGAGGGGAGGGGAGGGGGAGGCTCTAGAGAAGGAGAAAAGTGCTGCTAGCCGCTGGTCTGCTGCTCCTGCTGGCGTATGAGATTGGCGATTGGGCTGGTGATTCCACCTATCAAGGTCCAATACTCATCAAAGCTGATCCGACCGTCGTGGTTGGCATCCAGGTTCTGAATGAGCTTGTCAGCTGCCTTCCTGTTGCCCGTGTCCTGGGAGGGAGGCAATGGTCAGTAAGACCAGTGGTAAAGGGCCCCTGGGGATTGGGGGCAAGCTGGGCAGCCAAGGTCAGAGTCCAGGGCCAGAGGCAGTGGGATATATGGGGAGAGACCACTGGATTTGAATCAGAGGACCTGAGTCCCTATTATTTACAACCTCTGTGCCCTTGACCTAGTTACTCCCCCTTCCCTGGGCCTCAGTTTTCTAATCTGTAAAATGAGGAAGCTGGACTAAGTGACCTGCAGGGTCCCGAGCCTATCACTCAGTTGAGGCGGCAGTCACTTACCACCTCCCACCTCCCGCCCCCCTCTTTCCCCTTAGAGATTTCAAAACAAAGGAAGGTCTGTCCACCAGCCCCACTCCAGGCCTCCTGGGCATACAGCCCACAGCCCTCTGGGAAATTTCCCTGTGGGTGGGGGTGGGGGTGGGGGTGGGGGGCGGGAATGGAAAGGGGTCCAATCCCTTACTGTCAACATGTGGTTGAGTTCTTTCTGCAGCATTTTTCGGAAACTGCTTTTGCTGATCTTGTTCCGAACGAGGCTGTGCTTGGAAACGTATTTGTAAAAGTTCACCACCAGGACTTGGATCGCCTGTTCCAGCTCTGTATAGCATTCCTCGGCCATCTCACCTGCTCAAAGGTCTGAAGGGAAGGAGTGGGGATAAAGGAAAGCCCTCCTGGGGCAAGCCTCCGCCCCACAGGGCCGGCCCGCCTCTCCCGACCCTGGAGGGAGGAAGCGCTCCCCCACCGGGAGGAGGTAAGAGAGCGCTCTCTGGCCCTGGGAACAGAGGGGAGGGTGGGTGTAGGGGCTACAATCTGGAATGAGAATTATGTGGCTCCCCCATTCCAGGTGTTTCCCCCATCCAACCACCCAGACAGGTCCTTCCAGTTCCTCCCCAGCCTCGGGCCCGAGGCTAGGAGCATAGCAGAACCCCAACTGTGAGAGAGGCTCCCGTGGGAAGAGAGACCGACTCTAATTGACAGCCCCTCCCAATCCACACCCTAGCCCCTCCCAGGTATCCTCAGACCCCTCCCACCCACACCTTCCGGGGGTTAGAGACCCTCTCCCAGGCTTTTCCCTCAGCCCAAATTCAGAGCGGAATAATTTTTCCAACCGAACACAGACGTCCTGGGATTAGATTTTGTAGGGAGACCCTCCCCCCATTTTCCCCCAGCCCAAATTCAGAGTGGAATAATTTTCCCAATCCCACACACACCTCCTGGGATTAGATTTATAGGGAGATCCTCCCCCCATCTTTCCCCCAGCCCAAATTCAGAGTGGAATAACTTCCCCAAGATTAGACTGAGATTAGTTGCAGAGAGACCCACAACCTCCCCCTACACACACACACACACACACACACACACACGGTCACAGGCAAAGTGCCTAAAGCTGTGGCCACAGCTGCAGCCACCCGCTGCTGTATCTCTGGGGCCCTTTCCAACTAGACAGGCCCCACAATCCGCACCCCATACCCCACTGTGCTCCATGGCACAGGCTCACATAGAATGTGAGAATCTCATCATTAGAAGGGACCCCCCACCCCCCAGCTACCCACACAGGTCATCCAGCTCAAACCGTACCTTAGCAGCAATCCCCAACAAGTGGTTCTCCGATCTCTTCTGGGAGACCTCTAGCACCGAGGTAGCTCCTCTCTCTTTAAGCAACCCCCTCCAAACTGGCCCTGGCTCACAACTCTCCGCCCTAGCTCTAGTTCTGGGAATCCTCTTGTTACACGAAATGGAGCCAAGGTCTTTCTCCAGACCCAATCCCTCCGTTCCTCCGGGCACACCCAGCCTCGGCCACTGAGCCCAGCTGTTCTAGGACATCACTCTTACTAAGCCACCACAATTCGGCTTCCTCCCCACAGCCCAGAGTGCAGGACAGACGCACATCCCAACATCCTAGTATCCTGAATAACAGGATATGAGGGAAGGTGTAGTGAGTGGGGGATGGGAGGGGGGGGTGGCAGGCAGGATCTGCTCTGTGATTCACCACCCGTGCCCAAGTTAATCTAATAATTCGGCACAAGCCCCACATAATAATAACCGACACTTAGAGGAAGTTTGCAAAACCTCCGACAACAACCATTATTATCCTCCCCTTTTTTACAAATGTGGAAATGGAGGCAAAGAAAGGTGAAATGACTTGCCTGTAGTTAAACTGCTAGGAACTGTCAGAGAGAGGGTAGATCTGAACTCAGATCTTCCTCACTCTCCAAACTAACACTAACCACAAGCCACAGTACTGTCCCACCTCCCCATTACTTGGAGGGAAGTAATAATAACAATAATTATTAATAACTGCACCTACTCCTGTTTCCATAACACTCAAAGGTTTATAAAATGCTTTCCTCACAACTATTCTATACAAACCCTGAGTTTTCCTGCTTTCCTTTTAGGTATTGTCTTCTATTAGAAAGTCAGCTCCTTGTGGGCAGCTAGGTGGCACAGTGGATAAAGCACTGGCCCTGGATTCAGGAGGACCTGAGTTCAAATCTAGCCTCAGACACTTGACACTTACTAGCTGTGTGACCCTGGGCAAGTCACTTAACCCTTATTGCCCTGCCCGAAAAAGAAAGTCAGTTCCTTGAAGGCAGGAAATATCTTTGGTTTTGTTTGTATTTGTGCTCAAAGAATTTAGCACAGGAGCAGCTAGGTGGCACAGTGGATATAGCACTGGCCCTGGATTCAGGAGGACCTGAATTCAAATGCTGACTAGCTGTGTGACCCTGGGCAAGTCACTTAACCCTCATTGCCCTGCCCAAAAAAGAAAGAAAAGAAAAAGAAAGTCAGCTCCTTGAAGGCAGGAAATATCTTTGGTTTTGTTTGTATTTGTGCTCAAAGAATTTAGCACAGGAGCAGCTCGGTGGCACAGTGGATATAGCACTGGCCCTGGATTCAGGAGGACCTGAGTTCAAATGCTGACTAGCTGTGTGACCCTGGGCAAGTCACTTAACCCTCATTGCCCTGCCCCCCCCAAAAAAGAACTTAGCACAGTGACTGGTACACAGTAAACACTTAATAAATGCTTGTCGCCTGCCTGAACATATTATTATTCCCATTTTAGAGATAAGGAAACTGAGTCTCAGAGAAGATAAGTAATTTGTCCAAAGTCACATATCTAATATACGTCAGAGCTTTTACTTCTATCCCTTTTTGCTCATCCTAGGTGAGTTAGGAGGTACAGATTTGTAGACTGGAGGACATTCCAGCTCCAGGGTCTGGATGCCCATCCTTACCCACTACTCATTCTCCAAGGCCTGCCTGGAACCTAAGATGGAAGATACTAGTCTACATACAGATGCTCTGACTAGGACCATTCCATTGCTTCCTGAACATTTATGTACTAATGAAGTCCTCTTCCTGACCCTCCTGCCTGCTTTTAGATAATCAAATCACCTTCAATGTCCAGGTCCAGTCTGGGCCTGTTAATTTACTCCCAGTGCCTGGGAGCAACTAAAATAGGGCTTTCAGCAAGGATGAAAGCTCAAAAGCAAAGCTCTCCCGGCATCCGCACTCTCCTCCAGCCCGCATGCCTCATCTACTCCTGCCTCCTTGGTTTTCCTTATGCCAACAGCAGCCATTTTTTTCCAAACCAAAACTTGGGACACAAAGTCTGACAAAAGACATTTCACAGAACCCTGTCTGATCTCATCTGTTCCCATGGGTTCAGTGATTATATCTAGGCAGATGATTCCCAGATCTCTCTTTCCAGCCCTAGTCTCCTAATCTCCAGTACCATACCACTGCCCATTAGCCATTTCCAATTAGATGAACCGTAAATATCTTGAACTCAATACTTTTTTTTTGAGGGGCAATGAGGGTTAAGTGACTTGCCCAGGGTCACACAGCTAGTAAGTTGTCAAGTGTCTGAGGTCACATTTGAACTCAGATCCTCCTGAATCCAGGGCTGGTGCTTTATCCACTGCACCACCTAGCTGCCCCCAACTCAATACTTTTTTAAAACTCAGCATTCAATATTTTGAGCTCAACGTGTCCAAACCAGAACTAAATTATCTTTCCCCCAAATAATCACCCCTCTTCCTAACTTCCCTATTTCTGTAAAAATCACCATCATCTTAGTCATCCAGGTTCTCAGCTTCTGAGTCATCATTGACTATTCACTGTCTGATTCAGTACCTCTATATCAATCAATCATCAGGTCTTATAGATTCTGCCTCCACCCCTCTCAAATCTGCCCCCTTCTCTCCACTCATATGACAACCACTCTAGGATAGATTCTCATCAACCTCTCACCTGGGCTCATTCGATAGCCTCCTAATTGATTGTCTTGGCTGAAATTTTTTCTCTCTCTAATTCATCCTCCACTCAACTGCCAAAGTGATATTCCTAAAAGACCAGTCACTTCCTTGCTTAAAAACCTCCAGTGACTCTCTCTATTCCCTCTGGGATAAAATAAAGCTCCTCTTAATGTCCTCAATGATCTGGTTCCATCCTGCTTTTCCAACCCTATTACACCTTATTCCCCTTCCCAAATTCTATGATCCAGCCAAATTGGCCTTCCTGCCCTTCCTCACACATGACACTCTATATGCCATCTCCTACCTCTTGTTCTTTGCATCAGCTGTCCCCCATGCCTAGAATACCCTCTCTCCTCACCACCCCTGCTTACAATCCTTATCTCCCTTCAAAATTCAAGGCCTTTCCTGATTCCCCCCTCCCAAATGAATTTTCATTTGCTTTATACATACCTTATTGTATGATGCAGAATGTCACTGTAGAATATTAGCACCTTGTTACTGTAGAATGTTATTATAGAATGTTAGCTTCATGAAGTGTTGCCTAGCACCTAATAAGTAAGCATTTCATAAATGCTTGTTGATGGATTGATTGATTAAAAGTAAATACGTTTGGGGAGCAGCTAGGTGGCACAGTGGATAAAGCACCGGCCCTGGCTTCAGGAGAACCTGAGTTCAAATCCAACCTTAGACACAACACATACTAGCCGTGTGACCCTGGGCACTTAACCCTCATTGTCCCCCCAACAAAAGAAAAAGGGAAAAAAAGCAAATACATTTGGGAGGCAGCTAGGTGGTGTAGTGGATAAAGTACCAGCCCTGGATTCAGGAGGACCTGAGATACTTAACCGACCTTAGATACTTAGCATGTACTAGCTGTGTGACCCTGGGCAAGTCACTTAAACCTCATTGCCCCACAAAAAAAAATTTTTAAGTAAATATATTTTTCGTTTCTTGAAATTAAACCTATCCCAGAAAATCTAGGATGTGTATAGTACAAGTAGCCCTCAAACTACTCTCCCAGCCAGGTATCCCCTAACCCTTATGCCTTTTTTTAACTATTTGAATACCACCCCAGCTTCCCAAGTTCTGAACTCCTGCAATATTCATTTATCAAGATACTGCTCCTACATTTCACCACATACCTCCTCCTGCTATTAGTAGTTAACTAACATGCACTGTCTTGTCTCCCCAGCTAGGTTAGAAACTCCTTGAAAGCAAAAACTGTGAATTTATATTCCTCATGTTTAACAGAGTTCCCCAAGAAAGTCAAAGTGTTAAATGGATAATTATTATGCCCTTGTCCCCCATTCCACTCTTCCCTCAAGTCCTGACCATCAGTATTCTAGGTCCTAGGCATGCATTCTGGGACCTATCAAGAGCTTATGAACATCGATGTTTAAGGGACTTTTAAGGAAGAAAGCATGGGTTGGGAGGGAAGGGAAAGGGCAGGCATTAGAATCCCATTTTTCTTAGATCATAGGACTTGGAGCTGGAGTTCTTGGAGATCACTTAGTCCAACCCACCCATCGCATGGATAAGGTAACCATAGCCCAGGGAAGGTAATCACATTGTCCAAGGTCACACAGATGAAAAACTGTAGAGCAAAGTCAGGTCCTCTGACCTGTGCTTTCCACTGTACCACACTACCTCTATCAGGACTCAGCTCACATACTCCTTCTTCCATCAAGTCTTTCCTGATCTAGTCAGAAACAACTGTCCTTGCTTTGACATGTGTTCTTATCATGTTACGGTATGTAAAAAATCCACTTGGACATGTGTCATCCTTCCTACTAGATTGGAATCTACAGGTCAGGAACCTTGGCTTACTCATCTTTGTAACACACACACACACACACACACACACACACACCTGCCCCAAACATAGTATCCTGTACACAGTAGAATAAATAGAATAAAAATTAATGTTTGTTGGATGAAATTGAACTCAGTTGGGTTGGTCACTGCCCCCTCTTTGACTAGGAACCCCTTCCCCCCACTCTCTTCCTTAGCTCCTTCCCACAAGCCCTTAGGGGCCTGAATTCAGTCAGGAAAGAGATTAATGTCAGTTTGGGGGCACAAAGGGTACTGGGGGAATAGGAAGGGTTCAGTTAAGTGTATGTGGAGGGGGAGAATCTCAAGGGACACCTGCATTGTTGGACCTTCTCCCAAGAAAACAAAGATCAACCTAGCAGAGTCAGGGGCCAAGCCTGCTCCCAAAAGGATCTGAGGACCAGGGGAAAGAAGGGAGGCTCCGCATGGGAAGAAGATCAGAAAGACCCAAATCCCACGGAAACTATCCCAGGCTTCAGAGAGTACCGACCTTCATCTCAGGACTAAGTCCCCAAAAGGGGAGGAGACAGAGAAAGGAAAGGGTGGGGGACATACCAGTTTATCAGATGGTGTCCCTCTGTTCCCTCTCCTCACTTACCTCCCAACCACCCTTTCCTTCCTTCCTTCCTTCCTTCCTTCCTTCCTCATGGTATTTCTTTAACCAGAAGGGTCCTTCCCAGGGCTGCCCTGAAACTAAGATAGGGAAGGCAAAAATGGGAGGGGGGGGGAATGCTGAAAGATCTGGCTCCTCTGTCCTCAATTGGTCTCTGGACCACCCTGGGGAGTCTTTTTCCTAGGGCTGCCCCTCTCTGTGCCTTGGTTCTCATGCACTGCTCAGAACATCCACCCCAATACACTCCACCCTTGCTCCCTATGTAACATGGGCAACCCAGGAGATAGATAGCATCTGAAAGATACCTAGAAATCCTCAGAGAGCAGTGAAATGCAAGGCATCATTACCTTCTCTTCTCCCCTGGGGGTGGCAGACTGGCTTGGCCACTAGGCCCATCCCTAACCACCTTCATTCACCCAGCCCACAGCCGTCCTCTCCCATTCCACTGCCTCCCCCGCTTTAACTCTGCTCACCCCACCCTCCTGCTGATCCCAACCCCTTTTGGAGAGTCTTAGGCCGAGCAGATCTGGGGAGAGGATGTGCATGGGGTGTGTGCAGCTTGGACTTTGCCATTTGGCGGGGTCTCCCGCCTGTACTCAAGTAGAAGGGGAAACGAGAAGGTTGGAGTGTTAGTGGAGCAGGGCAAGGTAGAGTTTAGGAATAGAATCCTTTTCCCAGTTCAGAAATCCCTCCCTCAGCGTGGGCAGAGAAACCTCAGTAAGGGATCTCTCATCTGGGGTCTCAGTCTCTCAGAGTCTTGGCCTTCTCCTAGGCTGATTCATTTGTGTCCAAGGACACAAATGTCCCCTCCTCTGCCCTCCAACCATGTTCACAGCCCCACTGAAGCCTTGCTGACTTCTCCAAAAAAGACCAAAGACCAAATTACCCCCCAACACATATCTCCCTGAAACTCCTAATCCTCGGCTCTCTTTCCCTCCCTTCCCTTCTCACCCCCCCCCAAATGTTCCTCTTGCCAGCTGCACTCCTGACCCTTAGGCCCCTTCCCGCCCCACCCAGAAACTCCACAGTTTTCAACAATACCCCCAAGCTGTTCCTCCAAACCATCTCTCCCCCCACTCCCCCTGCCTCCTACCTTTGGCAGCTCAACTCCCTCACTCACCTCTCTAAAACACCTGTGGCAGATTTAGAGGCGCCTTGACCTGCCTTCCGATATGCCCCTCCCCTCCCATAGCCACTCCACCCTTAGCCAGTTTTCACTCTAAATCAAATTCTTCTCAATTACTCCAAGAACCTGACACATACCCTGCTCTCCTCAGAACCCAGCTTGGAGACCCACCGTCAATTTTGACCCTCCCTTCTACCTCCCTACTCTGCCCAGCTTAGAATTCTTGTCCTATAGATACTGTATAGGAGGGAGAGGCCATTCATTCATTCATTCATTCATTCAGAGCTCCAGCCCCAGAATCCCTCCTCTCCTGAAGATGGTAGAATCTGCTCTGGGCCATGAACTGTTCTGCACTATTCTCAAGGCTGTTGAGAACTCTCCAGCCCTAGCTTTGTGACATCTTGCCCACTGCACCCCATCTCCTTCCACCTACTCCAGCTCATTTCCCAGAATTCCCCTTGGGCCCATAAGCACTAAGAGATCCGCTCTCACATGATGCCTCTCAACCATATCAACTCTGGGAATCCTTAAACCATTGATTTTACTGATACATCTTCACCATTCTTGCCTCATCCCCCTTAGATCTATCTCCCCCACAAACACACACATACCTGCCCTCTCCCTGCTTTTGGATGATGTTGAAAGTATGAAAGCACCTGAAGGTGAGTCTAATTCCATTCCAGATCCAGGTACAGCTACACACACACCCACACACCCCTAGCTTCTTCTCAGCCCCTTGGAACCATTGAGGAGTCTAAGGTACCTGGGTTACACCCAGGTACCCCTGGTTCCTAGAATTGGTTGGGAAGGTACTATCTGAGGCTGAGCTGTACAGGTGTGTCCACACCACGCAGAGTGGTTCAAGCTAAAACTTGTTTCCTTCCCCAGGTGAAGAAGCCCAAGCTGTTCTTTCCCCCATTCCCCCCCAGCTATCCTGATCCCTTGCACCTCCTCCTGTCACCACTCCCTTCATGCTCGCCTGCACTAGGCCCCGCTTTTCCCCTCTTTGGATTCTGTTCATCTCCCCACCCCCAAAAGGGAACTAGGCCTGTACACAGGGAGCTGGGAGGATTGTGAGGGGTGAAACTTGCTTTCATTTTACTTGATCTTGCTTTTTCTTCCCCCAGGAGTGGGCACTGAGGCCTCCTGGTCATTGACCTGGTATAACCGAGGATGGATCTGGTCTACCTGGGCTCAGGGTCCTCCCACCTGCTTGCTCCTCCAATAACGTCCGTCTGTACTGCTCCACTTGGCTCTGCCTCCCTATTCACCCAAACTTGGCCCTCCCTAAATAAATCATTAACTACCTGTTCCCTCCAGGCTCACTCCTGGCCTGGTCTGCCCTCTCCCCCTCCCCCCTAACCTCAACCACAGAGCTCTGCCCTTACCCCAGCTCTGCTGGCTCTGCTGCACTCTCCCTTCCTCCCCTCGGACTCGGCACTCCACCGTCTCACTCCTTCCCTTCTCCCACTAGCCCCAAGGCTCTCCCGGTCTCACCTGCCTCCTTGAGTCCTCCTCCTCCAGCGGGTCTCTCCGGCCTGACTTCAGGTACTGCCAAGTAGTTCCTGGACCTGCCCAGACTCCTCCCTGACTTCTTCCCAAAGTCTCCCCTAACTCCCTCCCTGATTTGCCTGACTGAGCTGGCTGAGTGGGGATATAAAGAGACTTAACTCAAGCTTTACCTGGCCGTGGGGTTGGGCCCTTGTTAAAGAGACACACACCTCCCCCCCCCCCCCCCCCCCCCCCCCCCCCCCGCTCCGAAAGGGTGTGCCAGGGAGGCTGGCTCTCCCCCAATTTACCCTCCCTCTTATTCCCCACCTTAGTCATCCCTCCCTGAAGTAGCAGAGAAAGGGGCTGTCATCAGCCACCTGGTTCACCTGGGTCATTCTGGGGACTAGTTTCAGTGGCCATAACTCACCCTTGCAGACAGACCAGTTAGCATACCAGCCTGGCCCGGCCCAGCCCAGCCTTGGGCAGGACAGGGAACCAGACTAGCCCTTACATTCCATACCCAAAGCTGAATTCCTTAGGCCTTGGGCTTCCTGCTCATTTAGTCAGAGAACAACAGAACCCCTGGAGCCTTGCATTCTGGACCCAACTGGGGATCAACCCAGTCCCCACTACTTCAAAATCCCAGCCTTCCTTCCGCAAAGGGTCCTAGGCATTTTCACCCTTTTCTTAGACAATTCCTTCCTTTCCTTCATTGCCCTTCCTAGGCACCAAAAAAATTGTGATGGGATACCTGGCTCCTTCACTCCCCCCTACCACACCTAGTCTCTCTGGAAACCAAGAAAGGTAGCTGTGATATTTGGGGGAAAGCACTGTCTCTGGAGTTAGGAGAGCTAGGTTCAAATCCCGGCTCTTCTACCAATAAGCTGTGTGACCTTAGATAAATCAGTTAACATCTCTGCAGCTATTTTCTCATCTGCAAAATGGGAATGATGATACCTCTACTATCTACTTTACAGAATTGTTATAAGTAACACATGAAATAATGTAAAGTGTTTTGTAAACTGTAAATCCATATATATGTACATAGGCATATATAGATTTATATATACATATATGGATGTGTTTGTAGATATGCATATATGTGTGTTTTCATTTATATATATGCATATATAAAAGCTATTATTATTTCCAGGAAAACAGTGACTACCAGATTATGCACCAATAAAATGAGGCCCAGAGGCCCCCTCAACAAATAATCACCTAGAGGGCTCAAAGCCAAGATAGGTAAGCAGATAGCCTACTGTCCAGTCCAGGAGCCATCCTTGTTTAGCCTCAAAGGAACAAACGATAGTCATTCATTTCTACTACTTGCAACTACTGAGTAGCCATGACCAACACCCATTCTCACCATGAGGTTCCAGGTCCTCTCTCCCTCCAAGATGCAGAAGAAAGTCTTGAACCACAACACCATATTTCTTTCTTTTTTTTTTTTATTAAATCAAATGATACAAAACGACCATCATTCCACAAATGCCCAAAGCACCAAGCCCCCTCACCCTCAAAATCACACCCTCCCTAGTCCCAGGCCAACTACTGTCCTCTCTGCCCACCCCTTCCTTTTCTAAAGGGATAAAACCCTAGAAAGGTTAGGGTCCCAGGATGTGTGGGTGGAAGAAGAGAGGGAGAGGAAGGAGGAAAGGAGGAGAAAGGGACCTGTCCCGGCTGGACGGTTATACCTCAGAATGGAGTGAGGGCCAGAAGCTCTTTTAGCACCAAATATCTAATCTCCTAGCCCCCATACCCATCCCTCCCTTAAATCAGTCCCCAGATCCCTTCTGAATGCCCTCTCCACTCCAGTTCATGCCACCATCGTCCCTAAAAATCTGACCCTCCACCTTGTTTCCCCTCCTGTACCTTCTACTTTGCAGGGACCCCAATCCTACCTCCCAAAACCCTAGGGAGCATTCAATGGGATGAATGCCCCAGTAGGAGAGGAAGGTATACACAAAGTCTTAGGGGGGGAGGAGGTGGATAGGGTGGGGAGCTGGGGTAGAAGAGAGAAACTTTTATTTTTATGTTTACACAGTCTGAGGGTGGGGTGGCTTCCCACCCCTTCCCAAGACTCCTGGGTGGTGGTGGGGGAGGCTCAGTTTCCCCGAGTCAAGTTCTCTAGCTTCACGCTCTTGGCTGCTTCTCCGATTAGTTCCCAGAAGCTCCCAAACTCTAACTTGGAGTCATTGCAGCTGCCCAAGTTGGCGATTTTCTCATCCAGCCCACAGCTGCCCTGAGGAAAGACAGGGATTGGAGCAGAGGGGAGACACCCACAGCTCAGAAAGACAGTCTCCAGCCTAGCCTTCCCACCCCACCCCACTCCAACCCTCCAAGGAAAGACATAGGCCCAAGGAGAGGCCCTTTCCCCCAACCTATTCAATCAACAAGGCTTTATTATAAGCCCAAGGGGGAAAAGGAGAGCAAGAAATGGGGGAGTGCAGGGACAGACATCCCCAGGGACACAGGGCTCAGATGCTTGGGTCTTCCATACCGGCATAAGGTGGGGCAGCTGCTGGGTGACCAGATCCCGAAGCTCAGAAGGCGTCAGCGTCTCCTTCTTCCCCTCTACTGAATACTGATGGAAGTTTTTGATGAGGGTCTCAATGGCCCGTTCCACATCGCTGAACTCCTGGGCATCCTGAACGGGGCAGGAGAGAGCTAAAATCAAAGAAGTGCTTCCCACCCTCGGGACCCAGGGTCACCACAGAACACCCTATTTATGGAGAGTGTTCTGCCTCACCCACCCACCAGTGACATTATTACTATTTATAGGTTCATCCATTAGTCCAAATACCTTCTTGCTCTGGAACTTCCTCTTCAACAATCCTCCCTATACTCTTCCCTCTTCTGGATCCTCCTTCCCAAATCACAGAAACCTCCCAAAGCCCCCCCCCCTCCCAGTGCCATTCTAGGAAATACAAACAAGGCAAGAGGGAGGCCCAGTTCACTCAGCCCCCAGCTCCCGGCCCCTCTTCGTTGTCCAGAATCATTCTCCATTTTTCGCCTGTTCCAGGCTCTTCCCTCTGCCCCGACCAGACCCACGTGGGAAGCCTTGAGTAATAGGTTGGGCAAATCTGCACACCCCCCCCCCCACTCTCCTAGCCAGGGCAGGTCCCAGCACGTGGGTCCTGCCTGGCTGGCTCTCCAGTGACAGGCTATGTGGGAAAAAGAGAACAGGTTCTTTTCTGAGGTCTTTGGGAACTAACTCTAAGCCAAGCCGTAAGGCTACAGCAGAGAAAGCCATGGAAAGGGGCAGAAGTCACTGGGGATCCTGATGAAGAGGGTGTGGGGAGTTAAAGGAGGGAAGCCTGGGAATCGAAGGAAGGGAGGCTCGGGTTCGAAGGAAGGTAGGTGGGTCCCGGAGTTAGTGGAGGGTCCAAGAAGGAACTTCAGAAAGGACAGGGAAAAAGGGAAAAGAGGGGTCAGAGGCTAGCAAGGGATTCTTGGGCACAAGGCAGGGGAATGAATGAACCAACCTCAGCATTGGCAGAATGACACTGTCCCATGATGACCTGGGTGAGTGAGAGGGTGCGGGGGTCCCTTCTTTGGTGTCTGGGAGCTTTCTCCTATGGCGTGTCCCCGAGGGACCAGTGGCTCATCTTCTGCCTGGCAAATGTGAGAGATCTGATATGAGGGGGAAGCAGAGGATTCCATCTCCCCCTCGCCCCACCCACCCACATGACTTTGCCCCTCCCTCCAGGAAGCTGGAAACGGGAGGTGGGGAGAGGGTCAGGGCCAGCTCTCCATCCCTCCACACCCAGAAACAGACACACATGCACCCCTAGGAAAGGAGGGAGTTTCTGTATCAGGATACCCTTGCCTTAAAGTCCTCCTCAGCCCTGATGCCCCCAGACCCTGAAATGATGCCCCCTCTAGTTCCTCAGCCCTGGTCACAAACATTACCCCAGTGATCCCATCCTCCAAGCGTCAGCCCCAAAATGTTTGGGTCTCCTAGTCCCACAGGACCCCACCCCCTGGACATTAAAGGAGGTGGGGTGAGGTGATATTAGTATCCTCAAAGGAAGTCTCCTCAAGGTTGGGGGTGAGGCATCCCCAAGAGCATCAGGAATGGGGAGAGAGTTATAGAGACCCCATTAGGTTAGGACATGGGCTCACTTACCTGCTGGGGCTTCTGGGACGGAGACAGGAGGAGCCGGCTCACCTGGCCCAGCCCTTATACCTGGGGGAGTGGAAAGGAGGAGGAGGAGAAGAATCGCAGGGAGGAGAGAGGGAAGAGGGGGAAGGGTTTGCAGTTGGGTTATGGCAGCAGCAGCTGTTGTACAGGCCAGGCTCAGAGCCAGAGGGTCCGCCCCACTGCCAGGAGGGAGGGAACCAGGAGTCCAGAACCAGGCCGGGCAGCTGCCTCTCTGACCCAGACAGAACAAGGGAGACAGGGAACCCGGGGAATCTGTCAAGAGAGCAATGGGCGATGGGGATGGGAGCTGGGGGCTGGGGGGGGGTGGGAAATGGGATCTGAAGACCAGCTGAGAAAGATTGGGGGGAAACTTAAGGCCCAGGAACCAGGGAAACCCGTGTGGGAGGTAGGGAAGGGAGAGGAATCCCAGGAGATGGGTAGGCAAGATGGTCAGCAGCAGGTGGCATCGAGATGAGGAAGGGGTTTATGAGCTTGCCCCTTACCTCCAGGAGGCAGGATACAGGAAACAGGGGAGGGTCAGAGGGAAGAGGGAGAGGGGCATGGTACAAAGGGTTAGTGGAGGAAGCTGGGAATCTCTCCCCAGCCTTCCTCAGTTGCTTGGGTCACTTTGCAGCTGATTCCTGACCTGCTGGATTGGGGAGGGGAGTCACCCAAAGCTTTGCTGTACTTTCGAGAGCCCGCCCCCACATTGTGTAAATGTGTACAGTCATCCTTTTTTTTTTTTTTTTTTGGTCTTATCCTGTGATTTCACTGGTCTCGGGAACTCCCAGTGAGGGGGACTCCCTACACCTGCAAAATGAAACTGCTTTGTCAAGAGCATTGACAGTTTAAGTGATTTGCTGTGTGGGGGAGGAAATGACTTGAACCCAGAGTTTCCTAACTCTGAGGCCGGCTCTCAATCCATTTTAATGTCTGTTAAACTTTAATTCTCCTCACTCTAGCCTACTCCCATTTGGGGGAAGGGGTGGGGAGGAAGTCCCAGGCTGGTTGGTGGGAACGAGTTCCGAGGAAGGCATCTCGTTGAGCAGCCAGCCTAGTAGATTTCTGGGCATGAATGGCCAATGTGAGAATTTGCATTCTGTTTGTCAGTGCCTATTTATGAGAGCTGCTTTTATTCTATTGAAGGAGAGGAGAGGAGAGAGAGGAAAAATAAAACCAAACATTTGTTAATTAGAAGAAAAATATTTTTTATAAAATCTGATTTATAAGATTTTATAAGATCTGATTCTTCTCTCATAACATGACTAATGTAGATATATGTTTAATGTGATTGCATATATATAACCTATATCAGATTGCTTGCCATCTTGGGGAGGGAGGAGGGAAGGGGAGAGGGGGATGGAGGGAGGGAGAAAACATTTGGAACTAGAAATCTTATAAAAACAAATGTTGAGGGTGCAGCTAGGTGGTGCAGTGGATAAAGCACCAGCCCTGGATTCAGGAGGACCTGAGTTCAAATCTGACCTCAGACACTTGACACTAGCTGTGTGAACCTGGGAAAGTCACTTAACCCTGGGGGGGGGGGGAAATGTTGAAAACTAGCTTTATATGTAACTAGGAAAAATAAAATACTATTAAGATTGGGGGGGGTGGAGAACCCAGAGTTTGCCTTCTGTTGGGAGCTGTGGTTTCTTTTGCACCTTAAAGATTCCTTTGAATAGGATCTCAGGACAGATGTTGAGTGGGGCCCAAATGGCTCGGGGGAGGGGGGGGGGACTCTAACTCTCCAAACTGGTTGAATTACCTGCCACTCCCTTTCTGTCATCCTGAGTTCCCACCTCCCCCAACAAGAGATTTGGCAGAGGGCCCTCCAGTCCCTGGAGCAAGTTCCTTGGAAGAGCAAGACCCTTGGACCTTGAGCCTCAGATAACCTCATCTAGCCCTCCCCAACTCCCATAGCTCATGGCATGGCCCCCCTGTAATAGTGAATGGGAAATGTAACGTGGAGAGAATGGAGGGGAAAGCACAGGTGGGGAGTGTGGGCTCTTTCTTCCAAAGCTCTGAAACAATTGAGGGGCTGTTGGGCATCTCCCCCTCCCCGACCCCACCCAGGGTTCTCAATCTGAGCCCCTCTGTGCAGTCTCCAGTCTGTTCCAAGACCCTGTGGGCTGCCCTGCCCTTGCCCCCTCTTGTGGCGAGAACCTTGAACCTGAGAACCCCCACCCCCAGCTTCTCCAAGGGATTTGAGGATGGGCAGTAGCTGTGCCCTGTATTCCTCCCCCTACCAGACCCCACCCCCACCATCAATCTGGAAATATAGGCAGTAAGCTCAGACATGGAGGAGAAAGGAAGAGAGTGTCTAAAATTCTAAGGCTGAATCCCAAATGATGGGCAGACATGACATAGCCATACTAGAGATAGCAATAATCCAGCCTTCCGGAGCCGGAACACGGGGCATCCTCACCCTACCACCAAACCAGGCCTCCAGGAGGAGCTCTTCAGGAGAGCGGAACCACCAACCTCCCTTGCCCCTTCCTCCTGAGTTGCATCACTATTGGTCATTCATTCACTCAACAACATTTATTGGATGATACTATAGTCCATACAAGAGGAAGCATTGTGTGGTGAATAGAGAGATGGCCTTGAAGACAAGAAGACTTGGTTGAAGTCACCTCCTGACGCCTACAGGCTGTGTGACCCTGGTCGAGGTGACTCTCCCAGGCTATAAAGTTTCCTCACCCCAGAGTTTCCTAAACTGATGAAATCACTGGTCCAGTCCCTGTAAGCAATACCAGCTAGGCCTTTTGTGGGTATCACTTGACCTCTTGGCCTCAGTTTCTTCATCTGTAAAATAGAATCCCTGCCTAATTCACAGGGTGATTGTGATAACAGCTCTTGATAAACCTTAAAGTATAATATGTCATTGCCTCAGGTCCAGCACCCTCTCCTGAGCTCAGGAAGGAATGTATGAAGAATCTGGGAGGAGCAAGAAAAGGTATCCTTATATTTCAAGACAACTTTATTAGGGGGACAGGGAACACCTCTTTACCTGCTCCTACTCTCTTCCCAACCTCCCCCCCCCAAGTCAGCTTCACTTCTTTCGGATCTCTGCTGCTTTCTCCTTCTTCATCTCCTTGGCCAATTCCCCAATAAGCCTCCAGTATTCGTGGAACTTGAGCTCAGAATCCTGATTCACATCCAAACTCTTCATCTTTTCATCCAGGGAGCCCACGTCCTAGGAAGATACAGAAGGTGTGTGGGGAGGGGCAGAGAAGAAGCCACAGGGGAGATGAAATGGGACCTTCAGAGAATGTCCAGACTGTGTACTGAGAAAAGAAAACCTAGTGTTCCCAGAGATGGAGAACAGGATTTCTATAGGATTTTTCCTCCTAAATATTAAATATGAAATTGTATATAAAATATACTAATTATGCATGGTTGAGGTATAAAAATTAACTTAATTTCCTCTGGTTTTGCTTTTAAATTTCCTCAGGTCTTCATTTATCGTGAGGAAATTCTATACCCCTAGATCAGCATTTATTGTAGTTTGGATGTTTTTCAGCTGGGTCCAATTCTTCATGACTTCATTTGGGGTTTTCTTAGCAAAGATACTAGGGGGTGCAGCTAGGAGGTGCAGTGGATAAAGCACCAGCCCTGGATTCAGGAGGACCTGAGTTCAAATGTGACCTTGGACACTTGACACTTACTAGCTGTGTGACCCTGGGCAAGTCACTTAACCCTCATTGCCCCACAAAAAAAAAAAAAAAAAAGATATTAGGGTGGTTTCCCATTTCCTTCTCCAGCTTATTTTACAGATGAGGAAACTGAGGCAAAAAGAATTAAGTAACTTGGCCAGGATCACACAGATTATAAGTATCTGAGGCCAGATTTGAACTCAGGAAGATGGAACTCTATCTATTGTGTCACCTAGATACCCATAGCATTTATATATGTTTATATATAAATATAAATATGGTATCATATACATTTACCATGTGCAAATAACTATTTTTATATACGAATCATTATATTATAATATATTGTTTATTGATTATAAATCAATATATTTAAAATCCAAAAGTGTTCCCTGAACAAATTAGCTTAGAACAATCTGAAAGAGGGAAAAGGAAGGGGGAAGAGACCTCATTCAGCCCTGTTCTGGCTCAGTTACGTTTGGAAAGGAAGGATCACAGATTCTGAACTAGAAGGGACCTTAGAGGTCATCTATCCCACTGCCCTAATTTTATAGATGAGGATGCAAAAGGCCCAGAGAGAAGGGACTTGCTCAAAGTCACCCAGCTATTAAGTGGCAGACCTGGGACTCAGGCTTCTAACCCAGTGTTCTTTCTAAACTACTAATAGCTAGGCATGGGCTCCTAGACTGTGAGCTTTTGTTTTGCGTTGTTTTATTTTAATATTCTGGTAAATGTATTTTATCAGAATTCATTTCACTAAACTCCCAAAGCGGTTCAAGACACTAAAATGGTTTTTTAAAAAAGGGGGAGGAGGCAGGTAGATGGCCAGTAGATCTGGCCCTGGATTCAGGAGGACCTGAGTTCAAATGTGACCTCAGACACTTGACACTTACTAGCTGTGTGACCCTGGGCAAGTCACTTAACCCTAAATCCCTACATTGCCCCGCAAAACAAACAAACAAACAAATAAATAAACCCTGAGCTTGAGGATGAGGAAGATGGGACAGGGAATGAGAAAAGAAAAGGACTTTAGGCCTTGGTCAGAATGAGTGTTACTGCAAGTGCTGGGGCGTCAAGACAATGCCAAAACAGGATAGCCAATGCAAGTGTGTGCCTGTCCTTGGGTTCTGTCCAAAATAATCTTGACTCATAGGAAGAATTCTGGAAGACCAATGTGTTATGCCAGGGCTGGGAAAACATGTGCTCCTATGACTAAGAAGAGACTTGAGTGACTTTGGCTTTTGTGGAATCTTCTCTCCCATACTCTGCCTGAACTCATTCCTTAATGATTAACATACGCCCATTCTATACTACTCTCTCCATCTCTGTCCAGGGCCATATCCAGTCATCTTAATGTATGTCTTGCCACTAGACCCAGATGGCTCTGGAGGAGAGAGCGAGGTTGGTGATTTTGCGCAGCCCTCCCCCACTTAAGTCATGACATCACCCCAATGTCATGGTCCTCCTGGAGAACAAAGGACAAACAACAACAACGTGACCTCCATCTCTGGGATTCTGAAAGCTGAGCTGGAGTCTTTATTTCCACCTCCTTCAACCCAACCCCTCCAATGTCGCACTCCAGAGCTCCCCACTCCTTCCACTGTGCTATCTAGAATGCCTGCTCCATAACTAACAAATTGGCTTTCCCATCTCACTCCCTCCATCTACTTGTACTCACTGGGACATGGCTCCCTCCTAATAACACAGCATCCCTGGCGACTCTTCTAGCACAGGTTGAATTTTCACTCAAAGCCCCCACCCCCGGGGTTACTAGTCATGGTGGGGGTGTTGGGATATTCCTCGCTCCCCATTGCCACATTTGGACTCTCCCTCTACCAAGATCACTCAGTAAAATCTCCTCTGAAATTTATTCAATCTATATTTATTTTGTTTTGGTTTGGTTTTTTGCAAGGCAATGAGGGTTAAGTGACTTGCCCAGGGTCACACAGCTAGTTAAGTGTCAAGTGTCTGAGGCCGGATTTGAACTCAGGTCCTCCTGAATCCAAGGCCAGTGCTTTATCCACTGCGCCACCTAGCTGCCCTATTCGATCTATATTTATAACCCAATCAAGATTCTGGTAACTGTCATGTACCCATCAGCTAGATATTCTCTTTCCTTCCTCAATGAATTTATTTATAGTCTCTCCTCCTCAATCCCTGCCTTCATCCTAAGGAACCTGAAGATACATATTGATGCTCCTTGAAACACCTTAAATTCCCAGTTACTCTATTCCACAACTTTTTTTGGTGGGGGGCAGGGCAACGAGGGTTAAGTGACTTGCCCAGGGTCACACAGCTAGTAAGTGTTAAGTGTCTGAGGCTGGATTTGAACTCAAGTCCTCCTGAATCCAAGGTCGGTGCTTTATCCACTGCGCCACCTAGCTGCCCCCCTATTTCTAAATTTCACATCAGATGTACCCAGAGATGGTCCTACTCTTCATCTTGTGGTCACCCACAACTGTTCCACTTCTATATTCATGAACTCTGAAAACATTTATCTGATGATATTTTGTGATTCCATGTCTCGTTTTGCCTTATGACCCTTAGCTAACCCTTTGTCCTCACCATGCCTTCTAATTCCTCTACCTCTCAGTTCTTCCCCAGGCCGTGACCCCTATACTAACTGTATTCTTCTCCCTTCCCTAACTTGTTTAGAAGCAGTTCAATTCAATACTATCCTATATTTTCAAATCCCTTGCCCCCTTGACATACTGCTGCTTACTGCCTACCAAGCCCCAGTGGATTATTCCCACCATCACCTACCTTTGCTCCTACTCTAGCGTTACTGCAAAAATCCAGAAAGAAAAATCAAGAAACCATGCTGACTGGGTCCACTACAAATTTATATTACATAATATCAACTGGGGCCTGACTGCAACAGCTCCACAATTAAACCTCAAGCAGCTTTTCCCAAACCTTTTCACTGCTCCCTAAACTTTCTATGGCTTCCGCTTCCCCTACCTCTTAGCTGAAAACCTTGTCCTTGTGGTAGCTAGTGGTACTAGGTGGTAGATAGAGGTTGGACTTGGGAGTCAGGAAGACCCGAATTTAAATCCTGTAATCTTCCACCTACTCCCTGTCCCCAGATGCCAGCAAACTATGTCTTCACCACCCTTAAAAACAACAAAACAAAAAACCATCTTGACCCATCCATCCTTGAAGCTACAATCCCATTTGACTTTCAAATATGAGACTCAGGAGAAGCATAAAAAGGTAAATATAGGAAAAAGAAATCATAAGGGATTCGATGAGGTTAAATTGTTTACTTTCCTACATGGGAAAATAATACTTATAACTCCTAAGAACTCATTATTAGGGCAGTTAGAAGGAGTATATACATAGACATGGGGCATGGGTGTGAGTTGAATATGATGGAATAATATCCCCTCAAAAAATACAATTAAGGGCTGAGAAAGAGGAATGCATTAGGAGAAGGAGAAAGGCAGAGGTGAAATGGGGTAAATTATCCCACATAAAAGAGGTACAAAAGGTCTTTTACAGTGGAAGGGAAGATGAGAAAGGTAGGGGAGGAGTGCTTGAACTTTATTCTCACTGGAATTGGTTCAAAGAGAAAATAACATACACACTCAGTTGGGTATAGAAATCTATCCTACCCTACAGGAAAGTAGGAAGGGAAAGGGATAAGAGAAAGAGGAATGGGCTGAGAGAGGGAAGAGTGGATAAGGTCAAAATGGATACATGATTTAGACAGAAAGGGTAATACCATAAGCAAAATAGGGGATCGTGGAAAGGTTTACCTGTCAGATCTATGGATAAGGCAAGAATTTATGACCAAACAAGAGATAGAAAACATTATAGGATGTAAAATGGATAGTTCTGACTACATTAAATTAAAAAGGCTTTACTCAGGGGCAGCTAGGTGGCTCAGTGGATAGAGCATCAGCCCTGGAGTCAGGAGTACCTGAGTTCAAATCCGGCCTCAGACACTTAACACTAGCTGTGTGACCCTGGGCAAGTCACTTAACCCCAATTGCCTCACTAAAAAAATATATAAAAATAAAAATAAAAGGTTTTACTCAAACAAAACCAATGCAGCCAAAATTAGAAGGAAAGCAGAAAACTGGGGGGAAATTTTACAGCAAGTTTCTCTGAAAAAGGCTTCATCTCTCAAATATATAAATAACTGAGTCAAATTTATAAAAATTTAAGCCATTCCCCAATTGATAAATGGTCAAATCTTATGAATAGGCAGTTTTCAAATGAAGAAATCAAAGCTATCTATAGTCACATGAAAAAAAATCTCTAAATCACTATTAATTAGAGAAATGGGAATTAAAACAACTCTGAGGTACCACCTCACACCTATCCCATTGGCTAATATGACAGAAAAGGAAAATGACAAGTGTTGGAGGGGATATGAGGAAACTGACAGTAATACACTGTTGGTGGAGCTGTGAACTGATTCAAACATTCTGGAGAGCAATTTGGAACTATGCCCAAAGAGCTATCAAATTTTGTGTACTCTTCGACCCTGCAACACCACTATAAGGTCTGTATCCCAAAGAGATTTAAAAATCAAAGGAAAAAGGGGCAGCTAGGTGGCTCAATGAATAAAGCATCAGCCCTGGATTCAGGAGGACCTGGGTTCAAATCTAGCCTCTGACACTTGACACTTACTAGCTGTGTGACCCTGGGGAAGTCACTTAACCTTCATTGCCTTGCCAAAAAAAACCCTATTGTGTGCCAAGCACTGTGCCCTATAACTTCTCTGGGCATTAGTTTTCTCATTTGTAAAATGAAGGGGTTGATGAATTCTAAGGCTCTTCCCCACTTAAATCCAAGGTCCTATGATCCTGTTCTTCCAAACACAGAAATAGGGATCAATAAGATTGCATCCCCCTCCCTTTCTTTTATATGTCAGCAATTTCTGACAATTACTACATGGATTAATATGGTCAAAAATATTTATAGCAGCTCTTTTTGTGGTGGCAAAGAATTGGGAATTATGGGCATGTTCACCAGTTGGGGAATGAATGAACAAGTTGTAGTATATCATTGTGATGGAATACTATTGCGCTATCAGAAACGATAAGCAGGATGCTTTCAGAAAAAAATTGGAAAGTCTTACATGAACTGATGCAAAGTGAAATAAGCAAAACAGGAGAATATTGTACATATATTAAGATGATCAGCTGTGAATCAGTTAGCTATTCTCAGTGATACAATGATCTAAGACAATTCTGAAGGACTCATTATTTCTGAGGGACTCAAGAGAAAGAATTGGAGTCTAAATGCAGAACGAAGCATCCTTTTTAAACTTTCTTTATTTTTCCTGTTTTTTTTTAATTGGGAGGGAGGATTTGTGTTTTCTTTCACAATATGACTAATATGGAAATATATTTTACATAACTAAACATGTATAACCTATATCCAATTGCTTGCCTTCTCAATGAGAAGGGAAGGTGGGAGAGAATTGGGGACTCAATTTTTTAAAAAGAATGTTAAAAATTGTTTTTAAATGTAATGGGGGGTGGGGCAGCTAGGTGGCGCAGTGGATAGAGCACCGGCCCTGGATTCAGGAGGACCTGAGTTCAAATTTGACCTCAGACCCTTGACACTTACTAGCTGTGTGACCCTGGGCAATTCACTTAACCCCAATTGCCTCACCAAAAAAAATTTTTTTTTAATTAAAAAAAAAGATTAAGTAGCTTGGGGGCAGCTAGGTGCACAATGGATAAAGCACCAGCCCTGGAGTCAGGAGTACCTGAGTTCAAATTTGGCCTCAGACACTTGACACTTACTAGCTGTGTGACCCTGGGCAAGTCACTTAACCCCCATAGCCCCCCTCCCCCCCAAAAGATTAAGTAGCTTGTAGTAGCAGCCTGGTAGGCCTGGGTCCAGTTAGGGATACTCTGGCCCTGAGGGGGACACTGACCATGGAGAAATATGGTTGATCAACTTGCTGGGGTCAGTTAGACTCTTTCTTTGGAAAAGCAAAGTACTTAATTAACCAGATAATGGTTAGTCAAATAGATAACAAAGCAGACATGTCACGGACACCCAGAAAGCTGGGCACTTTGAAATTTTTAGCATGAGCTTAGTTGGGAGCCAGTCATGTTTGCTATGTGATTAGGACTAGGTAATGACAATAATCTCAAGTTAGAAATGTGGAATTTTTATTATTCATGTATCCCACTCCCCAAATAGCTAGCACCATCATTTTCCAAACTGCTGTAACTTTTCAGTCCTAAGTCTCTTCCCCCATCCCCCTTTCTCTCCTCTATAAAACTATCACCCTTTCCTTTGTTCGGGGAGTTCTCCAGGCCATGCCTTTATATGCTGAATAATAAAAACTTTTACTTAAATTTTGATTGGATCATGTGTTAGAGTAATTCTTTGAAAGAGAAATATTTTCAGACCCAGTTAAGTGATGACATGCTGAAAAGTCAATATATGTTAATCAGTAAAGGGGAGTTCCCTAGTCTAATGTAATCACAAGTCCAGTGAAACACACACACAAACACACATACCCCTGACATTTGTGTGGGTTTTTTAGCAGAGTTACTAGGATCTGGGGATGATGACGATGTAGGATACCCAGATTTCAGCAAGACAGGCATTTTATAAAACCTCTCACGATATAGTTGTTTGGGAAGAGAAGATAACTAGTTAGGCTGACAGCAGCTTGAATAGCTGTACCCAAAGAGTGTTGATTGATTAGTATCCGTATAGAAGCTATCTATCAACATGTCTCCAGCCATAGAGCTATCATATTTGTCAACAACTTAGATACACAGAAACCACGCCTATCAAATTACAGATGATGGAGGAGACCGGAAGGAATGACTACTAATAAGTTGTCTAACAATTAGTATGCAAAAAGATCTCACAGAGAGGTTGAAACTAATAAGTTTCTATGTTGGTATACAATCCTCTTTTCCTTTTTCTTTTCTACTACATATGTGGAAATGTCCATTTTTAAATGTTTACATTCAGAATCATTTTTTAAAGTCTATAATGAAATTTAAAACAATGAGCTCCTTGTCACTAGATGTGACAGGGCTTAGCCCAGGGCCTGGCACATGGTAGACTCTTAATAAATGCTTGGATTGATTGACAAGTATTCAGTTCTGATTACCTATTTGTCAGGGCTGTTTAAAAAACAATTCTTTGGGGGGTAAGAAGTTGGAATGTTACCTCTAAGGTTTAGCTGTATGGCCTTGGGAAAATCTTTGGATTTTAATGAACTCATCTATAAAACAAAAAGGTTGCACTAGATCATCACTAAGGTTTTTTCTGCATCTAACGTTCTAGGATTTTGAGTCTTTTTGAAGTACTTACTGAACGTCCAACACCATCCTAGCCACTATGGGGATATTAAGAAGAACATAAAAGACATGGTCTCTAACCTCAAAGAAGTTATGGTCTAGTCAGGAAGGGAAAAAAAAAGTCTTGTTAATGTAGTGTTAAATCTTATAGGGGTCAGAGACATGGGCTCACATTCCATCACACCCAAGCAATCCCAATTGCACAAAATCACAAGACTTCATTCATCTAAACATATATAAGAAGCAACATGACATATCAAGATCAAGGCTCAAGTCCCAACTCTGACCTATACTAGCTGCATGACCAGAGGCAAGTTACTTTAACTCCCTGGGCCTCAGGCCATTCCCCAAGCTATTGAGTATTTGCGGAACTACATCCTTGGAGGAAGTTACCAGTCTAGTATGAAATCATGGGATCATCCCAGGTACAGACCAAGAAAACAAACACATACAGTCTTTTGTTCAAATACACTTAACCACATTTATTGTCTTCCACAGTTATGTATTTCAAAGACTGGCCTTAACGAAATTACATTCACAGACACACTGCCACACCCACAGTATCACCCAAGTTATCTAGTACTTACAAAATCACATCCATGCAGCTCCTCCCATTCCATCCTAAATTACCTTCTCTCTGTCCCAGCACCGTCCCCGCAAGTTACCTTGAGGAGGTGAGGCAGCTGCTGAGTGGCCAGCTCCTTAAATTCATTGACGCTGAGGCTGCCCTTCTTTCCCTCTCGAACAGCGAAGGTGAAAAAGGTCTTCACCACCGTCTCAATAGCCATCTCCAGCTCGGTCAGCGGTTCCGCGGCCATGGAGAAGGCTAGGGATAGGGAAGCTTGTTGTCCCACTAACTGTGGATCTGAATCTGGTCGAGGAGAAAGGAACATCCAAAGGTAACCTCTAAGGAGGAACCGTGCCCAGGTATTACCTATTCATTACCCCAGCTCTGTTGGATATTTAAGAACCCCAAAAAGAGAAGACCCAGCCCCATCCCTGTGAGGAGTCTCAGGCTGGAGAGCCCCTCTGTGTGGGCTTTTTAGGGGGAGAGGGTGTCTCCCTTTGTGGGTAATCAGACTGGCAGCCTCTGTTTCGGGTCTGGCTACTCTAAATGTTTCTGCCTCAGCTCTTCCTAAAGCATCTTCTTGAAATGAGGTGGGGTGTCAGGGTGATTCAGAGATGCCCTCTTCCCACTCCATCAATTAAGGGTCCCGGAATCTACACAAATGACAAAGGTGGTATTGTCTCAACCAGCGTCCTTCGCCCCCCCCCCCATGGAAAACATACAGTTGTTTCTCAGTATAGAGAGCAGGAAGATATGTACTCTTTCCAAAATACAGACAGTTCCGAAGTTAAGCTAACGGTAATGGGTCCTGGCCACAGGGCTCCTCCCATCTTTGAAACTACCGAGTCGGAGGCAGGAACTAAGCTGCCAATTAGCGATCCCTTTACAAGCCCCCAAGGTTTAGTTCTAAGACGTCAGTGTTGGAGAAATAGGGAAATTCCAAGCCCTCTCTAACTCACATCTGACCCTCTTCCAACCTGTTCATCCGCTTCAAGGAACAGTTCCCCCGACCCTCTCCTTCAGAGCCCCAAAGTCACTTCCTGAATTCCCAGTTCCTGGACCTGGAGGGAGGAGCTCAACTTTCTCCTGGAGAATGGGGCCGCTCATTCACCCCACTCCAGAAGGCCTTGGTTTGATACTCACCCTCCGGGTTTGCCTCAGGCAGAAGTAGGGATGGGCTGAGGTTTATAAAAGCCCAGGGGGTGGGGCTGGGGAGGCCGGAGTCCGCTGTGTATATCCCGAGGTATTGAGTTTCCCGTCGTGAACTTCGGCAAAGGGCACGCCCACCCACCCCTCCTTTCCCTCCTCACCCATCGGCGCATCTTCATTTCGCCACAACAGACTTACCCTTCTTTTCTCCTGCCCTGAAGCAAACAAATGTCAAACCTCACCTTCCTGGTCCCATCCATCCTTCCAGTCCAGTATCTTCTAGAAACATGCCCCACACACACCCCCAGTCTGTATATGCCTCCAATCTCCATTCAGCTCGGCCTCTAAATCCCTCCTCTCACTTTCCATTTTACTCTCATCTCCCCCACCCCAACCCCTCAGAGTCCTAATTCGTGCATCCTCGCTAGCTCTTGGGCGAGATTAAGATTAAAGAAGGTATTCGCAGTCTTCTGAGGAATTCTGGAGATGAGGCTCCTATTTGAGAGACTTCGTGGAGGGCTCCCCTTGTTTTTCTGCTCAACAGGGCATAGTGACTATGCCTCACCTCAAGGACCAGAAGGGTTCAACCTCCTGCGGTCTCTGATCATACCTCTCTCTCTCCCTACTTCATCCTTCCTTGCCCTCTCTGCGCCGTGCCAAGGCTGAGCTCGCATCAACAACAACCAAGAACCCCCATGGATTGCTAGCATGCATGTGAGGAAAGGAGTGTTAAAAGCCCAGACCTGGGGGAGGAGGTAAAACAGAGCCAGCTTGTCCCAGCCCTGGAGACAGAGGGCGCTTCTGTCTGGCAGCTGGCTGCTTGCCCCCCTGGCGGTCAGCCCCACAAAGGGGTGGAGCTAGAGGTAGGAGGGGGGGGGGGGTCCAGAGTGGGGAGAAGGACGCCTGAAGTGAGATCGCCACACACCGGCTCTGGTCACAGGACACGCAGCTTCTCCCCTCTGGTCGGCTCCCCCTTTAGCCCCGAACCCACCGGTGAGTATTCTGCTTTTTCAGGTAAAGAGAGTGTGCCAACTACAAGGGGGATAGTGGTCTCCAAGAGTCTGGGAATGTTACTCAGTTGAAGGGGGCTATCAGTGAGCTATAGGGAACTTTGGGGCTGAGGGAAGGATCTGAAGGGTCCATCTATGGAAGGAGTACTCAGTTACCTGGGAACTTAAAGGGTGGGATGAGACGGGAGATTTTTTTTCTCTCTGTAAGCAATAAATCCCCTTCCTCATAGACTGACCCCTTCTAACTGAGGAATCCCAAAGATTCCCCTCTCCATCCTTGGGGCTTCCTAGACCCCAGTTCATCACTCCCCTGAGTTTGAGGGTGGAGGGTTGAAATAACCAGGCCCTAGACCTTTCCTCTGCTTTCTCTGGGGTATTACGCCCTATCATGAGCCAAGTAGAAGCCAGATAAGTTTTGACTGGGCAGCTGTTCCCAAGCCCAGGCTTTCTTCAACCCCCAAGGGCCTGGGGGGGGAGGGGAAGAGAAAGGGAGATTGAGACCCCAAGGCCCAAGCCCACTCCCATGCTTTGCTGAAAGTTTAACTTCTAATAACATCCAAGAACAATAGATGAAAAGTTTCTACGAGTGGGCCCCAAGATGGTGATGGGGGCGATTTAAGGAAGGACAGCCCATTCGCCCCTCTCTCTACTCCGGAGCCCACGGCCTTCTTTTCGCTCTTCTCTTTCTTTCCTAACTTCCTTACTTCTTCCCCTCCCTCTCGCATTTTTCTACTCTACCCTCAAGAAAGTCTTTACGGAGCTAACACTTTTCAGAGACAGCACATATCACACTGTACTCTCCAGGGCTTCCCGAAGGGTCCTCAGGCATGCTTGTGGGGGAAACCCAAGGTTTCCTGGGCTCCTCGGGACCTCCACATCAGTGATCAGTGATGGGGCCGGTAATAGGAGATGCTAGCCCCCCCTTCCCCTTATCCCCTCATCAGGCCCAGGCTTCAGGTTCCCATTCCACATACCCTCCTCCCCTCCTTGGTCTCTGTGACAACCGCCTCTCATGTCCGAAGTTCAGGTGACACTCACAAGGGATCCATTGAGGAGTTGGAGTGTCACCCGATAGGACCTATTGTCCATCCCCCCAGTCCTGGGGAGAGAGGTGAGAGATACCTGATCTAGGACACCTGAGATCCCCTCTGAGCATGGGGGTAGAGGGGAGGGGGGAGAGGGTGCTGTTTACTCCCAGGCAGAGATGGGGAGAGTGTCCTGGATTTTGAAGCCCCTCTCCAATGTCATACCCCAGTATAACCTCACACCTCATCCACCTTCCTCCCCTCTAATTCCTTGCACCTTGACTCAGATGGAACCTCGGGGACATGACTCCGCATCATTTCTGATCACCCCAGCTGCACTCTTCTACTCTTCTGCTCCTCTAGTTCAAGCTGCTGCTGGAAAAGAGGAGATTGTATTTGGCCCTTCCAGTTTCCCCACCCCCACCCCCACCCCCACCACACCCCGGAGCCCAGCTCTGGGGGATAAGGATCAAACATTCCTTTCTCCATTCTCACCCTCCTGGTCTGATTAGAAAGAGTTGATTCTCCAGACTTCAGTCTGACAGATTGTAAAGCATAAAAGGTGGGAGCAAGGCTGAAAGGAACTAAAAGGAGGGAGCCTACTGGAGAAGTCAGAGAGATGTTGAGTAGGGGGCTGAGAAGCCCTGAGCAGAGGGAGAATTCAGGGGAATCAGACGTAAGAAGTGAGGAAAAAGCATGAGTATGACACTGCCTAAGTGGCAAGGGCTCTTCATCTCTACCCTCTTTGTTCTCAATGTGGAGAGGGCAGGGATAGTTGCAGAAGAGACACCCTAGCCTGGGCAGGACAGGCTAGGCCTGTGATAAAAATAGCCCAGGAGAAAGCCTTGTCCACTCCTAAGACCCACCCTCATCCCCAGGGGCAGCTGCCTGGTGAGCAAGTGCCCTTTTTGCCCATCCACCATCAAATTCCTCTTGCTCCCTGGTGCTGCCCAGCGTTCCCCATTTCTACTCCTCTCTCCGTTGTACCCACAATGCCCTTGTCACTACAGAGTCACTTCATCCTCCCCCCAACCCCTTTCTCTGAACTTTTACTTTGGTTTTTAGACCATGGGGAAAGGCAGCATAATGTGGTGGAAAGAAGCCAAGGAAACCTGGGTTCTAATCTGAGTTCTGCACTAACCAAATATATGATCTTGGGCAAGGATTTCTCCTCACTAGTCCTCGGTTTACTCATCTATAAAATTAGAGAATTGGAATCCATCCCTAAGGTTCCCTTACAGGTCTGAGGTCTATGATGCTTTAAAAGAGTAAGGAAGGTTTTCATTTAATTCCATCAGTTCTTTTGGCTGCTGCTAACTCAGTGCAATAAATGAGCATGTAAAGTACCAGTTAAAAGGATAATCGATTAATAATATTGAATGTGGTCCTAGAAGACAGACTCCACATCATGAAGGATGGAGTCGAAATTATTTAGATATGCATTATAATACAAGGGTTTTGGGAGCCCAGGACTCTATTCTTTGGGACAGCCCTGGGCCCTGATCCCTGTCTCCTATGCCAACCTCACCCTGGTCTGGCCTGCTGGTGGGTGGGGGGAGATAGGTGTGTTGCAGACATGGGCTCGGAGCTGGAGACTGCTATGGAATCCCTCATCAACGTATTCCACGCCCACTCTGGCAAGGAAGGTGATAAGTATAAACTGAGCAAGAAGGAGCTGAAGGAGCTACTACAGGCTGAGCTTTCTGGCTTCCTGGATGTGAGTGCTTGGTGTTTGAAGGGGTGGGGGAGTATCCATGGGCTCCTGGCCTGTGAGCCAGCCTCTGGGTTCAGACCGAATGGGAAGCAGCTGCCTTTCCCAGTAACTTCTGCACTTCCCTTCTACCATGTTTCCAATCTCCATCCCAGTTCCTTCCTGTATTCCTCATGGCCTCCCAAACTTTCCTAATTAATTTAAATCAATTCAACAAACATTTATTAAGGACCAATTATATGCTCACACTCCTTAAGCTGACTCAGGGTTCCATTAAATACATCAAGAAAGATATGGGGGTGGGGGCAGCTAGGTGGCACAGTGGATAGAGTATGGGCCCTGGATTCAGGAGGACCTGAGTTCAAATGATGACTCCAACACTCAACACTAGTTGTGTGACCCTGGGCAAGTCACTTAACCCTTATTGCCCCTCAAAAGAAAAAAAAAAAAGAAAGATATGAAGCAGTCCAAGTTCCAGTACAGCCCAGTTTTCCCTTCCCATCCCTCTCACACCCCTCTAACCTTCTCCCACATCTCCCCATCCCTTGCCCTCTAAATTTCAATACGCTTGCCTGGTCCTTTTTATTCCCAATTTCTTTCATGTTTGTCCTAGTCCCACCCAAGTTTCCCTGTAAGTCCCTCTTCCCGTTCTTTCCCAGTTCCTCATGCCCCCTAAAATCTTTCCAGGCCTCTATCATAGAAACCCCCTGCTCTCTTACTCTAGACCCAGAAGGATGCAGACGCAGTGGACAAGGTGATGAAGGAGCTGGATGAGAATGGGGATGGTGAAGTTGACTTCCAGGAATATGTGGTGCTGGTGGCTGCACTCACCGTGGCCTGCAACAACTTCTTCTGGGAGAACAGTTGAGCAAGCAGCCCAGCCCTGGCCAGCACCAATAACCTGCTCCCTTCCCCCCCATTCCCACCTTCACTTTCCACATGGCCCTCCCTCTACCCTGAGACTCCCCAGGTTCACTGTCCCAGGCTCGGCCATAGCATTTGAGGTGTACTGCTCCATTATTCATTAAAGGCTCCTCTCCCAACAGCTGAGGTGTCTGTCTCCTTTGGGGTTTGGTGAAGAGGAGGTACTAACTCTACCTAAGGACAATTATTGGAAGAGCTCATGACTCTCCAGAAAATTCCCATTTCCAGGATGCTATAGGGACTGGGGATTGAGTATTTTGGGTTCCAGACTCATGGGGAGGAGGGGTATAGAACAACCCCAGTATGCCTCATTTTCTCCCTTTGAAAGGTGGGAAGGGGAGGAACCGGCTTTCCAAAAAGGACCAAGTTTCTAGAAGACAGGTAAGGGAGGCTGAATTTAATCAACTGATTCTCCCTCCACCTCACCAAGATGAAATCAAGGTTGAGGAGGTATTGAGGTAAAGCTGTTATCCCTTTTAAAGATGAGGAGGAGGGATAGAGGTCCAAAAATTATTTAGGATAACAGGATCTAAAATTGAGACTTTTAAAATATTTTTAATCTAGTTCTTTTCGTTAATTTTTTGTGTGTCAGGGACACATTTGGCAATCTACTGCCAAATGCTTATGGATTGATTGGTGAAGCTTATGGGACACCCCCCCCCAATACTTTTAAGTGCATAAAATGCATAGAATTACAAAAGAAACCACTTATATTGGAATAGTTACCAAAATCATTTTTTTTGTTGTTTTTTTTTTAGTGAGGCAATTGGGGTTAAGTAACTTGCCCAGGGTCACACAGCTAGTAAGTGTTAAGTGTCTGAGGCCAGACCCGAACTCAGGTCCTCCTGACTCCAGGGCCAGTGTTCTATCCACTGCACCACCTAGCTGCCCCCCCAAAATCCTTTTTAAAAACAAGTTATGGGGGGCAGCTAGGTGGCACAGTGGATAAAGCACCAGCCCTGGATTCAGGAGGACCTGAGTTCAAATCCAATCTCAGATACTTGACACTTACTAGCTGTGTGACCCTGGGCAAGTCACTTAACCCTCATTGCCCCCCCACACACACACACCAAAAAAACCAACAAGCTATGGACCCCAAGTTAATAGCCTACCTCCTCTAGTTCAACTATCATTTCACAGATGAAGAAACTGAGTCTCAGTGAAAGGAAGTGCCTAATTAGCGACAGGTTAAGAGTTGAAAGCATATAACAACTACGACTATGCCTTTTGGATTAAACCTTAAATTGGTACTGGTTACAACATAAGATCTCCTGTTACAGCCTGGAGATGCGCAAGGAAAAGGAGAAGTAACAAGCGACATTAGGGTTGGGACTGGCTGGGGGTGGCAGTGGCAGTGGGACAGGGAGGGAGTGATGCAGAGTTTAGGACCCGGGTTTACTGCTGCCACCTGCTCTCACCCTGGGTCAAAAAGGTTGGGAATGCACCGAGAGCAAGTGCCTGCCAGAGCCCAGGATTTCAAGGTTTGATGGGCACACGTCCTCCAGTGCACAGTATGAATGCCCGCTGGAGATACACGTAAATGCTGAGTCTATAAAAGCAAGTCACTCAAGTAGTCACTCAACAAACAGACCTCGCCCCCGGGAGAACCCACGCGTTAGCAACCACGCGGGGGGCGGGGCCCACAAAGCTCCGCCCTTCACGACCGGCGCGGGCCACACGACAACGTCAACGCGCCGGCGCCATTTTGGTCAGCGCCGTTCGGTTCTGAGCGTGGCGGCCATTTTGTTCGGGTCGCCAAGTGGGAGTTGGTTGCGGCAGCGGGCGGGAGGGCGGAGTGGAGGAAGAACGGACCCGACGACCCAACAGCCAACCCATCACGCAAGCGACTAACTACCCTCCGTCCCAGCCCAGCGCCTCCACCCGCCCCAGACAAGCCCAGCGCGGCCGGTCTCCGGCCCCACAACCGCAACCGCAGTGGCAGCGGCGGCCCCCGGCGGAGCGCTGGCGTCCGTGTCCTTTGGTGCGTACGCGCGTGCGCGGCCGAGCCTGAGGCCCGGGGTGTGGGAGGGGTGAAGAACAGCTTTTTGCGGGGGGACCTCAAGAGGAAGGGGCATGGGATGGGTGAGGGAAAAGAGAAGGGACGACCAAAGTGGGGGAGGGGAGCCACCGCGGGGGAGTGGAGAGCGCGGGGGGCGGGGGGGAGGTTGGGGGGAGAGGGGGACGCCTAGCACGTGACTGGGAAGCGCTGCGGGGGCAGGGCGCGAGGCCGGGGGCGAGGAGAACGACTGAGGAGGCGAGTGGGATGGGGAGGAGGAGGAGGAGGAGGAGAGCGAGAACGTTTGAGGGAGACCCTGAGGGCCCAGGGACAGAGGCTCGGGAGTAATGATGGGGGTTGGGGCCAGGAGACCAACCGAAAAGGATTCTGGGGGCAGGGAGCATAGGAGGGATTGAGATGGAGAAAAGTCTTGGGGCACGATGTATGCTGTTGTACACCATGGTAGGTTCGCGAATGTTAGTTAAATTTAAAGAGGTGGTTGGTTTGGGGGCACCAGGGCTCCATGGAGGCAAAGGAGAGCAGAGGGGTTCTGAGGAAGACCAGCATGGCAGCTTTAGAGTGCAGTTAGGTAAAAGGCGCCCTGGAAAACCACTTAGAGGCAAGGCGTTTTATTTTCCCAGCTAGCACACTTCCCTCTCCCAGAAAAGTCACTTCGGTATCCAGCCTCTCTTCAGACCAGTTAAAAGCCAGATAATGAGGTTTTTGCTTAACAGCATCACCACTAGAGGGATTCTCCTTGGGGAAATGGGGAGAGTTGAGGCACACAGGCCTCACCGGCTAACTTTATGTTGGAAGGGCTACTTTATATTCTGTGGCTTTGCTGAGAGCTCCTGATTTATATCATGCACTCTTCTCCTTTAAAATGACCACTGATTTTTAGTTAGCAAGATCATAATAACTCTCTTAACTGCTGGTTGTGTCTGACCCATATAAGGATGAAAGATAGTGTTATCTTTTCTGTTTTGCTTAATCTGCCCTGTTATCCTTTACAGATTCCCGGGATTTGAAGATGGCTGCACAGTCAGCTCCGAAAGTTGTGCTAAAAAGCACCACCAAGATGTCTCTAAATGAGCGGTGAGGCAGCCAACAGCAACTTCAACTCCTACATAAGAAAACTTTACTTAAATTGGCCCCGGGGTCCAATATACTAAAACCTTCTTGGTTTCTGCCCAGTTTTTAAGTTAAAGCTAACTTAAATATCAACAGAAGGCTAAAGACCTCTGTTCTTAAGTTGCTGCATATGTGGTACGCAAAACAAATTGGGCAATGTTTCAAAACCCATTATCAGTAGCTGTTTACATTAAAGTATTTGAACCGTTAATCTGGTGGGATGTGTTTTAAACTAAAACACTTCACACCCTCCCTTTTTCTTCATGTTTTTACATTGATATAGGGGATGCTGCAGCACGGTAGCATGTTACCCTGGCTGTAGGAGGCTTGCTGCCCAGTCCAAGGCCGACAGGATTGTGGTTCGGCCTGTAAGAGGCAGGTAGCAGGCCAAAATTCGGCCCAAAGGCCCTTGAATGCTATTCTTGGGTCTTGTAAGAGGCACCCTCTTTGCTTCATCTCTGCATCTTTCAGTACTGCTTTAGGTTTTGTTTTTACTTCTTTTTCTGTTACATGTTTTTTTCTGTTCCATTGAGCTTTCATAGATGGGACTCATTGGAGTTGTCATCACTTTCTTAATCTAAGTTGTTGCACTAATGCAGGACATTTTCAAGAAAACTCACTTGGGATAATTAGGAGGGATGCCATTTAAGTTCAGGAAGGTAAAGCTGTTGAAATGTAACTACATGAAGATCTCTGTTAAAATGTTTTAATGTTGTTCCTTTAATTAAACAAGGTAGATTACAGTGTGGGACATAACAAACTATTAAAATTTTAATTATTGTTAAGCTTAATATTCACCATAAAAATCAAGCATTATGCAGTAAATAGAGAACTGGGGAAAAGGTTTTTTAATTAGAAAAAAAATGTAAATAGAGAATGCACTTTGGGATCAAAAAGATCCAAGTTCAGGTCTTACTTCTGACATTGTGGCTCCATAACCCTGGACAGGTAATTTAATTTCACTGCCCTGGGCAACTCTTTTAAGACTTATTAAAGTTAAGGCAGAAGTAAACCTGCCTGGATAGAGGGAGTCTCCTTACTCATAGCTCTTTATACCAATGGAATCATTAAGTCCAGGGCAGAAAAAAAGAAAAACGTTCAACATGAAGGCCCATCGTGGTATGGGTGGATAGAAAGACCATCTCAGAGTAAGGAAAGCCTGGGTTCAAGGAGCCACTGGCTGTGTGACCTTAATCAGGTCACTTACCCTCTCAGGGTTCCCAGACAACTCTATGGGGAGGTATTATGTGGAAGGGGCCTGACTTAAAGTCAGAGAGACCTCATTGGAATCCCACCTCAGATGCTTAGTAATTTGAACTTTAAGCAAGTCACTAATTATCCTATCTGAGCCCCAGTTCCTCTTCTGTAAAATGAGGCAATTGGACTAGATTGGCCTCTTCGATCTCCATGACCCTGAGTTTCAGAGCAAATGATACTCTATTGGTAAAGGGACATTCTTCACTGGGGGGGTTTCCTATACTGATGAAATCACAGGTATGGGGGCTCTCCCCCCCCAAAAAAATTTTCACCATATGCCCTACATTCTCTTTTAGTTCATGGCATGTGGAGAGATTATAAAATCTTAGACAATGAGAAAACTTGATCTGCTCCTCTGTTGATATGGAGGCATCATTTCCATGGACTTTGGAGAGTGCTGTAACCATTCCACATTCACCTATAAGGTGCACTTCAGACCAGTTCCCTCTAAAATTACTTATCTGATTTTACCCCACCCCAGGGTATTTGTTTTGTCCTCTTCTAATTCTTTGTAACATCTTCTGTTTCCTGTCATCATCATATCTGCTTATTGCGTGTTTTTCATTCCTTCTACTTTTCTAAAAGCAGTAACCTAAGCCCTTGTTATCACTTTTGAATGAATGTACTGCACTTACCTGCATTTCTAAGTTTCTGATTCTTGCACGTTTGTGGAAACAGAGGAGTCCTTGACCCACATCAGCCTTGATCTAAGCGTACCACTTTACATAAAGTTCGTGGGATCTGGAGCTCCTGGTCTAGAGAGCCATGAAAATGCCAATAAAATGTTTTGTAATAAAGCTTTTATTTAAACACCCATTTTGTTCGACCTTGAAGCTTTACTAATATGCTGAAGAACAAACAGCCGATGCCAGTGAATATTCGGGCTACGATGCAGCAGCAACAGCAGCTAGCCAGTGCCAGAAACAGAAGACTGGCCCAGCAGATGGAGAATAGACCCTCTGTCCAGGCAGCATTGAAACTGAAGCAGGTGAGAGAGTAGGTCATAATCCTCCAGAGGCAGCTGGTGATGCCTGTCAGGCAGCCCTACTGATGGCTATGCAGGATATGGTGGATTATTACAAGGTGGCTCAGGGTAAGAGCTGAGAATTTTCTGGAGGGAGAAAAGAGTTCAGAGCATTTTATTTTGGTTCACAAGTACAAGTAAATAATCTACTGCCTTTCTCATTTTGGGGGGTGGGGTGCAGTTTAGTATGGCCTGGATCATGTTCTATAGGTACTCGTGTATCTGTACCTTTTCTATTATCTGGAACTTTCTCAAGAAACCTACTACTTGAATTTCTTGGCATCTCATACCTCCCCTTTATTCTCTAATTGTTATGGAGGTGTATTGGTAAATGACTTAAAAGGTAGGAAAATAAGCCGTTTATTTCTCCTTCCTCCATCTAGAAGTTCTGAATAGTCTTAATTTATTTGTATTGACAATGCTAAGTAACCTGGGAAACAGTGATTTTAGAACTAGTGAGGGAAGCCACTCCCCAAAATACTCAGTATATCTAGAAAGAAACAAGAAGTCTGAATATATGATTAGAGAAGATTATGGTTTTCAATCCAAGTTTCCAATAAGGCACAACCTATATTTCCACCTAGGTCTGAAGTAAAACCTGCTCTTTATTATTCATAGACTGTGTATGCAAGTCCGGAGAGTGGCTGTGGAAGGATATGTCCAAGCTGTGGCTGGCAGTCTGGAGGGCCGTGCCATGCAACTGTAAGGACTTTAAATGGGAGCACTGCATGGCTGTGCTTAGTTCTAGTTAAATATAACACACACTTTGAACCGCTGGTATCACTTGCCAAAAATAAACAAAAGCTTTCAGCTTCAGCTGCCATAGAGTGGCTAAAATATTTTTACATTTTAAAAAAATGGTAGGTACCACCAGCTCCTTCAGAGTTCAAAATGAGGACAAGTTCCTGGAGATAATTTAGGTCTTTCTAAAGAATGAGTGAAGTCTATATGGAAAGTTTGCCTCCAGAAACTTAAACAGGGAGTTCATTGATGAATTGTCACTATAAATATTTAGGGACCTGTAGTGATAGCAGGAAAAAAAAAAAAACAAAACTAGAGCTTTTGCTGTGAGAAAAGCACCCCTAGGTGGCTGTTAATGAATAAATATAAAGGACTTGTGGAATGGAATCCTGACCTCACACCTGTGGTGCACCTTTCTAAAGAAAAGGAACAGCATAGACAGAACTTAACAGTCATGGCTTACCTTATAATAGGTATATAGTGCATCAAAGCCTACTTGATTGGTTAGAAATAGAATTTATATTCACATTTGCTCTTGTCCCACTGGGAAATTTGTGTAACAGTCCGGGCAGCCTGTTAAAATACAGATCGAGAGGGTCATCACCAGCATATTTTCTAGTGACTAGATTAAAGGTGACGACTATTGGAGAGAACTTTAGACAAGGGTTTGTTACTGATGATTTTACAGAATGAAAAGACATTTACCAGGCCTCTGGTTTTCCTCAAGGCTACACCTGATTTCATTTGTGAAGGGACATTTTTCTCTTGGAGAAGTGCTACCTTTTGCAGTCCAGTGGGTTCCTCTTGGAAGAAGGGATCTGTGGAATCTTCACACCTACCTAGTACAGACTTGTTCTGAAAGGCAGTCAGGAATTGTGTTGACTTAAAAAGATGGAAACATTCAAGGTTAGTTGCTTGGTTTGTACTAAAAATGATTAGTAATGGTACCTGTTGGGAAATAGGTGTGGGGTCATGAATTTATGACATTTGAGGTTCAGTCGAGAGCTTAGAACTTTTCGTGTTTGTTTATCAAATCCTATGGTAAAGGAAGGGACATCTGCAAACGTAACCCTGAGAGGGAGGTCTTAACTATCCACAGCTCAGATAAATTCGTAATTGAAATTTTGACAAAAGATGAATTGAAATTATAATTCTCAGAATAATCAGAATTCCCAGTTTGAAAGGCATATTTTTTGGTTTCTATGGTTTTTTGTCATTACAACTAGTCATGTCAACAAGGTGCAGTGGAAAATGTGTTGGATTTGGACCCAGATGACCTGCCTTCAAAATCTAGGTCTGCTGCTTAACTGTGACACCTGGAGTTTAGGGTCTCTTTCCTTATCTGTGAAATGAAGGAATTGGACCAGGTGACCTCTGAGGTGCCAGCTCTGAATTTCTGATCCTATGATTTACTTTGGGATTCCTTTACAGCATTCACCAAGTTAAGTGGAAAAACAACAGCAAAATCCAGGATTTGAAAATAGAACTTAAAAGTCTGAAGAGATTTTGGTGTGTGGTGACTGAATTGAATTCAGAGTATTTTTGAGTAGTTTGTAATGCTTTCCAATTTCAAGACCAAACTCAAGCTTCTTAGAGTTTTCTGGGCAAAACTCAGCTTCTTTCTCTTCCTGAGGCAAATACTAGCTTCTTCTGGATGGGGGTCCTTACTGCACTCACTGCAGGGCTCTCCCTTCATGCAAGGCATCTCACTTGCTTCTTTGTGCACTGTGAGTCTCCATTCCCCCCTCTGGACTGTTTCCTGATCTTAACCTCTTCAAAACTTTCCTTTCAGAAGAGCTTAAAACAGCGTCTAGGTAAAAGTAACATCCAGGCACGGTTAGGCCGCCCCACTGGCCCCCTGGCCAGGGGAGCAGTTGGAGGACGGGGTTTGCCCATGGGCCAGAGAGGCTTGCCACGAGGAGGACTTCGTGGAGCACGTGCTACAAGAGCCCTGCTAAGGGGAGGGATGTCTCTTCGAGGTCAGTCCTTAATACCCATTATGCCATGCCTCTCTTCCACTTTCTTTCGTTTTACTTAAGGTCATATAACTTTGAAGTCTGGCTGCAAAACTTGGGGGTCAGCTAGGTGGCTCAGTGGATTCAGGAGGACCTGACTTCAAATCTGGCCTCAGACACTTGACATTTACTAGCTGTGTGACCCTGGGCAAGTCACTTAACCCTCATTGCCCCACCTCCCCCCCAAAAAAAACCATATCTTAAGATCACTTGTTTTTAATAATATGTAGTGTTCTTAAATAAATCCATATCTTTTCTGATAATACAGTGGTGAGCTGCTTTGATTTGCTTAAGAAGTAATCCATATCTTCCCTATGCCATTTTAATGTAACTTGCCACCCTCATTACGTCATGTTTACTTAAGCAAACCTATAAAGTGTATAAAGATTTTTTGAGCCAGAACTCATCATTGGATATTTAGAGGACTTTTAAAAGCAATATTGATGAATATAGTACCATTTTGTGTTTAATCAGATGCTTTCAGATTCTTTGTGTATGAGTTGTCCCTAACAAAATTGTAAGCTCCTTGAGGGTAAGGACAATCAACTTTTAATTCACCAGGATGTTAGGGGCACGTAGGAGGAGCTCAATATATACTTGTTGAAATTACCACAATGAAGAGCAGATTTCTAGTTAAACACCCATCCTCCCAGTGTAGAGTTGCCCTGGCCCAACCTGGAAAGTGTCCAAATTATTCCCATTTTAACCTCACCACCTTTCCCTGGATGGGATTTAATATTTATATATCATGGATTTATCTGCATGTGCATTGTGTCTCCCCTCTCCAAGGTCAAAGTCTGCTCCGAGGTGGACGAGGCGTAGCTCCCCGAATGGGGTTAAGAAGAGGTGGTATCCGAGGTCGTGGAGGCCCTGGGAGAGGGGGCCTAGGTCGAGGAGCAATGGGCCGTGGAGGAATCGGTGGTAGAGGTTAGTCAGCTACCATCTTCAGAGTTGTTCCCCCTAAAAAACTTAGGCACATCTTCCTATACAGTTTTCTCATAAGCTGGCTTGGGGGGTGTGGGGGTGACTTCTATCCAAATTCATAAACTGAAAGCTGTGCCATTGTCTTTCTAGACAATTTCTCCTAGGATTTTCCCAAAGGTTGATTAGGCATGTGAAAGAGTTTTTAAATACAATTCCCATCAACCTGAATTGCTAGTAGTTTCTTTTTTCAGGTTGTTGGCAAGTTTAAATTGTATTGTTTGTGATTCTCATTACAATTGGCCCAGATAAAAAGTATTAAATTCAACCAATATTTATTGAGCTCCTACTATGTACAGTTCAGGTATGTGCAGTATTGGGCAGGTGGTGGCGGATGAGTAATATCAAGAACCTTTGGGCCCCTAGGCAGCAATATCTAGAACTTAGTCTGCATTCTGAAATCACCAAATGTCAAGATAGAATTGGAACCTATGGGGAACCCTGAGACTTAAGTCCTTTTTTGGTCAAAGTATTTCAGATACGATGGTTTGGCATATGCAGGAGTGAAGTTAGTATTTACTGCTGATTCCTAGCTTTTGCTCAGATTTTGAAATGATATATTCTACACCCTACCTATGGAAACTTGCAGTGTTTGCCTAGTGACCTTTTGACCCAGAAAAATGCCAGAACTTGACGAGAGCTTTAAAGTATCCAGACCAAGGGAAAAAATTCTCAACATATGAACCACTTCTGGCATAGCTTAGGCCTGTGGTACCTTAAGGTCACTGTTTAGGTCTCCTATAATTTAAAACCAAGGGCTCTTAGAAAATGAAATCTAATGTCTTGGGTTATCTGTTTTTTCCACTGTGTACTATCAAGTTTATTGCATTCAACATGATAATAAGCTAAATTTGGGTTACAGCATGAAATTGCATATTGCCAAACCATTTTAGAACTGATTCCCAAGATTCCCTGGCAATAAGGCTGAAGTAGCTATTTTATTGAGTGAATTGGAACTTTCTTAGTGAACACTCATAAATGATTAATTGCTCATTGGCATGAGCATGACTGGTCCTTACAGTAGGATGTATTGATAGCTGGGGTTACTTATTGGTTCCTTTCCAATCTCCTTACACAGTTCTGTGTCAAACTATACACAGGAGAGTAGAGAAATGGCTTGAGAGCACCAAGCTTCATGGAGGTATTCTATACTGTATCACCAAACTGAAGAATGGTCTGGTTTGGATGTGCAAAAAGAAAAATGAAGTGCTGTTCAGATAGTTTATTCAGAGGTAGTGGTGATGAACTTCAAATCCATTGATTTAAATTTTTTCTACTAGATCATGAGATGTCAACAGGTCTCCAGTTTTAATTAAAATAATTGACCTTGGAAAAGAGGGTAGGGCAATGAAAATGTGAAAAATCTATCCTTTTTTTTTTTAATCTTCACCCATAAAGTAATGGATAGAATCATGCTGAAGAAAGTGCTCTTGCAACTTTATTTTAAAAAACCTTAAGCTCCTTCATTTGTATCAGAGTCCCCTTTTCAGCACAAAAGATCACTATTCACCACCACACAGTAAGCAACCTGAAAGCCTAAGCTTAATATGTGACTCTCTTTTTCTTTCCCTGGGTCAGGTCGAGGCATGATAGGCCGAGGACGAGGGGGCTTTGGCAGTCGAGGTAGAGGTCGGGGACGAGGTAGAGGTTCTGCCCGACCTGCGCTGACCAAGGAGCAGCTTGACAACCAATTGGATGCATATATGTCAAAAACAAAAGGACACCTGGATGCTGAGCTGGATGCATACATGGCTCAGACAGACCCTGAGACCAATGATTGAGGCCAGCTTTCCTGTTAGAGACTGTTCTTCAAGTTCATAACATCTGTACAGACCCTGAGTTAACAAATGAGAAGACCTGACAGATGCTAAAAGGATCTATCATAATAAGTTGTGGACTTTGTTCAACCACCAGTTCATACATTTTGTGTGTTCCTTTACTTTTTGATACTGTGTTGGGTGAAATGTTTGTGGGGTTTTTTTGTTTTGTTTTTGTTTTTTTGAATTGGTTTTGTATTTTTTTCCTGTACTCCTCTCTGAACTTGAATGTGACTGCCTGGTGACTGGAATATGCCTCCTCCCTCACTTCACTCACATATGCACTGACATGCTAATGTTGTCCCCATTCAGGCTTTGAACTAAGGTCCTAGAGAAAACTAGAGCACAAACCTCACATCTGAAACTCCTCAGTACAGAGATTTTTAAGGAAGGACTATAAAAGAACTGGCAATTGTTCTGTTCTGAATCTTGCACATTGGCCTCTTTATTATTAACAACAACAACTTCAAGAAATCTGGGGACAGAAGACACATTCAGACACTGCAGCACATGGCAGGGAGCTAGTCTGTTACCTTGGGGGCCAGGTAACAATCTTGTATCAATTACCAGTGGTAATCAAATTTTTACCATGCAAGTCCATACCTCACATAGATAAAGATGTTATCCATAGTAATAAACCACCTTTCTTGATACATAAGCTTTCCTACTGCACTTTGTATCATGAACAAAATGGCTAATATTGGTCAAGCTATTGACCTGCAGCTAAGGAGAGGCTGTTTGGCAGATTCTTAAGAGTGGAGAGGAGTGAGAGAATTATGGCAGGATAACTGCCCAGGTGGGTTCTGAGAACGCCTTAGAAGTGCTATTATCTTTATTTGTTTAAAAAAAAAAAACAGTTTTCAGCCTAGACCAACTTTGGATTTTACCACCCACATTGGCTTTGCTTATTATCTCTTCTTTCTTTTCCTTGAAGTTTTAAAGTTCAATCATACCTTTGTCAGCTGTTCCAGTTTCAATAGGATCTTGTATTTCTGGTTCATTGTAACAAAGAAGAAACCGTTCTCAAATCCAACCAGGCCTGTGACCTTTTCTTGCTGGGTTCCTTTGAAACCTCACAATCATTCCAGATAGGGGTTGTACCTGTATGCATTTATTCCTGGGTTGGATGGTAAACTTTGAAATGAAAAGGTAGTGACCCTTATAGTTTTTGTCCCTCTTTTAAATCTACTTCCACCAGGGGGAGCAATTTTCTCCCTTAAATCACATGTAGCCTTGAATAAAGGAACTCCAGAAATAGGATTTCACCATCTAGTTTTGGGAGAGGGGTAGATCAACTGATGTAACTAAAGTTGCACAGTTAAGAAATTAGCAAAATAGGCAGGGACCACCTTGCTATTCCTATCTCCCTAATCTCCATTTTCTTTACCCTGTACTATTTCAAGAGGATAACAAAGGTTCCTGTTAGGGCAGCTTACACCCTCACCTAGAGTTCCTGGGGGCCTGGAGTCTCTTGGGACTTTTACAGTGACTGGCTTCGGGCCCCAAAAGCCTTTCCCAATGCCAGTGAACCCTGGAGAGAAGAAAAAGATGGAACAAGAAACTCAGCTTGTGAGTTAGGTGTGCTTTAACTCTAATAATGGATTCTTAGGTGCCTTTGATGAACTACATTATAGTTAATGTGGAGGTCTAGTATATTGAAAGTTTGCTTTTGGAATGACTTTCATACTACAGCTTTCTAAGAACACCCTTAAAATGACATAAGACAATCTAACCCTGCATAAAGGTGTTTGGCCAGTGGGCTTTTTAACTTCCTACCCATTCCCTCTTTTTGATAGTTTCACCATGGTGCCCTTTGAATGAATTATTCCCACACCCCCAGGGAATTTTCTCATGTTCCTCTTGTTTGTCCTTTGTTTTGTTTTTTTAGTGAGGCAATTGGGGTTAAGTGACTTGCCCAGGGTCACACAGCTGGTAAGTGTTAAGTGTCTCAGGCCAGATTTGAACTCAGGACCTCCTGACTCCAGGGCCAGTGCTCTATCTACTGCGCCACCTAGCTACCCCTGTCCTTTGTTCTTAAAAGGGACCTGGAGGTAATATAATGACTTGCATTGCAAAGTCACTAACCTCACAGAGCCATCTGGGTTCAGTGGCAAGATAACATCAGGACGACTGGTAATGGCCCTGGATATTTTAAGGGATTTGGTGTTAGGTGACTTGCCCAGGATCACAGCTAATGACTTGATCTGAGATTTGAACTCAGGTCCTGGACTCCAGGGTCAGCATACTATCCACTGTGCCACCTAGCTGCCCAGGAACACATTCTTCTACCAACAAGTACATGACTATCAACCTTTCACAGGTAATGCTTTTGTCATTTGACAGAGCCACCCATGTTTGCAGGTATTAAGGAATGTTTTACTCTGCTCTCTGCCAGTTTAATCCATGTCCTCCAGAGCATGAAGCAGTAAAGGAGATGTGAATTGTCATAGAAATGTATTGAGGGGCAGCTAGGTGATGCAGTGGATAAAGCACTGGCCCTGGATTCAGGAGGACCTGAGTTCAAATCCAGCCTCAGACACTTGACACTAGCTGTGTGACCCTGGGCAAGTCACTTAACCCTCATTGCCCCACGCGCCCCCCCCCCCCAAATGTATTGAGATAGAAGGGAGTGTAGGTGGCTAGGAGAGGAGAAACCTCCAGTGGGAATATGTAAATGGCTCTAGATGAAGGGATGTGAGTTTGGGAGAACTGAAAGAGAATGATAAATCAAGAGCTGGGAAACCCATCTCTAGCTTTGGAAGCCTGGGTCCAATTTTGATGGTGAGATGAGAAGCTGAAGGAAGAGGAAGAGAAGAGGAGGAGGAAGGTAGTGATGAGCCTCAGCAATTACGTTTAGTCTGGCACAATAGCTGCTGCTGGCTCCTGCTCTCCCCAGTTGCCTGGCCTTTGCTTTTAAACAAGCATGACAAATGAAAACCCTGAGAGAAGGTCTGGGTAATAATTTCTTAATTAGGATCACTAATGATAAATTAATCATCTTTGGTCTTGACAACCACAGACAAAACCATGGAGATCCCTGAATACTTAAATTCCTTTAGAAAAGGAGGGTACCCCAAAAGGTAAAAATCAACCCTCATTGGTGAACAGTTAATGGGGGGATGGAAAAAATTCATGAGGAGTGGGCTAAAAGCTTTCAGCTCCTGCTGAGATCAAATGGCTTGATCATTTGAGACTTCACCAGCAATCTGGACAAAAGAATCCATCTCTACCCAGCCCACTCTGGTTTTCTCCTTCATGAATTGGGTTACCCTAGACTCCAATGGAGGGGTGTAAGCACACCCCTTTCCGGCTAGGAATTCACCTAGATTAGATTCTCTTTACACTGTAAACAAAAGTATGGGTTTCCTACTTGGATGGGGTCCTGCCCAAGATCATGGAGCATGTACCCTGAGGATTAGGCTAATCTTCATCTATCAGCCTTGTCCTTGGAAGACTGGCTGAATAACCTAAAGGGACTGGTCCCTGAATGAGGAAATAGAAAGGAAAAACCTCAATCCTAATTTCATAATTGGTTATTAATATAACAGAATAATTACTTCTTTCACAAGACTTAGAAACCACCAGCTTCTGTATTGCAGGATCTAGATACTCCAGGATGAGGAGGGCCCTAGACTAAGGAGCCAGCAGCCACTGGAGGGGTGAGTGGGAGCAAGAATGAGATGAATCATATACCTTGGAGGGTAGGGCAAGGATTACTGGGTTTGGAGAGGAACTGAGGGGTGACTGAGGTATTAGGAGTAAAAACCTGGCAAATGAGAACCAATGTAGTTGGTTCCTCCACCAGGGATGGAGTAAGAGTTGGGCAAAAGTGGGTGATAATGGGGCAGCTAGATGGCGCAGTGGATAGAGCACTGGCCCTGGAGTCGGGAGTACCTGAGTTCAAATCCAGCCTGAGACACTTAACACTTACTAGCTGTGTGACCCTGGGCAAGTCACTTAACCCCAATTGCCTCACTTAAAAAAAAAAAAAAAGGTGATAAGTCCCTTTCCCTGGCACAATATATCACCATCCCACTGCCTAACCCTTATGTCCAAGCCCACATCAGGCACTAGGGATGCCTGCCTATCAAATACAACCTGCACATTCTGAGGAAAGTGAAGGTTTTGCCAGGCAGGCTATGGAGAGCCTGGTGAGGAAACCAGAAGCAATGGAGTGAACTGGACTAACCACTCACTGAAGTCACCTGTGTCTATGTGTCACCATCCAATGTACCCAGGACAGTAGGTTGCTGGTACTGAGAGAATGACATTGAGGCAACCATGATCAGCTTCCCTAGGATCCGAACATCCAGGTATGCAAGATAATCCACTCTACCCCCAACAACCAACAGCCTCCTCTTCCCAATATCCCCAAACCTGAAACATCTGCAGGTTCCTGATGTCATCTCAACATCTCCAAAAACCTAGCATCTGAGTGAATTTTCATACCCCTGTTGCCCAGGGCTGGTAAATCAGCAGCCCTAAGGGTAAAATGAAGCAGCCAGGTTAAGGAGAGGTAGCTAATGTGCATACCCTTTGACCTAGCTAACTAACACTATTAGTTCTTTTTCCCAAAGAGATCATAAAAAAGGGAAAAGGACCCACATGTACAAAAATATAACTGCTCTTTTTGTGGTGGCAAGGAATTGGAAATTGAGGGGGTGCCCATCAATTGGGGAATGGCCAAACAAGTTGTGGTATGTAAATGTAATGGAATACTATTGTGCTGTAAGAAACAATGAGCTGGCAGATTTCAGAGAAACCTAGAAGGACTTACATGAACTGATGCTGAGTGAGATGAGCAGAACCAGGAGAACATTGTACACAGTATCAACAACATTGTGTGTTGATCAACTGTGATAGACTTGACTCTTCTCAGCAATACTATGGTCCAAGATAGTTCCAAAGGACTCATGATAGAAAATGCTCTCCAAATCCAGAAAAAAAGAACTATGGAATCTAGATGCAGATCGAACCATACTATTTCTATTTTTTTTTGTTTTTGTTTTTTGAGGTTTTTCCTTTTTGCTCCTCCTCCTCTTCCTCTTCTTCTTCTTCTTCTTCTTCTTCTTCTTCTTCTTCTTCTTCTTCTTCTTCTTCTTCTTCTTCTTCTTCTTCTTCTTCTTCTTCTTCTTCGCAGGGCAATGAGGGTTAAGTGACTTGCCTAGGGTCACACAGCTAGTTAAATATTAAGTGTCTGAGGCCGGATTTGAACTCAGGTACTCCTGAATCCAGGGCTGGTGCTTTATCCACTGCGCCACCTAGCTCTGATTCTTACACAGCATGACTAATGCAGAAATATATTTAATGTGATTGTACATATATAACCTATATCAGATTGCTTGCTGTCCTGGGGAGGGGGGAGGGAGGGAGAAAAATTTGAAACTAGAAATCTTATAAGAACAAATGTTGTGGGGCAGCTAGGTGGCGCAGTGGATAGAGCACTGGCCCTGGAGTCAGGAGGACCTGAGTTCAAATCTGGCCTCAGACACTTAACATTTAACTAGCTGTGTGACCCTGGGCAAGTCACTTAACCCCAATTGCCTCACCAAAAAAAAAAAAAAAAGAATGTAAAAAAAATTTTTTGAAAACTATCTCTACATGTAACTGGAAAATAATAAAATACTTTTATGAAAAAAAAAAAGGAGAGGTAGCTAAGGTAACTCAGAGAAGGGGTAAGGGGCCTCAAGGACCAGTAACTCAGTAACTTGTGTCTGGAGCTTTGAGGTGGAGTCTTGATGTCAGTGTCTAGGACTAGAGAGGGAGAAAGGAGATGGGCACCAGCCAGGTCTATCAATGATGAAGGAGTCAAATTCTCACATACCCAAACCTTCCCAGCCTCCTTTCCATGGAACCCCAATACCTCATCTTTCTTTGGTAGGAGGAGTAAGCACAATTTAAGTACTGACTTCCCCCAAGTGGAGCTGAAGTCTGGAATCCGGTCACTCTTCTCCCTTATACTGGGGACTATGGAGAGGTCTTGAGGAAGATGGAGATTGGACAGTGAGGGTGGGTGAGATGGATAGTATTGGACTGAGTACCTAACACTGATATCTTACCATAACTAAGGGGGCGGGGCATTTAAAAGCCAGTGAAGGATCATCTTTTAAGAACTGGTGAAGGTCATCTTTTCCATCCCTGTGGAGGGAAAGCCCATGATTCTTTTTTTCCCCCAATCTTTTTTTTTTTTTTTTGCAGGGCAATGGGGGTTAAGTGACTTGCCCAGGGTCACACAGCCAGTAAGTGTCAAGTGTCTGAGGCCGGATTTGAACTCAGGAACTCCTGAATCCAGGGCTGGTGCTTTATCCACTGCGCCACCTAGCCGCCCCTCCCCCAATCTTAATTGTATTTTTTTTTCCAATTACATGTAAAGATAGTTTTACATGTAAAGATAGTTTTCAACATTTTTAAATGAGATTTTGAATTCCAAATTGTCTCCCTCTTTTCCTTTCCTCTCCACTGCCCAAAACAGAAAACAATCTGATATAGGTTACATTAAACATATTTCCACATTAGTCATTTTGTGAAAAAAGAATCAGAACAAAAAGGAAAAACCTCAAAAAAGAAAAGTAGAAACAGTATGGTTCACTCTGCATTCAGATTCCACAGGTCTTTTTTCTGAATGTGGAGAGCATTTTTCATCATGAGTCCTATGTAATTATCTTGGATCATTGTATTGCTGAGAAGAGCTAAGTCTATCACAGTTGATCATTGAACGATGTTACTATTACTGTGTACAATGTTCTCTTGGTTCTGCTCACTTCACTCCACATCAGTCCACTTAAGTCTTTCCAGGTTTTTCTGAAATCTGCTTGCTCATCATTTCTTATTGCATAATAGTGTTCCATTACATTCATATACCACAACTTGTTCAGCCATTCCCCAGTTGATGAGCATCCCCTCAATTTCCAATTCTTTGCCATCACAAAGAGAGCTTCTATAAATATTTTTGTACATGTGGGTCCTTTTCCCTTTTTTATGATCTCTTTGGGATACAGACCTAGTAGTGGTATTACTGGGTCAAAGGGTATGCACAGCCCCATAGCCTTTTGTGCATAGTTCCAAAGTGCTCTGCAGAATGGTTGGATCAATTCATAACTCCACCAACAATGCATTAGTGTTCACTTAACCTTCATTGCCAAGAAAGAAAGAAAGAGAGAGAGAGAAAGAAAGAAAATCATGGCAAGACCTATATGAACTGATGGAAAGTGAAGTGAGAAGAAGAGAAGAACCGGGAGAGCATTGTGCACAGTAACAGCCATGTTGTAATGATGATCAACTGGGAAAAATGTGGTTGCCTTGATCAATGCAGTGATCCAAGACAATTCCAAAGGACTCGTGATGAAAAGATGTTATCCACCTACAGAGAGAAAACTGATGAACTCTGAGTGCACATTGAAATATAATTTTCTCACTTTTTTTTTTGCTTTTTTTGCAATAGAGCTAATATAGAAATATGTTTTGCATGATTTCACATGTACAATTGATATATTGCTTGCCTTCTAAGTAGGCGAGGGAGGTGTGGGAGAGAGGGAGAAAATCTGGAAGTGAATGTAAATAGCAATTGTTTGTGTTCTGGCCTGAAACTCTTGAGTGTCTTTTCCCAGACTGTTTCTTTTTGTGAAGGCAGACCGGTCTATCTTTTGCCTCAATTCTTACCTAGCCTCTAACTACTGAATGGCTGTTGACTCAGACAAACTGAGACCTAGGAAAGACCTTAGCTTAAAAAGGCCAAGGTCATTGGACAGTAATACTATACTAGTGGGGGATCTGAATCTCCCCCTCTCAGAATTAGATAAATCTAGCCAAAAAATAAATAAGAAAGAAGTGAAAGAGGTGAATAGATTACTAGAAAAGTTAGACATGATAGATGTTTGGAGAAAATTGAATGGGGATAGAAAGGAATATACTTTTCTCAGCAGTACATGGAACATTTTCAAAAATTGACCATGTATTAGGGCACAAAAACATCATAGTCAAATGTAGAAAGGCAGAAATAATAAATGTATCCTTCTCAGATCATGATGCAATAAAAATTACATGTAAGAAAAGAGCCAGGGAAAAGTAGAATGAAAATCAATTGGAAACTAAATAATTCATTCTAAAAGAATGAATGTGGCCAAACAACAAATCATAGAAATAATCAATAACTATATCCAAGAGAATGACAATAATGAGACAACATACCAAAATCTATGGGATGCAGCCAAAGCAGTGCTTAGGGGAAATTTTATAGCTCTAAATGCTTACATGAATAAAAAAGAGAAAGAGGAGATAAATGAGTTGGGCATGCAACTTAAAAAGCTAGAAAAAGAACAAATTAGAAATCCCCAATTAGATACTAAACTAAAGATCCTGAAAATTAAAGGAGAAATTAATAAGATTGAAAGCAAAAAAAACTACAGAATTAATCAATAAAACTAAGAGCTGATTTTATGAAAAAACCAATAAAATAGATAAAATATTGGTTAATTTGATTAAAAAAAGAAAGAAGAAAACCAAATTACCAGTATCAAAACTGAAAAGGGTGATGTTACCACCAATGAAGTGGAAATTAAATCAATAATTAGGAATTATTTTGCCCAACTGTATGCCTATAAATTTGACAATCTAAATGAAATGGATGAATATTTACAAAAATACAAACTGCCCAGGTTAACTGAAGAAGAAATAAAATCCTTAAATAAACCCATATTAGAAAAAGAAATTGAACAAGCCATTAATGAACTCCCTAAGAAAAAATCCCCAGGGCCAGATGGGTTTACGGGTGAATTTTACCAAACATTTAAAGAACAATTAATTCCAATATTATACAAATTATTTGGAAAAATAGGTGAAGAAGGAGTTCTACCAAATTCGTTTTATGACACAAATATGGTGGTGATACCAAAACCAGGCAAAGCAAAAACAGAGAAAGAAAATTATAGACCAATTTCCCTAATGAATATTGATGCTAAAATCTTAAATAAGATATTAGCAAGGAGATTACAGCAAGCGATCACCAGGATAATACACTATGACCAGGTAGGATTTATACCAGGAATGCAGGGCTGGTTCAACATTAGGAAAACTATTAACATAATCAACCACATCAATAAGAAAACCAACCAAAATCATATGATTATCTCAATAGATGCAGAGAAAGCTTTTGACAAAATACAGCACCCATTCCTAATAAAAACACTAGAGAGTTTAGGAATAGGTGGAGCTTTCCTTAAAATAATAAACAGTATCTACCTAAAACCACCAGCAAGTATTATATGCAATAGAGATAAATTAGAGGCCTTCCCAATAAGATCAGGGGTGAAACAGGGATGTCCATTATCACCCCTATTATTTAATATTGTACTAGAAATGTTAGCTTTAGCAATCAGAGAAGAGAAAGGAATTAGAGTAGGCAAGGAGGAAACAAAACTATCACTCTTTTCAGATGATATGATGGTATACTTAAAGAATCCTAGAGAATCAACTCAAAAATTACTTGAAACAATGAACAACTTTAGCAAAGTAGCAGGATATAAAATAAATCCACATAAATCATCAGCATTTCTATACATGACCAACAAAGTCCAGCAGCAAGAGATAGAGAAATTCCATTTAAAGTAATGGTAGATAATATAAAATACTTGGGAGTCTACTTGCCAAGACAAACCCAGGAATTCTATGAACACAACTACCAAACACTCTTCACACAAATCAAATCAGATCTAAATAATTGGAAAGATATCAATTGCTCATGGATAGGCAGAGCGATTATAGTAAAAATGACAATACTACCTAAATTAATTTACTTATTCAGTGTCATATCAATCAGACTACCTAAAAATTATTTTATAGATCTAGAAAAAATAATAACGGGCAGCTAGATGGCGCAGTGGATAGAGCACCGGCCCTGGAGTCAGGAGTACCTGAGTTCAAATCCGGCCTCAGACACTTAACACTTACTAGCTGTGTGACCCTGGGCAAGTCACTTAACCCCAATTGCCTCACTAAAAAAAAATAAATAACAAAATTCATCTGGAAAAACAAAAAATCAAGAATATCCAGGGAAATCATGAAAAAAAATTCACAGGAAGGTGGGTTAGCAGTACCAAACCTGGAGCTTTACTATAAAGCAGCAGTCATCAAAACTATCTGGTACTGGCTAAGGAATAGAGTGGAGGATCAATGGAATAGGCTAGGCACAGGAAATGCAGTAGTAAATGACACTAGTAATGTAGTGTTTATTAAACCCAAAGACTCCAGCTTCTGGGATAGGAACTCAGTATTTGACAAAAACTGCTGGGAAAACTGGAAGATAGTATGGCAGAAATTAGGCATAGACCAACATCTTACACCTTATACTAAAATAAGGTCAAAATGGATACATGATTTTGTGGAAATTTATTTTGATTTGGGGACCCTACCTTTAGGCTGAGATTAGAAAACCTTAGGCCCTCAGGGTCTCTTCTGTGTGGGAGGTGCTGGTGCCCCTCCCCCTCAGCTTCAGCTGAGCCAAAAAGCCCTGGGCTGTACAAGACAGCTGGGCGGTCTGACCTGAGTGAAGGTATCTGAGAGATGCTGGGCTCTGGTGTGCCTGTGCTGAGGCACCTGAGGCTGGAGCGAACCCCCCCCCCCCCACACACACACCAGCCGCAGCCCTGGCTAGCAGATTAGCTTGGTGTGTGGGTGCAAGAAGCCCCGAGATTTGAGTGGAGAGAAGAAATGGTATATATAGACCTGGGGGCTCAGACGGACGAGAGGAGACGGAGAAGAGGTCAAGCAGCGGCTGATGAGATTAGAAAGGTTGGAGCTCGGCAGACTAGAGATGGGGCTATAAGGACGCAGGAGAAGATGAGAAAGACTAGGAGCAGGGAAAAGAGAGGCGGCAGAGGGCAAACTGACCGAGCAGATAGACAGAAGGTTGGTGAGAGAGAAACACAGGAGTTCAGCGGTGGCAGTGTTTGGGGCAAACTGTCTCAGTTTACCCAAATAACTCGAGGAGACCACCAAGTCAAGCAGAGACAGATTTATTACATTCCCATAGGAATGGGCAAACTCAATGCCTGAGCCGAGATAGCTAATACATGCCTTGACCTTTTATAGGAATGTTGGTCAGAGGGGAAGTCCCCACGCACACTAGGGCAAGCTCACAATCTAACATCCAATCCTGTCTCACCCAGGGTGCATGTTTAGCTCGTGATCAACGTATAGAGACATGCATACGTGTTCCAGGAACAAGGGGGAAAAGGGAAGGGGGAACAAGGTCAAACCGAAGGAAGAGGGAACGGGGGAGTGACAGTCAGATGTTTCAGATCTTACAGTTCCCACTGATTCCCCTCTCCCGGCCCCTATCTCTAAAGATATTCAACTTGAATAACAGGAAGAGTCACTCAGGTGTTTCAGCATTGTTTTGTAGTCGTGTTAATTTTAGAAGGATGACAGGGTTAAATTTTATCTTCGGCTATGTTAGGAAATCAAAGAAATAGAATAAAGAATAAAAGAATAATCCATTGTTGGGACCCTAGGGTCAAGGGGATTCTGCTCTGAGAAAAAGAGACATGTCACTTAACATCTGGTCTCAACTTAATTGCTGCATCCTGTGCTGAGTCCCGTCCTTTCTTCTTGAGTCCCAAGTATTGAATTGGTGGGCAAACTCCCCGATCCACTCAACAGGGACTGGGGTTCTGACACATGATGCATTCCAGAAAAAAAACTAATATGTAGATGACAAGTGGGGAGACTGAGTAGAAGTAAAAATACTGTTAATTGGCAATAAAACTTAAAGCAGACAGTGAGAATTTTTTTAAACTAACTATACTGGGGCAGGGCTGGGTATCTTCCAGACCCCATCCTCGGAGTTTAATCTGACTCAAATCCATAATCATCTCATACAGCAGTAAGGAGAGGAAAGTTAGAAGCAGGGGGATTTACAAAGTGAAAGGGTATAGGTGGAGTTAGTGAAAGTAGCTGAGCAAGTGAAAATACCCTGAGGCAGAGGTGGCTGAGGCCCTTATTGTATTAAAAAAGTTTGAGGCACAGCAGATGGGAAAGAGAGGAAGTGGAAAGAGAGGCACTGCAATGCAGTCAGGTTGTACATTTTATTTCCCTGTATTCTTAATTTTAAACAGTATCTCATAAATAAACTCTGCTTCGATTATTTAGTTAAGAGGCTTCTTAACCTTTTGCTTATCAATTATAGAGCAGTGTGGTGGAACTTTATAAACGGCCCACATTAAATTAATAGCAGTCAGATAGCCAGTTAGTCATCCACAGTTTAGTCCCCCCAAAATTAGGCCCAGCTAGTCATTAAAAATATTTCACAATTTAGGCATAAGAGGTGATACCATAGGTAAATTAGGAGAGAAAGGAATAGTATACCTATCAGATCTTTGGAAAGGAAAATAGTTTATGACCAAACAAGAGATAGAGTATATTATAAAATGCAAAATGGATGATTTTGATTACATTAAATTAAAAAATTTTTGTACAAACAGAAGCAATGCATCCAAAATTAGAAGGGAGGCAGAAAGCTGGGAAACAATTTTTATGGCCAGTACTTCTGATAAAGGCCTCATTTCTAAAATATATAGGGAACTAAATCACATTTATAAGAATCCAAGTCATTCCCAAATTGAGAAATGGTCAAAGGATATGAACAGGCAGTTTTCTGATGAAGAAACCAATGCTATCTATTCCCATATGAAAAAATTCTCTGAATCTCTAATGATTAGAGAGATGCAAATTAAAACAACTCTGAGGTACCACCTGGCACCTATAAGATTGGCTAAAATTACAAAATAGGAAAATAATAAATGTTGGAGAAGCTGTGGAAAAATTGGAACACTAATGCATTGTTGGTGGAGCTGTGAACTGATCCAACCATTCTGGAGAGCAATTTGGAATTATGCCCAAAGGGCTATAAAGCTGTGCATACCCTTTGACCCAGCAATACCACTTTTGGGTCTTTTTTCCAAAGAAATCATGGAAAGGGGAAAGGGACCCACATGTACAAAAATATTTATAGCTGCTCTTTATGTGGTGGCAAGGAATTGGAAGTTGAGGGGATGCCCATCAATTGGGGAATGGCTGGACAAGTTGTGGTATATGAATGCAATGGAATACTATTGTGCTATAAGAAACGATGAGCAGGAGGAGTTCAGAGAAACTTGGAGGGTCTTGCGTGGGCTGATGATGAGTGAGATGAGCAGAACCAGAAGAACATTGTACACAGTATCATCAACATTGAGTGTTCATCTACTGTGATGGACTATATTCTTCTCACCAATGCAATGGTACAGAAGAGTTCCAGGGAACTCATGATAGAAGAGGATCTCCAAATCCAGGAAAAAAAAAAAAAAAGAACTGTGGAGTATAGATGCTGATTGAACCATACTATTTCTTTTGTTTTTGGTGCTGATGTTTTTCTATTTTGAGGTTTTTCGTCATTGCTCTGATTTTTCTCTTATAACATGACTAATGCAGAAATATGTTTCATGTTATTATGTGTGTGTATATATATATATATATATATATATATATATCCTATATCAGATTACCTGCTGTCTAGGGGAGGGGGGACGGAGGGAGAAAAATATGAAATTGGAAAGCTTGTATAAACAAAAGTTGAGAACTATCTTTACATGTAACGGGGGAAAAAATAAAATACTTTATTAATTAAAAAAAAAAGAAAGTGGAGCTGAAGCAGACACCAAATTTTGCTCATTATTAAATAGTCTGAGTTATTTTCAAGTCACTCTTTTGTAAGAGCATTCCTGTTTGAGTACATTTATGGCCAGTATTCATCATAAACACTACATTCAGGAAAATGAGAATATGCACAATTGATTTCCCCTGGCTTTGTTTTCAGGTGCAGAGAAGTCACACTAGCCTGTAAGTCTAGTAGTAATTGCTGGGGAGTTTTCGATTTTAGAGTGCCCCAGACCTTCCAGATAAAGTAATTCATCAACTTTAAACTTCTAAAACTCAGATCTGCAACTAAATTAGGATGTATAAACATGAAAGAAAGATACTTTCATATTTTTGCCTTTGCATCTCAACATCTACTAATGTTTCTGGAACATAGTTTATATCTATTAAATGTTTGATGAAATTATGGTATATGGATATAATGTAATATTTTTGTGCTGTAATGTAGTGGTGTCAAACTCAAATAAAAATGGATATATAAGAGCCATGTACTGACACAGAAAATTAAAAAATATATATATCATTAAAAAAAAAAGCCAAGGTCTCCCCACTGCATTCTGGGCCATCTCCAGTCATCCTGACCTATGCCTTGCCACTGGACGCTGATGACTCTGGAGGAGAGAGTGAGGCTGATGACTTTACATAGCTCTGCCTCACTTAAATCCAATTCACCTGCAAGTCTAAACATCACCTTCCTGGTGTCATTGATCCTCCTCCAGAACAAAAGATGAGTAACCACAACAACATTAGGGCTGAGAATCTGAAACAGGTACCCAAGAAGTCAGGTAGCACCCAGAGGTACCATTGCCATGTGCCAGCTCCTAAGTCCCAAACTATAAGATAGAATGTAGGGGAAAGGGGAGACGGGGCAGCAGGGAAAGACTGGGATGGTTTGGGGAAGGCAGCTAAGGAGGCCGAGGACCCAAGGAGTCCTATTTTAAAATGCTAAATGTAGCAAACATTGTAGCATTGTTCATTTTCATTAGTTCCCAAACTATCTAGGGTAAATATCCCCTCAAGATTAAAACTAAAAGACAGAGGAGAGAAGTTCGGCAGATTTGTCCGATCACTCGGGTTCAGGATTCCCTTTCCCTTCTCACTTCTGCTGGAGAGTCCAGTGGATGCAGTCCTGCAGCAAGTTAGCAGTATGAGAAGCAGAAGCATGTGGGGCTTCAGCATCGGGAGGAAAAGGGTACAGAGAGTTTCTGGAGGAAAAAGGAGAGGGGAAAAGTGAAAGGGGAGCCAGAGGGGATAAGGTCCATGTCGTGGTTCAGTTCTGTCTGACTCTTCCTGACCCTATTTGGAGTTCTCTTGGGTTGCCATTTTCTTCTCCAGCTCATTTGACAGATGAGTAAACTGAGGCAAACAGGGTAAAGTGACTTGTCTAGGGTCACACAGCTGGTAAATGTCTGAGACCAGATTTGAACTCGTCTCCCCAACTCCAGGTCCAGCACTCTATCCACTGAGCCATCTAGCTGCCCTGTGCTGTGTCTTAGCTAGCTTAAAAGCTTTTTGTGTAGTCATCTAGATCCTCTCTCCACTACTGAGATAATAAATACTCCCCACTCCCCACCCCCAGTGCCACCAGGAAAGGACCATTGAGGCCCTGAGGGGGTCACCTCTGACCCCTGCTTTGCATGTTCGTGCACACACACGCACACACACAGAGACAAGGAGGGAAGCTGGCTTGTCAAGGTGAGGGTGATGTGTGGCTTCCTGTAGATCTGCTTTCTGGACAGGTAGGCTGGAGGGTATGTACAAGATTTACCCTGGGGCCCACCTAAAGTATGGGGTAGGGTGGGGTGAGCACCAATGGGTTAATGTGGGGACCAATTTTTAATTGGGGAGTGCTAGCTAAGCTGCTCACCGCAATATTGGGGCAAGGAAGGAGACCGGCCACCTCCCTCAAAACAGAACAAGATTTATTTTAACAAGAACGAACTTAAAAAAAAAACACAAACAGGATCAGTATGATCAAGGGAAAGGAAATAAAAATGGGGAAAGGGAAATTATAATACCTGAAAAATACCACCGCCCAGGAATCAGCTGAAAATACGAAACAGAACACCTGTTGCTTTCCAGCTTCCACCTAGAATGCCCAATTCTCCTCCCCCAAACCTAGAAACACCCCACGCAGTCCCAGCCAATGGGATGGCCGCTCTGACAGTCACATGACTGCCCTCACTAGGCTTCCAATCATTATAATTTTGCCAGGTCCTTGTAGGCGTCGGCGAGTGGTGATGACGTGAGGTGCCAGAGCCCTGGCAATGGCTACCACCAGTGGGTGAAGCACCCTGCGATTTGCGGAGCCCCAGGCCAGTGCTCCCCGAGGCATAAAAACCTCAAATAACAATTAATTCTTTACGTTAAGCAGCTGGGGTAGTGAAGGAGAGGGTCTGAAGGTTGGGACAGGCTTATGGCCCCCAGGGGCTTTAGAAAAGAAGGGAGTGGGGACCAGAAACAGGGGGAAGGGATTAGGAGGAAGGTCGAAACTGAAGGTGTTACTGAAGGGCTTTATACCCCCCAAGTGCCCATCGTTGAGCTCTCTGAACTAGAGATGTCCTTCATTGGATATCAGGTACTCGGTGGGGATATGAAGACAGCAAACGCCATCAACAACAATACAGTCCCTGCCCTCAAGGAGCTTAGAGAACTAGTCCAGAAAGAGAGAAACAGAGACAGAGAGAGACACAGAGACAGAGAGAGAGAAACAGCGACAGAGAGAGACACACAGAGAGACACTCAGAGAGAGAGAGAAAAGAGAGAGAGAAAGGAAGGAAGGAAGGAAGGAAGGAAGGAAGGAAGGAAGGAAGGAAGGAAGGAAGGAAGGAAGGAAGGAAGGAAGGAAGGAAGGAAGGAAGGAAGGAAGGAAGGAAGGAAGGAAGAAAGAAAGAAAGGAAGGAAGGAAGGAAGGACGGAAGGAAGGAAGTGTATGATATGATTATGGATTTGAGTCAGATTAAACTCTGAGGATGGGGTCTGGAAGGAACCCAGCCGTGCACCAGAATAGTTCGTTTAGAAGTTTATTGCTTGTCAAATTCTCACTGTCTCCTTTAAGTTTTATTACCAATTAACAGTATTTTTACTTCTGCTCAGTCTCCCCACTTGTCAGCTACATATTAGTTTTGTCTGCAATCCATCATGTGTCAGAACCCCAGTCAGTGGGTCAGGGAGTTAGCCCACCAATTCAATACTCGGGACTCAACAAGAAAGGACAAGGATGCAGCAATTAAGTTGAGACCAGATGTTAAGTGACATGTCTCTTTTTCTCAGAGCAGAATCCCCTTGGCCCTGGGGTCCCCAACAATGGATTATTCTTTTCTTCCCAACATAGCCAAAGATAAATTTTAACCCTGTCATCCTTCTAGAATTAACATGACTACAGAACAATGCTGAAGCACCTGAGTGACTCTTCCTGTTATTCAGGTTGAATATCTTTAGAGACAGGGGCCGGGAGAGGGGAGTCAGTGGGAACTGTGAGATCTGAAACATCTGACTGTCACTCCCCTGTTTCCTCTTCCTTTGGTTTGACCTTGTTCCCCCTCCCCTTTTCCCCCTTGTTCCTGGAACACGTATGCATGTCTCTATACATTGATCACGAGCTGAACACGCACCCTGGGTGAGACAGGATTGGATGTTAGATTGTGAGCTCGACCTAGTGTTTGTGGGGACTTCCCCTCTGACCAACATTCCTATATAAGGTCAAGGTATGTATTAGCTGGCGCAGCTCAGGCATTGAGCTTGCCCATTCCTATGGGAATGTAATAAATCTGTCTCTGCTTGACTTGGTGGTCTCCTCGAGTTATTTGGGTAAACTGAGGCAGTTTGCTCCATACAGAAGGAAGGAAGGAAGGATGGATTGCCGAAGGGGATAGAGATTGAATCCTTCAGGATGGATGACAGCAGGTAGAAGTCCTGACTGGAGACCAGAGAAGCACTAAATATCCCTGAGTGGGTTTCTTTTCCCTGAAAAGGAGGAAGATACTAAAGTGAGGGGCCCCAGAGAAAGCAGAACAGGAGTGGCAAGCCCAAACCAGAGCAGATGGGATGGAGGTTAACCAGAAGGCTTTACCATGAGTCATTTTAGGGACGGCAGCAGCTGCATGCATTGGTGTAGATGACCTGCCCTGATTGTGTAGCCTCCATTTGAGTTTTGTGAAGGGCTGTGATGCTCGCTCCCCCTGGCAGAGCATCACCCACACAATCTACTGGGTCTAGGTCCAACTGTATCCAACCCTGTGGCCAGCCACACAAGGCTCCCTGGCTCCTTGCTCTACACTTACCTGCCCCTGACCAGACATGAGAAACCAGGAGACAGTATGAAGGACCTGGGACCCCACAGAGTCCATGGACTGGTATATCAAGACTCTGAAAAGTCAGGGGGCCAAGAGAGAGAGAGAAATGGGGACCTGGAAGGGCTGGGAGTCAGCCTGCCTCGTGTCTCAGATGCCAAAGTTGGACTAGATCCTAGCTTTTTTGTTTTTGTTTTTGAGGGGCAATGAAGGTTAAATGACTTGCCCAGGATCACACAGCTAGTAAGTGTCAAGTGTCTGAGGGCAGATTTGAACTCAGGTCCTCCTGAATCCAGGACTGGTGCTTGATCCACTGCACCCTAGAACCTAGCTTCTTAAACTGTGAATAGCGACCTCATATGGGGTCACGTAACTGAATGTGGGGGGTCACAAAAAATTTGGCAACAGTAAAAGGTTATGTATGCCTATTTTATATACCTGTATACACAGGGTCAAATAAAAATTTCTCAGGCAAAAAGGGGTTGCAAGTGGAAAAAGTTTAAGAAGCCCTGGTCTACATGATCTCTTCAGTCCTTGAGAGTTCTAAATCTCTGGATGCTGGGAAGAGCCATTATGTCTGAGAAGATGAGACCTCTTCATCTCTCCTAAGCTCCCTCATGAAGTCTAGGGTCCCATAGGCATAGACACTGGGCTATCAGTATAGTACAAGGAGTGTTGGATTTGAAGTCAAAGGACCTGAGTTCAAATCTTCCCTCCTCTACTTACTAGCTGAATGAACCTAAACAAAATTTATGACTGAGATTCATTTTCTTTTTCTATAAGATGTAGGGTTTCTTCAACTTTTTCCACTCACCATCCTGTTTCACCCAAGAATTTTTATATGGCCCCTGGTAGATCGGTATATGAAATAGGTACATATAACCTTAGTGCTGCCAAATCCTTCACAACCCCCATGTTCAGTTATGTGACCCCATATGGGGTCTCAACCCACAGTTTAAGAAGCTTTGGTGTAGATGACCTCTTGGGTCCCTCAGAGCTCATTCACCACCCCCTTTGGATTTTCTCTCAGGCCCCACTCATTCACGCAAATCCCAGTTCCCCTCATTGCTCTTTGCACTTCTCATTTTTCCATTAAAAGAAGTCAAATGATCTCTAATCACAAAGGGAGGGTGGAGGCAGGACAAGGGTACCTCAGAAAACTTGCCTTGAGAAGGAGACTGAGCAGAATTGCCCTGGATCCCTCCAGACCAGCTACAAGAAGCCTAAGAAACTTTGACTAAGAGCTGGGGGTCAGAGAGGTCCACTCCATAGGAGGAGGTTAGGATAAGTAGGGGCTGGGATGGGGGGAGAGGTATCTTTGAGAATTAGGAGACATGTGGGTAGGCAGGAGGACCTCTGATAATTTCTCTGTGACTTGTCCCAATTCTTTTACTGGTGTCTGTCTTGGGGGCAGCCTGGGCAAATGATGCCAGGTAAGGAGCAACTCCAGGAAATAGAGATCTAACTGGTATATTCCATCTACAGTATTTAGCGTGCATGCACTGTTGCTTGTGCGCAAGCGCGCGCACACACACACACACACACACACACACACACACACGTACACGTGTTGCCTCTTCTGTTCTCTATTCTGACCCGGCCAGAAATGATTCATTTCTCCAGGAGCCAACTCCGGCCCCCACCCCCCTACCCCCCCTCAGTCATTACTGGATAATGAGTTGCTGACACCAAAAAAGACACACCCTCCCTCCCCTCTTTAACTTCACCAAAACGGAATAGTTTTGCTGCTCTGTATACAGGGCCACTGTGAGTCAGCACAGGACATTTTTACTAAGAATTCAATCTCTTCCACTTAGGTATTAAATCAGGATGGGAGTCAAGACAATGTGGCGTGACGTTCATTCATTCATTAATCCATTAAATATTTATTGAGTGCCTGCCAGCTCAGGATGAGGCAATGTACTGAGGAGCAGTCAAGCATACCCAGGGACCCAGGGCCCCTGATGCCCCCAGGCTTCTCCTTCCCACCTGAAACCAGGGGGCGCTCAGATGCCCTGGGCTAGACAGAGTTTTCTGTTGCCACTTTCCATCATTGCTCACTGGACCTGGTATGCAGCAGAGGTATTAGTTGCCAGGTCATCGCTCTACCTCCTACAAGCTTTCCCATACTGCTTTTCACGGTACTAACCCTCCCCAGGCCATTAGTCAACACCCCCCCACCCCCGCAGTGGCTTAGGCTCCCCTGGGCATTTGGGGTCACTCTCTGGTCACTCTCCTCCCATCCCAAGTCCCTGGGCCCAGGCTCGGCCCTCATGCTGACCTACCCTGACTCAATCACTAATTTCACAGAGAATTCCAGAACAGTCTCTCACTCCATCTGCTTCCTCTTCTTCTAAGCTGCTGCTGCATTCACACCTTTAAGGTTGGTCTCTCAAACCACCCATCAGCTTAGAGCAGTGCTGAGGTTACCTCCTAATCCTCCTCGCTCTCTCCCTCCCAGTGGAACTACAAGTTCTTCCATTCTGAGAATAGAAAGCCCGTAAAGAGGAGGAATTCTTCCCATAATAGCACACAAAGCTGTACCTAAGGTGGGACAGCTGGAGCTTTGCTCCAAAGTGCCTAATATAGAAGGTGCTGACAGTACTTGTGAGGCAGAGCTTAGCACCTAGTTAATAAGAACAATTAGGTAAAATGGAAATACATCAAATAAAATAGCAGCTTCTATGAGTCACCCTATGCTCTCTGAAACAGCATATAACACAGGGCAGCTTCTCTTGAAGTAGCCATCACACTAGTATCTCAGGGCCTGTACCTTTCTTTCATGGTATGTTGTCCCTCTCTGTATCCCTAAACTAAGGGCTTTCTTCAGGACACTTGCCCTGGTCTCGGTTTTTAGTACTTGCCCAGACCCGCAAAACCCTAATTATGGCTTTGGGCACAGTGTTCCTCTTTTCCCTTCTCAGGGTCATAGAGACCCAATAACTAAATCATATATCCAGTTGGTGCTTATCTTAATTTATGACATGAAATGTTGGTCTACACCTAATTCCTTCCAGACTGATTTCCAGTTTTCTTGGCAGTTTTTGTTGAATCATAAATCATTACCCCAATAGCTGGGGTTTGGGGATTTGTTGTTGTTATTCAGTCATTTCCCCGGTCCTATTCTACCCTTGATGACCCCATTTGGGGTTTTCTTGGCAAAGATACTGCAGTGGGTTGACATTTTCCTTCTCCAGCTAATTTTACAGATGAGGAAACTGAGGCAAACAGTGTTAAGTGATTTGCTCAGGGTCACACAGATAGTAAGTGTTTGAGACCAGATTTTAATTCAGGAAGATGAGACTTCCTGACTCCAGGCCTGGCACTCTATCCAATGTGCCAACCGGCTATCCCCTTGGGGGGTTATTAAACATGAAATTACTATATTTGTATGCTTCTGTATGTTGCGTAATTACTCTTTTTCATTAATCAACCTCTCTTTTTTAACCAGTCCCAAATATATTTTGATGATTCCTACTTTGTAGTATAGTTTGAGATCTGGTAATGCTAGGCTCCTTTCCTTCCGATTTTATTATTATTATTATTTATTATTATTGTTATTATACCTTAATTCTTTCCTATAAATTTTATTATTATTTTTCCTAGTTCCGCAAAATAATCCTTTGGTAATTGGACTCATATTCAGTGTAATGCCAATCCAACTACCAAAAGATTACTTTGTACTAAATAAGCAAATTAATTTAGGTACTAGTTTCAGTTTTATTATATCAATGTGGTCTAACCATGAGCAATTAATATTTCTCCAAAATATTTAGGTTAAGTCTCACAGTGACCCAAATCATGCCCCATCTCTAAGGATCTGCCCCGTCCCAGGGGCAGTCCCAGAACTGAAGAGGGGCCCTTAGCTCTTAGGATCTTGGGATATATTTATTGATTCCTCCCATGTCTTAGCAGACAGTTTCTGAGTTGCTGCAGTGAACCAAATTCATCCTCTGGCAACCACCCCTCTGGTGCAGAGCCTCTCTGGCCTGAACCAGCCTGGTCTTCAGATGACAGACACCAAATTGGTCACCCAGGCCCAGCTTGGCAGGAGCCACCAGAGTTTGAACGCCCCAGAATCCAGGGTCATCTCATAAACATCTATCACAGGAAGCCCTGTACCTCACAATCTGAGCCTCTTAATTCTGGCAAGGAGATTGTTTCAGAAAACCCCAAGCCCATTTCTCAGGACAACAGGGCCCATAGAAAAGGAAAACTTAGTACATGGCATCCATGCTATGAATGGAAAAAGAAACTGTGCCTCAGTCAGGTAGATTTAAAGACTCAGCTAGTTCTGGCTATGCAGCCAATGGAAAGACACCAGTGTAAACTCTCTTCCTAAAAGGTTTTTGGCCCAAGTGGAGCCTCTATCTTAGGTGGTCTGGGCATGTGATAAAGCCCTTTTACATAAAGAAATGCAATCTAGGGGGCAACTAGGTGGCACAGTGCATAAAACACCGGCCTTGGATTCAGGAGGACCAGAGTTCAAATCCGGCCTCAGACACTTGACACTTACTAGCTGTGTGACCCTGGGCAAGCCACTTAACCCCCATAGCCTCGCAAAAAAAAAAAAAATGCAATCTACTGCTCGACAAGATCCTCTAAATCAATTCAACCTTAATATTTACTGACTGATGAAAAGGGGAGGACAGCAGGGAAAATACATGTAAATATAAATGCACACACAAACAAATATATACCCACATATACATACAGGAAAATCTAGCTCAGTCTTATCAACTGAATGACCAACCACAATTGCAGAGGACCAATGATGAAGCATGCTACAACGCCTCCTGAGAGAGAAGTAATGGACTAAAGATTCAACATGAAACATACATTTTTTGTGGAGGGAGTATGGTCAATGAAGGAATTTGTTTCACTAGACTATTCATACTTGTCACAAGAGTTTTATTTTGTTTTATTTTTCTTTTTTCAATCAGGAGAGTAAGAGCAAACATTTTTGTTCATTGAAAAATTTAATTTTTTTAATTTTAATTTTATTTTGCAGGGCAATGAGGATTAAGTGACTTGCCCAGGGTCACACAGCTAGTAAGTGTCAAGTGTCTGAGACTGGATTTAAATTCAGTGGTGAATGCCTGTGGCATGAGCCTCCTTGTCATGCCTTATCTAATATATTTGATGAATGAGGTCATCAAACAAGGTTATCTTTATGGTCATATCCTTCAAGGAATCTTGAGTCATTTTGATGTATACATGGGAGACACCTCAATGGAAGAGAACCTTGAAGAAGGTACTTCACTGAACTGAATCAAATGCTTCTTTTATAGACTCAGCAAACAACAAGCACAGCACTGTGTTGCATTCTCACCATCTTTTAGTCAGAAGTGATGTGAGGATGTGAAACTACCCATAAAAGCCTGCCTATTCCCTACTAACATCCTCACTGAGGGTGCCCTTGATTTATATGTAGATTATTCTCCAAAACTTTTATGTAAAGGGGGGCGGCTGGGTGGCTCAGTGGATAAAGCACCGGCCCTGGATTCAGGAGTTCCTGAGTTCAGGTCCGGCCTCAGACACTTGACACTTGCTGGCTGTGTGATCCTGGGCAAGTCACTTAACCCCCATTGCCCTGCAAAAAAAAAAAAAAAAAAAAAAAACTTTTATGTAAGTCCGCAAGGAGGCATAAAGGTGCTTGGTTGTTGATTTTTCTCAATGACCTTTCAGCATTAATAAAGCTTCAGGTCTTTTTCACTGCCTTTGGTTTCTTTCCCTCCTTCAGATATCTTGTGAAGTGACCCAGCAACATCCTTACATCTGTTCCCATCTTTATTCTCTTTGGTTCTATTTCTATCTCTTCCATGAGCACTTCCAAAACCATGATGTTAGAGTTCAAGTATGCTAGCTCAGCAGAATTCAATGCAGAAAACAATTTATGATAAAAGTCTCTGTGGATCTGTCCCTTTTTTGTCTGTTTGTTAGACACCCTTCCATTTTTATTCTCAAATGCCCTTTGGATGACTTTCCTTAGTTGGGTCTCTCACCAAGCTTTCATAAATAAGTTTTAACTCTCACCAGTCACTTAACTCCAATTGCCTTGCCAAAAAAAAAAAAGAAAGAAAGAAAGAAAAGAAAGAAAAATGTATTGATATCTTGGTTTTATATCACACACTTTCCCTAATATATCCTACCCCAACCAGAAAAACATCCCATATAACAAAGAAGAAGAAAAGTTCAACAAGACAGACTAACACATCCCATACTCCCCCACCTTGGCAATTAAGAGAGGGAGGTGCATTCTCATATCTCTTCTTTCAGACCAAACTTGGTCATTTTAATTTCACAACATGATTTCATTTTGTTATCATTTCCATTTACAATGTTGTAATCAGTGCATATTGTATTTTCCTGGTTCTACTTAATTTCACTTAGCCTCTGTTCACCTATCTTCCCATGTTTCTCTAGATTCATCATTTCTTACAGTACTACCATTATATTCCATTATTTTGTTTTTCTTTGTTTTTTCTGGGGCAATGAGGGTTAAGTGACTTGCCCAGGGTCACACAGCTAGTAAGTGGCAAATGTCTGAGACTGGATTTGAACTCAGGTCCTCCTGAATCCAGGGCCAGTGCCCTATCCACAGCACCACCTAGCTGCCCCTGACCAGACCCATTTTAAGCCTCTTTTGTCTTCTTTGTTATGGCAATTACTTTAAGCTTTGTTTATGACAGCATCAGAGTCTTCATCTAGGTCTTTTATCCATTACCCATTTTTTCATTGTTTTTGATTTGTTTGAATAGGTCAAGGTTGAGTTGTTTCCATTTTATATCATTTTCTCATTTTTACTTCTTTCTAGCTTTGCATTAATTTTGATCTTTGCTCAAACAAGTTAGTGGTCTGACTGGACACAAACAGCTGATTCAGAAATTACTTCCTCCCACATCACAAATGAGTCATATCCTGTCTGTTAAAATATAATTAATTTCAATCTTTATGTTATTAGTACTCACCATATCCAGCACCTACTGGTTTTTTTTCCTCAAATAAAGTTCACAGTATATAGGCATGAGGTATCTGGTAGCCTCCCAGAATCTGACCTCTCTCATTCTTTTTATACAGATCCAGGTATTCCAATATATTTCTACCATCAACTCTGACAATTAACTTAATGAGTATCAAATCATTTAGTATAGGGAGTCTTAGTTAGCTCCTTATAGCATTGCTCTAGTTCTTCAACCTGTAGAAGAGATGGTGATGAGGACAGGGCAATTACTGTCAGCTTGGTGTTTTTGCAAATACTCATCCTGAGCGCTGCCACTTGAGAGGAATAAATGTCCCACAAAATCATGTTTCATGTTGCCTTTTGGTGCATGATCAGATCAACTCCTCCTCCTCCTTCTTCTTCTTCATTTAGCTGCAATTTCGAAATTTGTTCTGTTTTCAAGAATGACTCTTCCAGTATAAGGATTCTTACTCTTTTTTGAGTCACTGATGTAAGGGTGTGCTGATGAATATTGAACAACCAGTTCTCCAAAAGGCAAGGCAGACATTTTTTTTAATGTATGAGGTATTTTATTTTTTCCATTACATGTAAAGATAGTTCTCAACTTTTGTTTATACATGCTTTACAATTTCAGATTTTTCTCCCTCCCTCCCTCCCCTCCCTCCCCCCCTCCCCTAGACAGCAGGTAATCTGATATAGGTTATATCTATATATCTCTATACATATACATATAGATATATATATACACACACACATATATATACACATAATAACATCAATCCTATTTCTGCATTAATCCTGTTACAAGAGAAAGAATCAGAGCAGTGATGCAAAACCTCAAAATAGAAAGAAAAAAAAAAACCAACAGCACCCAAAACAAAAGAAATAATATGGTTCAATCAGCATCTATACTCCACAGTTCTTTCTTTCTTTTTTTTTTCTTGGATTTGGAGATCCTCTTCTATCATGAGTTCCCTGGAACTCTTCTGTACCATTGCATTGGTGAGAAGAATATAGTGCAAGGCAGACTTTTAAATTTAATCCACATTACCAGCATTTTCTTAAGTCTAGACAATGAACAAAACAATAAGACAAGTCCTGATTTGTGCCATTTGCTGATTTTTGAAATGTAAATGATCACACTGAAAATTTAACAATTAGCTTTCTTGAGTCAATAGGAGCATACCCTTTTATGGACCTCTTTGGTGGTGTTGAAGAAAAAATACCATAGGGGCAGCCAAGTGGCACAGTGGATAGAGCACCAATCTAGGAGTCAGGAGGATGTGAGTTCAAATCTGACCTTAGGTACTTACTACCTGTAGCACCCTTAGTCTGATTGCCTTTATTTTTTTTAATTTTCTTTTATTTTAAATTTTTTTATTTTTTCCTGGTTGCCTTTAAAAAGAAATACAATACTCTTAACTGTAGGAATGATTTTATTTAATTAATTTTTGAAATTAATTTTATTTAATTAGTTTTATTTAATTTATAATAGCTCAGATTCCCATAGCACTTTAAGGTTTAACGAAGTGCTTTACAAAGATTATCACAACAACCCTGAGATGTAGATACTATTATTAATCCCCTTTTTACAGATGAGGACACTAAGGCAGAGAGGTTAAATCACTTGCCCAGGGTCACAGAGTTGATAAGTGTCTGAGGGAGGACTTGAACTCAAGTCTTCCTCACACTGGGTCCAGTGCTCTATCCACTGAGCTACCCAGCTGCCTTGAGATAACATTGCTCTCTGTCCAATCCATTTCTCTCTGAGAGCGTGATAGTCAGAGATAGAGACAAAGAAACAGAGATAGACAGAGAGTGAGAGACAGGCACACAGAAAGATGTCCAAACTGGCAAAGTTCCCTTCATTGCCCTTCAGTAAGTTTCTCTAACACCCAGATGATTCAAGGTAACAGAGGAATCTTGACCAAGAAAAAGATCATCATACAATCAAACAAAGTTTGCAGTTAACATCGCAAAATAACTACCACTCCATTCCTTCTTGAACCCCCACCCCCAGGATTTAAAGGGATCAATATCAAGAATGTCTTCCCCATAATAGAAGAGGATCCTTCCTTTCTTCCTTTTGAAGGGAATAGAAGGCACTTTCTTTGGGCTGGTCATAGGTTAATCTTCAGGGAAAGGGAGAGGCAGGAACCCAAAGAAACAAGAAGCCCTCTGTACACACTTCAGTTTCCTGCCTCATTCCATTTCTTTATGAAAGACCTTTTTATCCTCAATCTATTTATCACCCTCCTTTCCTAGGGAGGCAAGGCTAGAAAGGGCTTTTTAGAGAAAACACAATTTCTTAATATTTTTGGTTATATTAAAAAGGAGGCTCTAAATAAGTTTACTTCCAGAAGGAAATGCTCAATTTCAGTTGTTAGTTAAAATAAACTTGCCATTTTTTCCATCCAAGCCCCATTCCACTCTCCCCTCCAAAATGTATCCCTGGGCCCCAAGTTAAGAACTCTTACAGTAAGAGTATGTCTGCGCCTTGATCTTTGTATCATAATCTCACATTTAAAGTATTAACAGCTAAGTTAAAAGTTCTCTATGAATGATAACTAGCATTTTATTCAGTTGTGTCCAACTCTCTGGGACCCCATTTGTGGTTTTCTTGGCAAAGAAACCGGAGTGCTTTGCCATTTCCTTCTCCAGCTCATTTTATAGATGAAGAAACTGAAGCAAACAGGATAAAGTGACTTGCCTAGGGTCACACAGCTAGGAAGCATCTGAGGCCAGATTTGAAATCAGGAAGATGAGCCTTCCTGACTCCAGGCCTGGAGCTTTATCCACTGCACCACCTAGATGCCCCTCATGACCTTACACCAATGAAATCACAAATCTAGTTGCCCCTCCCCCAATTCACTTCATTAGATTTAGCCCCATGTTGTAGCCTGCCAAGGTCTTTTTTAATCCTGCCCTATTCTCCAAAGGGTCTTCACTATCCCTTTCAGCTTTCATTCATTCATTTTTTTTTTTTGCGGGGGCAATGGGGGTTAAGTGACTTGCCCAGGGTCACACAGCTAGTAAGTGTCAAGGGTCTTAGGTTGGATTTGAACTCAGGTCCTCCTGAATCCAGGGCCAGTGCTCTATCCACTACATCACCTAGCTTCCCCTGTTGGGTACTTTCAAATGAAAGGCCTTTAAGATTTACTTTGGTCCTAGGCCAACCTTGCCCAAACTACTACAAGTACCTACATCCATGTAAGGCTTAAAGGATATCTTTGGCAGCAATGTGATTTGAGTCTGGATTGCTCCTGCTCATATGGTGAAAAAGCTCTACTTCTGATGTCAGGCCTTATCAGGGAAACTTTTTACTCTTCTAAGTGTGCTTAAAGATTTTCAGTGGCGATGGCCCAGAGCAAACAAGCCTAACTCATGAACAATTCTTGCCTGATTCATAACTGGTCTATGATTTCCAATGGCCTCAGATATCAGTTCCTAGTCTAAGGGAAAACCAGTGATGGACTGGCTCCTATAATTAACTTAATGATATAAAGTCAGTGACTTTGGGAGGCTGCTATTATCCCAAAACTGAGAGGTGGAGGAATTGGAGGTCATGGGATAGGCAGTCTTCTCAGCTTTGACAATAAAAAATCCTGAGTCAAATCAAATCAAGTCAATAAGCATTTATTAAGCACTTGATATGTGCCAGGCATTGAGCTAAGAATTGGGGATAGTTAAGAGAAGAAAAAAAAAAAGCGCAAAACCAGAAAAACAATCCATGTCCTCAAAGAGCTCACAAATAACTATGTCCTTACAAGATGTTTAAAGTGTAAATTGGAGGTAATCTCAAGGGGAGGCACTAGCATTGAGAAGCAAGAGTGTTCTGGAGCCTGCTCTAACCAGCTGGAGAACTGATTATTAAATTATCAGTGTGAGAATTTACCCCTCAGAAATTGACAAACAATATTAGTCAGGGTTTGATTCACTGTTTTGTCGATTGTCCAGATTGAAGGAAGTGATGGAAAACTAATAATGCTGATTAAACTTAAAAAATATGTCATTTGTATTGGTGGGGGGTGGGGGGCGGAAGATTTGGTCATTAAAGAGTTTACTAGCATACCACTGAATGAAGGAGAAAAGCTTCTTACAGAAGATGGGACTTTAAGCAGGACTTGGGGGAAGGCAGGAAAGACAGGAGGCAGAGGTAATGAGAGACAATTCCAGGCATAGTAGATAGCCAGTGCAAAGGCAAAGAGATGGAGTATCTTTTTTGTTTGTTTTTGTTTTTGTTTTTGTTTTTGTTTTTGTTTTTTTGGCCGGGCAACAGGGGTTAAGTGATTTGCCCAGGGTCACACAGCCAGTAAGTGTCAAGTGTCTGAGGCCAGATTTGAACTCAGGTACTCCTGAATCCAGGGTCGGTGCTTTCTCCACTGTGCCACTTAGCTGCCCCCAAGATGGAGTATCTTGTGAAAAGCATGGTTTCTTGATTTTCCTCAGCTTCATTCAACAACATAAGAATAGGAGAGAAAACAGAAGATAGCAGCAGTAAACCAGGAGTGGGATTTGATACTGGGTTAAGTGGGATAAGAGAACAGGGTAGAAATCAATTGGTTTATCAAGAGGTCCAGGTGGAGAAGGAGGAAGAGTATAGCCGGTGCTGAGGTGGAGGAATTGGAGGTCATAGAGAGGACACAGGACAGGGTTAGAGGCCACAAGGCACAGGGAAAGATGTAATCATAGAAGATGATGGTCAGATAAAAGAATTTCAGAGTTCACAAACATAGAAGTGGAATTGTGAGTGACAGCAAGATTTCTTACAGTAGCCAAGGTGAAACTGAGGTCAAGGAAGAGATGGTGGTGGAAGGTGTATGAATGGTGTGTGATGAAGTCATAGGAAACGAGTAAGTTAAGGAACTGAAAAGGTAGGGTATTTGAGGGAGTATATATGTCAAAGTACGGGGCCAGGCAGAAGAGAACAATAAAGAACCAGACACTGAATTCACTGAGGAACAAAAGAGAACATCTTGGGGGGTGGTAGACAACAGCTACCAGAATCTCAACAGGGTGATAAATAAAAATTGAATGAACTTCAAAGGCAAAGAGAAGAATTTAGTGAATGATGGTGGTAGAAAGACTGGAAGTGGCAAAGAGGAACAATCACACCCCCACCACAACTAGTTGGGGGTGATATTAGAAAAAGCACAACCATCGCTGGATATGGTGGCCAGGGATGCCATGTCTCAGTGAATGCCAGAAGATGGAAAGTGTGTGAAAGGAAAAAGTTTAAGATGAAAGCACATTTCTTAAGTATGGCTGGAACAGGCATTCTAGAGAGCACAGTGGAAGAGGTGGGTAGAGATCTGGAGGGGGGGGCGATGGAGGTGGTCCAGATGGGACAGGCAGTGGAGGGAGTGGATTGGGGTTTGTATAATGACATCCAGGAGGCTCAGTATGACTAGCATGGGGAGAGTAGGATAGGCTCAGAGCATGCTAACCACTGAAGATGGGTTCAGGCAAATTATGAGTAACTGAAGAAAAGTATGTTGAAGGAAGACAGTGATCAGATGAGGGCCCTCCCTTGATGTCCAAACCTGTGGCAGGTGTTGGTGTCGAGTCCTGTGAGGTCCAGAGAGCCCACCTCACAGCAGGCAGAAGCTGACGGTATGCTTCCAGAGGAGTTGGACAGGAGGCAGGAACTGGCGATTTGAGGTGGATCTGCTCTGGAAATGGCCACTGGAACACTTCAGAAGCCCCTGGGGTGGAGATGGAAGCCTGAGGCCTGGACTCCAGATCTAATAGGCCTGAGGAAGGCAGGATGGATTAGGGGTGGTCTGGGGCTGGGTCACAGCAAAGTGGCACTCCCTATAAAGTCCCAGAGGCAAAAATAGATGAGCCTGGGATGAGAATGATTTTGACCAGAGCTACAATTATTAGGGGAGGAAAGAAAGGACAAAACCTTTTACAGTAATTAGGAGAAAAAAAAATCTGTGGCACTTTTGACAAACAAGTTTATAAAGCTACAAGAGGCAATGCTTGGAATGATATGGAACACTCAGATCATTCAACAGTTAATGTAAGATTTCCTTAGACATAGCAGGAAAATGCCATTCTATTCAATAAGGAGGGCACCCCCAAGTTGATTCAACTGAGTAAAGCTCCCCTCCCTCTGAGTTACCCAAGGTCTGCCAGCCAAACATCAGAGGCCTGGAGCTCCTCCTGTTGATTTTGTATTCAGGCAACCAGAAAGTTCTTTCAACCACCTGAGCCTTTAAGTTCCCAGAGCCAATTAAGTTTCCAGGAGGGTTTCAATGCTTTTAAGACAAACCAACTTAGCTTGCATGGGGGTGGGGCTTAAAGTATTGCTGCTACCACACCCACCTTTACAACCTTATTAAACATTATTTTTCTTCCCACACACCATTATTTAATCAAACAAGCCTTCTTATGGTTCCTCACACCCAAACTCCATTTCTCTTCCCAGTCTTTGCCCAAACAGTTGGACCTTCCTGGAATACACTCCCACCTCCCTCTATCTCTTAAAATTTCTTGTTTTGTCAACATCTTTTATCCAGTCTTTCCTGATTTCCTCCTGCTGCTAGTGATTACCCGATTTACCTTGTATCTATCTTGTATATAGAGGCTACTTCAGATATATTTTGGTTTGCTTCTATACTACCTCAATAAAGCGAATATTGCAATAACAAATGTGTTGGTTTCCCAATGCATACAAAAGTTATGTTTACACTATACTATGGTCTATTAAGTGTGCAATAGTATATCTAAAAAAAGTATACTTTTTTTTTTTTGGCGGGGCAATGGGGGTTAAGTGACTTGCCCAGGGTCACACAGCTAGTAAGTGTCGTGTCTGAGGCTGGATTTGAACTCAGGTACTCCTTAATCCAGGGCCGGTGCTTTATCCACTGCACCACCTAGCCGCCCCAAAAAGTATACTTTTAAAATACTTTATTGCTAAAAAAAATACTAACGATCATCTGAGCCTTCAGCAAATGGTGATCTTTTTGCTGGTGGAAGGTCTTTTGCCTCCATGTTGATGTTGGGGTGGTGGTTGCTAAAGGTTGGGGTCACCCAACCTTCTTAAAATAAAGACAATTGAGTTTGCAGCATCAATTGACTTCCTTTCTGGACAGATTTCTAGGTAGCTAGTAATGCTGGTTGATAGCGTTTTATCCACTGTACAACTTTCAGAATTGGAATCAATCCTCTCAAACCCTGGAGGTGCTTTATCAACTAAGTTTGTGTAATATTCTTCAATATTGGCCAAGGATAGGGATAGAGAGGAAACAGGCCAGTCGGTGGATCAGACAAAACACACATTTATAGATTGTGAGTGTTTGGGGGCAAACTGCCTCAGTTTACCCAAATAACTCGAGGAGACCACCAAGTCAAGCAGAGACAGATTTATTACATTCCTGCAAGAATGAGCAAACTCAATAACTGAGTCGCAATAGCTAATACATGCCTTGAGCTTTTATAGTAATGTTGGGGGGGGGAGTCCCCACGCACACTAGGGCAAGCTCACAAACGAACATCCAATCCTGTCTCACCCAGGGTGTGTGCTTAGCTCGTGATCAACGTATGGAGACATGCATAGGTGTTCCAGGAACAAGGGGGAAAAGGGGAGGGGGAACAAGGTCAAACCGAAGGAAGAGGGAACGGGGGAGTGACAGTAAGAGGAATCACAGTTCCCACTGATTCCCCCCTCCCCTCTCCCGGCCCCTATCTCTAAAGATATTCAACTTGAATAACAGGAAGAGTCACTCAGGTGTTTCAGCATTGTTTTGTAGTTGTGTTAATTTTAGAAGGATGACAGGCTTAAAATTTATCTTCGGCTATGTTGGGAAATCAGAGAAATAGAATAAAGAATAAAAGAATAATCCATTGTTGGGACCCTAGGGTCAAGGGGATTCTGCTCTGAGAAAAAGAAACATGTCACTTAACATCTGGTCTCAACTTAATTGCCACATCCTGTGCCGAGCTCCTGCCCTTTCTTCTTGAGTCCCATGTATTGAATTGGTGGGGGAACTCCCCGACCCACTCAACAGGGACTGGGGTTCTGACACATGATGGATTCCAGATAAAACTAAGATGTAGCTGACAAGTGGGGAGACTGAGCAGAAGTAAAAATACTGTTAATTTGCAACAAAACTTAAAGGAGACAGTGAGAATTTGACAAGCAATAAACTTTTAAACTAACTATACTGGGGCGGGGCGGGACGGGGCTGGGTATCTTCCAGACCCCATCCTCAGAGTTTAATCTGACTCAAATCCATAATCATCTCATACATGAGGAAATGGGGAATGTTCTCCTCGAAATAAGAATATATTAGTCACCAAATAACACTCTCCGGACCTGTTTAAGGGAAAAAAGTCTCCTTCTCCTTCCCCCCTCCCCCTACCACCAAACAAAATCACATTGTTCAAGGAAACCCTGAGCTGGTCTCAATTAGGTCCACTCCTGAGCTATGTCCATATAAGGGAGGATTGAAGAATTGTCCCTGTATCACCTCCCTCATTGGCTAAGAACCCAAAGAATAATTATGGAAATTAGGGTTAGGAATACTTCATTCTGGTTAGCTAGTTTTCACTCACAGATTGTAACCCTTGAGTAATCGGACCAGTGATGAAAAAGGGGAGGGTACATTCTCATTGGGACTAGGGTTTAAAACAGGGCCTTCGAGCCCCCATTCTTTGCACCCACCAGCTGCATACTGTGGTTGCCCATTCTCTCCAGAATGACAATAAATGAGCCTTTGACACATGACATATACTCCTCACATAGATTAAGTTCCTGTTTTATATAGGTGGGGTTCTTGGAGTCCCAAAACAATTAAAATTGTAACATCAAGATCACTGATAACAGAACACCATAACAGATAAAATAAAAATGAAAAAGTTTGAAATATTGAGAGAATTACCAAAATATGACAGAGACACGATGTGAGCACATGCTGTTAGAAAATGTTTGCCACAAACCTTCAGTTTGTAAAACAAACACCAAAAAAATAATAAACCCACAATATCTTCTAAGCAATAAAGCGAAGCTCAGTAAAACTAGGTATGCCTGTACTGTTTTTAGGTAAATGTTGTTTCCCCTGGTTTTCCCTTCCCTTGAAGTCAAGGATTGCTTGGTTTTTTTGTCTTTGTATCTTACCTGGTATCTAGCACAATGCCAAGCACATTGTATGTGCTTAATAAATACTAGTTGATGGGTTGATATTTGGCATACTGAAGGAAATAGTCCTTGGAGAGAAACTTAGTCTAGTCTACAAAACCTACAGAACCAGGAAAATAATACACCTGGTGACTAGAACAAAGTAAATAAAAAGCCCAACAACATAAAGTGAATCCTGGGAAATCATGACCAAACCTATGAGAATGATGTAGGAGGTGAAAAAAGGGTTAATAGAAAAATCTAAGACCCAAGCTCTAGTACAGATATTAGCTCTAAAAAGGAGTCAGATCCCAGTTAATGGGTAACTTATGTTAGGTTCTTGTACTCATAGTGATCAATATCCATAACGGACCAAAACGGGTCAGGTGAAAATAACAATAAAGGAAAAAGACAACCTATAGAAATTCTAATGAAAAATGATTATATTTTGAAGCTAGCCATGGGAATCAGAAAGAGACATGCGCAGAAAAGGCCAAATTTGTCCCCAGATTTACTTTATGACGTGTAAACCCCCCCAAACACTCCTCCAATGAAAAAGATACCTGCCTCGGGGGTTGGTTTAGGACCTCCAGGAATTCCAAATTAGGATAAGCCCTCCCCTGTAACACCCCTAGGTGGAGAATATTATAATGAGGACAGGCCCTCCCTTGTACCTCCCCAAGGTGGAGATTACTATAATGAGACTGATAATCAATGTATCCATACTATAAATATAAATGTCTTTCCTTATTCGAGAGATACTTTTCCAATTTTCTGGTTCTCTCCCTGTGGTCACCCACAGCATTGCAATAAAACTTGGGAAACTGAATCACTGAGTCTTGTAATTCTTTTGGGATGACTCACGATCAATTTGACCCCAAATTCCAGCCCACATCAAGAAGACATACCCCTTCTTCACAATCCCCAACTCTGCTTCTTTGCGGTTGGGGGGACTATGATTGTCAAAGACTGAACGAACATCAGATTTTTTTCCCCCATATGTTGGTTAATTTTGCTGAAATGTTTATGTTATAAGGAAAATGTAGGTGGATGTAAAAACAAGAGATATGAACAAAAATAAAAACAAACTTCAAAATCCCATAAAGCAAACGAATTACAGAGCCTGTGTGTCTGGCGGAAAACTGGATATCCGATTGATCTCGGCGCGGTCCATCACATCCTCTTTAAAACCCAGAGACTACATTTCCCAGAAGTCCCAGCGCCCATGGAGAAGACGGCGCTTTCCAGGTGCCCCCTCGCGGACGACGTCTTTCGGAGGGATCTCGTCGGTTCCCAGCGGCCCTAGCGAGGGCTTCCGGTTTCACTGAGTGCAGGAGATGGCCGGGGCTAGCTCCGCCGCGCTGTCAGGGGCCGGCACGCCAGTAGCGGGACCGTCGGGCCGAGACCTGTTTGCGGAAGGGTTGCTGGAGTTCCTGCGTCCCGCCGTGCAGCAGCTCGACTCACATGTGCACGCGGTTCGGTGTGAGCGAGGCGGGCTTTGGCTTCTCCCGGGGCGTGAGAAGGGGGCGGGTCTGTCGGGCCGGCTGAAGAGGGGGCGGGGAGGAGGAAATGCCGAGGGCTGGAGGCCGCACCTGGGCCTCGGGAAGGGGATGAGAGGGCGGGGCAGGAGCGTGGAGGCCTGCAGTCGTCCGCTTGGTTCTGCCTCTCTCTGCCCAGACCAGGCTGTGGGGCGTTGGGCTAGCCGACGGAGACTGACCGGACCGGGCTTTGGCCCCTTTTTCAGGGAAAGTCAGGTGGAGCTACGGGAACAGATTGACAATTTGGCCACAGGTGAGTGAGCGGACGCCCCCGGGTCCCGCTACGCCACGCACCCCTCCCTTTTTCCAGTCCCCCATATTTTGGTACCCAACCCTGTTCTTGGGCCTGCATTTCCTCTGCCCCCTCTTCCCTGCTCCTCGACCCAGGCGCCCGAATTAAAACCTGTTCTAGGGGGCAGCTAGATGTCGCAGTGGATAGAGCACTGGCCCTGGATTCAGGAGGACCTGAGTTCAAATCCGACCTCAGACACTTGACACTGGCAGTGTGACCCTGGGGAAGTCATTTAACCCTCATTTACCTACCCCCCCCCAAAAAAAAGCCTGTTCTAGTGGTTGAGCCCCAATGGCAACACACCCACTTCCACTGAGGCAGCCACAAAGCTGCCTCAGTGGGTTCTCTCACGGGCTCCCCCCATTTGCCCTCCAGAACTCTGCAGAATCAATGAAGACCAGAAAGTGGCTTTGGACCTGGATCCCTACGTGAAGAAGCTCCTCAACGCCAGGAGACGGGTTGTCTTAGTTAATAACATCCTACAGAATGCTCAAGTAAGGGAATCTCACGATTTGGTAACATCCTAGGGATCTGTCACCTCCAAGTATACGAGGTGGTAGTTTTCCAAACTATTAAAATATGCATAAAAGTGGTTAAGATTTAAAAGGTAGAAACAGCCCCCTTCATTTTATGGAGGAAACTGCATGCCAGGTTAGGATTCAGACCAAGGACCACTGACTCCGAGAGATTTCCAGGATCAGACCTGTAAATTCATCAGTGTAGAAAACTCGGGGCAGCTCGGTGGCGCAGTGGATAAAGCACCGGGCCTGGATTCAGAAGGACCTGAGTTCAAATCCGACCTCAGACCCTTGACACTAGCAGTGTGACCCTGGGCAAGTCACTTAACCCCAATTTCCTCACTTAAAAAAAAACCTCAATGATATGGAAAAAATTCCTCTGCAAATCTAGATTGGCGTTTCACTTGTAATGTTTAATCTGAGGATTATCTGGGGATACTGAGGTATCTTTGGTCATCCAGCTCACATATGAGAGGAATTGAACCTAGGCCTCTCTGACTCCATCCACTCCAATTATTGCTATTTTAGGGGGTCAGGGATCAGAAATTAAAACATAGGTCATCTCCAAAAAGTTGGAAGTTATCATTCCTAGTGTCAAACTTAGCTTGACTTTGTGAAGTTAGGTGATACAAAGGGCTTTTAGGGAAATCTGAGCTCCTAGGTCCTTCTTATCCTGCTGCCAGAACCCAGTTTTTTCCTTCTTTCAGGAGCGGTTGAGGCGGTTGAACCACAGTGTTGCCAAGGAGACAGTTCGACGGCGAGCCATGCTAGAGTCAGGAGGCTACCCTTCTGGTTCCCCAAGCAAATAATGCTTCTCAGAACTCGAACCAGGAATCCTGCTAATTGCCTTGTTTCAACTTTAGACTTCAACTGTGTCTCTAGAAGACCCTCAATCTGTACTGACCTGGAAAGGACAAGGAGTATGTAAACAGCTGCTTTGTCATTTGTGTTCTGAGCACTTGGAGCTAGATTAACCCATTTAGATTGGAACCCCAGAAGTAGCCCCTTGCCTAAATCCAGGTTTAAAAAGTTCTATGAGAATTGGTTCACAAGTATTCTTGTTTATAAAGAGTGCAGGTTTATAAAAGGGAAAGCTGCAAACTCCAGATGCACCCAGCACCCTGAACCGCTGACCCTGGGTGGCATTGTTCCTGCTAGGTGCTAAATTGCTGGTCCCTGGGCAGCTTCCTTCACAGTGACTTCTACTTTTTCCCATGCTTGCACTGAGGACTTGAGGGGGGAAGGATCTTGGTGAGGAAGCCATGCCCACCCACCCTTCTGTTGATTGCACTAGCTTTTAGCTGCCACAGCAGCAATTCTGTAACTGTATAGTTCAATAAATGTCAGAGTATTAATGCTGTAATCCTGTATTTAGGTTTACTCCAGGATGATAGTAGGTGGGGACTAGATTCTCAAGCTTTTGAAGACAGAAGATTTTCTGTGCTTCTCCCTGGAATCAGTCAAATTTCCAACCATGACTTCAAACTTTTTTGGGGGTAAGGAGCGAACTGAGAGGGGAGTGTTATAATGAATTAGAATCTTTTCTTTTCCCAAGCCATAATTTGGCAGGAAGACTGTAAAGCAAACACCAAAACCAAGTAAAGTTCCAACATTGTAAGCTGCAGCAAGGAAAAGAAAATAACCTTAGAAGGAAACACTTTTAATAGCTCCTAAATTAAAACAACAACTTTCAGACACTAACAGTTCACAATAATTTCAACAAAAAAATTCTGGAAGATTTTGGTCTCAGTGGGGTTTCCAGAGTTGGTTGGTCTGTAGAGGGCTTATGGGTGTGTAAATCTATAAAAGAACAAAGCACAGAAGGCTGATACCTTCCCTTTGTAGCCTAGGCTACAAAAGTGAGATTCTTGTAGCCCAGTCAAGAGAGAATCAAATCACCTACAAGACAATGCTTCTTTCTCCACAGCTTTCAGAGGGTTTTCAGCCTTCTTTTTCCTTCCCATGATCCCCTCACTTTCACACATGCCACCACTCAGGCTCCATATAAGAATCCTGTTGCCTTGGCAGCCCAGAAAAAAACAGAAGGGATCACTCTTGGGTCTCCATGCTCTCTTCCTCCTCTCCTTGAGGTGGCTCCTCTGCATTCTCCTCTTCTTCCTCACCTTCCTTCTTTTCTGGAGGCTTCTCATAAGCCTTTTCAGAAGGTGTTACTATCACCCCATCCCAGGTAGAAATTTCTGAGGCAAGATCTAAAATGGAAAGAGGTAAAATTAAGGCCACTTCAGGCAGCCAAATAGGGGAGAATGCTTTGTTGTGGGATAATGCTAATAACCCTTTTGTGCCATCTTAAGACACTGGCAGTTCTGTCTGGATGTCTCCTCAATAGCACAAAAGCCGACCTGCCATCCAGACTCAGTAAGAAGCACTTAGCTCTAACAGATACTCACAACTGGCATCACCCTCCTGGCCAAGGATCTTCCTATATCCTCCATGTGACAGGATCCTCACCAATGTCTGAGCCGTATAGCATACCATGTCCTGAATGGGAACGAAAATGAAGATAATCAGGAGGTGCCTGCCAACCTCACACTATTCAGGATGGAATGAGGGGCCACAGCTGAAGTCTACTTTTAATGACTACCTCCACTGGCCCCTTGGTAAAGATTGCATTCCCCCAAATTAGTAAAGGACTAAAAGTAAATGACTTGTGACTAGGAGGAGGGCTAAGGTTCCACATAATTTTTTATCATTTCATTACCTGTTGTTCCAGAGTCATGACTGTGTGGACTCGGAAGTTACCACTTTCACAGGGGTCAGTAATCCCTACAGAACCTGGAAGAAACAACCCAGCAGCCAGAATCTGAAGGCATCGCCTAGGACATAAGGAAAAGTGTTAAGAGTTGGCAAAGATAGGTCATCACTCACTTTAAGGAAATCAGAGTAGCTCCTAAGAGCAAGCTCTGTACCTGTAAGCCACATTGAGGGCTAAGGGTTGTCTGGTAGGGTTGTTCATCACAGCATAGTGGCCCTAGAAAAGACAAAACATTTGATAGGAAGAATTTGGAACCAAACCGATATATTTACCTTTAAACTAACCTATAGTCAGCATGGTACAGTAGATGAGACAAATCATGAGCAAAAATAATCTTTCTCAAATGTACCGCTTTTAAAAAAATAGTTTCTAAGTAGCTATGCCTTGACAGCAAAGAATCCTTACACCCCTTCTGTCCATAATACTGAGTATCAACAATGGATTATAGTTTTAATTTGCTTGTCCACAGTCTGACTTAATATCAACTAATTTTTTGAGATTCTCAATAAATAGCCATAGCTGTTGCCTTGGTGTTTGTGCCCTAGTCCCTTTTAAGTCGAGTCAAGTTCAAACTGCCTGCCCTGCGCCTCCAACACTGATGACACCATCTGATACCACCACCTTTCCAGTCTTCTCTCGTGTTACTTCCACGCCTTCTAGACTCTAGCCAGCTTTGCTCACTCTGCCCCTGAAAACACTGTGCTCACTTGCTCTTTCATTTTGCTTAGGCTGCAGTCTCTGAACCTGGATTACATTCTTAACATTTTTTAAAGTTCCCTTCCAGTGCCTGATGCCTCCTCTCCTCTCTCAGATGCACCCACCCTGGTCAGGAATGAATACCTACTTCAGATCTCACATTGCATCCTCTAAGATACACATTCCACAACATATTGTAGTTCTCTGAGTTGGTGTTATCTTCCTATTAGACACTAAGCTCTATGAGAGGAGGATACTGTCTTGTCTAAAAGCTATACTTTCTCCACAGTGTGCTAGCACAGTGCTTTGCACATGATAACCAATACCTACCATTTATATAACCCTTAAGGTGTTGCGAAAATGCATTACATTGATACATGCATGATCACATTTGATCCTACCTATAAGGTGTAGGTACTATTATTACCACCAAACTGGTTAAGGGAGTAAAGTAACTTGACAAAGATCATAATAAATATATGAGGTAATAGTCAAACTCTGATCTTTCTAACTCTAATCAAAGTGCTCTTATAAGTAGTATAAACTCAAAAACCCAAGTGCCCTTTTCTTCACCTACCAAAAGGTCAAGGATCCAAGGTGTGAGAGGTTCAAAGCCAGGGAACCGAATCCTCAAATCCTTCAGTAGACGGATGAGAACTTTCACACTAAGGGGAAAAGGAACCCTAGGTCAGAAGGGCCAATATATTGGATCCTAACCTTTTAAATACTAGGTACAAGTTTTGAAGGAGTTAACACTAACAAGTTTCATTTTTTCTTATGTTGCATAAAGTAAAAATAACATGCCCAGGGAACTGGGAAGAAAAAAAAATGAGTCAATTTCAGGGATTTCTACCACCCTTTACAAGCCCTGTATCACTGCTGATAAAAAAATGACAAAAGAACTGAGGTAACTTCATTGACTGAGTGACTTACGTAGACTGAGAAGCGTTCTCTTCAAACCAGCGAGCATGCCGAATAGCTGCCAAGGCACTCTGCAGAACCTTGATGTCCACTGGGAAAGAAAAAGAAGGATCAGGCTGACATCTTAAAAAAGCACATTGTCCTGTAAGCAACCTAATTCCACTGTCACAAAATTTAAGTCACTGGGAAAAAGGAAGACATCTCAATTTGCTCACTCCTTGATTTCTCAACCTAGGGAGCAGGATAGCTACTGCACTTTCTAAATTATAAACTTTCCCAAACATTTCCTTTATTACTTTCCTATTCAGCCTTCAAACCACTCTCATATATATTCTCACTTCTAAAACTTCCCTAATAGGCAGGTATACTTACTCAATATTTGCAAATATCACGTAAGAAGGCATGTAAGAGGGGGCAGCTAAGTGGCGCAGTGGATAAAGCATTGGCCCTGGATTCAGGAGGACCTCAGTTCAAATCTAGTCTCAGACACTTGACACTTACTAGCTGTGTGACCCTGGGCAAGTCACTTAACCCTCACTGCCCCGAAAAAACAAACAAACAAAAAAGAAGGTATGTAAGAAATTCAGTAACTTCTTCAGTCATGGGATGAGTCAAACACTAACTAGAGAGAACATGCTGAATAGCAAACAGCAAGCTCACCTATACCCAATGCTTCTAGGCCTCAAAATTCCCTGGCCAAGGAGGAGCTTGACTTACAATGTAATTCTGGGTCCAGCTTTCGAAGATTAGGTGGCACTGTTGTAATAAGGATCTTCACTGTGGCATCAGCAGAGCTGATCTCAAAGCCAGTTTCATTGGTCAGCATAGTCAAAACTGAAGAAACAAAAAAATTAAACTGTCTATCAATTGGGCAAAGTATGGAAGAGAGGAGGTTTGGGGGGGGGGCATCTTTTCAAGTAATTCTGTAACAGAGTTCAGAACAAGGATTCAGAACGAAGAGCTTGAAGTTGGTTGAGCCAGGGAACCAATTTTCACAGCCTCTGAGACCCAACTGTCCCTTACTGATGGTTGTTTGCTAAATGATTTGTATTATACAGTGCTCAACACCAATGAGAATTCAATATATATATTCTACAATAAAGCCAAACCTTCTGCAGGATCCTGTGCTCTAAGACTTTCCACCACTTTGTTCCCCAAGGCTGCAACAGCTTCCACTAGACAAAAGGAAAAGGAGAAAATAAATAACCCTCTAATACCACAACCTGTTATTTCTACAGATCACCTAGCACTTGACTTATGCACCATGCCTAGAAAGGATTATCTATATAAAAATGCAGAAAAGAAAGCTCTAGTCCTGACAAGCAATACATTCACAGCTCAAAACATTCCAGCCTCCACCCCCCACCAATACCCAGTTACATTTCACAAATTCCATTCCCATTTTTATTTCCAAGCTCTCTACTTTTTTCAGTTAGTATTTATTAACTTGACAACATTCCTGATGCCCTAGTTTCCCTCCAAATTAAATAATCACAACTTCCCTTTTCTCCTCCAAGATCCCCAGGTTCCTCTCTTCCTCAAATTATCTTTCTAGCAATTTGGACCTTGAGACTCCAGTGTCTCAAACCCAGCCCCAGCTGGTTCCCAGGACCAAGAAGCTTGTCACCTACATGTTGGCAGGATCTTCAGGATCACTACCAGATCAGCCACATTATGTCCTGTAGTCATTGTCCCTTTCTTGTAAGATCCTACTTGCCGGACCTCTTCAATTTGCTGTTGGAAAGGGGAGAAGGGTTAATATCAACAGACAGAAAAGAACTTTTGAAATCACAAAAGTATAGAGGGAAGAAAAAACATCTAATTTCATTTTTTTACATAGTATTATGTTATACATATTATATGATCCACTATTATTAGCAAGATTAAGACATACTATCTTAAAAGCAAAAAGGCAAAATAAAAATCCTGCTATAAGTAAAAAGTATATGAAAGCTTCATATATCACAGATAATCTGTCATACTAATATTCATCCAGTCAATCAACACCAAGAACATTAATGAGATTCCACTGTATTTTCCTCAGAGGGAGCTAGGTGGTATAAGTGGATAGTGTTGGACCTGAAATCAGAAAAACTTGAGTTTAAATCCTGCCTCAAAAACCAGTTGTGTGACCCCAGGCAAATCACTTTAAGCTATCTTTTTTTTTTTTAGTGAGGCAATTGGGGTTAAGTGACTTGCCCAGGGTCACACAGCTAGTAAGTGTTAAGTGTCTGAGGCCAGATTTGAACTCAGGTACTCCTGACTCCAGGGCCAGTGCTCTATCCACTGCGCCACCTAGCTGCCCTTACTTTAAGCTATCTTAGCCTGAGTTTCTATATCTGTAAAGTGGAAATAATATCACGTTATTGTTGTGATCAAATAAGGTAACATGTAAAACATTATAAAAGCTAGCTATAAGGTGAAAAGAGACGCAAGGAAACTGCCACAGATCTAAGGCTAGCTCTCTCCTGGAACCCAATCAACAGAAACTTACCACTTCAAAGGTTCCTGGAGCCACAATCAAGTTGTCAATAACATTGTTGATTTTTGTTACCAGAGAAAGGATGGATGCCTGAAAAACAACATGAAATATAAAAGCCCAAGTTCTATAAAAAAAAAAATCACCAAAAGTATGTCAACAGCACCTGAATAGTTGAACTAGACATTATGGGTGACAATCCCAGGTATCAGGACTTGAAAAAAAACTTGTTACTTTGGGATCTGGATCAAGAGTCAATTGTTATAGATAGTATAGCAATTTCAGTTTGGCTGGAATACAGAGTACAAGAAGAGTGATGTATAATTAAGGTAAACAAGATGGGTTGAGGCCACATTCTGAAGTAATTTAAAGGCTAAATATAACTTGTATTTGATTCTAGAGGCAATAGAGTTACTGAGTAGGAAAGACACATAGTTGGACCTACACTACAGGAAAATCAAATTCACTTCTTTCTTCTCAATACCTTCTTCTACTCAAAATGAAAAAGTTGAGGAACGACCAAGTGTAAGTCTCTGAAACTATTCCCAACACCATCTTGAGCTATTCATAGTAAACTGTCTGAGAAAACATTGGGAAGATCCATAGAACAAACCTGTTCAGCAGAGTTGGGAGCAAGGTCCTGATTCCTCTTCAGCAAGGCCTCACTGAAGGTAGTTTCATCAGGTGCAGGTTTGACTCGAGGGAAGGCCATTTCACACTGAAGCAGAAATAAGTTGAAATGATAATAGGAATCACAACAATTGCTACAGAGATACAAATTAATACACATGGGGCAGCTAGGTGGTGCAGTGGATAAAGCACCAGCCCTGGATTCAGGAGGACCTGAGTTCAAATCCGGCCTCAGACACTTGACACTTACTAGCTGTGTAACCCCCCATTGCCCCACAAAAACAAATTAATATACACAAAATTCTGGGAAGGAGTTACTATATTCTACCAGACATCTAAAAGAAATAAAGGCAATAAAATCCTATTGTAATATTTTATATAAAATCAACAATTTCTATCTTCCAAAATATCATGACATCTTATTAACAGATGGTCAAGGAAAAGAGAACTCAAGGTGCCCAGAAAGGCAAAAACAAAAGTGACAGTACCACGAATTTCTGCCAATATCAGCCAAGGTTGTACCTTCTCACCACAACCTCTTTCTGTGTAAAATACAAGTGGACATCAGCCCCTTCCCTAAAACCATATTTCTGCCCAAATGAACTTGTGACTATACACCAGAGGACCATGGCTGTCTCTAAAATTATGATAAGCAAAAGTGGGAGACCAAAATTAAATCAAAGAACCAAACTCACCACATAGAAATCAAATGGGATGTGTGGCACAAATGGCCTGAACCTTTAAAAAAAAAAAGAGGGGGGGGGAAATGTCATTTCCAATAACCAGAAGAACTAGACTTTCTGACATATTTGCAAAAGAGAAAGCATATGTAAAATAAAGAAGGCATTAGTAAAAAGTCTTTTTTTAAATAAGAAAAACATTCATTTTTGCTACCCCGTAAAAGCCAAATCTATCCCTTTATCATGACATGTATCATATCCACACTTAAATAAATACCAAATTCTGCATACTGTTAAGAAAATAAAAGCAAATGTTAGAAATACAGAACTTAAGATTCTTAATTTATATGTGGCATCTAGCATTGTCTGCCTACACCTTTTTCTGATAAGATTAAATATTGGGGCAGCTAGGTGGCACAGTGGATAAAGCACCGGCCCTGGATTCAGGACCTGAGTTCAAATCTGTCCTCAGACACTCGACACTTACTAGCTGTGTGACCCTGGGCAAGTCACTTAATCCCCACTGCCCCCCCCCACAAAAAAGATTAAATATTAAATGCTCAAAACATCTGTAGCATTGTATAAAGACTTTTCAATAGGACACATTAAAAATTTATACTAGCTTCCTAACAACCCAACCACACTGAGTTTATAGTTTCCAGGATGTGTATTACCATCCATATGTAGTTAATGAGATAACATCTCTGTAGCTACTAGAGACCTTTGTAAATTACTGCTCTGAACTGGCAACAGAGCCATCTGAGGTATCTCTCAGCATGGTGGGGAATGGAACCAAAATCAACCCACGGGGGAACAATTTAGCAAATATTAAACACATATGCAAGATACTGTGATATGCACTTGTTAAACCAAGCCCACTTTCAAATGTCTTGGCGGGGGGTGGTGGTACGGGGGATGACTACAACATGTTCAAAAGTTATATTAAGAGGGGAGAAGATATTAACTAGAGAGACAGGGATTAGGAAAGACCTATAGGAGTAGCTCTTGAATTTAGCTCTGAAAGAAACAAGGGATTTTAAGAAGTAGAGGTGAAGAGAGAAAACGGTCCAGAGAACAGAGAACAACCACCTATGTGAAGGTACAGAGGTAGGAAATGAAATGCTGTATACAGAGAGAGAATAGCTAGCAGGCCAATTTGACTAGAAAAGGCAGAGTGAAATGAGGTACAGAGGTAGGAAATGAAATGCTGTACACAGAGAGAGAATAGCTAGCAGGCCAATTTGACTAGAAAAGGCAGATATGAAATGACTGGAAAGGTTACAGGGAGCCAGATTGTGGAGGGCTCTAAATACTGAAGCAGAGTTTGCATTTTATTATATAGAGGCACATGAAAATAGTAAAGATTTAATAGGGGAGTCACATGATCAGATCTGTAAATTAGGAGTATCAATTTGGCTGCTGCAGATGACAGAGTCGAGAACCTAGAAACAGAGATACCAATTATGAGGCTATTACAATTACCTAGGGACGATGCGATAAGGACCTGAACTTGGATAGAGGCAAAGTGAATGAGTACAGAAAGGGGATACATGTGTCACAGAAAGAGCAAAAGGGGAGAGCTGTCTCAGCCACAGTATGGCCTCGTAAAGAGCAAGCAATATTTATTTACCCATGCCAAAGCCTCTATTGTAAGAGGCCTTGGACTAAAAAACAACCAGCTTGTAAAGACACAAACCCATCTGATACTCAAAAGCGGTACTAACCCTCCTCCAGGTCCTCCCCTGGAACCAAAGCGCCCTCCACGACCTCGGCCTCTATCACCCCTACAAATAAGAGAAGCACATTGTTATGCAGCGAAGAAACCAATCACATCCTCACCATAGGCTGATCCAAACCTTCTCCCATCCCCATGTTATGATTCCATTTAATTAAACGAGTTACTCCGCTTACCCAACCTCTCAAACATTCAACTCAACAAGCATTTATTTTTTTTTAATCTTTTTTATTGATATCTTGTGTCTTTACATCATGCTTATGGCTGAATACATCCCTTCTGCTTGCCCTATCCAGGATGGCATTAAGAAAGAAAATTAAAAGAGAAAAGTTACACAAACTCCACCAATACATCCCCAGCATCTGGCAGTATATGAAAAAAAACCGCACCACAGTGTCCAAGAAAAAACTAATGTAGAAGTAGCTACTCCAGGTAAATAAAGAAGCCAGAAATACCTGGATCCAAGACCTGTTTGAGATACATACTGGCTGTGTAACGCTGGACAAGTCCCTCAACTTCTTCAGTTGACAACTCTCTAAAACTAATTGGTGGCAACCTGTGTTAGGAGGGGAAATGTCTTACTGTGAGTTCCCTACCACAAGGAAATCATAGGTACAAGGGGTTCCCTGCTCCAGGTCTGGATGCTGAGAATAGCAGCAGCTCTAGCCCTCAAGGATCTTACATTCTTTTTGCCAGGGAATACGGGCGTAGATAGCTCGACTGGTATAGAACTAAACTCGTAAATTACCTTCGGTAATATTTTTTGTTATATTGGCAGGGCCCAGCCATAAGCACTAAATATTCCTCCAGCTATTTGTTGTTGTTTATGTCTACGAACACTCTGTAATTAAATTTGCATACAAATATTCTGTGTTTGTGGTAGATTTAGTCCCAACTATTTTATATTTCGCTCGAATGAGATTTCCATTTCTATTACTGCCTTGCAAGATAACTTGAAGATAAAGAGAAGATGAATGGGAAAAACTCGGGAAAGGCTTCCTTGCAGGAGGTGTCACCGGAGGCAAAGACTCCAGGCGCTCTACCTTCCCTTTCCCCTAAGACAAGGGACTCGAGTCCCTTAACCTTAAGAGGTAAGAGTTCCCCCGGGTTTCCCCATCCCCCAACAAAATTCTGTGCTCTGCCATGAGTCCATCCTTCCCCCACCCGGCCTAAGGGATCTTGGGATCCGGCCAACTCCTGGAACCTCCAGCTTCCTGGTGCTCTGGCCTCAATGCCTCCGGCCTTGATCCTCAATCCCCACTCCAGATTTCCCCTGGAGCCCCCCGGTGCCTCACCTCATGGTTCCCACGGTCTCGAACAATGGAGGCCCCGCCAACCGCCCCTTCCTCTCAGGAGCTAACAACCGGAGAGGCCGCTTGCCGGCACGTTCCAACAAGACCAGTCGCTATTGGCTCCTGCGTCATTCCATCGTCCACGCTCATTGGTCTCCCCGGGCAAGCAGCATTATCAGCCATTGGGAGATCCTGCTGTACTAAACGGCCAATGAGAATCAACTTGACGGGACGCGGTGACGAGAACTATTTGTAGAACGTTCAGCAGGAGGCGCTGCAGGAAGAATCACATAATATTCACGCACATACAAACAGCGTTCTACACTCTTTGTATAGGCCTTAGCTACATCCTTACCTAACTAGCAGAGTGGCGCAGCGGAAGCGTGCTGGGCCCATAACCCAGAGGTCGATGGATCGAAACCATCCTCTGCTAGAGATAATTTTTCTTCTTGGAAAATGCACCAACTGTCTTTATCAATTTCACACGTGAACTTTCCCCCACCCACTACCTTGTAAAAGAAAAGCGATAGTTTCGAACACAAACTGTAACGTTATTTGCCTGAATTTAATCCACATAAATATGAGCGTTAAAGGCAGGAGAGGATGAAAACCAGAAGCAAAAAGGGGAAAAGACCGAAGCCCAGAAGTTGTAGGCTTTAAAGAGAAAAAGAGTGGAATCCCAAGGCATGTTGTGAAAAAATAGAATGACTGGAAGGAAAACTGAAACAACAGGAATAAATTAAAGTGACAAAGAGACTGAGCAAAGAATTAATTTTATCTAGCATTTATTAAGCACCTACTATGTGCCAAGCATAGTACTTACTAGTTAAGGATTCAGGAATGGACTCTTGCAGAAGTCAGCTCTTAAACTGAGCCTTAAAGGGAACCAGAAGAGCATGAGATAGAATTTATACAGCAAATAAATAATGCTGTTTGATAAGAGAGGGTGACAGAGGGGGACTTAATGCTTCAGAAGCCTGACAAGCTAGGTTGGAGTCAGCTTGTGAAGAGCTTTAAATGCCAAACAGAAGGGTTGGCATTTTATTTTAGAGGTAACAGGGAGTCATTGAAGCTTCTTGAGGATTTTAGTGACTTTCTCAGACCTCTGCTTTAGTAATAACCATTTGGCAGCTGTGTGGAAGATGGATTGTCAAGGGCAGAGTCCAGATGCAGAGAAAACAATTAGGAAGCCGTTGAAATAGTTTGGATGAGAGGAAATAAGGGTGCTAACCATGTGAGTGGAGGGAAGGGGACCGGCAAAAGAGGTGCTAGTGAGATCTACAAAATTGATTATGTAAGAGAAAGTGGAGAGTTAAGACTGAACCTGGGTGATGCTCTTAACAGGATTAGGGAAATTAGAAGGAAAAGAGGGATTAGGGAGAAAGAAAATGAGTTCTGATTTGAACAGGTTCACTTTGAAATATCAATAGGGCTAGCTGTGTGACCCTGGGCAAGTCACTTAACCCCCATTGCCCCACAAAAAGAAAGAAAGAAAGAAAGAAATGTCTATGGGGACATCCTGGTGGGAGTGTCCAGCAAGCAGCTGGAGATGGGAAACTGAAGCGGAGACTCAACAGATATGAAAAAGACAGATGTTAGGGTTTGGGGAAGTGAGGATAAGTAACTTCTCATTACTAGCCTCGGGCGATTACTACTTAATCTGGGCTTAATTTATGTCTTCAGTAAAATAGATATCATGATAGCATTTACCTCTCAGGGTGATTATCAAATGAGACTAATGAGAGATCAAATGAGAGCTAATTGTAAAATTCTTTGCAAAACCTATACAGGGTTATAAAAATGCTGTTATTGTTGTTATTGTTATGGTGGTGGCGATGATGATGGTGGTGATGATAATAATAATGGTGATGATAATTATGGTGGTGGTAGTAGTGGTATTAACGGTAGCTAGCCCGGGCAGTTTGGGGAAAATTTGTCGAGGGTGACCAATCCAGCTGGAACCGGGAACTTCAGTGATGACTACTGACCACTGGGTGGCAGAATGAGCCCAGAGTTGTCCGGACGTCATCGGGTAGATCAGACCGAGCTCTCTCCAGTCCCTAAGTCATACAGCACACCCCACACCCCACCGAGCCTCCTTCTCGCTCTTGCATCGAAGGCTTCGACTCCTCCTAAACCCCGACGGGCGCCTCGCTCGCCCTTGGACTGCACCTTCTAGGAGTTGGGATGGGATCCAGAAGCTTTGCTGCCCCAGTCCAAGAAGGGAGGGACCCTCCAAAGATCTCCACGTGGGGTACAGTCTTCCTCACAGCTCCCACACTGGGGGATCTGTGCTCCTCAATGCTGGGTGCTCTGTCTCCACCTCTCCAACCTAGGAACCCGAGCGACCTAGAAATTCTCACTTTGTTTCCTGGGCAAGTCTTTTCACCTCTCTGGGCCTCAGTTTCCTCGTCTGTAAAATGAAGGATTTGATTTAAAGACCTCTGAGGTTCCTCCAGCTCTATTCCCAAGACTATGATCTATCTCCGTGGCTGTCCTGGAGGGGAAATCACATACAGATAGGGAGCCCGGACTCCGGGTTCTCAGATCAATTCTCACCCTCTTTTCCCCTTTCCATTCTCCAACTCATCATTCTCATAAATCTAGCCTCCCATTTTATCTTTGCAGATTCTCAAGTAAGCAAATGCTTCTTGGACCAGAAGTTACTAGGTGGAAGGGACAGGATAAGAGGAAGGGAGGGAGGAAGGGGACACAGCTGTTAGCGCCCATGCACACACACAAACATCTCTTCCACAAACTTCCCGTCCTCTACACAGGCTTTCTCGCTCGTACCGGATCCCCAAGGGAGGAAGGGGAGACAGTGGTAGGAGTGGTTCAGAGGGACATCGAAGAAGGAGGGGAGGTGGGAAGACAGAGGCAGCCAGATCCCGGAGAGGAAGGAGTTAAAGATCCGGGATCGGCTCTTTTGTCACTGAGTCGGAGAGGGAAGAAGGGAGGGCTCCGGGTCCTTCCCAGTGCCCTTAGGACAGACGGAGAGTTTGGCTGAACAACCCCTCTGCCCGCGGTGGCACCCTAGATCACAGACACGCGCGCGCGCACACACACACCCCTCCTCCTTCCCTTTTCCCCTCCTCCCTTATCTTTCGCACTTCTCTCACCAGCGCACGCACACACACACACACACACACACACGCATACACGCACGCACTCTCATACACTCTTCCACTCTCGCCCTCTCACCCACCTGCCCTCCTGAACCCGCCCTCTAAGGCACGCTCAGTCCCTGGCACACCAACCACCGTCTTCCCGTCCTGCTCACTCTCGTCCCTTCAAATTCCTCTTGCCCCTCGCCCAGACCGAGGGGGCACCCAGGGTCCCGGGCGTCTCCCTGTCCCCCTCCCTGGAGATAGACGCGATGCCTTACTGAGAGGGAAGAGATTGCGTGGGGAGAGGAGGGGACGCGGCGGGCGCTCTCTCGCTCTCGCTGCCCTGTTCCCTCCAGCTGAGGCAATGCGCGCCCCGAGGTGCCCCTCGGGCGCCCTCCTCCCCTTGCTCTTCCAGTTCGTCCTCCGGGGGTGCCAAGCGAAGAACCTGACAGTGGCCGTGGTCCTGCCAGTGACCAACACCACGTATCCATGGTCGTGGTCGCGCGTGGGGCCGGCCGTGGAGATGGCGTTGAAGAGGATAAACGACCGGTGGGACCTGCTGCCAGGCTGGACGGCGGTGCATCGGCTGGGCAGCAGCGAGAACCCGCAAGGGGTGTGCTCCGACAGCTGGGCGCCCTCGGTGGCGGTGGACCTCAAAGTGCAGTACAACCCGGCCGTGTTCCTGGGGCCCGGCTGCGTGTACTCTGCGGCCCCCGTGAGCCGCTTCGCGGCGCACTGGAAGGTGCCGCTGCTGACCGCCGGGGCGTCCGCGCTGGGCTTCGGCTCCAAGGACGAGCACGCCCTGACCACCCGCGTCGGGCCGAGCCACGTCAAGATCGGGGACTTCGTGGCCGCGCTGCACCAGGAGCTGGGCTGGGAGCGCCGCACACTCCTGCTCTACAACGACCGGACCGAAGCGGTGGGGGACGACCGGCCCTGCTTCTTCGCCACCGAAGGGCTGTACGTTCGGCTCCGGACCCGGCTCAACGTCACGGTGGACTACCTGCAGTTTGTGGAGGGGGACCAGGAGCTCTATAGCGCACTTCTGCGGGACGTGCAACACAAGGGCAGAAGTAAGGGGGGAGCCCCTTGGGAACGGGAGGCCCGCGCTGGCCCCCCGCCTCACCACTCCCATCCCTCGGGATCCCGCAAGCTCCTGACCCAAACGGGCTGCCGGCTCACCACCAGAGTCTGCGTCCGCTGGCCTTTTCTCTTCCCTTCTTCCCAGTTGGACCGTCCTCACCCTCCTTCTTTCATTGCCCCTTATCTGTTCTGCTCCTGTTTCTCCCGCTCTTTCTCTCCCCTGCCTCGTTCCCTCTTTTCTGTCCCCGATTCCTCCCATTTCCCACTCCTCAGGCCTCCCATCTTTCCTCTGGTCACTGTGTGGATTGTCTTCTAGCTTCTCTTCCACTCCTTTACTTCCTTGGCTTTGTCCATCTCTCCCAAACCTATGGTTTCCCTCTCCCTCTTTTCCCCATTTCCCTTTTCTCCCCTCTTTCCACCCAGGCTTTCTCCGTCTACTTCCGGGACCCTCTGGCTTTCCTGCTTATCTCCCCCTTTTCTTCTCAGGTTCCGTTTCCTCTCCCTGTTTCCAATTCCCACTTTCTCCTTCCCACCTTTTCAATGGTTTCTTTAGTAGTGGGGAAGCCAGAGTCCGTGTTGTCTTCATCTCAATTCCTTCCCCTGCCATAAGCCAAGCTGAACCCGAAGATAGTGCTCACCTGCAAGGGATGGAGGGAGAGGGGGACTCCAGGAGAATGGGAGTTCCCCGGGGATCTGGAGGACAAATTTACAGGCCACACCGAGAGGGAAAGGGGGTTAAAATAGAGGATTTTCTTCCGTGTCACTTATTACCCCCATCTCTCCCCTCCTTCAGCCCCAAACTTCTCCATGAAATTCCCACCCCTGCTTTTCTGATTCCCTCTTGTCCTCTGCCACAGTCATCTATATCTGCAGTTCTCCAAACACATTCAGAGACCTGATGCTCCTGGCCTATGAAGCAGGGATGACCGGGGGAGACTATATTTTCTTTTACCTTGATGTGTTCGGGAAGAGCCTACAAGATGGGCATAGTCCTGTCTCTGGAAGGCCATGGCAGCAGGGGGATAGGGATGATGCCACTGCCCAAAAGGCCTTCCAGGTGGGTACCCCAAAGTCCTGGTTAGAACCTACCTCTCATTGTAGGACACTACGCTGGAAGTTTATCCTTCCTGAGCCTTTGTTTCCTTGGTCCTTCACATACTTCCAGAATGGGGATGAGGTTGGGGGCATGTTGTCCAGGAGTAGGAAGATGGATGGTAGAAAAGATGGGTTGGTGGCTGCAGTTGGGGCTTGAGAGCCAAATGGATGACAAGTTAGAGGAAAGAGGTAAGTCAGGAGCACAGAGGCAGCTCGGGGTGAGTAGGAGTTCAGATGACTCTCTGTCTATTCCTTTGCTTCTGAACTTAGGACTTTAGACTGACAAATAGAAACAGAGAAATCCTAGGGAATGATCACAACATCCCTGGGAATGAGGAGCCCTGGAGCCTAGCACCTTCAGCTGTACCCCTTGTCACTCCTTCCTTCCCTTTCTTCCTGCCCCATGACCAGGCTGCTAAAATCATCACGTATAAGGAGCCTGAGAATCCTGAGTACTTGGAATTTCTGCACCAGCTCAAAGACTTAGCCCAGAAGAAATTTAACTTCACAGTGGGGGATGGACTGGTAAGGAAGTCCCATTCCAACTCCCAAGGCAGTGTCCAGCATCACACACCCCTGCCCAGCATTGCCAACTCATAGACACCATACCCTTCCCATACCCACTGCCCTTCCCATTACAACCCTCCCACTCACATGAGCTCTGTACTGCCAACCCAATGTCTTTTGCTTCATCCTTTTCCATGTTTTTGCTCTACTCACCAAGCTCTGTGGAATGCGAATAGGCTCTTTGAAAGCAGATTTCTTTCTTTCTCTTTGTATTCCAACTGTCTAGAACTGTCCCATGCCTTTCCCATAGTAAGTGCTTATATTTGAATTGTATTTAGTCCTGTTGCCCCTACACACTGTGCCCTCCCTCCACATTCCTTTCCCCCTACACACCATGCTGCTTGCCCTGGTCTTTCATTCTAACAGCCACCATATCTCTTCTCTTCTTCCTGGTGCTCCTGATGCCCCCATTACCTATCTAGGCATCTCCTCCTCTATTGTCCAGGTAGTGTCTCTTACCTGTTCTTGGTCCCTGCTGTTCTCTCCTTTCCACCACCACTCCTCATGTTCTCCTCCAGCCATCTGAGGTAGGATGTCCCCTTACCACCACCCCTCCCCAACAGGTGAACACCATTGCAGCCTCCTTCTATGATGGGCTTCTGATCTATGCCCAAGCAGTGACCGAGACGCTGGCCAGTGGTGGTTCAACCACAGATGGGGAAGCTGTCACAAGGAGGATGTGGAATCGAAGCTTCTATGGTCAGAGTCTTGGGAGGTTGGGGTGTGTGTGTGTGTGTGTGTGTGTGTGTGTGTGTGTGTGTGTGTGTGTGTGTGTAAGATACCATGATGTGAAGGAAAAGGAAAGACATGAGAAAGGATTCAGAAGCCCCTAGATGCTTCAAGCTGGAGGAGACCTTGAGAAGTCATCTCAACCAGAGCATAGACTCCATTCTCTTTAATTACCTACTATAGGGAAGAAAAATTCTTCCTCTGTTTAAAGACATTTTCCTCATCTCTTAGATGAAGACTCCACAGCCTCCTTCAGGTCTCCATCCTACTGACTCTGACATTTCCATAGGGGGCGGGAAATATGTGTGTATGTGTGTGTGTGTGTGTGTGTGTGTACACACATATGATTTATATGTGTGTGATTTGATATATACACACACACATATATGCATGTGAATGACTTCAATTGTCCTGCTCTTACTTCAGTACTTTTTATTCTGAGCACAGGGATACTTTCCTGTGTTTGTTTGGTGTGTGAGGATGAGGGGAGGAATATAGGGAGTCAAAGGAGTTGGCTGTGGAAACAGCACTGGTTTGGGGGCCAAAAGACTTGGGTTCAAGTCTTGGCTTTATTACTTACTAGATGTACAACCCCAGAGAAGTCATTAAATCTCTTTCCTCACCTATAAAATGGGGATAATGATCTTTACTCTACCTGTCCAGGTTATTGACAAGAAAGCTTTTTATATACCCATAAAGTGCTATAGACATGCAAATGGATGTGAAATATAAGTAAAGGTCCCTGGACCATCCCCCCTCTTAGGACACACCTCCCTTCCCTCACCCTCCACTCTATTCCTGCCTGCCTCAGGTGTTACAGGATACATAAAAATTGATAGCAATGGTGACCGGGATAATGACTTCTCTCTCTGGGACATGGAGCCTTCAACTGGTATTTTCAGGGTAAGTTTGTGGGGATGAGGGGGAATGCCATCAATCCTACCTGACAATACTCTCAGACACTTTCCCTACATAACCCCAAAGGGGTTCCAGGATATCCGTCACTCAATAGTAGTTGCCCTAAACATTATCTAATTTGCTTTTACAATCAAGAAAACAACATCATCCATCTTTTGTTTTTGCATGGTGTTTTTTCCCAAATATATCCCTCCCCTTCCCTATTAAGTCATTCCTTGTAATAATGAATAAAAACAAAAAGAGGAGTTGAACAAAACTAATGCATCATCAATTGTGATCATATTTACAATGTTCTACATCCAGAGTCCTCTTCAAAGAAGGGAGGGAGGTACAATTTTATCACATGTTCAAGGTCGCACTGCACTATTGTTACAACACAACATTCGGTTTCTTCTTGTTTCCATTTACATTGTTGTCATTATGTATATTGTTCTGATTCTGCTTCTACAATTGTATCAGTTCATATGCATCTTCCAATGCTTCTCTAATTTCCTCATTTTCTTAAGGTGCAATAATATTCCATTACATGTGCGTATTACAATTTGTTCAGCAATTTCCAGTCACTAGGCAGTTAGCTGCAACATTTCTAATACTTTGCTACCACAAAAAGTACTACAACGAACATTTCTGTACTCCCATATCTATTTTGTTGTTGTTGTTGAGTCATGTCTGACTCTCTGGGATTTTCTTGGCAGAGATACTGGAGTGGTTTGCCATTTCCTTTTTCAGCTCATTTGACAGATGAGGAAACTGAGATTAGGTTTAAGCCCAGGGTCACACAACAAGTAAGTGGCTGAGGATGGATTTGAACTAATGTCTTCCAGATTCCAAGTCTGGTATACTATCCACTACACCACATAGCTGCTATCTATAGCTATAGCTATATCTCTCTTTGTATTTTTCTATCTCTATATATCTCTATGTATCAGACACTGATATAAAGATAGAGATATAGCAATGGATCAAAGGGATCAAAGGATATGAACATTTTATTGACCTTTTTAACATAATTCCAAATTGTTTTTCAAAATGGTTGGTGATTACTGCTTTATCAATAGTATGAACTAATTTTTATTTAAATTTGTTTGACAATCTCTTTTGCCCTACTCAGGAGTTCTGAGTTCAAGTCGTCACTCTGCTACTTAACCTACTAGCTGTGTGACCCTGTACTTAAACCTTTCTAAGCCTCAGTTTTCAAATCCCTAAAATGGGATAAGAATTTTTATATTATCTTACAGAGTTGTTTGTAAGAAAGTCCCTTGTAAATCTTAAAGCACATAGAAATGTGAATTGTTTTTCTGTTAGTGTAACATCAACAACCAAAGGTGTTTAAAGTACCCAAAGATTTTAAGATCCTGCACACTATTTGATTGTCCTAGGATTCAGAGTCAAAGAAGGCAAAACATGGGTGGACAGAAGTTTGGTGTGGAGTGAAGAAGTCTGGGGACAACTTTCCCATGTTCAGACCTGACCCATCATTTTTCTTTCCATACCTTCCTCTCTTCCCCTACCCCCACCTCAGGTGGTGCTTAACTACAATGGGACAACCCAAGAGATGGTTTCTGTGCATGGACGTGAACTGTATTGGCCCCTAGGGCATCCCCCTCCTGATGTCCCCCCATGTGGCTTTGATGGCAGGGATCCTGCCTGCAGCCAAGGTAATTCCTTCTTACTCCTCAGGTTCTCAATTCTAGAGTCCACCTGCCTATGCTCCCTCCAGGATCCAGGATAGGGGAAAGAGATAACATTCATCACCCCATTTTCCTAACTTTTAGGAAGCCCTTCTGGAAGTCATCAGCTCCCACAAATTCAATGACCATCTCCATGTATAGGATTCCCTAATTTAAGTATCCAGTCCTAAACTCTCTTCTCAACCCCATTCCCATGTCTGTGACCTGCTGGACTTTACTGAGGTAGTGGACTAAAGTGGAAGGAGCCTTGAACTTGAAGTAATGAGAGCAGGGTTTAAATCCTGCCTACCACCTGTGTGACCAAGAGCAAGCCACTTAACTTTGGTCTCAAATTCTTCATTTGTAAAGTGAAGGAAGGTAATGGACCAACTGATCTCTAAGGTCTCTTCCCCTCTGAATATCTGATCCCATGGTTTCCACCTGATTGTCTTATAGACATCTGGAGACTACAGTTGCCCCAAACAGAACTCATTATAGTTTTCCCCAAACTCATTCTTCCAAAATTCCCCTTTTCTGAGAAGGACATCACTGTAGCCTTCTAACTGGTCTCTACCTCAAGTCTCCTTGCAGTCCAACCCACCCTCCACTTAGATGCCAATGTGATTTTTCTAAAACAGGTCTGACCATGTCACTCTTCTCAATGAGTTCTCATAGCTCCTTATTAACTCCAGATCCAACTACCACCTCCTGTTTGGGGCTTAAAACTCTTCATAATCTGAGCCCTTCCCCCCTTCCTAGTGTTCCTCTCTTTACTCCCTTCCATGCACTCTACAATCCAGAAATGAATGCCCCTGATGCTCCATCTCCCACCTTCATGAATTTGCACCGTTTTTCTCCATGACTAGAATGCTCTGACCTCTTAATCTCCAACTGATTTTCTCTAGCGTCCTTCAAGACTCGACTCCAATCCCCTCTTCTGCAGGAGGTCTTTATTGGACTTCCCCAGCTGCTAGTACCTTCCCTGCTGAGACTGCTTTCCACCTCTTCTGTCTGTATCTTGCATTCACCCTATTTACATGTTATCCCCTCCCCCATTAGAATGTGGGCTCTCTGTGGGCAGGACTGTTTTTGTCTTTCTTTGTAGCCCCAGTGTTTAGTGGAGTGCCTGGCATCAGAAGCACTCAGTAAATGCTTGTTGCCCGCCTGCTGCCTAACTATTTATCAGCAATCCAAGTATGCAACCTTGGAGTCATCCTTGACATTTTTATCTTCCTCACCCCCATAACCAGCAAGTTATCAAGTCTCGTCAGTTCTAGTTCCAAAATATTTCCCATTTCTGTCCCCAGTCTCTTCATAACATGGATTCTACTCCAGCTCAAAACAATTGGTCTCCTTGCTCCCAGGCTCTCCCCTTTCTCATCTATGCTCCACATAGCTGCCAATTGATAGTCCTAAAACATGGACCACAATATATTATTCCCATGCTAAAAAACAAAACAAAACAAAAACCACTTTGTTGTTTGTTATTGTCATTTCAGACCCCATTTGGGGTTTTCTTGACAAAGATACTGGAGTAGGGGCAGCCAGGTGGGCAGTGGATAGCACCAGCCCTGGATTCAGGAGGACCTGAGTTCAAATCCAGCTTCAGACACTTGACACTTACTAGCTGTGTGACCTTGGGCAAGTCACTTAACTCTCATTTGCCCCACCAAAAAAAAAGATACTGAAGTGGTTTTCCATTTCCTTCTCCAGCTCATTTTATAGCTGAGGAAACTGAGGCAAAGAGGGTTAAGTGGCTTACCCAGGGTCACGCAGCTAGTAAATGTCTAAAGTCAGATTTGAACTCAGGAAAATGAGTCTTTCTGATTGCAAGCCCACTGCTCTATCCACTATGCTAACTAGCTGTTCTGCGTATAGGTTAAACAAACAAATAAACCAACCTTCAGTAACTCCCTATTCCTTCTAGGATAAAGTACAAAATCCTTAGCCTGCCATTTAAAGTCCTTCACTTTCTGGCTTCCATCTACATACTTCTTGTCTTATGTTATATTGCTCCCTTTCATGCTCTCATGCTCTCTCCATTACCACGGAACTGCCCTGCTAGCTCTTCCCCATACACAGCATTCCATGGGAAAAAGTATGGCATCGACTCTAAGTCAGGGATCCTGGGTTCAAATCCTGCCTCAGACACATACTGCTTATGTCACTTAGCCTCCCCAGAGCTCAATTTCCTCATTTGTAAATAAGAGGGTTAGCCTTAAAGGATCCTTTTCCTGTCCAGATCTGCAATTTCTCAGCTCTGACTTTGCACAGGTGTAGAACACATGCCCTCCTTTTGTTTTTGTTTTTTTTTTGTGTGTGTTTTTGTGTTGTTGTGTTGTTGGTTTTTTGCAGGGCAATGAGGGTTAAGTGACTTGCCCAGGGTCACACAGCTAGTAAGTGTCAAGTGTCTGAGGCCAGATTTGAACTCAGGTACTCCTGAATCCAGGGCTGGTGCTTTAGCACTGCGCCATCTAGCTGCCCCCATTTTGTTTTGTTTTGGTTTTTGGTTTTTTGGGGGTTTTTTTAGTGAGGCAATTGGGGTTAATTGACTTGCCCAGGGTCACACAGCTAGTAAGTGTTAAGTGTCTGAGGCCGGATTTGAACTCAGGTACTCCTGACTCCAGGGCCGGTGCTTTATCCACTGCGCCATCTAGCTGCCCCCGTTTTTGTTTTTTGAACACATGCCCTCCTTACTCTCACCTTGTAGAATCCCTAAGCTTCCATCGAAATATGGTTTAAATGCTACCTCCTCCATGAGACATTTCCTGGGCCTTCTTTTCCCCATTCCCTTAATTGTTTTCTCTCCTTGAAATTACCTCATATGTGTGTTGTATTTACTTTCTCGTATACCCCCAGCAGAATATCACCTGCTTACCAGCAAGGACCATTTTAATTTTAGTTTCACCTTCCTAATGTCTTTCATGTTGCACATAGTAGGTGCTTCACACATTTGTGGTTGAATTGCTGTCTAACCTGAGCGTCTCCCTTTTCTGGATCTCTATGGTAGCCTCTCTCTCTACTCTGGAAGTTCTGGCCCTGGTGGGAAGCCTCCTGCTGTTGAGCATCCTAATTGTGTCCTTCTTCATATACAGGTGAGTAGGGAAGGGCCCTAGTGCTGGCAGTGTCTGGGGAACAGACTGGGGGAAGGGCAGATTGAGTCCGGGTTCTAGGGGAGAATAAGAAGGGGCTTGAGGGAACTGGGGGTGCCTATGGGAGAGGGTTAGGAGGGAGTATCTTGGCTGCAGGGCCCACACAGAGGGAGGGGATTTGTCCAAGAGCCAGCTCACTTCATGCTCAAGTATAGAAACCATCTCCTGTGTGATGTTTTAAAAGTTTGAGAGGTAATTTTGGGGTAATTAGTCATGTTATTAATAACAGCATCAAGTCATTAATAAAAGATGTCAGTGGCACTCTCGAATGCAGTAGGCTCATAGTTTATATGCCCTTGGAAGAGTAGGTGTTCCTTCGGATGGCAATCAGCTCTGATCCGGTTAACAATTAATGAGAAAATTAATATTATAATGAGATGTGGACTCATTCTAATGAGGGTCTTGGATCACCCAAGTCTTGGTCAAATAGACTTATAAATTTCCATATCGCCTGTCTGATATAAGGGAGAATCCACATTTTCCCAAGCCTATCTGAGTAAACACAATGAGCCTAAACTTAGAATTTCTTTTACTGTCTTTGATTAGATCTTTAGCCTGGGTAAGTCTTTGAGCAAGATTTCCCACACTGGTTGATTTCTGGATGAGGAAGTAGAAAAGGGGAAAAACCTTGGCCCTGATTCAATAATTCATTATTAATACAAAAAAGAATCATTTCTCTCACCTGGTTTTCCCATTGTGGAACAATATGACCTGCAGGAGAGTGGGAAGGTAAAGAAGGAAAAATGATGGGGAGCCAAAGAGACACAGGCAGAAGATGATCTTTAAGGATTTAGGGCTCTGGGAAGAGAAGTAGAGAAAAAGGGATGGAGAGTGGGAAAGAGGCTAGAGAAACTGGGGGAGGGAACCTGTAACCTTTTTTGTGTCCTGGACCCCTTCGGCAGGCTGATGGAGCCCATAAAACCTTTCTTCAGAACACAATATAATACATAGGATTACAAAGGAAAATAGTTCCATTGAAATATAATTATCAAAATTAAAACAAACTCATGGACCCTGGACCCTACCCACAGTTCTCTGTAGGCCTAAGAACTCTTGGTGTAGTAGAAAGAGCACTGATACAGAGACCAGGAGACATTAGTTCAGGTCCCAACTCTGACATTTATTAGCTATGAGAGAGATCCGCAGCCACCCCTCACCCAATTCCTCCAGCCACCACCTGTGGGGGATGGTCCTCCCTCACTAAAGGAACTTTCCACAGTCAGATGGTCACCCCCATCAGTCCTCTACCTTTCTCCTGCTCGAGGAGATTGGTATCTCAGAGCCATGCCTCTGTGCCATGCCTTCTCCCCATGAGAAGTCTAAGGATAGGGGCAGCTAGGAAGAACCTCAGTTCCCTCATCTGTAAAATATGGATAATAACACCTCCTCTACTCACCTTACAAAGTTATTGGAAGCAAACTATTTTTCAAATCTTATAAGTCTCTGGAAATATAAAATATCATTATTCAATGCTCAAGAATAGTAGAGGCGAGATAGAATATCCCAACCAAGTGTCATGGGGAAAATGGGGTGGGGAGTTTGGGTGGGGGTAGGGGTAGGGGTTGGGGTTTGGGACAGGAGTTAGGGGTTCTTAGGAATTCCTCTTTAAAGAATTACACCCTCTTGTACACAAAAGCAGTTAGAATAAGATAGTAGTTTATTTCGGGGCTGAGGAAGGGAAGGGGAAGGGAAGGGAAACCACGAAAGAAATCCTTAGACTTCTCAATCTTTTTTTTTTTTTTTGGTGAGGCAATTGGGGTTAAGTGACTTGCCCAGGGTCACACAACTAGTAAGTGTCAAGTGTCGGAGACCAGTTTTGAACTCAGGTCCTCCTGAATCCAGGGCCAGTGCTTTTATCCACTGTGCCACCTAGTTGCCCCTATCCTTAGACTTCTCATGGGAAGAAGGCATGGCACAGAGGCATGGCTCTGAGATACCAATCTCCTCGAGCAGGAGACAGGTAGAGGACTGATGGGGGTGACCATCTGACTGTGAAAAGTTCCATTAGTGAGGGAGGACCATCCCCCACAGGTGGTGGCTGGAGGAATTGGGTGAGGGGTGGCTGCAGATCTCTCAAGCCATCTGTCTCCTCAGGACACAAAGGATGCAGCCACACCTAATCTTATCGTCCCAAGGTTGAGGGAGACTAGAATGAAGGGTGGCTCAGTCCGATCTGGTTCCACTTATCTCTCTAGGTGGATCTGTCCTCTGGTTTAGTTTCTCAAGGAGAAGGTTCTTTGATGTACCCCAGAGAACTTCTGGGGTACTCTGGGCCCATAACACAAGGGAAGACTCAGGAGAGCATGGCACCACCACAGCCCCCCAACATGCACGTGTAGTTCAGTGTGGGCCTCTCTTTGCCCCCAGGAAGCTACAACTGGAGAAGGAGCTGGCCTCAGAACTGTGGAGGGTACGATGGGAAGATGTGCAGGCCAGCAGCCTGGAGAGGACCCTCCGAAGTGCAGGGAGCCGGCTAACTCTGAGTGCGGTGAGTAAGGGGGGACTGCTCACCCTGAGAAGAAGAGGTATCCATGGGGATCTCAGCACAGGATTCAGAGAACAGGGGAATAAGGCTATAGTTCTCAGGAGGGTAGGAGTTGAAGTGGGGCAAAGGTTTACTCTGAGCCTTTTAACTAGAGAGACATTTGGAAAGGGGGTAAGGGGCAAATTTTAGAGGAAGTTTAGTGTGGAGAAAAGGACCCTGGGGCCAGTAGTGGACAATCTGGGCTTAAGTGGGGTCTCTGCTGCTTACTGTTGGTGAGAGGTGATGACTCACCTCTCTGAAGATCAGTTTTCTCATTTTAAAAATGAAGGGCGGGAGGCAGCTAGGTGGCACAGTGGATAAAGCACTGGCCCTGGATTCAGGAGTACCTGAGTTCAAATCCGGCCTCAGACACTTGACACTTATCAGCTGTGTGACCCTGGGCAAGTCACTTAACCCCCCCATAGCCCCACAAAAAAAAAAATGAAGGGGGCGGCTAGGTGGTGCAGTGGATAGAACACCAGTCCTGGAATCAGGAGAACCTGAGTTCAAATCTGGCCTCAGACACTTAACACTTGCTAGCTATGTGACCCTGGGCAAGTCACTTGGCCCCAATTGCCTCACACAAAAAAAGAAAATGAAGGTAGCCAGATGTGGTGGCACATGCCTTTATTCCCTGCTACTGGGAAGGATAAGGCTAGTGGATCACTTGAGTCCAGAATTTCTGAGATTATGATATAATATGATATTATATGATTAATATAATTAATATAAACATAGTCTGTTATATTATAGAAATATAATGTGTAAATAAACATAATACAATAAAATAGAATAATAATTAGCATTGATAGAGTCTCTACTGTGTGCCAGGCACTATGCCAAGCACTTTACAAATATTATCTCATTGGATCCTCACAACAACCATGGGAGGTAGGTTTTATTGTTATTGCCGCTTTACAATCGAAGAAATTGAAGCAGACAAAAAATGACTTGCCCTGGGGTCACACATTGAGGAAGTAAATGAGTTAGATTTGAACTCAAGTCTTCCTGATTCCAGGCCCATTAACTGGGCCACCTTGCTGCCTCTAGGCAGCAGAGCTTCAGTAGGACTCAAGCTGCTTGGGTATCCACTCCATCACCAAAATGGTAAGCTCTCAAAAGAGGAAGGCCACCAGACTTCCTAAGGAGGGACAAATCAGCCCAGGCCAGAAGGAGAGCGGGTCAAAGCTTCTGTGCTCATCACTGGTGAAATCAGGCTTATGAGGGCTGTGCTTTTCCAGCCTGGGAGGGATGGGGAGATCCAATCTATTAAAAGGGTTGGGGGAGAGTTGAAATTCCTGCCTAACAGGGTTATATGAGTATCAAATGAGATCATAGAATCCAAAGTGGAAGGGACCTGTGTGACCCTGGGCAAGTCACTTAACCCCAATTGCCTCACTAAAAAAAAACAACAAAACAAAACAAAACAAACAAACAAACAAAAAAAGTGGAAGGGACCTTCCAATTCATCTACGTCAACTCATAACTGAGAAGGAATCCTCCCACCCTGGCTTCCTTCAAGTCTCAATTAAAATCCCACCTTCCCCAGGAAGTCTTTCCTAATCCCTCTTCCTTCTAGCGTCTTTCCTCAGTTGATTGTTGCCCCTGTGTTCTGTCCATAGCTCCTTTGTACAGATTTGTTTGCTTGTTGGCTCCCCCATTAGACTGTAAGCTCCTTGGGGGCAGGGACTCTCTTTTGCCTTCCTTTGTATCCTTAGTACTTAGCAGTGGGGCCTGACTTATAGAAGTAGCTGAATAAATCGACTGCTTGACTGATGACAATATCCCTGATTAGTGGCCATTCAGTTTCCACTTGAAAATCTCAGGTGGAGGGGAACTCATGCCTTCCCAAGGTAGCCATTTCCTTTTGGACAGCTCCAATCATAAGGACTTTTTAGTTTTTGTTTTGTTTTCTGACATTAAGCTAAAACCCATGCTCCCGTTGCTCTTAGCTCTGCCCTCTTGTGCCTTCTTTCATGTGATAGGCCTTTAAATAATAAATCAGGCAACCAACAAGCTTTTATTAAGCTCCTACTATATGACAGACTCTATGCTAAGTGCTGGAAATATAAAGACAGAAGTGAAACAGACCCTGCTCTCAAGAAGACAGTTTTCATGGACCCCCCCCAAGTCTTCAGTTCTCCAGGCTAAGCACCCCCAGTTCCATTGCCTGATCCTCATATGGCATGGCTTCAGTTTCTTTCTCCATTCTGATCACCCTTCTCCAGACGTCCTCCACTTGGTCAATGTCCTGTGCCAAAGTTGGCACCCAGGATTGATTCCCACAGTCTAGCTGTAGTCCGAAGTCAAAGGCAGATGGTAGCAAGCCTATCACTTCTCTTTTTTCCAGACCCTCTACCTCTCTTGATGCAGCCTATGTTCCCACCTGGTTTTGAGACCTGGCTGGTTTAATATCTAACTTGCTTCGTGACCTTTGACAAGTCATTCAACATCCCTGAACCTATTTACTCACCCACCTATAAAATGGAGTTAATGATAGTTGCCCTGCCTGTCTCTAAGAGTCATTGCTAGTGGGACCTTGGGAGGAACACAAAAGGAATATTCTGCTTTTTCTCACCCCTCTTTCAGTGTGTTTTTTCCCTTGGTCCCAGAAGGAAAAAAAAAATTCAATGAGAAAAAAAAACCACAGCAGAGTCCTCCTAAACTATACAAGGATCCAAGGAGATAATGGATGGGAAGGCACTAACTACATGAGCATAAAGGCATTGGGAGAAGTGGGCCAGGGCAGGGACAGACAGGACTGGGGCAGTGATGACTAGGACTCAAGTGATTGGGATGACCAGAGAGGAAACCTGGGGAGGGAGTTTACTATGTGTCGGTTACAGCGGATCACCTTTGATGTATATATACACTTCTACAGAGAGGATCCAACTATGGTTCCCTACTGACTACTGAGGGCCAGTTCCAGATTTATGCCAAGACAGCCTATTACAAGGTAGGGGGGTGTGGGTTGTGACTCCAGTGATCTCTAGTTGCTGGGCACTAGAGTGGAAGATTTGGGTCCTTTGGCTGGGGCATGGGATAGGGGATTCATTTGGGGTTGGGAAGGGAATCAGTGGAGGACAGGGGAGCTATAATGTGTCTTTTACTAAATTTCCTTTTCTTTGTCCAGGGCAATCTTGTGGCTATAAAACATGTGAACCGGAAACGCATTGACCTGACCCGAAAAGTCCTATTTGAGTTAAAACATGTAATAAGGGGTGGGGGAGCTACTTATTGGGAAGAAAATCCTGGGGAGGGTATGGAGAGGTATCTCGTGGAAAGGATTGTGTTTGGTACTATAGGACTTTCTAGGAGATGGAGAACCAGAGGAGATTATTGAAAAGGAGATAAGAGAGTCATCAGGGTACCTAGTAAATAGGGGATTGGCAAAGAATGAAGAGAAGTATAGAGGAGCTATAGTAAGCAAGAGCTAACTGGAAGGGGAAGCTGGCTTGTAGGGAGAGAGACTGCTGCAGCATTTTTACTCTATCACTTGCCTCCAGATGCGAGATGTACAGAATGAACACCTGACAAGGTTTGTGGGTGCCTGTACTGACCCCCCCAACATCTGTATCCTCACTGAATATTGTCCACGAGGGAGCCTTCAGGTGAGAGGGCACTGGGAAAGGAGGGGAGATGGAAAGGATGCATGATGGAGATGGAGATGAAAACCCAACATCCAAGGAGGAAAGAGTCAGAATGGGAACTCTGCATGGGATGGAAGACAAAGAAGAGAGAGTTCCACAGTGGGAGGCAGAGTTGGGGAATGATGCAGATGACCAGGCTGGCTTTCTCAGTCTTCTCCGGATGCTTGCCCTACAGGATATCTTGGAGAATGAGAGTATTACCTTGGACTGGATGTTCCGATACTCACTCACAAATGACATCGTTAAGGTATGTCCCTAGGCTTCATTTAAAGAGGAGGAGACATGAAGGGGGATGAGAGTGGGGACAGGAGAGTGGCTGTTAGCTGTGGTACAATGGGAAAGAACATGGCATTTCAAATCAGGAGAGGACCTGGAGTTAAATTTCTGTTCTTCTACTAATGGGCAAAGTACATCCCACTCTAGAAATCGGTTCCTTCATCAACAAAAGGAAAGGTTGGATTAGATAACCCCCAGGTCCCTCTCAGACATAAAATTATATGACCCTATATTTGGGGATCCAATTCAATTTAGCAAACATTGAAAAGGGACAAATGGCACTAGACTCTGGAGATACAAACAGAGCTTCCCTGCTTGCCTCTGCCCTCCCCAGGGAATGCTGTTTCTGCACAATGGGGCCATTTGCTCCCATGGGAACCTCAAGTCATCCAACTGCGTGGTGGATGGGCGCTTCGTGCTCAAGATCACGGACTATGGGCTGGAGAGTTTCCGGGTCCCAGAGCCAGAGCACAGCTATACCCTCTATGCCAGTGAGATCTTGCCCTTGACTGCTTGACTCTAGACCCCAAGAGTATGAATGCCCTCTTAAGCCAATGAGCTTGACCACTGACGTCTGATGACCTTTGCTAATCAACTACCCTCTTTGAACCTCAGTTTCCTCATTTGTAAAATGTAGGGTTGGACAAGCTTATCTCTAACATCTTTTGACCTCAGGTGTGAGTGTAACCACAGGTTGGATGGTAGTGAATTAAACCGTTGACCCCTCGTGACCCCAGCCCTCTTCATCAATGAAAGTCAAAATTCTAAAACTCTAATTCCTATAACCTAACTCCACTGTCTCCCCCTTCAATCCTAAGCAGTGGAGGGCCTCTATAACCTCCCTCTGTGACCTTTGACTTCTGACCCCCAGAGAAGCTGTGGACAGCCCCTGAGCTACTTCGAATGGCAACCCCTCCTGTCCAGGGCACCCAGGCAGGTGACATTTACAGTTTCGGGATCATCCTTCAGGAGATAGCTCTTCGGAGGGGGGTGTTCCATGTGGAGGGAATGGACCTCAGTCCCAAAGGTGAAAGGACCACCTTTTTGCTATATCTTCCCATCCCCACACTCAGCCCTGGCATTAATCTTAGCCCCAAGGGAGACACTCCTTCCCCTGAAAGAAAAAAAAAAGAAATAATGAAAAGTTGTCCAAATCTCCTTTCTCAGACTGACCTCAATTCCAAGGAGAAACTCCTCCAATTTTCCCCTAGTGCCCAATGTCCCATTGTCAGCTTCCTCCATCCCTTCATCTCTCCTCCCTACATCCAGAGCCTGACTCAACTTCAGCTTGACTCCTAGCCCCTCTGCATCCTTCCCCTGGGCTACTTATTCTAACACCCTGGCCCCAGACCCCCGAATATGCCATCATCCCTTACATCATGGCTACACACTAAGCCCCCCAGAAACCATGTTCAGAAGCCCATAAGGCTATTCCCTGGCTGAAAGGTGCTCCTTCCCTGCCCCAATCATTTACGCAGAAATTATTGAGCGGGTAGTTCGAGGGGAACAGCCCCCATTCCGGCCATCGCTGGCCCTTCACTGCCATCTGGAGGAGCTGGGACAGCTAATGCAGAAGTGCTGGGCTGAAGACCCCCAGGAGCGACCACCCTTCCAACAGATCCGTCTGATGCTGCGGAAGTTCAACAGGTCTCCCCCTAGCCCAGATACACACACTCTGTCCCCACCCCTCACCCCATCTCCTCTCACCAATTCTGCCTCTCATCTATTTACCCTAGTCCTATTCTGCCCATTGTCCCTTTTCACCCTCCTCCTTATTTATTTTTTCCATCCTTCTTTTCTCCCATTCCCCTTTTCTTCCATCCCTAATACTTGTTCATCCTCCCTCCCCCTAGTTCTCATTTTCTTCTCCATCCCTTTCCCTTTTTCTTTCCCCATCCCTCCCTCCCTTCTCTCGCTTCTCTCCATACCCTCCCATCCTTCTCCTCTGCCTCCCATTCCCTTCCTCATCCTCCTGACCCTCTCTATCACTTACTCATCTCTACTTATCTCATGGGGTTGTTGTGAGGAAAACACCTTGTAAAATTTAGAAGTGTGTTAAAATGTTACTTTATTATTAACTCCTCTTCCTTTCCCCCTCATCCCTTAACGAGATAGACAAACATCAGTTATTATTATCCCTCCTCTTCCATCTCCCACTCTCTCCTCTATCCCTTCCACCCTCCCTCCTCCTTTATCTTTTCCCATCCATCCTCTCTATTCCTCCTCTCTCTCTTCCCATTCCCTTCCACTCTCTCTTACTCTCTCCTTAATTTCCCTCCTCCTCATTAATAATTACTCCTCTTCAACCAACCATTAGCCAGGTGTGTTGTGAGGCTCAAATCAGATAATGGATATAAAGCACTCTGCAAACCTCAAGACATTATATCAATTTCAGTTATAATAATAATTATTATTATCATTATTATTAGCCATAATCATAAGCCTTCGGTCTGACAATAACTTCATTTCCCAAGCCTTCTACTGTACTCCTGCTGAGCTCAAGCAAATCTTTTAGACCAATCAGAGGTATGCTGATAAATGTTTAACAACCAGGTTCTCCTGGAAAACAAATAAACAAACCCATTTGTGCACATACTTTCACACTTTTTTTTTTTGGCTGCGAGGCAATGAGGGTTAAGTGACTTGCCCAGGGTCACACAGCTAGTAAGTGTCAAGTGTCTGAGCCTAGATTTGAACTCAGGTCCTCCTGAATCCAGGGCTGGTGCTTTATCCACTGCACCACCTAGCTGCCCCCATATGCACATACTTTTAAATGTAATCTGCATTGTTAACACTTTCTCAACCAGGTCTCAATCAACAACAACAAGAAAATAAAGCAAGCCAATTTGTTGTGATAGCCAATTTCTGAGGTGTAAATAAATACCCACACTGAAATTTTCAGTTTGAGAGTCAGTTAGAGCTAGCTCCCCACACATTCTTGTATGCTTTTAAAATTGATGCCTTTTACCCTTTCCTTTTTTTTTTTTTTTTTTTTTTTTGCGGGGCAATGAGGGTTAAGTGACTTGCCCAAGATCACACAGTTAGTAAGTGTCAAGTGTATGAGGTCAGATTTGAACTTAGGTCCTCCTGAATCCATGGCCAGTGCTTTATCCACTGCAGCACCTAGATGCCCCCTCACCCTTTCCCTTTTAAAATTGATCCTTTTTATCTTTACATCACACCCTCTAGATTGAACTCTCCCTTCAGACAATGGAAAATAATTTAGCAAAATATATGATACCAAGACTTTTTCTGACTATATATCCAACATTCTGTCCTAGTCATCTCCTACCTCTCTGTTGTGAAGGAGGAGGTATATTTTATTATCTCTTCTTCAGGATCTTCATTATTTTTTCCCATTATTTAGAATTCAACTTCCTTTTTGTGATCTTTTCATTTACTTTGGTGTCATTATCGTGTATACTGTTCTCTCACGTCTGCCTATTTTGCTCTGTATCAGTTGATATAAATCTGTCCATGTTTCTCTGAATTCCTCATATTCTGCATTTCTTGCTACAACAGAATATTCAGTTGCATCATTTTTTCACCTATTACCTACTTTGTATTCAGGTCTTGCTATCACAGAGTGTTGCTGTAAACTTAGTTTATTTTAGGCTTTTGTTTCTGTCATTGGAACATATGTCCCAGTGGTAAGATTGCTGGGTCAAAGGGTATGGATGGTTTGGCGCTTCTTTTGCATAACTCCAAATTGAAGTCCCAAATGAGTAGACCACTTCACAACTCTATCAGTAATGTATCAGCGTGCCTGTTTTTCCGCAGCCCCTCTAATGTGGATTTCTCATCTTTTTTCATCTTTGCCAATTTATATCACATTTGGTCAAAACTTAGAATTGTTTTAATTCACATTTTTCTTACTGTTCCTTATTTGGAGCATGTTTTTATGTGATTACAGCCCTCCTCCTTCTTCATCTCCCTCTCCCTTCATCCGTCCCTTCCCTCCACCTCTCCTCTCACTACCCTTCATCTTCTCCCTTCCTCCTCCCCATCTCCCTCATAGCTCTCTTCCTCCATAATCCTTCACCCACCCCCCACCCCCATCTCAATCTATCCTTTAGGCTGCTCTATCTCAGACCCTATCCCAGATTCCAGGTGTGGTAGTGGGCTGACATAAAGACTTCTTTCTCCCTTACAACTCTCCTGGCCTTGGGTATTCTCTCCCTCACTGATGGGGTTCTTGGTAAGTGGTAGAAGAGGCTGGACTCCAGTTCCTTACACAACACACACATACACACACACACAAACACACAAACACACACACACACACACACACGATTCCTTTGCCCTTCAACCTTAAGATTTCCTCCATCCCTCACCCGCACCCCTTCCTTGTCCCATACCCAGGGAGAACAGCAGCAACATCCTGGACAACTTGCTTTCGAGAATGGAGCAATACGCCAACAATCTGGAGGAGCTGGTGGAGGAACGAACGCAGGCCTACCTGGATGAGAAGCGGAAAGCTGAGGCCCTGCTCTACCAGATTCTGCCCCAGTGAGTACTTGCCTTGGGATCTCCAATGTCCTCTCAAATTCTGGCTCTATGGGACCTCTTTCCTCACTCCCCCTCTTGACCTATTCACTTTGGGTGGCCTATTGTAGGGTCCCCAGTACTTGAAAAGGTGTTTAGAGATAATCTATATAAATTACAGTGTGCTATACAAATACCAGCTATCCTCATTTTTTTGAGGCAATTGGGGTTAAGTGACTTGCCCAGGGTCACACAGCTAGTAAATATCTGAGGCTGGATTTGAACTCAGGTCATCCCGACTCCAGGGCCAGGGCTCTCTCCATTGTGCCACCTAGCTGCCCCACACCACCATTATTATTGATAAATAGCCAGCATAATAATGGCATTTATATGATGTTTTAAGGTTTTCAAAGTATTTTACAAATATTATCTCACTTATAAGTGCTTGTCATTCATTCATTCATTCTCCCCCTAAATTGATTACCCTCAGGCTTCCCTCATATCTATTTAAGAATCCCCTCCATTTTCCAGTATTCTCTCTTCCTCCCTACCTTAACTCTCTCGACAATCTGGCCTCCCTTCTCCTCCCTGTTATCAACGCCACTCCCCAGGATCTCCTTCACCTCCCTAAGACACCACATGGCTCCCTCTCTACTCGATCTTGCTCAACAAGCTTATTGAACAAGGGCCTCTACAAGTCACTGCACATACCCAACCTGCCTCCTCCCCTCACCTGCTAAAGCTGACCCTTTCTCCCTTATCTCCTGGTCCCTCAGCTCAGTGGCAGAGCAGCTGAAGCGAGGGGAGACAGTCCAGGCTGAGGCCTTTGACAGCGTCACCATCTACTTCAGTGACATAGTCGGCTTCACGGCTCTGTCTGCAGAAAGTACTCCCATGCAGGTGAGTAGGATCCCAGAAGCCAGGCTGGTAGAAGAACTCGACAGCCAGTGGTGTCTGTGGAGGTAAAACCCACTGAGACTTGGTTTACTCCATCCTGGGTGGGAGAGCTTTCCCCCAAGGCCTTTGCCCTGTGCCTCCACCATCCTATCCCCAGACTTCCTTTCCTCGATCAGTATTTCCCACAGTAACAATTCCCTTTCTTCGTGATATTTGGCTTCCCTTCCCAGGTGGTGGCGCTCCTTAATGATTTGTACACCTGCTTCGATGCTGTGATTGACAACTTTGATGTGTACAAGGTGACTGACTGGGGGTAATGGGGAGGGAGAAAAAGAAGGAACAGTGACACAGAGTCCAAGAAGTAGAAAGAAAGAGAAAAAGAGAAAGAGAGAGGGAGGAAGGAAGGGAGGGAGGGAGGGAGGGAGGAAGGAAGGAAGGAAGGAAGGAAGGAAGGAAGGAAGGAAGGAAGGAAGGAAGGAAGGAAGGAAGGAAGGAAGGAAGGAAGGAAGAAATAGGGTGACTCAGAGAATGACACAGAAACAGATACAAGACAATAGTCAGGGAGATGAAAATAGGATAAACATGACACACACATAGAATGACTGCGTCAGAGTGGGGCTGTAGGTGGCCCAGAAGAAACAGTTTAGGAAGCACTGGGGAAGTCAGAGCCACAACTAGAACAAGGTCATTGGAATTTTGCCCAAGGGTAGAAAATTTAAAGGGTACCCATAATATCATCCTAGGGCACATTTCCTTCCCCTTCAAGCCTGTGACACAAAAATTGCCAACTATGACTCCAGGTGAGGGACTCATTCTATTTATCCTTTCCTCATTTTCTGGTGGCAGGTGGAGACAATTGGAGATGCATACATGGTGGTATCTGGGCTTCCAGTGAGGAATGGGCGCCTTCATGCCCCAGAAGTGGCCCGGATGGCTTTGGCACTGCTGGATGCTGTTCACTCCTTCCGTATCCGCCATCGGCCCCAGGAGCAACTCCGCTTGCGCATTGGAATTCACACAGGTAAAAGTGTCTGCCCCTGAAATACATGGGCTCTCTTTCCCATAGTGTGGTCTCTCTTAAACTGGCCTTTCTGGGTCCTGCCTCTGCTCTTCTCTGAGGTAGAACCTTCTCTTCCACCTCAGCCACCCCCTATTACCATGCCCACTCCCTTGCCTGCCACACTTACCCCATTTGTGTCCCTCATAACCAGGTCCAGTATGTGCCGGAGTAGTAGGGCTGAAGATGCCCCGTTATTGTCTCTTTGGTGACACGGTTAATACTGCCTCTCGAATGGAATCCAATGGTGAAGGTATAGCCTCCCTGCTTTCCCACTTCCCCCTAGTTCATGCTAAGCCTGTTTGTCTGCACTCCATCAAACTCCTCTCCCTTCCCTCAGGCCCTTCCCTACTGAGGGACAATCTCCATACGCAGCTGGCTGGGCAACCTATCAGAGACAGCTAAAGAGACTTGGGCCATTGCCAACCCTGTTTGAAGAGCAAAAAAGTCTCTTTAGGCAAATGATCAGTTGTCCTTTGGAGGAGATCAGCTCTTCCCTGCCTATCTTTTCCCTCTGCCCTTATTATTCCTGTTTCCTGCTCCCTTTAAATCAATTCAACACTAACTGATTGTGTGCCTATTGTAGGCTCATTTCTGTGCTAAGTCCTTTGAGGGAGATACAATAAGTATAAAAGGCCTTCAAAAAACTTGCTTCTCATTGGAGAGACTAGACATACCTGCCTGAAATTGTTAAAGAGGAAAACAGGGCACAGTGTGATTTAGCATCAAAATTGGATTTGAAAACTAAGCATAATAAGAGTTCAGAGAAACAGCAAAGCAGCATAATAATGTTTTTTTGGTGAGGCAATTGGAATTAAGTGACTTGCCCAGGGTTCACACAGCTAGTAAGCGTTAAGTGTCTGAGGTCATATTTGAACTCAGGTCCTCCTGAATCCAGAGCCAGTGCTCTATCCACTGCACCACCTAGCTGCCCCAATAGTGTATTTTTTAAAACAGTGAAATTAGAGTCAAGACCTGGGTTCAAGTGCCATCTCCACCACTAACTAGTTGGACGAGTTCTTTCCCCTTACTAGTTTCAGTTTCTTCATTGGTCAAATATGAGTGCCACAGTGGGAGTAGCAGGGGCCATGAGTTCAAATCCCAGCTCTACCACCTACTCCCCATTGGACCTGGTGTGGATTGCTCAATCCCTCTGGGCCTCAGTTCCCTTATTTGTAAAATGAAAGGCTACATTAGATGACCTCTAAGGGCCCTCCCAGCCATGTGGTCCTATGGAGGAAACATGATTTGAGTTGGACTGTGAAGGAATTCTACCCGAATTTTGAGACAGACCTTATGCCTGGACCTTTCCTGCCTCCAAGAATCCCAATACCTCTTTCCTTACCTTTATGCCTGATTGAGCCTTGCCCTGACCCCTCCTCCTCCTTTGCCTTTGATCTACCCTCCCTTGCTTATTCTTTCCCTTCCCCAGCCTTGAAGATCCACATGTCTTCAGATACCAAGGCAGTCCTGGAGGAGTTCGGTGGCTTTGAACTGGAGCTTAGAGGGGATGTAGAAATGAAGGTAATAAATCCCCTGTCTCCAGACCTATTATCCTCTTTCCCTTTCCTCAGGTGCCCTCCCTATTATCTGCCCCATTTCCATCTCTCACCTAGCCTGGGGTTCTCAGAACAGCTGTGACACAGCGTTTGTGCCACCCTGATGGACTGGCTGGTCCCCGATTCTAACCTTCTCCTTTTCCTGTTCAGGGCAAAGGCAAAGTCCGCACATACTGGCTTCTGGGAGAACGGGGAAGCAGCACTCGGGGCTGACATGCCCTTCCTACCATCCCTGGTGCCCAGACTCAGGATCAACATCCCCCTGCTAGAGAGCCCCGCTTTCACCAGGGGACACAGTGAGGGATTTGAACAGCTCGGGTTTGGAGACCCTAGTGGGGATGATACCAAGGTTCTGGAAGAGGACCAGAGTCTGAAGATGACTCAAGACTGCAGGATTGGGTCAGATGACCATGTTGACACAACCACATCCACACACACACTACCCTGGTCATGCCAACATGCTTGGAGGGGGACCTTGGATCCTGAATCCTTCTCTCCTCCATCCCATCTCTCCTCCCCCATACGCTGTGGCTATCTAGGGGGAGTGGAAGGGAGGGTAGAGCTACTCCAGTGAAAGCATAGACTCTGCACTACTGACATCACTCGTGGGCTCAGCATGGCTGTGGTGGATGACACAGGTTCACCCATCTTACCATCAGAGACAGAAGGCTGGGCCAGAAAAAAGAAAGGAGTGGGGTGGGAGGGCTGGGGATAGGGAGGGTTGGGGGGGAGGGGTACCCACACCCAGCTTCTACTGTGAGCAGATGATAGATCATTAAAATCTTTATTCCTGAGGCAGCCTCTTTTCTTGATCAGGGACACTCCATGTAACACGCATGTTCACACACATGCTTGTACACATGTGTGGACAACGAGAGGAAGGAAGGGGATGTGTTCCTACCATAGCGATGTGGTCCCTATTGATTTGTTACAACTAGGGCCTATGTCTTTTCTGGAAGAAGGAATAGACTAGGTTTGAGGTGCTTTGAGAAGGTTGCAGCTGAGGATCAATTAGATGGAGTGGCTGATTTCCATCTTTTTGATGATCTGAGTGCCTCATTTGCCCTACCTCTGTAGAAGACTCAGAAGGGCAAGGTGACCGGGAATGATTTAGGAAATTCACATAAATTGATTCCCTTTGGTGGGGGGGCAGGAAGGGACCGCATCTCTGATTTCACTAATATAGGGAACTCCTGGTGGGGGAGACTCCTTTTATCTATGCAAGTTGTCACCACCCAAGCAAGTACCTGGAGCACCACACAGGGAACTTAATGATTTGACAGAAGACACACAGCCATCACTGTCAGGGGTAGGATTTGAACTCATGCCTTCTTAAATCGGAGGCCAGCACTTCACCCACCACTCCATGGCATTTCCTTCTTTGTTTGTTTGGACTGAATTTGTTAACGATTTAGGAGGTGGAAACCATTGCCTTCGTTGAGGTTTTTGGTAACTTCAATCCAGATTCTGCAGTCCCCTTCATCCCCCCAAAGCCATGAAGAAAGAAGAATTAACTAGAACTAGAAAATTCTCTCAGTTTCCCTGAGTAAGCAGTCCCTGTGGAAAAGACTGTGTGTGGGAAGGATAGTTTATTTTTAGAGAAATTGGGGTTCCTGCCTTAGGGTGCCTCCAGGAGCTAGGATTGGGGAGTTGGCTAGGCCTCCGGGCTAGGCTGAGCTGGGTGGAGGGCCTTCCTTCGCTGTCTCTCTTCCCTGCCCTCCACCCTCCCCGTCACATACACACACACACACACACACACACACTCCAGGGCTGGGCCCCAGCAGGAATGCGGGGGAGAGGTGGCTGCTGCTTCACCTCCCCCATTGGGGCAGGAAAGAGGGAGACATGATTTCAATGCCATCCATCAAGTGCAGACAGGTTCCCGCCCCCATGCTCCCCACGCCCCTTCCTGCCGTCCCTGCTCCAGGGGGACCCGGGGCTGAGTTGGAGGGACAGCCGAGGAGAAGGGACTCTAAGGGCAGGGTTACCCAGCTAGGAAGGGAGTGCGAATGGGAGGAGGATGGAGGGGGAACTCCCCAGTGGGAGTCTCCCCCAGCCATCCAATGGACTTAAAGTTCTCTGGTCCTTTCCCCCATGACCTGCTCCTGCCTCCCCACCTCCCAGCAGGGCTGGCTCCAGATCATGTGGCTGGTCCTTCTTCCCCCATCAGAATACATTGGGGGGAAAAAAGGGAGAGGAGAGGATACAACGAAGTCCCCTCACCCATAATATCATGCTCTAGTGACACGGGGGAGACCTGAAGCAGGATAATGATGGGTATCCAAGGAACCACAGCATGCCCAGCCATGTCTGGTGGGCACTGGGAACCCTGATCCCACTCCTCAATCCTCCTCCTGTCCCCTAGCACCTCCAGGAGGTGGCAAGAGGGAAAAGCCGGGCTGGGGAGTCTGGCCTCATGGGGCTAGGTGAAGAGGGTAGAGCTAAGGGGACTGGAGAGACAAGGGGTGTGGAGGGGTGGGGACTGGGGGGAGTCTGGGGAGCTCAGGCAAGACAATTCTAGGAAGTTCCCAGTCAGATCCTTCCGGGGCAGCCTGGCTCCAAAGCCGGGCATAGGGAGGAGAGGGGCTCTTATAGGGTGGGGAAGGGGCTCGGAAGATGGGGACTTCAGTAGTCAGAGAACTTTCACTGGAATCGCTGAGGTTTCCTTCCGGAGGCCGGCCCCTGGAGCCAGAGGGCGCTGGGAAAGACATTAGGGGAGACTGGTGATTGCCTTTCCACCACCCCTCTCCTCAACAACACACACCCTTCCAACCTTCCAAGGCCTGGCTGGGGGTAGAAGTAATGCCCCTCCCCCAAGGGGGGAGAGGCCAACTCATTCCAGAAACTACCACCCATCGTGGGAGGGGCTGCCCAGTCTGCTCTGGTGACTGTTTGGAAAGGGTGAGGGGGCAAGGGAACTTTCCTGGAGGGGATGGGAAAGGGAGGGAAGGACAGACAAAGATCTATCTGGGTCAGGGGGCTATCCACTGTAGGGACATTCTTCTAAAAGATCCCTTCCCCCAGACCGAGAGGAAACTGGGTTCTATAAAAGGAGGATTGATGGATGGAGACAAATATCTCTACCCCCAATTCTCTCAACAAAGGCCTTGGACATTTTATTTGAGCTAGAAATGCAGTTAGTAATGATGTTTTCTATGATGATTTATACCTTTCAGAATGGACCAGGAGAATCTAATTGGTATCCTGGTCAGCTCTGCAGTAACGAGGTCATTTTTAATTAAGTAGCCCAGGCTATAAAAATACATCAACAAAACATACCCAAAAACCCCAGCGGTGTCCAGGGAGATGTAATCTCTTTGGACTGGATCCCTAGGAAGATTCCAAGCGAGGTGTTTAGAGCCAGGATGAAGGGTCAGGACACTGATGAATTTGGTGCTGTTGGAAGCCAAGACGGGGAAGCAGGGGCAGCCTGGGAGGGCAGGACCATATCCGGGCCACAGCTTTTCCCTAATGCATTCAGATCTCAGGCCCTGGACTATTGTCAGTCTGTTTGTGGGGAGGAAAATGGGGGAAGAAGAATAACAGAGAGGAAGAAGAAGGGTTTCTTCAATTCATCAGACCTGTTGACTGTATCCAACCAGGTGAAGATGCCTCTAATCTATACATCAGAGGCTGCCAGACTAATGGGTGGGGGTATTGTGATAAGAGGAGGTAGGACAGAAAAAGCTCATGAGAACCCCAGGATAGCCAGCATAAGAGAAATGGTCCATGCTTATGCATTATGTAGAATGGGGAGGGGGGAGAGGGGATTTTTTTTTAATGAGGCAATTGAGGTTAAGTGACTTGCCCAGGGTCACACAACTAGTAAGTGTCAAGTGTCTGAGGCCAAATGTGAACTCAGATCCAATTGACTCCAGGGTTGGTGCTCTATCCACTGCGCCACCTAGGTGCCCTGAGAGGGGAATTTGTACTTGCTTGCAACTAATCAGAAAGAAGGACTTCCCTACATTTAAGACTGTCTAAGCATGGAAAGGGTTTCTTTTGGTAGTTAAGTTCCCCATCACTGTAGGTACCCAATTAATTTCAACTTAATATAACATTTTCTGAGTGTCTGCTATATGCAGGGCATTGTGGTAAGTACTAAGAAAGATATAAAGACTAAGAAAATCACTAACTTTATTGATCTCACAATCTAATAGGGAAAGACAACATATCTAGAAATAATTATAATATGAATAATTATAAAGCGATCTAGGATAAGCTCATAAAAGAGATAAAAATTAAGTGGTAGATGAAGTCTGTTGGCCAGAGGGGTTCTTATTGACCGAAGGGATGGAAAAAGGCTGTGGGGAGGAGGTGGCATTGGAGGTGGGCCTTAAAGGATATATAGGATTTTGACAAGTAAAGGGACCATTATGAGCATGGACATAGGCAGGACTGTCCAGGACATGTTCAGGGGGTTAAGCAGTGGCTTCAGTGTAGGTAGCCAATAGTGAAAATAGAAGCATTTGGTAGAACTAAGGAATTATTTTAATTTTGTCTTTTCCTTATATCCCCAGCATCTAACACAGTGTCTGGCACACAGTAGATGATGCTTAAATGCTTATTGACTTGAATTATGATAAGGGCTTGGAAAGCAAAATGGTTCAAGACTATGCAAGGCCTTTACCACCAAGCCAAGAAGTTTGAACTTTATTCAGCAATCAGGAGCAAATGAAATGTTTGGAGCAGAGGAAAGACCTAAACAGATTCATACAAAGGGAAGATTAGTCCAGCAGTCCCTAAAGTATAGATTGGATCATGGAAGAGGGTGAAGAGAGGAAGAACCAATAACTGACTGTTAAAATAGCCCAGGAACACGATTACGAAGGTCAAAACTATGACTTCAGATGCATAAAGGGAATCATATTTCTTTTTTGGGGGGGTCATATTTCTTGCCTTCTCAAGGGGTGAGGGAAGGGCTTGAGGGTGGGTGAGAATTTGGAACTAAAAATTTAGTGAATTTTAAAAAGTAAATTAAAAATTCACAGAAGCAAAAACAAAAACAAAAATCTATGCCAGGGCGATCCTGGTGGGCCTAGAAAGAATTTGAGAGTAATGAAAAGTGGCAGAATCAATAATACTCAAGAATGGCTGGATATGAAAGATGGGGGAAAAAGAGTCAAAGGTAATATTAAACACAGGTCCCTGGAATGGATGATGGAACCATCAACAGAAACAAGGAAGTCAAAAAGAGAGGCAGGTTTTGGGGGAAAGAAAGTAAGTTTGGCTTGGAGACAGGTTAAGTTTGAGGTATCATACTGAGTGATATATTGTGGGGAGACAGAGTTACAGATCAAGGGCTGGAAGGGCCCTGAGAGGTCCTTCCATTTTTCAGATGAGGCCCAGTGTAAGGGGCTAAAATTCTAGCTAGTCTGTCTAAAATATCTAATGAGTGGTTGCCAATAAATTATAAGCTTTGCAAGAGTTAGACTTTTAAGCATTTATTTTTGTTTTGTTTTGGGTTTTTTTGGTAAACAGTCCCCATGTTTCTTTTTTTGTTTTTCGTTTTGTTTTGGTTTTTCTCGTGGGCAATGAGGGTCAAGTGACTTGCCCAGGGTCACACAGCTAGTAAGTGTCATGTGTCTGAGGTCGGATTTGAACTCAGGTCCTCCTGAATCCAAGGTCAGTGCTTTATCCACTGCACCACCTAGCTGCCCCCTAAGCATTTATTAAGGAAAATAAGAATTTGGTAAAGAGAGAAAGGCCTAGATTCATCTATCTATCAAAGGGAGAGAGCATTTCTAGCTCCACTCTCCACCAGCATCCTGATGAAGAGACTGAGCACACCAGCCTCACCCCCTCTTCCTCCCATAAGCAAATGTCACTTCCTGACACCAAAGAAAAGTCACATGTCTTGCCTTCAGGTGCCTTCTCCTCATGGCAGAGCTTTCCTATAGTAAGTCTCCAGTAGGTGGCATCATTCCAATAATTACACCAGGGAGGATTGAGTCAGGTAGTGTCAGAGATGAGAGATAGAGAAGTGAATTTGCAGCTTGAGAGAGAGGCCAGAGGGGCAGCTAGATGGCACAGTGGATAGAGTCAGGAGGGCCTGAGTTCAAATCTGACCTCAGACACTTGACACTATCTGTGTGACCCTGGGCAAGTCACTTAACCCCAATTGCCTCACCAAAAAAAAAAAGAGAGAGAGAGAGAGATAGGCCAGGACTGGACATAAAGGTTTGAGAGTCATTGGTATTGAGATGGTAGCTAAAGTGGGAGTGAAAAGGATTACAAATGGAGAGAGCATAGAGAGAGAAGATGAGAGGGCTCAGGACAGACACTTAGGGGAGTACCAACATTTGAAAGTTGAGAAGAGGAAGTAGTCACCATCTCTCAGAAACACTTTGGAAGGGATTCTTGTATGGGGTAGGAATTAGGTCTAAATTATTGCACTCAGCTGCCTCCAGGCCCTAGGGTCATCTTGGAAGGGAGCAATCTCTTTGAAGAAAAGGCCTACCTTCCTCACCACCACAAAGTAGTGACCAACTGCCACAGATGGAAAGGTAATCCCCAAAGCCCTAGGAGTGGCAGCCCATGCCTAGAAGACAAACCCTGCTTCCAGCCCAGCCATCAACCAAGGGTGCAATCTCTGTTGGAGACAGGACCTGGGAACTGCTTCTATGAGTACTGCAGTTCCTATCTCCTTGGCTACCAAAGCTACTAAAGATAGGGAAAAGCAAGTTCTCACTACCAAAGTCCTTGGCCCTGACAAATGGTTCAATATCAGAAACAGAAAAAAGATAGGATTGTGATTTTATCAGTGGAAATGATGTTTTAAAAGATGCATTGCTTTCTGTTTTGCTTCTCCCTAAGGACCATGGGACCTTTCCATCTGACTTACAGTTGAAACCTCCTGTTGTGTTGTCTCCCCCTTTAGGATGTGAGCCCTTTGAGAGCAGTGTCTGTCTTTTATCCCTAGTGTTTTGCATGTAGTAAGCACTAGATAAATGTCTTTTCTCATTCCATCATCTATAAAGTCCCTTAGAAGAGCTATTAAATACAGTTTGTACATTTGTAATCAATGTGTCAATTAGGGCTCCTAGGCCATTATTTTCTCACACCTCTAACAGATGACCCAGGTTCGATCTTGAAGTCTTCTCTATAATAATAATAATCTCTATGGGTTGGAGAAAAGGAGCAACTCAGAAGAACAAGATATGTGATCAAAGGATTGTATGATAGAGAAGATGGGCTGTTCAGGTGACAAGAGCAAAGAATGACAGGTAGACAGTCAGAGTGATCCACTGGTAACGTCTCAATGTCAGGAGAAATCAAGGAAGGCTTTCAGCAAGTTGAGCAGACCTCCTGTAGCAAAATCGTAGAAGCACATGGACAAGGATCATGTAGGTATAGATGGATGAAATCTGCCTCTTTGGTTGGTGGTTAGACTACATGATCTCTACGGTCCCTTTCAATTCTTCTTTTTTTTTTTTTAGTGTGGCAATTGGGGTTAAGTGACTTGCCCAGGGTCACACAGCTAGTAAGTGTTAAGTGTCTGAGGCTGGATTTGAACCCAGGTACTCCTGACTCTAGGGCCGGTGCTCTATCCACTGCACCACCTAGCTGCCCCAGTCCCTTTCAGTTCTAAAATTTGTAAGACATGTAAATGCATGCCTTTGTAATCTCTGTGTTAATTGGGGCTTGTAGACTTCTCTCCTCTAAGCAATTAAGGAGATCACTAATCCATTCAAGTATTCCAGAGTATGGCTCACAGTTGCTCTCCACAGTGCCTCCTAGCACATAGTAGGCACTTAATAAAAGTTTATTGACTTATTGACTCTACCTAGGGCTCAGCAACAGGAAACATTTGAGTTTGACCCATTACTAAGCTATCTCACAGAAACACTCATTCCCTCTCTCCCTGCAAGCATTAAACTCCCAAAAGAGAATATAAACGGAGAGCAAATAGTATAGAAAGAACAGAAGAGGTACTTGCAACCAAGCCTAAGTAGTAAGGATCATTTCCCTCTTCCTTCCCACAGTGTAACCACCCCTTGGTCCTGCAGAACCCAACCTCACGACAGCAATGGGGAAAGTCATAAGACAATAGCTTTAGACCTAGAGAAGGACCATGGAGCATATTTGATCCAACTTCCTCACTTTACAGTTGAGGAAATGCAGAGATTAAGTGACTTACTGAGATTCATGCAGCTACATGCAACTCAGTAAGTAATAGAGATAAGAAGTATTCAGTTTCAGCATCCTATCCACTACACCACACTGTCTCCCAGTAAAATGGTAGAGTTTAGAACATGGGTGAAAGTAGCATCGTGGGCAGATAAGTAGTAAAGTGGATAGACTGCTGGGCCTGGAGTCAGGAAGACTCCTCTTCATGAGTTCAAATCCAGCTTCAGACATTCACTAGATGTGTGAACCTGGGCACTTAACTCTATTTGCCCCAGTTTCCTCATATGTAAAATGAGCCAGAGAAGGAAATGGTAAACCAATCCAGTATCTCTGCCTAGAAAACCCCAAATGGGGTCAAAAAAAAGTCAGACAGGACTGATAAATAACTGGAAAACAGTAACAAAGCATCCTTGTTTCATTTTTCACCTGCTTACCCCCAGGCATCCTGCTAACTGACTTGATTTGGTCTCTATGCCTGGTCTGTACCTAAATTCTTAGCTCCCCATTCTTCATTTTGCATGGCACTACCAGACATCAAGACTGATGGATCACTAGGCAGCCCAAGGACTCCTCTCAAGTCTTAAGGCAGCATGCTAGGTCCTATTGCCCAGCTAGTATGGCATGCCTAATCCACCATCAATCAATCAATCACTTTATCAACAAATGCCAGATGCTGTGGGACACAAATAAAAGACAAATATAGGCCCTACCCTCAAGGAGCTTATAGTCTAAAAAAGGAGACAATGAGGACGCAAGTATAGAAGGTATATAAAAGACAAGTAAGGGAATGTAATAAGTGAGAAATAACAAATAGGTCAGTATGGTCTATACCATGACCATATGTGATCCCATTGTACATAGTGTTTTCCTGGTTATCTTTACTTCATTTTGTATATCTTCCCATGTTTCTCTAAGTCTTTATACTCATTGTTTCTTTTCCCCCATTTTTTTTTATCTTTTGTTTTTGCATCATCTTTATTTGCAAATATATACATCTTTCTCTCCTCACTTCTGTTCTATACTGCCTCTTAAATTTTGTGTTAAAATCCATTTCACTCTAGGGCTTAGTCTATTTGTCAGTCAGTAACATTTATTAAATGCCTACTGTGTGGGGGCAGCTGGGTGGTGCAATGGATAAAGCACTGGCCCTGGATTCAGGAGTACCTGAGTTCAAATCTAGCCTCGGACACTTGACACTTACTAGCTGTGTGACCCTGGGCAAGTCACTTAACCCCCAATTCCCCGCAAAAACAAAATGCCTACTGTGTGTCAAGCACTATGTTCAGGAAGCCCTGGGTATACAAAGAAAGGCAAACAACAGTAAGGAGCTCACTATCTAGTGAAGGCAAGAACATGAAAACAACTACATACAAACAAGTTATATGTAGGATAAATTTGGAATCATCAACAGGGGGAAGGCACTAGATTTAAGAGGGATTGGGGGGGCAGCTAGATGGCACCGTGGTTAAAGCAACGGCCCTGAATTCAGGAGTACCCGAGTTCAAATCTGGCCTCAGACACTTGACACTTACTAGCTGTGTGACCCTGGGCAAGTCACTTAACCCCCATTGCCTGCAAAAAAAAAAAAGAGAGAGAGGGATTGGGAAAGGCTATTTGTAGAAGGCAGAATTTGAGTTGGGGCTTGAAGGAAACCAGGAGGCAGAGATGAAGAGAGAGAGCATTTAAAGCATGGAGAAAAGCCCGTGCAAATACCTGGGGCTGAGGATGAAGTGTCTAATTTGAAGAACAGCAAGGATGACAATCAAAGAAATAGAGTGTAAGGTGTAAAAAGACTTTAAATGGTAAAGGTGAGCAGGAGGCAACTTAGGAAGTGTTTCGAATGCCAGAGGATTTCGTATTTGATCCTGGAAGTGATAAGGAGTCGATGGAGTCTAATGAGTAGGTAGTTGACATAGCTGAACCTATACTTTAGGAAAATCACTGACAGCTGAGTGGGGAATGGACTGGAGGGGGGAACAGAATTGTGGCAGGAAAACCCACCAGCAGGCCATTGCAATAAGCCAAGCATGAGGAGATGAGGGCCTGCACTAGGGTGCTGGCACTGTCAGAGGAAAGAAGGGGATGTATTGGAGAGATGTTGCAAAGGTGAAATCAATAGATCTTAGAAACCAACTGGATATGGGGGAAAAGGGGTGAGAGATAGTGATGAGTAAAGGATAACACTGTCACAGGAAATAGGTGGTAGAGGTCCTTAGGTATTCCTCTTTAAAGAATTATACTCTCTTGCACACAATCCAATTAGCATAAAATAATCTTTTATTTGGGCACTAGAGAAAGTGACCAAGAAGGAATTCAAAGACTTCCCTTGAGGAGAGAAAATGCTTTAGAGACAACACGATTCTCTAAGACACATTTCTCCTCCACTAACATCGGGAAGGCCTTAGCCTTTATAGAGGACAGATGGTGGGGGGGATGGATGAGGTGACCGCGTGACTATGGAGGGCAGCTAGGTGGTGCAGTAGATAAAGCACCAGCCCTGGATTCAGGAGGACCTGAGTTCAAATCCAGCCTCAGACACTTGACACTTACTAGCTATGTGGCCCTGGGCAAGTCATTTAACCAGCATTGCCAGGCAAAAAAAACTCCAACAAACAAACAAACAAAACCAACACCTGATTATGGAAAGTTCCCTTTGGGGTGGGGAAAGCTTGAATGAGGGGTGGTGGTCCAGACTTCTGGAGTTATGTCTGTCCCCTGGCACCGATCAGGCAGCAGCCACACCTAATGGTCTTATCTCCCTTACTTCTCAGGTGTGTCCATCCTTTAGTTTAGCTTCTCAAGGAGAGTTACCCCAGACCCATATCAACACTTAAGTTTTGAGCCTGGGTATCTGGGAAGATGGTGGTGACTCAATAATAGTAATAGGGACATTGGGGGAGAGGGGTGGGGGGAAGATAATAAGTTCAGTTTTGGACATGTTGAATTTAATATGTCTAAAGGACATCCAGTTCAAGATGTCTAGTAGGAAGCTGGAACAAGACTAAAGGTCAGCAGAGAAGTTAGGGCTGAAGAAGTAGATCTGGGAATCACGGACATAAGGAGATGATCATTGAATCTATTAGAGCTGATGATATCACCAAGTGAAATAGTATAGAAGGAGAAGAGAAGTGGGCCCAGGGCACAGCCCTGTTGGTCATTGTTTCTAGTCCCTCTACCATTTAATTCTGTTCTATTTTATCTCCTTTTTTCTAAATTTTTATATATTTTTTCAAATTAAATGTAAAAACAATTTTTAACATTCATCTCCTAATTTTTGCCTCTATACCTATTTTGCTCTAGCTCTTCTCTCTCTCTCTCTCTCTCTCTCTCTCTCTCTCTCTCTCTCTCTCTCTCTCTCTCTCTCTCTCTCCCCCTGTCTCTCTCCCTCTCTCCCTCCCTCTCCTCTCTCCCTCTTTGTCTTTTTCTCTGTCTCACAGACTCAAAGATTCAGAAAGTCAGGGTCAGTCCTCAGAGGTCTCCAGTTCAATCTATACCAAGCCAAGAGCCCCCACTCCACCCCATTCCCATCCTGTCCCTATAATATCTTCAACAGTAATCATCCAGCTTCCATTTAAAGACCACTAATCCCCATCAAACCCCACTCATTAAATATCTTTCCAAAATCTTCCCATTGTCCATGAGTAGACAGGATATGAGTGGAGCAAGAGCTTAGAAAAGTCCTTGTCCTCACTCTCTTCTCCAGTCATTGAGTCTAGTGTCAAGACAAAGGTCAAGATGGCTGGAGATGACTCAGGATGCAATGGGTGACCTTGGCTTTTCTAAATTAAGGTCTTGGGGGCAGCTAGGTGGTGCATCGGATAAAAGCACCTGCCCTGGAGTCAGGAAGACCTGAATTCAAGTCTGGCCTCAGACACTTGACACTTACTAGCTATGTGGCCCTGGGCAAGTCACTTAACCCCAATTGCCTCATTAAAAAAAAAAGAAATAAAAAAAGAAAAGAAAATAGGAAAACAAGGAGAACTAAATTAAGGTCTTTCCCAGGTCTCAGTTTGTTTGTTTGAGGCCATGCCTGTTCAATGACTGAGAGCTGACTAAGAGTTGAGACAAAAGACGACTCAATTTATCATCACAAACATATCAATCTGGGAGAGAAGACCCTCAGAGCTTCTGGCTAGAACAGAAAATAATTGTTATTTACACTCGTTCTAAGCCAACAAAGCCTAAGCAATGAGCCACAGAGACATGGGTTAAGGCTATTATTGGCTGTTCGATGAAAGCCAGGGTAATTCGAGTTTTAAGGTGGCTCCATTGAGAACACAATGGACTTTTTAATAGTCTGTCTTTTCAGAGCTATATTTCACAATTTTTTTAAAAAGGGAGGAAAAGGGGCAGCTAGGTGGCGAAGTGGATAGAGCACCGGCCCTGTAGTCAGGAGTACCTGAGTTCAAATCTGGCCTCAGACACTTAACACTTACTAGCTGTGTGACCCTGGGCAAGTCACTTAACCCCAATTGCCTCACTAAAAAAAAAAAAAAAGGGAGGAAAAGGGAGAAAGGAGGGCCCCAACACAGTTGTGACTCTCTGCTGGCGCCAGGGGGACCACTGCCCACCATCATCTCTAACTCCTCTCTAGGTCTGCCAATCTCCCAGATTGGGGAACAGACCCAGCCCAATTCTCTTTACAACCCCACCATGGAATCTTGTATTCTTTCCATCTGCCACTCACTATTACATCCCTGTGGTTTTAAAAAAAAACTGATCCCCTCCCTCTCTTCATGTTCTTTCATCCCTATTCCCCTCAACCAGACCCCACCCATGTTCCAAACCAACCGTTCCTTATAGAATTCCCATTTCATAGGGAACAAACTCTTCTTCATCTTGGACCTCTTTCTCTCATGCTTATCCCATCTGTTTGCCCTCATGGAGACCCGGATCCTTTCTGAGATAGTTTCTGTAAATTCCTTTACAAACTTTAAGATTCCAAGATAGGGGCAGCTAGATGGCACAGTGGTTAAAACACCGGCCCTGGATTCAGGAGTACCTGAGTTCAAATCCAGCCTCAGACACTTGACACTTACTAGCTGTGTGACCCTGGGCAAGTCACTTAACCCCCATTGCCTAAAAAAAAAAAAAAGATTCCAAGATAAATGTTATAGCCAAAGGATGATGAGGCCCTAAATGAGAGTGGCTGTATTTGGAGTAGAAAGGAAAGGAAAGATGCAAGATATATTCCAGTTCAAATGAAACAAACATGTATTAATCCCCTAACGTGTGTAGAAAGAGCGCTGGAGGCATCGTGGTACGATGGACAAGAAGAGTGGCCCTGGAATCAGTGAAGGTGGATTTGGAAACTTCTTCTTACGTTAGTCCCCACTTGGGGGACGTCAGGCCTGTTTCTTCAACTGTAAAAGGAGAATGTTGGACTAGATGACTTGTAAAGTCTCTTCCGGCTCTAAATCTATGATTTAAGAGAACCCCAGTGTATGAAGACATTGTATTAGGTACTCCTGGAGCTAAGAGTCGCAGGAGGGAGGAACAGAGCTGATAACCAGTGTGAGGTTCTGAGGGAGATACAAAATTCAGATAAGATAGAGTCCCTGTCCTCATGGTGCTTATGACATACATCACAGCCAGATGACATGATATGATAACACAATACACAATAACACAGATAAAACACAATATACAATAAGCCCACTAGGGAAATGCAAAACAAAGAACTATGTAATGACAGAGGGAGAAAATGTTCTTGCTGAAGTTGAATCAAGGGAGTGGAGACTGATTAATTTGGGGGGAGGGGAGGTCAAAGATGACTATGGAGTTATGAGCCTGGGGAAATGGTGGTGCCATAAACAGAAACAAGGAAGTTAGAGGGAGGGACATCATCAGGGAAGATGAATCGTTCGGTTTGGATGTGATGCTGGCAGGATCTCCCAGGGGAGTTATTTAGCAAGGCAGCTGGAAATATAGGACTAGGGTTCCGGGCAGGGATTCTGGATAAAGATATAGATTTGAGGGGCAGCTAGATGGCACAGTGGATAAAGCACCGGCCCTGGATTCAGGAGGACCTGAGTTCAAATCCAGCCTCAGACATTTGACACTAGCTGTGTGACCCTGGGCAAGTCACTTAACCCCAATTGCCCAGAAAAAAACAAAAAACAAAACAAAACAAAAAAAAAGATATAGATTTGAGAGTCCCCTACATAGCAATCGTAATTTGCTAATTGATGCCAAGGGACTGGATGAGATAATGGGACACAGAGGGTAGAGTAGAGAGAAAAGAACCAAGGATGGAAGTTTGAGGGACATGAATATTTATGAGCCAAGAAGAGAATAAGGAATCAGCAAAAGCAACAGAAACAAAATTGTTATAAAACGCCTCTGGAGGAAACTGAGACACAGAATATAATAAGTTAAATGACTTGCCCAGCTAGTGTGAACTTTACACAATGAAGGAATGGGATAAAATCACTCCAAGTTTTAAAGCCCAAGGTACCTGGGGGGGAAAATGGCAGTGCCCCATTGACAAAGACAGGGAAGTTGGGAGAGCAATGAAGTCCTTGTTATTTCTGCTGCAAACCTAATTAATGACTGCCTTCACTCGTTTGTCATTTATTTAAAGCATTGGAGGCAGTGTGGTACAGTGGGCAAGAAGACTGCCCCTGTAATCAGTGAAGCTGGGTTTGAATCCCAATTCTGCCATTAGTCATAATTTGGGTGACCTCAGGCAAATAACTTCAACTCTCTAGACCTGTTTCCTCATCTGTAAAATGAGAGTGTTGGACTAGGTAACCTGTAAAGACTCTTCAAGCTTTAAATCTATGATTTAAGAGAACCCTTCTGTATTAGGATATTGTATTAGATGCTCCAGGAGCTAGGAGTTAAAGGAGGGAAGAACAGAGGCAATAAGACTCTAAGGTTTATAAACACTTTCCTCATGTTACTTTAATACTTTAAAGTTTGTGAAACACCTTACATAGGATATCTCATCTATTATTATGATGTAAGTGCTATTACTATCCCTCCACTATAAATGAGGAAACTGAGGCACAGAGAGCTTAAATGACTTAAATACTAAATCTTTTAAGAATATATGCTTACGGGGCAGCTAGGTGGCGCAGTGGATAGAGCACCAGCCCTGGAGTCAGGAGTACCTGAGTTCAAATCCTGCCTCAGACACTTAACACTTACTAGCTGTGTGACCCTGGGCAAGTCACTTAACCCCAATTGCCTCACTTAAAAAAAATAATAATAATATATACTTACTTAAGCACCAGCCCTGGATTCAGGAGGACCTGAATTCAAATCCAACCTCAGACACTTGACACATACTAGCTGTGTGACCCTGGGCAAGTCACTTACCCCTCATTGCCCCACCAAAAAAAAAAAAAAAAGAATATATACTTACTGAGTATAAGCAAATACTTATATTCTCTGCTGATCTCCAGTCTTACATCTCCAACAGGCTGCCAGACATCTCAAACTGGTTGTCCAATAATCAATCCATCCATAAACATTTATTAAGTCCTTACAATATGCCAGGCACTGTACTAAGCACTGCAGATACACACAGAGGCAAAAGACAGTGCCTACCCTCAAGGAGCTTACAATCTAATAAGAGAGACAACATGCAAAAAATATATATACAAAACAAGCTATATACGGAGTAAATAGAAAATATTAGCAGAGGGAAAGCACTAGAATTAAGAGGGGTTAGGATAGACTTCCTGTAGAAGGTGGCATTTTAGTTGAGACTTAAAGGAATCTAAGGAGGAGGAAGAGTATGGCATGCAGGATTGCCAGAGAAAATGCCCAGAGCTTAAAAATGGAATGTCTTGTTCATGGAACAGCCTGGAGGCCAGTGTCATGGAATCAAAGAGTATGTGTTGAGGAATAATGTGTAAGAAGCCTGGAAAGGTAGGACAGGGATATGGGGAATGAGGGCTAGATTATGAAGAACTTTGATTGCCAAACAGTATTTTGTATTTGATCCTGAAGGCAATAGGAAGTCACTGAAGTTTATTTGAGGGGTGGGAGGGTGGGGCGACATGATTGGACATTGGTGAAAAAAAAAAGTGAACTCATTATCCTTTCCCTTAGAAACCTTCCCCTTCTAAACTTCCTGTTTCTGTTTAGAACATCCTCCCTGCTATCTAGGCTTGAAGCCACCTTCAACTGCTCGCTGTATCTCATCCCCCATATCCAATCTTTTGCTAAAGCCTGTCGATTTCACCTTTGCAACATTTTCCTCTGATACTGATACTGCCGCTCTGATACATTTTCTCAAACCTGGACTATTGCAATAATCTGCTCATTGGTCAGCCTGCCACAAATCCGGCCCCACTCCAGTCCATCCTCTACTCAGTCACTGAAGTGATTTTCCTAAAGCTTAGATCTGATAATGTCAACCCCGCTCCCAACTCAATAACCCCAGAGGTTCCCAATCACCTCTGTTTGTCTTTCAAAGCCCTTTATAACCTACACCCCCCACTACACACACACACACACACACACACACACACACACAACTTTTCAGTTTTCTTATACCTCCCCCTCATTCTTTTTTTTGGGGGGGGCAGGGTAATGAGGGTTAAGTGACTTGCCCAGGGTCACACAGCTGGTAAGTGTCTGAGGTCGAATTTGAACTCAGGTCCTCCTGACTCCAGGGCTGGTGCTCTATCCACTGCGCCACCTGGCTGCCCCCTCAATCACTCTTAATTGTAGTACCTTCCCTCTGCTAATCCTATCTACAACTTGTTTGTACACAGTTGTTTGCTGCTGTGATTCCTCCATTTGATTCAAAAGGGCAGGGGCTGCCTTTTGTCTTCTTTTTTTTTTTTTTGGTATCCTCAACGCCCAGTGCCTGGCACACAGTTGGCACTTAATAAATGCTTGTTGACTGAACGCAAATCCAGAATTCTATCCATTTCATCACCTAGCTTCCAGTCAGGGATGTGCTTCAGCCAGCTTGAACTGGCGCAAGTGAGAAGTGATTGCTAAATTTTCAGTGTGAGCATTTACATCTAAGAAATAGGCAAAAAGCTACAAATCAGGTCTTGATTGGTTGATTGATTGATTGATTGATTTTTTAAAAAATTTTTTTGGTAAGGCAATTGGGGTTAAGTGACTTGCCCAGGGTCACACAGCTAGTGATTGTTAAGTGTCTGAGGTCAGATTTGAACTCAGGTCCTCCTGAATCCAGGGCTGGTGCTTTTATCCACTGTGCCACCTAGCTGCCCTGATTGATTGATTTTTTTTTAAGTGAGGCAATTGGGGTTAAGTGACTTGCCCAGGGTCACACAGCTGATTGATTTTTGCAGGGCAATGAGGGTAAGTGACTTGTCCAGGGTCACACAGCTAGTAAGTGTCAAGTGTCTGTCTGAGGTTACATTTGAACTCAGGTCCTCCTGAATCCAGGGCTGGTGCTTTATCTACTGCGCCACCTAGCTGCCCCTTGATTTATTGTTTTGTTGATTTCTAGACTTATGAAAGAGATGGAGAAAATGTTAATCAAGCAATTTAACTTAAAAGTCTGCTTAGGGTATTTTTTTTTTTTGGTAATTCTAGTTATTAAACATTTACCAGTATACTACTGCCTATGAAGCAACTATGGTTAGCTCCATTTTAAACAGGAAAAAACTGAGACCCAAAGAGTAGAAATTACTTATCCAGGGTCACATAAATAAGTGCAACATTGTGCAGCAGAAAGTACAATAGATGAAGCTTACTGGTGACGTGGATAGATCACTAAGGGCAGCTAGGTGGGCTTGGAATCAGGAAAACACCTCTTCCTGAGCTCAAATCTGGCCTCAAACATTTACTAGCTGTGTGACCCTGGGTTAGTCACTTAAACCTGTTTGCCTCAGTTTCTTCATCTGTAAAATGAGCTGGAGAAGGAAATGGAAAACCACTCCAGTATCTCTGCCAAGAAAACCCCAAATGGGGTCACGACTGAAATGACTGAACATCACTAGTCTTAGATTTTAGGAAGAGCTGCATTGTAATTCTACCTCAGACACTAGCTCTGTGACTCTGGGCAAGTTATTTAATGTCCATTTGCCTCAGTTTCCTCATCCATAAAATGGAGATGATAATAGCATAAAGATCAAATGAGATAAGATTTGTAAAGTGTTTTGTAAACCTTAAAACACTATAAATGCTAGCTATTATTATTACTTAACAGGGAATCTGGAGATCTGGTTTCTAGTGGCTCTGCCAGTACTAACTCATGTGACCTAAATTCATCATCTCTCTGGGAAAACTTTCTCTTTTCCAGCTTCCCTTACATCTGTCAAGGCCACCCCCATTCACCCAGGTTTGAACCCACGGAGTCGCCTTTGGTTCTTCCTTCTCCCTTACCTCCTACATTCAATGAGTAGCAAAGTCCTATTGATGCTTTCTCTATAAAAGCTCTCCTCTATGTCACTACCTTCCCACTCATGCTACTGCCACCTTAGTTCCTGCCTTTATTACTCCTTGTTCAGACTATTGTAATAATGACAAGGATTGACATTTATGTAATGCTTTTAAAATTTATATTGCACTTCTCAAGCTTTGTCTCACTTGATCTTTGCAATGAGACTGGGAGGGAAGCACTGTGGGTATAATCATCTTCATTTCATGGCTGGAAAATGAGGTTGGAAGAGGTTAAGAGACTTCCATCCATGATCACAGAACCAGTAAACGCCAGGGTTGGGACTTAGACTCACCTCACGGTTTTTCTTTTTTTTTCTTTTTGCGGGGCAATGAGTGTTAAGTGACTTGCCCAGGGTCACACAGCTAGTAAGTGTCAAGTGTCTGAGGTCAGATTTGAACTCAGGTCCTCCTGAATCCAGTGCCAGTGCTTTATCTACTGTGCCACCTAGCTGCCCCCACCTCAGGGTTTTTCTAAGTCTACCTACCATACCATCTGCTATACCTCTCTTTAATCACCTTAATCTGAGGTCTCTTCCTTCACTAATCCACCAGTCCCAGGAGTACCAAAGTAACCTTCCCAATGGAAACTACAAACTTTTAGAACAGGAACTCTGTGTGTGTTTGGGGTTGGGGGTGTTTTTAGCTTTTCTATCCCCAGTACCTAGCTAGTGTGTTGAATTGAACTGAATACAGAAGTTAGACCACTAACTCCCCTGTTCCAAACAATCCAGTGGTCTCCCATTGCCTATAGGAAAAATATAAATTCCTTTATGGTAATTAAGACCCTCCCCCCAAACCGATTCCAACCTTCCTTCCCAGCCTTACATCACTCTGTGTCTCTTCACAAACTCTATTCTCTTGCTAAATTGAACAAATTCCTGATCTCCATGTGCTTTTCTGCCTGTTGTGTCCCTGAGTCTATTGAAAGCCTAGTTCAGGCACCATGTCTTTCATAAAGTTTTCCCTAATTCAGACCACTGAAACGATCTCTCTCTGCTCCTTTTTCTCAAAGCACATGTCTATACCTGTTCCTTGCCCTTTGTTTCAGCGGTCAGGTAATAAACATTTATTAAGTTTATTATCAGGTCAGTTAGGTGCCACAGTAGATAAACACCAGGTCTGGAGTCAGGAAGACCTGAGTTCAAATTTGACCTCAGATACTTTCTAGTTGTGTGACCCTAGATAAGTCACTTAACCCTATTTGCTTCAGTTTCCTCACCTGTAAAATAAAGTAGGGAAGGGGCAGCTAGGGGGCAGCTAGGTGGTGCAGTGGATAGAGCACTGGCCCTGGATTCAGAAGGACCTGAGTTCAAATTTGACCTCAGACACTTGACACTTACTAGCTATGTGACTCTGGGCAAGTCACTTAACCCCAATTGCCTCACCAAAAACCAAAGCAAAACAAAACAAAATAAAGTAGGGAAGGAAATGGCAAACCACTCCAGTATCTTTGCCAAGAAAACCCCAAATGGAGTCATGAATCGTTGGCCGCTACTGAATAACAACAGTAAAACTTTATTATGTTCCAGGCACTGTGCAAAGGGCCAAGGATACAAAGAAAGGTCAAAATATGGTCCTTGAACTCAAGGAGTTCACATTCTCAGACCCCTCTTAATTCCAGTGCCTTACTTCTGTTAATGATTTCCTACTGGGGGCAGCTAGGTGGCAAAGTAGATAAAGCACCAGCCCTGGATTCAGTACCTGAGTTCAAATCCAGCTTCAGACACTTGACACTTACTAGCTGTGTGACCCTGGGCGAGTCACTTAACCCTCATTGCCCTGCCCCCCCAAAAAATTGATAGTAGGATTTCCTATTTATATTGAATATAGCTTGCTTTGTATACATTTGTTTGCACGTTGCCTCCCCCATTAGATTGTAAGCTTCTTGAGGGCAGGACCTATCTTTTGCCTCTTTCTGTAGACTCAGTGCTTAGCACAGTGTCTGGTACACAGTAGGGCTTAATAAATGTTGATAGATATATCTGTGTGTATATCTATACATATATACATACATGTATGAATATATACATGTACATATGTATACATATTTATATAGTATCCACATACATACACATACACAGTAGAAATAGAAAATAATCTCAGAGGGAAGGCACTAGCAATGGAAGAGACTGGAAAGGCCTCTTACAGAAATTTGGAATTTCACCGTGAAGGATTTCTCCGAGATTTCCTTACATTTATACTGTACAGGGTGTCCCAAAATCTCAGAGAGGTTTTAAATGTTAGTACCTCTTTGTGGGCAAGCACCACATTTTTTGCCTTTCTTTATATTCCCAGCACTTTGGATGGCGCATAATAATCACTTAATAACGATTCTTCCATCTGACTTACAGCTAAAACCTCCCCTATGTGCTGTGTCCTTAATTAGGATGTAAGCTCCTTGAAAGCAGGGAATCTTGCTTTAAAATGTGTATCCCCATTGCTTTGCACATAGTAAGTGTTTAATAAATGCTTCATCTATCTAGATATCTATTTATTTGTTTATTCAATAAATGTTCCCTGACTAACTTACTGCCTGATACAAGAAAGAATGCATTAAGGGCAAAGGAAAGATACTTCTTGTTCAGTCAATTCGGTCATGTCTGATCCCATTTGAGGTTTTTTTTACAATCCATTCCATTCAATTCTCCAGCTTACTTTACAGATGAGAAAACTGAGGCAAACAAGGTAAAGTGACTTGCCCAGGGTCATATAGCTAGTAAGTGTCCAAGCCAGATTTGAGCTCATGAAGATGAGTCTTCCTGATTTCAAGCCCAGTCCTCTATACACTGCTCCACCTAGCTAACCAAAAAGGAAAGCTATAGGCAATGAGAAAAAAGAGCAAGGAAAGATCATTTCCACCCCAAACTTCTTTTTGTTTTTAATAATTCTAAATTGTTGTAGAGAGGCAGCACAGCATAGTGGATAAGGAACTACGTTGGAACCAACCTCCCACCTCCACATGCCTACCCCTCACAAGGGTTCAAGTCATTTTTTGACACATATTGGCTGTATGGCTCTGGGTGACTCACTTAACCTCTCAATACTTTAGACCAGAGATGTCAAAATGCAGCCCCCACAATACTCCGGAGTGAAGTCTGAACTAGATTAAAATGTAATTGGGAAATATCTAACAAAACAAAAAAGTATAATAAAACATAGATGATGTTAATTTGTAGTTTTTTTAAGTCTATATGCAGCCCCTGGGGATCCTTACAGGTGATTAAATGGTCCCCTGTTTCTATCTGAGTTTGACAACACTATTTAAGGCTATAAATTGCCAAGAAGATACTGCTGTGTATTGATTTAGGAAATTAGCTCAGCAGGGAGGCCCCTATATTAGTGAAATCATAAGTCCGGTCTCCTATACTAAATACAATTTTTAACACCAATATTACTCCAGGGATGCTACATGGGTGTAAATTATGAATTAGGAGAGTCTCTGAAGAATTAATGTTTAGGGTCAACCAAAGGACAATAGAGGCACATGATGGGTGTGAATGGGTTGCAGCATTTTGCAGATCGAAGAATCGGCACATCAGAAGTACTGTGAAAGATGTCGTCAAAGGGATGCATGACTGCCAAAAGATCTAGGCCAGTCACACAGGAAGAATGAGGAATAACAGACCATCCTCACATCCTTCTCCTGGCTTCCTGTCCATCCCAAATAAAATCTCATCTTGTACAGGAAGCCTTTTCCAACCCTCCTTACTCCTAGTGCCTTCCTTCTCTTAATTATTTCCTATTTATCCTGTACATAGCTTGTTTGTACATATTTGTTTGCTTACTGTCTCCCCTATTATTAGGTTGTGAGCTCTACCAGGGCAGGGACTGTCTTTTGCCTCTTTTTGTATCTCCAGTACTTTACTTAGCACAGTCCCTGGCGTTTAGTAGGCACTTAATAAATGTTGACTGACAAACCAAGAGTTCCATCTGGAACCTGGATAATGTTAGGTCTTGAAGGATGCTCCCAGCATGTTGGGTGGTCCCGATGCAGATAATTTACCTGAATCATATAGGACAAGGAGACATTACAATTTGCACTGTTGGAGGGAATACCCTCCAATATGACAGATGATAGATCTAACTATTGTGGAAGTCAGTCAATCAGTCAGGAAGCATTTATTAAGCAATTTCTATGTGTAAGACACTGTGCTAAACTGTCTGTGCTGGGCACTGATATAGGCTCTGAGGTTACAAATGAATGACAGCTTGCTGGTTTCCTGCCTACATAATAAAACCAGGAATGCAGACTGGCAGAAAGAAGACTGTGACCTTGCCCTCTGGGCTTAGCTTTTGTGCTTGATCAAATCTCCCTAAAGGATGAGGGAGAAGGAATAGGGAGGTGGCCTCAAAAACTTGTAAATTCTGTAGGGTTTCTTTGGTAGTGTCCTCCCAAAATGGGCTTGGAGCACAGGTTCCCCATAAGGGAATTTGTTGTTGTTCAGTCACATCCCACTCTGTGTGACCCCATTTGGAGTCCTCTTGGCAAAGATACTGGAATGATTTTGCCATTTCCTTCTCCAGCTCATTTTGCAGATGAAAACTGAAACAAAACAGGGTTAAGTGACTTGACCAGGGTCACACAGCTAGTAAGTGTCTGAGGCTGGATTCAAACTCAGGAAAATTAGTTTTCCTGACTCTAGGCCCAGCCTTCTCTCCATTGGGTCACCTATCGAGGCAGGAGTTATAAAGACTTTGTAAATAGAAGTTAGAAATTTGGGTCAGAGATCCTGACCCCGGTGTTTTGGAAGTTGAGGTTAAAAAAAATGTTAATGCTGTGGGTGCTACTTAGCTGACTCAGGCAAGAACTCTCTTTCCTCTCCTAGAGGAAAAACTAATCAAAGCCCACTTCTTTTTCTCTTTTGGTTTCGAGGTAGCACCTTAGCAGAGCACTCTAACAAATGCCAGAATCTAGCAGTAGAGAGAAGACCCTCAATGCTATGTTCATCAGAGTCCTGATGGGTAGAAGAGCACTGTCCAGCAGCAGACATTTAAGACCAGCAGATTCCTGGCAGAGTTTACAGGTCATATCCACATTCCCAAAAGGAACAAAATGCTTGGCATTTAGACACTGCATGCCAATGGGTAGCAAGCCCAACAGAACCTTTACAATGACCCCCACAAGAAGAAATTAGAGGCATTAAAGCCTTGAGTCGCTTTTCCACATGTGTGCGCTGGCCATTGTGTTTGAGCTATGAGTGTCTCTCCATTTTTGTTTCTTAGGCAGGTATTTATAGGACACTGTGTCCCAGGTTTAGTTGAGAAAAGCTCTCTTGCTATCTACCTTATTATGCTATTTGGTTAAATGACTTTGCTTTGAACTAATTGTATCCTCTGACTGACTAGTAAAAAGTAAACACTTTGATGGGGGCTTGGTGATGTCTCTACTAAGGATAGGGCATTTCCAATGATTGCAGACCTACAGGGAACCTTAGATTTGTTGGGGCTTTTCTGAAGGAATCATAGGAAGGGACAATGCCCATAGGTGCTACACAAAGGCAAAAATGAAAACAGCCTTTAACCCAGAGGAGCTTGCATTCTGCAGGAAGGTTTCAAAATACACACAAACAAGGAAATCCAATGTAATTTAAAAAGAGACCAAAAAAATAGCAACTATGTTGAGGGGGAGAGGACCGAGGAAGGTAGAATCAAGGAAGGTTTTACTGAACACGTCAATAGAACTGAGCCTTAAAAGAAGATAAAGATTCTGAAATGCAGGACAAGAAGGGAGTACATTCCTGGCTTGTGTGTGAATACATAAAGGCAGGAGATGGAATGTGGAGTTTGGGAAAGAATGAGTAGTCCAGCTGGATTAGAATGTAGAGTAAGTAAGAGGAATCATATGAGGTCAAATTGGAAAGTGAGTTTGGAGCCAAGCTGTGTAGGGTCTTCAATGCCAGGCTGCCGTTTTGTGTTTTATTCTAGAGGAAACAGGAACCAATTAGAAAAGAGGGACTTTTTAAAAAGGAAGAAAAAAAGAAGAGGGACTTAGAGCAATCCTAGTTGGGATCATAAGGGTCTGAACCAGGGCAATCGCCAAGCAAATAGAGAGATTCTAATGTATATGAAAGACACTGTCAAGATTCAAATGAACAACCCAGAGCAATGCAGGGAACCCAAATGACCAGGAGGACTGTGGTGCCCTTAATAGAAATAGGACACTTAGGGGAAGGGGGGAAGAGGTTTCAGGGGAAGATGAGAGAAATACTTTCATTTTCCACATTATCGAGTTTAAGACGTTGATGAGATAGCTCGAGGGAACTATCCAGTAGACAACTGGCAATAGTACTGGAGTGCAGGGGAGAGATATGGTCTAGAGACAGAGATTTTGGAGTTATCATCTAGAGATGATAGTTGAACCCAAGGGAGAGTTTGAGCTCATCAAGGTAAAGAACACAGAGATAGAAGAGAAGGCCTAAGGTAGAGTGCCTCAGGGAATATCCATTCTTAGGGGACTAGAGATGATGAACCAGCAAAGGAAACTGAAAAGAAAAGCAGACTTGTAAGAGGGGAACCAACAGAGTAGTGTCTACAAAACCAAGGAAGGAAAAGAACATTCAGGAGAAAGGTATGGTCAGTCATATCAAAACTATGGAGAAGTCCAGGAGGATGAGGCCTGAGCAAAGATCCTCAGCTTCAGGGGGCAGCTAGGTGGTGCAGTGGATAAAGCGCTGGCCCTGGATTCAGGAGGACCTGAGTTCAAATCCAGCCTTAGACACTTGACACTTACTAGCTGTGTGACCCTGGGCAAGTCACTTAACCCTCATGGCCCTAAAAACAAAACAAAACAAAAGATCCTCAGCTTCAGTAATGGGAAGAATGCTAGTAGCCTTGAGAGAACAATTTCCATAGAGTGGTGAGGTGAGAAGTTGCAAGCAATTGAGAAGGGAGTGTGTGGTAAAAATGTGAAGGCAATGAGTGAGACAGACTACTCTTTTGAGGAGTTTGGCCGGGAAAAGGAGAACTATAGAATGATATCTTGGGGGAGGAGCATGGATAGCAGGGCCAAGGTAATTTTTTTTTCAAAATGGGAGAGACCCGGTTGTGTTTGTCTGCAGTGAGGAAGTAACAGGTAGATAAGGAGAGGCTGAAGATAAGGAGATACTCTGTAATAATAATAGTTAACATTTATACAGCAAAATACTGTATATAACATAATCTCATTTGAGCTAAAAGGTAGGAATTACATGCTCACACAGTACAGATTCAAACCCAAGACTTCCACATTCAAGGCTATCACCCTATCTATGGCAGAAAGGAAACATGGTGCAGCGGACCTGGAGCTGGGAAAACTTGGGTTGAGTAATGAAGACTTGGGTTTGAATACCCCCTCTGACACTGATTAGTTGTGTAAACCTGGGCAAGGTACTTAATCTCTCTAATCTCAAATTTCAGTTTCTTCATCTCTATGTGAGGCTAATGGTACTTACAGAGAGCCTCCCACTTATATCATTTCAAGAAGGAGAGACTCCCCCTTTAAGAAAAGAAAGGCATTAAACAGGAGTGTGTATCCTTTTATGGTGTACCCCACCTGTAATATGGATAAGGGGGTGACAGGTAGGAGGAACAAGGTTGGTAAGTGGAGCACCTGCTCTAAGTATAGGCCCCCCTCCTTACCTGCAGGGAATGTAAGGAATTTAAGGAATGTTTTCCTTATAGTGGAAAGTTTAAAGGGTAGGAGCTCCCAGTGTAGCATAACCTCTCTTCCCAGGTTTACATGGCTTCTTTCCCTCAAGAATTAATCTCTACTCAGCCCAGGGATATGTGTAATATGCTATCTCATTCTCTCTCTGCTTAAAGACTCTCCTGTTTTGGGAAACTTGCATTTGTCTAGGGGTATGCTATTAGTAAGCTTCCTTTGCTTGTAGGACTTCCAGAGGGGATCAATTGATCAGTAACAGACCCATTTCCTCCATCTGGTACCTTAGCCTGAGGAAGTAAGGATATGTCCCTTGTTGCTCTGCAGGGATCCAAATCTCTTCCAAATTTCTACCTGGTGCCATCATTTACCACACAAGGATTTAGCAGTAGCTGAATTTTCTTTTACCTAAAGGGGAAAATAGGTTCACATTAAAAGAATAATAGTAAACAATTAGAGAACAAATGTTTTGTAAAGAAACCACAAAGCCATGACATGAAGGAGGGAACAGCAGGAATTTTGGAACTCATTACCCTTGCTATTATAATGAATTATTTGTACTGCCTGTGGAGAGAAATAGAATTGGTTTCTCCCCAAGCTCAGCTGTCTCCCAAAGAGAAAAGATATCATCCACCAGCTTTAAGGAGATATGAACTTTGAGCTAATGTGTCTTTACTAGGCAAGTGAGGGGAAAAGCAAAAACTCCCTCTGGCTACTCTGCAATCTCACCAACAGGCCCCATCAGTTCTCCCCTGAATAGAAAAGCCTGCCCCAACTCATGATTCTCAACATCTACCACAGAAGCTCTCAGGGTTGTTCAGGAAAGTGGGCAGGGGAACACTGGCCATTCAAAACCTACTTGACCCTGCCTCCACACTTCTTCCCATGTAGAACAAACAATCTGGATCATCTTTGGGCTTCTTCTAATCCAGAAGGCTCTAAAAATAATCCCAGAAAAGCCAAGTTCAAAAACATTACCAAACAGGTGAAGTCTGAACTAGAGTCAGCTTTGAGTCTCCCATCTCCAAGGCATTGCTCTCATCATAGCATTTTGCAAACTGAAGGAGCTCTATAATTATGATTATAGTTATCTCTTCCACATAGCAACTTTCTTCATTGCAGTTTTGATCTGTTTCAAGTCGTCATTAAGAAATTAAATGGGAATTTTCTGGGAGTTTTGTAGAAGCTGCAGATGATGTGCCAGCAGATGACAATCAGAAATGGAGGGCAAAGGAATTGGGATTACAACCAAGAATCACCTACCCAGCAAAACTGAGTATAATCCTTCAGGGGGAAAAATGGAAATTCAATGAAAGAGAGGACTTTCAGGTATTCTTGATGAAAAGACCTGAGCTGAATAGAAATTTTGACTTTCAAATACAAGATCCTAGAGAAGCATAAAAAGGTAAGCAGGAAAAAAGAAATCATAAGGGATATGAAAAGGCTAAACTGTTTACATTCCTACATGGGAAGATGATATTTATAACTCATAATAACTTTCTCATTATTAGGGCAGTTGGATGGAGTATATTTAGACAGAGGGCTCAGGTGTGAGTTGAATATAAAGCGATGATATCTTTAAAAAAATAAAATTAAGGGGCAGCTAGGTGGTGCAGTGGATAAAGCATCGGCCCTGGATTCAGGAGGACCTGAGTTCAAATCCGATCTCAGACACTTGACACTTACTAGTTGTGTGACCCTGGGCAAGTCACTTAACCCTCATTGCCCCGATAAAATAAAACAAAATAATAAAAATTAAATTAAATTAAGGGGTAAGAGGAATGCCCTGAAAGAAAGGGAAAGGGAGAAGTGGAATAGGGTAAAGTATCTCACATAAAAGAAACAAGAAAAAGCTTATACAGTAGAAGGGAAGATGGGGAAGGTCCTGGGGAGTGAGTGAACCTTACTCTCATCAGAATTGGCTCAAAGAGGGAATAACATATACACTCAATTGGGTATAGTAATCTATCTTACCCTGCAGGAAAGTAGAAGGGGAAGGGGATAAGATGGAGGCGGTAGTAAGAAGCAAAACACTTTTGAGGAGGGATAGGGTGAAAGAAGATAGAAAACAGAGTAAATGCCATAGAGAGGGAATAGGATAGAGAGAAATACAGTTAGGAATAGTAACTGTTAAAAAAAAATTTGACAGGTCTCATTTCTCAAACATATAGAGAACTAAATCAAATTTATTGGGGCAGATAGGTGGTGCAGTGGATAAAGCACCAGCCCTGGCTTCAGAAGTACCTGAGTTCAAATCCAGCCTCAGACACTTGACACTTATTAACTGTGTGACCCTAGGTAAGTCACTTAACTTCCATTGCCCCACCCCCCCCAAAAAAAACAACAAACAAATTTATTAAAATAAGAGCCATTCCCCAACTGATAGATGATCAAAAGATATGAGGTTTTCAAATAAAATAACCAAAGCTACCTATAGCCATATGAGGAAAAAAATGCTCTAACACTATTGACTGGAGAGATGCAGGTCAAAACAATTCTGGGTTACTACCTCATACCTATTGGATTGGATAATAGGACAGCAAAGGAAAATGACAAATGTTGTAGGGGATATGGGGAAAATGAGACATTAATGCACTCTGGGTGAAGTTGTAAACTGATTCAAACATTCTGTAGAGCAATTTGGAACTATGGCCAAAGGGCTATAAAATCATACATACTCTTTGACCTAGTAATGCCACTACTAGGTCAGTATCCAAAAAGAGAGAAAACACAAAAAGCTGAATTTGAAATTGAGGCAATGTCCATCAATTGGGAAATGGCTAAACAAATTGCGGGATGAGATTATGATGGAACACTATTGTGCTATAAGAAATGATGAGCAGGATGCTATCAGAAAAACCTGTAAAGACATGAACTGATGCAAAGTGAAATGCACTGTATACAAAGTAACAGCAATATTGTAAGATGATCAGCTGTGAATGACTTAGCTATTTTCAGCAATATAATGATCCAAGATGATTCTAAAGGACTTATAAAAAATGCAATCCGGGGTGGCTAGGTGGCGCAGTGGATAAAGCACCGGCCCTGGATTCAGGAGTACCTGAGTTCAAATCCGGCCTCACTTGACACTTACTAGCTGTGTGACCCTGGGCAAGTCACTTAACCCCCATTGCCCCTCAAACAAAACAAAACAAAACAAAAAAACAAAAATGAAATCCATCTCCAGAGAAAGAATTGATGGTGTCTGAATAACCATTGAAGCGTAATTTTTTTTAGTTCCTTTTTCTTAAGGTTTTTTTTTTTGGGGGGGGTCTGTTTTCTTTCACAACCTGACTAATTATGGAAATGTTTTGCATGACTACACTTATATTGCATAACTTATATTGAATGTTGCATTCTTAAGGGAGGGAGGAAAGGAAGAAGAAAATTTGGAACACAAAGTTTTAAAAATCAACATTAAAAATTGTTTTTAGGGTCAGTCAGGTGGTGTAGTCGATAGAGCACTGGCCCTGGAGTCAGGAGGGCCTGAGTTCAAATCTGGCCTCAGACACTTGGCACTTACTAGCTGTGTGACCTTGGGCAAGTCACTTAACTCCAATTGCCTCACACACACCCCCCTTGAAATGTGTTTTTACATGTAATTTGGGAAAAAAGTAAAATTCTAAATAAATGGGGGAAAAAACTTAGAAATGTATAAAATATATGTATAGTATTATATAATATCAACATATTTTATCTTTTAATACTATTATAATTCGGACTTCTTCTTTGGTACAAAGAAAGGGTCAAAAAATTGTACAAGGCTTTTCCAGATCTTGGGGGGGAGGGGGTTAGGGAGGCGCTGCACCCCTAACCCCTGTGATGTAGAAGGGATAATTGTATTTTATATTGCCCTTACAATGGGATAAAATCCTGGAGGAAGTCACAGCAAGTGATAGGATATTGGATACAAGTAGAGGAGCAAGAAGAAGGGCCACCTTTTCCTCAGAGATTGGAACCAAGCAAAGAGGGAATGTAGCATCATGGAGAAGAAAGTTTTGAGACATGGAGGAAGCACTGAATGGATTGTCCTCATTTTCTTAGTAAAGTAGGAGACATCCACTGGAAGATAAAGTAGAGTGTTCTTGGGGGATTGAGGTGAGAACAAACATTTATTGAACACCTGTTATATGCAAGGCACCATGCTAGGCCTGGTTTTCAGCGACTGAGGCGGCCTCTGAAACTAGCTTAGCTGTCTGCCACTCAAGATATTTGAGGAATTGTCCTTTTGCATGGTCTATAAAAGTAAGCTAGCAGAGCAGCTCCATTTTTTATTGTTTTGGGACTTTTCTGATTGCCCTTTATGAAGAGAGACCAAGAGAGGAGGCTCAGCCCTGTGGGAAGGGAAGTGTGTGCCCATGTACAATCTCCTCATGAAACCAGAAATGGCCATTTGGGGACAGAAGTACACAGGAATTCCATGAACATGCCCATGTTGTCAGAGAGGAAAGTTCCTTGGAATGAACTTTCCCAACCCAATAGGTGACACAGCTGGGACATTCATAATGTTTCTGCAGAAGCACACGGCAAAGGAAGAAATGAGTGTATCCCCTCAGCCCCAGAGCAGAGCTTATGGGCAGTGGTTTCTTGGAGTCCAACTTTCCAACCCTGAGGTTGTCTTCACAGTCTAGAATTTCTAAATTTAAAAGTTCAGGAGCTAGGGGGCAGCTAGGTGGCGCAGTGGATAAAGCACCGGCCCTGGATTCAGGAGTACCTGAGTTCAAATACCGCCTCAGACACTTGACACTTACTAGCTGTGTGACCCTGGGCAAGTCACTTAACCCTCATTGTCCGCCCCCCCCCAAAAAAAAAAAAGTTCAGGAACTGTACTTCTCATAGAAAAAAGGAAACTTCCCGATGGAGCATGTTTCTTGGAGAAAGAAGAGCATCATCCACATGGCTCCTATAGCTGGAGAGCCATCATGACACAGGAGAAACCACTTGGGAAACAACTCTTTTGTAAGGAAACCAAAGCCATGACATGAGGGAGGGGACAGCAAGGGTTCTGCACCCTGTCACCCTTGCTATTATAGTAAGTGGGCCCATGCAGGCCCAACGGGAAGGAGTGTTGTTTGTTTATAGCAGCCCCAAAGTAAGATTGCCCTGGAGAGTGGGAGATAGGTTTTATGGGCTGTTTGAGTGTTTTATTCATTTTCTGTATCTCCATACTAGCTCATGTGAGGCCTGTGAATGACTAATATACTTTCTGCATCAGTTTATGGGCTCTTGTGAGTCCTTTGAATTTGTAGGCGTTTTCTATGGGGTGAAGTAGAGATTGTCCTGAATGTAGTATGTATTTGGTATCTTGAGTGTTTCTGTGGGAGCTGGGGACCTATTGTGCTCATTTGGAAAACAGGCATGAATGATACCTGAATGCCATTTTGGAGATTTTCCTAGATTAAACTCCTAGATTAAGGTAGGAAGAAAGTTAACCGGTAGCTGAACTTGCTGGGGATGGTGAGGTAGACCCTGAGGGCATTTTTTGGCATTCTTTCTCAACTAGCATCAAGTTGACTCCTCTACAACCTGCACATCCATACCCAAGACTCCTCCATCCACCCACCACCACCACCACCATCACCACTCCAAAAGCACTTATAGGTCTGTGCATAAGAGATTGTTCTGGCACAAAGGGCCTGGAAGGTTGAGAGAGTGGAAGCCAAAACATTTATTAAGGCTATGGCATTCAGACATAACTGATATGTGAATTTATTTTGCTTAACTATACCTAATTGTTACAAGGAAGGGCTTCTGGGGGACAGCTAGGTGGTGCAGTGGATAAAACACTGGCCCTGGATTCAGGGCCAAATCCTGAGCTCAAATCCCACCTCAGACACTTGACACTTACTAGCTGTGTGACCCTGGGAAAGTCACTTAACCCTCATTCCACCCCCCGCCCCCCCCCCAAAAAAAGACCTGCAAGGAAGGGCTTCTGGAAAGGGGATTTGAAGAGAAGGTGGGCTAGAAATGATAGTGATGAGGGCAGCTAGGTGGTGCAGTGGATAAAGCACTGGCCCTGGATTCAGGAGGACCTGAGTTCAAATGTGGTCTCAAACACTTGACACTTACTAGCTGTGTGATTCATGGCAAGTCACTTAACCCTCATTACCCTGCAGAAAGAAAGAAAGAAAGAAAGAAAGAAAGAAAGAAAGAAAGAAAGAAAGAAAGAAAGAAAGAAAGAAAGAAAGAAAGAAAGAAAGAAAGAAAGAAAGAAAGAAAGAAAGAAAGAAATGATAGTGATACCAAAAAGAGCATCAATGAAACTTTTTCTTTTTTGTTTAATGCAGAGGAGAAGAGGGAAGTTCCGATAAGGAAGCAGACAAGGGCAGTTTTATTACTGTGTTAAATTTAATACCCACTTTAAAACTATATTTAGTAGCCATTCACAGTTTATTTCACATAAAATTCCCTTTTTCTTTGTATATTGAAATGTTCATGTTTGTTGATGTTTAAGTCCTTAATAAAAAAAAAAGAAATGTTTTATTTTAAAGAAAGAAGCTATTGTAGTCTTCCAGGGCATAGTAATAAGACTACTTGAGGTATAGCAATAAGGATGAAGAGGAGGGATAGATACAAGAGATTTTGCAATGATAGAATCAACAGTATTTAGCAATTGACAAGAAGTGAGGGAGATGGAAGGGTCAAAGAAAAAGTGCAATATACAGTTATCCCTTCCAAATCGTGACTTTCCCCATCAAGGTTTGCATATAGTGCAGGTTGGCATAAGAAATTAAATGGGAATTTTGGGGAATTAAATGGGAGTTTTGCAGAAGCTGCAGATGATATGTGAAAGCCAGCAGATGACACAGAAAAAGTTCAGAAATTCAGAAATGCATAAAATATATGTATAGTATTGTATAATATCAACATATTTTATCTTTTACTACAATAATAATTCAGACTACTTCTCTGGTGTGAAAGGAGGGCCAAAAAATTGTACGTGGATTTTCCAGATTGAGGAGGTACTATACCCCTAACCCCTACCATGTGGAAGGGATAACTGTAGTAAGAGCGCTAGACCAGAAATCACAAGAGTACTGGGTTTGAATACACCCGCACACACTAACTGTGTCATCCTGGGCAAATCACTTAAATCTCTCTGAACCTCAGTTTCTTCATGTGTAAAATGTAAATAATAGCGCTTGCAAAAATTAAAGGGCTCTATGCCACAAAATGTGAGTTATTATATTACCAAGTTTTATAAAAGGGGAAAACTGGGTGAGTAGTGATGCCTGGAATGGAAATAGTAAAGCAAAAAATAGGAACAGGCTTTGAGGGAAATGTAATAGCTTGGTTTTCGTCATGGTGAGTTTACAATTCCAGTGCACCATCTAGTCAGTCAATAAATATTTTGTTCAGTCATTCTCAACTCTCCATGATCTCATTTGGGGTATTCTTGGCAAAGATACTGGAGTGGTTTGCCATTTTCTTCTCCAGCTCATCTTACAGATGAGGGAACTGAGGCAAACAGGATCAAGTGACTTGTTTAGGGTCACACAGCTAATAAGTGTCCAAGGCCAGAACTGAACTCAGGAAAATGAGTCTTCCTGACTCCAAGCCTTGTACTCTATCCACTTTGCCACTTAGCTGTCCTCAATAAGCACTTATCAAGTGCCAACAATATACCAGGTTCTAAGCTCTGAGGCCTGCTCAAGCAGTTCACAGTCTAATGGGATAGACAACAAGTAAGCATAGACACACATATATATGATACAAGGACACACTCAACTATGTACATAGTGTATATACATATATGTTATATATGTTATAGTTTATATACAGAGATGGTCATGGAAAATCATCAATAAGTTATATAATAAATATATATATATGATCACTGGAGATAATCAAGAAAGGGAGAACACAAGCATTAAGGGAGATCAGGAAAGGCTTTTCAGAAGATGGAATTTTAGCTGGGACTTGAAGGAAGCCAGGAGGTGAAGACGAGGAGAGAGATAATTTCAGTAAAAGTACCTGGAGTCTGGAGATGAAGCATCTTATATGAGGAATACTCAGCCAGTCAGTCAGTCAATCAATAAACATTTATTAGGCATGGACTATGTGCCAGGCATTGTGTTAAGCACAGAGGTTCCAAAAAAGTTAAAATACTGTCCCTTCCCTGGTGAAACTAACAACCCAACAGGAGAGACACGCAAACAAATGTGTACAAATAAGTCACATATGGCATAAATAGGAAATAATTAAGAAAGGAAAAACACTAGAATTAAGAGGGACTGAGAAAAGTTTCCTGTAGAAGATGAGATTTTATTTGGAACTTAATGCAATCTATGGAAACCAGTAAGTGGAGGTGAGGAGAGAAAGCCTGGCATGGGAGAAAATTCTGGAGGGAGGCAGCTAGGTGGTGCAGTGGATAAAGCACCAGCCCTGGATTCAGGAGGACCTGAGTTCAAATCTGGCCTCAGACACTTGACACTTATTAACTGTGTGACCCTGGGCAAGTCACTTAACCCTCATTGCCCTGCAAAAAAAAAGAAAAAGAAAATGTCTGGAGCCAAGAGATGGAATGTCTTGCTGGTGCCATTAGTAAGGAGGCCAGGGTCACTGGATTAAAAATCTTACAAGGGGGGCAGCTAGGTAGTGCAGTGGATGGAGCACCGGCCCTGGAGTCAGGAGGACCTGAGTTCAAATCTGGCCTCAGACACTTGACATTCACTAGCTGTGTGACCCTGGGCAAGTCACTTAACCCCAATTGCCTCACCAAAAAAAAAAAAAATCTTATGAGGAGGGGGCAGCTAGGTGGTTCAGTAGATAAAGCACCTGCCCTGGATTCAGGAGGACCTGAGTTCAAATCCAGCCTCAAGACACTTGACACTTACTAGCTGTGTGACCCTGGGCAAGTCTCTTAACCCTCATTGCACTGCCCCCCCCAAAATGATAGGAAATCACCAGTGTTTGTTGAGTAGGGGAGTGACATAGTTGGATCTGTGTTTTAGGAAAATCATTTTGGTGGCTGAATAAAAGATGGAGTGAAGTAGGGAGAGATTCCCCTTACCCCAGCTAGTTGGCACAGTGAATAGAGCCTCAAGTCAGGATCTTCAAATCCTGCCTTATAAACTAGTTATGTGACTATGGGAACGTCACTTTACCTCTGTCTTAACTGTAAAATGCAGTAAAAACATCTTCAGATTTGAGCTCTCTGTAGCAGAGTTGGAATGCTTGGCAATTCAGCCAGAGAGAGGACCTCAGTGTTGGGTACCTTATGTTGCCAGGTGATCTTCAGAATCTTCCCAAGACAATTCAAATGGAAGCGGTTCAATTTTCTGGCATGGTGCTTGGTAGACTGCCCAGGTCTCATAAGCATACGACAATGAGGTCAGCACAAGAAACTACTGCAGAGAGGACAGTTCTAACGAGCTGACCATGTAGTGTGAATGCCAAAGGTAAGTTTACCTAAAAGACTATTTTCTGTAGAACCCATACAAGGCAAGCAGTCACACAGAGGTCAAAAGAAGACTCTCAAGGTCTCTCTGAAGAACTTAGGAATCGATTGGGAGACATGGGAGAGACTGGTACAAGACCACCTAGCATGGTATGTCCTAATCAAAGAAAGCCTTGAGTTCTCTGAGCAAAGCAGGGTTGAGGTAACTCAGAAGAAACACAAGATGCATAAACCTAGAGACAACTCCATCCAAAACGTTCAGATGGACTGTTTGTACCAAATCTGTGGTAGAGCCTTCCAAGCTTGTATTGGTCTGATCAGCCACAGGCAGACACACTGTGATGTTATTGGTCCTCTCCCAGTCTGCAGAACAAACAATAACAACACCTACCTCACAGAGTTCTTGTTTTGAGGTTCAAATGAGATATTTGTAAAGTGCTAGGCATATGGTAAGAGCTTAATAAATGCTCATTTCCTTCATCAATGAACTCACGCAAAGTGAAGTAAGCAGAAATGGGGCAAGCCATATACTTATTTTTTGGGGTTTTGCTTTGTTTTTTATTTTAGTAAGGCAATTGGGGTTAAGTGACTTGCCCAGGGTCACACAGCTAGTAAGTGTTAAGTGTCTGAGGCCGGATTTGAACTCAGGTCCTCCTGACTCCAGGGCCAGTGCTCTATCCACTGCGCCATCTAGCGCAAGTCACTTAACCCCAATTGCCTCACACACAAAAACAAAGAACAACAAAAGAACAACAACAAAACAGCACTGAACAGTATGTAATAATTATGACTAAATTTGGTCCCAAAGGAGAAATGTGAGTGCGTTTCTCACCCTTCCTTGCAGGGGTGTGGGACAATAAGGAACATTATATATATATATAGTAGTCAGGTTCTGTTCATGTGTTGATTAGTTTTGCCGAATTGCTTTTTTCCCCTTCTTTTTTCCCTCTTTCTTTTAAAAATATTTGCTACAAGGAATTACTTTTCCTGGGTTGGGAAAAAGGGAGGTATATATGAAAATAAAGGTGATGTTAACATCAAAAGATAATATGTATTCTAAAAAATTTAACTGAAATGTTGACAATACTAGCTGACCTCAATACTGTCACACGTTATTATAATTTAAGAATCTGTATGCCTTTATTAGTATGATGATACCCTCCACCTATGCAGATCTCAACTACTCCATGCCTTTGTAGGTCCTTTGATGAATTGCTACTGTCAAAAACCAACCTTCTGGTAATGGCCTCTCTATGTTTAGTAAAGTCTTTCTAGCTTGGGAGAACTTTCTGAAACTTGTTTCTTTGCCATACTGATGAGGCATCAAAGCAGGATCTTTAGTGAAGCTTGCTTATCACAGTAGGAGGTAAAGGTATGGAGAATCCTAAATCTAAAGCTGCAGAAAAAAGTAGATTTTAAGGGTTATTAGAAAATGGGAAGTGTTACTGAGAAGAAAACCTGAATTGGAAACTCACTAACGCATGTAGCCGTTTAAAAGACGTATTTTAAGTTTGAAACAAATCTGGACGCTCATTTCTCTCTGTAACCACGTGATATTTAGCACACATAGTAAATGCTCAATATGTTTACTGAACTGTAATTTATCTAAAAATAGAAGGGCTAAGAGGAAGACCTCAGAATTGCTAAATCTATAGCCTTTATTCAGCCCTCCTCCTTCAAGATCTATACCCTTCCTCCTGAATACTTTGTTCTCCCTGGTTTTGGGGGTTTTTCCCCCCACACTCCTCCTTACTGGCTCTCTTAATATCTGTTTCACACTCCTTTCTCAGTCTCCTTTGCTGATTCATCATACACATCAGTTAGTCAACAAAAAATTTTAAGTACCTGCCATATGTCAGGCACTGTGCTAAGTGCTAGAGATTCATTGAAAAGCAGATTGTTTGTGCTCTCAAGGAGCTTACAATCAAATGGGGAAGAGAGACAACATGCAAACAAGCTACATACTTGATAAATTGGAAATAAGTAGAGGGAAAGCACTAGAATTAAGGGGGATCAGGAAAAGCTTCATGTAGAAGATAGGATTTTAACTGGGACTTGAAGAGGAGGGAGAACATCCCCCATTTCATGGGGACACCCTGTGAAAATGCCTGGAGTTGGGAGATGGCATGTCTCTGCTATGTGTGTGTACCCCAGAGTTGTTTCTTCTTTCCTAGTCTCTTTTCTAATCTCATTAGCTCCCATGAGTTCAATCATCTCTATAGAGATGATTACTAGACCTCAAATATCTAGTCCTTATCTCTCTCCTGAGCTCCAGTCCTCCATAATCAACTGCCTGCTGGACATCTCCACATGAATATTCCAAACTCAAACGGGTTGGAAGCTTTTCTGCCTTGATTCAATCCTATTGCTAACTTCCTTATATCCACCAAAGGCACCATCATCTTTCTAGTCACCCAGGTTCATTCTCAATTCCTTCCTCTTCCTCACCGCATTAATTCTGACAACTTCTAAATTTTGTCGATTTTTAATTCTATAACATCTCTCACATCCATCCACTGTTGTTCTTGTACTTACAAAGCTATCATCCTAATTCAGGTCCTCATCACTTCTTCCCCAAACTTTAAAAAGAAAAAAATTTTCTGATGTCCCTGTCTCCAGTCTCTCCCTTCTCCAGTGCATCTTTACATTCCAACCATACTGGTCTAAATTGCTATGCCCTTTATAGGATAGTCCACCTCCCATTTCCATTCCTTTGCACAGACATACCTGGGAACATGGGGCTCTACTTCCCAGAGGCCTTAAAAGTTCTTTACAAGCAAGAGAGCTAAACTTTTTGGGACCCTTTTGGCAATATGGTGAAGCCTTCTGTATCCCTTTTCAGAATAATGTTAATAGCATATAACTAAGTACATAGGATCACAAAGGAAAGCAATTATATTGAAATTTAATTACAAAAAAATTTTAATAGCTTAAAATCTAACCAAGACTTTTGGGATCTCGTATTTTTCATTTACCTGTGTACATGCTGTTTCCCCAAGTTTAATGTAAGCTAAGAGCACCGAGTTTTATCTTTGTATTGCCTAAAATTGATTGAAGGGAGGGAGCTATCTTTTGACCACCTCCAAAATGCAGATACTGATTAACATTCTAAACATTTGCTTGCTTAAACTGGGTGCTTAATTTCCATTTTCAAATTTTCATTCCAAGTGAAACGTTACTAAAATAGATCTTAAACCAGTCTTAGCCCTAGTCCCTAATCCCTCACTGTCATATGGGTAATGACCCTGGTTCTTGGGACACCGTCCCAGCCAAAGCCAGAGGAAGGCCATCCAAACAATCCGGAATGGCTTTGGAACGGGTCCTGTGTCTCTTGACGTTTTTCAGCCACGACAATGTATGAAGATCACGACCGCGGGGACTGGCGTCTGATTTGCCTTGGCGGGTAATGCCCCCACCCTCCTAACGACAGACCCTTTTAAGCAGAGAGGTGTAGGATGAAATGCGCACGTGCTTCACTGAAATACGTTCTCTGAGAACACACAAGGGCCACGGCCCCCACCAAGCTCCACGTTAATGAAAGGTTTATGCACTAACGCTTTCCCGCTTGCATTTTTATGTTCCCCTAATGCAGAGGAAGATTAGGTAGCCTCCCTCCAACCCAACCCAACCCAACCCTTCCGTATCTGAAACTACACAGCCCTAAAACAAGACAGAGGGCAGAGAGAGGGAGGGAGCTCCGTCCCGGGCCCAAAGGTACAGAGAAAGGAGGAAGCGTGAAACCAACCCCACGCAGGCGCAAAGCAGGCGCCCCTTCTCCCCTTCCTGGTCTCCTTCCCCTCCCCCTCCAGTCCCGCCCAGCCCCGCCTCTCCAGGTAGAATCTAGGAAGACGATTGGTCTATTGGGTTGTCTATCTGCCTTCTTTTTTCCCCTCTTCGATCCAATTGGCGGCTAGGGAAGAGTCCGACCCACTGCCCTTCGCCAACTCGGCCGAAACGCCGAATGATTGCGGCGGCGGCGATTGGCCAAGCTTCGGGATCGCGACCGGGGACTTCCGGTGGGGCTCCGCGGCTCCTTTCCTCCTCTCTTCCCCCCGCCCGCCCGCCTGTGCCCCTCTCCTCCCCCCTCCCCTTCCACCATGGCCGCCTCTGTGTGCTGTAAGGAGCAGCAGGTCCCCCGTGCCCCCTTATAGCGCTCATAGCCCCTCCCCAGCCCCCTAGGGGCCGGAGCCAGAGGGGTCCCACTCCCCATACCCTAGGGGCAAGAGCCAGAAGGGTTTGCCGCCCCCCATCTCGGGCAGGACTCCCCCCACTCCCAGCTTAGGAGGCATAAACTTAGGGGTTCCTCTGCCCTCCCAGGGGCTAGAGCCAGACGAGTCGCCCCCCTCTCCTGCTGGGACAGGACCCTTCCCTTGCCCTCTCTCCCTAACCTTAGTGAGAAGAACTAAAGGGGTTTCCCCTCCTCACCGCAGGGGCAGGACCCAGAGGAGTCACCCCTTTCTCCCCCCACCCCAGGGGCAGCCTCTTGCAGAGGAGGGGGTGGGGGGGGCAGGGACCCTTCCCCTCCCTCCCCCCCACCCCCTCTCTTTCCTTCCCCTCGTCCTCGTGGTCCTCTAGCACCCCCTTAGTTCCCCATTTCTAGGACTCCTTCCCCACCCCTCCCACATCTCCCCACTTCTCCTGGCTCCAGCCATGGAGATACAGAAGGGAAAGGGGGGAGCAGCAACAGCTGCTTCGGGAACAGCAGCGGGAGGTGGAGGAGCGGGAGCAGGAGCCCCAGGAGGGGGGAGGCTGCTACTTTCCACCAGTTTGGATGCCAAGGATGAGTTAGAGGAGGTAGGTGTGGGGAGCTGAGAGATTGGGGTGAAGAGGGGGATTGGAGCGGATGTGGGGGCAGGGGGCACTTGAAAGAGTGGGGCAGAGGGGACTTCCTTCCATTTCCTTCTAAGGCAACTCAAACTCTGCTCCAAATTTCCTATCCCAGGAGAAGGAAGTGTGGACCAACTTCCTGGGGCTGGTTGCCATAGTAACAGTAGTCAACATTGATGTGGGGGTGGAGGTGAGAGACCTATTGAGCATCTCCCAAGTCACCCAAACTTCCTGACACTTCCCCCCACCTTGGGCATCCTATGGCTAATTTGTTTAAGTTCTAGGCCTTTCATATTGATCTAGGAAGTGAACTGGGGTACGTGATTCAAAGCCTGGAGATGACTGGGGGCTGATGGAACACCTGAGTCAGCTCTTGGGACCTCCCATTAGGCACACCATTGACTGGGCTCTGGTGGCCTGGTTGCTAGGTGATGCCAACAAGATCTTTAGAATGGGTTTGGGCACCCAGAGAAAGCTATGGTGTCTGTTTACTTTTGCTCTGCCTCAAACAGGGGTGAAGGATTGGGACTTAAGAGTCTCTCCTTAGTGCCCCTGGTATCACACTCAAGCACAAGAATTCATTTTCAATCACTTGAACCGCTATTTATTAAGTCCCTATTATATACAAGGCACTAAACTAGGCCCTAGTGATACAAATAAAAAGGTGGGGGAGGCCCCTTCCCTCAAGAGCTTACATTCTAGTGGGAGGGATGCTTTATGCAGATAAGCATATAAAATATAATTTGAAAAGGCAAAGAGAGTGCAGTAGCTGAGAAATCTGGAAAAGCTTTTGAGGTGGCAGCTAAAATGAGTTTTGAAGGAAGCTAAGGATTAGAAAAGGTATGAGTGAGGAGGGAGTGCATTCCAGTCTTGTAGGAAAGTCTATGTAAAAGCACGGAGACAGGAAATGAAACACCTATAAATAAGCAAGGCCATTTAGGCTGGAATGGTTCAAGGAATAGTAAGGAGACCAGTTTAGCTAAAACACAGAGGGTGTGAAGGGGTCTAATGTGAAATAAGCCTGAAAAGGTGGGCTTGAGCCAAGTCATACAGGGGCTTAAATACCATGCTGGGGATTTTATATTTTATGCTAGAGGCAATAGGGAGCCACTGAAGCTTGAGCAGAGAGTGACTTGGCCAAGGTTGTGCTGTAAGATTATTTTGGCAGCTTTGTGGAGGTTGGATTGGAGAGGGAAGGAACCGGAAGCAGGGAGATGGATCAGGAGGCTATTGGAGTAGTCCAGGTCAGATGATGAGAGCCTGAACTAGGATGGTGGCTATATGAATGAAGATAAGCAGACGGCCTTCGAGATGAATTAGAATTGGCAAAACTTGGGTATAAGTGTGAAAGACAATGTGGAGTCCAGGATAATCCCCAGTTTACAACCCTGGTTGACTAGAGGGATGGTTTCTTTGACAAAAATAGGAATTTTTGGAGGAGGGGCGTATGAATTCCATTTTGGATATATTGACTTTGAGGTCCCTATGGGAAAGCTAGGTGGAATAATTTATCAAGAAAGCTGTTGGTTATGGGAAACTGATGTTTAGTAAAGGGATTAGGGTTCTATGTATAGAACTGGGAGTCATCTGCTTAAAGATGGTAATTGATCCCATGGGAACTGATGAGGTCACCCACTGGATATAGATAGAGAAGAGGGCCTAGAAGAACTTTGGGAGATCACCTGTGCTTAATGGATGGGACAAAGCCGATGAGACAACAGAAGTGCCAGGAGGAAGGAGACCCACAAGAGTATCTGGAAAGCCTAGGGAGAACACCAGATATAGGAAGAAGGAATGGGGGCCAAGTGTCAAAAGCTCTGGATAGGTCAAGGAGATGAGGACCTAAAAGACCATCAGATTTAACCATTAAGAGATCACCAGTAACCTTGGAGAAAGTGGTTTCTTCTGGTCTTAGGGCAAAAAGCCAGATCATAAGGCTTTTAGAAGTGATTGGGGGGGCAGCTAGGTGGCGCAGTGGATAGAGCACCGGCCCAGAATTCAGGAGGACCTGAGTTCAAATCCGGCCTCAGACACAACACTTACTAGCTGTGTGACCCTGGGCAAGTCACTTAACCCCCAATTGCCTCACTTGAAAAATAAAAGTGATTGGGAGGTGAGGAAATGGAAGCAATGAGTGTAGATGGCTTCTCTGAAGTTTGTCTATGAAAGAACAAAGGGAGGCAGATACCTTGAGGGTGTGAAAGAGTCAAGTAAAGATGCTTTGGTTTTCTGAAGGTTGGGAACCAGCAGGCAAGGAGCCAGTAGATGGAGAGAGGAAAAAAAATGATAGAAAGGACAAGCTCCCAGAGAGTGCAGCACAAGTGAGGGTCAAGGCCACGACTAAAGGAAATGGGTGGGTGCCATAACAGGATTTTGAGGTGCAGGATAAGAGAAGAGGGAGCTCATGACGAATGGCCTGGTTTCCCTGTAGAACAGGAGATGAGGACCTCTGCTTTCAAGGAAGGTGAGGATTGCTGAGGAAGAAGGTGGATGGTAGGGTAATATACATAGTTGGGATTTGGCCAGGCATGCTTGGCAGTGAGTAGGACAAGGGGTCAGGTTTACTAAGGGACAAAAATGGGGCCAGAACAGTGACAGTGTCCTGGGAGAGCAGGAAGAGGTAGGGTGTTGAAGGTCATGGGAAGGAGGAAGCATAGGTTTAAGAGGGAGAGGGAGAACTGGAAGGATAGGAAGTTTGGGAGAGAGGAATTTCAGAGTTTTAAGAAGGGAAATGGGGGGCAGCTAGGTGGTGCAGTGGATAGAGCACCTGCCCTGGCTTCAGGAGGAGCTGAGTTCAAATCCGACCTCAGACACTTGACACTTACTAGCTGTGTGACCCTGGGCAAGTCACTTAACCCTCATTGCCCCACCAAATGAAAAAAAGAAGGGAAATGGGAAGCTATTAGGAAAGGGTCTGGGGGAAGCAAAGAGGGTGAATAGAGAGGCTTTGGGGATCAGGTAGACGGTAACCCAGTGCATATGAAGAGTAGGTGATCTTTCCCACTCAGCACCACCTAAGGACTTTGTAAGACTCAGGCCTGGATTTTGGCAGTTGAGCTGTTTACTAGGTCTCAGACTCTCCTGATACAGTCATCCAGGGACAGAATGGTTAAGTCATTAAAGGCATGTTTTCTAGTTGTGCTACCATTCATTATCAGCTGCAAGAAAAAAGGGAGAGAGGCAGCTAGGTGGCGCAGTAGATAAAGTACCTGCCCTGGAGTCAGGAGGACCTGAGTTCAAATCTGATCTCAGACACTTGACGCTTAAGAGCTGTGTGACCCTGGGCAAGTCATTTAACCCCAATTGCCTCCCCCCCCCCCCCAAAAAAAAAAAGGGAGAGCAATAGGTTATATTCCTGGAGTTGGAATTTGGAAGAAACCTTAGAGATTAATTATCCAGGTCACCTGCCCTTACTTAATGGCTGGTGAAACGGGCCAAGAGAGGTCTGGGCTGAGCTAAAACCATCTCCAGATCCAGCAATGATGGTCTCTGTTGAGAAAATATTGAATTGGGTGAAAAAGAGCTGGAAATGGTGGGTTAAAAATTAGGTTTATGGATGACTGAAGAGGCGGTAACTTTTAATAATCCACAACAACATTTTTCATTTTAACTGATTTTCCCCAACCATTTAGCATGCTTTTGAGCTAAGCCTCCTCCTACCCCCATCATCAGTGTAAACAGTAGATTCAGCAGACAGAGTTTAGAGAGTAAATATGCTTTTAAAAATAGTTTAATACATTCCCAAACTAAGTAAAAGTGACTTTGGCATTGCCCCATGTTTGGGATTATCTATGGTTTAAAAATGGCCACTGCTCCATCAGTCAACTACCGCTTACAATTATGTAGCACTTTTAAGGTTTACCAAATGCTCTCTTGACAATAAGTCTTTGAAGTAGGGAGTTCAAATATTGTTCTCCCCATTTTGTAGATGGGGTTCAGAAAGGTTAAAATGATTTGTCCAGATTTGTACAATTAAGGAGGATTAAAGCTGGGCCTCAGACCGAAACCCTTTTCTGACTAATGATCTTCCACATCATATCATGATACCTCAAAGTGCTGTACATGTGTTACCAGCCTAGTCCTGCTCTTTTCCTTTTCTGTGGACAATTAGGTATTGTCTAGTTTTGTCCAGCTGGGATAGAAGGGGAAAGGTTTCTGAGATTTGGGTGGGAATCTGTGACTTCCCCACGCTCAGACCTTGATGAAATTATCCTCTAGGCCAGAGGGCCTTAACCTTTCTTTGTCATGGATCCCTTCTGCAGAATCATGTTTTTCAACACATAAGACTAAGTAAGTAGGGTTACCAAGGAAATCAATTACATTGAAATACAGTTTTCAGAATATTTTTTAAGTTCACAACCCCCAGTTCTAGTCTTTGGTAGAACCAATATCCATCCTTCCTGGCCCACATGTAGGGCAGCCTCCCGTTCTGCTCAGCTGAACCTCACTGGAATCAAGCGATATATTTGCCAGTAAATGCAGTGAGGATGGCAGCAGAGAGCAAGTGAAAGGAGAAAGCTTTTTTTTTTTTTTGGCTTGCTCTTTTGGACTGCTTAGAAGTGAACTTTTAAACATTTCCATACAGGGGGTCTCTGTTTTCATCTTATCTGCACCACGTCTCAAACATCCTTCATCCCTCCTCGCCCTCTGCCTTTACATTTCACCAAAGCCAAGCCCGCTGTTTGTTTCCTCTCCAAGGGCAGGGATTATGGCTTCTCCTCCCTCCTTATCTCCCTACAGTGCCCCAGAACAGGGCTCTGCACTCAGTGGGCACTCGGTGCATGGTGATAACTGGCTTCTGCTCTTTGTGGCTATGGCCATTTCCCCTGCATGGCTTCCTCTGCTGCCCAGGAATGCAGGAGTAGCTTGCTATAAGGCCAGTCAGTGATGGGAGCATTCATGGTAGGCTGTGGAGGAAGAGAGAGAGGAAGGAGGCTCACCAGCTGCCCCAGAAGAGCTCAGTCAATGGCAAAGACAACCTGCACCCACAAAAAAGCCTAAGGAAAGTTGAGAACCAAATGCATTAGTACAGGAAAGAGTTCTCAGGTTTGGAACAGTAGAGAATGTGAATTTCCCTCCATCCCTAGGAAGTTTGACATTGGCTCCAATTCTTAGGAGCCATCTCTATTCCTGATCAGCTTTTCTCATTCCTAGCTGAGGGAGGAGTCAGCCCAGTGGGGGATTGGGGTAAGTAGTGCAAGAGCTGGGGACCTGTGGTTCCAAAGAAAGCAAATTTTTTAGGCTGTGAGCAAGATTCTGGGCAGAATTGGGGGAGTAATGGGAGGGGGTGGGGCAAAGAGCAAGATGGGGAAGACCCTCAGCAAGACTCATCTTGGAGTTATATGGAACTCCCCAGAGACAAGAATTGTAATATTTCTCAGTTTTCTGTTTCATTTTTCAAAAAGCTTACTTTCTTTGGCAAATGGCTTATGAATATGGGGTGTTTGAGCTCCACTGTCGCTGAGAGGCCAGCTGTGCCCTTCTTTCATCTCTCTGTGGTAGTGGAATTCGGTCCTTAGGGCCCCTGGTTTCCCCTGAGGCTTTTATTGCTGTCTCCCTTGAGGAAGCAATATACACAGTTGCACCAGGATATCCTCCCTGGCCCTAGCCTCGAAACTGAACTGAGCGAGGAGGGACCAGGGAGGATGAAGGTAGACGGGAATCTTCCAGAAGGGTGAACTGAGTATCAGTTCTGGAGAGTAGACCTCCACCCCAGATCCTATCCACTGTAGCTGTTGTAGAAACCACATTCAGGTAGTACTGGGTGCTAGAAAAATCAGACTAGAAGCTCCTAGAGACAGTAAATATTTACTCAGCCTTCCGAGGGACTGTCATGAAAGACTTACTCTGAGTTTACTGCAGCCAACACATGTCAGAGGTTATGCTTGGGGTGGGAGAGTTCAGGGAGGGAAGGCTGTCCATTGCTCTCTTCTTCCAAGGGGACCTAGCCTTCCTATCTCCCTGAAACATTTTAAAGGAACATTTCTGACTTAAAAGGAATTTCCTTAACATGAGAAGATAGCAATGGTTGTGTTTTGATTCACTGTGAATAGACTACTTTGAGGGAACCTATCTCCTCATGTCTTTGTCCGTCCCATCCTATATCTGAAGTTCCCACGCTTCTGCCCCAAGAAGCCATTCCATCCCTCCCCAGGCATTAACTTGTACAGTTGTCCTTGTCCTTCAGGTTATGGGCAAGAGCTGGAGAGACCCTGCTCAAGGTCTTTATGCTTCCAATCATATTTATAGTCCAAATTATCTAGGGCTTAGGCCCCTTACTTAGCTTAAACTTTATATCAGGAACTTATCTTCCTCCCCACCCCAACTCCATGCCTTGAAAAAGTTGTATTTGCAGTGGAAAAGCAAGTTGGAGACCCTAGACCAGGGGTAGCTGCCCCGTCAAGGTCAAGGGGCTTAGTTTGTCTGTGCTATACTGGGAATTGGCTGTTTTGTGTTAGGTTCTTTTCTCTAGTTCTTCTTGGGTTTCGGTCTCCCAGAATCGATATGTGAATGTATTAATTGTCTGGCTCTTTCTACTTGCCTCTCTCTTCCTGAGCTCCTCTGGTTCAGTAAGGAATTACCTCTTGGGAATAGGGGGACTTTCTTGATTCCCAAGAGGCCCAGGAGCTGCTGCCTATTCTCTACCCCAGCCCACTCTTACTTTGCTGGAGGGTTTTCCTTGTTGGTAGAGTTTTTGGCAGTGAACAACTTCCCCTCCTTTGGGGTCCTGAACAGCTGGAACAGTTGTTACTGCAAATATTGAGTACCTTTATGGGTGGGGAGAGAGGCACAAAGAGAGCAGAACATTCAGCTGGGTATTCTTCATCCGGGAGAGCTTCTCTTTCTCTCCCCTTCCCCCTTCTCTACAAAGTGCTGGAGCTAGCTGATGAGAGCCCAGGGGAATGGGGGATGGGGGTGGCAATCACAACTTGACTTGCATATGATTTCACACCTCCCCCTTCTTACACCTATGCAAGTGCAATTTATTCCTACTTAGCACACACTGGTCTGACCTACTTTGGGGTTTAGTTAGGCCTCAGGGTTGGAGGTTGGTGATGCTTATAGCTTCAAATCTGGTGGCTCTGGGATCCTGTTAAGTTTTGATCTGACTCTCTCCTTTGAGTTTTGAAGCTGTGGGAGCTCTTTATTCCTAAATGTTGACCTTGAACAGGGATAGACCTAGGGCTCCTTGGGGTGAGGGACAGTGGTTAAGATGAGGTGCTTCCCATTCTTACCCATTTGTCCCTATTGCTGAGTTGGTTATTCCCTCATGGGTCCTACAGAACCATCCCTGAATAAAAATTGCTTTGTCGTGAACCATGAGATCAGATTGAAGGTGGAAGTGAATCTAGTCACTTCCTGCCCTGTTCCCATTTGGGTTTTACCCCTCTCTAGCAATGATGGGACAAGCAGTGAAAAACCAATCTCAAACAGATTTGGGATTTAACTTTCAAGGCAAAGACAAAAGGAGTCATAATGATCTGGGTGGTGGGAGAGGGAAAGTTCTGGACTTCACTTTGAATCTATGCTGTATTTATTGAAGTTTGTTAGTATTAGCTGTGGTAGAAAAAAATCAAAGCTTCTCTAGGTTGGGGAACAAAGGCTGAGTCATTAATGGTGCTAATAGCATGCTAGATTGGCTACAGAGTAGAGTCTCTGCATGTGGGTCTAGGCAGAACCCCTTGTGGTTTTTGATTTGGTATATTGTGTTCCCTCAACCCGTTTTTTCCTAACCTCTCTCACTCTCTTTTTCTCCGACTCTTTGCAGCGTCTGGAAAGGTGCATGAGCATTGTGACATCGATGACCAGTGGTGTCTCTGAGAGAGAGGCCAATGATGCCCTCAACGCCCATGTGAGTCCATTAGCGGCTTTCTCCTTTGGGTCTATGCTTGTTGGGAAATAGATCCAAGAACGTGGAACAGCTGACAGGGAATCGGGTGACAAGTTCAAACCCTTTTTCCATCACGTGGTAGCTGAACAAAGGCTAGATTCAGTCCCTGGGAAGGCCCCTACATTTCTTTGACTAATATAATGCTACTTCACATTTGTATGGTGTTTATCCTATTTATCAAAACATACATTATCTTACTTGAGCCTTAGAACAGCTCTGCAATGAAGCAGATATTATCCCCATTTTATGGGATATAGAAACAGATCCAGAAGGCTGAATGATTTGCCTGGATTCGTAGAGCAGTTTATTGTGACAGAGGACCCAAATCTTATCTCCTTCGATCTCCTTTCCACTATTCCACATATCTTTCCCTAGCTCCATCTTACCCTGAAGGGCGTTAGTGTAGATCAGAGATAGTGGCATCATCTTTCATTCTAAACACTTCTCCTAGCCCCTAGTAGTACCTGGCTGGCTTACAACAACCCGTAGGGAAAGTAGCAGGACCTTCCCTGAGAAAACAAGCCTGGCTCAGAAAGGGTGCTCCATTCCTCCTGTTACTAATCTGTGATTTCCATCCACACAGACTGGAGGGGAGAGGTCTACAGCCCACCAAGGGAGAAAGATTTCTCCTTTCAATTTCTGGAGTCCAAGGTTTCTGGGAGGATTTCTGAAATTGACCAGCCTGTGACTGACAGCTGCTCCTTCTTTTCTCCCATCCAGGTGTGCAAAGGGCCTCCGCAGCATGAAGAGATCTGCCTGGGGCTCTTTACCCTTGTCCTTACAGAACCCAGCCAGGCCCAGAAGGTAATGTTCCCACCTGTGACTCTGTTCTTTCCAGCTGTGATCCTGACCTGTGGAGGCTTACCTCATAGGGCTAGGTCAGGGGGTTTCCTGCTTTGTGCATAGCTTTGAGACAGGCAGGGAAGAAAGTAGGTAAAGCTTCTTTTCCCTTCTTCTTAGCCCACCTTTCTCCCACATTTGGTTGTTGTTCATTACCTTCTCCTTACCATCAGCTCATTTTCTGAGTGCAGTCTCCTGTTATTCTCATTTGTCAGTTGGCCTCTGCCCATAGTCCCATATCTAGCTCTAGACTCCAGTGCTAAAGAGGATCAAGAAGAAGGCTTGTGTATGACCTATATCTGATTGCTTACCCCTTCAGGGAGAGAGATGGGGAGGGAGGGAATGAGGGATAGAATTTGGAACTCAAAACTTTAAATAAAAATGTTTCTTACAATGAAAAGAACAAAGGGGGCGGCTAGGTGGTACAGTGGATAAAGCACCGGCCCTGGATTCAGGAGAACCTAAGTTCAAATCTGACCTCAGACACTTAACACTTACCAGCTGTGTGACCCTGGGCAAGTCACTTAACCCCCATTGCCCCACAAAAACAAAACAAAACAATTAAAAGAACAAAGAAGAAGATTACATAGAAGACAAAAAGCCATAAGAGGGGAGGAAAATCAGGAAGTTTGAGGGAAGATGAGTGGGGAGAGGAAGCCAAGCAGAAACTCAGTAAGAGGTGCTAAGTCAGGTGAGGGTACTAACACAAGGAGCAGTAGATTCAGTCTTTCCCCAAGGCAGTTTAAGATAAAATTGCAGGATTGGCTGCTTTTAGATGGGACATCAGAAGAATGTAGCGTGATTGAGAAAGCATTGAACTGCCTCTGGATCTTTTTATAAACAGATTCTTATCTCTCTGGGATGATTAAGTGGAAATAGACAAAACTGACCCTTAAGACCTGTCATTTTCCATTGGAGTGTCATCTTCTCCCAGTATCTTCTTGTCTGACTGTGTTCTCTGGAGTTTTACATACCAAAAAAACAAATATGCCAAAAGGAGAAGGGGGAAGGGGCAGGGCACAGCTGGGTGATGCAGTGGATAGAACCCCTGGCCTGGAATCAGGAAGACCTGAGTTCAAATCCAGCCTCAGGCCCATACTAGCTGTGTGAACCTGGACAAGTCACTTACCCCTGTTTGTCTCAGTTTCCTCATCTGTAAAACAGCTGGAGAAAGAAAAGGCAAACCACTCTAATATCTTTGCCAGGAAAACCCCAATGAGTTTGGAATGGGAGGGAGAGGAGTTCAATGGTGTCCTCATCATTCTGGGCTTCACAGAGCAAGAATGAAAGGAAAGTAATAATAGATAATATTTATATAGTACCTTAACATTTGCAAAACTTTACGTGTGGGGCAGCTAGGTGGCGCAGTGGGTAGAGCACTGGCCCTGGATTCAGGAGGACCTGAGTTCAAATCCAGCCTCAGACACTTAACACTTACTAGCTGTGTGACCCTGGGCAAGTCACTTAACCCCAATTACCTCACAAAAAAACCCAAAACTTTACATGTTATGCCATTTAATCCTCACAACTACTCTCTAAGGTAGGTACTATTTAAACCCATTTTGCAGACAAGGAAACTGAAGCTGAGAAAAGCTAAATGACTTGCTCAGGGTCACACAGATAATAAGGATTTGAAGTCAGGTCTTCCTGACCTCAAGTCTAGCACTCTACCCTGTATGCCACCTAGCTGTTAGGAGCAAGGGCAAGGTGCCACTGTGGGCCCTGCAGACCCGAGTTGAAAGCCCAAAGGTGGGGAAAAGAAATAGATGTGTTTGCCTTTTATTCACTAGTGATGCCAACTAAAAGAAGGTCTTGGGGGAGGGGAGACTCTATTGTTCAGTGCCAGACTTCTTTTGAGATCCCAGGCCCTACCAGGTCATCCTTTGGCCTTATTGAGGCAAATCACCATTTCATTTCGATCCTAAATATGTCATTCGAAGTGCTCCAGACTAACAGTTGACCCCAGTTTGGTGTTCATGAGCCATGCCATGCTCTAGTCTAGTCCCTCTCATTTTAATCAGATTGTTAGCAAGCTGGAAGATTTGTGCAAGCACAGTGATGACGCGTTAGAGGTGGGATTAAGGTCTGGTTTTCTGTTGTGTTGCTTAAAATTATCATTGACATCTAATTTAGTTATCTGCAATTAGTTTTTGCCTATTGGAAAGGGAATGATTTTTTTCAAAGCCGAGATGTGAATCATACCAGGTAATTGCAGATAAATAAGGCCTGCTGATGGGAGTGCTCCCAGCTTTTCTGGCTGGCCCTGGTCCATTGGAACATGCAGAGCTGGCACTGCAAATACTTATCTGGGGCTCCAGCTTTCCCAGGAGACCAGTGTGTCTGCACTTCCTTCAGAAGGAGCCCTGTTTCCATGGCACATAGAAAGAAACAAAGCCTCAGTGGTGAGGCATGTGGAACTCCGGGTTGGACAGTAGGGTGGCAACAGGACCAGGAGTCTAACTCAGAGACCTGGGCTTTTTAACTGAGAAGCCTCTGCATCCTGATTCAGTCTCACTCATCTCTCTATCAGTCCAGTTTTAGTTTATGTGCTGCCAATGCAATCACCCTGATTCAGCCTCTAAGCACAGCCTCAGATCTGACCTTTTGGACACAGGGAGGTGGAGAGGGAAGGCCAGTTGGAGAGGAATCTTTAGGGGAGTGAGGAAAACATAGGCAGGGCTGGGGGAGGGGTGCTGGAAGACAGGGTGATTCATTAGAGACCTTGAGCCACATCAGGGTTGGGTTGAAAAGTCAGCGCTCATCTCCAGAGAGTGCTAGTCTTTCCCCAGAAAGGGTGGCCATTTTTAAAAACATCTCCTCCTGCCACAGGTGATGGTGTTGGTGGTGGTTTTTCTCCTTCAGAGGGGTGGAGTGGGGAATGTTGCTTAAACTAAAATGATGATTTTAGGCTACAGATCAGAGCTGAGAAGCAGTTTTCCAAGGGCTTATTTGGACTTAACCCTGACTTTGGTAGGGTAGTGAAACCTCAGGACTGATTTAAGTATCTGTTCTGTGATTCCTTTTTGGCTAGAGACTTGGTGAGATGGTGTCAGAGGAGAATGAATCTTGAATTCATTAGAAATCTGCTCCAGGAAGACCTTGGTCATTGCTGGCAGGCAGAAGGCATGAGCCCCTGTGACTGTCTCTCCAAGACATACAAGTTAGCTAGGGTAGAATTGAGGCAGGAGAGGTATTTGGCTTCAGTGGTGGCCCTTATCAGAAGGAAAAGAGCCAGCCAGGATAAAAAAGGGAATGAGATCAGTTAGAGGCATTTAGCACTCTGAATTTGAAATTGCCCCTTTAGCAGTCAATAATAATAATATTATAGCACTCGAAGGTTTGCAAAGTGCTTTATAAACATCTCATTTTATGTTCACAACAGCCCTGGGAGACAGATGCCATTATTATCTCCATTTTGCAGATGAGGAAACTGAGGCAGTGATTAAGCGACACCTGCCCAGGATCATACAGACAGTAAGTGTATGAGACTGGGTTTAAATTCAGGCCTTCCTGATTCCAGGAAGACAGCTACCTGCTGAAGTGGATAGAGCAGTGGGACTGGAGTCAGGAAGACCTGGGTTCAAACTGGCCCCACATACTGGCTGTTGGATCCTGGGTAGGTGTCACTTAATCACTGTCTGCCTCTCGGGATTGTGAGGACCAGTTGTGAAGTTTGTGAAGCACTTAGTGCAGTTCCTAGCTTCGTAAATGCTTGTTCATTCCCTTCCCTCCAGCTCCAACATTCTATCTGCTGTGCCGCCCAGCTACCCCTTGAAGTTTTATGCCCTCGGCATCTATTTCTTGCCCTTCGTCCTACTTTAATCAAACAGTGTGGTAGATGCTGCTGGGGTTCAGGAACTCATGATGTTGTTAGAGGGGGTGGTGTCCAGCCATAGCCTGAGCTTCTTGTAGATGTAAGGTATCAGGACTTCACACAGGAGCCTCTCTTTGTCGGGAGGCTCATGGACATTGGGCCTAGAGCCCTTGATCTGGCTAGAGGCTGCATCCACCCCCATGGGCCATCAGGACACAAGGTCAGACTCATCCCCTGTGTCAATCACAATGCACTCTCCCTGCCTCCTCCTGGCACCTTTCTCCTCAGACTCTCTGGTCTTACTCCTTTTTGCCTATCTCCTCCTCACCCCACCCAGAGTTTGCCTTCATCTGTTTCTCTCCCAAGCCAGCTGATGATCCTGCTACACAGGTTGTCAGTGACTGGCAGCATGAAGAGTGTGGCCAGTCATCCTGGCCAGTTGCCATCTGGTACCAGTGGTTATAGTGGAAAGGATGGAATCCTATACCTTCTGCTGAGGCCGAATTCTAATCTGTCCTCAGAAACCCCTGAGAAGAACCTATCTGCATCTCCATCTTGACATCAGCCTCTCTGGCTTGAGGGGGCTTTGTATTCATTATCAACTGAAAGTAGATTTTGACTTTTGGTTGGGCAGAGTGGGCCTTCCTCTCTCAGCCAGACTTTCACTACCCTCTCTCTGCCTCCTTGTATGTTCTCTGTCTGAGATGGTTCCTCAGATATTTGTAGGTTGGCAGAAATTGCCTCATGGTCCCCTTTAACACATCTTTGTTGCCTTGCTTGTAGCCAGAAACTCTCCATTCCCTTGTTCTATAGAGGAGCAAAGAAAAACCAGTTTTCATATAGGAAGGGGTCATGGCATAGAATAAAGTTAAGGGTCCCTTGAGTGTCTGGTCTTTGCTCAGATCATTTGCTATTTTCTCTGATAGCTGAGGCAGGGATCAGGGACAGAAAGAAATTTGGGGGTCCCCAAGTACCTGATATTTGCTCAAATCAACTGTTAGTTAATTGCTGAGCCTCCTTCAGTTTCTTCTGAGAAAGCCGAATGGAATAGCTGGACTCTGAGATGATGGGGGTGGGCTACTAGGAAGGGCATGGAGCAGAGAAAGGATTGGAAATGTGGTGGCTGAAAAGAAATTGATTCACATACTCTCCCCTTTTCTATGTACCCTCTCCCCATCACTCCCACTCCCACCAACAGATTGCCAACATCTTTTCCTTTCCTGCCGAATCTTGGTAGCCTTTCTTCTGACTAGCTGGGAAATGGGTATATCCACCAATCAGCGTACCTCTTCCTGGCCTGCTAAAAGTAAAGCAGAGTCATCTCTTTCTTACTCTTCTTGTGACACTTAGAAGGCTAGGAGGTGGTAGGAATACCCAGCCCTACACATGAAGTTCTCTTCTGTGTAGCTCCTACAGGTAGCACTCACCAAGCAGAGATGAGATGATAAAGACAGAGCCCAGGGAATGAATGCCCTCTTGAGATTCTAACCAAGAGTGGGCCTGACATTGACATACTCTCTAGTGGTTAAGTATTGGCCTGTTTGGGGATCCTTACCCCTAAAGACCAGGTAGATGGAGAAGAAAGTTCAGAGGTAGATAATTAAACATTGAGCATGTCAGTGTCATGGGGTGGTGCTCTGTCTCTCCTGTCCCAGTGGCCCCTATCTCTGTCCATCTCCCAGAATTTTACATATTTGGCCAAGTTGGCTCAATTCTAGAAATCTTCATTAAGATCTTGTTTGTGCCCAGAGCATCATACAGTTCCACTGTGACTTTTGAGTAGCAGATGAAAAGCAGGTGGCCCCTGTCTGGCTTTGCTCAGCACCCATCGTCAAGCAGTGTAGCACTTCCTGAAGAGATTATCAAGGGGCTGAAACAGTTGGCTGCAGCAAGCTTTCCTGCCTTCTTAGTGGCTAGCTCATGCCCCCTTCCAAAATAGGACTTCATTAAACCAATGGTTTCCATCCGCTTCCCTATATGAAAAATCAGGGAACGAGTATAAAAGGGAAAACTCTAGAATGGGGGCCTTCTTTTGGGGCCTTTAGGGGTCCTGGTGGGCAGTTGGGGAGGCCCTGAGGAGGCCTTGCCTTCTGCTTATCTGATCCCCCACATCATCCATCACCCTCTCCTTTACTTTGTAGTGTTACAGAGATTTGGCCCTGGTTAGTCGGGATGGCATGAACATTGTCCTCAACAAGATCAATCAAATCCTTATGGAGAAGTATTTGAAGCTGCAAGATACCTGCCGTACCCAGGTGAGGCTGAGGGGGAGAGCCAGAAAGAGAGGCCCAAGAGGATCCTTTGTGGGGACTTGGGGAGGGAGTTGGGAGGGCCCAGCCCTTGCCTCGATGAACCTAAATGCTGATGTGCCTCAAGATCAGCTTCATTCCCATCTTTTCAGGTTTCACTCCCCCAATGATCACTTTCTCTTTCTTACAGTTGGTGTGGTTGGTCCGGGAATTGGTGAAAAGTGGAGTTTTAGGAGCTGATGGTGTTTGTATGACATTCATGAAGCAGATTGCAGGTGAGTCTTTGTGGGGAACTGAAAGTGAGGAGATGAAAATGATGAGGAAGTCCCTGGAGAATCATTAGCCACTTTCCTTGTGATTACTGGCATCTCTTTGGAACTATATGGCAGTAAGGGCCTGGTTTAAAATCTCAGGGGAGGGGGCAGCTAGGTGGCACAGTGGATAAAGCACTGGCCCTGGATTCAGGAGGACCTGAGTTCAAATCTGCCCTCAGACACTTGACACTTACTAGCTGTGTGACCCTGGGCAAGTCACTTAACCCTCATTGCCCCGCAAAAAAAAAAAATCTCAGGGGCGTTCCTAAAGTTAGTTTCTCCCTCAGCTTCCCTTCCTCTGTCCTGTTCTAGGCCCCAAAGGACACTTCTTGTCCACTCAAGTCAACCATTACTCCAGGGTTTCTTGGTAGCCAAGACCAGGAAAATAGGGAGAGCAGAGGAACGTATTCCCACCCCCATGTTCCTGTCCCTCCTGTCTACCAGTTGTGACGTCTGATGGGGGCTGGTCAACAAAGGGACATAGCATGTCTCCATGGCACAAAACAGACCTTGACATTTAGGTTTATATATTGTTGTCAGTATCTGTGCCATCTGTCCCAGCTGCCCAGGCACTAGGCAGGGCAAACCATGTAGGCACTGTGTTTGGAAAGGTCTGCTTTTGTCATTCACCCATCTTCCCTGGGATGCACAGGCAGGCGAGCTGTGCAAAGTTACACTTTTAGATGATCCTGTCGTTTCCCCCATTTTGACTTGTGTGCTTCCTATGGAGTCTTTTCTGATGCTGGGATGCCTGATGGATGCTTTGGGTGTTTTCTGGGTTCCTTGACTTATGTCAGCACAAAACTTTTTGAACACTGAATACTTTTTTGGTTTTGGTTGGGGGGTAAGGGGGGGGTCGTGACAAGGCATATAGCATCATTGTGATGGATTGTTCTGTCTTATCTTCTGGTACCATTTCCTTTCTTGGGACCCTCAATCTCTGCCCATCAGCCTCAGGATTTTAGCCTGGTTTTTTCTGCATGCTTATCCTGCCCCAAGAAATGAAGTGAATACCCACTAGAATGGACATTAGAAAGCACATTGTAGCTCGGAGTGAGGCTAGACACAGGACTTGGGACACCTGAATCCTGTTTCCTCGTCAGCAGACATATTCTATTAGTTCCTGACCTGTTTCCCACCTCGACTCTTACCCAAACTCAAGCTCCTCGATGCTTTTTCAACAACTAGATTCATTCCATTGTACCCTGAATAGGAAAGTCTGGTTTCCAGGAGGATCCAGTCCCTCCTTGGTTGGCTCTCGGGCTAGTCAGAGTGGAGGGAGAAACAGCATCTTAATTCTGGCACTCGCGAAGGAAGTTGCAGGATGGGGATTCTGGGATGTAGGGGAAGAGGTAAAGGAGCTGAGTCACAGTCTTGATGTCTGGCTCTCCATTTTCTCTCTTCTGGGTGATCAGGTGGAGATGTGACTGCGAAAAACATTTGGCTGGCGGAAAGTGTCCTGGAGATCCTGACAGAGCAGAGGTAGGGTGAGGAAGTGGGGGGTGTCCTTGACAGTGGAGGGTGAGGGGCCAAGGCTTTTGCTGGATTAAGATGGGCTGGAGAAAAGGGAGAGAACAAGACACACACTGGCTGTGGAGGCCGGTGATTGATGGGGCTGCAGGGAGCAGCCAAAACACCCCCAAGCCCAGAGAAAACCAGTTTAATCTGATAAGGGTTTATTTTTGGTCCAAACCTCCTTGGAATGTTTATCTTTAGATGGGAGGGACAGGGAATTCAGTTGGGTGCCAGCCAGCCATGGCACCCAGGCCTAGCAGGTACCGAGACCATGGCCTCTATAGCAGCATGCAAGATGTTAGGGAGTAAAAGAGAGCCCCTCTCTGAGCCCCCCTCACCTGCCCAGAATCAGCTGTGACCCTGGACAGGAACTTTGAAGGCTGCCTGATCCGTGCGGTCTCTGTGACGAGCAGGCAGGTCACCTGACCCATGGGGGGCCAGGCCGCTCTTGATGCCATGAGCTGCAGAGAAGGTGCCGGGCTGTGTCGGCAGAGGGAGTTTCTTTCTCTGAGAGTCGTTTTCTTTACCCGTGCCGTCAGGTCTGGTGCCTTTTCTTCTCCTTGTTTGAAAGGTTCCAGATCCCAGTGGATTTAGGAAGCCCTTGTCAGGAGAAGACACAAGAGCGGAAGGCCAGAAATATGTGTTTGTCCCCGTTGCCGACCCCTTGTATTTATACACACGGCTCAGTTCCTGGAGTCGGAGGTCAGCTCCCTGGCTTCTGCTTCCTGAGCTGTGTGTGGAAGCCATGATAGCGAAGGTTTAAAAGGAGGGAGCTGGAAGGACAAAGGCCTTTTATGTCCTCCTTCCCTTAGGTGTCCATTCTCCGTGCTGTCTGGGAGACCAAGGCTCCCCCAATAATGCCGGAGCTCATTCACCGGGATCTCTAACAGCCAGCAGGTTCTACTTAGGCCGTACAGTTGCCTGCCTCAGGCCTGCAGGGCAGCGCCACCTAGTGCCCAGACTTGGTGCAGTTGGCACCTTGGGTCACCTCTGGCTGGGCCACTGAGCAGAGCCCTGGGCAACCCTGACTAGTTCTCTGTCTGGGTCTCTCCTCACCCCTTCTTTCTGGTGGCTGTGTCTTTGGTTCTGGTATAATAGACTTTCTTCTCTGATGTCCTTGACTCACAAATTATGTAGATCACGGGGCTTACATAAAAACATCAGACCATTGTCCAGTGTGCTCACCCTCCCTATTTCCCTTCCAAGATTTGTTGAGGCTGTGGTATCAGAGGTGACAGTTACGAGGAACGGGTGCCCCGGTGTCATTTGCTGCTGCTTATATTCTTCAGGAAACAACCAAAGCAGTTCCAATATATTTCTCTGCTATCAGGATGTTGCTTGCCCAGATTAAACTCTTCTTTGTCCTATATTCTGACAGGGTCACTAGATTTTTTTTTTTCCATTTTCTTGTATTGGGATTTAAGAGAGTTAGGGGATAAGGTCCCATACAGAGAGTCTTCAATAAGCAGTTAAGAGGAGTTAGATGGATCTTAACATTTTCTGTCTGGCCCTTCTGTGCAAGAATTCCCCCGTCCTCCCTTTTCCCTACTCCTCAGTGTACCAGCAGACAGCCAATTTCATCACCCCTTCTCCCCAGGGAAATGCCCTGACTCCTGGGAAAGTTAGGGCAAGTGACTCACACAGTGCCTGGGGGATGGGATCGATGGCCTTTGTGATCTAGAGCAAGAACTGCTTGAGACAGGGATGATGGATGAGGGCACCAGACTGGCATGGCATGTTCAGGAACAAGGGGCACTGTCTAGCTTCCAGGGAAGTGCCAGGATGGAAGGCATGGCTGAGGAGCCTGGGGGCCACTGCAGCTTCTCCTAGTAGTGGTTGATTTTAGCCACAGAGTCATGGAGTTATGGAGGGAATCAGGTGGGAATCTCTAAGTGGGATTGACACTGTCTTTGTTTCACCCCACACTACTTTGCTCTGGATTCCTCCTGCTTTTGGGTTCTAAGCACATGGCTACCTTTCCACAGAGCAGAGGAGCCCTCAAGCTCAGTGCTCTATGGAAAGAGTCCCAGGAGCACCTCATTCTATTGAGCCCCCACCCACCCCCACCTGGGGGGGACTATTCCTCTGTCCTCGCCCACACTCATGTCAGGCACCTCCATTCTTGCCCTCAGCAACCCAGTCAGCTGTGGATAGAGGGCCCAACTAGAGAAATATAATGGGGGAAACATAGAAGACACGGTCTTGGCCCTTGAGAAATGTGTAATCTAGTTTGGGAGGCATGAAGACAACTTAGAAAACCAACATCCAGCTATAAAATAATAGTTATGGGCTAAGGAGACCCAATCTTCATCCAGCACTTCCCTTCTTCATTGGGTACCAGACAGAGTGAATCAGGAAGGCCCAGTCACTGTGTGTAGGGAGTTGTGAAAGTGCCTGGCAGTGCTGATTTAGGGGAACACCCTGGGAACCAGCTTGCCCCACTGGAACTGTATTCAGGAGTGTGGGCAGTTCTGAAGCGGGGGCAGAAGTGTCATTGGCCTTCCTGCCTCCCTGCAGAGAGTGGGTGCTAAAGAGCAGCATTCTTATTGCCATGGCGGTATACACCTACCTGAGGCTCATTGTGGACCACCACAGCACAGCACAGCTCCAGGCTCTTAGGCAAAAGGAGGTGGACTTCTGCATCTCCCTGCTCCGGGAGCGGGTAAGAGAGGGCTGCTGGCCTAGGGAAAGGTATCTGCACACACAGGCACACCCACACCTCCTCCCCCCCCCCCCCCCCCCCCCCCGCCAACCTTCAGCCCATCTACAGGAAAAGGGAGAAGGAGCTGGCTCCAGAAGGGTGGGCTTAATGGGGAATCTGTCCTGAGGGAAAGTGGGGAAGGACCTTTTCAGGAGCCAGGGCCCTCTGAGCCTCAGGCCCAAAGCCTGACTCTTCCATAGAAGAGTTCAGGAGCCCAGATCCAGGATCCAGCTTTAATAGCCCCCCTTCCTCTTTCCTTCCCTGAAACATGCTGTGCCTTCTTCCCTCTAGCAGGTAAACAATCTGTTCTCTCCCCCACCCCTTTTTCCCTTTCCCCCAAGTTCATGGACTGCTTCATGATTGGCCGGGACCTGGTGCGCCTACTGCAGAACGTTGCTAGGATACCAGAGTTTGAGCTGCTATGGAAAGATATTGTCCATAACCCTCAAGCCTTGAGCCCCCAGTTCACAGGTAAATAGCAATTGGGAAACACTCTCAGTGAGAGATGGAGAGGTTAAGGAACCCATTGGTGAGAAAGTGGAGGTTGGGGTGGGGTGGGATAGGGAAGTGATGAGGTCGATGGGTGGGGGAATGCTGATAGGCAGGTGGGCAACAGAATAGTCAAGTCTCTTTTGAAGGCCAGCCAAGTTGTAGAAGAACAATTCACATGGATGGGGAAAGGAGGGTGGGGGGACACTCCTCCTAATCTAAGGCCCTAGAGGTACTAGTTGCTAATTTTGCCAAGGGAAAAGATAGGGCAGAGAACTGTGATTACTCCTTTCCCAGCAAGTCTTTGGCTCGGGAGGTGAGCTGCTGGCTTGTTCCCAGATTCCTTCTCTGGCCAGCAGGGGAGTTTGGAGGTCAGCACGTGAGGCTGAGTCAGTGGAGGGGCTTGTCTTGGCAAGGCCCTTAAGGGGAGGAGGCCCCCTCGCTTTCAGCAATATTGTCTCCAATCCCAGGGGCCCAGCCTGCCCAGCAATCTCTGGGGGAAGGAAGAAACTCTGTTTGCTTCTCCCAGATCAGGCATGGACCTAGCCTTGTCCCCTTCCCCTTCTAGTCTCCAGGGTCCCATTTTACTCCCTGAGCAATAGAAAGAGCCAAATACGGCTTAGACTTTAGTTGATAATGTCCTTCTCCCCTATCTAATATTAGGCCAGTATTCTGAGACCTAGGAAATCATAAGAGGCACGGGCACCAGTACAGACCAAATAAATCCTTACTCCTAAATGTTCAGTGCTATTAGACCTGCACTGGGAGCTGACCCTCCAAGAGGAAAAATGGAGTTGTCTGATCTCCTTCACTTTCTGACCTCCCCACAAGGCCTCAGACTTGGCTATGGAAGGGCTAGAGAGAAAAAAATGCAAATTTATGTTTGGGGAAGTTTCTTTACAGTGCTTGGAGATCTATAGATGTTGGCCAAGCTCCTCCCAAATCCATGTTCCTGACTTCCCTTCTCCAGCCCCCCTTCCCCTCTCCCCTTTCTCCTCCTTGGCCCTGTAGAATGTGCTGATTTGCTTCACCCAAAGAGAGCCAGCCCCCAGTAGCCTTTGTTTGGAAACAGAAATGGGGGTGCAGTATGACTGGGAGAATCCTTCTAAGGGAGCCCAGAGTGCTTCCACAGTCCCTTGGCTGCTTTCTCTGGGGCCCTGGCCCACACAGGCCACTTTTCCTTCCCTTCCCTTGAGTCCTCAGGGCTGTGTTTGCTTCCCTTGGTACAGGTGTCCTCCAGCTCCTCCAGTCGAGAACATCCAGAAAGTTCCTGGCCTGCCGCCTCACTCCAGACATGGAGACCAAACTCCTCTTCATGACATCCCGGGTATGTTGGACTGTTCTGGGAGAGGCCCTGGCCCACCCCGCCCTTTTCTATGAGGCAGCTGGCAGGCTCTGGCATGGTTTGGAATGTGGGGCTCAGAGGTCCTGGCCCGGGGGGGGGGGGGGTCGGTCCCCTGGGGAAGAGGTGGCAAGGCCTCTTGGATTGCCTGCATGAATGTGAATTCTCGAGAGGAATTCCACAGAGGTGTAGCCAATCCTAGTGATTGAAGTCATCCAGAGACCCTCTTTTTCTTCCTCATCCTCCCTTCCACTTTCTCACATCCTCCCTTTTCCCCTTTCGATGGGAAGCAAGAAGAGAGAACTGTGCGGTTTTTATGCACCATTTAAGGTGTGAGGTGTTGGGGGGCGGGGGTGATTGACAGATTTACCCATCACTTGGAGGAAACCATAGCTATTTGGACACTCTTCATAATCATCCGTACAGCACTGTACTCAACACAGGATGAAGAAAATCTTGGCCACTGTTGGCCAGGCCCTGGGATCCCTTAGTATGTTCAGTGTTGATACAGGCAAAGCAAAGAAAAGCTGGCCTAGGGGGCAGCTAGAAAGAAAGACAAGCTGGCCTAGTGTTAAGTGGATGCCCCGAGGTCAATTGCAAAGCCTTATACACACAATTTCATTTGATCCTCACAACTATCCTGAGATGGAGATCGTGCAAATGCTCTTAGCCTTATTTTATAGATGAGGGAACTGAGGCCCAGAGAAGTTGCACGACTTTCCCAAGATCACCCACAAAATCTGAATTGGAGGGTATTTCGGTGCACACTCACCTAGTTCCTTCCTGAAGAGAAGTCACCTGCTGGGCTGCCCCCTCCCAAGTCTTCCTCTCTGTCCTCTTCCTCATTAAGGCTCCTCAGGCTTTTTGCTGCTCTAATCCCTTTTCCTAGGGAGCCCTTCAGCTACTTGAACACAGAGTCCTCCCCTCCCTCCCAAGTGTTCTCTTTCAGGCTAAACATTCCCGGTTCCCACAGTTGATCTTCATATGTTATCTCCAATCCCACCACTGTGACAGAGATAGGACCCAAACTCAGTGCCTTTGGCAAACTCCAGTGATCGATTTTGTGCTCTGTGCTGCCCAGACAGTGCTTCATCATATGGTAATAAATGAAGTGGCAGGTCAAAGGCAAGGAAGGATAAGGACATCATTGGTGTTTAGAGTAACTAGAAGCCTTCCAGGTGTAACTCATTCATCCCAAAAGGAGGAACAGTTTGATGAATTCAAAAGGTGTAGCCAGAGAGTTGTTGGAGCAGGCCCTGAGCATATCCCTACTCAGTCTGCCTATGCTCACCCCGTGAACTTTGCTCTGCGCTGCACATCCCAGTTTCCTCTTTTCCCTCCCTAGGTACGGTTTGGCCAACAAAAGCGATATCAGGATTGGTTCCAGCGGCAATATCTGTCCACCCCAGACAGCCAGTCTCTGCGCTGTGATCTTATTCGCTACATCTGTGGGGTGGTGCACCCATCCAATGAAGTGCTGAGCTCCGATATCTTGCCTCGTTGGGCCATCATCGGCTGGCTCCTGACCACATGCACGGTGAGGACCTTGGTGGGGGATGGAATTGGGATGGGATAGCCAAGGTTGGTAAAGGTGAGTATCCCAGACTCATTGACCTTTGTGTTCCAGAGTCCTCAGCTCACTGGCCAAAGTGTCCCATAGCTTTTTGGTTTGGTTTGGTTTGGTTTGGTTTTGGTTTTGGTTTTGGTTTTTTGTCTTTTTGGCAGGGCAGTAAGGGTTAAGTGACTTGCCCAGGGTCACACAACTAGTAAGTGTCAAGTGTCTGAGTTCAGATTTGAACTCAGGTCCTCCTGAATCCAGGGCCAGTGCTTTATCCACTGTGCCACCTAGCTGCCCCCATCCCATAGCTTTTTAAGCTTCATGTGTCAGTCTTGGTTCCTTTGACCCCTCCACTGCCCTTTGGTCTTCTTCACCCTGTCTCCTCCTTTTAACCTACTCCTGTTCACTCCCTCCAGATTCTTCCTCTTTGTTCTGTTCCTTTGACCCTGTTCCACATCATTTCTTAGGTTGTCTCTGTCATTCTGTTGGGCCTTCCAGTCTCTGATCCCTCGAGCTTTTATCCCCAGGCTCATTCCTTTACCTCTGTCACTGAATATTTGCTTGCCTTCATCCTTTTCAGATACAATTGGGAGTATAATGTCCCAGCTTCCCCTTCTGTCATTATCTCACAGTCCCTCCTGAGGATTTTTTGAGTAGTCTGACTTTCTCAGGTTGAGTTCCCTTATTCACTTAATGCATGTTCCCTAAGGCTTCCTCCTGTATCTGATGCAGGGGTCTCTTTTCTCCAGGCCTCTTAGAGTCTTAGCCCCTGTTCTTATCTCTGCTCTCCTCTCCCTCTCCTCAAGCACAAGCTGGCCCCAGTGAGAGCCATCTCCTTCCCAGCATCCTCCCTGAGTCTCTCGATATTAGGATAGGATCGTGCTGATCTTGTTGCTACTCTCCCGTCCACACTGGCCCTTTTTGACAATACCTCCCCATGTCCTTCTTGAAGAGTGGTCATTTCTCTTGGTCAACCCTTCCCAAAGGCAACTCCACTTGGGAACAGGAACTGGGAGGTGTAGAACATGACCGGGAGAATCCATGGAAGGAAGCACAAAGTGTACCCACAGCCCTGGGGGAGCTCTGAGGTCCAGCTGCTCCTCCTGTCACTGCTGAGGCGCGGCTGGAGAAGCAGGGCCAGGCGAGCTTGCTCCCTGAGGCACCAAGAGCCCACAGAAACCCATGTATCCCTGAATGGGTGCCCACACACGCATGCAGGGACTCCCTTCTGTGTCTTCATGTCCTGGGATGTGGGCCCTGACCCTGGACATCCTGTTCCCTTACTGGAGGTGGGGAGAAGAGGGAGTCAGGCTTCCCCCCATTCCTTCTTTCCTCCAGTCCAATGTTGCTGCCTCCAATGCCAAACTGGCTCTGTTTTACGACTGGCTCTTCTTTAGTCCAGACAAGGATAGCATCATGAATATAGGTATGTGCCATGTATAGCATGCATTGGGGGTGGGGAAGATCAATAGCTTATCTAAGAACTGTCCCCAGCTCCTTATCGCCTTGCCCGTGACCCACCGTGAAGGCCTTTGATCAGGCTGAATAATATACCCTGCCTGCCTGCCTGCCTTCCTCCCTCCTCCGTCTCTCCAAAACAGCCTTGGACCTCAGTCCTAGGTCAGGAGAGGAAAGAGCCAAAAATAACCTTCCTGCTCCCATCCCACACCGTTTCAACTCCAATGCTAGGAAGAGGGGTGGGAACTGGGCTGAAGTTTGAGAAACTGTGGGGGACTTGGGACCTGCCTTTGGCAAACTTCAGTTCCTCAGATGGTAGGCATTAGGTTGAAAATTTTAACCCAGAGTTTTGCTGTCTCTTCTTGGGGAGAGAGCAGCAGGCACTGACATGGGGCTGTGGGATTGGGGTCCTTTTCCCCCTGACTCTAGAACCAGCCATTCTGGTCATGCATCACTCCATGAAGCCCCACCCAGCCATCACTGCCACACTCCTGGACTTCATGTGCCGGGTAAGCAAGTGGTTCTCCACTCTTCCCCCTTCCATGAGGAGGAGAGAGAAAACATTCTCGCCCTTCTGATCCTCTCTCTCCCAGGGTCCCCTTAGCTCAGGCAAGGAGGGATGAATAAGCCCTCTCCCCAAACATGAACTCCTCACACAAATGTCCTCATGTTCCCCAAGATGAAGGGGCTGAGAACAGAGCTCCTCTAGCAAGTCCCAATTGCTTCTAAAGGGAGCTTCCCCATTCTGACTTCTTGGTCACTGACAGCTGGACCAGGAGCCTCCTTGACTTTGCACAGCCAGAATCCCCAGTAATCCAGAAAGTTAAAACTTGTAAAATGTGGACCAGCCATAACGGCCCCTAAATAGAACAGAAGGGAACCCTGGCTGAGTACTCTGTCCCATTCTCTTGGGGGGCATGGGCAGAACTGGAAAAGGATCCATGACAGTCCTGTACTTAAGTTCTTTCCACTCTATTCTTTCTAACTAGATCATTCCCAACTTCTATCCCCCACTGGAAGGCCATGTCCGACAGGGTGTCTTCTCTTCTCTCAATCACATTGTGGAGAAGCGAGTCCTGGCGTAAGAGACTTGGTGACAGAATTGGGAGTTGGTCTGGGGAGGACAGTCACTCTTCTCTAACTCGAGTCACCCACAGGATGGAATCACACTGTGGGCAGGTTGAGGACATGCCCTTGCTTCCAAAGCCCTGTAAAGGAAGGGCCAATAGCTGTCTTGCACCATCCTGGAACGGTGTAGACAGTAGGGGCCACTGGGCCCATCACCTGCTCCCTTCTCCCTTTCTGGGTATCAGGGTGCACCCACCCACCCCCTTGGCCAAGACCTAGATCCCCCGGGTTGTAGTCATTGCCACCAAGTTCTAGACAGACCTTGTTTTATCCTGACAGTTTAATGTGTGGTTTGGGGATATTTTTGTCTGTCTGTTGTATTTTGGGGTGGATAAAGAGCCATCTTGACCCACTCACCTTGCCTCCTGCCCCATCAGGCACTTGGCGCCCCTGTTTGATAACCCTAAGCTGGATAAGGAGCTTCGTGCCATGCTGAGAGAGAAGTTTCCTGAGTTTTGCAGCTCACCCTCCCCACCTGTGGAAGGTATGGCCGACCCTGCAGGCCCTGCCCTCACCCTCTCAACCCCTAACAGAGAAAAGCCAGATTATCGAGATTTCTCTCCTAGAGATATTCTTCTTCCACCCACCTTTCCCCACCCCCCCCCAATCTCCATCCATCTTGCTGTTTTGCTTTCTTTAGTCTCCTCTTTCTGTTTACTTTGTTTCTGTATCCCCTAGTCTTTTCCCTGCTGAACCTCTGTCCATTTTATGTGCACATTTTCCCTCATTAAGGGTTGAAGTGTGTCTGTGTCCACTCATTTCTGCTTGTTTTCCCTTCCTCCCTGACCCTGGCAGCAGGAACATGGCCCCCCACGGGGAGTCTGCACAGCCTGATGTCAGGCTCAGTCAGGGGGCATGTTGTCCCTGCCCTGAGTCTTTTTGGGTGAAGGCTTACACTAAAGAAGCGTGCCCAGACTCTCTCATCTGTTTTATGCTTCCTCAATCCTTACTCTTAAGGGCCACCCAGCAAAACCTGATCCGGACACCTAAATATCATGTTCTATGCTTGCCTTTTTCCTGGCAAAATCTCTTGTCACCCACCTTGACTTGTGTTGTCTGCCTATGGGCCCTGATGGGATCGATAAAATCAAGTATCTTCTCAAGGAGAGAATGGCAGCCTGCTCGATCAGAACAGACCAGCCCTTCTATTGACCCTGATGAGTTGTGGAAGTCAGGGAGCCCATTAGGGTCTCCAGAGAGCCTTAAAGACTCTTGAGGTACTTTTTGTTTCCTACCCCCAAGTTAAAATTGAAGAGCCGGTTTCCATGGAGATGGATAATCACATGTCAGACAAGGATGACAATTGCTATGACAATGCCGAAGCAGCCTTCAGTGATGATGAGGAGGACCTCAACAGCAAAGGTGAGCTTACGATGTTTGCTCTTCTTCATCCAGAACTGGTCATTGGGAACAACCATGCCGACTGTCCCATGACTATTCCTGTTATTACCCAGGAGCCCATCGTGCCAGGCAGCGTGCTGGGCTCTGAAGAGAGGGGGGAGAAAGAGGAGACGTGGTTCCCAGTGAGAACATTTAGAGGAGGCAGAGTCCCCAGGCAGAGTTCAGGAGCCTTCACGAGTGTGGACTCCTATATTCCCAGCCTCTCCTATGTACTAGGTGCTGGGCATACAGAGACAGCCTGGCCTCAAGTGGTTTACATTCTATTGGAAGGAAATAACATGTCCCTTGAAAATGAAGGACAAAAAATGAACACAGTAAATTCTGGGAGGGGAGTATTAGCAGAGGGGGTGGGGAGGGGAGACATCAGGCCAGATACCTTGGAAGGAGCTGGTCAGAGCTTTAAAGGAAACTTGGGATTCTACCAGGTGGATGGGCTTCATTTCAGGGCAGAGGCCTAAATGGAAAGTGGCTTCTGTGGATCCGCAGGAAGGCCAGTTTGGCTGGAGTGTGATGTGTGAGGAGGGGGTGTGCAGAGGGACCAGAAGGGTGGGCCGAGGGGTTGAAAGCCAAACTGGAGGTGAGAGGGAGCCACTGGTGGTGCTTGAGCAGGCGAGGGATCTGGAGCTGGGATCAGGAATGGTCTGGAGAGGGAAGACAGGAGGAAGGGAGATCACTCAGATAATCACAGAAGGATAGAGTTTTAACTGAGGACAGGTAATGGGCAGGATGGAAGTCAGGAGGTCATTGTCTCTGGGGTTTCCCTTCCCCCTTTGTGGATAGTACTTGGCTTCTTGAAGGATAAGTGACTTTTTCCACCACCAGGCAAGAAGAGAGAATTTCGCTTCCACCCCATCAAGGAGACAGTTGTGGAGGAGCCAATTGACATCACCCCTTACCTGGATCAGTTGGATGAGTCTCTGAAGGACAAAGTGCTCCTCCTGCAGAAGGGGAGGTAGGTGACTCTCAGGGCTCCCATAGGTGGTGACTCAGGAGGCAGACTTCAGCCAAGGGTGTGTGTGTCATGGTGGAGAGCGTGAGAGGGATGCCCGAACCCCATTGGCAGTACCATCTTCAGTCTTTGGGAGTGACAGTCACTAGGCTTTCCCTTCCTTCACAGAAGGAAGCCTGTATGACTGACTGCACTGACAGGGGCTGTGGGTCATAGCTCTCCCTCACCCCTGGCCCTCTGCTCCCCAGCTTCTGTATAGAAAGCTACTTTGGCTTCTGTGTGCATCTATGTATATGTATTTTTCTGTGTTCTCCTTCCTTCTATCTCTCCTGTCCCTGGGGCTTCCTCTACTATAGTGACACAGAGGCCCAGTGTGAAGTTATGCAGGAGATCGTGGACCAAGTCCTGGAGGTGAGTAGTGACTACCATCCCCCAGGGGACTGCAGCCCTCCTTCTAGGCCTAGCAGACCTCTCAAAGCCCTCACACTCCTGTCCCCCCTGACTATATTGTTCTGTTCCTTTTGAGGCCAGGGGCTATAGTCAATAGCCACCAGTGCCATTCCAGGGCTGTGGAGTGAGTTTGAGGGGCCCTGTGTCTGTTGTGACGCTTTCCTGCCTTGTTTCTCCCTCAGGAAGACTTTGACTCGGAGCAGCTGTCTGTGCTGGCCTCCTGCCTCCAAGAGCTGTTCAAGGCCCACTTCCGAGGAGAGGTGCTGCCTGAGGAGGTCACTGAAGAGTAAGTCGGTCCATCCATATACAAGAAGTGTTCCTTCCCCCTGGGTGTGTGAAGGCATCTGAATCTGACCAGAAGCATTCTCACTGTGCAATTGAGATGAAAACGTCTTGGGTCTGCAGCCGAGCTGTTTCATCAGAAAACATTTGTTAATACTAAGTGCCTACTCTATGCTCAGCACAGCATTTAGGGGGAAACACCAAAGCAAGTTCCAGTGTTCCTAGCCCGATCTTTGGTGGGGGAAGCTGGCACAGCCTAGAAAAACAGCCATTTGAGCCCAGCATCAGCAGTTCTGCCTTTGGCTCCCACCCTTAAGTATCTTTGCTTTGAAGGACTGTAATGGTATCTTTCTTAGTGGCCCCTTGATGAGTTCTCCCCTCCCTGATGAGTCAGATTCCAGGAGGAAAGAGAAGAAATTCCCTCACAGTCTGCCGTTGTTGGCTTGGAGGAGGGAGGGGCAAGTGGGACGTTCTAATCCTCCTTGACTCCCCACACATTCTCTGACCCCTAATCCCACCACTGTAGGTCTCTGGAAGAATCAGTGGGGAAGCCCCTTTACCTAATATTTAGGTAAGTTTCTAGTTCTTGGGGGACCCTCCCCCTGTCTATCTCCCATTTCCTCACCCCACCATAGCACTTCTTGGCCAGATGGGCTCTTGCCTCAGCACTGAAGTGATGAGATCCTTGTGGGGAGGGAGTGAGGAATGGGACAGAAGGGAATTCCCATGTTCCCCCTGAAGAAGAAGACCTCCCAGGAGACCCTTGGCTAAGGGTTCTTCACCACATACCTGCTACCCCCTCCCACAGGAACTTGTGCCAGATGCAGGAGGATAACAGCAGCTTCTCTCTGCTCCTGGATCTCCTGTCTGAGCTCTACCAGAAACAGCCCAAGATTGGCTACCACCTGCTCTACTACCTGAGGGCCAGGTGTGTGGGAAGAAACCACCTGGAGGAGCTTCACTGCCCCCCCAACACCTTCATGGTCCAGATCCCTGTTGTTTGTCTTTCTCCTGTGTCTTGCACTAGCGTCTCATAACCTAGAAGGGAACAGTGGTGCGTGGGAGGAGGGTAGGAGACTAGAGAACTCTGACTTGAGCCCTGTTTCCCCTCTCCTTGACCCTGGTCAATCAGTCTTATGATTGTCTTCCAAGGTCCATCCTGGGCACTAACCGGGGGAAGATACAGGGGTGGGGACTCACTTGCTGTCCCTTGGCAGCTTCCAGGCTGGAAAAGGGAGGCCGGGCATAGGCATAAGACAGATAAAAGTACATTAATATTGTGCCTATCAAGGGCTTCAATGCAGAGGGGACTGAGCAGGGGTGGGAAAGCTTTGAGGGAGGGAAGAGTGCACCAGGCCATTGGTGGGTGATTTTTCTGGCCAGCTGGATCAGGAATGACTGGGGCTCTGAGGTATGGTCTTGGCAAGGGTCACGTGGCTCAATCCCCTTTGGTTTTATAGTAAAGCGGCTGCAGGGAAGATGAATCTTTATGAGTCCTTTGCCCAGGCCACACAGTTGGGTGACCTTCATACCTGCCTGATGATGGACATGAAGGCCTGTCAAGAGGATGATGTTAGGCTGCTGTGCCACCTCACTCCTTCCATCTACACAGAGGTACCCGCTACTAGCCCCCATGGCCCAGAACCACCAAAGTCGGGGGATTCAGGCCTCTCGGCTCTCCTTTTTAGTTTTTCTGCCCATTTCTTATCCCTCTACTCTCCTAAAGGACTACACACAGCTCCACTCTCTTCTCCCCTACATTTCCTCAGAGTGCTGCCACATGTATCCCCATCCTCAGCCATCCTCCATCAGTACAGCTCTCTCCGCTACCAGTAGGCACAGGAGGAGGAGCAATAGTGTCATGGGTTACCAGTGATAGAAGAATACTGGACTCAGGGTTCGCATCTGCCGATCTAGAGTCAGTTTATACCCATAAGCTTGTGTGCTTTTCTTTGACCTTGCCTGCGACTCACCCCTGGATCCCATCCCATCACCCGCCTTCCAGCCCCCGGAGTGGACAGAGCTGCCAATCCATGAGTTATGAGCCTCGATGTAGGAGTTACATTTTTCCAGCACACTTCCATTGGCTGAGTGCCCCCAGTAGGCTAGAAAGCCTCTGGGCTCATACAGAGTCTTGGGGAACTAGGAGATGGGAGAAAGGATTGGTTCTTGGTGAAAGTTCCCTGGAACAGGGAAAAGGGCATAGGGTGTGGGGACAACTAGGGGAATAATAAGCTCAGCCAAGAAGAAGGGTGGAGAGGAATCCAGAGACACAAATGGATCACACCCTTCTTCCAGATTCTCTGTAGAAGACTAACTTGTTAGAAGAGTCCTTGCCCACCCTGTTCTGACTCCCTCCCCACTTCCTTCCCTGGTCTGGAAATGAAGGGAAAACAGGGTCAGAATTTGAATTCCCTTGGCCTCCATCTCTGGCTCCCGAAGCTAGCAGTTCCTCTTTCCCCAAGGTAGGCACAGAAAGAGCCCGAGTCATGGTATGGTAGTCTTTCTCCCACCCCCTGAGCAGGGGCTTCACGGCTCACTCACCTGGCCTCTCCTTCCTCACAGTGATTCCAGCGGTCTAGCTTGCCATGAGCTCACCATCATTGGGAACATTTATACCAGAAAGAATGGGAGAGGGCACATTTCTGGGCACGTGACTGACTCTTCTTTTTTTTTTCTTTTTCCCAGTTTCCAGATGAAACCTTGAGGAGCGGGGAGCTCCTCAACATGATTGTGGCTGTGATTGACTCGGCCCAAGTAAGTGTGGTGTTCCTGACTCTCTTGGAGTGAAATGCTAGGCTTCCCCTTCTCTCTAGCTCTCAAGGCACGTTCAGACAGATGTGTGCTCCTGCACGTGTGCACACACCAGCTTTTCCCCTCCCCATGGGAGTGCTAATAGGAGGACTCCTGCGTGGAGGCTTCTAAGAACAGAGCCCACAGGAGGTGATGAGGACGGAGCTAACAGAGTCTCAACAGCACCCTCCCCTTTGAGCATCATCTGACATCCCCATCCTATCTCTGTTAGTGAAGGATGTTAGCACCATTTGGGGGCTTGTGTCTCTCTCAGTTGGGGTTAGATTAGAGAAAGTTATCACTCTCTGCGCCCAAGGCCACAAAGAGGCACAGTGGTGTCCAGGATATTTGGACTGATACTTTTAGCTAGCCCCTCCTGGGGCATTCTTCCCTTTGTCCCTGACACCCACTGACCATTCTGTCCACCCAACACTGTATCATCCTACTCTTCTACACTGGCCCAGAAATGAACCAAGATGAGCCATAGATAGTTCCAAGAGTTGGGTTCCCCAAGGGTGAGCTCCCCATTACCATTAATGGGGCTGTTTATGGGTCATGTTTCACAAGCAATATGTTTTCCACACCCTCAATGGGTGGCCACACTTGGTCAAAACAAGGGGACATTACTATAAAAGAAGACTTCTTCCTTCTCTCGGCCACATACTTGGTGGTATAATGATGTCACCCACCCAATTCTGCTGTTCTAAGAGGGTGATTGTTGGAAGGAAGACAGAGATAGCAAGAGGGGCTCCCAGAAACAATCCCTTTCTCCCCAGTCCCCCACCTTTCCCCAAATGGGCTTTCTAATAAATACATTGCTCTACCACATTTCAGGTCACCTTTTCGTATACCACTTATTCATACTTCCTTTGCTCTGGGCTCCTAGCCTCCCCTCCCCTCCCCTCCCCAGCAAGCCTGATGTTAACGATGCCCTTTATCTCTCCCGCCAACCCCTCCCTACCCAGCTGCAGGAATTGGTCTGCCATGTGATGATGGGAAACCTGGTCATGTTTCGAAAGGACTCTGTCCTCAATATTCTCAGTAAGTGCCCACACCTGCCGAGGGTCTGTGGGGGCAAGAATCGAGGCTGGGGCGAGATGGCGGCTCCTGCTCATACTCAGATCTTGGGAAGGGAGTGGAGAGAAGTGGGATGGGGCACCTACTCATGCCTAGCCTTGCCATTGGGTCTGCTTGGGAAGAGCTGGGGAAGTCAAAGTTTGAGGGAGTGCAAGCAGTTTAACATGACCGTGAGCTTAGTCTCTCCAGTTAGTGGATCGTAACCTTATAACCAAAGGGGTGGAAACCAATCAGTCTCTCTGTCTGTCTGTCTGTCTGTCTGTCTCTCTCTCTCTCTCTCTCTCTCTCTCTCTCTCTCTCTCACACACACACACACACACACACACACACACACACACACACACTCTTCTACCTCTCTCCAGTCCAGAGCCTAGACTGGGAAACCTTTGAGCAGTACTGTGCCTGGCAGCTCTTCTTGGCTCACAACATCCCCTTGGAGACCATCATCCCCATTCTGCAGCATCTCAAATATAAGGGTGAGTCCAGGGGGATAGACTAGAGCCTGAGGAGAAGAAAGTGGGAGCCGAACAGTACAGACTTGTCCTTGGGGCCACTTACCAGGGCTGGGGATGGGGCTCCCTCCTGCCCCCTACAGTCAGTTCCAAATCCCCCATGACTTTTCAGGTGACTCAGTGGTTGTCAATAGAGGCCAAGAGCCCAAGGGGACATATTTGAAAAGGGAATGTGGTCAAATAGAGGAAGTTTGGGGTTTTTCCATTCTAAGAACTCCCCTACTTTTTCCTGGTTACTACTGTTGGACTCACTCAGTTTGCGATGGATGGATTCCTCCCTGTTACCCACCCTTTCCAGCCTGTCTCCAGTTCTTTTATCAATATCTAACTTTTCTTCCACAGAACACCCTGAGGCGCTATCCTGCCTGCTGCTTCAGCTCAGGAGAGAGAAGTGAGTTTCCTGCTCCCCAAACTTCATTCTCTATCTAGATCTCTAAGATACCTATCCAAGGAAAAAGGGATTGAGAATTTTTTTCATCCATATGTTGGGAATAATATGGGGAACAGTAGTTAAAAATGTGGGGGGCGGGGTTCCTATTCAGTTCTTTTGCCATGTTTACTTCATTTGTTAGGGGTGACTGTTTTTTTTCTCCCCCTCCCCCAAAATGGCTTATAAACAGGCACATTCCCCTGGGACTCTGGTTTCCTCTCTTCTCTAGTCCCCTGCCTACCAGAGGCTGCCCTGGGAGGTGGAGACCGGACATCCCTGTTTCCTGCTACCACAGCAGTTCTAATCATTGGTGGCTTCCCCTCTCTCTGTCTCCCTGCCATATGCCTATTCCAAGGGGAAGAAGGGTCAGAATGAAGTGTCATTCTACATCATTGCCTCCTGTGCGCGCACATGTGCTCTTGCGCATGCTCTTGCTCTCTCAAGCTCTAGCTCTCTCTCCCCCCCCCCCCTTCTCTTTCCCTCTCTCCCTCCCTCCCAAATACCTGTACAACTACCCACACCCAGCAGGAGGGAAGGGGTCTGCTCACGATGCTCACCTCAGGTCATGGAGGCCTCCTAACGAGCCTCAGACCACCACCTCAGGAGCCAGATAAAGGGGGCAGTGTCTATAATCGGCATTTCCTTCCTTCCACCTTCTCTTTCCTCTACACAGAGTGAAGAGATGGTACAGAGTTCTGAAGGAAATGGCTTCAGGTGGAGAATTGGGGGGTTATTCTGCACCCTTCCCCCAGCCTACTTCCTTAATGTAGCAGGCAGTCAGACTCCAGAGAAGGCACTGGGGGTTCCTGTCTGTCCACGTGTTATCCTAGCCTTGACCTTCCTGCCACAGTCAGTCGTTCATTTAGGAAAGGCTGTCTTGTGCCCTGTGCTGAGTCTCCTCTACCTCCCGCTGTGGTGACTAGGAATCTGAGTGCTACACAGGGCTGCTCCCACAGCAGAGCAGAGCATAGGAATGAGAAAGTGTGCTTCCCACTGCCCTGTGCCTTGGGGGCAAGGTTCTTCACCTTTCTGGGGTTGTTTTGTCTTGTTTTTTCGTGGGGCAATGAGGGTTAAGTGACTTGCCCAGGGTCATACAGCTAGTAAGTATCAAGTGTCTGAGGCTGGATTTGAACTCAGGTCCTTCTGAATCCAGGGCTGGTACTTTATCTACTGTGCCACCTAGCTGCCCTCCACCTTTCTGAACTGTAGAATAAAGGGTTGGATTAGATGGTCTCAAAGGTCCCTTCCAACACGCAGATCCTTGGAAGCCATAATTATTGTTTTACCAATGAGAAAGTCCCAGCATGGCCTGTTCAGGGTCACACAGCTGGCCAATCTAAGGCCATGGCTTCTGACTCCCACATCCAGCAGAGGTGTAGGAATGAGCCAGGGCTTCCTACGATTGTCTTTTGACACCCCCGCCTCTCCCCGGCCCTGCCGGCCTCCCTCAGGCCCAGTGAGGAGATGGTGAAGATGGTCCTGAGTCGGCCTTGCCACCCAGATGACCAGTTCACCACCAGCATCCTCAGACACTGGTGCATCAAGCATGACGAGCTGCTCGCAGAACACATCAAGTCCCTGCTTATCAAGAACAACAGCCTTCCCCGAAAGAGGCAGAGGTAGGTAGAGGCAAAGGCAGGTGGAGGCAAAGGCTTGGAGGACCAGTCCCCTGCTCACTGAGAGGGTCCCAGAAATGTCCAGCCCAGACTGTTAACCCCGACTTTCCCAGGCCAGCACGCTGGCCTTATCTCACTCCCTCCAGACTCGGTCATGGAACCATGCCCTGCCTCAGTGCCCAGCACGGTACCACCCTGAACACATCTATAGCATGACTTTCAAGGGTTTTTCCAGCTGTAAATTCAGCTATGAAACCTATAGAGAATTCCCTTCTTTCCCACCACCCCATCCTGGTTTGTGGGTGACCTCTAGTGGTCTGAAGTCACATGGCATACAGATCCCAGTTCCCTTCCCCAAAGGAGCCTGATACCCTGGTAGACCTGGGCTTCAGCTGCACAGGGCATTACAAGCCTGTTTACAGCTTTTAAGGCAGAGATTCTCCCAGAAGCAGTTACCCAGCTCCTAGTCTCTTCCTATGATGGACTGACTTTCTGTCTCATTGCTGCTCCACCTCCTAGCTTGAGAAGCTCTAGCAGCAAGCTGGCCCAGCTGACCCTGGAGCAGATCCTGGAGCATTTGGATAACCTACGTCTCAATCTGACCAACACCAAACAGAACTGTACGCTGATCATCTTGACCTTTACTCACCCCTGGGCTCTTGGATTCCTCCCAAGCTTCACCTTGGAGACCCTAGAATCCACAGGGCTGCCTTGTGTAGCACACCCCCATGTCACCCTTCCTGGCCCCTCACCTCTAGGCTGGATCTCAGGCAGGGAGAAAGGGGTGTTCCTCCTCAGAAGTCAGGCATTTGGTCCGGGTTGGGAAGAACATAATGTCTTTTGGACTATGTCTGCAGGTTTGCCTCTGACGGATTGTTCCTCTTTTCTTATATCTCTCATTGTCTACCCCTTGCAGTTTTCAGCCAGACCCCAATCCTGCAGGCTCTCCAGCATGTTCAGGCGAGCTGTGACGAGGCCCACAAGATGAAGTAAGGCTCCTTACTCTTTGGTGGGGAAGAGGTGTGGGTGCGAGGAGTGCTGGGCAGGAGAATATGTCAATGAGCCAGGGATCAAGACAGCTGGGAGGGAGATGAGGGAGGAAAGAATCAGCAAGGGGCTGGGGAGGGATACAGAGGCAATACTGAGAGCAGTGTAGGTAGGCCCTCGAGACTGGAACCTCCCAGACTCCCCCCACCCCAGCCTTGGAGTTGAGTCCTTCATCCCCCTGCCAGGTTCAGTGACCTCTTCTCTTTGGCTGAGGAATACGAGGACTCCACCAAGCCTCCCAAGAGCCGTCGAAAGGCCGCCCTGGCCAGCCCCCGAAGCCGGAAAAACGCTACCCAGCCCCCCAACGCAGAGGAGGAGTCGGGCTCCAGCAGTGCCTCGGTGAGATGCAGCGGGGTCAGTGGCCTCTGACCAGGGCAAAGGGGGTGAGCACACAATGGGTACAGCCAGGTGCTGGTGGTGTCCAGCCTCACGAAACGTCCCTCCTCCCCCTGGCCCTTTGCATTGTTTTCTAGGAGGAAGAGGACACGAAACCCAAGCCTACCAAGAGGAAAAGGAAGGGATCATCTGCAGTGGGCTCAGACAGCGACTGAGGCCTGCCTGCCCTTCCGTCCCCCATCCCCCAGGACTCACTAGGGCTGCCCTCCCCCTTTTCCCTGCTGGAGAGTCAAAGGTTAATAGGAGCGTGAGGGAGTCAGTTCTTAGCTGCCCTCTCCCCAGTTTTCACATTGGGGGGAAGGGGAGGGAGAGCTTTTTGATCTAGTTCAGCCCAAACAGCTGCTGCCCCTTGCTTCCCTGCAGAGCCTGCCCTCCCCTCAGGGCAGTAGCAACCCCTTCTATCCCACCTCCCCCCAGGGCCTCCAGAATGGGCATCCGGCCCTCCTACATGGACACCTGGGTCCCTGCTGAGGCCATAATCCACTCAAATCAATGATATGTTGTGAGAGTCCCCAGCTTCCTGCAAGGCTGTTTTAGCAGAGAAAAAGTGACTGCCTAAAGACAGAAGACCAAAATGGAGAGTTTTGAGTGTTCCCCTTTTCAAGCATGTTGTGCTAGAGGCAGGCAGATCTTCCTACTCTTGTGTCTGAATGAAATGAGTATTTCCTCTGTGAATGTGGCCGCCCTGGAGCACCAAACGCTGTGTCCTGGCCCCTAAAGACTCCCAGGCTTTGTCAGCTTTGGGGAGAACCCTGGGGGTGCCACACTCTCAGCTCTCCCGGAGGTCCCTGGGAGCCTGGAGGAAGGGGCCTGAGGGAGAGGCTTCAGGGCTTGGCTGAGCTAGCAGTCCCTCAGCCAGCTAGTGTGAGGCAGGCTGCCACAAGGGGAAAGGCCTGAAGAATGTAGAGGCTTCTGTGTGTGTGTTGCCCTACCCGGGGCCTAACTAAGGAGCCTCTGGAAGGACTGGGGGGAAATGGTCCCCTTTCCTCACTGGGTCCTCTCTGTCCCTCCTCCCTCTCCCTCGGCCAGAGACATTAGTGTTTTTAAAGGTGTTTTTAAATGACAATAAAACCAATGGGAACCTGTTTTGTACAAAAGCCGATGACCCCACCTGCCCTTGGCCCCTGCCAGAGGCCTGCTTTCTTGTCCACTCTTGCCCTAAGTTATCTGGGATGCTCTGGCTCAGTGACCTGAGCTGATGTGCTACTAGGTGGTTCTAGTCCATGCTCTTATTTCTTCCTGTCAGCTTCATTCTTTCCACTCCCTTTTCTGTCCCATCTCTTTCCTCTTCTCCCCACTTCCTCAGGGCTTTTGTTACACACTCATCCCAAGGGTAGCCAAGTGTACGCACCACGGGGTGCTATTGATGCTAGGCCTGTGACATGTATACTCAGAAGTCTCGTGTTCTAAACATGCTGTTGGGGTGTTGACTTTTGGGCCTTCCTAATATGCTGTCGACCCTATCCTTAGATTTCAGGTCTCTTCCACCTGGGATTCCCTTTTCCTGAACTAATGGGGTAAATTCTCCAGCTCTGGGTCATTTCTCCTATTTCAGAGATTGGAACAGTGACCTGCTTGGCGCATCTGGAGATGTGCCATGCCTCTACTCCCTTTTCTAAATCTACAGAAACAACTCCGTTTCCTTACACTAACCATGGGTGATGATGCCTTTGGGCATCACCAAGCACAGAAATAAAATGCCTTTGGGCCACTTTTAAGTCATTCTACATTGACCAACAGCTATGTCCTGGAAACCTATGAAAATGTGGGCTGACTTTGAAACCCCTTCCAAAGACTGTTCTTTTCCTTGAAAAGCTACCTCGCCTCAGGCCTCTTCTCCTTCCCCAGTTTCCTCTGCCCCAATTAGAACAGTGATGGAAACCACCCACTGCTTTGCCCCAGTTAGGATTTTATTCTCGCTGCTGGGAGGGAGGGGCACCAGACTAGCCTGAACAGTAATCCCTCCTTTTAGCTCCCAGCTCACCACCACCTTTCCCCTACTTACTGATCTGAGGCTCCACCCGGCCTAGGGGCTGCAGATGTTGGCAGCTGGGAGGAGCCTGGCTACAAAGCTGGGATTTGTAGGAGTCAGCGTCGGAAAGGAGGGGGATCCCCCGCGCTGGGGGAAGGGTCCGAAATGGATCAAAATTTGTGTGTGGCTAGCATAATCCTCAAGGGAGTGGTGGGGGGACCCTAAGAAGATACCTTAACTCCAAACCTCAGATGCCCAGTCCCTTCTGAGAAGGGAAATTCCCCAAAGCCGGGGCGTCACCTGGAATAGGGTTGCTGACTATTTAGAATTTAGGTTGGGGAAGGGGACAGGATTGCCCAGACCCCGAGAAGGAGGCACGCCCTGGGCGGAGCGTAGAAAGGGGAGGTGGGCGGGGAGTGCTTCACCATCCCCCATCCTCTCCTTCCCTGGTCTAGCTCCTTGTCACTCGGCAGTGTTGAGGAACTGGTACAGGGTAGGGTAGGGAGGTGGGAGGAAAGGGGCGTGTGCCAGTCCTGGCGCGCTTTCGGGCAGGGGCAGGAGTGGTATAGCTCTCGCGCATTCCCAACTTTTCGGTGAGGGGTTGGGGCAGGGCGAGCTATAAAGGAGCGGACTGAGGAGGAACACCATGGCTGCGCTCCTGCTGCTACCCCTGCTGCTGCTGCCGCTATTTCTGCTGAAGCTGCTCCGGTGGCCCTGGCTCCGCTGGCTCATAGCGGATTTGGCCTTTACTGTGCGCGCCCTGCGATGCAAGCGGGCCCTGCAAGCCAGAGCGGCCGCCGCCGCTGCAGCGGACCCGAGGGGGCCCGAGGGCGGCTGCAGCCTGGCCTGGCGCCTCTCGCAGCTGTTCCGGGAGTGTCCTGGGCGCACCTTCCTCATTCACCAAGGCAGGCACTACAGTTACGCGCAGGCGGAGCGCGAGAGTAACCGAGTTGCGCGTGCCTTTTTGCGAGTGAGGGGCTGGAAAGAGGACCCTAACCTGGACGGAGGGGACGGGATGGGGGCTACTGAGAAAGGTGCAAGGTACGCAAGTGGCGCAGGGGACGCGGTAAGAAGCGAAGCTGAGCATGCACCGAGCAAAGGCGACGAAGCTGTCTCCGAAGGAGGGGATTGGGCCCCACTGGAGTCTGGGTCGGTGGTGGCATTGCTGCTCCCTGCCACCCCTGAGTTCTTGTGGCTCTGGTTCGGACTCGCTAAAGCGGGGCTGCAGGCCGCCTTTGTGCCCACCGCCCTGCGTCGGGGCCCCCTACTGCACTGTCTCCGGAGTTGTGGCGCTCGCGCCCTAGTTGTGGCGCCAGGTGAGCGCGGTTGTAAGTGGGCGTGGCACTACCTGGGGGTTCCGAGCTGGACTGGGAGTAGACTTTATGGTTCGGAAAGAGAAGCAGCGGTACCCACCGCATTCGGAGGGGGCGGGGCTGCGTGTCTCTGGAATTCGGAAGGGGCGGGGCTGTCCCACGGCTTCCTAAAAAGGAGCTAGAACCGGGATCTGTCCTAACTTATTGCCTCTTTCCACCTACACCTGGGACAGTACAAGAGGACCTAGTACGGAACAGTTTGAAAAGAGTGAGAATCAGGAGGCTTGAGCTGTAGGCTAAAGCTCTGCCTTTGATTGGCGGTGAGACTAAACAAATCACTTCATCCCTCTCGGCCTCGATTTCCTCACCTGGAAAAAATAAGAGGCTGGGCCGGATGACCTGTAGAGTCCGTTATTGTTCCCTTCAATCTCCCCAAACAGAGTTCCTGGAATCCCTGGAGCCTGACCTGTCAGATCTGAAAGACTTGCAGCTAAAATTATGGGTTGCAGGCCCTGGACCCCACCCTGAGGGCTTCAGCGATCTTCTGGCTGAGGCCGCTACGGAAGGGGACGGGCCGCTGCCTGGGTACTTGTCAGCTCCCAGAAATATTCTGGACACTTGTCTGTACATCTTCACCTCTGGAACGACTGGTGAGGCCCCCAGTCCCATTCCTCACTGCTGCATCCTGACTTGCAGGGGCGGGATGCTGAGAGCTGGGGAAGGAGAAAAGTTGCTGCAAGATCTCACCTTCCCTAACTCTCCAAAGCAACCTTCCTGAGAACAGCTTGTCTTTCCCCGTCTTTGTCCTGGCTGAGTCTTTTCCCTCCCCACACCCACCCCCCAAAGTGGGTTTTTCCTTTTGTTTCTTTGTGCCTTCCCAAAAGTACTTGTACTTCAGGATAAACAGTGGCCCTGGTGACAGAAGACCTGGGGTCAGTCCCTGCTTAGTAACCATGTGACATTGGCAAGTCACTTAAATTTGGCTTCAGTTACCTCATCTACAAAAGAACTAGTTGAACTAGTCAGTCCTGGGGCTCTTAGATCTAGTATTCTCATGGGCTTTCCCTCACCCTCCTTGCTGTTGATGTTCCTAGGCCTTGCTCTTTATGCCAGAAAGGTCAAGCACTCAGACTCTCCTTGTGATTTCTCCCCTTCAGGGCTCCCCAAGGCTGCTCGAATCAGTCATTTGAAGGTGCTGCAGTGCCAGGGGTTCTACCAGCTGTGTGATGTCCACCAAAACGATGTGATCTACCTCACCCTCCCACTCTATCATATGTCAGGCTCTCTGCTGAGCATCGTTGGCTGCCTGGGCATTGGTCTGTTACTCAGTTTTTCCCCTTCCTCCCTTACTGATACCCCACCATTCAGTACACCGCCAACCTGGGTGCTGGTCAGGGGAGGTGAGGAAGAACCTAGGGGGGCGGCGGCCATAGAGTCTGTGACCTTAGGAAACACTGATAGGGAAGGCAGAACCATACCCCTAGGACACAGGCTGAGAGCCAAAGGCTTACCAGCTAGACAGCTCTTTTAGAGCTCCCAGCTAAGGAAGTAGGGAGGAATGAGGAGCCATGGACCAGAGAGGAGAGGAGAGTCTGGAAACATTTTCCAGAGGAGAGAAGCTTGGGCAGAATTGAGAAGGGATGGGCTTTGTGGGAGGAGAGGAGGGGGAAAGCTTGTAGGAAAGTTCAGATGCAGGGTGGGAAGGAGGAAAGATTGTTGGCTGGAGTTGTGACTGAGGTAGAAGACTGCCCTTGACTGATAAGATTAAGTGAAGGTGAAAAAACATGAAAAAAATAAAAAAGATTTAGTGAAGAACAGGCTTCATTGATGTCTTCCACAGTGTTCTTTTTCCAGGAATCCCACTGCCCGCTGGGCACTGGGAGCACCTGGACAGTAGTGTCCAGGGAGGAAAGGAGTGAACTGGGATATTGGAAGTGGGGTCCTTTTGGAATAAGTTCGGCTTTCAGGGTGGGTATGGGTGACAGAAGGAAACAAGAATCCCAATTTCTTAGTGCAACTTTCTCCCTGGACTAGGGGCCACTGTGGTACTGAAGACCAAGTTCTCTGCTAGCCAGTTCTGGGAAGACTGTCGGGAGCATGGAGTGACAGTGTTCCAGTACATTGGAGAATTGTGTCGATACCTTGTCAACCAGCCACCGGTACTGAGGGGCATTGCAGACCCTTGAGACCTGGCCAGGGTGGGGGTGGGGGCATCTTTCTGGTTATAGAGAATAAGGGTATAGAGACACCACAGGTCTGGAATATGAATAGAGATTGGGTAGAAAAAGGAGGTCTGGTGGTGGGGAGAAGAGGTATCAGAAGTCCTAGATGGAAGGGTAAGAGTAGGAAGGCTCTGGATTTGGGGTACTTAATAGTATTGTGTTGGGGGTACATAGTCAGGATAAAGGCCAATGGTATTTACTCTCTTTCCTTTGCCTGTTGCAGAGTGAAGGGGAACGTAACCATGGGGTACGCCTGGCAGTGGGCAGTGGGCTGCGACCAGATATCTGGGACCGTTTTGTGAAGCGATTTGGGCCCCTACGGGTCCTGGAGACATATGGTCTAACGGAGGGCAATGTAGCCACGTTCAACTACATTGGATACCCAGGGGCTGTGGGGAGGTCATCCTGGCTCTACAAGGTGAGGAGGGGGCGCTATACAGGCCTCTTGGTTGGGGAGAAGGGGAAATACTGTGGGGAGGATGTAGGAAGAAGCGGGAGAATGTCTTCTGGAGGGCTTCTATTCCAACTTGTCTGTCATCCCTTCCCCCTAGCGATTTTCACCCTTCTCCTTGATTCGCTATGATGTGGCTTCAGGGGAACCAGTACGGGATGACCAGGGGCTCTGTGTCCCTGTGCCTACTGGTGAGCCCTAGGGAGCTGGGGAAGGAAGTAGTGGGGTTGGAAGCAGGATGAGGAACCTTGGGGTCTGTTGGGTAACCACCATGCCTGACCCCCGTGACCTCCCCAGGTGAGGCAGGGCTGATGGTGGCTCCAGTGAACCAGGGAGCCCCATTTCTAGGATACGCAGGGAGCCCTGAGCTGGCACAGGGGAAGCTGTTGCAGAATGTCTTCTGTCCTGGAGATGTGTTTTTTAACACTGGGGATTTGCTGGTCTGTGATGCCCATGGCTTCCTACACTTCCATGACCGCACTGGGGACACTTTCAGGTATCTGACTTGTACAGCCCCTGACCTCTAGTCCAACCCTACTCTTAAACCTCAAATCCTTAAACCATAACCTGAAAATCCCCTAATCCCTGGGCCTCTTGACCTATGAATTCCTGTAATATTCTAGTGCCTTAACCTTTGACCCCTGGTTGTTTAATCTACCTTCTTATTCTCTGATAAGCTTCCTTCAGACCTTGAATGTCTGTTTCTCTGTTCTTTGATAGGTGGAAAGGGGAAAATGTGGCCACAACTGAAGTGGCTAAGGTTCTAGGAGCACTAGATTTTCTGCAGGACGTGAATGTCTATGGAGTCACTGTCCCAGGTGTGCGGCGGGGAATGGAGGGCAGAGTATATCTGGAACCCCAAATTATGAATTCCAAGTATTGTGAGAGTTAAAGAAAGGCCATGTATTTAGAGTAGGACATAAGTAGTTCCTACTAAATGATGTGGCTCACCCTACTGCCTCTCCCATCCACGCAGGGCATGAAGGAAGAGCAGGCATGGCTGCCTTGGTTCTACGCCCACACCACACCTTGGACCTCAGCAGACTCTATGCCCACATAGCTGAGTTTCTGCCGCCCTATGCTCAGCCTCGATTTCTTCGGGTCCAGGTACTAGTTCTCCCTCTGCTCTTCCAGCACTCCCCTCAAAGGTCCTAGTTCCCATGAAAGGATTCTATCTCATCTCACAGAACTGAGAAGAATGTTCTGCCACTCCTCTCACCTTTCTTCTCTCAGCCTTCTCTTGTTACCCCCAAATCAACAGACAGATGCTGGTTCCTACATCTTCCTGTCTCTTTGTACGTAGCACTGTATGACCTTCCCTCGTTCGCGCCTCTCCCCATACCTAAACCGTTCTTCCTGAACCCCAAATCTGGGTATACAGAATCCAGCTCCTGGCTGAGTTGTCATAATTCTACAAATATTTATTAAGTTTCTGCTGTGTACAAGCGCTGATCGACAAACATGCAGAATTAGCTAGCACAGGGTGCCCAGCCTCATGGCGCTTAGTCTGGGGAATTATCAACTCATAGATAGCTTGTTTATAGATAGCTATTTCTCTTCCAGGAGTCTTTGGACACCACAGAGACCTTCAAACAGCAGAAGGTTCGACTGGCAAGGGAGGGCTTCAACCCAAGCACAGTGCAAATGCCACTTCATGTACTGGACCAGACAGCAGGTGCCTATGTACCCCTCACACCTGCCCGGTATGATGCCCTCTTGGCTGGACAAGTCCGTATCTGAATGCCCTGCTACACAGGCAGATGTGAAGAGGGGGCAGAGGAGGGAATGGGAAGGGGGACAGGGCCTTGGGGGTGTGGTTTTTTACATTGGGTTTTTAATCAGTATTTTGTAATAAATGGAGTTGAAAATTGATCTACTGTCTTTGTGTCTCCATACATAATAGTGTTATAGAAATGAAAGGTAGACTGGATTTCTAGATTACCCAATTCAACCCCATCATGTTAAAAATGAAACTTAAAGGGGGCAGCTAGATGGCACAGTGGTTAAAGTGCTGGCCCTGGATTCAGGAGTACCTGAGTTCAAATCCAGCCTCAAATACCTGACACTTAGTAGCCGTGTGACCCTGGACAAGTCACTTAACCCCCATTGCCCTAAAAACAAAAAAAGAAACTTAAACCCAATGAGAGTAAATAATTTACTTGAGGTCACACAGCTAGCAAAAACAGAACCAAGATTCAAATTTAGGTATTCTGGTCCCTCATCCAGGGCTTTTAAAAAATTTTAATGTTTTATTGATGCTTTTTGATTTTACATCAGCCACCCCAACCTCTCTACTGATCAGATTTGTTTCAGTTATCTCCATTCTCTAGAATTAATGTTGGTTTTTACAATTATTTTATAATTATTCAGTTTGACTTTCTTTTTAGTGATCTTTTCTGATTCTCCTCATTTTTTAATCCTATTAACTTCATGACCCTGTGCCCCATACTGTCCATGAGGTTTTCTTGGCAAAGATACTGGAATGATTTGGCATTCCCTTCTCCAGTGGATTAAGGCAAACAGAAGTTAAGTGACTTGCCTAGGGTTACAATCCAGACTTGTGAACTCAGGTCTTCTCACTCCAGGCCCAATGCTCTATTCACTAAGGCATCTAGTTGCCCCTCTGCTTGGTTTACTCTTTGTCCCCCATTTCTCTGAATTCTTCCATCATCATTCCTTACTGCACAATAATATTCCCTTCATTCATAGACCACTTTCTTTAGTCAGTCTTCAGCTGTTGCAGCATTCATTCATTCACTCACTTTCTTTTTTTTTTCTTTTTTTTGTTTTTGTTTGGGTTTTTTTGCAGAGCAATGAGGGTTAAGTGACTTGCCCAGGGTCACACAGCTAGTGTCAAATGTCTGGGGCTGGATTTGAACTCAGGTCCTCCTGAATCCAGAGCTAGTGCTTTATCCACTGTGCCGCATAGCTGCCCCCACTCACTTTCTTTGTTGTTGCAGCCACAATCCAATGCTTTTCCTACTTTACAACATGCCCTGTTGTTTGTCTGTCTCTGGTATGCACATATCTTCCCTTCCAGTAACCCCCCAATTCACTTCTGCCTAGCTTTAACCACAAGAACAGGGATCCATTTCCAAGTGATTACAGATGAATCCTGAAGACACTATTTACTAGAGCTCAACACTGATGACCCCAAGTGACTCATCTCATAACTCCTAGTGATTACTTATCTGGGTACATTCCTTTGTCCCACTCCTTCACTGAAGGTGGGAAATTCTCTGCTCTCAGGATTATGGGGGAAACCTTATTTCTGGGGATGTGTGAAAACCTGGAGGAAATGGCCCAAGGGAAAGGGACATCAAACTGCTGCCCCCCGGTGGCCACATATAGAAATAACTCCAGGGAAAGTGTCAATGAAGGAGTAGGACACAGTGGGATCTTAGACCCTGAGTAAAAGAATTTATTAAAAAATTAACTTTTAAAACTTTGAACGTAACCACAAACAAACATTTCAAGGCACAAAGAAAAACAGGGAATGAGTTATTGTGGGATGAAAAACGGAACTTATGTGATTTTTTCTTTAAATATAGTACCATGGAAAGAAATGTGGTGCTGTAGCCAGACCACCTGGGTGCAAATTCTACCACTGAATTATTAGCTGTGTGACCGTAGGTGCGGCGCCACCTCCCAGACCTCCTAAAGTTTTGTCATCTGGAAAATAAAGGTGTTGGATGACATGGTCACCAAGATCCCTTCTACTTCTGTGATTTTATTAAGTTTAACATAGGAGTAACAAATTGTGTCCATTTGTCTTGCCGAAGCACTTTTTTTCTTCTGTGCATTTAAAAAATGTTTTATTGATGCATTTTTCATGTTTATCACTACCTACTTATCTACTTCCTTTGTCAGGCACCCAGAGCAGAGTCTTCCCTTGTAACAAATATGTACGGTCAAGTCAGGAGAGAGAGAGAGAGAGAGAGAGAGAGAGAGAGAGAGAGAGAGAGAGAGAGAGAGAGAGAGAGAGAGAGAGGGAAAGAGAAGGAAAGGAAAAGGAAGGAAAGAAGGAAGAAAGAAGAAAAAAACAACCCTACATTAGCTGTTCATATCTGAGAATGCATGTCTGATTCTGTAATGTCTAGTCCATTACTGCTCTGCCAACAGATGGGTGGTATGTTTCATTAGTCTTTTGAAATTATGATTGGATGATGCTTTGGCTAGAATTCTGAGTTCCTTCAAAGCTATTTCCCCTCACGTTATTATTGCGGTCATCACGTAAATTGTTCTAATTCTACTCATGTCACTCTGCATCATGATGTTCATAAAACTTTTTCCTTATTTCTTTAAATCCACCATATTCATAATTTCTCATAACACAATACAATGCCATTACAAGCATATACTACAATTTGGGGTTTTTTATTTAGTTTTTAACACACTTAAAAAAAATTTTGAGTTCCATATTCTCTCTCCCTTCTGCCCCTCCCCCACTGACTGAGAAAGCAAGCAATATGATATCAATTATACATGTGAAGTCATGCAAAACATATTTCTATATTAACCATATTGCCAAAAAAAAAGTGAAAAAAGTATGCTTCAATCTGCACTCAGAGTTCCTTAGATCTCTCTCTCCAGAGGCATGTTCATTATGGGTCCTTTAGAATTGTCTTAGATCACTGTATGCATCAGAGTAGCTTGAGTCTTTTCCTAGTCGATCACCTTACAATATTACTCTTACTGTATATACTAAAATTTGTGATGGAGATCTATTTTGTTTGTCATTCTTTGCTACAACAAAAAACTGCTGCTATAAATATTCTTGTATATGTACATATTTTTCCTCTGTCTTTGACCTTCTTGGCATACGTGATTAATAGTTATACCAATAAGTCAAAAGATTTGTACAGTTTAGTGATTTTTGAGGTATAATTCCAAATTGTTTTCCAGAATGGTTAAACCAGTTCAAACTTACAACAATGTATTGATGTGCCCTGTCCTCCCTCAACTTCTCCCACGATGGCTATTTTCCTCTTTTGTCAACTTTATCAATCTGATGGGCATAAGCTATCTTATTTTTAATTTATCTTATTAGCAATTTGAAGTTTATATATATATGTATGTATGTGTGTATATATATATGAATATATATACATATATATACATACATACATATATATATATATATGATTGCCAAAAGCTTGCATTTCTTTGTTGGAGTGAAGGTGTTTGGGTTTTTTTACAAACCCTCTTTAATCTGACTCAAAACCCCAAAGAACCAGTAAGGAAGAGGTGAAAGGTGGGAAGCCACTCAGCTAGAGACCATTCCCCCCACACCCAACAAGTGACACCCAGTATGCATCCATTTAGATCAGAGGTTAAACAGTTCCCACAGGTCCCCAGAGTTAGGTTTTGACTGCCATCCCTATGATGAGATAGACAGAAGGGAAACACTCCAACTTCTGATCCCCCACACACATGAGGACCCAAATAGGACTTTCCTATCCAAGACTCTGGGGGGACCTGGAGTCAGAAAAACTCATTTTCCTAAATTCAAATCTGGCCTCAGACACTTACTAGCTGTATGACCCTGGACAATTCACTTGCCTCTGTTTGCCTCAGTTCCTCATCTGCAAAATGAGTTGGAGAAGGAAATGAGAAGGAAACAGCTCCAGTATCTTTGACAAGAAAACTCCAAATGGGGCACTCAAAGTCGGGCACAAGTGAATAATAACAACAAATCCAAGAATCTGAAACAGAGCTTAAAACTACCTGCCTCCTTCCTTCCTGGGAGGGATGTAACCCTCTTAGATTTATCAACATGTTGGTCACCAACCTGTAGCTTTGTGTCTGTAAGTTGTTTCTCAGTTGTGTCTGCCTCCCCAGGAGCCAGGTTGTTCCTATACATTCCCTACCCTTAGCTCCCAATTTTCCAGTACAATCTATTTCCTCCCTGTCTAAATCCTCCTGTCTCCTTCCTCTCTCCCATTCCCTCCAAAACCTTTACTTTGAACTTTATCAAATATGAAATCATTTTTGGTATTCGAAGTCCTCAATAGCCCGGCCCCCTCCCACCTTTCAAGTCTGCTTACACTCTTCCATTCTTATCTCCTGGCTCAGCTTGTTTCTACTGGCTAAATCCTGTACCTGGAATTCTTTCCTTTCTCATCTCTGTCTCTTGGCCTCTCTGGCTTCCTTCAAGTTCCAGCTAAAATCCCACTTTCTACAAGAAGCCTTTCCCCATCCTTACCAATGCTAGTGTTGTCCTTGAGATCATCTCAAATGTATATCCTCTACTATGTCTTGTTTTTCCATAGTTGTTTTCTATATTTCCCCCATTCGGCTATGACCCCTTGAGGACAGGAGGCAATTTTTGCCTTTCCTTGGTGTCCCCAGTACTTAGCACAATGCTTGGGGACTGAGTAACCAGCACAGGCACACTACACCCTTATAAATAAGGCTAACCTCTCAGATGGCAATGTTTTTTTGAATTGAGCTTAAGATGAAACCTTCCGATGTCCTTAACCTCCAGATCTATTTCAGAGAGAGTTGCTTTGGTTAGGGAAACCCCTGGGTAAGTCAAGTAAGATCATTATTTGGTTAGAAATGGAGTTGCTGCCTCTATGTCTTAGCCAGATCTCAAAACTGGTTTTTCCCCTTTCCAGGTAGCACCTTTATATCACAACCTCTGATTAATATTATTATTTTTGTTTAGTTATTTTTAAAATCTTATTTTTGTCAACTACATGCAAATTTTTAAACATTCATTTTTTTAATCTTTAGTTCTAAATTCTCACTCTTTCTCCTTCCCCCCACCTTGAGAAGGCAAGCAATTTGATATAGATTATACATGTGAAGTAATGCAAAACACATTTCCACATGTTATGGGCCCAGAGCACCCCAGAAGTTCTCTGGGGTACATCAAAGAATCTTCTCCTTGAGAAACTAAATCAAAGGACAGACACACCTAAAGAGATAAGTGGAACCAGATCAGACTGAACTAACTCCAGGACCATCACCCTTTATTCCAGTCTCCCCCACCGCTGGGGAGATAAAATTAGGTGTGGCTGCTGCCTTTGTGGCCTGAGGGGCAGAGAGATGGTTTGAGAAATCCGAAGACACCCCTCACCCAACTCCCCCAGCCACCACCAGTGGGGGAGGGTCCTCCCTCAATATGGGAACTTTGCACAGTCAAATGATCACCCCCATCAGTCCTCTATAAAAGTATCTGACTGTCTCTGGCTCAAGGAGATTGGTATCTCAGAGCCACGCTCTGTGCCATGCCTTTCTCCCCATGTGAAGAAGTCCAAGGATTTCTTTCTTGGTTTCCCTTCCCCAGCCCCTAAATAAACTACTATCTTTTTTTTTTTTTTTTTGGTGAGGCAATGAGGGTTAAGTGACTTGCCCAGGGTCACACAGCTAGTAAGTGTTAAGTGTCTAAGGCGGGATTTGAACTCAGGTCCTCCTGAATCCAGGACCGGTGCTCTATCCACTGCGCCACCTAGCTGCCCCGAGGATGTAATTCTTTAAAGAAGAATTCCTAAGGACCCCAAACCCCTACCCCTATCCCAAACCCCCTACCCTATTTTCCCCATGACATAACTGGCGCCCAATGTGGGGCCCAGGAAATTTCCTCTTTCCTTTTGGCACACAAAACCTGGAGATAGGAACCTCCCTTCTGGGTTTCTTTTCTCTTTCTCCCACCTGACTCAACCTCCCATTTGAGTCACAGAGAGGTAGAGACAATCAGCTTTTGCATGCAACAGCAGACGGGCAGCCTGAGTCTCCCTCCCCAAAAGCTCAGTCAGACGTCCAAACCACGCTCACACCCTCAGACTCTATGTTTCTGGGTAAGAACTTTTGTATTTGTGTGTCTATCTCTTGCCATCACTCGGCTCTTCCATGAGACGGGCAGCCAGCATCTCCCTCCCTTGAGAAAGCTCAACCTAAGGGCTGAACCACATTTAGACCATTCTCCTTAGACAGGACAATATCTGGGTACAGTCATGGGACAGAAAGGGAGTGTTCTGAAAGGTTCACCACTGGGGTGCATCCTAAGAAATTGGTATCTCAGAGCCATGCTCTGTGCCATGCCTTTCTCCCCATGAGAAGAAGTCCAAGGATTTCTCTCTTGGTTTCTCTTCCCCTGCCCCTAAATAAACTATTATCTTATTCAATTGGTTTTGTGTGCAAGAGAGTCTAATTCTTTAAAGAGGAATTCCTAAGAACCCTTACCCCAAACCCCTACCCCTTTCCCTAACCCCCTACCCTATTTTCCCCATGACACATATTAGCCATGTTGCAAAAGAAGACAAAAAAACTCTGAGAAAAATAAAGTTTAAAAGTATGCTTCAATCTGCATTCAGACTCCATCAGTTCTTTCTCTGGAAGTGGATACCATTTCTCATCTTAAGTCCTTCACAATTGCTTTGGATCATTGTGTTGCTGAGAATAGTTAAATCATTCAAAGTTGATCATCTTACAATATTGCTATTACTGTGTACAATGGTCTCCTGGTTCTGCTCATTTCACTTTGTATCAGTTCATATAAGACTTTCCAGGTTTTTCTCAAACTATCCTGTTCTTCATTTCTTATAGCCTAATAGTATTCCATTGCAATCATATACCACAACTTGTTCAGCTGTCCTTAATTCACTTTAGGACCTCCCCCTACCCCCTTACACCGCCCCCACACACACACATATGATAAATAAAATCCCATTACAATTCAATGTTGCTCTTTGCCTGATTATTCCTGCAAAATGCTTGGTTTAGCAAGGTCAGCTAAAGCTGGGGCTGGCACAAGATCTATCTCTTCCCTAACACTCTGTGGTTTCCCACTTCCCTTCCTTTAGTTCCCTATACTGAAATGTTTTCTCTCTCTTCTTTGCCTGCTGTCTTCTTAAGAATTTTTAAAAGCCTGACTCAAATGCCACCTCCTCTTTCAATCCCCTTTGGTAATCCCCTTGGACCTGAAACCTTCAGTTTATATACTTTATCTGGGTACTCTTTGAATTTCTCTTAGCCTAACACAATACTTTGCATACAAAAGGTATTTAATCAATTGATCAATAAACATTTATTAAGTACCTACTAAGTGCTAGGCACTGTACTAAATGCTTGGGGATACAAGAGGCAATAGACATTCCCTGCCCTCAAGGAATTTACAATCTGATCTGGCAACAACATATAAACAAATATATACAAAGCAAGCAAGCTATATTACAGGACAAATAGGAAATAATTAACAGGGGGAAGGAGTTAGAATTTAGGGGATGGGGAAGGCATCTGGTAAAAGAGGGAATTTTAGTGGTCATGATGTAGAGGCAGCTGAGTATAGGGGACAGAGCTAGGTTTGGAGCCAAGAAGACTTGGATTCTAATCCTATTTCTTTTTTTTTCTTAATAGTATTTGTTTTGTTTTGTTTTTAGTGAGGCAATTGGGGTTAAGTGACTTGACCAGGGTCACATAGTTAGTAAGTGTTAAGTGTCTGAGGCCGGATTTGAACTCAGGTCCTCCTGAATCCAAGGCCAGTGCTCTGTCCACTGCGCCACCTAGCTGCCCCTTCTTAATAGTATTTTTTTCCAGCTACATGTAATAATAGTTTTCAACATTTGTTTTTATTCAACTCACACATGTGCCCTCTGTCTAAATATACTCCATCCAGCTGCCCTAATAATGACAAAGTTCTCATGAGTTAAAAGTATCATCTTCCCATGTAAGAATGTAAACAGTTTAACCTTTTAATATTCCTTATGATTTCTTCTTCCTGTTTACCTTTTTATGCTTCTCTAGGGTCTTGTATTTGAAAGTCGAATTTTCTATTCAGCTCAGGTCTTGTCACCAAGAATGCCTGAAAGTCCTCTCTTTCACTGAATTCCCATTTTTCCCCTGAAGGATTATACACAGTTTTGCTGGGTAGGTGATTCTTGGTTGTAATCCCACATCCTTTGCCCTGCAGAATATCATATTCCAGGCCCTCTGATCTCTAGATCACTTAAACTTTATGTGCTTAAGCCAATTATCTTTGATTTATCTACTAAAGTCATACAAATGATGCCTTTTTCATTGGTGGAGGGAGTTCCTCACACTGACAAAATCACAGATTCTACCTGTATTACTGTACTATCACATGTCTACCCTTTCACACAGGAACTGAATATGTCAGCACTAATGAGGAATGTCCTTTTGGGGGGGGGGGGCAATGAAGGTTAAGTGACTTGCCCAGGGTCATACAGCTAGTAAGTGTCAAGTGTGAGGCCGAATTTGGAACTCAGGTCCTCCTGAATCCAGGGTCACTGCGTCACCTAGCTGCCTCAAGGAATGTCTAATGGGTTACACTCTGAATGAATGCTACAGCTGAGGAAGGCCCTTTAAAATCCAGTGTCCAAATGCCTACAGTTTTTCAGCTTTGTGATTGTAGAATGAGGCATTTAAGGTAACTTAGAAAACTCATAAAGTAACCAACCTCATCCTCCATTCCTATTTAGCCCCTTAAACTCCTGCTAGGAGCTTCCAGAGCTTAACACTCAATAAATACTTGATTGATTGACCAGAACCTCTCCATTTTATTTCATTCATTTTAGGTAATCTCTGGTTTTAAGATCTCAGTCTACGTAAGATAGATGTGTCTTTATGCCCAGAGCTAGTTTGGAAAGGAATTAAAAAAAAATTGTCCCTATCTGTCTAGTCCTATTTTCCATTACTCCCTTTCCTACATGTTTCAAAAAAATTTAGCTCTTTCCCAAACTGGACATTCTGTCTCCAGCTTTCTTGCATCTCTTTCCCCGATAAGCAAGGTTGTTGTACTGTTGTTCAGTCTTTTGGGATTCTTTGTGATACCATTTGGGGTTTTCTTGACAATGATACTGGTTTGTCATTTCCTTCTCCAGCTCATTTTACAGATAAGGAACTGAAGTGAACAGGGTTAAGGGACTTGCCCAGGGTCAGACACCTAGGAAGTGTCCGAGGCTGGATTTGAATTAGGGAAAATGATTCAGGCCCGGAGCTCTATCCACCTCGCTGCCCAGCTGCCTGTGCATGGGATGCACTCTGTCAGCTTTTCTTGTAGGAGCTTTAGTTTTCGGGCTCAGAGCTCAGGTGCTATCTCCATCCCCATCATCCACCGCAAGTCCCCCCCAAAAAATCCCCAAAAGTGTTCCCTGGCTTCTCAAATGTTCCTAACTAGCTGCTGTGACAGCTCATAACTTACAGGACCCCACAGACCGGGCCAGGGTTAAAAGGAGCTTTTTGTAACTGGGTGTGGCCTCCTCGAGGGCAGTGCAGTCTCCTGCCTCTTTTTGTACCGCCCAGCACTTAGCAGGAGCTTACTAAATATTTATCGAAGTTATTGTTATAACTTAGGGCCTCTCTTTTGCCTTCGTAGGCTGAGTCTTTTAAAATTTCTATCCCCAGTGCCTAGCAAAGGGAGCTCCGGGCGGTGTTCGGGGAGAGGCCGTTTGCTTTCCCTACCGCGCTTCGCACCTCTCCGATCACCCTGGCGTGGAGTGGTCGTGGCGGGCCACCCCACTTTGTGACAACCCCGCCTCGACCCAGGCAGAAGGGGAGAATGAGCCACCCGCTCCCACGGGGCCCCACCCAGCACTGGGCGCCAAAAGACAGAAGGTCGGGCGGGAAGAAGGATGGGGGAGGGGCGGGAAGCGGGGGGGGGGGTAGGGGTTGGGAAGTGGGGGAGTGTGGGGGAGGGACAGAAACATAAAATTAGGTCTGGAGGGGGAAAATGTCACAAGTATCTTGGAATGGAAAAGCATTCTTTTCAAAGATCTCTGCAAATGAGGTGACCGCGAGCCCGATGAGGGGGCCCAACCCAGTAGCCTCTGCTTGTAATCTTTGCACCCAAGACAAAATTCGGGTACCGAGGCTGCTACGCCGGCCCAGAGAGCAGCCCTGCGCGTGCGCGGGCGGGTGCGCGCGAGCACACTGAATCCTTGGCATCTGTCTGACTGACGGAAGGTGGGGCGGGGCCCTGGGGAAAAGGGAGGGAAGGCTCCCCCCTCCAGCCGTGCGTGTGTTATCTCTCCCCATAGGCCCATTTGGTTAGGGGCGGACCGCTTCAGCCAGTCCTAACCTTAGTAGAGCGCATGCGTGCTTGCAGCCGGCTGCCGTCTTAGTTCTGTATTCTTGTAGTAGATTGCACGTGAGGGGCGTTGCGCTATGCTTGGGGAAGGGGCCTTTTTTTATTAAGCTCCCCTAATGTGCCAGGCATTGTAAAAAGCTTTACACAAAATATCGTATTTTATGCTCACAACAGCCCTGCGAGTTTAAGTACTAACAGAGAGGTTAAGTGACTTCCCCAGAATCCCACAGTTAGGAAGTGGCTGAGGCCGAATTTGAACTCGGAACTTTTCCACTCCATGCATAAAGAATGAAAAAATGCTCATTCGAAAGGAGTTTACATTCTAATGGGAAAGACCCCATACATACAAGTATACCTGGTAAAATGTATATATAAAATACTGCATAAGTATATAATGTATAAATAAAAGATTTGGAGGGGAGGGCACTAGCATGGGGAGGAGAGGGGGAATCAGGAAAAGTTTCTGCAGAAATCGATGATCCAATATAACCCTGAAGGACTTAAGAAGATTGCAGCCCATCTGCAGAGAAAGAACTGATAGTATCTGAAAACAGATGGAAACACATTTAAATTTTTTTCTCCTTTTCCTCTTTGACAATTCCTTAGCCTGAAGTTTTGGGGGTTTTTGACTGTTTTCTCTCACAACTAGCTAATATGGGAATTTTTCCATGACTACTCATGTATAACTTATTTTGAATTGCTTGAGTTTTTGTGGGTGGGGGTGGGGATGGAGGGGGTAAGAGAAGTTGGAACACAAAGTTTTGAAAAAATTGATGTTAAAATTTTGTTTTTATGTATATTTTGGAAAATAAAATTCTATTCAAAAAAAAGAAGAAAAGAAAAGAAATTGATGCCTGGGGTGTAGCTTAAAAGAGAGAGAGAGAGAAATAAATAGCAAACAACGAAATCAATGTGGGCTGGGCTGGGAGGGACTGGGTAGAAACAAAGCATGAAGAGGGCCAACTTTGGGCAGCTGTCAATACCCTTGTCTACAAGGCATGGGAGTTTAACTTTTGTCATGGGCTTCTTTCATAATCTAGTGAAGCCTATGGACTCCTCAGAATAACGTTTTTAAATAACTGAAAGAAATTCTAAATTTCAGTTATAAGTTAATGAAAACAAAACTGTTATTTATTTATTTTTGCCACCCAAGTTCATGGACACGCTGGAATCTAGCCATCAGCTTTGGGTCCCTGAACCCTGGCTTAAGAATACCTACTTATGAAATGAAAGGAAGATCTGGGCCTACTTGCTTCACCAGGGGAGACTAGGACTCAACCCAAGAGTCCCATCTGAGTTACTGGAAATTTCTGTATTTCACCTTAGAGCTCCTCAAGTCCATTTCACTTCTGGAAACCAAATCCCTCACAAAATCCCTCTTCTTGTGCAAGATGATTCCCCATGGAAGGTATTCATCTGTCTTAGCTGTCTGGACATCCCCTTACAAATCTCTGTTTTCTGGGTTCAGATCTCTGAGTTCTGGAGGTCAGAGCTCAGTGCTTAAGGAAATCTGGGGAGGGATGACTTTGTAGTCTTCTCTAACACAGGTATCCCTAACAAGACAATCACCCACCCTCTTCTGAGAAATTATTTCTCTCATATCTAATAACTAATTATTGAATCAGGACCAAGGTTTTTCCCCTTTTCTACTTCCTCATCTAGAAACCTTGTGTGGGGAAGCTCTTAAAGATTTACTCAGGCCAAGATCTAAACAGACAGTAAAATAAATTTGAACTTTAGACTAATAGGTGCATTCCTATTCTTTGTGTTTTGCTCAGACAGGTCTGGGAAGTGTTCATTCTCCCTTTTGTGGGACAGGTGAAATGAAAATTGATGTCTCCTTAAGTCAAGATGTGGATGATCCAAGTCACATACCCCAAGACCCTCATTTTAATATCTAGCCCATCTACCATTATGATGTTCATTCTCTTGTTGATCAGGGTTGATTTTCACCCTTAGGTGCACTCCTTTTTCAAAAGACTTTGTAAATATTGAAGGTTCAAGAGTTTCAGTCTCTGGCTGAAAGGGACAATAAACCTGCTTTTGTTGACTGCTTTCTAGATGCAGTCAATAAAATGGACTTTAATTTAAAATTTTTAATAATAATTAAATATTTTAATTTAAAAAATTTAACCAGAAACTCAGTCTCTCAGAATTTTTTAATTGTCACAATCCCAAGCCTCCCATGTAGTATATCACCTACTTTCAAAAAAAGTATTGTTGAGGCCCTAAAGTCTGTTCTGGGCTATGGTTCAGAGGAAAGTTTATCCAAGAAGGTACATTTAACCTCATGAGTATTACCAAGACTTGTTGGCATGAGACTCATGACTATAATATGACAATGGAAGGATATACCTTATTCAAAAGGAAAATATTAGAGATTGGTACCTCTGAGCCACGTGCTTTGTGCCTATCTCCCCATGAGAAGTCCAAGGATTTCTTTCATGGTTTCCCTCCCCCAACCCTTCCCTTCCCTTGCTCCTAAATAAACTACCACCAAAAGGAAAATATTAGATAAAAGAGGTGATAGTATAGCATCAAAAGCATATTGGTTGCTTGTTGTCCTTCATTCTTGAAGAGAACCAAAATGACATGATGATGTTGGGAGCAAGGTACGGTGTGTCTGACTGTGACTGATCAAACCAGTACCAGCTTGGAAGGCTCAATCACAGATCGGGTACAAATGGTCCATATGAACTGTGAGGAATCCACAATCAGCAAGTCAGAAAGGTGGTGAGAGGGAGGGAGAAACAGAGGAATATCATGGTGGGTTATTGGACCGTATCAGAAGAAAGAAAAGGATGATGAGTTCCAGTAGATGTGGAAACTTCGATAGTGTGCTGAAATTCTCTGGCAAAAGTAGAACAGCTGATAAATTCCTGACTTTTATGAATGATTACTCAAAAAGTAGGAGTCCAGCAAAGTACCTGATTTTATTCTAATAAGGATCTGATTGCTAAGTAAAAATCAGATTAAAAAGCATTTCTTATTTATTAAACTCACAGGGTGGTCGTGAGAATCAAATAAAATAACATGTTAAGGGCTTTACAAACCTTAAAAGGCTATATAAATGTTCTCTCTCTCTCTCTCTCTCTCTCTCTCTCTCTCTCTCTCTCTCTCTCTCTTCCCTCTCCCCCCATTATAATACCTAGCTACCATGTGCCAGGCACTGTGCTAAGCACTTTACAAATAGTATCTCAATTGATCCTCATAAGTGCCATTCTTATCCCCATTTTGTAGATGAGGAATTGAGGCAAATAGAAGTGAAGTGACTTGCTGATTATCATCACTTACTGTGTGCCAGGTGCCAAGGACATAAGGAAAGTTAAGAACAGTCCCTACCCTCTGAACGCTCACATTCTACTGGGAAGACAAGATATAAATAACTAGGGACATACAAGATATATAAAGTGATGGTGGGGGGCAGCTAGGTGGTGTAGTGGATAAAACACCAGCCCTGGATTCAGGAGGACCTGAGTTCAAATCCGACCTCAGACACTTGACACTTACTAGCTGTGTGACCCTGGGTAAGTCACTTCACCCCAATTGCCTCACCAAAAAGAATAAAAACCAAAAAAAAAAAAAAAACCCCGGGAAATTATCCTTATATGTAACTGAAAAATAATAAAATACTTTAAAAAAAAGTGATGGGAAGTAAAATCTCAAAGGGGAAGGCACAGCTTTGGGACCTAGAAAACTCTGCTGTGGAAGGTGGAATTTGAGCTTGACTAAGAGACGGAGGAAAGGAGAGAGAACATTCCAGGCCTGTGGGACAGCCAGTGCCAAGAGGCCAGCATAGCTGGATTGTAGAGTTCATGGATAGGAGTAAAGTTTAAGACTAGAAAGTAAAAAGGGGGCCGGGTCATGAAGAGCTTTAAATGCCCCAAAGATGATTTTATTTCTGATCCTGGAAGTAGCAGGGAACTATTGTAGTTTATTGAGTGGGGTCAGACCTGTACTTTAGGAAAATCTCTGACTACTGAGTAGAGGATGGATTGGAGTGGGGAGAGATTTAAGACAGGAAGGCCAATGAAGAGGTTATTGCAATAGTCCAGGCAGGAGGTGATGAGAGTAAGTTCAGTTTTAGACTCATTGAATTTGAAATGCCAGTGATAGCCAAAGTTGGAGCTGTCTGGTGGGCTTTTGGAAATGTGAAGCTAGAGCTTCAAAGGGAGGTCACCACTAGAGATGATGGTGTAAATTGTAGAGGGTCTTCAGAGTCAGATTGAGGGGGTGATTCCTTGATGCTCTAAAATATAGGGAAGCATTAAAAGTTTTTAAGCAAGGAAGTAATATGAAAATAGTAGCTTTAAAAAAAAGATCAGGGGGCGGCTAGGGGGCGCAGTGGATAAAGCACCAGCCCTGGATTCAGGAGTACTTGAGTTCAAATCTGGCCTCAGACACTTGAAACTTACTAGCTGTGTGACCCTGGGCAAGTCACTTAACGCCCATTGCCCCCCACACAAAAAAAAATCAGTTTGAAGTCTTTTGTTTTTGATATCACCATATTCCCCCTCCCCCTCCCAGAGAACCAGTCCTATATAAAAGTAGTTTAAAGGGGAAAAAAAGAGAAAAAAATAAGCATTATTAATACATAAAAACAATCTGAAAATATGTGTAATGTACAATACATGTGGACCTCCCACCCTTGAAAATGGGTTAGACTCGGGGAGTCTTTCATATCTCTTCTTTGGAAACATGCTTTTCTTTGTCATTTTGTAACATTTGCTTTTGATTTTGTGTGTGTGTGTGTGTGTGTGGGCTGCTTCTGTTTACATTGTCATACAAATTATTTTCTTGGCTCTCCTTGCTTGCTTCTACATCTGTACATGTATATCTTTCCATGCTTCTCTATATTTATCACATGAATCATTTCTTACATCACAATAATTTTAAGTTATATTCATGTACCAAACTTAGCCATTCTCCAATCTATGGGCATCTATATTTTTTTGTATTTGGGAGGAGCAATCACGGTCAAGTGACTTGCCCAGGGTCACATAGCTAGTAAGTGCCTGAGGTCTGATTTGAATGCAGGTCTTCCTGACTTCAGGGCCAGTGCTCTCTCTACTGTGCCACTTAGCTGCCTCTGGGCATCTATTTTGTTTCCAATTCTATGCTATCACAAAAAGTGGAAAGCAGTAACTTTAAGGAAAATGAGTATAGGGATGTCATGCAATTCTGGTTTCAAGGAAAGAGATACTGCAATCCAGACAGGAGGTGGTAATAATAGTTGACATTTATGTATTACTTTAAGGTTTGTAAAGCATTGTGCATAATCATTTGAACTTCACTAAAGTATTTGATATTTATATATCAAATTAAAGTTTTCAAAGCATTTTACATATATTATCTTGTTTGATCCATCACAACAATCCTGTGGAGTAGATGCTACATATTAATTGTTCCTGTTTTACAGATGAGGAAACTGAGGCTCAGAGAAGTGAAGTGATTTGCCCACAGTCACTCAGCTAGTAAGTATCAAAGGTTGATTTTTAATCCAGGTTTTCCGAATCCAAGGTTAGCATGGGATCCACTACATTGTGATGTGGATCTGGGCTAGGAGAGTGGCAAGTGATTAACTAAAGATTTACTAAAGAACTTGTATAGAAAACAAACATGTCTAAAAGTTACAGAAGAAAAACAAACACCACACTTAGTGGACTCACAGAAACATGTGGATGAGATTGAGTCCAAGCTTTGGAGAGAAAGAAAGTATTCGACTTACTAGCTGTGTGACCCTGGGCAAGTCACTTAACCCTCATTGCCCTGCCCTTCCCCCCCTCCCCCCAAAAGAAGAAAGTATTCAGACTTTTTCCATGGGAATATATTGGGAAGAGGGTTCTTCATTGAATTGAGAATAGGGAGGAAGAAGGAAGAATGATACAGAGGAAGACTGAAGGACACAGAAAGGAAGAGACTGAGGAGTAAGCAGTCTGAGGAAAGGAGAAATGAGAGCTAGAGGTTCAGAAAAAAGGACAGGTGAAGGAAGAACAGGCAGAGAAAGGGGGAAATGGTGGCAAGGATGAGAAGATGATACCTGGGGAGGAGCTTAAGAAAGAGAAATAAACAGAGATGAGAAGAAAAGCAGAGAATGCCAGAGAGACAGAGACAGAGTTACTGAGAATGAATTGGACAAATCTGAGGAAGATGTGATGTAGAGATAGGGTGGGAAGGAGGATCCAAGAAGAAAGGAGAAATTAAACCTGGAACACTCAGATGAAAGAAATGTCCGCGAGAACAAACACTGAGGAGAGGAAAGAGATCTTAAGTAGATGGGAGATCAGATGGCTTAGGGAATAGGAGACAGGATTCCTGGGTCCTTTGTTCTCATCTTTACCCTAATAAGAAAACTCCTGTGCCTTCTCTCCTTGCCCCATCATATGAACAGACCACTCCCTCTTATACCCTAACAGGCATCCTTGGTTTCTTGAGGTCTCTAGCTCTTCTAGTCCTATCCCCTAGGGCATGGGACACAGGGGGCAGTAGAAAGAAAGAGAAAAGGTGAAAGGGAGGGAGGAAAGGAAGCAATTGACTGAGTTGTGGTGATGGGTCCTGCAGAGAATTAGCCCTTTTTCTGGGCCTGAGCTATTAATGTCCCCTAACCCCACTCCCACAGAATATTTCTCCTCTCCCCATAAGATTTTTGGGGTGAAGGTTTTGGCAAGCTGGCTCTCCTTCCCCCTTTTCTCCTCCCTTGGAGTGGTATAGGGGGAAGGGAAATCAGGGGCTATAGTGCCAGGAGACTGGGTCCCTCTCCTTCCTAAGCCTGCTAGCTCCCGCCTCTCGGCCCCCTGCTTGGCCCCGGCCCATTGTCCTGACAAGAATGGAAAGAACAGCTTTGGAGAGTGATACTATGAGTGTGTGGAGGGGGTGGAGGGAGGAGGTAGCCAGGCTGTGACGAGACTAATGGGATCAACTCTTGGCCTTCCACCTCAATCACCCAACTCAGCACCCGGGACAGCAACTCTGTCTGGAGGGGGAGGGGATCCAAGAGCCCCATTTTCCCAGGGACTCCCCCAACCAAAACCTTAGATCCCCTCCAGCTTCTTAAAAATAGTAGAGAGATGGTCTTGGGGACCACAGGAGTCCCCAGCTGTCACTCCTTTACTTCAATTTTGTCAAAACTTCAAGAGGGTGTTGGGGGCGGGTCTAGGAAGGATGGAGGGTGGGGTTCCTGAAGCTGAGAAAGAGGCGGGTCTGAACCCCCAACTTTACCCCAGTCCTATTGGACCCCTCCCCTTTCCTCCTTCCCTCCCCAATTGTCTCTGTCTGGGTCCTAGCTCAGGGGGGAGGGGACTGGGGATGGAGGGGTGGGGTGGGTGGGAAGGAAGGTATGAGACCGAAGGCAGAGACAGACACTGTTTAAGAGAGGACGGACGAAAGGCTAGGAGCCTCTAGCCCCAGCTCCCAGAACTCGGCCCCCCTCCACACCCCAGGCCCCCTAGAAGCAAGACCAGAAGCTCCCCACCCCTGCATCCCCTGGTGTCCCCCCTCCCACAAGTGTGGGCACGGACAGTCCAGGGTTCTCCAGGCTGAAGGCAGCAGAACCAGGGCTGGCAGGGGAAGGCAGTGACTGCCTGGGGACCAGGAGGGGGGCCGAAGCAGGGCCTGGGCCATGGGGTTGTGGCTGCTTGGACTGCTACTGCTGCTGCAGGACTGGGGTAAGGAGAATTGGGGGAGCAGATAGAGTAACGAGGGAATGGTTCAAAGGCAGAGAAAGAGATGGGGGGAAATGGAGAAAATGAAGGAGGTGATTAGAGAGAAGGAAAGGAGGGGAATGGGGAGGAAGGGAGAGGAATGGGAGGAGAGATAAGGACAGGGGAAAAGATGTAGCAAAAAAAAAGAGAAAATGGAGTATATGAGTGAAGAGAAAAAAGGGAAAGAGATGAGGAAAAAAGGGAAGAGATAAGAAAATGGAGAAAGCTGGGAAGATGAGGAGTAACTAACTGTATCTTATCTAAAGGTCATATCTCCCCCCAACAAGTGTGCTGAACACAGTCATTACTCAACAAATATTTGTTGATAGCTGAATATGTATTATTATTAGTACTAATCTCATTCTCATGGAGTTCAGATAGTGATTGTCCTAGGATAAACTGTTATCTGGCTATTATTCTTTCATATTTAATGTTCTTTGGATTATTGAGCAGGTGGGTAAAATAATTGGTTTTTTGTCATTATAATATGATCGTTAAAGTATTATTATTATCTCAAACTCATCCAGTTTAGTGTAGTTCAAGTAGAAATAATCTAAGGACAAGTTGCTATCCTGCTATTATTCTTATATATTTAATGTTATGCAGACATATTGTTGTTGTTATATCTGGAAAAGAGATCAGGAAAAGGAAAGATCTGAGGAAGAAGATTAGAGAATGAGGGAATGGCAGCTGAAGAGACATGGAGAGTGCAGTATAAGGGAAGTGAAGGAAAGGAAGGGACAGGTTGAGGGTAAAGGAAAAAATCAGGGTAGAAAGAAAAGGGAAAATCTGAGGTGGGGGCAAAGGGCAGGTAGCATAATCCTGGGCTCCAGGGGCCAGGGTAAAAGGCAGAAGAAGGAGCGTAGGGAGTCTACTCAGAGGAACAACCACTGTTCAGGGGTTGGGAGGAATAGAAAGGGACTGAGGACCAGGTGGGGTGGGTGAGGAAGCGTTTAGGAAGGCAAGAGAAGAGGAAACCAGAATGAGGAGTTAAGGAGAGGGAAGAGGAAAGATCCTCACTGCAGGAGTAGCTGAAGGATTTAGGAAGAGCCAGGCCAGGCTAGCTTCAGTTTACAGATTCATGGCTTTTCTTGGTCCCAGTTCCCAGAGATCAAATTTCACAAAGGGAAAATGTTCTGTAGGGAAGAAAAAGGATGTGGGGTCTAGGACTGAGGAGAAACAGGGCTTTCAAGTCTAATTTCAAGATTAAGTCCTAGCTACTTGCCTAAACTTCAAGTGTCCCCCGCCTCTTCATTTGTATGTAAGTCTTTGTGAGTCTAGTTCGTTGTGAATCCAAGTGGAGGTCAGGTACACCTCCAGGCTTCTGTCTGTATCTTTGTGTAGAGATGTGTGAGAATGTTACTCCACGAGGACAGAGGTCACTTTTTTTTTTGTTGTTGTTGTCATCATTCCTATTTTTTTGTGTGTATGAGGCAATTGGGGTTAAGTGACTTGCCTAGGGTCACACAGCTAGTAAATGTTAAGTGTCTGAGGCCGGATTTGAACTCAGGTCCTCCTGAATCCAGGGCCGGTGCTCTATCTACTGAGCCACCTAGCTGCCCCCAGAGGTCACTTTTAATCTAAACTTTGTACCTCGTCTAGTGCCTAGCACAGTGCTCTGCACACAGTAGCCACTTATTAAACGTTTGTTGAATAGAATTGAATGCATGTCCATGGGTGACTCTTTCGATGTGATTGTGCTTGCTCATTTGTGCACATATGTAGGTAAGTGTGAAAGGAAGTGTGTATCGGAAATTGTACTTTCGTTTTTTGTGGATGTCTTGTGTGCCTGTCTCTACATTTATTTTCCCATAAATGTAGGTGTTTCTCTGTGTGTTCAGATGCCAGTGTGTGTATTTGTGTGCCTAAGTGTGCCCTTGCTCTGCCTAGCATTGCCTAGATAGAGGTGGGGTGGGGGGGACGAGGAGGGGTGTCAAGGGAGTCCTGGGAAGATGACCTCGTGGGCAGACAGGCAGATGGGCCGGCGGGGGAGGGAGGGGGCAGACCCCATTGTCCCAGGGGGGAGCACAATGCCCATGGCTCGGGCCCCTGACCCTGCCATTGTGCCTGCACCGCCCCCTCCCCGTTGCCAGGGCGCGGCTGAAAGAGGCCATCAATCAAGGCGCGCCCAGCCCCAGCCCAGGCCCTGTTTCTTTCAGCCCTAGCCCCCCAATCCCAGCTCCCCATCCTCAGTCCTTATCCCCAGCTCATGGTCCTGTCCCAGCCAACCCTTGCCCCAACCCCAGCTTCTCCTTTACACTGTCTTCAATCCAAACCACACCCACACATACACCTAGCTCTTAGTTTCCTCATACCCCTAACCTCAGCCCTTCCCCCCAACTTCCAGTTTCCAATGATAGCAACCCCAGTTCCTCCACTTCTCCTATTTCAATAACTTTTCTGTTATGAATTTCCAAGTTCACCTCTGCCTTAAACTTATACCTCTGCTCCGCTGCTTCTTCTAAAATATAATTTTTGAGTTCCTATTCCTTTTTAGCCTCTATTTACCTCATTGTCTTCTCAGGGTCAAGACTATAGGAGAAGAACCAAGGCGAAGGCCCACAAGACCTTTCTCCAGGTCTAGTGAGCCTAACTTCATACAGAAGAAAGAAGGGACTATGTGGGAAGAAGAGAAGGGGCTGAGGGGACACAGATTTTCAGAAGGATCCTGGCAATACCCACTGAGCCTACCCATTCCCTACAGGTGAAGCGGGAGGTTCTGAGCTGGCCTTCGTGCAGGAGCCAGGGGACGTGGTGGCACTGAGAGAACACCCACTGCTGCTGAGGTGTCAGGTGGAAGGAGAGCCGCCCATCACCATCTCCTGGCAGCGAGATGGGATACCTCTGGGAAATAATAGTGGTGCCACCCTGATGCCAGATGGATCTCTTCACCTTGGGGGTTTCCCCAACCACCATCCCCCTCAGGGATCATCTGCTAGTGTCCATGAGTACAACTGTATGGCTCAAAACCGCTATGGACGGTTGGTGAGCCGGAGGGCACGGGTGCAGCTGGCAAGTGAGTGGACTTGGTGTGCCTGGGGTAGAGGCTGGGCCACAAGGGATCTCTCTATGGGTTTGAGCACTGGGATTGAAATAGGGCATGTGACTGGGAAGGGTAGACTAGGAAAAGTGGGGTCACTGGGGAAGGATCAGAGGTTTCTGAATAGCTGGAGATGGAGCGAGACCATGGGATCAACTGGGGTTAGTGGCTTGGAGCAAGGGACTCTGGAGGGCGGGGTTCAGGTGTCTGAACCTTTATCTTCCTAGGTCTATCTCGATTTCACCAACACCCTGAGTCCATGGTGGTAGAGCAAGGAGGTGTTGCCCGTTTCCAGTGCCTGATCCGAGGAGTACCCGAGCCAACTATCTCCTGGGAACACAACCGAACTGCCTTGAGCCCTACCAACCACAGGTAAACAGAAAGGACCTGAAATTGAGGGGATACTATAGGGAGAGGGTCAGTGTCTGGAGGGTACCTTAATAATTTGTCCATCACCTCTGGCAGGTTCACCTTACTACCTGCAGGCATTCTGCAGATCACAAATGTTGGGCAGTCTGATATAGGCACCTACCGATGTGTGGCACACAATGTAGCCAGTACTCGCTACAGCCAGGAGGCCCAACTTGCACTGAGCGGTAAGGACTCAGCACAGAAAACAGACTGGAAACCTAGGGTGCTGTCCTTCCACCCCCACCCCAGCCAAGGCAGAGATGAGGAGAGAGCTGGATCTCTCTGTGTGATTTTTGGATGTGTGACTGGGTGCTTGTAACCTTTTGAGCTAGAAAGGACCTCAGAAGGCATCTAATTCAATTTCCTCATCTTACAAATGTGACTAACTGTGAGTGTGTAATTGTGACTGACTGTAAGAGAAATTATGGTGCATGGAACTGTATGTATGTCTGGGTGTGTTTGCACGGCACTTTCCTCCTATCTGGAGATTGGAGGGCCTGGGGTTGGTGACAGGAGAATAAGAAGACCACTCAAAAGAGAGATGTGGACAAGGATGTGGGGAGACTGTTTAAAGGAGAAGGCTGAGGGTAAGGAATGGAGTTGAAATCAGGGTACAGACACTTCTGCAGCCAGGGCCTGAATATTTAGAGGCAGGGGTCCTATGGACAGATCAGATTTGTAATGTCCCCCTGTGCCAAGGCTCCTTCCCTCCTCCCCCCCAAATTCCATATCAGGCAAGCCGATGGAATCTCTAATAAAGGATAGAATCACTGAATAAGTATACCCATTCTATTGGAGAAAAGGCAACCAGGTTTCTCTAAGGGGAAATCATGCCTAACTAATCTATTAGAATTCTTCAATGAGCTAAATATGCATGTGAATAAAGGAAAGCCAGTGGATATAATCTATTTAGACTTTCAAAAAGCCTCTGACAAGATTTTACTCCAAAGGGTATTTTAAAAATTGAGTCACTATGGGATTTTTTTTTGGGGGGGGGGAACAAACGATTTTGTCAAGGATAGGAAACTGAGACATAAAACAAAGTATAGGAATAAATGGACACTTCTCTGTATAGAGAAGAATTGCAGAATGAGGTTAGATAATGCTAGAACTTCTTTCAACAAAGGGAGAAAATGCACAGCGAAATCCAGAGATTGACACTAAATTCTCCTAGTGAAATGGCAGGCATAAATTGCAGGAGGATCTCAGGAGGCTCTGTGAGTGGTTAGGAAAGTGGCAGCTGACTTTTCACCTTGTGGTGATGCAAATAGCGGGGGAAAAACATCTATTTCTAAGTAAACAGGATGAGCAGACTCTGGAGGAATCAGTGATGCCCTAGGAAATAGATCCAAGAATCATTATAGACTATTCCCTGGATATACCTGAACAGTACTATTCTCCATCAACAAGGGACAAGAAGGGGCAGCTAGGTGGCACAGTGGATAGAGCACCGGCCCTGGATTCAGGAGTACCTGAGTTCAAATCCGGCCTCAGACACTTGATACTTACTAGCTGTGTGACCCTGGGCAGGTCACTTAACCCCAATTGCCTCACTTAAAAAAAAAAAAATTAACAAATTTTTTTAAAATTTAGGTACAGGGGCAGCTAGGTGGCACAGTGGATAGAGCACTGGCCCTGGATTCAGGAGTACCTGAGTTCAAATCCGGTCTCAGACACTTAACACTTACTAGCTGTGTGACCCTGGGCAAGTCACTTAACCCCAATTGCCTCACTAAAATAAATAAATAAAATAAAAAAATTAGGTACATTCATAAATGAGGATCAGTCCCAACTTGTGAAAGTGAAATAAGGTGGGACAACTCCCCTCCACCTCCATAACCTTTGGGGTAGAACACAGGCTGGGGGCTTCTTCCCATGCCAGGGAACCTCCCTTATGGGCTAAGCATACTGTTTCCCATTGTAAACTGCATTCTCCTTTCCCTCCTCCTTTCCATCAGCTTTACCTGGAACTGGCTTAGGGGTTCAAAGTTTCTGAGGTTTCCATTACCCCCTTTTGTCTTCCTGCTTTCTCCCTACAGTTCCCTTGCTTTGAGCTGGATGAGCTACAACCCAGCTTGGATATTGGGGAATGGCTGCGGGAAGGTCTGAAAAATATTGTAGAGTTGGGGGTATCAGGGCAGGGAGTAAAAATGCCCTTAGCTGGGTGCCCTTTAGGAAAGGCATGGGGGGAAAGCTGTTCCCCTCCCTCACTCCATCCCTTATTCTCTTGGCCCCTGGCAGTGTCTCCCCTGCGGCTGCTTCAGGAACCAGAGATTCTATCGGGGCCTCAGAACCTGACCCTCACCGTGCACCAGACTGCAGTGCTAGAGTGCATTGCTACAGGCCACCCCCGCCCCCTAGTCTCCTGGAGTCGCCTGGGTAACAGTGGGGAGCTGGGGTGGGGGTGGGGAGGTGGTTAGGGGAAGGGACACAGAATCACTCCTACAGGATCCCTTTTTCCAATATCCTCCTTTCTTTTTCCTTTATAGCTTCCAAATCTCTCCTCATTCCTCTTCGGTCAACCATCCCAGACCTACTCCTTCTCTTTCAATTTGCCTCCAGCCCTTTGCCCCACAGGGAAGGGGGTTGTTGTCATGGTGACCTTGACTTCCATCCCCTTTCTTCTAGATGGTCGTTCCATTGGGGTGGAAGGAATCCAGGTCCTGGGAACTGGGAACCTGATGATCTCAGATGTGTCTGTTCAGCACTCCGGAGTATATGTCTGTGCTGCCAACCGACCGGGCACCAGGGTCCGGCGAACAGCTCAGGGGGTCCTTCTGGTGCAGGGTGAGCAGCGCCAGCCAAAGGATGCATCAGAAAGGGGGAGAGTGGGAGTGTAGTAGGCAGAGAGAGAAGAGATCAGAACAGGTTAGTGGTGTACAGCCAAGGAAGGAAACCTGCCTTCATGCCAGGTTCTGACACTTAACTTTGACTTTGGGCAAGTCACCTAATCTATTTTGGCTTCCTTTTCCCCATCTTTAAAATGATGACGCTGGTACCCACATTACTATTAAATCGGGTTGCTGTGAGGAAAGCGCTTTATAAACCTCAAAGCGGGCCAGAAATGTGAACTTCTGTCATTGTGTGACCTCGAATGAGTCAGATACCCAAAGCTCTGGGTCTCACAACCTCTTGCTTGTTGGCTCATTTGCTCACTTGCCTGCCTGCCCTTGGCAGGAGGAGAGAGGCAGAGGCGGGAGGTGGGGGGAGGTCCCTGCAGAGCCCTTGGCTCCCCTGACCTCTCAGAGCAGCCTGGACGGCCTGGCTGCAAAAGTGATGGATGGGCGCCCGGGGCAATGAGATGCAGCCCTGAGCCCTGAATGCAGCAGCTGGAGCTCCAGCCGGTTCCCACAGCCTGGATGGGGCAGGACATCAGGCTGGAGGGACAGCTGAGCCTCCAGCCTCCTCCTCTCTCAGACTGGAACACAGTCCCAGATCCCTGGTGGTCTCCAAGCAGAATTTCTGACTTCCATCCTAAGCTTGTGCAGGGAAAGGAAAAAAGAAAAGAGGAAGGAGGGTTAAGGGACAGGGTAGTAGCCTCTCCTATTTCCTATCCTTTTCAGCCCCTCCAGAGTTTGTCCAGTGGCCACAGTCTGTGTCAAAGCCCCCTGGCAGCAGTGCCATCTTCACATGTGTGGCCCAAGGTGTTCCTGAACCCCGGCTCATCTGGCTGAAGAACGGAAAGGTCCTGAGCCCCGGAGATAATGTCAGGCTCACTCACAACAACAGGTTAATGTGCCTTCCCACCGACCTACAGTCACAACTCCATAGCTAATTGCCCCAATACAATGTACATCCATACAACTACCAAAAACTGCTTCTAATACATACACATCCATACAACCACAGGTATCCTGACACACATTAACCACAGTTGACACAATGCAAACCACATCCACACAACCACAGGTAAATCTAACCTTTCCATACACGTACAGACAACCACAGATAGTCCATCCACCCATACAATCACAGGAAAACCCCCTACTTCTTTTCTTCCCCTCATCCCCATTAAAAAGAGAGAGAGACAGGAGGGACTACAACCCCTTGGAAGAAAGAGCCTTTTTAAAGAGGAGACACAGACGGGAGGATTCTTGTGCCTGAATAGAAACAATGTGCCACCACTACTTCTGTATCTCTCTTCTAGCACACTGATGTTGGCTGGTGTCACAGCAGAAGATGAAGCCATCTACCAGTGCATAGCAGAGAACAGTGCAGGCTCTAACCAGGCCAGTGCCCGCCTGGCTGTGACTGGAGCCCCAGAGCCACCCCCTGTTCCCCAAGGTCTCCGGGCCTCTGCCCTCTCCACATCCACCATCCGAGTTTCCTGGGAACCTCCTTCTTTTGGCGACAATCCCAGTATCATCGGCTATGTGCTACATCTTCAGCCTGAGGGAGGTGGGCAGAGGTGGCAGGGTGTGGGTGGTAGGGAGAGGAAACAAGACCAGAAACAGGTTCAGTGGAAATAGCAGTAAGATAGGGAGTCAAAAGACCTAGGGTCTAGTCCTGGCTCTGCTATGTTTAGAAGTCTGATCTTATTATGCAAGTCATATCCTTGGACTGAATCTAGAGTCATAGCTTCCAAGAAGTGATTCAAAAAAGTGACAGTCCTGTTGTACTCTGATCTGATCAATATCCACCTGGAATCTTGGGTTCAGTTCTGATGGCCACAGTTTAGGAAGGACAGTAATAACTGAGAGAATCTTCACTTGGGACTGATAAAGATGGTGAAGGTACTTGAATTCATGCTATATGACTGGTTGAAGAAACTAGAGGCGTTTTAGCCCAGAGAAGAGATTATTCATGGGGAGATGATGGACAAATTTAGGACTTGTCTAAGGAAAAGCTTCCTACCACTAGAGTTGTCCAAAAATTAAATTAACTGCCTTCAGAGGCCATGGCTTTCCCTTGCCTGGAGGCTTTCAAGCAAAGGCTGGATATCACCTGTCTGGGATATTGGGGAGGGGATTCTAGTTTAGATGCAATTTGGACCAGATGGCCTCTGAGGTCCTTTTCAACTCTGAAATTCAATGATTCCCCTTTCTGGGCCTCAGTTTCCCCACCTAAAAAGTGAGGTTGTGCTGGATGATCTCTAAGGTCCTAACCATTTCAGAAATTCAGTGTCACTTGTCTATTCAATCAATCACTAAGCATTCATTAAAACACAGTGTCAGGCACTGTGCTAATTAATTACTGGGGCTGCAAAGACAAAAGGGAAAGTAGTCCTTGACCATAGGGAGTTTATAATTTAGCCAGGGAAAACAACATCTGTATATATAGGTTTGTATAAAACAGAAGATAATCTGGTGCGTGTGTAGGAAGATATTAGCATCTGTGGGGATCAGGAAAGGCTTCCTGCAGAAGGTGATTCTGGAATTAAGACTTGAAAGAAGCTAAGGATTCATAGAGTCAGAAGTGAGGACAGAGTGTATTCTGGGCATAAGGGAGAACCACTGCAAAGGTAAGGTGACCCAGTGATGGAAGGTCCATTTGGTCAGGCAGTAATGTTTATGAAAGGAAGTGAGATGGGTTGGGGTCAGCTCATAAAGAGTCACAACGGAGGAGGTTTATACTTTATCAGGCAGGGAGGTATTGGGGCTTATAGAGTAGGGGAGTGGCATGGTTAGAATCATTTTAGCAGTGGTGTGGAGAGTGGAGATTGGAAGAGGAAGAGATCTGAGACTAATATGGAAGCTGATGAGGAGGTGTCTAGACCAGGGTGGTGGCTGGAAGAAAGGGAAATGGAATGCAATGCTACAAATCTAATCCACTTCACAAATGTCATTTTACGGGGGCAGCTAGGTGGTACAGTGGCTAAAGCACTGGCTCTGGATTCAGAAGGACCTGAGTTCAAATCCGCCCTCAGACACTTGACACTTACCAGCTGTGTGACCCTGGGCAAGTCACTTAACCCTCATTGCCCTGCAAAAATTAAAAAAAACAAAACAAAAAAACCCCAAATGTCATTTTAGCCTCCATGATATATGAGAGACAGAGAGTCATAAAAACCAAGAGAGACAGAGTCATAAAAATCAAGAGGGACTGAGAGACTCCAACAAAGACAGAGACAGAGACAGAGATACAGAGACAGACAGAGATAGAGACACACAGAGAGACGGTGAAACAGGAATCCAGGATGAAAAGGTGGTCCACAATGTCAAATGCTACAGACTGGTAAGGAAGGATGAGGGTTGAGATGATCTTTACTGGATCCCTGTTGCCTTCAGAACAAAGTTCAAACTCCTTAGCATGTCACTTAAGGCCCTCCATAATCTGACCCCCAATCTTTTTTTCTAGACTTAGTTCCCAATGCTTCCCTCTGTGTACCCTCAATATATCACTCACTGGACACTTGACAGATATAACTAGACCTGGTTTGCATTTGATGTCCTTTTTTATATATCCATCTCCCTTAGCTTTTTTTTTTTTTTTTTTTAGTGAGGCAATTGGGGTTAAGTGACTTGCCCAGGGTCACACAGCTAGTAAGTGTTAAGTGTCTGAGGCCGGATTTAAACTCAGGTCCTCCTGACTCCAGGGCTGGTGCTCTATCCGCTGTGCCACCTAGCTGCCCTCCCTTAGCTTTCTGAATGAAATTCAACCAACATAGCCCCACAAAACAACAACAAAAAAAGAAATTCAACCAACATTTATTTAGGTGCATGGCATTATACTAGCTGCTGAGGATACAAATATAAAAGAAGGTGAAACCTTTTCTTTCAGGGAGCTTTTAAGATACAAAAAAGACAGAGCTCCAAACAAAATTCTCTAGGAAAACTTGAAGAGGGAGAAATAATTTTCAGCTAGGGTAGAGATTGGGAAACAGTAAGAAAGTGGCACTTGACCTGGGCCTTGAAGAAAGAAAATTTCAACAGAGATAAAGAGGGAGTAAATTCTTGTACTGGGGAACAGTCTGTGCAAATTCATGAGATAGAAGAAAGTGCAGGACACTTCTGCTGACAGTATAATTCAGTATCTTCATCAGTCAGATGAAGTCAGATGACTCCAAATTTGAGTCCTGGTTCCCCTACTTAGGACTTAGTGACCTTGAACAATTTACTTCCTCATGGTTTCCACATCTCTAAAATGAGGAGCTTGGAGAAGCTAATCTCTAAAGTTTTCTCTAGCTCTAAATTTATGACTGAGGAACAAGAAATAGTCCATCCAGTCTACCTGGGATGTAAATACAGGTGGAAAAGTAGGTTGGAACCAAATTCTAGAGGGCCTGACATGCGGATTAAGGATTGTGTAGTTTATCTTCTTGTGGTACTAAAAAGCTCCTGGAGTTTTTTAAACTGTGAAGTCAGCCATTAGGAAAAGAATTGTGGCAGGTCTGAAGGATAGATTGGAGAAGACTAAAAATAACAGTTTATAACTAAGAGTGCTTTAAGGTACTTTTCTCTTGAAAGTCAAAGGAAGTAGGCAATACAAATATGATTAGCTCCATTTTATGGATGAGGAAAAAGAAAACTCAGACATTGGTTATATAAATCAGTAAGTGTTTGAGGCAAGATTTGAACCTGTTTCCTGACTTCCAGGACAACACCATCCATCTTGCCACATAGCTCTCAAGAAGAGAAACTGAAATGAGGAAGTTGAGGACAGAGGTAATGAAAGATTGAACTAGGGTGGTGTTGGTGTGAATGAAAATGAAGGAGATGAATGGATGAATAAAATAACATTTATTAAGTGCTAACTATGTGCTAGACACCAGCACCAGGAGATACAAATATGTGCAAGTCAGTGTCTGCCCTTAAACAGTTAAAATTCTAATGAGGGAAGAGAACCCATCCAGGGGAACTAGAAGGAGGAGTTGCTGCCATCATGCATGGTTTGGAATTGGCTGTGAAGTGATGTGGAGGTCTATTTCCAGACAAGATTAGGTAAAAGCTCACCTATCCAAGCATAGGGCCCAAGAGGCAGAATTCAGGATCCAGTGGAAAGGTGATGAGAATGGTCAATGTGAAGGCTGCACGGCTGAGGAAGATATGAGACTTGTTGTGGAGGTAGAATTAACAGGTGATCGAGGCAATGAAGGAGAAAAGTAAAAAATGACTTCAAGATTTCAAGCCTGGATGACTTGGTAGTACAATCAAAAAAATAAGAGGGGAGGGCTAGGGTGTTGTTTTTTTGGCCGGGGCAGGGGGCGGAGAAGGAAAGATGAATTCCGTTTGGGACATGGTAAATAAGAGGTACTAGTAGACATTCAAATGATGTCCAGGAGGCAATTTGAAGATGTGGGTCTGGAGTTTGTAATAAATCAGACTGGATATTTAGTTCCTAGCTGTTATCTTCATAGTTAATTGAAGCCATGGGAATGGATGAGATTGCCAAGGTTTTGAAAAAGCATAGCAAGAAGGCAAAAGAGCTGAGTCCTGGGAATTATCCACACTCAAAGGGAGGGAAGAGAAGTGATGGGGGACACATAAAGGGGAAGTGTGGAAGGATGGACACAGGTACCAAGTTACTCCTTCTTCATCCCTCTTTCAGAGCCACCTGGCAGGGAATTACAGGAAGCCGTGAGCAAAGGGACCTTTGAACATGTTTTCACCAACCTGGAGCCAGCTACCACCTATTCCATCCGTCTTCGGGCATATTCTGATGAGGGTGCTAGCCATGACTCTCCTCCCGTACATATCACCACCATGGGCAATGGTGGGTAAACTCAGACCCCACCTTTCTCCCTAACTGTCACCCCAATCCCAGTTTCTTCTACTCCCTCCCCAGTTTGATGAAGTCTATTATTGCCCCAACTCAACCAGCCTGTCTTCTTGCAGCTCCTGCAGCCTTTGGCTTCTACACCAAAGTGCTCAATGCCACCTCAGTTCAGGCCTCCTGGGAGCTGCCTTCCCAGCCTGGGCTCGTCCAAGGCTTCAAGCTCTTCCACAGAAAGCTACCAGCTGCTCATTTTGAGGGACCCCTCCTTCTAGCCAGAAGTGCCAGTTCATTCCTCTACACTGACCTAGGTGAGACTCAGCCCCTGGGCTGAGTTGCAGTGTTGTGCTCCAACGGTGCACCATTCTTGCCTCGCTGGAAGCTCAAATTTCCTCTCCATATTTCCCCAGCTAACCTATTCACCTCTCCTCTTATTGCTAACATTTTTTCCCCTCCAGAGCCTGCTGCCTTGTATGAGATCAAGCTCCAGGCCTTCAACGGAAATGGGGATGGAAACAGCACAGTCCGTTTTGTCTCAATGCGTGATGCCTTGACAGCAGACACAGGTGTGTGGGGCCTGGAAAAAACCAGGGGGACAGTGTTGTTATAGGGAAGGAGGTGCTTTTGTTCCCCTCTGGAGAGCACCTTGGCTAAGCTTCTCTCCCCCTATTCCTTGGGGATTACAAAAAAAAGTTCTTGCAACACTGCTGTTGTTGAGGTTGGTAAAGGGTGGGGGAATGGAAAGGAGGTCCACTCCTCCCTACATCAGGCATCCTGATAGGGATTGTTACCTTGTGCCTTGTACCACAGATCCCAAGGCTGGATGCCCCTGCCGCCAGGATGGGGAAACCCCATTCATGGAGAACACCTCTGGCATGGGGGTGTTCGTGGGCATCCATGTGGGCTTTGCTGCCCTCATCATCTGTCTCCTCTGCCTCCTCCTGGGCTGGCGCCATAGGTAAGGAAGAGTGGAGCTTGAGGGGAGGAGATGATGCATGTAAAGCCAAATTACTCTATAAGCCTCAGCTATTGAGACATGGAGTGGTTTGATGGAAAGAACACTAGACCTGAAGTCACCAGACTCGAGTTCCAAATCTGGCTCTAACAACCACTAGTGGACTGATCTTGGGCAATGTACAACTTCTCTGGGAATCAGTTTCTTCATAGGTAAAATAATATTTGTGCTACCTACTTGGTAAGACCTGGTTGACAGGATGGAAATGCTTTGTATAAGCTTCATTAGTGCTATATGTTCCTGTGGGCTGTGTGAGAGAGAGTATGTGTATAGGGGAACAGTTATTTACTGGGATAGAAGTGGGGGAAAAATAAGTAGAAGGGATGAACCAAGTCACTTTTTATTCCTGTAGAGTTGGGAGAAATGTGGAACGGGGGCTGAGGATATAGTTAACCTTTCTACCTGGTCTTCAGTTTCTTATGTAGGAAAGGGTCTGGGGAGCACTGGACTGTACCCTCAGCCTCTGCTGACAGGGCTTCACTAGGACAGCTGGAGAGTGGAGGAAAACCTGGAGAGAGGATTGAGCTCATTTCCCAGGTAAAAGGATGGGAGGTGGTTGGTAGCTCAGAGAGATATACAAGGACGAAATGAAATAAGCATTTATTAAGTGCCTGTGTGTGCCAGAACTGTGCTCAGCACTTTATGAATACCTCATTTGATTCCCCACAACCTTGTGGAGTAGGGATTGGAAGGGGCCACCTAGAGCAGAAACCCTGGTGCTTTGAATCCCTTCTTCCCTATCTTCCTCTCTAGGTCACTGTGGAGCAACAGTCAGCAGCCTAGGGGGCTTCCTCTCCCCTGTCTACCCTGAAAAACTACAGAACCACCAAAGAATCTACCTCACCCTACCCTACTTCCAGAGTCAGGACAGAACCAAAGCTACCTCAGCCCCTGGGTAGGGCAAGGAGAGAAAGATTTCTCACTGTGTAATGGGAATTTTGGGGGCCAGGTTATGTCTCTCCCCACCACACCAAATACTCTAAAGTCAAACCATTCTCATGGGAGTGGTCCTCCCAGAAACTCCTCTTCCCTAATCCAGAATGTCTTGATCAGACTATGACTCTGCCCAAAGATGTATAGCTTTAAGGGGTCCCCCACAAATAGGGGAGATGGACCAAGGGGCTCCATCGTCACATTCCTCTCTATTCTACAACCAGAGCCTTTCCCCTCTCCTCCTCTTATTCCACTTCCCTCTTCTTCCTGTGATTAAGTGAAGGAGATGAATCAGTTCTCTGACCTGGACACCCAGGAATCTCTTCTCAAAGCTCAGCAGTTCAAATGCTTCAGTGTGGTCCAAGGTGTGGCTTTTCCCAGAACCTAGTCATTGTGTGTGCACACGTGCTCCCATATGTTCAGCACATCTTCCCAAGCAACCAAAAACACTCCAAACCCTCAATGGAGGTTTGGGGGGGAGGGGTAAAGGTATCATCCTGCCCCATAATCCAAAGCTGTGGCCTTCTCTGAAGGCCCTTATCTTTCTTCTCTCCCATTTGATTTCTATTTTTGAAAGCAGAGAATTTAGTTTGAGTCAGGTTTGGTTTTTGCAAGCATAGAATGAATGCAGGGGCTGTGGGCAGCTCCTCCGGGGGAAAAATATTATTTCCCCCCTCCTGTGCCATCAGTGCCAACTTTGGGGGCATAGAGGTACCTTTGCAGCCCTTCCCTTCCCCAAACATCCTTCTTGACCCCAAAGCCAAAGCCTTCACATCCTAAGCCCAGCCCTTCACCCACTTTTCTACACCGTTCCCCAGTATCATGCCAAAAAATCCTGGGGAGGATGAACAGGGCTTAGGAGTGTGTCCTACCCAAACTTTGTGCTCATAGAGATTTTGCCGAGCAATGCTAGTACCAATGAAAAGCTTCCAACAAAATCAGTCCCAGGAACTCCAAGCCACTGCACACACCCTTCAACACAGGGGCAGAAGCAGCTTGATCCAAGAATGGTGTGGAGGCAGACTGGAATAGTGGTACCCAAGTCCCTGGAGTAGCTTGGGACTACAGCTTTGTTGGAAATAAAAGCCAAAATGGAGAACACAATCAAGAGTCAAGTCTATGCTCAAAAGCAGAAAGGAACATTTTGGAGGGTGAAGTGTCAGGGGTTTGTTTGTTTGAAAAAAGTAGAGTATGACAATGGGTTCTTTAGTTTTGGGAGTAACTGGAAAGAGTCACTCAGGGAGATGGTGTCCTCTCCTCACCCGGGTATCAAGGGCTTTTGATTTAAAGAGCTATGGGATTGCAGGGGATATCTTATCTTCTTCCACTTACTTGTCACTGAGACTTGTTTGACTTTGTGTTGTGTTATTCTAACAAAGTATTCTTACAAAAAGCAATATTGTTATTCAAAAGATGTGAGCTGGTATGAGAACAAGGCAGGAGGGAGGTGTCGAGTAAACAGGGCAGGTGTAGGCAGTAAAGTATGGCAGATGAAATTTCACCTTTTGCTTACCAGACAGCAGAGTACAATGTGGAGACAGGCTAGGCAAAATTATCCAATTTATTCCTGCATGCTCCTGGATAGAGGGGTGACTATTGCTTTTCACCCTCCCAATCCCAATCCCCATGCCCAAACCATCAATCACAGGAAAAGTTTAGAAACCATTCCTTTCTTTATTAAACATAGCTTGCAAGTGATAAATATTACAAAGTTTTTTTTTTCTTTTAATCCTTTCTCCAAAAATTAGCTTATTATTTGAATCTGTCACTGCAGAAGCGCTTGGCAGTATCTGAAACAGATGGGGGTGTATTTGTCCTTTTGAAAACCAGTTTCTATTGGTCTTAGTCTTTTTATTTCTTTCCCAAACACAATGCAGAAAATAAAAATGAAGAGGCAAAATAAGGAAACTTAGAGTTGTGCAAAAGGGTCTTGCTCCCCCCTCCTGCCTGCCCCTACATAAGGAAGGGCATCTCCTAATCCCTCAACTTCTACCCCACCCCATATGCCCCACCCACTGCCTCCAGACATCATCTAGTCAAGAACTTGGAGGAAGCGGATGGTGAGCATCTCAGTCTGCAATGTTGGGGGTGGGATGGGGTACACCTTGGTCATCTAAGGGGTGAAGTAGGAAGAAAAGATGTAATTCTCCTCTAACAAGGAGTCAGTATTCAAGGTGCTATGATCTCCGAAGATAGTGGGATTGTAGAGTATATGAGAAACACTTCTACAGCCAGCCCTGACTAGAAACTTAAGGGCATTTGTATCCATCCCCAAGGCTGGTCAAATAACCTTGGGGGAGGAGGAGAGGGGAGATCATGGATGATTGTATCTCACTGGTGTCTCAAAACTCATGTGAAAGGATCACCACCGTTCTAGCCGTCTCCCAGACACAACTCTGCTGCCAATCTAGAGATGCCATCTTGAATGGACCACTGGACACCAGATTCTTCCTCCCTGGCTCATTCTAACTTGTTACTCCCTCCCCTTCTGGAGGTGGTATTTGGGGAGGGGCAAGATATATTTTATCAATCGATCTAGTCCAAACTCGTTTTAATTTTGTCTGAAGTTATCCAACAGAAATCAAGATTAGAACTCATCTCTTGACTTCCTCTCATCACTCTAGCCCTCCTCCTCTTTATGAGGGGCTCTCTTAACTCTGCTTCAACCATCTCCACTCCAGCAAGAGCCATGAGCTTCCCAGCTCAGCTGAGGCCTTCATCTCAATTCATTCTGATCACAGGTGTTAGTGCTCAACTGAACATGGTACTGCATTATATGAAACCCTCCTAGGATGACAATGAGAAGAGTTTCTTCCTACTTATCCCACATTTCCTCCCCTACCAACTTTCATAAGACAATTAGCCCAGGTTCTTTCCTCTGGATAATGTTTTTAGGGTGTGGGGTATGGGGGAGATCTCTGGTGTAAGAAAATCTGACACTGTGGTTTGTTATATAGTAGGTATATTGTATATATGCTGATGCAATCAGAGGAAAAAAAACAGTGCAAATACAATTACAGTTCATAATACTTGGTTTCAATGCCCCCTGGGAACTGTTCCGTTCCTCAGCTACCTCCCAAGTCCCCCAGCATCCCCCACTTCCCCCAGAGTGTCAACCTAATGCTGGGAAAGGAGGTGGGGCAGCTGGGGTGGGGGGAGGGCTCTGCCAAGGCAGTGCTGGTGACCTGGAGGGGCTGCTCCAGGGTGGGGAGGCAAGGCACAGTTGGGGGGGAGGGGGGGCATCTCCAAAGCGGGGTGGGGATTCAGGGGAGCCAGCTGCCAAACTGGCCTATCCCCTTGCCCCATCATCCACAGCCCTGCCTCCTAACCCCCAGAAACCCTTTTGCACGGATCATACACAAACGGGCACAGTACAAAATGACGTAACACAGTTTCACAATATCCATGGCTAGGGCTTTTTTTTCCACTTTTTTCATGTTTTTTTTTCTACACAATGTACAATTCTTCCTTTTTAAATGGATCAAGAAATAGCTTATATACACGAATGAGTCCTTGTTATAACATCTCGGCAGCAAATATCATAAGCTAATGAAGATCTCATTGGGAGAGGGAACTTGGGCTTGGAGAAAAGGGAAGGAGTGGGGAGGGAAGAAGGGTTATGCTTTTAGGATTAGGGAAGGTGGGATAGAGGGATCAAAAGTAAAATATCAAGAAGCATCTTTACAAAGCAGTTCTACAGCTAATTCCTTTAAAAAGGGAAAGGAAAGGAAACCAAAGCAGGAAAACACTTATCTGCATCTTAAAAAAAAAAGACCGAGAAAAATAGGAAGGGAAAGGAGAAAGAGGGAAAGAAGAAAAAAGAAAAGAGAAAGGAAAAGAGAATGAGAGGCAAAGCAGGGAAGAGAGAAAAGAGAAGAGAGAAATTTCTACCATACATGACATCCAAAATGTGGAAAAAGATACTTATTCCAGGGACAGGTCGGGGACTGGATGCTATGGTCAATGACAAAATTAAAATGGGACTTCAGTTCTCACTTTTTACTTTCCATCAGAGGCCTCTTGCCCCTACTCCATTCCTAGTTTCCAGGGAGCAGGCGCTGCCTATAGCCTGCTGGTCCCAGTTTCCCCCAAGCACTTCTAGAGATTAGTGTGGGGAGAAGCCATGCAAAACTGGTGCACCCCTCAAAATACCTCCACATTGAGCTCCAGGCTTCAGAATTAACGGAAGACTCCCAGAATAAAGGGTATTTTCTTCCTTCCTTAAGATAAGGGATGCCCTGAAGGACCTCAGCTCAGTGTCCACATAGTGCAGGGCCACAGGTGACTTTAGATACCTGGGACTTAGAAGATGTGGTGATGGGAGGTTATAAGGGATCTTGGAAGGGGAGAGTGGAGACAAAAGGAATCAGTGATGAAAGAGAGAATTTGAGGATAAAGGAAGGGGAGGAAAGATGGAGGGCTAACACTTTACCATGATTCAGAAGACCATATTGGCCAATCCACCCAACACTAATATCTGAAGGAATGGGGGTGGGGAGGAAAGCTGGGGCCAGTGGAACAAGAACCAAACCTCGGCTGACAAGCAGAGGATCACAGATCTCTATGATCAACAAGCAGCATCTGTAGCTTGATCTTGAAGAAGAGGAAAGTAGGGAAGACATGCTGCATTTCTCCCTCCACCATATCACATCATTTCCCTCTCCCTGGAAGTAGGTACTAGACTACAGGTCTGCCTTCATGCAAAATCACCTTATACACCCATTTCCAAGGCCAATACGGTGGTTAGCTGGTTCCTACAGTAGGGAGCTAAATTCAAGGCTGGGATTGCCACCAGCCACATGGTATTGCACATTCTTTTTTTTCCTTACTTTTAATCTCAAATGACACACCTGGGCACCTTGTACCTCTGGGCTGGGGGACTTGGATACATGACAGAAATGGCACTTTATCATGTGTTTGTGTCAGGGTGGAAGGTGGAGAGGGGAAGGAGAGGCTAGAGAGACATGCCACATGGCAAGATGACATAAGAAAAACGTTAAAAAAAAAACTTCCAATTTTGTGGAAGAGAGAGAAAAACAAAACCAAACTATTCATCCAGTGCTTTCAAAGCACAGAGAGCAAAGAAAAGATGTAAGAATATATATTTATATATATATAGAATTTTAAAATAATCCCAGAGCCCACCCAACACTATTCCCCCCACCCCCACCCCATTTACAGTCAGGGGGCATCACACACCCCATCAGACAACACTCGCAACAACAACCCCATCACTACCGGTTACTAGCTTCTAGCTTCCAGATCCTTTCACCACCAGGGAGTCCAGACACAGGCTGTATCTTTGCCCCTCTATTAAGTGCTCAATGGATTTTGGGGAGAAGGAAGAAAAAAAACTGGGGGAGGCCCGTGGGGCCAGTACAATCACCCGAAATAGCACGGGGTGTCAGGAGTGGGTGGAAGACCAAAGCCTGGTCCCAGCTCCTTTATCCCTATTCCAAACACCAAAAGCCTTTTGGGGGAATGTGTAGTCTTTTCTTTCTTTCATTAACTTTTAAAAGTGCCTGTTTTTTCAGGGGGGGGGGCAATCCTGGCTGGTTTTGGGAGCAAGGTCAGGACCTCACACTCCTTCCCCATGCTTTTCTTTTGGGCATGCTATATTAAGGGGACCTCTGGAAGTTTATTAGAGCTAGAAGGGTGTGTGTTTGAGGGCAGCACACCTCAAAGAAAGCCTGGCACCTTCCCATCCCCCTTGATCCAAAAGGTGGGCAGACTGGGTGCTAACTTCCTCCCCCCATTCCCAGAATGACATTGCACAATTCAATTCATTTCTACATTAGTAGCGATTCCCAAACAAAACAAAAACAAAAACAAAACTAATAGAGTTCTGAAAATACTTTAAAAACCAACTTTAGATCTCAGAAGCAGCCTCTGAAGTTGGTTTTGAAGTGAGACATTTGGCTTGGTGCAAGAACAAATCTGCCAAGGGCATGGTTAGGATGAGGCTCCCACCAGGGTAGGAAACCTTTCCTTCCCATACCCTCCATATTCAGGAGGTCAAAGGGAGAGAAGCCAGACTGCAAAGTGAAGCCACCTTACCTTCATGTAGAAAACCCCTTCTGCTCTTCCTTCCTCCATGACCATTCCTCCCCTTCCCCAATTTACTCACTCCCATTCCAACTTCCAGGGCCCCCAGTCAAATTCTGCTTGGGGGTCAGATAATGCCTTTCACCGTTGGTGTGGTTGCTGCTACAGGCAGAAGGGACAGATGAGGATGACTTTACCAAATCTGCCGGACTGAAGCTGGGTCACCTAACCTCAAACTGACTATCTTTCCCATGGAGCCAAATATTACTGTCACTCCTGGTTCTTGTTGTTCTGGGGCCAGGGCCTGCTGACAGTCCTCCCTAGTTCCAAATCATGCCCATGCTCTCCCACCCTCGCTAGCACCATGGGTACTATGGGTGCTGTGTTTTAAAGCTTCTTCCTTCTAAAGCACCTGACCCTCATTCCCAAAGCCCAGCTACAATGTTCCCCTTTCCCCTAAGAAATCCTATGCCTCAGAGCCTGGGGGTGCCATTCTTCCTCTTCTGTTGCCACTAAACTCCACTGATTAAATGTATCCACCCCCTAACCAGCCTTAGTCACCTCATGCCTTTTGGCTGGAGCCCCACCCCCCCATGAAGAAAACCACTGCAATGCTCCTATCACTTATGTGGATACCTTTGTTAAAAATAGACAAACAAAACGGGAAAGAAAAGGGTTTAACCGTCCAGTGAACAAAAAGGGAGGACACAAGACATCATTAAAAATAATAATAATTATAGCATAAAAACAAGCTTCAGAAACATGTCAGAGGGCACAGATTCTCCCTGGGACCTCACTCTGACCTCTAGTGGGGTGCTGATCCACCTCTCACTATCATAGAAAACTGAAGAAAGAAGAAGAGAGTGGTAGAGGAACAGATCGCTGCAGTGTGGAAAGAGGGGAGGTGGCAGGGAGGGGCATGAGTATGGGTTTTCTTGTTGGTTTCTTTTTTTTTTTTGTCTTCTGTTTTTTTTTTTTTGTTTTGTTTTGTTTTCCGTGTATGGTAGGCACCAGTACAGGCACTGCATGCGACGGAAGTTGGGGGCAAAGGGAGAGAGGGAGGGAACAGAGGGTTCAGGGTTGGGGCAGGGCAGGTGGAATAGGCGTTATTTCTGTCCACTGATGGACTGCGATATAGACCGGGGAGGGATCATGTCTAAAAGGTACTCCCGCTGTCGGTCCGCCAGGCTGGGTGCTTTGTGTCCCCCGATGCCAGTGTTCAAGTAAGCGATATTAACACCTAAACCCAGGAGACAAAAGGAGAATAGGTGTTAAGGGATGAGAGAGCACCTCCTCTCCCACCTCTCCGTTCCTCCCTCCTCCCCAGGCAGAAGGGATTGGTATTGGTCTGTCTGGTTCCAGTCTAGACTTGTCCAGTTTTATTTTAGTAACAACCTCCTCCTTTAGTTGCAATGATTTTTGAGGAAGAAAAAATTTCTTAAAGTTTTACCTTGGGGTAGTGAGCAATGTTCTAGAAACAATGAGATAGTTACTTGGGCTGAAAAGCCTGATCTGAGTGGGTGCGGGCATAGGGAAAAAAGAGGAAGAGAGATACATGACAAAGATATGGATATTGGTCAGTTCTATCTTGATTTTTTACCTTAGATTGCGGAAAGCATCACTGAGACATCTAGCTTTTCACATACACTTACTGTCTGGCCCACATGAGCTCTAGAGTAATATTAAAGGGGAATGTGTGCTTTAAGAATCAGCAGGCACAGGGGCAGCTAGGTGGCGCAGTGGATAGAGCACCGGCCCTGGAATCAGGAGTACCTGAGTTCAAATCTGGCCTCAGACACTTAACACTTACTAGCTGTGTGACCTTGGGCAAGTCACTAAAAAAAAAAAAAAAGAATCAGCAGGCACAAAAGGGGAAATTTTTCTCACAGGGGCTACCTAGACCCTATGGCAGTGGGTACTCCCTGAACAAAGTCCCGTGCAAATCCCAGAATAATACCCTCTTTTTTCTATCTCCTACCTGGCATGCCAAGGAGGCCTCCTGCCACAGACAGCTGGGGTGCCTGTGCAAAATTGGAAAGCATGGAGCGGGCAGATGTGGGGATGCCACGCTGGAGAGTGCTCTGGGGCTGTGGAGCCTGTGGGGATGAGACAACAGATGACTGGGTAGAATGGATGGTCAGGGGGGAGTCAAGATCATGGGTGAAGACTGCTTTCCCAAAGTATGGAATAAGTTCAAGAATAAATATCTCTCCTAATGTGATGTAGTCATAAGCCAAGAATGCATGCTACTAAGGGAGATAGGTAACTGAAGCCCCAAGCTCTCTGGAAAGAGAAGACACAAGGCTGTTTCCATGTTGGCTGGGCATTAGAATAAGGTCGCAGTTGGCAATCTTTGGTACTGCCAATTCTGCAATACAGGTATGGTTATAGCGTCTTATATGTAGGCAAACAGAAGGGGGAAGATCGGTCGTATGGGAAAACAGAGGGTCACATGAGAAAAAAAAGATTCTCACCTGCCGGAGCGTATGGTGTCTCATGATGGTCTCTTGCTTACTGACACTGGACACAGCTGGAGCTGTAGTAGGGGAGAGGGCCGCCTGCTGCTGTAGTCGCTGTTCAATTTCCTGTCAGGAGTCAACACATCAATTTAAGAGAAGAACATACTTAATCTCCTACCCAGGAAACTCAAGAGCCTTTGCTGCTCTTTTCTTAAAAGTCACATCAAGGGGCAGCTAGGTGGCACAGTGGATAGAGCACCAGCCCTAGATTCAGGAGGACCTCAGTTCATATCCGGCCTCAGACAGGTTACATACTTACCAGCTGTGTGACCCTGGGCAAGTCATTTAACCTCAATTGCCTCACCAAAAAAAAAAAAAAAAAAAAAAAAAAAGTCACACCAGAGACCTAGCTAAACAAGGAAAAGGATCTTGCATGATAGGTGCGTTCAACTCCCTCTTCTCAGAACTCAACTGGGGAAGAGAATGGCCAAATTGTTGCCCTGCCTGACCACAGGTCCTTTTCTCATTTGGTGCTGCTTTTGAACAGACAGCTGCTGGAAACTGGGCAGAGGGGTGAAACTGGCAGGTATAATTAGAGCTAGTGAGTCAGTAGGAAGTTATTTTTTACTTCTACCTGTCCTATAGTCTCATTTTCAGGTAAACCTGTGAATTGGGCCCCAATTACACAAAGTGAGAGAGAGTCCGGCAAAGAAAGAGGCAAAAAGGGGGAGGAGTTTGGTCTCTGATACTAGTTTATTTTTCTTGGACTTCTTTTTTTTGGTGGGGCAATGAGGGTTAAGTGACTTGCCCAGGGTAACACAGCTAATAAGTGTCAAATGTCTGAGGCTGGATTTGAACTCAGGTCCTCCTGAATCCAAGGCCAGTGCTTTATCCACTGCGCCACCTAGCTGCCCTATTTTTTTGTTTGTTTGTTGGTTTTTAAGTGCATTCAATTTTGAATAATCTAAAGATGGAAAAGAAAGCAGGATTCCAAAGTCTATGAGGTGGTCACTGGCCTTAAATTGAGCCTGAAATGTTTTCCACAAATCTAAGATGTGCTTACCTCTCTAAAGGCCATTTGGCTCATGACCAGGTTTTCCCCCTAACATCCCTCCCTCCACTGTTGACTATAAATGACCACTTCTCTCGAAGAAAAACATTTATGGTACAAAGCATATATTCCACTCTTCATCCTGAAGAAAAATATGGAAATCTCTCCCACAGAAGAAATTGAGGCAGAGAATAGAAGGGACTTATTTAGGCTATAAGGAGAGCCAAGGTCAAAGAACAGAAAGCCTCATACTTTCTAAGCTCCAAAACCTATTTCCCATTACTTCCTCACAGTCAGAAACATTTAGATCAAATGGGGCTGGGGAAAATAGAGTCAACCCCCCACCCCCGCCCCCAAAAGCCTCCCCAAATGTTAGATCATGAGGTATGGTTCTTTGAAAGCTGTGAGGAAAACATGAATGATTGCAAACTACTGGAGTTTCACACCCCCCCCCCCACCCCTTTTTGGAAATTTGTGTTTAACACAATTAGTGGCAGATGGTGAGAGAAGGTTCTAGGTTTCTAAATTAGAAAAGGACACTTACCTGTTCCTGCTGTAGGGCTTTGACAAAGGCATTCTTCAACCTGTTAGTATGCTCAGCCTTTAGGGCCTTCTTCTGGTTGGAGGTCATGCACTGCTCACACAGAATCTTGCCATTCTTCTCTTGCTTCCAGTGTGGTGTAAAGTCTGTGCGGCACTGAGCACATACAAAGGGCTCCACCCGCAGAAGGGAGGCACAACCTTTGCCTAGATGACACCAAGAAAAGTGGTAAGTAGAGTCATGCATTCTCCCTATCATCTTGCTCTTTCTGTCCCCATCAAACTGTTATTTCCCATAATAACTCACACCCAAACGTTTCTTTCTACTCACATGAACACCATTTTAGTTCAAGAACTCATCATTTATCACCTGGATATTAGAAACCTTTCTTATTTTGCTTTTTTTTTTGTGTGTGTGTGGTTTTTTGGTTTTGTTTTGGGTGCAGGAAAATGAGGGTTAAGTTACTTGCCCAGGGTCACATAGTATTATAAACCTTTCTAACTGATCTCCTTGCAACGAGCTTCTTTCCTTGCTGCCACATGATTACCAAGTTAATATTACTAAAGCTTAAGTATGACCATATAACTCCTTTGCTTAAGAAGCTCCACTTGGGGGCAGCTAGGTGGCGCAGTGGATAGAGCACCGGCCCTGAATTCAGGAGGACTTGAGTTCAAATCTGACCTCAGACACTTAATACTAGCTGTGTGACCCTGGGCAAGTCACTTAACCCCAACTGCCTCACTTAAAAAAAAAAAAAAAAAAAAGAAGCTCCACTTGTTTCCTCTTGCCTCTAGGATCAAATACAAATTTCTCAAATTTCTAAGGCCCTTCACAACCTGGCTCCAACTTACCTTTCCAATCTTCTATACTACTCCTATTCCTTAATTCTATGGTCCAAACAAACTGACTTTCTTGCTATTTCCCATATATAGCATTCAATTTCCCATCTCCTTGCCTTTGCACTGGTTGTCTTTTGTTCCTCTTTCTTACCTCACCCCTAAACTTTTAGAATCCCTTATTTTCTTTGAATCTGTGCTTAGATATATTCTTCATGAAGTCTTTCCTGATCCTTCTCTCCCTTTCCTCCCACTAAAATTTACCTTAAATCGATTATGTTGACACTTATTAACATACATGTTGTCTACCTTGATGGAATCTAAATTTGCTGAGGGCATACACTTTTTGATCTTTTTCTTGGTATCTCCAGCATTATTTAAACTCTCGTATAGATAGGTGAAGAAGTGAAGCTTCGGATAGAGCACTGGGCCTGGAGTTAGGAGTATGTGAGTTCAAATCTGGCCTCAGACACTTAACACTTACTAGCTGTGTGACCCTAGGCAAGTCACTTAACCCCAATTGCCTCACTAAAAAAAAAAAAAAAAGAAGTGAAGCTTCTGTATCTGTGGGGGTTAAATGAAACCCATTTAACAAGGTAAGTACTATGGCTCATAGCCCACACTTTGGTCAGTGAATGAATTTAGTTCCTAATTACCTATAACCCAATGATCCATTTTTTTGCAGGGAGGCAATCAGGGTTAAGTGACTTGCTCAGGGTCACACAGCTAGTAAGTGTCTGATCCTGGATTTGAACTCAGGTTCTCCTGGGCTGGTGATCTAGCCACTGTGCCACCTCGATGCCCTTCCAATGACCCATTAAAAAAAAAAAATCTATAAACACTACTGAATTCCAGTGTGGATTCCCCAGGCATGCAGAACACCTCTAGATCACCTCACCAAGAGTCATTTGGTGTCTATAATTTTCTTTTGACATATCACCAAACAAACTATCACACAAAATTAACATCAAGAACCATTTTCTAAGCACTGAAATGTACAGGCACTTATCTTCATTGTGATAAAAAGAATAAAAAAAAGAATAAAAAGAATCATATAGATCTAGGTCCCTGTCTTCATAAGGTTTACTAACTTAAAAGACACAGTAAAATATGCATACATGTAGAATATATACATAAATAGAATAAAAACTATTAAAATATGCATAGACTTGCATCAATGATTTTTGAAGTTGATAAATTATCTTGTTCAAATGGATCAAATGAAATATTTGTAAAGTGATGAGCACAGTGCCTGGCTAATAGCACACAGTAGATGCTTAATATATGTTTGTTCTCTTCCCTTCCACATCCTTGTGTAGTAGAATGTTGTGGTTTTGTTTTGTTTGCAGGGCAATGGGGGTTAAGTGACTTGCCCAGGGTCACACAGCTAGTAAGTGTCAAGTGTCTGAGGCCAGATTTGAACTCAGGAACTCCTGAATCCAGGGCTGGTGCTTTATCCACTGCGCCACCTAGCTGCCCCGAATGTTGTGTTTTAAGGCAATTAGGTGGTACAGTGGGTAAAGTGCTGGGCTTGGAGTCAAAAGACTTGAGTTCAAGCCTATCTCCAGGATACTGTGTGGCCCTAGGAAAGCCACTTAATCTCTGTTTGCCTCCATTTCCTCAACTGTAAAATGGGCATAATAGTAGGATCTACCACACAGGGTTGTTTTGAGAATCAAATGAAATACTATCTGTAAGGCCTGGCACACAGTAGGCCCTTTCCCTACAGGAGGGAGAAAAGGTTCTTAAAATCCACTAAACTACAGTGCTGGCTGGTATCCTCACCCTGACACATATCCCAACACAATATTGTCAGACATGGAAGTTTCCTATAGAGGGAATAGGGGAAGTCTAATGACCTTACCTTGGCTGTCAATGACACTCTGTACCACCTCCTCCAAGCCCACCATGTAGATGAACTCGCTGTTGGCTGCACTAGGCAGGAAATGGAGCAGAGGGGCAGGCGGCTTAGGGGGTGGGATCTCCAGCAGTGTCTTTTCCAGCTGCTTACGAAGGGCCAACTTAGCTGCTGCCTGTGAATTGGCTGCATCAGTCATGGCGCTGGGGCTGGGGAGTGGTGAAGACACTCTGTTAACAGTCCCTGGCTGGATGTGAGAGGCAAGGTTCATATAGATGGCAGAGGATGTTGTGCGCTGGCAAGGGACAGAAGAACTTGACTGCTAAAATGAAATAAGAAAATAGGTCAGTGACAGAGAAGAAAGGAATTCTTTTTTTTTAAAGTAATAAACACTTTTATTTATAGTTTTGGGTTCCAATTTTTATCCCTCTTTTCCTCCCTCCCCTCCCCTCGAGGGGGTAAGCAATCAGATATGGGTTATACATGTATGATTATGTAAAACATTACTATCTTAGTCATTTTGTACAAAAAACTTGAAAAAAACGAAAGAGTGAAAAATAGAATGCTTCAGTCTGTTTTCCATCAATATCAGTTCTTTCTTTGGAGGTAGAAAGTATGTTTCATCAATAGTCCTTTGGGATCATCTTGGATCATTGTATTGTTGAGAATAATTAAGTCATTCATAGTTCATCAAACAATATTGCTGTCACTGTGCACAATCTTCTCTTGGTTCTGCTCACTTCACTATACATCAGTTCATACAAGTCTTCAAAAGAAAGGAATTCTAATTCTTATTGCTACTCTTCCCTGGCAGAGGATATTTTCTTATCCTGGCCTAGGCTGATCAGTAACTGCAACAGGCCCAAGGAAAATGGGAGAATGATAGTGCCTATGAGCTAAAGTTGGCACCAGATCTGCTTAAAGGACTAGGCAGAAAAATATTTCCAGGAATGGAATGTCTGGCTTCCTCAGGTCAGATATCTAGATACTAGACTTCTCAGGAAGGTTTACCTCAAAGCTTTTCTGGATGGGCTACTAATTCTTCAAGCTGTGTCTTCTTTTTTTCTCCCTAACTAGCATCTACCTCACTATCAAAAACTGTGGTAAAACTCTCAAGTCTTCTCCATGACGTTTTCCAAGTTCTGTCCAAATTATCTCATTGATAAAAATGTAAAGTCTACTCCTTAGTCACCATGGACAATAGGATCTCCATTTGTTCTGTGTAGTTCCCTTACCGGCTGGTAGTTGATGGCGGGGTTCATGTTGGGTGTGGTGGTGCGTACGAGGCCAGGTTTGGGTGGCCCTCGCTGGCCCTGCAGTTGGGCAGGGTTTGGTGCAATAACTCGCTGTGACATCAGCATGTGTGGAAGGGTTGTGTTGGTGGCTGAGCGAATGACACTGTGACCCTAAAGGAGGCAAAAATGAAAGAACTGAGTCAGAACTTTGGGGATTTGAGAAAGGCAGCCTCCCATAAAATGCACCTTAGGAGTAGCTGAAAGAAAGCTTGGGAGAGGTACCATTAGATTATCCCAACTAGCTATTTTTCCTAATTTTTTCCCCAGGGGAGACAGTGTGACATGCCACTTTTGAAAATCTTGCCTTGGCATAATGGAAATTTGCTTGACTGGCTCAACATAAGCTCATCCCACCCCATTTGGGGAACAGCTAGCCTGAAAGTCCTATTGGCTAGTAAAGAACAAGCACTCTAAAGGTTCACTTATTGGCTGCCCTCTTCTTATATGAATTTAATGGTACCAAAAGAACTTTCCACTGTGGTAATGTTCCAATCTGGCCAGGTTCCTCCCCAAATCCTTTCACATGCCTGTGATGGGACCTGGTTCCTTGGATTCAAATATGCTGCTATACCCATATACCTGCAATGTTCTCAGGTTTTGGGGCTCCACCCCCTGAGCACCAGGCCTGGAAGGGAGCTTGGACAGGCCCTGCTGTCCTACATGGGCAGGAGATGGCTGGACAATTGATGCTGCATTTTGCACAACTGGGGTCTAAGAAAGGAAAAGTAAAGAAAACACAAATGTAGAAATGGCCAGGAACTAGAGAGATAGTTGGTTATCTGGTGCTTCTTCTGACACTAAAATGGCAACCATTACTGACTAAGGGGATCAAGGTTCACCCAGCTGAGGGCTCAGACTGAAACTAACTCATTGTAAGGAAGGAAGGAAACAAGAATTTTTTAAGCAGCTACTATGTGCTAGGCACTGTATTAAACTCTTTACAACTATCCCATTTGATCCTCACAACAACCTAAGAGGAAGGTACTACCATGATCCCTATTTAACAGATGAAGAAACTGAAGCAGAGAGAGGGTATGTAAACATGCCCATGCCCATGCCCACACATGTGGTGTCTGAGGATGGATTTGAACTCGGATAGTCCTAATTCCAGGCCAAGTGCTTTAACCAGAATGCCATCCAGCTGCCTCACTGAACTGCAGACATTAGAGATCATAGGATAAAGGATGAGTAAATATACTTGAAGCTCTACCAGGCTAAGTAGCTCACCTTAAAATCACAAACACAGAAAGACCTTAGAGGTCATCTAGTTTAATTTCCTCAATTTATAGCTGATGCCCAGAGAGTTGCCCAGGGTCACACAAATGGTAAATAACAGAGTGAGGACTTGAACTCATATCCTAGGTTAAAGTAATGTTCTTTCAAGAGTACTATGCTGGGGCAGTGAGGTGGCGCAGTGGATAAAGCACCGGCCCTGAATTCAGGAGGACCTGAGTTCAAATTTGGCCACGACACTTGACACTTACTAGCTGTGTGACCCTGGGCAAGTCACTTAACCCTCACTGCCCAGCAAAACACACACATACACACACACAAAACTATGCTGCTCTTTTTTTGGCGAGGCACATAGCTGCCCCCTACTGTGCTGTTCTACAAGCTCTTCTCTCTTGGCATGCCCCAGTCCCTTTTGCCAAAGTGTATGTTACCTTCTGAACCACATTCTCCTTCTGTAGCTGACTCTGCCTTAGTTTCTTCAACAGTACCAGTCTGGCTTCTTCTAGACGTAGCTCATCTCTCAGCTGCTTAATAAGTTGCTGCCGCTCTTCAATACCTTTTCCCTGAAGAAAGGTGGAAACCATCAGTCCTGGCAGTGTGATCACAGACTCCTTTCCCTGGATAATGTCAGACTCACTTTACTTTGAAACTTCTACCCACTTGATCCCCAATTCAGTAATTCAGGGTTAGCATATTTAAATTGGAAAAAGTAAATCAAAAGGTCAAAAGAGATACTATGTTTTATCTTCTAGAGACTATTCGCTAGTCAATAACATTTTGGACACACCTAGTCTAATAAGGAGTCAAAATTATTACTAGAATCTTATCAGGTTTCCAGGGATACCTAACAAAAAGTGGAGGAAAAGAAAAGAACGTTGAAAGAGGCTTTTTTACCTTAAACATCTCCAAGTTGGCTGCTTTCAGTCTCTCTTCCATGCGGGAACTGGAACGAGGACTGGAGGCCTCATTGTCAGAAAGGACAATGATGTCAGGAGAGGGAGTTAGCCGTCCCCGGTCTGGCTCGCTATATAAAACAACAAAAAAAAGACCAGGGGGTTAAAGATCAAGGTACCCCCAACAATGAAGGCTCACAGGGAAGCTGAAAAATCTCCCATCAGCACTGAATGGAGAAACCCAAGGGAGTTTTGGTGTGAGGGGTTGTCTATTTTGCACCACCTAGAGGAAAGCAGTGATAACCAAGTACTAGGAAACTGAAACCACTAACAGGTAAAATGAGGCCAGTTACCTGCAACAGAGATGATTGCCAGGACCTCAGTTAAAATACCCTTCCCCCCCATACCAAAGGTACTTAGCTTTAGAAGTGGGAAAAGGAGAAAAGTGTTTTTACCACATGAGTTTTAAGTAAAATTCTTTCTAATAGTCTCGACAAACCTTAACCCTAGCGTAAATTGGCCTTAAAGAAACTATCACAGGAAATAATAGCTGATTAGGAAACGGCAGTGGCAATAGGTCCTAATTCCCCAACCAGTAACATGTGAAGGAAGCCTAACACAGATACCAGATAATTATAATCAATACCTCAGAATATATCTGAAGTTTCCTTTAGAACTAGACAATGTTAAAGCTCGACACTACTTTAGAGACTGTCTGTCAAACCTCTAAGAGGCTAAAGAAATAAAGAGGGCAGTCAAAAGAAATGGATGCTGACTGGACTGTAACATAAGAAACTCTCACAACAAATGTGGAGACAGCCAAAGATCTTTGCTCTGCCGAACAAGGAAAGAGAAAGTCCTCCATGCTCAGGGAGTTCAAAGAGGGTGCTACAACTGCCAGAACCTGAGCAATCCCTGAGGACAACGTATGTATAAGTCATCAGGGGAGCAGCTAGGTGGTGCAGTGGATTCAGGAGGACCTGAGTTCAAATCCGACCAAAGACACTTGACACTTACTAGCTGTGTGACCCTGGGCAAGTCACTTAACTCCCACTGCCCTGCAAAAAAAACAAACAAAACCAAACAAACAAAATATAATGTTCAGGCTAATAAAGCTTATAGCTTCCTGAGAAGGGTAGAAGTTCCAGTCATGAACATGTTAGAGATCTCCTTTCTTTGCTAAAGATTCTATAGACAGGACCTTCTTCCTCCCTTGGAAAGAAACCACCCAGGTATAGCTTTCAATTCCAGGCTTAAGTCTCTCCTATTCATAGGATAGACCTATCTGGGAGTTAGATGACTCCATTTTAAGGTTTCTTCATTCACTATGTACTTAGTAGCACTGTATCCGAGAGAATCCTTCTGTTTACTAAACACCTACTCTGTACCATTTACTTCTCTAAAACCCTTTACAAATACATCATTTGGTTCTCACAACAACTCTAGGAGGTAGGTGCTTTTATGACCCCTCCCCCATTCTACAGTTAAGGAAACTGAGGCAGACAGTGGTTAAGTGACAAGTCCCAATTAGTCTCACAAAGTCCAAGGTCACAACAGTTATTAAGTCTCTATAAAGCTGTTTTTGAACTCAGGTCTTCTTGCTTCCAGGCCTAGACTCTATTGTGTCACCTAGCTGGGAGGTACAGGATATATGTATGTTCTGCCACATTCTAAAACATTCTAGTCCTAAGGGTGGCACTATCTTCAGGGCTTCTATTCTCACTGGCAGGGTGGATAAAAACATCTTTTGAATACTGCTTTTCTGACATCTAGAACAGGACTTCAACCTATCTGTATCTTCACTTGTCTGTATTAATCAAGATCTATCGAGGAGATAAGATTATGTATGGGGAAAGAGGAAAGTGCAAAAACATCTGGAAAATCACAAAGCAAGGACAGCATACTGAGGATGAGGACACAGGAGTAGCTACAACTGGACAGGTGTCAAGGTGGGTGACAGATCTAAAGAGGAATTTGTTTTCTTTATCTTTTATTCTCTTCTTACCTCCAAACTCATGTGGACAGGTCATTTTGAGGTTTGGATGGTTTGCCCCATGGATTCTGTTTGATTCATCAGTATTTTATCTCTTGAGCCAGCAGCTCTTTATATGATTCCATTTCCCATTCTGACTTTGATTGAATACATACACCATAAAAGTCATCCTGAATGGTTAATAAATACTGAGGCAAGAAGATGTTCTGTAGCCCAACTAAGTGTCACACTGGCTGAATAGCAGGTGACCTTGCACTAACTAGAAGAGATACTTCTAGCCTGTGGTACAATAGCTAATGTTTATCTAGTGCTTTAAGCATTTTACATATATTAGCTTATTGATTCTCACAATAACCCTGGGAAGGTAGGTGCTATTATATCTCCATTTTATAGATGAGGCAACTGAGAAACAAAGAGGTTAAGTGACTTAAACAGAATCACACAAGTAGTGTGTCAAGCAAGTAATTTTAATTCAGAGTATTCCAACTCCAAGTCCAGTACTACCCACTAAGCTGTCTAGCTAATCTGTTCAAGGCAGAGGATTAGCTAGAAACTTTGAGTTCAGTCAGTATGTACTAGAAAGTCATGTTTGAGAAACAACCTCACATGTAATTTCATTTCCAGCCACAATTAGTCCCATAATATACAAGGGAACAGGGGTAATAAGAGATCTATTAGTTAAATATAAAGCACATAAATACAGTACTGGCTAACCAGTATGTCATCTCCTTGCTGAGTTTTTTTCCCTCCCAGTCTTATGAAATAGGGTTCTATAACCTGTTGTATAGGGTGAGCTAAAAGTCACAAAGGAGTCTAATGTTTTAATAAGTGACTTGCCCAAGGTCACATAGCTAGGAAGTATCAAGTATCTGAGTCTGGTTTTGAACTCAGGTCCTTCTGAATCCAGGGCTGGTGCTTTATCCACTGTACCACCTAGCTGACCCGTGTTTTAATAAATTTTTGATAATGATTTTCTTTATTTTTCAAAATTTATGAGATTATATTATGTAAATATAAATTCATTTCCTATATATACACTGTATATGATGCTATGCTATTATAAAATAAAGGAGTTATTAAACATTCATGACTTTTGGTCCACCCTGTAGTAATCTTCTAGCAAGATGAGCTATTTTGTTCCCTCCCCAAGCACAAAGGAAGGGCCTTTGAAGGTTTTTATCTTAAGCCTGAAGTCCTACTCAATGGGGACATGTCATCAAGGCCCTTATCCTCTGCTATCATCTCCTGTGACTCAGACTGGCAGATGTTCCAGTTAGGAAGTTACTAATTTTAATCCTATAGTGAGAGAAACTAAGCAGAAGCAACCGCCATTTCTCCCTGAATTCTAAGGAGAATAAGACATTAGTTACTCTCCATATCCAAGAAGGCTTTTCTGAAGAGAAGTCACAACCATATAATTTTCTTACTTGATGATGAAGAGATAATTAGGAAATGGTTACATTGCAAATACCTCTTCTCCTGCTTTCAGATTCCTGAGTTTCAGAGTTGGGAAGAATTTCAGAAGCCATCAAGTACAATATGTACCTTTGCTCTACTTCTGTTCCTCTCCAGAGAACACGAACCACGGAGAGCATAATCACAACCAAGTTTGGTTCAACTCTCACAAAGCAGCCTAGCACTACCTAGTTAAGAGCTACCAGACTCTCATAGTGAAGGGAAGTTGGGAGCTAACAATAACCATCCTTCCAGTTAAAACAAAGATTCGGACAATTCTTATAAGGACTGTGCTTCACCAAGCTGGTCTTTCTGGAAGACTGAGCAACTTACTACTCAACCAGCCTCTCCGCCATGCCAATCCCTTTACCCTCTAATCACAGCCCAAAGCCCCTAGTGTACACTCCATTCTTTTCTGTATTCTCTTGAGTAACCAGACAAGAAGCTGGAGGAAGGGAGGAAATTAACATGAAGATAACTTCCCAGAAGGCCTAAGAAAAGCTAGGTCCTGTCCCTCTGGGTGTGTTGGCAGAACACTACATGCACAACTTAAAACTGATTCAATCTAAAATGAAGATTTCCCTTCAGCTAAATTCTCTGGCTAAAATAGTCATGGGTCTAATTTGGAAATCTGAAAAAAAAAAAAAAAAAGCCTTACAAATGAGCACTGGGCTACAGGTATTCAGGAGTAACTCAAAGACTTAATTCCCTTTGTTCTGGTCAGTAAACAAGGGTTGAACTGAGAGGCCTAAATGTATAAACATTTCAGTCCTATTACTTATAACATGAGGGAACTGCTTTAAAACTTATTGGGAGGATGAGGAAGCTTCATGTACAGGTGTAGGTAATATACATTTTCTCAACCCCAACCCCAATCCCGCAGCCAGCTAAGCATGTAACAGGAAAAATTCCTGCCTTTATTGGAGTGAAGAAACACTCTCCTTTCTCTTTGAAATATGCTTTATTTCTTCTAAAGCCTTCTCTCATAGGATAAACTCTTTGCTAGAAAAAGTTAGGTTGAATCCTACCTTCTCCTAGCACTCATGTCCACAGGCTCATCATTGATGTTCTCCTTGCCTGGCCGTCCAGCAGTTCTGTTATCTCCATGTGGCCTCAGGTTCCCATTAAGTTTCTCCTCATAGCCCTTGCCGCCGCCGCCGCCACCATCCTGTTTGCTAGGTAACTCATGGGGCATCTCAATGCCTGCCAGGTCCTTCCTTTTAAGCAGTGCTAACATTTTTAATCGCTCCATGGCCTCATGTCCTTCCATCTTGAGTCTCTTTGCCAGGACATCATCACGTTCATCTGCCTGGTCCAGGCTTCGCTTTAACAGATTCAGGCGAAGGGCATCTTCTGTCATTCTGTCCATCCTATGTGGAGAAAGAAAACAAAGGATAAAGTCCCAGGGTGAAAGCTGGTAATTGGAATATTCTAGTTAGTTAATAGGGTAAGAGACTGGTATCAGGAACAAAGTTGGGCACAGTCTGATATGAATCTTGGACTCTGTGAGAACAAATTTCAAAAGATTCAGAGAAAAGAGGTAGGATCCCATGGAACCAAATTATATATAGAGCATGATGACGCTTTTTTAAAAAATAAAAGTATTTTATTATTTTCCAGTTACATGTAGAGATAGTTTTCAACATTTGTTTTTATAAGATTTCCAATTTCCAATTTTTCTCCCTCCCTCCCCTTGACAGCAGGTAATCTGATATAGGTTATATATATATAAATAAAATATATAAATAACATCAAACATTTCTGCAATGATGACTCTTAATAAAATTCTAAGACAAGAAGAATAAGAAAAGGCTGACTAAAGACTGATGTTAATGGCTAATCAATTAATCAACTTACTTATTATTTTAAAAAGATATCTATAGAAAACAAGGATAGATAATGGAAAATGCATATAAAAACACAGCACAGTCCTGTAAAATGATGTCAGTGGTGCTAAAGCTTAGAAAGAGTCAAAGCTGATGCAAAAATCTAAGGACAACAATGTTGAGAGTTTTTTGGTCCTCTTTTGGAGAAAAAAGGAGGATCAAATAAAGAATAGGAATGCTACTTCGGTAGAAGAAACAGTGATAATGGATCTTGAAGAACGAACAATTTTTGCTTTGTTTCTGTTTTCTGTGCCAAGCAGAACAATTTTTGAACTGGAAAGGACAGAAAAATGCTTTATAGGGAAGTAATATTCAAGTGGGGAGATGACTAGAGCATCTTGATGACTGACTGAGTTCATTCCTGGGTGCTAAAAGAACCAAAGATATCACTGGTGAACCATTGCTAGTGAGGTCTGAATGATCATGGAGAAAGAGAACGGTATACCATAGCACTGAGAAAGGACAAATGTTCCAATTTTCAACAAAAGGAAGTGGAGTCTGTTACTAGAGGTCTAAGTATATTTGACTTCAATTACTAGAAAATTTTGGAATATATCTATCATTAAAGGCATAGTTAGTGATCATTTAGAAAAAGAAGTGGACAAAAAAGCTAACACGACTTCATTAGTAACAGGCAATATACACATACCACACACACAACACAATAGCAGTACTTATGTAAGCCAAAAAACTGAATAAAGAGGGAGGAAAGAGAGGGAGAAAAATTTGGAACTCAAAATCTTATATATAAAAATGAATGTTGAAAACTATCTTTACATATAACTGGAAAAAATACTATTAAGATTTAAAAAAACTGAATAAAGTGAGTGAGCATCAGTTGGGTAATGGCTGTACAATCTGTAGTGTATGCATGTAATGGAACATTATGGCACTAAAAGAAAAAACAAATATTAAAAAGTCAGACCTTTGGGAAGACTCATAAACAGATACAGAGAGAACAGAGGAAGCAGTACCAAAAGAACATAACAACAATGTAAACAAGACCAAAAGATATTGGAACCTCTGATCAATATACAGTGAATAATCTCGATTCCAAAGGACTGATGAAACAAATATCATCTTCTCAGCAGAGGGATAGTGGCCTATACTAATGAAAAGATACTTATACTGCTAGACATGGATGATATGTGAATACATCTTATTTGACTATACTTCTTTATTACAAGAGAAGAATTTGTGTGGAGAAAGAATGTTGGGAAATAACACTGTTAAAAAATAAATAATTAAAAAAAAAAACAAACAAAAAAAACAACCCAGGTCAAGCCACATAATTTCTTTTTAACAAAACTTGGAGCCAGGAAGACCTGGATCTCAAGCCTAACATTTACTAGTCTTGTGACCGTTGACAAGTCAATTAGCCTCTTTGTACTTCAAAAAACTCCCTAGGAATTCTCTCTTAAATTATAGTGGATTGCAGTATGCTTTAGCAGAAGGTTTTTTTTTTTTGGGGGGGGGGTGTTAAGGCAATTGGGGTTAAGTGACTTGCCCAGGGTCACACAGCTAGTAAGTGGGTAAAGTGTCTGAGGCTGGATTTGAACTCAGGTCCGCCTGAATCCAGGGCCAGTGCTCTATCTACTGCACCACCTAGCTGTCCCTATTTACTTTTTTCTCTTCTAAAAATTTTTCCAATTACATATACAAAGTTTTAAATATTTTTTAAACTTTTGAGTTCTGAATTTTCTCCCTTCTCCCCCTCATTGAGGGGGCAAGCAATTTGATATAGGTTATACATGTTCAGTCATGCAAAACATGCTTCCATATTAGTCATGCTACGAAAGAAAAAACAGATTTTAAAAAAGTATACCATTCTAGCAAAAGAGAGAGAGAGAGAGAGAAGAGATGGAGGCTAGATAACAGTCCAGTTCAATAGAATCAGAGTGCTAACTGGTTAGTTCAGAGAAATCATTAATAGTTTGATGCTGAAGTAGAAGGTCTCTCACAGAATGAATGCTTTGTACTTGGCCCTGTGTTGTTTAACATGACTATCAATAACATGGATAAAGTCACAACAATGCACTGATCAAATTTGTGTAACAGTTTGGATAACAGGATCAGGAGCCAAAAAAAACAAAACCCCAAACAAACAAAAAAACTTCAAAGAGTTTAATAGGAATAAATGTAAAGCCTTATACTTGGTTCAAGAAATCAACTTCGGGGCAGCTAGGTGGCGCAATGGATAGAGCACCAGCGCTGGATTCAGGAGGACCTGAGTTCAAATCCGGCCTCAGACAGTTAACACTAGCTGTATGACCTTGGCAAGTCACTTAACCCCAATTGCCCCGCCCCCCCATATAAATAAATAAATATAAGAAATCAATTTCACAGGCATAAGATGGGGAAATATAGAGTTCATTTGAAAAATACTTTGGATTTTTAGGGGACTGCAAGTTCAATATAAGTCAACAATACTGTAATATGTATGGCAGCCAAAGAAAACTAATGCTATCTTTGGTTACACTGTGAAAAGTACAGCTGCCAAGACTAGAGAAGTGATCCAGTACTATTGTACTTTGCCTTGGTCAGACCACATCTTAAGTATATAGGGGAAACATGATAGTTGAGTATCTGAAGTACCATCACAAAGAAGTATTAGACATGTTCTGCTTTGTTTAGGAACAATGGATAGAAGTTGTCAAGAGGCAAATTTAGGCTTGATGTACAGAAAAACTTCCTATATGTGGAGTTGTTCAAATTGCAATGGGTTGCCTTAGGAAATATAGTAGGTTCTCTCAGTGGTATGGAGAGGATGAATTCTTCTTCATTGTATGTATGTGAACAGATAGCCTCTGAGGTTCCTTTCAGTTCAAACTCTGTAATCATCATTTGTTCAACAAGCATTTAAGTATCCATGTACAATTAAGGGCCTATGCTAGGCATCAGGGATACAAAGACAAAGATGAAATACCAATCTTCTAGGAGTTTACCTTAATTAGGAAGAAACATGTCCACAGAAATGTAAATATAGAAGTAGGGATAGGCCCTAGACCTAAGATTTCGTTAAGAACAGGAAGACACTGATGAAGTGCTTACTCTACTAGTGCAGTTCCAGCATCTTTTCTGCAATTTAGAGTCTTAGAGCAAGCTTTATGGATCGCTTTGGCATCCTGGTTAAAATCTACAGACCCATTTAAAAAAAATTAATTATTTTAAAAATAATTATTTTATTTTTCCTATTACATGTAAAAACAACGTTTAAAGAGACAGACAGAATAGTATGATTTAGTCTGCATTTGGACTCCTTCAGTTCTTTCTCTGTAGGCAGATAGCATTTTTCATCATGAGTCCTTTTTTTGGGGGGGGTGGGGGTGTAACGATTGGAATAACGCCACCTGCTGGAGACTTACTGTAGAAGAGTTCTGCCCATGAAGCGAAGGTCTTTGAGGGCAAGACCAGGAGTCTTTTCTTTGGCGGGAGGAAATGACGCGGACTAGTGGGAGGAGGAAGGAAGAGACTGGCGCTGACTCTGGGGCTTTTTCCTGAGGACTCTGGCGGAGAAGGGAGCTAGAAATGTGCTCTCCCTTTAATAGATAGGAATCTAGGCCTTTCTCTCTCTCTTTACCAAATTCTTATTCTCCTTAATAAATGCTTAAAAGTCTAACTCTTGCTAAAGCTTGTAATTGATTGGCGACCACTCATTAGATATTTTAGACAGTTTAGCTAGAATTTTAGCCCATAACAGATGGCTGACCACGAAGAGGAAAGCTAAACCTCAGTCTTCTTCTGATCTTCTGGTTGGGTAAGAAATTTCCCCTCCCTCTCCCTTTAACTGCTAAGTACTGGTGTACTGGCTGTGATTTCCTTTAAATTTTTTCGAATGGACCTTTTAAACTCCCTAATTATCCTATTTTTGATTTTAGTCTGTTTAACCAGACAAATGGGAGATAAGATCATGTTAATGCTTTGTTTTTGTGGATTTTCTATTTTTCTTTTTATTTTTGTTAAAAGAGCCAGCAACTTACTCACACAAGGAAATATCTCTCCCTCTCCCAACCATGCTTTTTCAGAGAAACCTGAAGAGATTCCTGCAGCTTTTCCCAGTTCTAACACTAATTGTTGCTTTAATTTTGCATGCCTGGAGGCAATGACCCACCCTCTAGAAGCTTTTAATCCCCTAGCACCTGGAGGCAAAGTGGGGGAAGAGGAATCCAGGCCTGAGTTCAAAATCAAGTCTGATTCAAATTGCTCTGGTCCCTCCCCTCCTCTCCAGACCCCACCCTCTACTCCTCCTATGGCCAAGCCCATAGCTTCCCCTGCCTGGGAAGTCCAGAGATCTGGTGCGCATGCTCAACTTTTTCTACCTGCATTTGCAGCTTCAGGCTCAGCCCTTCCCCGGCCTGGCTGTGCTTTTGAGACAATCTTAGAAAACTCTTTAAATTCCAGATATGCTCGTTTTGTTCATAATTTTGCTAACCTGCTTTTGTCTTTAATTAGTAATCTTATAAAGCATTTGTATGGTGAAAAGCCCGACAGACAATATAGAGGGGTTAAAGAAGAAAAACTTAAGCTGAATAAGAATGACATGTTGAGGTTGGATTCTCTTGGTTTAATATTTTATTTTATTTTTCCCCACAATATTGTACAGATGGCTGGAAGTATTGATCCCACCCATCTCACTTCTACACCTGGCTTCTATGCTCCCTCCTATATGCCTGATGCCATGGACATCTCAATCCCATGCATCTGATTAAGTCTGACTCAGTTTCTTCCAATATGTTCGGTGGCTTGGACATATATTCCATCCACCTATTTTAAGCCTGGCATACTGTATGAGCAGTACATATTGCTCAAGTGTGGGAATGCTCATATCCCATCATTTCTCTGTTCTTTTATGGTAACCCCCATAATTATCTCAGGTGTCATGATAAATACAGTGTTGAATTTGGCCTTGACACCTGTTACCAATTATATTAGATTTTTTAATTTCTCATAATGGCATGAGGATAATTAGGCAGATGATGCAAAAAGTGATGAAACAAAGATAAAAAAATTATTTTTAATAATTAATATCGCAGCAATTGTCTTCTCAATTACCCTCCATAAGGGGGGGACTATAGTAATATTATAATTTTAAAGAATGGTTCAATTTTTGTTTTATTATATGTTTCATGTGTAACAACTAAGATTCTGAATTCCCTTAGACATGTTTTTGAAAACTTTCATTGTTTGATTTGATTATTGACAAAGCTATTTTAAAGTTGTGTTAAGCTCAATTTTGTAGGAAATTTTCCTGGCTGATTACCAGCATCCACACATCAACCCCTGAAAAGACTTCCATTCCACGACTACACCTAGAGGACATCTGAGAAAAGACTTTCAGAGACTTTAAATGAACAGTTTTGATTTGTTGTTTTTGTTGTTTTTTTTCTCTTTCTGTTATAATATACACCATCTGTAACATGTATTCTCTGCAGAGGCCCTCCCTTTGCAAGACTAATGTCAAAGCGTTGGTTCATGAGGACAAAAAAAAAATCGCCCCTCTGGACAAAACTTTCCTCTCTTCCTTTTCTATATTGTTGTTCACATATTATTAGTTAGCAATAGTTATTATATTGTTTTTACTGTTCCGTCAAGGAAACATTTTGTTTCTTGAGGAACAACAGGGGGGACTGTAACGATTGGAATAACGCCACCTGCTGGAGACTTACTGTAGAAGAGTTCTGCCCATGAAGCGAAGGTCTTTGAGGGCAAGACCAGGAGTCTTTTCTTTGGCGGGAGGAAATGACGCGGACTAGTGGGAGGAGGAAGGAAGAGACTGGCGCTGACTCTGGGGCTTTTTCCTGAGGACTCTGGCGGAGAAGGGAGCTAGAAATGTGCTCTCCCTTTAATAGATAGGAATCTAGGCCTTTCTCTCTCTCTTTACCAAATTCTTATTCTCCTTAATAAATGCTTAAAAGTCTAACTCTTGCTAAAGCTTGTAATTGATTGGCGACCACTCATTAGATATTTTAGACAGTTTAGCTAGAATTTTAGCCCTTAACAGGGGCAATGAGGGTTAAGTAAGTGACTTGCCCAGGGTCACACAGCTAGTAAGTGTCAAGTGTCTGAGGCGGGATTTGAACTCAGGTCCTCCTGAATCCAGGACTGGTGCTTTATCCACTGTGCCACCTAGCTGCCCCCTATCATGAGTACTTTTAAACTGTCTTGGCTCACTGTTTTGCTGGGAGTCATTCAATATTATTCATTGTACAGTATTGCTATTACCATGTACATTGTTCTCCTCGTTCTGCTAATTTTATTCTATATCAGTTTGTGTAAGTCTTTCCAGGTTTTCCTGAAATCAGCCTACTCGTCATTTCTTATAGCACAACAGTATTTCATTACAATCATATACCACAACTTATTTAGCCATTCCCCAATTGAGGGCAGCCTCTCAACTTCCAATTCTTTTAAAAAGGATAAGATAATGTTACCTAGGTGGTCCTACACTAGCTCTCTGTCCAATACAAAATAAATGAGTAAAATTTGGTGGGAGGGAGGAATACATTTGCAAATGGAAGATTAGGGTGGATTTTCCACTAAGAGGTGACCCTTGAATACAGCCTTAAAGGAATCTGGGGCTTCTAAGAAGCAGAGATGAGGAAGAAATAAATTGCAGGCATGGGAACATGGGGGTACAAAGACATGGAGATAGAAAATAGAATGTCTGGTAAAAAAACAGGAAATGGGTCAGTTTGGAGTCATTTACCTCAATCTGGATTACAGAAAGCAGAGATTCACTTAAGAATCAGAGAGCTAAGGCAGGGCTTCTTAAACTTTTCCCACTTGTAGCCCCTTTTCACCAGAGAAATTATAAGTATTTAAGTATATAAAATAGGCACACGTAACTTTTTACTGTTGCCAAATTTTTTTGCAACCCCCACTTTCAGTTACGCCACCCTATAAGGGGTTGTGACCCATGATTTAAGAAGCTTTGCGGGCAGCTAGATGGTGCAGTGGATAGAGCACCAGCCCTGGATTCAGGAGTACCTGAGTTCAAATCCCACCTCAGACACTTGACACTTACTAGCTGTGTGACCCTGGGCAAGTCACTTAACCCCAAGTGCCTCACTTAAAAAAAAAAAAAGAAGCTTTGCTCTAAGGGACTTCAAAGATTTATTTATTCAACTAACACAAGCACCTTTTGTGTACAGTGATAGTGAAGTATATTGGAGGAAACAAGTAATTTACTTAAGGCAATGTCTCCACCTTCATGAATCTTATATATGGATAGCACACACAAAGACACAACTACAAGAGTAGATAAGTACATTTTAGATGTGTTAGGTTGAGTTTTAAGGAAAGTAGGCTGTTAATTCAGCAAATAAAAATAAGAAGGGAGGGCAGTTACGTGGCACATTGGATAAAGCACTGGCCTTGGATTCAGGAGGACCTGAGTTCAAATCCAGCCTTAGACACTTGACACTTACTAGCTGTGTGACCCTGGGCAATTCACTTAGCCCTCATTGTTCCACCAAAACAAAACAAAACAAAAAGAAGGGACATGCTAATGAGGGGGCATACTAAAGACAGGGAACAGATTCAGAAGTCAGAGTACAAAAAGCACAAAATATGTTTGGGGGACGATAGTCGGTCCAACTGGCTATTCTCAGTCTTATCTATTACAATCCTATCCCATCCTAGATCATCTTCTTCTGTAATGACTACTTTAAAACTAATAAACTTCTTTTGATATGAAACTTCGCCCTTTCTTATTCCCTCCATATTTTAGAACTTAATGAGAACTAGCAACTTCCTCATCATCCCACTCCTCAGTACTGGCTACACTTCCCCTCATACCTTTTTTTTTTTTTTTGGTAAGGCAATTGGGGTTAAGTGACTTGCCCAGGGTCACACAGCTAGTAAGTGTTAAGTGTCAAGTGTCTGAAGCCGGATTTGAACTCAGGTACTCCCGAATCCAGGGCCGGTGCTCTATCCACTGCGCCATCTAGCTGCCCCCCTCATACCCTTTTTGTCTCACTGGTCATGTTGAGGCAACTGGAATACTTCCTTGCTCCCTTCTGCCACTTCCAGACTCATTTACACCATATTCACTAAGCAATCTCTCCTTCTTTGAGAGTCATGCTATCCAAATTTACCAATGAATCCAGATCCTGGTGAGTATTATCTACCAATTTCCAGGACATTCTCCTTCCTTCTTCAATGAACTCAGTGGATTTTCAATAGACATATATTAATGCTTTCTCAAATATTCTAACTTCCCAGTTCCTCAATCTGCTTAATTCTTACCACTTACTCCTCTATTTTAATTAAATTCCTGTGACTTACTCCCTAAACTCTATATCAGCTACATATAGTGATGGTTATATCCCTGACCATGCTACCACCCATAAATGTTCCACTTCTATGTTCAAGAACTCAGAAATTCCTTTGTTTGATTGTATCTTTTATTATTCAATCTTTTCATTATGCCTTAAACCCCCTGACCCTCTTTATCCTCACTGTGACCTTGATTCCATCTACCTCTCAGTTCTTTCCCAGGTTATAGCCCCTACACTGGTCATACTCTTCCCTCCTTCCCCACTGTAATCCTTGGTGAATCAACTCAATTGTATATTATGCCCCTTGCCCACCTTGCTCAATTGTCTATCGACTTGCCAATCTTGGTTTTCTCCTATCATCTACCTTCTTGGCTCCTGGTCATGTGCTACTGAATGAACTGGAAGATATCATGACACCATGATGATTAAAGTCTACTACAACCATTCATTCAGTCAATTAATAAGTGTTTATTAAATGCTGATTATGTACCACACACACTTTGCTAAGCTCTGGAGACAAAAAACAAAAACTTTTCCCCTTAAGGAACTTCCATTATAATGAGGAAGACAAGATGCAAATAACTATGTCCATACAAGCTATTCACAGGTTATCTCAGAAGGCAAGTCCTATGGAGGTGGGGGTGGGGAAAGGGAGGAGAGATTAGACTGCAGGAGACAGTACCTGATCGTCTTCAAGAAAGCCCAAAAAAAGAAAGCCAAAGAAGTTTGGAGGTGAGGAGGGAAAGCATTCCAGGCATGGGGAAAACATGGAATTGGGAAATGGAATGTTATATAAAGAAACAGCAAATAAGGCCAGTGTTCCTAAATTGCAGAATACATGGAAGTAATGACTGGAAAGGTAGAGAAGGGACAGGTTATGAAGGGTTTTTAAAAAGCCAAACAGGATATTGAGTGATATGGTAAAATCTGTACCTAAGAAAACTGCTTTGACAGCTAAATAGAAGTTGGATCAGATTAGAGACTGGAGGCAGGGAGACCAATCAGCATACCATAGCAATAGCCTAAGTATGAGGTGCACAAAGTGGCAGCTGTTTTGAGTGGAAAGGAGGGAGATGTTAAAAAAAAGTGACATGAAAGTAGAAATGACTATACCTGGCTACAGACTGGATATGCAGGGAGAGTAAGGAGTCAAGGAGGATTACAAATTCATGTTATCTAATCTCAACTGGGCTGTCAACACAGCAATGCAAACACTGTTACTTCCCAATTGATTCACTAGCCCACTTTCCACAACAGATGTTCCCAAAACTCACTTCTCTCTCTTCAAATGGCCAAAAGCACCTCTTCCCTGAACACTCTAAGAGAGATGTTCCATTCACACTTCACTGAAAAAAAAAAAAAGGCTTTTTCCTTTTCTGCCAAATATTTCCCTCAACAACTGACAGAAAAGGAAAGGAAAACCTCTTTAACAAATATGCAGTCAAGCAAAACAAAAACTCAAGTTAACTATATCCAAAAATTAAGTCTCATTCTGCATACTAAGCCTAAAACCTCTGCCAGGAGATGGGTAGCACGTTTTATCATCAGTTCTTTGGAATCATGGTTCATCACTGAACTGATGAGAGTTCTTTGATGAAAGAGGGGTCTTTCAAAGTTTTTTGTCTTTACAATGTTGTTATTGTTTAAATTATTTTCCCAGTTCTCCTTTGTTCCCTCTGCATCCATTCATAAGTCTTTGTAGATTTCTTTGAAACCATCCCTTTTTGTCATTTCTTGGAACAATGGTATTCATATATCATAATTTCTTCGGTCATTATTACCCCCAAAATGGACACTCCCTTAGTTTCTAGTTCATTGTTACTAGAAGAAAGCTGCTAGAAATATTAACATACGTGGATCCTGTCCCTCTTTCTTTGATCTCGTTGGGACATAAGTCCCAGTGTTGCTTTGTCAAAGGGTAAAAGCAGTTAATATTGACTTTTGGGGCACAGTTCCAAACTACTTTCCAGGATATCTTAGACCAATTCACAGTTCCATCATTGATGCATTACTGTGCCTATTTCCCTGTAGCCCCTACATATAATTTTCCTTTTCTGTTCTCTCTGCCAATTTTATGGTGGGATGAAGTGAAATCTCAGAATTGTTTTATTACAGCACAGTATTAGGTGGTGGGCCAAATTCCTCCAAAGAGACCTAGAAAATGCTCCAAATCTAATCCTGATTAGGAAATCCAAGGTGAAATAAATAAGTATCAGTTTTCCAGCCCTAATCAGCATAGGGAAAGAGAGAGATCTGAGGGCACTGGAAATGCAGTCCAGCAAGGATTTCAGTGTTTGAAGCAATCCAGGTCAGTGGGAAGCTATGTATAGTGCAAAGTGGAGGTCCCTAGAATCTGCCTAAATGTGGGCAAGGTGCAGGAACAGATGCCAAATGGGAGCTTTGTCATTTAGTTCTGGGTCAAAGATCCAAGGTAGACTGAGGAAGGGACCTCCATCTAGGAATAAGGAATGGTCACAGGCATTAGGCCAAGTACCAAGCAAAGAGCAAGTTCAGAAGCAAACAGAGGCTTTGTGACTCAGACCCCACAAGTGGAGTGGGTTCTCAGTTCCAGCCTATAGCCCAGTGTGTAGTCAGTGTAAGCAGGGCAGGAATGCCAGATCAAGGGGAAACCTACACCCCTGTCATTCTGAACCAGTAGAGCTTTCCAGCTGGATGATAGCGTTTGTGTCTAGCAGCAGTCCACTGGAACTATCTAAATGGGGCAAGCCTACACACCTATTACTTGGCCCGAACCCTCAGGCCAGGAACTTGCAGAGCTCAGAACAGGGAGGGCTGTGATCAAACTTTAACCAGGATGTGACCACTTTGGGAGTATGGAAAGCTTACAAGTCCCTAGCCAGGGTTGTCCCTGAGATATAGCAGTAATATAACACTCAATATTCTAGGAAGGCAGCAGTAGGACCAGCCCAGACATTCTCATTAGAAGTGCACAGAACCTTGCCCTAAGAATAAGGAAACAAAATTACAATCTAACCATAAAAAGCTATTACAGAGGTAGCTAGGTGATGCAGTGGATAAAGCACCAAGCCTTGGATTCAGGAAGACCTGAGTTCAAATCTGACCTCAGACACTTGACACTTACTAGCTGTGTGACCCTGGGCAAGTCACTTAACCCTCATTGCCCAGCAAAAAAAAAAAAAAAAAACAAAACCAAAACCAAACAAAAAACCACAACTGACCTGAAAACAGACTTAGGAGAGAAAATGTGAGAATCATGTACCTGAAAGCCATAACCAATTCCCCCCTCCCTAGGAAAAAACAAAACCCCAAACAAAAACAAAAAACCAACTAGACATATTTCAATTTTTTAAAAAGAGCTCAAGTCTCTAAGAGGGCAAAGTGTATTAGAAGGAATTCACTGTTTATCTCCTGAAAGAAACTCCCCAAATCCAAATATTCAAAATCTAGAATTTCTAGGTAAAAGGAAAAATACCATAAACAGGCAAGAAAAAAAAAAAGAAAAAGAAAACAGTATTCAAGTACTTAGGAGCCAGATAGGATCACGCATGATTTAGTTGTTGTTATTTATCCTTTGTTCCCAAAGAGGACCATGACACTGGAGTAATGTCATAACTTGCACTGAATTGGATTTAAGTGAGGGAGGACTGTGTAAGTTCACCAACCTCACTCTTTCCTCCAGAGCCATCTGGAGTGACAAGATATACATCAGGATGACTGGAAATGACCTTAGATGTTTAAAGTAACTGGGGTTAAGTGACTTGTACAGAATCACACAGCTAGTAAGTATCTGAGGTGAGATTTGAATTCAGGTCCTCCCAACTTCAGGGCCAGTGTTCTATCCACTGTGCCACCTAGTTGTCCCATATGATTTTGTATGAAGGAGAAGAAAGACTGGATTATAATACTCCAGAAGACAAAGGATATAGAGTTACAGCCACGAATAACTTATTCAGCAAAACTGAGTTTAATTCTACAAGGGGAAAATGGACCTTTAATGAAATAGAGAACTTTCAAGCATTTGTAATGAAAACACTAGAGCTGTACAGAAAACTTGAAGTACAAAGAAGTCAAGAGAAAAATAAAAAGACAACCACAAGGATCTCAAAAAGGATGAACTTCTTGATGCAGCTAGGTGGTGCAGTGGATAAAGCACCAGCCCTGGATTCAGGAAGACCTGAATTCAAATCCAGCTTCAGACACCTGGCACTTACTAGCTGTGTAATCTTGCACAAGTCACTTAACCTTCATTGCCCTGCCCCTCCCCCCAAAAAGGATGAACAGAAGTTCTAATATAGGGGGATGATACATTTGTGCTTTCTGAACCTATCATCATTGGGGGAAAAAAAGGAGTATAATTAGAAAAACCAGGAATGCTTCTGTATGTCTTGAAGATCTTTTAAAATGGGAAAGGGAGGGAAACAGGAATACACTTGTGGGGGTGGGGAGGGAAAGTAAAGTTAGGGAGAATTATCTCACATAAACATAACTGTGTTCATATTAGTCTCGTGTGTCCTTTGGCAGGAAGACTCCCAAATATCTTATGTCTGTAGTTATTTTTTTTTTTTGGTGGGACAATGAGGGTTAAGTGACTTGCCCAGGGTCACACAACTAGTTAAGAGTCTGAGGTTGGACTTGAACTCAGGTCCTCCTGAATCCAGGGCTGGTGCTTTATCCACTGCGCCACCCAGTTGGCCCTGTAGTTATTTTAAGTAGAATTTCTCTGTCTGTTCCTGCTATATTTTGTTGACAATGTGCAAAAATGCTAATGATTCATGTACATTTATTTTATACCCTGAAACTTGCTTAAGTTAGTTTAGTTGCCTCTCCAGGGTTCTCTAAATAAATCATCATATTGAGAGGAATCAGATGTTCAGATCTCATGACTCCCACTGGCCCCCCTCCCCCCACCTGGCCCCTATCTCTAAAGATGTTCAATTTGAATAACAGCAAGAGTCACTCAGGTATTTCAGCATTGTTTTGTAGTCATGTTAATTTTAGAAGGATGACAGGCTTAAAATTTATCTTCCGCTGTGTTGGGAAATCAAAGAAATCAAAGAAATCAAAGGTTTGACCAAATAAAGAATAAAAGAATACCCTATTGTTGGGACCCTCGGGTCAAGGGGATTCTGCTCCGAGAAATAAAAATGTGTCACAGACCATCTGGTCTCAGCTTCATTATCACATCCTGTGCTTGTTTGCAAAAAAGTATAAAAATTGCTTGACTTATTGCTTTGGTGTGTCACATGTCCTGGTGGCATGGGCACCTTCTTTCGAAAGAATAAGTGAGCTCTATGCTTTGGCCTCCTTTCTTCTTGAATCCCAAGTATTGATTTGGTGGGCACATTCCCCGACCCACTCAATATCATCTACAAAAAATGATAGTTTTATTTCCTCTTTGCCTATGCTTATTACTTCAATTTTTATGTGTTTAGCTAACATTTTTAGTAGAATACTGAATAGTAATGGTAATAATGGACATCTTTGCCTCACCCCGTTCTTGTTTGTTTTTGTGGGGCACTGAGGGTTAAGTGACTTGCCCAGGGTCACACAGCCAGTGAGTGTCAACTGTTTGAGGGCGGATTCCAACTCGGGTCCCTCCTGAATCCAGGGCTGATGCTTTATCCACTGGGCCACTTAGCTGCCCCCCTCACCCCTGTTGTTAATGGAAAAGCTTCCAGATGATCTCCATTATAATGTTTGCTCTTGGTTTTAGATAGATACTACTTAGTACTTTAAGAAAAGCTCCATTTATATTTATAATCCATATTTATGCTTTCTAGCATTTTTAATAGGAAAGGGTGCTGCATTTTGCGAAGTTTTTCTGCATGTATTGAAATAACTGATTTTTGTTCATTTTGTTATTAATATGGTCAACTATGCTTATAATTTTCCACATACTGAACCAACCAGCCCTACATTCCTGGTATAAATCCAGGCTGGTCATAGACTATGATTTTGGGATATATTGCTATAGTCTCACTAATACTTTATTTAAATTCACTTGTAAATCCATGTGGTTGTAGCCTTATTCCTTTTGTGAATTCATTTATAACTTGTTCAACTTTTTCTACAAGATGGTTATTTAAGTATTCTATTTCCTGCTTTGTCAATCTAGGTAATTTATATTTTTGTAAATATTCATCCTTTTATTTAGATTGTCAGTTTTACTGTCTATAGTTGGGTGAAATATCTCCTAATAATTGTTTTTATTTCTTCTTCATTGCTTGTGAATTCATGTTTTTCATTTCTGATTCTGGTAATTTGGTTTTCTTCTTGCTTTTTCTTAAATTAGCTAATTTATTTATTTTATTGGGTTTTGTAAAAAAAAAAGGCTTCTATTTTTATTTACTAATTCAATGTTTTAGGATTTTTTTTGCTTTTACTTTTGTTAATCTCTCCTTTGACTTTCAGGATTTCCAATTTGGTGCTTAAATGGGGTTTTAAAATTTGTTTTCTACTTTTTCTACTTACATATTCATTTCATTGATCTGCTCTCTCACTCTTAAAAGTTCAGAGATATAAAGATTCCATTAAGTACTGCTTTGCTTACATCCCATGAATTTTGAAGCTGTCTCATTGTCATTATCTTCAATGAAATTATTGATCGTTTCTGTTATTTGTCCATTGACCCACCCATTCTATAGGATTAAGATAGTTTCCAAATTTTAAAAAATCTATGCTTCAAAGGCCTTTTATTAAATTAATTTTATGGTTGGTAAAAGATGCATTTATTATTTCTGTATTTGTGAAGTTTTTATGCCCTAATACATGGTCAGTTTTTGTGAATATGTCACACACAGAGCTAAGAAATAGGTACCCTCCTTTCTATTCCCATTCAATATTCTAGAGAGTCTATTATATCTAACTTTTCTAAATTCTATTCAGGTCCTTCCTTCGGTTTATTTTTGGAAGGGTCAAATTTATCCAGGTCTGACAGGAGTAATTTGAGGTCTCCTACTATAATAGTTTTACTATTTCTTCCTGTAACTTGTTTAACATTTCCTCTAAGAATTTGGTGCATATGCATTTAACAGTGATAATAATTCATCATCTATGGTATGTTTTAGAAAAAACGTTTCCCTGGTTTTACTTTTGCTTTTTCTGAGATCATGATTGCTACCTCTGCTTTAACTTTAGCTGAAACTTTTAAACTTTAGCTGAAGATTTTACTTCAGCCCCTTATTTTAACTCTTTTTGTAATTGCTTCAAATGTATTTCTTGTTTAAAAATTTATTTTAAACTATTGCTAGATTTAAATTTCTATTCTATTCTGCTTCTCTCTTTTGTTTTATGGATGAATTCATGCCATTCACATTGAGTTATGATTATTGTGCAGTTCTCTATATCTTATTCTTCTCTTTTTTCCCCTTTAGGAGTCTATTTTGCTTCTTATTGGTGCTTCCCTTAATCTATCTTCCGTCTTATTTCCCTTAATCTCTTTCCTTCCTATAGGTATACCTCAGAGATATGGCAGGTTCAGTTCTGGACCACTGCAATAAAATGAATCACACAATTTTTTGACTACCTAGGACATATACAAGTTATATTTATGCTATACTGTAGTCTATCAAGTGTATAGTAGTATAATGTCTAAAAAAATTAATAAACCTTAATTAAAAATACTTCATTGCTTAAACATGCTAACCATCATCTGAGCTTTCGGTGAATTATAATCTTTTGCTGGTGGTGGGTCTTGCATTGGCATTTATGCTTGCTGACTGATCGGGGTGCCGGTTTTTGAAGGTTAGGTTGGCTGTGGCAATTTATTAAAATAAGACTACTATCAATTTTGCTGCATCAACTGACTCTTTCTTTAACGTGAACACTTAGGCCACTGTAGGGTTATTAATTGGTCTGACTTCAATACTGGGTCTCAGGGAATAAGGAGGCCTGAGGAGAGGGAAATGGGGGAATGGCTAGCTGGTGGAGTCAGAACACATACAATCTTTATCTACTAAGTTTTCCATTTTATAGCAGTATGGTTTGTGATACCCCCAAATAATTACAACAGTAACATCAAAGATCACTAATCACCATAACAGATAAAATAATAATGGAAAAGTATGAAATATTGCGAGAATTACCAAAATGTTACACAGAGACACAATGCGAAGATATTGGAATATAATAATGGAAAAATGGTGCCAATAGACTTGCTTGACACAGGATTGCCACAAACCTTCAATCTGTAAAAAATGCATTGCCTATGAAGCACAATAAAGTGAAGTACAATAAAATGAGTTATACCTGTACTTCTTGAGTAAGATATGCTTTTGTACCCAACTGTGTGTACATACATATATACATCTCCTTTAACCAGATGAAAATAAAGTTCCAGTGTCATCCACTGCCCCCTCCTTGTGGTATAAACTCCTCTTTGTACACCCCATTTTGTGAGATAATTTCTATCATTCTTGATCCCCCCCCAACCATGCACCCCCCACCCAGGTACATTTCTCTTATTCATCCATTCCAGTCTTATTTTGAGATCATCTAAACACAAGAGAATCATACTCAGGCCTTATGTCTGTTTAAATTCTCTCTGTTAGCCCTGGTGAGAAAAAAAGTTCTGAGGGGTTACGTGTATCCCCATATAAGAATGTAAACAGTTTAACCTTTTAGTCTCTTATAATTCTCACTAATGTTTATTTATCTATGGTTCTCTTGACTCCAGTGTTTCTAATTCAAATTTTTTACTCAGCCTTGATCTTTTCATCAAGAATGCTTCAAATTCCTTTATTTCATTAAAAGTCAAATTTTCCTCTTGTTGAATTATACTCACTTTTGGTGCTAGGTTATTTTTGGTTGTAAGCAGATCCTTTACTTTCTGAAAATCATATTCTAAGTTCTCTACTCCTTTATGATGGTGGCTATGAAATCTTTTGTGATTCTGATTGCTGTAGCTCAGTACTTGGATTCTTTGTTAGTGATTGCTTACAGTATTTTCTCTTAGACCTGGGAGCTCTGGATTTTGGCAATAATATTGTTGGGAATTTTTATTTGGGGGTTTCTTTCAGGAATTGAATGGTGGATTCTTTCAACTTCTACTTTGCCCTCTGGTTCTAAGCTATATGGGAAGTTTTTAATATTTCTTGAAATATGATCTTTAGGCTCTTTTTTTGTTTCTGGCTTTCAGGTAGATAAGTAATTCTTAATTTCTCTCTCCTTACTCTATCTTCCAGGTCAATTGTTTTTCTTATGAAGTATCTGACATTTTCTTTATCCCCTCACCCCCTGTCCAGTCTTTCAATTTTGTTTGATTATTTCTTAATATTTCAACAGTCATTAGTTTCTATTTAGACAAGTCTAATTTTCAAGCATTTATTTTCGTCAGGAAGGTTTTTAAATGTCTTTTTCCAAAATGTCAATTCTCTTTTCATGTTTTTCTTCCCTAGCTCTTGCCTGATTTCCCATTCTTACCTCTAATGTGCTTAAGTGATTTTAAATACTTTTGGCTGCTTCTTTTAACATTTGCTTTAAAATCTTTTAGGAATTCCTTTTGTACTTACATACAAATTATATTTGTCTCTGAGGCTTTGCTTGTAATTTTTTCAAGTCATTCTCTTCTGTGTTTGTGTCTTGAGATTCCCTGTTGCCATAATAACTGTTTATAGTTGGATTTTTGTTTGTTTGTTTGCTTATACTTCCAGGTTATTTCTTGACTTTGGACTTTATGTTAGTGCTGGGCTATCCATAGTTCTCATGGGTGGGGTGGAAGGGTGGTCGTTAAGAATATCTGGCCTGAGCTTCTATTGTCTTTTGTCCTATTGCTTTCACATCTCTGGCTTGGTGACCTGCAAGGTTTCAGTGGTCTCAAACTGGTGCAACCCACAGGAAAGTCTGTTCATCACCCTCCTAGTCTGAGTTTAACAATTTTCTGACCAAGGTTTGGGTCTACTGGCTTGTTTCTGGTTCAGAGTTTCAGAAGATTGCTGCTGGACTCATTCACTATTAGCCTGTTGAGATGCCCGGAAAATTCAGAGCAATTGAACTACCACCTCTCCTCTTATCTGGGGAAGCTATGCTCTGCTGCTATATTCAGAGCCACACAGCTACTGTGTATTTCCCAGAACTTACCCCACGCTCAGTCACAGTCAAAGCCCACACTTACTTTATGCCTTCCCAGCTTGGATCTGTGATCCAGCACTGAGCGAGGGGTGACAGAGCTATGAAACAGCACTTATTCCAGTACCCAGGGTTTGTTCAGGGTTGTTCTGGGATCTCTTTCAGGTGGTCTCAGTTCTCAGACCATGGGCACTGGAATGCTCCCTTCCACAATTCAATACTCCTGGCCAGATCTCTCCCTGAAGTCTGCAGACCTCTCTCTATCTTTCTAAGCTTCCCTGAGATGGAAAAAAATGACTTACTATGATTTCTTTGCTTTCCTGTTCAGAATTCAGTCTGGTGCTTTCCCTAGATTTTTATCAAGGAGTAGGAAGAGAACCAGACACTAAAGGGTTCCTCTCACTTCACCACTTTAGCTCTGCCTCCTTCTGCCTCTTTTTCAAAAAAACATTTTCCATGTAGGATTTTTTTTGGGGGGGGGGGGGCGGGTGGGATATTGGGAGAGATTTTGGTGGTGTAAAAAGAAATGAATAAAAATATTTAAAAAGTAAATTTGGGGGGCAGCTAGGTGGCACAGTGGATAGAGCACCTGCCCTGGAGTCAGGAGGACCTGAGTTCAAATCTGACCTTGGACGATTGACACTTACTAGCTGTGTGACCCTGGGCAAATCACTTAATCCCAATTGCCTTACAAAAAAAAAAAAAAAAGTAAATTTAGAGGAAAAAAATATATCCAACACTCATAGCTGTGAAAAGTATGTGTAGGGGCGGCTAGGTGGCGCAGTGGATAAAGCACCGGCCCTGGAGTCAGGAGTACCTGAGTTCAAATCCGGCCTCAGACACTTAACACTTACTAGCTGTGTGACCCTGGGCAAGTCACTTAACCCCAATTGCCTTACTAAAAAAAACAAAAACAAAACAAAACAAAAAAAGTATGTGTAAAAGTATGTGTTTTTTTCCTTATTTAACATAAAATATCCATTTCAACTCTGAGGAATATGGTATAAAATTAATATCTAAGCCTAGTTTCTGCCAGACTAATTTCAAAATTTTCCCAGCACGGACTCTAAGGAATTTCTTTCCTAAGAAACTTATGTTTGGGGGCTTATCAAATACCGGGTTACTGAATTCTATTATCTCTGATTCTCTCTTGTCTAGTCTGTTAAATTACCTATTTCTCTATTTTTTTAACCTTTATCAAATAGTTTTGAGGACTGCTACTTTATAACATAGTCTGAGGTCTGAAAGTTTTGATGATTATGACTCTGTAGTAATTTCTTTCTTTTTTGGGGGGGGCAGGGCAATGAGGGTTTAAGTGACTTGTCCAGGGTCACACAGCTAGTAAGTGCCAAGTGCCTATGGCCAGATTTGAACTCAGGTTCTCCTGAATCCAAGGCTGGTGCTTTATCCACTGCGCCACCTAGCTTCCCCCTGTAGTAATTTCCGAGATCAGTTTGAGATCTGTTACTGCTAGGACACCCCCCCCCCACTCTCCCCAATATTTTTCTTGATATTCTTAACCTTTTGTTCTTCTAGATGGATTTTGTTTTTCTTTTTTCTTTTCTTTTTTTGGTGAGGCAACTGGGGTTAAGTGACTTGTCCAGGGTCACACAGCCAGTAAGTGTTTAAGTGTCTGAGGCTGGATTTGAACTCAGGTCCTCCTGACTCCAGGGCTGGTACTCTATCTACTGCACCACCTAGCGGCCCCTGTTTTTATTTTTTCTATGTAAGTCAATGCTTTGGTTGTATGATTGGTAAAGTAGTAAATAAAGTAAATTAATTTAGGCAATCTAAGGCAAAAGGGGAAGAATCTGTTCCCCAAGTGTGACACAGGAAAATAGGGATGGCAGTTATGAGAGGATAGATGACAATGGAGAACATATATAGGCATGTACTCTTCACTGCCTTTGACTCCACTGGCAGGCTTGTAGTGGCTCAGACATGAAGCAAGATAAATACTGATCCATGGTTCTTAAGTCATTCAAGACTCAAATGTAAGAGTTTTAGGCAAAAGGCTGACATGGCACTAATAAGACACTACCTCATTACCTGTGTAGGCAAGGCAGTGGGGTAGTCACCATTGAGATCAGGGCATTCTTTGAATAGACTAATAAGGGAATAAGGAATAAAAGGCAGAGACCCTTGAAACTTAACTTTAACTGTGCACAGCAAGCAAGTGATTTAGGAGGGGAGCATTGCTCTTAATTAACCTGGGGACTGCTCCCTTCCTCAGTCTTTAGGTTAGTTAAACCTTAGCATACACGCATCATAAGGTCCATGGCCACAACAGTAAAACGAATTTTGACTGGCTCAAGAGTACAGAGCCAGTCATTTTCATTATAGTAACTAAACCTATCTATAAGCAATATGTCTCCAAATGTCTTTATTTTCATAAAATGTTTTGTAGAGTTCCTATGTGTCTTGCAAGCAGAATCCTAAGACATTATACATTATGTAGTTATTTTAAATAAAATCTCTCTTCCCATTGGGTTTTGTTCATAACACAAAGCATTACCAGAAAATGACAGCTCTTGGATTTAGACAGATGCTCCTTCTATTAAGCAATGTCCATTTAGCATTGTTTTCTAATTTTTTTTCTACAAAAATGGGATATTGTACCATGCCAAGAGCTTTTTTTTGCATCTATTGACATAATGATATGATTTTTGTCTGAATTATTTTTTTGTTTGCTTTTTTTTTTTTAAGTGAGGCAACTGGGGTTAAGTGACTTACTCAGGGTCACACAGCTAGTAAGTGAAGTGTCTGAGGCCGGATTTGAACTTAAGTACTCCTGACTCCAGGGCTGGTGCTCTATCCACTGCGCCACCTAGCTGCCCCTTTGTCTGAATTATTAATAACTGAAGCTTCATGTCAAGGCAATATTCCTGGTACAAATCCAACCTGGTTATAGCATGTGATTTTTTTCGATATGTTACTGTAGTCTATTTTCTAATATTTTATTTAAAATTTTTGTGTTAATATTCATCAGAGATACTAGTCTATAGTTTTCTTTTTCTGTTTTGACCATCTACTTTAGATATCAAGACCATTTATGCATCATAGAAAGATGTTAGCAGAATTCCTTTCCACTATTTTTGAAGTTTATTTAATAATGAAATTAGCTTTCCTTTGATTATGTGACAAAATTAGCTTGTAAATCCATTTGATCCTAAGATTTTTTCTTTAAGAATTAATTTATGGATTGTTCAATTTCTTTTTTTGTGAGGCTGGGTTATTAAAATCCTCTATTTCTGTTAATCTTGATATTTCATATTTTTGTAAATATTCATCCATTTATTTTATTGGTTTCATTGGCTTATAGTTGGGACAAATGGATTTTAATAGTTTCTTTTATTCATTTGTTTTGAGTTTTCCTTTTTAATTTTTGATACTGGCTATTTGGATTTCCTTTCACTTTTTAAAATTAGACTGACTAAAGATTTATCCATTACATTTTTTTCCCCAAAGAATAAACTTAGTTTTATAATCAATGGATCTCTCCCCCCCATTTTTGCTAATCTCTTCTTTGACTCTCAGAATGTCTTCGTGTTTGTTGTTGTTATTATTATTATTGGGGTTTTTTTTGTTTTCTAAGGTTTTAAAAAGTTGTCCAAATACTTCATTTATTGATATGTTCTTTCTTTTGTTTTTCTGTTTTGGCTACAACCCATAAATTTTGGTGTGCTGGCTCATTACTGTAATTTTCTTTGATAAAATTGTCTATTGTTTCTATAACTCATTTTTGACCCATTGATTCCTTAGGCTTAAGTTTCCAGTTAATTTTTAATCCTTTCTTCAATGGCTCTTTACTGAATAAAAACTTAATTGCATCATAGCCAGTAAAGGACAGATTTAATTCTGATTTTCTATATTTGTGAGGTTTTTAGGTCTTAATGCAACGTAAAATTTGTAAACATGATGTGCAGAAACATGTATTTTTCTTTCTACTATCATTAAGTAATTGCCATGGATCTATCATACCTAACTTTTTTTTTTGCATGTCTAACTTACTTTACTAAAATTCTATTCAAGGCTATAAGATGTTAACTGTTTATTATTATCATTATTATTATTATTATTATTATTTGGCAGGGCAATGAGGGTTAAGAGACTTGCCCAGGGTCACACAGCTAGTAAGTGTCAAGTGTCTGAGGCCACATTTGAACTCAGGTCCTCCCCAATCCAGAGCCAGTGTTTATCCACTGTGCCACCTAGCTGCCCCTATTATTATTTTTTGAGATTAAATTTGTCCAGGTTAGCAAGTAAGTCAATAAATACGTATTTATTAGCACCAGCTATTTGCCAAACTTGCCTGCCTCAGGTTCCTCATCTGTAAAATGAGCTGGAGAAGGAAATTGCAAACCACTCAAGTACATTTGCTAAGAAAACCTCCAAAGGGTCACAAAGATTGGGACATGTCTGAACAATAAGAACAATGTGCCAGGCACTGTGTTAAACACTAGGAATACAAAGAAAGACAAAAGAAAATCCTACCCTTAAGCAGCTCACAAGCTAAAGAAGACAACACATAAAAAGAAGCTGAAGGTATGTGTATTGGGGAGGGTGGTGGTATGATGAGGTTCAAAGGGGTATAGCTAGTCAGAAATGAAAAGATGGATGGCCTGGGAACCCTCTTTAAATGGAGGTTCCAGGAGGACTGAAAGAGCTATATTGAGCCTCTTCCCCTCCCCTGCCCCATCATAGTTTTACGGTCTATTTTTCCCTGCAACTTTTTTTTAGCTTTTCCCTTAAGAATTTAAATGTTGTGCTATTCAGTAGATACATGGTAAATATTGGTATTAATTCATTCTCTATGGTACTTTCAGCATTTTTTTTTTTGTTTTCTCTTTAATCAAGTCTGGTTTTATTGTCTTGTATAAAACCATATCACTCCCAATAGCCAGAGTTCCTTAAGAGGAGGTATCCCCAGAACTTACACAATGTCTGGCACATAGTAAATGCTTAATAAATGATTACTGAATAACTGTTACCTATGCTTTAGTGAATTCAGATGCAGCATAATAGATGATACTACTACCAATAATAATAGCTAACATTTATACAGACCTTACTATGTGCCAGACACTGTGCTAAGCACTTTACAATTATAATCTCATTTGATCCTCACAACCACCCTGGGAGGTAAGTATTATTACTGTCCCCATTTTACAGATGAGAAAACTGAGGCAAACAGACAAATTACTGAGCCAGGATCACAGGGCCAGATTTGAACTAAGGTCTTCTTGACCTTAGAACTTTAGAACCAGGGGCTCTACTATCTAACTCATCCCTTATTTTACTTCTACATGAATTGTCTTAGATGTGTCTTAGAAGCAACATGTTATTGGATTTTACTTTCTATTGCGCTATCTTCTTCAAAAGCAACCGCAGATACTTATTAGTTGTGTTATCCTGGGCATGTCACTTAACCATGTTTGCCCCAGTTCTTCATCTATCAAATAAGCTGAAGAAGGAAATGACAAGCCACTCCAGTATCTTTGCCAAGAAAACCCCAAATAGAGAATGATAGCACCACCACCAGTCACCTAAATCCCTATCTTCTTCTTCTTTTTTTTTTTCAGGGCAATGAGGGTTAAGTGACTTACCCAGGGCCACACAGCTAGTGTCAAGTCTCTGAGGCTGGATTTGAACTCAGGTCCTCCTGAATCCAAGGAAATCCCTATCTTCTACAGGAAGTCTTTCCCAAACCCTCTTAATTAGAATGACTTCCCTCTCTTGATTATTTCCTATTTATCCGTGTTTGCATATTTTTTATTTGTTGTTTGCCCTCCTCCCAACCCCATGACTGTGAGTTCCCTTAAAGTCAAGGACAATTTTTTGCCTCTTTTTGCATCTCCAGTGCTTTGCACATAGTAGGTACATAATAAATGTTTAATGATTGATTGAATTAACAGATAGAAAGTTTCAGCTGAATGATGACTTATGAAACCAGGCAGTAAGGGGTTGAGTGGGGAGTTTGAGAAGAACTAAAGGTAATGTGAGAATTGGAATGATATCCCCTGCTGGGAGGGGGATTGTGAGCTCTGGCCTGAAAAGAAACCATGTGACTTTAGCATCAGGAACTGACCTTTTCTGGGGTTTCAAAGGTCAGTTTGTCGTCAGGAAGTGATGTTTGCTCCTGGGTCCTGTCAATCAAAATTACCAGCCAATTAGCTTGGAGGTGTGTGTGTGTGGACAGCCCTTTTTGCTGTTTCACAAGAGATTCTGGGAGAAGCCGCTGAAGCGAGGTCTTTTTGGGGTTCCTGACCTCAGCTTGGAGTGTTGGATGCTGGGGTCTATTAGATAATTAGAGGAAGTTTGCCTTTTACCTCTCTCTCTCTCTCCTTGCCAACTTCTTATGCATTTTAATAAATACTTAAAAGTCTAAACTCTTGCTAAATCTTCTAATTTAAGGTGGCCACTCACTAGATTTTAGACATCATAGCTAGAATTTTAGCCCCTTACAGTAATGAATATTGTAGAGTATTTTTTTCTAAGACTTTGCTTATAAAAAGTAATAGATATGTTGGATGACAGACTGAGAGGATGGGAGGATTCAGGAAAGTTGATTTTTTTTTTTAAAGGATGGGGGAGATCTGGGCATCTTTGTAGGCAGCAAGCTATAAGTAAGTAAATAGAAGATGAAAGAAGAGAGAAGTGTGAGGAGGGTATTGTGAGGGGATCTCACAATTAGAAGAGATGAGAGAGTATGGGATCAGGTGTACAAAGTAGAGGGGGTTGGCCTTACTGAAGAGAAGTGCTACCTCTTCATCAGAGACTAGAATAAAGGGAAGAGAAATGTGGGATTAATATCAAGAGGTCTTGAGATATATGATAGAAAAGAAGACGGAACTTAAGGCAATGAATGGCCTCTCTTTTCCTAGCAAAGTATTAGGTAAGAGAAAGGGGCTGGTGTGGGACACTTAAGGGGAGGACAGCTACTCTGCAGAGTGCAATGAAGATTCTGTTAGGGAAGAATAAAAGACCTGTTTTGTTGCAATAAGGGCCCAGTTGAGGTTAGATAATAAATTTGTAGTGGACCCAGTGGGCATGGTTTCATGATTTTGTTTAGTGGGTGAGCATAAGAGAAAGTGAATGGGGAAAAAAAAAAAAGAAAGTGAATGGGAGAAATAATTAGGGTTGGAGTTTGGCAAAACCTGAGAGGTGAGAAGACAAGAGGGTAAGTGATTCAATAACAGAAGAAAGTGAACTGCTTAACTACAGGGTAAGCCTAGGAAAAAAGGAAAGTGAAGTCAGAGCAGGATGATGGCCTAGTAGAGTGCTACGGGTTAGAGACTAGCTGTCATGATATGAAGAATTGATTTTAGAGGAATGAGGCATAAGGAAAGATGAAATAATAGTAAATGGGAGTTAAGGAAAATTCAGAATTCTTGCATTTGGAAGTAGAACTCTTGTGGGGTATGATGAGATCAAGGTAATGTACATTCTTTTGTGCAGAAGAGGAAGAATGAATGAGTAGTTCACTAGAATTAAGGAGATTAAGAAAAAAGGTATCTGAGAAACCAAGGTGCATGATGAAGTCCTCTAGTATAATGGTAAGAGAAGAAGATATAATCCATGTACATAAATATTTGAGAAAAAAAGGAGAAAGTCCTGGGGGCTAGTGAAAATTCTGTCACCAGAATATGTGTAGAATGAAGCTGCCAATGGTTTTACACAAATTTGGGAGGAGGAGGGAAGTAGATCTCCAATAGGCAGGCTGATGCCCTGCCTCTGGCCTTCCAAGGCCTCATCACACTGGTGCTGAACTTAGTTCAGATATTTACTACTACAGCCCAGAACTCGCATGATCCACCAACATCAGCTTTTCCAAGTAGCAGGGATTACAGGTGTGCACCACCATATCCAGTCTCTGGTTTGGTACAGAACTACAAAAATGATGTATCGGGGCAGCTAGGTGGCGCAGTGGATAAAGCACTGGCCTTGGATTCAGGAGTACCTGAGTTCAAATCCGGCCTCAGACACTTGACACTTACTAGCTGTGTGACCCTGGGCAAGTCATTTAACCTTCACTGCCCCACTTAAAAAAAGAAAGAAAGAAAGAAAAGAAAATGATGTATCATCTGTTGATTCAGAGAGGCAGGGAGTCACAAGTCCTCAGTGAAAATACAAATATGGTACCTGGGACAAAGAGATCACACATTTAGATCTATAAGAGCTCTCTGAAATTAGTCCAACCTCCTTATTTTTCAGATGAGGAAACTCATGGTCAGATAAATTACCTTACCCAAGGTAACACATCTACTAACAGCTGAAATCTAAACCCAGGTCCTGACTTTAAATCCAGTGTTCTTTTCAGTGTACTGAATAAGAACACTGGGCTTTGGCACTTCTGTATAACCATGGAAAAGTTAATCTCTAACCTCAGTTTCCTTACATATGAAGTAGGAATAACAACACTTATACTTCTAAGATCATAGGATTACTTTGAGGAAACCAGTTCATAAACCTTAACACACTATGTAAATGTGAGTTATTACTTATCATGTTTATGTCTATAGTTGTGAAAAAACAACATGATTTTAAGACTCTGGCTACAGCAATCTGAAAAGCCACAAGATGGCAATGTTACTCCATACTTGGGGTCCCATCTCTGTGACCCTGAGCTGAGCTGATTGGTAATAAGCATTTATTTTGTCTAGTTTCTAGTAAATACAATGAGGTTATTTGCCAAGTTGTTGTTTGTTTTTCAATCATTTCAGTATTGTCCAACTCTTCTATGACCCCATTAGGGGTTTTCTTGGCAGAGATATTGGAGTGGTTTGCCATTTCCTTCTCCAGCTCATTTTACAGTTGAAGAAACTGAGGCAAGCAGTATTAAATGACTTGCCCAGGGTCATACAGCTAATGGGTATCTGAGACCAGATCTGAACTCAGGAAGTTCAATCTTCCTGACTCTAGGCCTGGCACTCTATCCACTGAGCTACCTTTTATTCCTTCTTCCCCATCTCATATCACTTTGACATATTCCCACTACTATTTCCTTCTTCATTCTGGTCATAGATGAAAAGATAGATTTACTCCATGGCAAGGCCAAACTAGTTCTGGTACCATCTCCCTTTCTTCTCCAAGTCAAGAAGCATTTATTAAGCATTTCCTATGTGTGAAGCACTATGATAAGCACTGGGAATACAAAGAAAGAGAAAAAAAAATCTGTTCTTAAGGAGCTCACATTCTATTAGGGAAGAAAACACAGAAACATCTTTGTACAAACAAGATATGGACATGATAAATTGAAGATAATCTCAGACGGAAAGCACTAATATTAAGGACTGGGAAAGGCTTTTTCTAGAAAATGGGAATTTATCTGAGACTTGAGGGAAGCCAGGGAAGCTAGGAGGCTTAAATGAAGAGGGAGAACATCCCAGGCATGAGAAAGAACCAGTGAAAATGATGGGAATTGGGAGATGTTCGAGGAATAGCAAGGAGGCCAGTGTCCCTGGATGGAAGAGTAAGGAGAAGCAGGGGATGTAAGGTGTAAAAAACAACAACAACAACAACCTAGAAGGAAGGGGCTAGTTTATGAACAGTTGTAAAAGTTAGATTTCATATTTGATCTTGGAGGTGATAGAGAACCACCAGAGCTGTTTAATAAGGGGGAAACATGGTCAGATTTGTGCTTTAGGAAAATCAATTTAATAGTCAGTGGAGAAAGGACAGGAGATAGGAAAAGACTTCAGGCAGGACAACCAACCAGTAGGCTACGGCAATACTCTAGGCAGGAGGTAATAAGAGCCTGCATAAGGATGGTGGCAGTATCACAGGAGAGAAGGGAATGTAGATGAGAAATTTTACAAAGGTAAAAATGACAGGACACGGCAACTTATTGGATATAAAATATGACACCAAATGATGAGTTGAGGATGATATACCATGGCTGCAAACCTGAGTAACTGGCAGCATGGTGAAAATGTCAACAGAAATGGGAAGTTAGGAAGAGGGGAAGATTTTTTGGGAAAGGCAATGAGCTTGGTTTTAGACATAATGAGTTTAAGGTATCAACTGGACAGATATGAGTTATCTAATAGGCAGCTGGTGAAACAGGAATGGAGGTCAATGGAGAGCATAGGCACAGAGAAGATAATTAAATAATGTGAGCTGATGAGATTACCAAGTGAAATAGCACTGTGGGGATCACCCATCCGATGTGTGTGATCTGAATGAAGATTCAGAAAAGGAAAGGGCAGAGCCAAGATGGAAGATTAGAGATAGCAACTCAGCTGAACTCAGAACATTTTTTTCCAAACAACTTTTAAAATGTTGCCTTAAATCAAGTTTTGGAGTGGCAGAGCCAACAAAAGGTCAGGGTGAGAGATGTTTTCCAGTCAAAGGCACCTTAAGAGGTTGGCAGAAGAGTTCTGTGACACCAGGGTGGGGAGCAGCCAAAATAGCAGCAGCAGTAGCTCTCAGCCCAGATTTAATAAGGGGATCAGACACCCGGTCAGGAAAAGATTACAGGAGATTCCTATGCTGCCAATGGGCAGGCTCTGTTTCACACTAATATTGGCCATAAGCAATTCTAGGCCATAGTTCCAGAAAGGAGAAAAACAACTGTGATCAAAGGAGCAACTAGAGATCAGCAATTGTGAGCAGAGGCCCTGGTCGCAGTTCTGGGGTCAAGAGAAGCACCAATGCTTGTGGCTATAGGAGTCAAGAATAGTGGTACAGCTTATAGTTGCAAGAGAGCAGGAGGCTTGCCTGGATAAAAAGACCAGAGTTTAGACCAGGAAAGCAGAGACCACACCTCTCCCCAGATCACATCACCCTGAAAACAAAAAACTTGCAGATGGCTTAAAACAAACTCTAAAAACAAAAGCACCAAAAAACCCTGACATTTTAGACAGTTCCTCCCTACCCCAGGTAAGCAGAGCCCAATTTTAACATAAAGTCCAAAGTCAAGAAAATAGGCTGGAAAAATAAACAAACCAAAAAAGAACTTGACCATTAAAAGGGTACCACAGTGGCAGGAAAGATCAAGACATAAACTAAGAAGACAACAATATGAAAACAGATACCAAAAAAGCCTCAAAGAAAAAATGCTAACTGGACCTAAGTCCAACAAGAATTCCTGGAAGAGTTAAAGAAAGAGATCAAGAACAGTAGAGGAAATTTGGGAAAAGAAATGAGAGTGATACAAGAAAATTATGAAAAAAGAATTAACATCTTAGTAAAAGAGGCACAAAGAATACTGAAGAAAAGAAATAATACTTTAAAAATCACAACTGGCCTACTGGTAAAAGAGGCACAAAAATTCACTAAAGAACTCCTTCAAAGGCAGAATTGGCTAAATTGGAAAAGAGGTACAAAAGTTCACTGAAAAAAGTAATGCCTTAAATTTATAACTGGACAAATGGAAGTTAATGTCTCTATGAGACATCAAAAAACAATAAAGTCAAAAGAATGAAAAATTAAAGAAAATGTGAAATACCTCACTGGAAAAACAAATGACCTGGAAAACAGATTAAAGAAAGATAATTTAAGAATCACTGGACTGATCAGAAGGAAAGCAAAAAATTGGGGTGAGAAGAATTTAGACAGTCTCTCAGATAAAGGTGTAATTTCTCTTATAAAGAAATTTGTCAAATTTATAAGATGTCATTCCTTAATTGATAAATGGTTAAAGGATATGAATAGGCAGTTTTTGAATGAAGAAAGAAAAATTATATATAGTCATATTTTTAAAATGCTCTACCCAGCTGCAAGAGAGAGAGAAAGAGAAATTCCATTTAAAACAACTGTAGATAGGGGCAGCTAGGTGGCTCAGTGGAGAAAGCACTAGCCCTAGATTGAGGAGGACCTGAGTTCAAGTCTGGCCTCAGACACTTGACACTTACTAGTGATGTGACCCTGGGCAAGTCACTTAACTCACTGCCCTGCAAAAAGAAGAAAAACAAAAAACAACTGACAGACAATATAAAATACTTAAAGTCTTCCCGCCAAGACAAATCCAGGAACTATATGAACACAATTACAAAACATTTTTCACACAAAGTGAGATCTAAACAAATGGAAAAATATTAATTGTGTATGGACAGAATGAATCAATAAAATAAAAACGATAGTCCTGCCTAAATTAATCTATTTATTCAATGCCATATCAAACTACCAAAAATTATTTTACAGAGTTAGAAATTCATCTGGAAGAACAAAGGGTCCAGAACATCAAGGGAATCAATGAAAAACAAAGTGAAGGTGGTCTAGCCATAGCAGATCTCAAATTGTATTATAAAGTGGTAATTCTCAAAAAATTCTGGCACTGGCTAAGAAAAAGAGTGGTGAATCAGTGAAACAGATTAGGTACACAATACAATGTAGTAAATGATCATAGTAATCTACTACATGATAAATCCAAAGCTTCAAGCTTTTGGGACAAAAATTCATTATCTGACAAAAACTGCTGGGAAAACTAGAAAACGGTATGACAGAAACTAGGTATAAACTAACATATTAATCTGTAACCAAGATATGGTCAAAATGGGTACATGATTTATAAATAAACTGTGATACCATAAGCAAATTAGGAAACTATGGAATAGTTTACATGTCAGATCTATGAATAAGGAAAGAATTTAGGACCAAACAAGATATGAAGAGCATTACAAAACATAAAATAGATAATTTTGATTACATAAAATTTAAAAATGTTTTGCACAAACAAAACCAATGCAGCTAAAATTAGAAGAAAAGCAAAAAGCCGGGAAAATAATTTTATAGCAAATTTCTCTGATAAAGGTCTCATTTCTCAAATATACAGAGAAGTGAGTCAAATATATAAAAACAGAAGCTGTTCCCCAGCTGATAAATGGTTACAGGATATGAACAGACAGTTTTCAGAGAAGTAAATCAAAGATATCTATAGTCATATGATTTTCATATGCTCTAAATCACTATTGATTGGAGAAATGCAAATTAAAACAACTCTGAGGTACCACTTCACACCTATGATAGGAAAAAAATGATAAACTTTGGACGAATATGGAAAAATAGGGACATTTCACACTGTTGGCGAAGTTGTGATAAGATCTAAACATTTTGAAGAAGAATTTGGAACTATGCCAAAAAGGCTACAAAATTGCATACCCTTTGACCCAGCAATATCACTACTAGGTTTATATCCCAAAGAGATTTTTTTAAAAGCGGGGAGGACCTATTTGTACAAAAATATTTATAGCAGCTCATTTTGTAGTGGCAAAGAATTAGAAATTATGCATATGTCTATCAACTGGGGAATGGCTGAATAAGTTGTGGTATATGATTGTGATGAAATATTACTGTGCTGTAAGGAATGACAAGTAGGATGATTTCAGAAAAACCTGGAAAGGCTTACATGAACTGATGCAAAGTGAAGTGAACAGAACAAAGAGAACACTGTACATAGTAACAGGAATACTGTGCAATGAAGAACTGTGAATGACTTAGCTATTTTCAGCAATACAATGATCCAAGATAATCCCAAAGGAATCATGATGAAACATGCTATCTGCCTCTAGAGAAAGAACTGAAATTATCTGAATATAGACTGAAGTAAACTATTTTAAAGTTTCTTTCTTCTTTCCTTCTTTTTCTGTTTGAGTCTTCTTGTACAAGATGGAAATGTTTTACATGATTACACATGTATGGTCTATATCAGACTGCTTACCATCTTAGGGAGGGGAGAGACAAAGGGAGGGAAGGAGAGAAAGAATCTGGAACTCAAAATGTTTTAAAAACATTTAAAATTTGTTTTAATGTTAACTGGAGGAAAAATAAATTGGGGGGGGGAGTGAGGCAATGAGGGTTAAGTGACTTGCCCAGGGTCATACAGTTAGTAAGTGTCAAGTGTCTGAGGCCAGATTTGAACTCAGGTACTCCTGAATCCAGGGCCGGTGCTTTACCACTGCGCCATCTAGCTGCCCCCAAAATTATTTTTTTAAATGCTCTAAACCATTATTGATTAGAGAAATAAAAATTAAAATAACTTTGAGATATCATCTTATATCTATCAGATTGTTAAAATAAACTTCCTTCCATTGGAAAATGACTAAACAAGTTGTAGTATATGATTGTGAAGGAATACTACTGTGCTATAAGAAATGAGGAGCTTGTTGATTTTTAGAAAAACGTGCATGAAATTATAAAAAGTAAAATGAGCAGTAGCAAGAGAACACTGTACATAGTAACAGAAATACTGTCCTAAGAACAACCCTGAATGACTAGTTCATCTCAAGTATCAAATACTCAAACCAAATAAAAAAGACCTAATGAAGGAAGATGCTATCCACCGCCTGAGAAATGATAAACAGAAGAGTGTATAGTATGGTTTTACACACACACACACACACACACACACACACACACACACACACACACACACACAATTTTTAATTGTAGCCTTCTCTAGAATAGGGCAAGGAGAGAGGGAGAAAAAAATTAAAAGTACATAACAGAGCGGGGCAGCTAGGTAGTGGAGTGGATAGAGCACAGGCCCTGGATTCAGAAGGACCAGAGTTCAAATCAGACCTCAGACACTTGACACTTACTAGCTGTGTGACCCTGGGCAAGTCATTTAACGCCAATTGCCTCACAAAAAAAAAAAAGTACATAACAGAGAATAAAAGAAAACTTAATGGGAAGCATAGAAAAGCAGAGAAGCTTTGAAGTATTTATTATATAGGGTTTTTTCTTTTAAGTAAACAGTTTGAAATGGAAATTCATGATTTTATATTGATTCCTCTCTTTATGTTGTGTTATGTACATGGAAAATTCTTTTTTTTCTTTCTATATTTATGTTAAAAATTAATTAAAAAAATAATTACTAGTTTACCAAAAGCCAAAATAAAGGAAAGGGCCTAGACATCATATTATCAAGGAAAACTGTTACAATATCATAAAACCAGAGGGTAAAATATAAATTGAAAGACTCCACTGATCACCTACTAAAAGAGATACCAAAATGTAAATTCCCAGGAATATTATAGCCAAATTCCAGAACTTCTAAGTCAAAGAGAAAATATTTCAAGTAGTAAGAAATAAACAATTCAAATATTGTGGAGCCACAGTCAGGATCACAAAAGATTATGCGGCTTCCATGTTAAAGGAGTGAAAGGCTTAGAATATGATATTCCAGAAAGCGAAGGAACTAGGATTGCAATCAAGAACAACCCACCCAGCAAAACTGAGTCTAATCCTTCAGGGTAACAAAATGGATATTTAATGAAATAGAGGACTTTCAAGCATTTCTGATGAAAAGACCAGAGCTGAATAGAAAATGACATTCCAAAAGAAGACTCAAGAGAAGCATAAAAAGGTAAACATGAAAGAGTAAGCATAAGGGGCTTAATAAAGTTAAACTGTTTACATTCCAACATTGGAAGATGATGCATGTAACTCCTAAGAACTTTATCATTATTAGGGCAGTTAAAAGGAGTTTAAATAGGGGCGGCTAGGTGGTGCAGTGGATAGAGCACCGGCCCTGGATTCAAGAGGACCTGAGTCCAAACCTGGCCTCAGACACTTAACACTTACTAGCTGTGTGACCTGGGCAAGTCACTTAACCTCAACTGCCTCACTTAAAAAAAAAAAAAGTTTAAATAGCCAAAGGGCATGTGAGTCAATTATGTTGGAATGATATCAAAAAAGAAGAAAAAAATGACAGGGTGAGAGAGATTCCATGGGAAAGGGGGGAGAGGTAGAACAGGAAAATTTTTTCTCACATAAAAAGGTACTCAAGGAAGAGCTTTTATAGTGGAGGGGGAAACGGGGTAGGGGATGGAGGGCAATGCTTGAACCCCACTGTCACTGGAATTGGTTCAAAGAGGGAAGACTATATATGCACTCAGTTGTGGATATAAATCTAATTTACCCAATAGGGAAATGAAAAGATGGGGATAAGAGAAAGGGGGGTGTGGAGGTGGGAGGGATGTTAAGGGAATGTGGGGGGCAGCTAGGTGGCAGAGTGGATAAAGCACTGGCCCTGGATTCAGGAAGACCTGAGTTCAAATCCAGCCTCAGACACTTGACACTTACTAGCTGTGTGACCCTGGGCAAGTCACTTAACCCTCATTGCCCAGCAAAAACAAACAAACAAACAACAACAAAAAAACAAACAAACAAGAGGGAGTGTGAATTAAAGAAGGCAGTATTTAGGAGCAAAGTGACTTTTGAGGATGGACATGCTAAAGAGAAAGAGAAAAGAAACAAGAAAATGAGATGGAAGGAAACACACAGTAATTATAACTGTGAAAATGAATGGGATGAGCTCACGCATAAAATGGAAGCAGACAGCAGAATGGATTAGAAACCAGAATCCAGCAAAAATATTATTTATAAGAGACACACTTGAAACAGAAAAACATACACCAAGTTAAAAATAAAGGGCTGGAGGGGGGTCAGCTAGGTGGCGCAGTGGATAAAGCACCGGCCCTGAATTCAGAAGTACCTGAGGGGCAGCTAGGTGGCGCAGTGGATAGAGCACTGGCCCTGGAGTCAGGAGTACCTGAGTTCAAATCCGGCCTCAGACACTTAACACTTACTGGCTGTGTGACCCTGGGCAAGTCACTTAACCCCAATTGCCTAACCAAAAAAAAAAACAAACAAAAAAGAAGTACCTGAGTTCAAATCCTGCCTCAGACACTTGATACTTACTAGCTGTGTGACCCTGGGCAAGTCACTTAACCCCTCACTGCCTTGCAAATAAAATAAAAAATAAATGGCTGGAGAAAAATCTAATATGTTTCAGCTGAAGTAAAAAAGGTAGGGGTAAACAATCATGATCTCAGACAAAGCAAAAGCAAAAATAGACCTAATTAAAAGAGATAATCAGGGAAAGGACATTTTGCTAAAAGGTATCACAGACAATGAAGTAACATCAGAATTTCTTATAAGTTTCTCTGATAAAGGCCTAGTTTTTCAAATATATACTGATTATAAAACTGAGTCAGGGGGCAGCTAGGTGGCGCAGTGGATAAAGCACCAACTCTGGATTCAGGAGGACCTGAGTTCAAATCCGGCATCAGACACTTGACACATACTAGCTGTGTGACCCTAGGCAAGTCACTTAACCCCCACTGCTCCGCAAAAAAACAAAAACAAAAACAAAAAACCTGAGTCAGATTTATAAAAATAAGAGCAATTACCCAATTGATAAATGGTCATAGGATATAAACAGGCAATTTTCAGAAGAAGAAATCAAAGCTATCTATAGTTATATGAAAACAAATCTCTAAATCACTATTGATTAGAGAAAGGCAAATTAAACCATCTCTGAGGTACCACCTCACATCTATCAAAAATGACAAATGCTGGAGAGGAGGAGAGAAAAATAGGTACACTAATGAACTAGAATAGTGAACTGGTCCAAGTATTTCAGAGAACAATTTGGAACCAAGCCCAAAGGGCTATAAAACTATACATACCCTCTGACCCAGCAATACCACTACTAGGTCTGTATCCCAAAAAGATTAAGAGAAAAAAAAAAGGGGGGGGGGAGTACCAATATGTACAAAAAATATTTATAGCCGCTCTTTTTGTGGTGGCATAGAATTGAAGATCTGAGGGGATGTTCATCAGTTGGGTAATGGTTAAACAAGTTGTGGAATATGACTATGATGGAGTACTATTGTACTATAAGAAACGACAAGGGAGGTGGTTTCAGTAAAACAAGGCAAGATCTGTATGAACTGATACAAAGTGAAGTGAGAAAAACTGAAATCACTGTGTACAGTAATAGCAAATGTCGGAACAATGAATGAAAGACTTTATTATTCTGATCAATACAATCATCCAAGACAATTCCAAAGGACTCAAAAAATGCTAGCCACCTCCAGAGAGAGAACTGATGAACTCTGAGTGAAAACTTAAGTATTATTTTCTCATTTGCTTTATTTTTCTTGCTTTAAAAAAATATGGCTAGGGGGCAGCTAGGTGGTTCAGTGGATAAAGCACCAGCCCTGGACTCAGGAGGACCTGGGTTCAAATCCGGCCTCAGACACTTGACACTTACTAGCTGTGTGACCCTGGTCAAGCCACTTAACCCCCATTGCCCCGCCCCCCCCAAATATATATATATGGCTAATAGAGAAATATTTTGCATGGTTTCACATGTGTAACTGACAACATATTGCTTGCCTTCTCAGTGGGTGTGGGAAGGGAGAAAAAGGAGAGAATTTGGAACTAAAAATTTTAAAAGAATATAAAAATAAATAATGTTTGAAAAATTAAAATGCAATGATTTTTTTTAAATTCAAAGGAGACTGAAAATGTGTGGTCAGATAGGTAAGAGGAGAACCCAGAGAAAGAAACATCATGAAAACCTAGAGAAGAGAATATCAAGGAGGAGAGAATGAATACCAGTGTCAATGGCTGCAGAGAGGTCAAGAATGAAGATTGAGAAAAGGCCATTAAGACTGGTAACTTTGGAGAGAGCTGTTTTGGTTGATTGATGAAGTCAATAACTACACTTCAGAGTTAGGAGGTGAGTGAGAACAAATTCCCCTACTATTATTCCCACTGACTTTCATCTTTAATCTCTTCCTATCTAGTGACTCTCCCTGATGTCACAAATCAAAGTGCAATCAACCTCACTTGATTTTACCATTCCTGTTACATATCCTCCTATATACCTATCTTACCTCTCTTTATCAGTTAAACTCAAAGAAAACCTACACACTTCCATTTTTCTCTTCTCTCACTTTTTTCTAAATACTCTCCAATCTGTCTTGCCATCTCATCCATCATTCAACAGAAACTGCCCTTGCCAAAGTTAAGGATATTCTCTCTCTCTCTTTTTTTTTTAGTGAGGCAATTGGGTTTAAGTGACTTGCCCAGGGTCACACAGCTAGTAAGTGTTAAGTGTCTGAGGCCGAATTTGAACTCAGGTACTCCTGAATCCAGGGCTGGTGCTCTAATCACTGTGCCATCTAGCTGCCCCAGGATATTCTCTTAATAGCTTAATCTAATGGGTTTTTCCTCAATCTTCAATATTCTTGACCTCTCTACAGCATTTGACTCCGCTGATAGCCTTCTCTCCCTGGTTCTCTTCCTACCTGTCTGACTGCTTCTCAGTCTTCCTTTTTTTCCCTTTCCCTTTTTTTTTTTTTTTTGGCAGGGCAATGAGAGTTAAGTGACTTGCCCAGGGTCACACAGCTAGTAAAGTTTCTCAGTCTTCTCTGTAGGTTTCTTTGTCTATGTCATACCCACTAACCATAGTTATGTCATCCCTCAAGGCTCTGTCCTAGGCCTTTTTTTTCCCTATATTACCTCATTTGGTGATCTCATATCTCATGGGTTCAATTAACATCTCTACTATACACATGATCCCAGAGGAAGTAAGTCCCTCTCCAGGCCCCAGATCTGCATCTATAACTGCCTTTAGGACATCTCAAAGTGGATGTTCCACAGGCATCTCAAACTCAACGTGTCCTAAATTGAATTCATTGTCTTTTCCTCAAAATGCTTTCCTCTTCTGAATTTCCCTATTACTATCGAGATTGCATCATCCTCCTAATGACCTAGGCTGGAAATCTAAGCATCATCATTCTTATTCCTCACCCCTGAGTTCAATTTGAACTCAGGTCCTCCTGAATCCAGGGCCGGTGCTTTATCTACTGCACCATCTAGCTGCCCCCCTGACCCCCTTCATAAGTAGAGGTTCTGCAGCTCATGGGTCTGCCCTCCAATTATAGGGGCAGAGAGTTTCAAGACTTGCTGATTCAGTCTTGCAGGATAATGAGATTTCCCAATGATGGGGTTGTTGGGACAAGATAGCATGGTAGAAAGGTCTAAAGAATATAAATTGATAGTCTGAAAATAGATGAAACATATCACAAATAGGACCTCTCACCTTTGCAAAAGCTGGGGGTTGAGAGTGTCATTGCATATCCCTTCTTTGAAGCCAAGTCTGTTTTTGGAATTTTGGAACATTTTACTTTTGATTGTTTTGTGACTGATCTCTCCATTTGAACTGCTGTAGTCATTGTGTATATTGCTTTTGTGGCTCTACTCTGCATCAGTTCATGTACGTCTTTCCAGGCTTCTTGGTATTCATCAGATTCTATACTTCTATAGCACAGTAATATATTCCATTACATTCATGTACCACAATTTGCCTAGCCATTCTAGATGGGAATCTATTTTGTTTCCAACTCTGTGCTATTTAAAAAAAAAAAAAGAAGTGATGTTATTTTGGTGTATAAGGGGACTTTCTTATCAATGGCTTCCTTAGGGTATAAACCTAGTAGTAGAATCTCTGAATCAAAGGGCACAGGCATCTTATTCATTTTATGTGTGTAATTCCAAATTGCTTTCCAAAGACAAATAATTCCCATCTCCATGCACAATTAGTCTATTTTCCTCATGATATCTCTCACTATATTATAAAGCAGCAGTCATCAAAACCATTTGGAACTGGTCAGAAAATGGATATAAATCACTGGAAAAGACAAGACAAAGAAGAATCATAAACAATGGAACTCAATCACTTAGTATTCAATACACAAGAAATATCAATTAGGAAAAAACTATGCAACAAAAACTTGAAAAGTTACCGCAATTAAGCTTAGATCATCACCTTATTTCATATCCCACAATAAATTCTAAATGAATACATGGATCTTAATATTAAAGAGCCTATCATAAAAAAACTGAAAAGAAGCAAATCATATGCCTTTCACAACTATGATAGATGTAGTTCTGACCAAACAAAAGATAGAGGCAAACAGTAAAATCGATAACTGATTACATGAAATTGAAAAGCTTCTGCATAAACAAAATTAATACACCTATGGTAAGAAGTGGTCAAATGGAGGGAAAAGGTTCTGTATCAAATTTCTCTAATAAAGGCTTGGTTTCCAATACACTAGTCAATTAGTGACTTAATAAATGTTTATTAAGCACCTACTATGTACAAAGCAATGGGGATACAAAAAGAGGCAAAAGACAATATTGCCCTGAAGGAGCTCACAATCTAATGGGACAGAAAACAAGAAAATAAATGTGATAATAATTTTAAAGCACTTAGCACAGGGCTTGGCATATAGTAAGCATTATATAAATGTTAGCAACTACTATTATGGGACAAATAAGGAGAAATTAACAGGTGGAAGGCATTAGAATTAAGAAGGGTCAGAAAAGGGCAGCTAGGTGGCACAGTGGATAAAGCACTGGCCCTGGATTCAGGAGGACCTGAGTTCAAACCTGGCCTCAGACACTTGACACTTACTAGCTGTGTGACCCTGGGCAAGTCACTTAACCCCCATTGCCCTGCCCCCCCCCAAAAGAAGGGTCAGAAAAGACTTCTCGTAAAAGTTGGGATTTTAGTTGGATCTTCACGGAAGCTGGAGAAGCTAAGAAGCCTCTAAAGATGAGATGGGGAGTATTCCAGGCATGGAAGACTGCCAGAGAAAATTCCCAGAGCCAAGAGATGGGAGTGTCTTGTTCATGGAATAGCAAGAAGGTTAGTGTCACTGGACTGAAGAGTATGTGGCAGGGACTAAGGGTGTAAGAAGACTGGAAAGAAAAGAGGGGGCTAGGTTATGAAAGGCTTTGAAGGACAAACAGAGAATTTTGTATTTGATATTAGAGGATCGGGAGCCACTGGAAGGCTTTAGGAAAATCGTTTTGGTGACTGAACAGAGAATGAACAGTGGGGATAGAATTGAGGTAGGCAGATTCACCAGCTGTTGCAATAGTCCAGATAGTGAGGAGTTGAAGATGATAACTATGTTTTGAGCCTGAGAGACTGGGAGGACAGTGTTCCCCTCAACAGTAAGAGGAAAACTAGCAGCTGAAGGAGAGTTTAGACATAAAGATAATGAGTTCAGTTTTGGATATTCTAAATTTAAGATGCCTATGATCCATCCAATTGGAGATGTCTGAAATGCAGCTTGAGATTCAAGATTGGAGGTCAAACAGAGATTAGGAGAAGGAAGATTTGAGAAGCATTAGCATTGAGATAGTAATTAAATCCATGGGAGTTAATGAGATCATATTGTAAAGAATTAATTGTTATTTGAGGTTTTTATGACCCCATCTTTTGGCTGGAATTTTTTGAAAAAACCTCGGCATGCGCACTGGCCTCTGGGGCTCTGCAAATGGCACAGTGCTCCACCCACTGGTTGTAGCCCTCGCCATGGTGCTGGCATCTCATGTCATCACCACTCCCCAAGGCCTACATGGGCCTGGCAAAATTATAATGATTGGAAGCCTAGTGAGGGCAGTCATGTGACTGTCAGAGCAGCCAGCCAATTGGCTGGGGGTTGTCTGGGTTCTGCTGGGAAGAAGGGGAGGAGATTCTCCATTCTAGCTGGAAGGCGCCAGGACACTGCTGTGTATTCTCAGCTGATTCCTGGGCGGTCATGTTATTCAGGTTGTATAATTTCCCTTTCCCCACTTTATTTCCTTTCCCTTGATCCTACTGATCCTGTTTGTGGGGTTTTTTTTAAAGTTCATTCTTGTTAAATAAATCCTGCACTATTTTGAGGGAGGCTGCCAGTCTCCTTCGTTGCCCCAATATTGCGGTGAGCTGCTTAGCTAACACTCCTCAATTAAAAATTGGTCCCCACAATATTTAAGACCAAAGTCATCTGTCAATATTATAAGTAGTGACAGGATATGAACAAACAGTTCTTAAAGAATTGCAAATTATTAAAAACCATATGAACGAATGCTTCAAAACATTTATAAGTGAAAATCAAAACAACCCTGCACACCTTATAATTCGCAAAGATGACAAAAAGTGGCAATAGGCACACAAATGCCTAGATAGCAACTAGGAAGGACAGTAGATAAGAGCACTGGAATCAAAAAACCTGAATTCAAATCTAACCCTGGGGGGCAGCTAGGTGGTGCAGTGGATAAAGCACTGGCCCTGGACTCAGGAGGACCTGAGTTCAAATCCGACCTCAGACACTTGATACTAGCTGTGTGATCCTGGGCAAGTCACTTAACCCCCATTGCCCTCCCCCCCCCCCAAAAAAACCCCACAACCAAATCTAGCCCTGGAGAGCCTAGGCCCATCACTTAACCTCTGATCACCTCAGTTTCTTAAACTGTAAAATGGGGATAATAATAGCCCCTCCTTCACAGGGCTTTTCTGAGTACCAAATGAGAATATCTGTAAAGCACTTAATACAGTATCTGGTACATAGCAGGCATACTTAATAAATACTTATTCCTTTAAAAAAAAAAAAGATATATTTTCTTTATTTATTGCAGGGCAATGAGGGTTAAGTGACTTGCCCAGCGTCACATAGCTAATAAGTGTCAAGTGTCTGAGGCCGGATTTGAACTCAGGTCCTCCTGACTCCAAAGCCAGTGCTTTTTATCCTCTGTGCCACCTAGCTGCCCCCCTGCTTATTTCTTTTTACCTCTATTACTCTGTCCTCTCACCTTTGCCTCTCTATCTAGTTTACTTACATAGTTTCCTCACATTTCCCTACATTACATTTACCTAGTTGATTACATGTGGTTTCACCCAATGGGATGGAAGTTGCTTGAAGAACAAAGATAAAAAATATTTTCTAAATTAATATCACAATTGTCTTCTCAATTTATCCTCCACAGGGGGGACTGTAGTAATATTAAGTTTTAGAGGAGTAGAGTAATATTAAGTTTTAGAGAATGTTTCAATTTTGGTTTTTATTATATGTTCCATGTGTAACAACTAAGATTCTGAATTTCCTTAGACATGTTTTTGAGAACTCTCATTTTTTGATTTTAGTATTGGCAAAGCTGTTTAAAGTTGTGTTACCAGCATCCACACATCAACACCTGAAAAAAGACTTCCATTCCACAACTACACCCAGAGAATATCCCAAGAATCATCTGAGAAAAGACTTCCAAAGACTTAAATGGACATTTTCCTGTTTTCCTTTTCCACACTGTATATACTGTTTATGATGTCCACTTACTAAAGGGGAGTGCCCCCTCTAGTTTTTTCTGTTTGTGATGTCTACCTGCTAATAGGGGAGTGCCCCCTTTAGCCTTCATCAAGGCTATTCAAATTTCTTTTCTCTCTTTTCATTCCCTTTACTTTGTTATTCATAAGTGTCTAATGTTATTGCTTCATTAAGGAAACAGGGATGTGATAAAATAATTGAATTTGGCAGAAGCCCAGGGGCCCCACCTGATTTAGTATTGTTTGAATTGGGTGAATGAGAAACTAAGTACCTGCTTGGGGATGATTAGATGGAGGCCACACCTGGCTGGCCCTGAGTGACATGTTGGTGTACTACTGACATCAGCAAGAGACCACTCTCAACCAACCAGCATGAAGGACCTCCCCTTTAGGGGAGGGAGAGAGGAACTAGGAAGGGGACACTCTCTCATAGAAGAACTCTCTTTTTGGTGAGGGGGAATGAGGGTGGTGGCAGATAGAGAAAGGGGGGAGCGCCCTCTTAGTTGTTGGGACACCAGCTTGGTGGTGAGAGATTTTACGTGGGCTATACTATAAACTATAAACATAACTGCCTATATTAATAACCAAACCTTTAAAAATATATACATATCAGGGGCAGCTAGGTGGTGCAGTGGATAGAGCACTGGCCCTGGAGTCAGGAGTACCTGAGTTCAAATCCGGCTTCAGACACTTAACACTTACTAGCTGTGTGACCCTGGGCAAGTCACTTAACCCCAATTGCCTCACTAAAAAAAAAAATATATATATATATATATATATATATATATGCATACACACACACATATACATATCAATACTATAGGTAAGTTAGGAGAGGAAGGAATAGTTTACCTCTCAGATCTTTGGAAAGGAGAACAGCTTATGACCAAACAAGAGATAGAGAATATTATGAAATGCAAAATGGATGGTTTTGATTACATTAAATTAAAAAGGGTTTCTACAAACAGAAGCAATGCATCCAAAATTAGAAGGGAGTCAGAAAGCTGGGAAACAATTTTTATAGCCAGTACTTCTGATAAAGGCATCATTTCTAAAATATATGGGAACTAAATCAAATTTATAAGAATCCAAGTCATTGCCCAATTGAGAAATGGTCAAAGGATATGAACAGGCAGTTCTCTGATGAAGAAATCAAAGCTATCTATTGCCATATGAAAAAATGCTCTAAATCACTACTGATTCGAGAAATGCAAATTAAAACAACTCTGAGGTACCACCTGACATCTATCAGATTGGCTAATATGACAAAAAAGGAAAATAATAAATGTTGGAGAAGCTGTGGAAAAATTGGAACACTGATGCATTGTTGGTGGAGCTGTGAACTGATCCAACCATTCTGGAGAGCAATTTGGGACTATGCCCAAAGGGCTATAAAGCTGTGCATACCCTTTGACCCAGCAATACCACTTTGGGGTCTTTTTCCCAAAGAGATCATAAAAAAGGGAAAAGGACCCACACATACAAAAATATTTATAGCTGCGCTTTTTGTGGTGGCAAGGGGATGCCTATCAACTGGGGAATGGCTGAACAAGTTGTAGTATATGAATGTAATGGAATATTATTGTGCTGTAAGAAAAGATGAGCAGGGAGATTTCAGAGAAACATGGAAGGACTTGCATGAACTGATGCTGAGTAAGATGGGCAGAACCAGGAGAACACCATACACAGTATCAACAACATTATGTGTTGATCAACTGTGATAGAATTGATTCTTCTCAGGAATACAATGGTCCAAGATAGTTCCAAAGGACTCATGATGGAAAATGCTCTCCAAATCCAGAAAAAAAACCCAAATAACTGTGGAATCTAGATGCAGAATGAACCATACTATTTCTATTGTTTTTTGAGGGTTTTCCTATTTGCTCTGATTCTTCTCTCATGACATGACTAATGTGGAAATATGTTTAACGTGATTGTACATGTATAACCTATGTCAGATTACTTGCTGTCTTGGGGAGGGGAGAAAATTTTGAAACTAGAAATCTTATAAAAAGAAATGTTGAAAACTATCTCTGAATATAACTGAAAAATAATAAAATATTTATATGGAAAAAATATATACACATATCAGTGGATAAAGCACCAGCCCTGGATTCAGGAGTTCCTGAGTTAAAATCTGGCCTCAGACACTTGACACTTACTAGCTGTGTGACGCTGGGCAAGTCACTTAACCCTCATTGCCCTGCAATAAATAAATAAATAAATTTGGTATGCCACCGCATACCTATCAGATTGACAAAAATGATAAAAAATGGTAAATGATAAAAGTTGGATGGGCTGTGGAAAAACAGCAGTTTGGAACTATGATTAAGAAGCTATTAAACTGTGCATACTCTTTTGACCCAACAATACCTACTATTGAGCCTACACTCCAAAGAGATCAAAGAAAGGAAAAGGACCCATATATACAAAAATATTTACAGCAGCTCTTTAATGGAGGTAAAAATTTGGAAATTTGAGGGGGTACTCATTAAAAGGGGAATGGCTAAATAGATTATGGTATATGAATGTGATGAAGTAGTACTGTGCTGTAAGATATGATGAAGGGGATGGTTTCAGAGAAACTTAGGAAGACATATGAATAGATACAAAGTAAAGTAAGCAGAACCAGGAGAAGAATCTATATAGTATAAGGAATTGTAACGATTGGAATGACGCCACCTGCTGGAGACTTACTGTAGAAGAGTTCCGCCCATGAAGCGAAGGTCTTTGAGGGCAAGACCAGGAGTCTTTTCTTTGGTGTCAGGAAGTGATGAGGGCTAGTGGGAGGAGGAAGGAAGAGACTGGCACTCGGTCTCACTCTCTTTTCTGGGGATGCTGGTGGAGAGGGGAGCTAGAAATGCGCTCTCCCTTTAATAGATAGGAATCTAGGCCTTTCTCTCTCTCTCTCTACCAAATTCTTATTCTCCTTAATAAATGCTTAAAAGCCTAACTCTTGCTAAAGCTTGTAATTTATTGGCGACCACTCATTAGATATTTTAGACAGACTAGCTAGAATTTTAGCCCTTAACAGAATTAATTGTAAATTGGGGTTTCCATGACCACATCTTTTCAGATAGGGAAAGGAGTTCATGACCAAACATGAGCTAGAAAGAATCACTGGAGATAAAATATTAATTCTGGTTATATAAAATTTAAAAGTTATTGAACAAACAAAACTATCACAGTTAAAATTAGAAGATAAGCTAAGCAGGGGGAAAAATCTTTGTATTATGGTTCTCTGATAAAAGTTTTGGTTTTTTTAAAGATATATAAGGAATTCATACAAATTTACAAGAATAAGGGTCATTCTTCAATTGATAAGTGGTTAGAGGTCATGAAGAGGCAATTTTCAGAGGAAAAAATCCAAGGTATCGGGTGCCATATTTTAAAAAAATGCTCTAAATCCTAACAAGTGCAAATTTAAATTCCTGAGGTTCTACTGCATACCTATCAGACTAGCAAAAATGATTTTGTTTAAAAAGGGAAAATGACAAATGTTCAAGGGGTTGTGGGAAAACAAATACACTAATACACTGTTGGTGGAGCAGTGAGCTGGTCTAAGTACTCTGGTAAGCAATTTAAAACTATGTCTAAAAAGCTATTAAACTGTGTATACCCTTCGACTCAGGAATATATACTAGAGTTATACCCCAAAGAGATCAAAGAAAGAAGAAAAGAACTCAGGTATAAAAATACTTATAGCAGTTCTTTTTGTGGTGGCAAAGATTTGGAAACAGGGGTGCCCATCAATTGGGGAATGACTGAATAAATTATGGTATATGAATGTGATAGAAAGACTTAGGAATGCTAATCAATGAAATGTCCAACCATAATTTCAGAAGATTCATGATGAAACATGCTACCTACCCTCCAGATAAAGGGGAAATGCAGAGACCAGATTAAGACATATTTATTTTTTGAACATGGACAATGTGGGAATTTGTTTTGTTCAGCTATACATGTTTGTAAGAGGATTTTTGTGGGGTTTTTTGTTTGTTTGTTTTGCTTTCTCCTTGGGGTAACATGGGAGTGCAAGGAGGTGTAGGCAAATGCTCACTAATTTTAAAAAATAGTCTGGGTAAGAGACTATAACTAAAGTCATGTCTACCTCAGGAGAAAGAAGGGTATGGATTAAAAGGATTTTATGGAGGTAGAATCAACAAGATATGGCAGCTGACTGGATATGAATACGGTGGATGATGGAGAAGCAAGGGTCAATGATAACTCCAGAGACACTCTTGGTATGATTCTAAGTGACTAAAATGATGGTAGTGACCTCAATAGAAACAGAGAGTTTTCTATAGCACGGAGATGATAAGTGAATCTGTGGGAGCTTATTAGATCACCATGGGACTGAATATAGGTCAACAAGATAGGTTTTAGACATTCTGTAAATAAATTTGAATTTATGTGAGAAAAGTCAGAAACTGTTCAACTGTAAGAATAGTAAAGTCCAAAGAAATAAAACCACTGCCCAAGATAACATAGGCAGTGTCTATTAGAGGTCATATTCGAACCTAGATCCTCTGACTTCAGAGCCTGAAAGGAAATGTGAAATTCTTGGGTATGAAACACAGTTCTGCCATTAACTGGCACACACATATTTAAGCAAGGGTTATTACCTCTCTAAGCCTCAGCTTCTTCCTAAGGAAATTTTGGAGACTGCATTAGATCACCCATAAAGTCACTTCTGCCTCCAACATTCTATGTCTACTACAGAGGTATCAAAGTCGGGTCCTGCCCTTTGCCCTCTGGGCAAAACTCCAAAGTCCTTTCTCAACCAGATTAAAATTGTAATTGGGAAATGGTTAACAAAATAAAAAAAAATTTTAAATGCATAGTGTTAAGACATGGAAAATAAACTCAAAGATCTCACTGCTGGACAGAAACTCCAAGGAGTATAAAAGCAAAAAAGCTTTCAAATAGACCGAAATATTTGTAGCATTAATTTTCTGTGATTGCAAAAAATCAGAAACAAAGATGCTCCCATAAATAGGAAGTAGTTAAATGAATTTTAATATAAAAATTTAAGAAAGTAGTGTTGGGCCATAAGTAAATCAGTTAACTTGAAAGGACAGTAGGTGAAATAAAGGGGTGGTTTTTTTAAAAAATAAAAGTATTTTATTATTTTCCAGTTACATGTAGAGATAATTTTCAACATTTGTTTATATATGATCACCAATTTCAAATTTTTCTTCCTCCCTCCCCTCCCTAGACAGCAGGTAATCTGATATAGGTTATATATACATAATAACATTAAACATATTTCTGCATTAGTCATGTTATAAAAGAATCAAAGCAAAACGGAAAAACCTCAAAACAAAAAAACAACAGCACCAAAAACAAAAGCAATAGTACGGTCCAATCAGCATCCATATTCCACAGTTCTTTTTTTTGTTTGTTTTTTTTCCCCTGGATTTGGAGAGCCTTTTCTATCACGAGTCCTTTAGAACTTTCTTGTACCGTTGGATTGGTGAGAAGAATCTAGTCTATCACAGTTGATCAACACATAATATTGATAATACTGTATATAATGTTCTGGTTCTGCTCATCTCACTCATCATCAGTTCATGCAAGTCCTTCCAGGTTTCTCTGAACTCCTCCTGCTCATCATTTCTTACAGCACAATAGAATTCCATCACATTTATATACCACAACTTGTTCAGCCATTCCCCAATTGATGGACATCCTTTCAATTTCCAATTTCTTGCCAACACAAAAAGAGCAGCTAAATATTTTTGTAAATGTGGGTCCTTTTTCCTAAGCGTTTTTTTTTAGACATGGGAGATTCAGGCATATCTGTGACAAAATATATTAAGAATTGCTATTCATCATCATAGCAAAGAAGTAGAAACAAAGTAGATGTCCATCAACTGGAGAATGGCAAAGTAACGTGTGGTAAAGAAATGTAATGGAACATTACTGTGCTGTAAGCAAGGCTGAACATGATAAATATAAAGAAGAATGGAAAAAAGGTCTACATGAACTGATTCAGAATGAAGTAAGCAAAGCCAAGAAAATAAACACCAAAACTACAACGCAAATGGAAACAACCACACATAAGAAAATCAAAAGTTAATGTTTCGGGGCAGGTAGGAGGTGCAGTGGATAGAGCACCAGCCCTGGATTCAGGAGGCCCTGAGTTCAAATCTGATCTTAGACACTTGACGCTTACTAGCTGTGAGACCCTGGGCAAGTCACTTAACCCCAACTGCCCCCCCCCCCCGTGAATGTTGCAAAATTATAAAGTACAAGCTTGAAATGTCTTGAAAGAAGAGATACGAAAACATGTTCCCAACCCATCCCTTTGCAGAGGTGGGAAGTTCACAGTTGTTGCATATTGTACATATTTTTGTTTTTTTTTCAATGCATTTAGAAGTTGAGATGTTTTTCCTCTTCTTTTCCTTTATTTTTTGTATTTAAAAATATTGTTTGAGGGGCAGCTAGGTGGCGCAGTGGATAGAGCACCGGCCTTGGAGTCAGGAGTACCTGAGTTCAAATCCGGCCTCAGACACTTAACACTTACTAGCTGTGTGACCCTGGGCAAGTCACTTAACCCCAATTGCCTCAATTAAAAAAATAAATAAATAAAAATAAAAATATTGTTTGATATACTGAATAGGTAAGTGGTAAGGAAAGGAAAAGAGATGCTGGAGAAAAATACAATGAAATTTCAAAGAAAATAATGAAAACTATTTTTATCTACTAGCACTTATATTTAAGAACCCAGCATTTACTATCACACCACCATCATTAGACTAGGACTTTAGGGAAGGATAGTAATATATGTATACCAGAGCTCTTCACTTCCTATGTGTCATGGACTCCTTTTGGCAGTCCATGAAGCCTATGGACCCATCCAAAGAATAATGTTTTAAAATACATAAAATAAAATACATGGGGTTAAAAAGGAAAACAATTATATTGAAACATTATTAGAATAGATTAAAACCAATTATCTGAGGTGAGAGCATGGCGACAAGTTATTATTCATCTTTGTTTCCAACTTTAGGAAGCTGATTCTCCTTGAAATATCTACAAAAGAAGTACTATGTGATAGCTGTTCCAGAACTGCCAAGAAAGCATAGATTTATAAAAAGTGACTGTTGCAAATTGTTGATCATATGGACTTCCTGTATATTACATATAGTACAATATATATTCCCTGCCTTCTATTCTTAGCAACTAATAGGGGAGTCTGAAAACAAGCTGTGATATTATGGGAAGAACATTCAACTACCATTTACTAGGTACAAAGCAATATTCCAGTTGCTAAAGGAAATAAGATGATTAAGACAGCACCTGCTCTCAGAGAACTTACAATCTCAGAAGATACAACAAATACTCAACAATTTTATATTAAAACAACTATAATGCAGACTAAAACATGATTAAAGTCTAAATGAGAGGTAAAGTGCTTAAGTGAAGTCTGAGGAAGAAAAAAATCATTTCCAGCCAAAGAGATCAGAGAAAGTTTCACTGTTCATCTTGGCCTTAAATAATAAGCAGGATTTCAAAAGAATGGGGGATAGTAATAAAATACAATACTCCAGGCATAGGGAATTGTGTGAGCAAAAAGAATAGAGGTAGGAATATATGAAATGTGCAGGGTTTGGCTGGTGCAACAATGCATATGAAGGAGAGTAGTATGAGATAAAGTTGGAAAGGCAGGGAGGCACATTTTGAATACAGGCTAAAAAGTTTTCATGGTCAATCCCAGGTAAACTAGTACAGAAATTAATGGGCATTAACTGAAATCATAAATCTAGACCCTAGATGGTCCCAGGGAAGCAAGAGGACCTGGTCATATACACTGTCACCCAACGGGTCCAGCTTCACTGGTAGAACCAAATAATGATACAAAGTATTTAATGAGGGCTCTGAAAATCTATACCTCTACTCCCATCACCAAACAGCCCTTTAGTTAAAGCCTATCCTCCAAATTGGCCTCTTTAAGCCTAGAGACACACATTATACAAACTTTTTAGTTCCGATATGTTTCCTGGAACTTCTAGAAACTAGATTTCCAATTTGCCAAGAACCTTCCCTTGGCTAAAAAAAAATTCAAGCCATCACATTAGCACAAAATCATTTAAATTTTCTTCTATGGAAATATAGGCTGATATTTTACCAATATGGGATAAAAGCTACTAAATGCCAGGTATGATCTAGGTTCTGTTTACCTTAAAACTTCTCTGGAATAACTCGTGTTAAGGCAAATAAGAAGAGCATGTGTTAAGCAAGTATATGTTGGAGTTAGCTACATTTTTCTATAATCCACATTTGCCCCCAAAAGACTATTTCCTTAGAATAGTGGGAGGAACCTAAATTCCCCCAAGGAACAGATTCTTCTACAACTTTTAAAAGAGGGAAATGATAAATTATTCTTCCTTTAGATATTGTCAAAAGAGAGCAAGCCATAGGCTGGGAGGGGCTTATTACATGCTTCTCAGTCCTTTACATCAGAGCATAAGCAGCAACAAAGCTTTGGAAGACAAGAGCAGTCCTCCATTTAAAAGCATGGTAATTGCCCCAATACCCCCTATTCATTTCATGTATATATAACCAGGGGTCTCTGACACCTGTTATAACTCTACTTCTAAGATAAAATCCTCTCTTAGGGGACATATCCACTAGACTGTTGAGTTTAGGAACAATTGGAAAATAGAATGCTGCCCTGAGAGACCAGGAAATGGAAGCAAACTACTTGTATTCTGATAGGTAACTAGTACATTTTGCACTTTAAGGGAGCAGACACTGGATTGTAGCTATTGGCAGGGAGGGAGGTGTAGCACTACTGAAAAAGCCTAGCTGCCTGGCATCAGAAATTTCTTCAATGCGGTCTTTGAGGGAAAAGCTGGGGGTCCTTAGGTATTCCTCTGTAAAGAATTACACTCTAAAACACAGTCCAATTAAGATTAAAGTGGTCTTTTATATGGCGCTAGAGAAAGTGACTGAGGGATAAGTCAAAAACTTCACCCCTGGGGAGAAGAGCTTAAAAACATTCTCCTTGGGGGCAGCTAGGTGGCATTGTAGATAAAGCACCAGCCCTGGATTCAAGAGACCTGAGTTCAAATGTGAACTCAGACACTTGACACTAGTTGTGTGACCCTGGGCAAGTCACTTAATTCTCATTGCCCCGCAAAAAAACCCCACAAAACAACACTAAAAAATACAAAACAACCCCCCCCAAAAAAATATTCTCTCAGAACGACAGGCAAAAGCTTTTATAGAGGATAGATGGGATATCCACCTGAAAGTGGAAAGTTCCCTTTTGGGGTGGGGAAAGCTTGGGTGTTTGTCATATTCCTGAGAGTCAGGGGGATTTTTTCATTTGGGGGGGGGGGGTGGTCCTGACCTCTAGGGTTATCTCTGTCTCCTAGTTCTGGTCAAGTAGTAGCTACACCCAAGTGACTTTCCTGCTACAGAATTTTATCTTCCCTTACTTCTTTTGTTGGTTGGTTGGGTTTGTTTTATTTTTGGGGGGGAGGGGGTGAGGCAATTGGGGTTAAGTGACTTGTCCAGGGTCACACAGCTAGTAAGTGTTAAGTGTCTGAGGCCACATTTGAACTCAGGTACTCCTGACTCCAGGGCCGGTGCTCTATCCACTGCGCCCCCCTTCCCTTACTTCTTAGGTGTATCTGTCCTGATATCTAGTTGGTCAATCTAAACTTTAACAGTTCCTTGATTCCTCTATATGTCTGTCCTGTTTTCTGGTCATCTTTGGTTTTGCTTCTCACAGGAGAAACTTCTTCTGAGTTATCCTAAGCCCATGTCAACTGTGTGGTGAGACTCTGCCAGAAAGAATAAACATAGCTCAGGCCATGTTATAGAAGAGAGCCTGCTATGGGAGTAGCCAACTCAGTGGAAGAGTCTCATTCCACACAGAGTCAAACAGCCTAACAAAGTTTTTTTTTATAAATAACAATACATATTCTAATGGTATGAACATACCTATCAAAATAATTCCCATCTCAACTATTATCTAAAAAATAATAACAGCTAACATTTAACAGTACTTTGCAAAGTGCTTTACAAATATCTCATTTGATCCAACAACAATCTTGCAAGTAGATGCTAATTATCTATGTTTTACAGAGGAGAAACTAAGGCAGACAGAGGTTAAGAGACTTGCCTGGATCACACAGCTTAGTAAGTTTCTCAAGATGGAGTCAGATCTTCCTGACTCCAGATCCAAAGCTCTATCCATCTTGCCACCTCCCTCTCAGGGAGAGAGAGAGAGAGAGAGGGAGAATGAGAATGGGCGGGGGGGGGGGGGGGGGGGGGGGGGGGGGGGAGGGAGGGAGGACCAACAAGAATAGTTGGCTTACATGAGCACTGCTAACTGAAAGCTTGCTTGCCATGGCCTGGAAACTAGTTGTTCCTGTATTTTACCCCACTCCTCAATACCTTGAAAAAAATGGGGGGGGGGGGGGCACCGTAAAATGGCTGACAAAATAAGGTAATAAGGTCCTAGGCATAGATCATAGTACAATGGTTTCATATAGCACATCTCCATCCTACTCTAATCCAAACCAGATGATTCAGCTTCCTTTCCTGCTACCTAATGCTGTATTTCCTCTTACCATCCCCTCTCCACCCCATCATCATTCCCAGTAACTAACTCTGTATTTCCCAAGGAAGCAACCTCTCCACTTCACTTCCTTAAAGGAAGGGAACTTACACACACACACACACACACACACACACACACACACACACGCACGCACGCACGCACGCACGCACGCACGCACATGGACACTTGAAATCCTCCAATGGTGGCAAAGTCCCCTAAGGGAAAACAAATAGCTATAAAACAGTTTTCATTTCTGACTACACAGAGCAATATTATCTCTAACTGCACCTTTTTTTTTTTTGGATCAGACTTCGGAGGCTTTTTCCCTAGAGTTCTAGAAGATGGGTTTGTGATTTGCAGAGTGGAAAAGAAAAAAAAGCAGGAGGGCAGGAACAAACAAATTGGTTCCATATCAAATTAATAACTTGTCCATAAGGGAGAAATGTACATGGCATCAAGGAAGAGAAACCACCTTGTTCCTCACCATAGGGCAGACAGAGGAACCAATATCATCTCAGGATGCTCATGTTCTAATACAACTGGTCAGATCCATTAGCCAGAAAGAAGAAAATAAGCAGGTCAGAGTTTAAAACCAACAAACCAACCTCCCCCCAACAAAAAGCAAAAACCCTAACACCTATGGGAGGCACGGGAGGTCACTGCCTCTTATCTCCAAAGCTGCCCCAAGGCTTCCCAGATTGCCAGAGAAAGGAGCAAGGGTCTGGGTTGGGTACAAATCAACTTTGATCTACCTCTTATTCAACCAGGACTTTTCCTGTCCAAATGAAAACCTAAGAACTGATGGAGGAGACTATATAGTGGGCACTGTTCAGGAACATTATTGTTGGGGTGCCAAGATTCTAAACAAACACCCCATATTCTAGAGTAGAAGTGACCTGTAATCTTTTCATTTCTGATGCTTCTAGTGGCTACTCAGTCTTCTTGGTATGGTGGTTCTTTTGTCTGCTGCTGTCTCTTCCCTAGTCCTGAGGCAAGATGTCTTCAATTCAGCCCATCAGCCTCATCTCTCTCAGGGTGGTCAGCTCCCTTAAGTCTGGTCTCCTGTTTCTCATTTGGGTTTGTGGAACTATACATGCCTCAGCTACCCCAATGGGGAAAGCCATTAGACACACATACTTAGGCAATTAACATCAGTCTGCCACCCAGTCTAGAATGGTGTGTGTATCTGATTTCTAATAGTGGGACTATAGCAAGGCAACAAAATAATGTAAAAAAGGAATCCTAGGGGCAGCTAGGTGGCGCAGTGGATAGAGCACTGGCCCTGGATTCAGAAGTCCCTGAGTTCAAATCCAGCGTCAGACACTTGACACTTACTAGCTGTGTGACCCTGGGCAAGTCACTTAACCCCAATTGCCTCACAAAAAAATCAAAAAACAAACAAAAAAAACAAAAACAAAAAGGAATCCTAGTATCCAGAAGGCCCATTAAATAGGTGCTAAAGATGGAACTTTAGAACAGAACTCTCCTAGCAGGAAAAAGAATAGTATTTTAGTTGGTCTCCCTCTACAACTAGTTGTCCTACACATAGTTGCTAAATTTTTTTAAGTTTCTACAGTGGATCACTATTGCCTGTTCAATCAAATGCAAACTCAACCTGGCCTTCAAAATTCTTCCATCTCTAGAACCTCATTTATCATTAATCTTCTACAGGGCCCCTATGTTCTAGACAATCAAATCTGTTCACTGTCTTCTACACACACAACTTTCCTATTCTTTCCTCCTCCTTTATACATGTCACCATCTTCCCACTATCCAACATCCCATTCTCTAAATCCTTACACTATCAATTCATGTCTCTTGCTCCTAAAATCTAGCTGTAACCCCGCGTAACTGTTCATTTTCCTTTTTAAGGCTTTCCTATGTTATTGCTCTGTGTTTTTTTCTTTCTATGTAGACTGTAAGTTATTTAACAACACTGATGTACTTAATCTTTTTTGTAATAGGTATAAAAAAGGTCGTTTCTCAAAGATAGTAACAAAGAACTGATATACACCAAAACATTAATAGCAATACTTTTTTTGTAGCTATGATGAACCAGAGGCACTTACTGACTGGTGAATGACTGAAAAAACTATGGTATATGTAATTAAATGGAATGTTACTGTACAGTAAGAAATGGTGAATATAAGAATTGCAAAGAAATGAGAAAAACTTGTATCAAATAATATTGAGTAAAATAAACAGAACCAAAGATTATGCATTTAATACAATGTAATAATTAAAGCCAATCAAACTTTGAATAAACAGAAAACCAATGAAGGGTCCCTCATCATGGCAAAGAGAGACAGAAGTCTACTAGAATGTTGTCTATACTTTGAGATGCTGTCACTAAATCAGATGTTTTTGCTTGTTTTTCTTTATCACAAGAGTTCCATAGCAATTGGGGCCCCCCACCCAAGAATGACAGTGATGTAAAGACAATAGACATCAATAAAATGTCTGGTTTAAAAAACAAAAACACCCTGACTCCCTCTAGGTTTCAATAGCCTGTCTCCTCCAGGGTTTTTCCAACAATAACCACTTAATATTTAAAGAGCATTTTAAGGTTTATAAACTTAATCTTGAATTCTCTAACAGAGCAATCTACCCCAGAAATGGAAAAATCAAAAGTCAAACCCAGTAGCTGGCATATATTGAGATTAGCTCAAGAAAGTTATAAGGAAAATACTGAAAAAGCAAAACAAACTCAAGATACTGGTCCATTTGTTTCTGTATTTTCATTAGAGACAGTGTAGTACAGTGGAAAAACAATGTTAGAATCAAAGAGCCTGGAGTCAAATCCCATCTCTGCGATTTATTACCTGGGAGACCCTTGGACAAGTCACTTAATCTCTACTGGTCACAGTTTCCACAAGTGTAAAATGAGATCTGAGAGCCTATGATTTCTGCTTTCTCAGACCATCAAAGCAAGTTCTAAACAAAAATGAATGGGCACAAGGTCTACTGCTCTGTACTTGCCCTCCTAGCACCTTTTCCTCTTTGCCTTTAGTTTGCCCACTACAACAAATCCTTTGGCCATATTCTTTATACAGTTAATCAAAGGGAAAATCCCAAGAAGAGAAGGCTTTGCCCTAAGCCACCCACCATTACAAATCATAGACTATAATATATAACGTATAATACATAATATGTAATATAGACTTAGAGCTGGAAGGAACTTTTAAAGAAAATGAGAGACATCAAATGACTTGGCCAAAGACATGTCACTGATTAAAAACAGAACAGGGATTTCAACTGAGGTCCTCTGACTTCAAATCCAGCCCTCTTTCTCAAGATAATACATTGATGAGAACAGAAGCACTTTCCAAAGTTCAAATTCCTCTCCTTGTAATCATTATCAAGGTATCTTTACAACCTAATTCAAGGATGCATCAATCATGGCTGAACTAGATGACTTCTTGGATCCCTTTTCAATTTTGAGATTACATAGTTCTATGAATGACAGAAGAGATAGTCCCTTCCACATCTCTAATGCACAGCAAAAATATCTGATAGATAAAAAAAGTCATGTCTCCCAAGTACTAGTTTAAATAGATGATACTGGAACAAGGTAAAAGGAGATCAGAAAGAGGATTCCATTTGTTCTTCAAAACTTTACTACCATAAAAGTCAGGATCCTGACAGGCTAGAGCAAGGTTCTTAACATTTTTTTTTGTGTCATGAACACTTTTCAAGAGTCCAGTGAAGCCTATGGACCCAGACTCAGAATCATATTTTTAAATGCACAAAACACATATGGGGGGGGGGCAGCTAGGTGGTGCAGTGGATAAAGCACTGGCCCTGGATTCAGGAGGACCTGAGTTCAAATCTGGCCTCAGACACTTGATACTTACTAGCTGTGGGACCCTGGGCAAGTCACTTAACCCCAATTGCAAAGAGGAGGGAAGAGGAAGGAAGGGGAGGAGGAGGAGGAGGAGGAAGCGGAAGCAGAAGCAGAAGCAGAAGCAGAAGCAGAAGCAGAAGCAGAAGAAGAAGAAGAAGAAGAAGAAGAAAGTATCATGGGGGGCAGCTAGGTGGAGCAGTGGATAGAGCACTGGCCCTGGATCCAGGAGGACCTGAGTTCAAATCCAGCCTCAGACACTCGACACTTACTCGCTGTGTGACCCTGGGCAAGTCACTTAGCCCTCATTGCCCCACAAAAAAAAACAAACCAAACCAAAATGAAACAAACAAAAAAACACATATGATTTATAAAGGAAATCAATTATATTGAAATAGTAATTTGGGGGGCAGCTAGGTGGCGCAGTGGAGTCAGGAGAACCTGAATTCAAATCCAGCCTCAGACACTTGACACTGACTAGCTGTGTGACCCTGTGCAAGTCACTTATCCCCAAGTGCCTCAAAAAAAAGAAAAGAAAAGAAAAGAAAAAGAAAAAGTAATTTGGCATGGGAGGAAGAGCTTGTTTTGTTTTGGAGGCAATAGGGGTTAAGTGACTTGGCCAGGATCACAAGCTAGTCAGTGTCTGAGGACACATTTGAACTCAGATCCTACTGATTTCAAGGCTGGTGCTCTATCCACTATACCATCTAGTTGTCCCAATAGTTATTTAAAAAAAAAAAAGGTTAATAACCCACGTTAAGAATACTGAACTCCCCAGCTAGAGTACTAGACTGATTCTATCAGATGACATTTAATATGGATAAATATAAAATTTTGCAAAGAGGCCAATTGAGGCTTGATATTGGGAAAAACTTCCTGACAATTAGAGCTGTCCAAAACCAGAATGGTGTGCCTCAAGAACTGCCTCTTCCCTGGAGGTCTTCAAGAACAGGTTGTCTGGATGACCACTTGGTTGAGTGTATTATAGTGGAAATTCCTTTGTGCACTGGTTAGAGTAGATGGCCTCTCAGATCTCTTCCAGTTCTTAAATTCTGTGATCATCAGTATATTTCAACCACAGCTTATATCGATAAGTAAAGAAAACTGTCCATTAAAAGAAAGCTGTCTTGGGGCAGATAGATGGCGCAGTGGATAAAGCACTGGCCCTGGATTCAGGAATACCTGAGTTCAAATCCGGCCCTAGACACTTAACACCTACTAGCTGTGTGACCCTGGGCAAGTCACTGAACCCCAATTGCCTCACCAAAAGAAAAAAAAAAAGAAAGAAAGAAAAAGCTGTCTTTACTCATTTCTCTGACTAGAACCGACCATTTAAAACTCTCTTCTTGGTTAAAAATTGGGATAGGACAAAAATTAAAATCAAGTTTTTAAAGTGAACTTGTTCCTCTGAACCTACTAGTCTACAACAAAATCAGCATGGGGGAAGAATGTTAAACTAAAGAAACTGGGAAAGGATGAAATAAGCCTCTCTTCTGTTCCATTTACATTGAAAACACAGCAACATAAATAGTAAAATTTGATTCAAAGGAGCACATACAAAATGGCTGGCTCCCACTGAGAACATTTCTATGCAATACTATAAAAGGATAATATCAACCCAAAAAGATAATTATGGTTTCTAACAGTGAGGGAGTACCAGTGCGGCTCTATTCGAATACTAAACTATCTAACCTCAGCTACCCAACTCTGGCAGAGATTTTTCTTCTGCTTGGTGATTTCCTGCTACATGAACGTATGGAATTCAAGTGACTGGGAAACAACTTAATTCATTTGTAAAGATAACTTGGAAGAGTGGGCTTTTCACCCCCCCCAAAAAAAAGAGTGGGCTTTTGCTGCACAGGAATGGCAGACAAGTCTAGGCAGTTTGGGAAGAATAGGCCTGCAGCTTTGGCAGGTCTAATTCCATGAAGTCTAACCCCAAATGCATTCTCCAACAAAAAGAAACAAGTAGAGACTTTTGGAGCAACTTTCCCTTCAAACAGAAGGACATAAAAATCAGATACATTTATAAAAGGTTGTTTAAACCAAGGCTGCTCTTCCTTTAGTCCTTTGCTGGTGAAGAAAGAAGACTTTAAAAATACACAAATTTCATCTCCAAAAAACCAAAACAACCAAGTTCCCCTATAGACTAGGGAGCTCCCTCTACACTGAAGCCCAATATAAATCCAAGTCATTTCAGTACACTCCCAATGACAGTTATTTCCCCACTCCCAGCCCCTTACAAATTAGTGCTATGGCTCTGAATGATCAGATCCAAATAAAAATGAGTACTCACATAAAGCCAACTGTAAAGTTACGACCCCTTTATTCATTAACACGCTTTAATTCTCATTTCCACCCGACAAACTCCACATATATCCATCTAGGAAATAAAGAGAAGTGAAGAAAAAAAAGGCATCATGGTAAATTGGGTAGAATTATAACTTCCAAATGATGTGATAGGATGCTGATACAAAACAACTCTTAACCATGGTGGAATAGAAAATGCTTTCAGTGCTTTAAGGACATGCATGACCAGCCCAACAAGAATCCCAAAATATAGCAGATCTAATGCCTAGAAGCTCAGAACAATCTCTGAATTTTTTTCCCTGCCATGTGTTATTTGAATTTCCTTTTGTACAAATCTAACTCTGTAGAGCAGATGGCAAAGAGAAAAAATGCAATTCTATATAACCATACCCAACAGAACAAAAAGGGGGGGGGTGGTTAAAAAGGAACAACTATAGATACTATTTGCTCTATTATCTGGTATTTTGCTTCTCCTTAGGAGTTTTTTTTTTCTTCCTGCCTTGACAATGCTGAATTATTAGAAACAGTTTGCTATTAAAATAATAAAAAGCCTCCTTAATGAACTGCAGCTGGTAAATCCAGGAGACATTCTCTTTAGGGCACTGCCTTCTTTTCAGAGCACATATACCTCTGAACATAACAGGAAGAAGAGATTCACAAGCCATGCTGCCTTCACATCCTAGTCCCCCTCTCTTCTCCCCACCCCTAAGGATAACTTCCACTGGGAACATGATCACTCCCACCCAGTCAGAGAAGCCATATTCAACACTACTTGCACTTGAACAGACATTAAAAAAAAAAACACCAAAAAACGATGGAAAGGAGGGGTGTAAAAAGTGTTTTTCTTGCTTCAAGCCTCCTCCCTCCCCCCTCGACCATCAGCCCAAGCAAGCAGAGATGACGCAGGCTTCCTTATATAATAGCCCGTGATTTCCTAGACTGCAGGCCTTTCCCTTTGTGCTCTGTATACACTTACACACGCGCATACACATCGTTTTGCAGCCCCTGGCATCATGCCAGCACTCACCCTCGTCAGCTGGTTGACTCCATTCACAGAGAGGGGTTGGAGCTGACATTGAAAGAAAAGGGGGGGAGGGATGATGAGGGGGAGCTAAAACCCATCATTGCTACAGACAAAAGAAATATATAAAAAAAAGTCCCTCAGTATCAGCCTTCTCTTGAAGCTTCAGCTTAGGAAGACTGGGAGCCAGGGACCCCCACCAGAACACTGAATGGGGAAGCCGGGAGGGGCGAGGAGCTAAACCAAAGAGAAGAGCTTTGTAGAGGAAACAAATCAGTCCGCCAGAAAAATTTCAAAAGCAATAGTGTTAATTCCTTGAACCCCATTCAGAGACCCCAACATATCACTCTCTATTAATGGCAAGAAAAGGGCTGTGGATAAGTAGCGACTTTGTTTTCAGCTTTTTATTTAAAAAAAAAAAAGGAAAGACAAGAAAAAATGGACAGTTGAAAGTACTTACAGGTACACATTTTCCTGCCGCCTCCTCTAGTTGTCAGAAAAATTGAGAAACAAGGAAGGGGAATACCAACAACAACAAAAAAAAAGAGTGGGGAGAGGAAAGAGATGAGTTTGGTTTATGGGGGGGGGAGTTCCTTTTCCCCCCCTCTTTTCTTTTGTATGAGGAACCCTCTGTGTAGCACTGGGGTGGCCCTATGCGTGCCAGCCCCCTTGAGAGACCTGAACAAACCCTGTCTCCAAGCGGGCACTGCCCTGCCAATCACATGCCGTACTGTTATATTAAACAAAAGGAACAGGGGGATGCTTACTTTTACCCATGATGCCTAGCAGGGGCAAGGGGGGGAGGAGAGAAAAACCAGTTGCAGCCGGTTTATAACCTCAGGACATGGAATTATCTCTTAATTTTTAAAGTCGTTTGTGGTATAAAAGTCAGTTAGCCACCCCCCCCTTCTCTCAGCCTATTTTGGCATCTTGCCAACTTTGCCTTCATTCATGAGTAGTGGTTTCCTTCTAATAATGATGTTTTAACTGTTTAGTTCCCACAGCCAAAGGTCAAAAGGTATACCTATGACTCCAAAAATCAAGAAACTGATGAAGTCCTTACCAGTTAGCCTCCCCCTGTATTCCTGACTGTCAAGAACAGGGAAGAAAGGTCATTGCTAGCTAGGATAAATGATGTTCAGAAGGTGAATTCCCTATAGGCACTAAGCCCTGTTGGGCAGCTGTTTCCTGTCCCTCAATGCTACACTGGGTGGTTGTACCCCAACCCTGTGTAAGTGTATTGATGGCCTGTCACTTTATATCAGTATTTTTGCTCAGTAAGGTGATCACCTCCCCAAAAATTAACTCAGCCCTATCTTCTTGAATCATTCCCAGAGTTCACACCCTCCTATCATCTTTTTATAAACTGGCAAGGATAACGTTTCTCACTAGACACACAAATCCCAAGTGGATTCAGCTATTAGAAGTAGGGCCAGAATTCTGGAAGGATTTAGTCCTGAAATTATTTTCAGTCTTATTTTTCTACCTTATACTCTAGGACAAAAGTTCCAAACCTCTGGGTGAGAAGGAAATAATACTCTTCACCTCCCTGAAACCTGGAGCTTACTAAAAAGTGGGTGGAACTATGTTCCTACAGCAAATTTAGTGGTATGGGAAATGATTCTAGCAATGTTCCCCTCTGAGCTAGGAATTGTCTGGCAAACCACAGAAAAGAAGCTATGGTAGAACATGTTATATATGACAGCAAAAACTGATTTGGAAATCAACCAGGCAAAGTTTTGATGAAATTTAAAGGGGGATAAATGTAAATCATTCTTCCAGGTTAAAAAAAAATAATGTGCCAATATAAGGTGGTAAGCATGGCTAGAAAGACACTCACATAAAAAATATCTGGGAGTTTCAGTAATAGAGGTCAACACTGTATGATACGAGAGACAGAAAACCCTAGTATGATCTTTGGCTGCATTAATTAAAGTATGGTCTCCAGAACAAGAGAGGTTACATTTCCACTGAACTCTGTTCTTGTTAAACAATATCTACAATACTGAGTTATGCACATAATTGTATTAAATTCTAGGTACCAAATATTAGTAGGATGACTGACAAACTGGAGTGAGTCCAGCTGGATAGCTAAGAATGGCTAGGAAGGGGACTTAAAATTCTATCATTCATATACAGATCTACTGAAGGAACTAAGGAAGTTTAGCCTGAAGAAAACTCTCTGGAGTTAGAGACAGATCTGATTACCTTCAAATATCTTAAGGGTTATATTATGTACAAAAAGGATGAAATTCTATTTGACTAGAGAAGGCAGAACTAGGACCAATGGATGCAAGTTACATGGAGACAGATTTCAGTTCAATATACAGTGCTTACTAACCCAGCAGTCCAAAAAATGGAATAGGTTGCCTCAGGAAAAGTATGAATTGCCTCTCACTGGAGGTTTTCAAGCACAGGCTAAATGACAGCCTCTTATAGAAGGGATCCACGATTCAGGTAGAGATCAGACTTGGTAAACCCTAAACATTCAATTCTAACATTATGATGTCTACTAGCAGATTTAAATTTCCTGTTTGGAAAGGCCCTGCAAAGATCTGTCTATCTGAAGTACCCTATGTACCAGGATTTTAATTGTTACAAAAAGGAACAAGACTATATTACACTTGCTAAGCATAGGTTCTGTTAGATTTGTTTTGTTTTTTCAGATGAAACTGACAATTTCTTTCTTTTTCTTTATTTTGAAAGTGACAATTTCTAAAATTTCTTATTGATAATATGCCAACCCACATTTGCCTCAGTTGTGCCAATGTCATTGTGCCTCAGTTGTGCCAATGTATTGACCATAGTCAATAATAATAACTAGCATTTATATAACATCTACTAGGTACCAGGCACATAGTTCCTCACAATAATCCTGAGAGGTGGCTTATTATGCCCATTTTACAGCTGAGAAAACTAAAGCAAAGAGGTTAAGTGACTTGCCTAAGGTCACAAAGCTAGTAGATATCTGAAGCTGTATTTGGAGTTAGGTCTTCCGGGCTCCAGGCACTACACTCTACTCCTATCCACTGTACCGCACAGCTGCCTCAGCTATCTTTAACTACAGAAAGCACTGCACCAGCCATCACGTCTAAGCAAATTCACTGTTTTTCTCCCAAATGGTCTTTTGGCCATGGGAGTAAGGAAAGCAATCATAATCCCAACTCAAGGAAACTTAAGATTGGCCATAGAAGATATTCACATCCAGGAACTACTAGAAATTGGTCTGCAGGAAACAGAATGGCACTGAACCAAATCTGAAATAGCCAGTACTAGGCACTGGCATAATCATTAATTCATACTGAACTGCAACAGAAAGTTTGCATCTACACCAAGCTGAGCAATGAGAAGTAAATGTGATGACAGCACAGTCATAGTAAATGGTATTTAATGAGACCCTCAGATCTCCAAATCTAGAGACTGCTGCCATTTTATCAAATAACAAAAACATTAATATCTGTGAAGAAAAAGGAGTCACTCCCTTCTTCCTTCAGTCTTCACCCATCAACATTTCCAGAACTCTTCTTGTGATCTCATCTAGACTTGATTCCATGTTTGACTGAAGTAAGGGATGCCTGGTCCAGCCCAGAGGGTACATCCATAAACACATTAGCCAATGTAAGTAAGTACACTGAATGTTGTACTATATTGAACACTAATCACTTTTTACACAAGCTTTAAAATAAAATGTTTGGATATAATTAAGGCACATCATTTGTCATAAATAAATTTCTCCAAGCATTTCAACATTATAGAGGTTAATGTGGAGTTCTATAATCATTACAAAATCTAGTTCTCACAGTAAATTGACATATATCAGTGTGCAGTATGGAGATCATATTAGCAAGCCAACAAACTCCTGAAGTTTTTCTGGTTTGGTTTGGTTTTGTAGGTCAATGAAGGCCAAGCAACTTGGCCAGGGTCACACAGCTAGCAAGTGTCAAGTGTCCGAGGCCGGACCTGAACCCAGATCCTCCCGAATCCAGGGCTGGCGTTCCACCCACTGCACCACCTAGCTGCCCCCTCCTGAAGTGTTTAATATCTATACCTTGTAAGGAAGCAGCTTATAGCCATGGTCTCTATGTTGTCCAGCTCAATCATAAGTGAGTTGAGGTATGAAAGCTCAAAAGAAAATTGAAGAACCTCAAGTGGTGAAAAAACTACTACATGTAATCAAAGTTCTCATACCTTCTAGGATCCTAAATATTCCACACTGTGATTTAAGCAATGTCTTACAAGAAAAAAGAAAAAACATAGACCAGTCCACCAGGATAGTCATGGTTACACTGGCAATCTCTACTCTGCCCAATCCTAGAACCAAGTGGATTATCAACTAAGTATAAACGCAACTGCAGGAAATGAATTCTTTCATACACATGTGTGATCCCTACTAACAGAAAGAACCCATTCCTTTCCCTATTTATATGCTGTCTCCTCCATCCCCCATAAGAATGCCAGCACCTAGAGGGTAGAGATTGGCTTACTTGCTTGCTTACTTATATTTACTATGTATTCCCAGAACTCCACACAGTGCTTGGCACACTTAATAAGTGTTTTTCATTCATCAATTCCATCCCTGATTCCCTCTGAAAGAGGGAACATATAAACGGGACTACAGGCAACGACAATGGTTCCAAAAAGTTATAACAACTAAACTAAAGGTGAGGAGGATACCTCCCACAAAATTAACCATAGCTAAAATGCTTGAGATGCTACTGAAGAATATAAATATCTATCTTTCTATTCTTTTTAAAAACATACTCCTCTGCAATATCAGAAACAACTTGGGGGGTGGGGTGGGGGAGGTGTTGTGACCTTTCCTCTTTACATATCTGTTCTCTAAAATCACCTATCAATTCCAACATTCATTTCAGGTAGATCAAATTCAGAACCACTTAAGTTTGGTCTGAGCAGAAAGTCTAGACAAGCAACTAGCAAGACTAGGTCTACAACCGAATAGGACTAAATTCTAGCCTCATGATGCAATCCTAAATTATTTTACATAAAATTTAATTATTCATGATAGTTAAAAAGTAGAGAAAAATCTCTATACCTCCTATTACTTCCTTCCTAATCCCACCCCTATACTTCCTAAACTCTTCCCCAAGGCCTTGTGTTAAGCTCCTTCACTTTAGGAAATAATCTCAGTCTCCACATAGATAAAATCCAAAACAGAAACTGATGTGAGACTGAAAATAACTGCGAGAACAAAAGTATAGCAAAGAGCACTGCCATATGACCAATGGTCTATAAGCAGTATTATTCATGGAAAAAGCAGGAGACACAACTTACCAAAAGGTCAGGAAATAAAGGTTTTCTTTCCCTAAGTCAATATTCTCAACTTTTCTGAATGTAATCAATATGAGAACTGCACCAGAACTATACTGTCAGAAAACAGGGAATAAGTCCCTTTATTAGGAAAACATAACCGGTCTGTAACTACATTGTAGTCACACAAATTACAAACTAATCATGAATTGACTGGTGACCCCATAAGTGAAGCACTTACCATTAATTTGGACTATAAAAAATTTAGCTAAATGAAAACTAAGTACCCAAAGTTTATGAAGATAAAGAACAAAGTTTGTGCTCTACCTAGACCCAAGGAGCAACGATGACAAAGAAAACCATGTGTTGGATTTTTTACATGGGGAAAGTTTTGGGAGTTTTTGTCTTGTTTTTGTTTTTGTTTTTAAATTAAAGTGTGGTATTCCAATGTGTTCTGGAATCATCAAAGGTAGAAGAATTCATGACCTAGAAGGAAGTCAGATTTTCAGACCTGCTAGCTACCTTCTTTATGACCCTAGGAACAGAGTATTTTGACCTGTGGGCCTCTGGACTTGAAAATTAGAATAAAGATTTTATGAACCTACACTATACTTACTAGTCTACCCACTCCTTGGGGCTGTAACAGGAAACATGTCACATCAGCATATTTCATTCCTCATATGACACACATTTTTCTTTATGCTGACCTACCTACAAGGTTATAATTTTCTATATGAAAGCATAGAAACAATGTGCAGAACACCACTCATTCTAAAATTTCTCAAGAATCTTACTAGGCCAAACTTTTTAGCTATAGGTCTTAAGCCCTGTTTACCCACCTAGAGCTAATCCTTCTCTAACATATTGATCCCATATGCATTTTGACAAGTCTTCGGGCATATCCTCATCATGTCACCAAAACACTGTTCCCCAGCAACTAAACTATTAAAAATTTTAATAGTCCTACTGATAACCTCTCTAGTCTTGCTGCCTGGCCAATACTTGAATTGCATCACCTCTGCTCAGACTATCCTATTCATACCTTCTTTTCTCTCCATTGAAGCAAAAATTTCCTACTATGAACTTTGTAAAAGTTAAGCCACAAATGGTAGAATGAATTCTTTTCCAGGAAAAAAAATACAAGTCAGAGCCTCACACTAATTAGTCTACAAAGAACTGGGCAAATACCTAGAATCAAGCAAGTGCCACAAACATGATCAAGAAAGTATTCTGATAATCACTATCTACATCATTAATCATTCCACAAAGACCTTGGCTCCTTCACCATCTTGCCAACTCATCTTCATCTTGCCTTTCAACTTTTGCCATTCGGACTCCTATAGGAGGCAACTAGGTGGCACAGTAGATAAAGGGCTGTAGTCCAAAAAACCTGGGTTCAAATCTACCCTCAGACACTTACTAGTTGTGTGACCCTGAGAAAGTCACAACCTCTATTTGCCTCAGTTTTCTCAACTGTAAAATGGGGATACTAACAGCAGCCACCTTGCAGGGTTGTTATGAGGATCAATTATGACAATATTTGTTAAGTGCATAGAACAATGTCTGGCATGTAGTAGGTGCTATCTAAATGCTTATTCCCTCCCCCACTATAAGCTCTCCCCTAGAATAAACCTTTGATTCCAAGAACAGCTCTACACTAAGCTCATTTTTTTACTTTTGCTACTGCAAAGGTTTCTCTGATCACTGTGTAAAGTCATGTACAATACTACCCATTGGGATCACCTATCTAAATTCATGCCCTATTCAATACTTGAAAAATTAAACACTATCATATCACCAGATGAGCAAACAAATCTGGGATGAAGGTGGGAAACAGAAAAGAAAAAAAGGAAAAAATGGGCAATGCCTTTCATGATCCTAATTTATTCTCCCAATGAAATTTCTTTTTTACCAAGATAATTACCACCCTAATGGATGTCTGCTCTCAGCATGCTATGCCAGAACCAGATCCAGTTATCTATAGGTGAACACAGAGAGATCACCCTGGAATACAGTGCTGACTGAACAAATTCATGATTCACTTCGATAAAATCTATGACAATCTTGGTGAACTCACAGGACCTCCAGTTACCAATCCTTTAGATACCTGTAAATGAATCATTACTGAGAAAGGTATAGACCAATAAATAAATAAATTGGGAAGGGGAGGATATATGTGTGAGTGTATGTGTGTGTAATATATATATACATATATAACTGTGAGTCAAAACTAATAATTCTTAGTTATTAAATTTAATTCTCCTAAAATTATTTTTTCCAGAAGCCTAAGCTCAGTCAAAAGAAACTACCTCTACAGTAACAGCAGTATTGTTTTAAAAACAATTTCAGGGACAGCTAGGTGGCTCAGTGGATAAAACACTGGCCCTGGATTCAGGAGTACCTCTCTGTTCAAATCCAGCCTCAGACACTTGACACCAGCTGTGTGATCCTGGGCATGTCACTTAACCCCCAATGTCCCACAAAAAAAAAAAAAAAATTCAAGCAACCAAGTCAATCAGATCATTATAAATAAACAAATTAACCAAAAAGATCCTATGAAGGAAGCTGCTATTCGAACCCAGAAAAAGAACTAAGTGTGTACACACACACACACACACACACAGAGAGCTTTGTGTCTAATGGTAACCATCCTGAAGTTGGAGGAGAGGGGGACAGGGAAAAAAGTTACATTATAACCTTGTATATTTTAAAGGAATGGCAAGTTGTGCATAATGGATAGGCAATTTCAGGTGCAATCCTGTTTTTATATCTATTTGTTATGGAAATGCTTGTTTTATTTCTTAAGTTTAAAATAAATAAATAAAATCTTAAAAAATAAGAAGGGGCAGCTAGGTAGTGCAGTGGATAGAGCACCGGCCCTGGATTCAGGAGGACCTGAGTTCAAATCCAATCTCAGACACTTGACACTTACTAGCTGTGTGACCCTGGGCAAGTCACTTAACCCCAATTGCCTCACCAAAAAAAAAAAAGAAACTACCAGCCAAAACTCAAAAGAGATAATTGGTTAGGACATTATACTATAAAGAAGGGTCTCTGAACTTTTGTTTTAAAAAATATTTTGATTAATTGCATTTCATTGTAATTAGTTTCTTTTGTAATCCTTTATATTTTATTTTACACATTTAAAAGCATTATTTTGAGAACTGGTCCATTGATTTCTACAGACAATTAAAGGGGTCTATGCAGAAAAAAAAGGTAATAGCCCCCTGCTTTAAATCAATAATTCTATGAGCTCCATGAATCTTTCCCTGATATGTTAGCCAGAAGTGTGATCTCTCCTCCCTCTTATGAACTGTTAATAGTCAATAATCAACAAGCATTTATTAAATGCCTAAAGTGTTCCAAGAACTGTGCTAGACACAAAGAGACCAAAAAAATGAAACAAGAACTTATATTCCGGGGCAGCTAGGTGGCACAGTGGATAAAGCACTGGCCTTGGATTCAAGAGGACCTGAGTTCAAATCCAGCCTCAGACACTTGACACTTACTAGCTGTGTGACCCTGGGCAAGTCACTTAACCCTCAATGCCCTACCAAAAAAAAAACCCAAAAAATCAAAAAAAGAGCTCATATTCTAACACAGAACTCTACTTCTATTGTGCACTCAAATACAAACTAGATTATATTTGTCCAGTCTTTATCTATTCTACTAGAGTATAAGCTACTTGAGCAGGACAGCTAGGTGGTACAGTAGTTAGAGCACTAGCCCTGAAGCTGGGAGGACCTGAGTTCAAATCTTACCTCAAGACATTTACTAGCTCTGTGATTTTAGGCAAGTCACTTAACCCAAATGGTCTCAAACATCAGGGGCCATCTCCAGTTGTCTTGATGTATATCTTGCCACTGGACCCAGATGGCTCTGGAGGAAAGAGTAAGGTTGGTGACCTTGCACAGCTCTCCCTCACTTACATCCAATCAATAAAAGTCATGACATCACCCCTATGTCATGGTCCTTTTGGAGAATGAAGGATAAAAAACAACAGGCTCCTTGAGGATAGCAACCATGTCTTACCTATCTTGATATACTTGAAAGAACAAATTCCTTGAGGTCAGGAATTTTATATTTGTATCCCTAGGTCTAACAACAATGCATGGAAAATTTTTGGTGATTAACAATAAGCTTGTTAATTGACTGACCTCCCCAAAGTCCTAACACAGTATCTAACAATTGTTAAATGAATGTTAAGAAAAGAAGTATGGGGGGCAGCTAGGTGGAGCAGTGGATAAAGCACTGGCCCTGGATTCAGGAGTACCTGAGTTCAAATCAGGCCTAAGACACTTGATACTTACTAGCTGTGTGACCCTGGTCACTTAATCCCCATTGCCCCGCAAAAAAAAAAAAAAAGAAAAAGAAAAAGAAAAGAAGTATGGGGGCGGCTAGGAGGTGCAGTGGATAAAGCACCGGCCCTGGATTCAGGAGAACCTGAGTTCAAATCTGGCCTCAGACACTTGACACTTACTAGATGTGTGACCCTGGGCAAGTCACTTAACCCCCCATTGCCCCGCCAAAAAAAAAAAAGAAGAAGAAAAGAAGTATGAAAAAAATTTATATCCTATTGGGGATATTATTGACAAATATCCAAACACCAATGTATTGGGTGCTAAACAAATCCCAATTAGCCCTATATTCTAACTACCAGGCTCCCAAAGCCATTTTATTTCAGCTGAGTGGCCCTGTGGATAGAATATGGAATTTGATTCAGAAAGACCTGAATTCAGATTCTGCTAAAGGATCTACTTACTATCTATGTGAGTCACTTAACCTGTCTTCCTCAGTATTCTCATCTGTAAAATGGGAATAACAGCAGCTACCTCAAAGGGTTGTAGTAAAAAGATCAAATGAGTTATAGCATATGCAAAGGGCAATGCAAACCTTCAAGCGCTATATAATGCTTCTTTTTCCTTTGTGAAATACATATTAATGAAAGAGCTGAACAAGTTCTGAACATATTTCAAAAAGGAAAAAACTGCCTGGCAGTTTTTTAACTAGGATCTGCATATCAACATTATTAGCAAGTGGAGCTTATGGGAAATATGTGTCACTTTCCTTCAAATGCTCGGGTAAAAATAAAATCTGAGTCAGAAACCCATATACTGGTTCTCTAAGCTTTTGGGTTCCTTAGACTAGACATAAAAGGTATATCATCCCACCTGAGAAACAATACTGTACAAAGTCCTGGAAGTGAAAGGCAGCTTCTGATAAAACCCTTCCTACATGTCTAGTAATTTCTAATATTTCTAATAATTCCCCCAAATAGTACCTAGCAAGTCAACACCTATAGCAGTCTATAAGGCACACTCTGTGGTACTCTATAGTAAGAGATTCCACATTTATTTGGCTAATTTTTTGTCCAATTGCTAAGTGAAGACAGGCTAAATGGAAGACATCAGGATCTGAAAAGAGACTTATGTTCTAATCCTTAAATGCTTTGAGGGCTTAAGTGCAAGAGGTACAGAGCCAGAATACCAAGGGGCAGAGAAAAGTATTCAGGCATAACTTGGGTTAATCAAACATCAATGCAATGACTCACTTTACAACTGCAAAATGGAGGGCAGCACTTCTTAAATGTCCTATACTCCATCTCTACCATTAATTCATCACAAAAATCCAGTTACTCCCCCTCAGTCTGTAAACCCTTCTAAAGATTTGTTTTAATGATCACAATTAAGATTCTGCTAAAGTTCCTTTCTTTGACACTTTCATATCTTTGATTCAAGTAGGATAAGGCCCTTCATAGCACATCTTCAAGCAACAAAGAAAAAATATCTGAGCATCTACATGAGAAGAGATATAAAGCACATACAAGATCTAGATCAGGGTTTCTTAAACCTTTTCCACTTGTGACCCCTTTTCATCAGCGAAATTTTTACACAACCCTGAGTGTATAGGTACACAGATATACGTAATTTTTTAATGTCAGAAAATTTTTCATGACCCCCACATTCAGTTACATGACCCCATAATGGGTCACAACCCACAGTTTAAAAAGTTTTGATCTAGACTCTTCATTCTTTACAAGGAGAGCAGAGATAAAAGAATGAACCAGAACAATAGGAAAACAGGTAAGTGGTTCACAGTAGTTTTAAGGTACATCACATTGGAATGGGAAAGATTTGGGGGCCAAGAAAGATAATCACATAATACAGGTTAGATATGAAATACAGTGGCTTTTAGATGTTAATCGCCTCCTACTTATGCATATCTATGAGACTAAGGAAATGTGCCTTTTTACCACAGAGTTTACGCTCATTATTTTTAATATATATGGCAATCTTATTAAGACATCTTAGCGGAAAGGTCTTTTTAGAAGTGAAATAATTAGCTCTTTAAACACAGAGATATGTTAGTAGTTGATTAAAGAGCTTTTAAAGAGCTATTTGTCCAAGCCATAGCTTCAGTAGCTTTAAAGATGGTTCAAATAATTTCATTCTTCCCTGAACATTCAATGAAAAGAGAATCTCACAACAACCCCTTAAAGTAGGTGCTGCTATTGCCCCCATTTTGCAATTGTGGAAACTGAAGTAAACAGAGACTAAGTGACTTGCCCAGGGTACCATAGTTATTAAGTATCTGGGGTCACATTGGAACTCGGGTCTTCCTGACCACAGCCCTCTATCAACTGTGCCACCTAGCTGCCTCCAATAATAAGCAGGAGAGAAGACAGTAGGGATGAAACCAGGGAGGTAATGCATACCAAATTATTAAATTATTTGCTTCTTATCTAGTAGTATTGCCTTCTACCAAATGGAAAACAAAAAGATCAGTATATAGTTGCAAAGAAACTGCAAAGTCAACATTTTTCTTAAAAAAAAAAAAAAGCTCAAAGACCAAATCTGTCACTTAAACTGTGAAGTGAAAGTTTCTGCTTAAGAAGAATAAGGTAGAGGTGGGGGCAGCTAGGTGGCAAAATGGATAAAGCACCGACCCTGGATTTAGGAAGACCTGAGTTCAAATCCGATCTCAGACACTTGACACTTAGTAGCTGGGTGACCCTGGACAAGTCACTTAACCCTCACTGCCCCACAAAAAAACAAAACAAAACAAAACAAGAATAAGGAGGAGGCAGCTTGTTAAAATGGCAAAACAACAACAACAACAACAACAAACATAAAGAGTCCAACTACCTATGTAACCTCGGATATCTCAAACTGGATGTACCACAGACATCTTAAACTCAACATGTCCAAAAATGAACTCATCTTAAACCCTTCCATCTTCTTAACTTAATACCTGCTGAGAGTATTACCATCTACTCAAGTCACCTACACTTGAAACCTAGGTGTCATCCTCAACTCCTCACTCCAATCCCACCCCCATATGCAATCTATTTCCAAGTCCTGTCAATTCTATCTTCCCAATATACATCCTATTAAAGCTCACTTTTCTCCCTTGACACTGCCACCACCCTGGTGCAGAGACTATAGCAACATATCACAATGATTACATACCACGACCAGGTTGGGTTTATATCAGGGCTCATTCAATATCAGAAAAACTATAAACATAATTGCCTATATTAACAATAAAACCTTTAAAAATATATACATATCAATACCATAGGTAAATTAGGAGAAGAAGGAATAGTTTACCTCTCAGATCTTTGGAAAGGAGAACAGCTTATGACCAAACAAGAGATAGAGAATATTACAAAATGCAAAATGGATGGTTTTGATTACATTAAATTAAAAAGGTTTTCTACAAACAGAAGCAATGCATCCAAAATTAGAAGGGAGACAGAAAGCTGGGAAACAATTTTTATAGCCAGTACTTCTGATAAAGGCATCATTTCTAAACTATATGGGAACTAAATCAAATTTATAAGAATCCAAGTCATTCCCCAATTGAGAAATGGTCAAAGGATATGAACATGCAGTTTTCTGATGAAGAAATCAAATCTATCTATTGCCATATGAAAAAATACTCTAAATCACTATTTGGGGGGGGGGGGGCGCAGGGCAATGGGGGTTAAGTGACTTGCCCAGGGTCACACAGCTAGTAAGTGTCAAGTATCTGAGGCCGGATTTGAACTCAGGTACTACTGAATCCAGGGCCAGTGCCCCATCCACTGCGCCACCTAGCTGCCCCCCTAAATCACTATTGATTAGAGAAATGCAAATTAAAACAACTCTGAGGTACCACCTGACACCTATCAGATTGGCTAATATGACAAAAAAGGAAAATAATAAATGTTGGAGAAGCTGTGGAAAAATTGGAACACTAATGCATTGTTGGTGGAGCTGTGAACTGATCCAACCATTCTGGAGAGCAATTTGGGACTATGTCCAAAGGGCTATAAAGCTGTGCATACCCTTTGACCCAGCAATACTACTTTTGGGTCTTTTTCCCAAAGAGATCATAAAAAAGGGAAAAGGACCCACACATACATAAATATTTATAGCTGCTCTTTTTGTGGTGGCAAGGAACTGGAAATTGAGGGGTTACCCATCAACTGAGGAATGGCTGAACAAGCTGTGGTATATGAATGTAATGGAATACTATTGTGCTGAAAGAAAAGATGAGCAGAGAGATTTCAGAGAAACCTGGAAGGACTTGAATGAACTGATGCTAAGTGAGATTGAGCAGAATCAGAAGAACACTGTACACTGTATCAACAACATTGTGTGTCGACCAACTGTGAGAGACTTGACTCTTCTCAGCAATACAATGGTCCAAGATAGTTCCAAAGGACTCATGATGGAAAATGCTCTCCAAATCCAGAAAAAAAGAACTATGGAATCTAGATGCAGAATGAACCATACTGTTTCTATTTTTTTTCTTTTTTTGAGGTTCTTCCTTTTTGCTCTGATTCTTCATACAAAGCATGACTAACGTAGAAATATGTTTAATGTGATTATACACATATAACCTATATCAGATTGCCTGCTGTCTTGGGGAGGGAGGAGGGAGGGAGAAAAATTTCAAACTAGATTATCTTATAAAAACAAATGTTGAAAACTATCTCTACATGTAACTGGAATAAAATACTTTTATGAAAAAAAAATGACAAGCAGGACAATTTCTGAAAGGCCTGGAAAGATTTATATGAACTGATATATAGTGAAGTGAGCAGAACCAGGAGAACCTTGTGTACAGTGACAGCAAGCAATATTGTTTGATGTAGAATGACTTAACTATTCTCAACAATACAATAATCCAAGACAATCCCAAAGGACTAATGATGAAGCATACTATCCACCTCCAAAGAAAGAACTGATGTTAACTGAACATAGACTGAAGCATGCTATTTCCCCCTCCTTTGTTTTTTTCTCTCTTATTCAAGTTTTCTTATACAAAATAATTAATATGGTAATTAGTTTTACATAACTGCATATGTATAACTTGAATCTGATTGCTTAATGCCTCAGGGAAGGAGGAGGAGAGAGAAGGATAGAATTTAGAACTCAAAACTTTAAATAAAAATGTTTATTAGCCAAAAAACAACCAAACCAACCAAAAAACCCCAACAAAACCCATTAACTGACTAACCTACCAAGTCACAACTTCTCTTAGTCTTAGTTTCCTCTTTATAAAATGAGGAGAATGGACTATTATAGCCCATGTTAAGAGTCAGATAGACCTGGTTTTCAAGCCTGGCTATCTGACACATGTGGCCCTAGGCAAGACACAATCTCTGACTGCCTTGGGTACAGAACAATCACTGATAGAATTTTCTATATCAAATACCCTGAGCCTGTGAAATCATTGCCCTAGCCTACTCTACTCCTCCACACACAAAAAGAACTTTCCATGTGAAGTAACCCAGTATTTGTATCTCTTTAAAAATGGCAACTGTACCATAATAGATACAAATCTCCACTTTTGTTGTAGGTGGAGTAATAACCAGGACTAAACCCTAAACTCTCAGCCTAATTAATGCATCATAAAATTCTGAAACAGATGACCTTGAATTCAAAACAGAAGATACTTCAATAACAGTGTATTTTTGCATATATAAATGCATTTCTCCATATAGCCACTAATTTGTTGAAAACTGTTATAAAGTGAGAAACAATTAGCTATTGAAATTGCCATTTTAGAATCATACTGCTCTAGTAGGTATTTGTCAAATCTCCAAAATTAAATTAGAATCAGGAACTTTAATCAAGCAAGTTAAAGAGTAATTCATATAGGGGAGGTGGAAAGAATGCACTAGATTTAGACTTATTTGACAAAGCACTATTACTGAACAATTTTGAAATTCCCCTGAAAAATCAGAATCTGGCTCATTTTATTTTCTTTCAACTAAAATTTTCTTTTGAAAACATAACCTTTAGCTTGTAACAAATACATACCAAATAACAGTTTACTTGACCAGCTAGAGTTGCCATTAAACCAAGACTAAAACCTATTTTCATAATAAACTCAGGATGGGTCTCTCTTATAGCCTCACCTGTGTTATATGTTCTTCTGATTGCTCTGAACTAATACTAACCCTAACCATAATTTACCATTGAAAAAGTATCAACAGAGCATGCTGGGGAAAATGTCAACTAAAAGGAAGAAGGAAAGAGACTTAGCCCTCTTCCTTTCATAAAAGTTTAATAGTCATTTCTTATTAAGTCAAAATGAGGCAAGAAAATGTCAGCAGAGGAATTTTATCACAAACACCAGAACCCCGAAGTTCATAATGGTTTTTAATCAGGATCGTCTCAATATTTTGTACTTTCCTTACTCGGCACAAGTCTTATTTCAATTTACCAGACATGATTTGATGGTGTAGTCATTATTTCTCAATCCTTTTCATTTCCAAAAATCTGTGTCAACTAGTCACGAAGATAAAGGTCATTGTTGTAGCAAATCTTGTGACCAATCTACAGAAGGAAATACCAAAGTAACCCAAAGCTTTAGAGAGCTGAGATAAGAAGCACAAAAAGGACAAAGTTTTCTTGACTATGAAGCAAACTGACAGACAGTATTTAGGACAGTCAAATCTCAACACCAACAAACATAAAATGGAGGCAGTGCTGTAATGAAGCACCAAAAGCACTGACCAATGAGACAAGATACCTGGGATTATTCTCCCAGCTTTGCCACAATGCACACCAGCTGTGTCATCTGTAAAAAGCAGCTGGTTATACTAAAAGATCTCTAAGATCCTTCTCAGCTCCAAGGTTCTGTGACTGTAAAAGCTACCTAATGCCGTCATAATTTCAAAAGAAGGAGCAATTCAACTTTGCTTTTATCTATCCCTCCCTTTACAAATGCTTAGCTATTCCTTAAGGATCAGAATGAAATCTTAAGTTCATTTCATTTGATTCAAAACAATAAATTTTGCTGCCCCTAGGGATATAAATGAAAACCCAACACAGTGAAAAATTTCAGTATTTGAAGCAAATCAACTTTATCCTCCCACTACAGTAAGAACATATAAAGGGAATGGAAAGGAAAAAAAAGACAACATGAAGTAGGAGCTCATCAAAGGAAAAACCTGACAAAATCTCCAGGCCCTGTTCCCTAAATCTGAAACTCAGTCCTCAGTACCTATTACAGAGCAAACAGTATCTAACTCCCAGGCCACTGGCATCTCAATGATGTTCAACAACAGGAAGAAAATAACTTCCAAATAAGCTGAACACAAAATGGATAGATAATGTTTACTGTTGTGACTGTAATTCTCCTACCTTTTGCTTTTTCTCACCATTACCTGTATGCTTAGATTATCAAATTCAAAAAGATGTCAGACTATTTTTTAAAAAGATGGCATTTGGGGCAGCCAGGTGGCGCAGTGGATAGAGCACCGGCCCTGGAGTCAGGAGTACCTGAGTTCAAATCTGGCCTCAGACACTTAACACTTACTAGCTGTGTGACCCTGGGCAAGTCACTTAACCCCAATTGCCTCACTTAAAAAAAAAAAAAGATGGCATTTGACTTGACAGACAAATAAACAATGTAAAAAATATAACATGACTAGCTGTGTGACCCTGGGCAAGTTACTTAACCCCAACTACTTCACCAAAAACTAAAAATAATTTTTTTTAAATGTAACATGAATGGCCATGTAATATTACAGAAAAACAACATGACTGGGCCACACAAGGAGCACTGATGCTAGGATGATCTGAGTTCAAGTATCGTCCCTGACAGATGCCTGTCTGTAGGATCCTGGGCAAGCACCTTAATTTCTCAGTACTCCAAACTGAAGACTCTATGTTGCAAAGAAGGTACCAACCTTCATTGGTAGAGGAAACTTCCGCACTTGGGAGCTAACTATACTGATAAAATTACCAACCCAAATGAACTCCTATGTAGTACAATATAGCATTATTGTTCAAACAAAGTGAAACAAAGTCATTTTTGTAATTTAAAACAGATCTGTCATCATCTTTGTGGTACTTTGGGAAGTATCTCCCTTCTTATTTCCTAATAAAGCTGCTATTTCATTCAGTGACAGGAAAACAGATTGCAGATTACATCTGAGGGATTTTTATTTCTCTCCTGCTTTCTAAAATTGTGACTAATTCACCATTTAAGTCACTAGATGCTTTCTCCTCAAGGTTACCTCCTTGGAATTCTTAACCTCTTTGAAAATTCAGTTTAATGAATATAACAAAATGATGAAGATTAAGCATGACTCAAAGAAATATGAGAAGTTACCCCCCAACTCCTCCCTTTGTGGAGGGCTATACAGTGCACATGTTTTCAGACTTTTTCAATATATGGATAAGTTGTGCTGATTTTTTTTTCCTCTTAAAAATACTACTTGTTGGGGCGGCTAGGTGGCACAGTAGATAAACCACCAGACCTGGATTCAGGAGTTCCTGAGTTCAAATCTGGCCTCAGACACTTGACACTTACTAGCTGTGTGACCTTGGGCAAGTCACTTAACCCCCATTGCCCCACAAAAAACAAAAAACAAACAAAAAAAATACTACTTGTGAGGCAGCTAGGTAGCACATGATAAAGCACTGGCCCTGGATTCAGGAGGACCTGAGTTCAAATCCAACCTCAGACATTTCACACTTACTAGCTGTGTGACCCTAGGCAAGTCACTTAACCCTCATTGCCCCACAAAAAAATAAATAAATAAAAATTTTCAAAATACTACTTCTTATATGGGATGGTTTTCTGGGAGGAGAAGAGGGAGGGGAAAAGACACTGGGGATAACCATGATGATGTAAGAGACAGAAGACATCCAAAAATGTTTTTGAAAAGGAAAATAAATAAATAAAAAGCTTGGCTTAAGTGCCACCTCCCAAAGAAGGCCTTTCCTAACAACCATCTCCAGTTGTTGGGACTCTCCCAATCCCTCCTGATTATTCAATTTTGTATGTATTTATCTGTTAAGTTTTCCCTCAATGAAATATAAGCTCGAGGTCAAGAACCATTTCAGGTTGAAGATTTTTTGGTCTTTGAATCCACAGTGCCTAGCACATAGGTAGATGCTTAATCTGAGTTCAAGTGCTCCTTACTCCTAAAGCTGTCTAATTTCTGTTTTATAAAAGTAAATTCAAAGGGGCAGCTAGGTGGCGCAATGGATGGAGCACCAGCCCTGGAGTCAGGAGTACCTGAGTTCAAATCCAGCCTCACACACTTAACACTTGCTAGCTGTGTGACCCTGGGCAAGTCACTTAACCCCAATTGCCTCACTAAAAAAAAAAAAAAGTAAATTCAAGAATCAAAGAACTGACTAGCTAGATAAGTGATTCAAAAGGAAATTTTAAAATAAAGCTTTTTAGATGCCTCATAATCTCCTCCCAATACTGCCTACTTACCAACTGGCATTCTAGTAATTCCCCTTCTAGAAAGGAAATACAAAGATGGTATATGAAATCAATAGACTGTCTAGAGTTAGGCAAATCTGATCAGCTGCCATCTAAGTTTCTCAATTTCAGGGCTGAAAAAAGTTGTTTCAACTCAGAAACTATTACCAGAAAGTTACCTTCCTCCCTTCAACTTCAACCCTCAAATTCCAGGCCACCTAGAACATCAAATTCAGAAGCAGTGGCCATACTGACATAGTAACTCAATAAAAAAGCATAATCCTTTAGGTTCAAGTTCAAAGGATAAGGTACCATCCAGCTAGAAACTTAAACATAGGAATCAGAAAGTTATTCCTCATAGTTATAAAATATCCCTTAAACATTTATTAGAACCTAGGCTTTCACAAATCCCTGAAAGTCTTAGAATTTCTAAGAATTCCATGCAAGGCTGAGAGTGCTTGAAAGGGGTCTGAGAGTTCATCTATTCACGTTGTAAAAGGTTCTAAACAAGCGTTTAGAGCCCAGTTTGAGAAAAGTTTAAGTCTAATATGTAACACTAATCTATTTATTAAAACTTCACCTTTGTTCCACAAAAGGTTAGTGTAAAAGCATCCAAGAAGTACTTCATTCTGTCATAGTTTTATTTATCTATCAGTGTCTTATCTTCACCATTTACACTACAAACTTCTTAATCAGGGCTCAGCTCTCACTTGATACTGTACTGCATATAATAGGTGCTAAGTAAATGCTTACTGATGATGGCAGTGCTCCCAAGATATAAACGATACTGCCGACACAAGGTTGGCAGCCAGAGCAAAAGAATCTCAAATATAAGACCAATCTTTGTTGAAATTCTTAGTTAAGGACTAACTTTAATCTTCTGGGCACAAAGGGATTCTAGAAATGAACTAACCAGTCCTGGCCAAGCCATTACAGTTTCCCAGCAACTTGCTTATGGATTTAACTGGCCTCATTCAGCCACTCAGCCACTGAATGTTAGTATTGGAAAGGAACTCAAGTCATTAGTACCAACTCCCTCATTTTTACAAATGTGTAAACTGAGGTCTACTAAGTTAAGTGATTTTTCCAAGGTCACATGGGTGAGTGGCAGAGTCAAAATTCAAACTTTTGTCTTAATTCCCAGTCCTCTGTACACTTTCTACTACATTATAGTGACTCAAAAAAGAATTCCGTCAGCTAGAAAAGGATGAGAAGCCATTCAAGTTTTCCACATTGCAGAAAATGGCTGACATTTTCCTAGACTGAACAACTCTAGGGCAAAAAGAAGGGAGATATTGTTATCTGTACCCCTGAAAAAAAGAGAGCCCCAGATTCTCTAAGAAAGTCCATCAGGACATATGACAGATCACAAGTGAAAGTATGAGAAACTTTCACTAGATATATAATTAGATTTCTCAAATTAAGTTGAAAAACTCTGCAACCACAAAACTGGATGGTCAATGAAAGATTTTAAACTCCCAAAGAAGAAAGAGGTAATGTGGCACCATGACAGTCTTGAGTGGACTCTCAAAACCAGAGAGAAACTGGTCTTGGATTCAAGAAAATCTAGGTTCAGATCTGCCTCTCAACTATAGTGGCTGTGTGACCCTGGGCTTACCTTGATTTTCTCTTCTAAGAACCTTTATATCCTCTTTCTACAGCATTCTCACAAACAGCCAGGTCCCACAGTGGCTAGAACTCAGGACTAGGGGTGTCAGGGAAGACCTGAGTTCAAATCCTATCTCGGACACTTAATAACTGTGTGACTGTAAGTCATTTAACTTTGTTCAGCTTCAATCTTCTCATCTTCTATAAGATAAAAGTAATGGTGGTGGTGATAATAACAACAAAAATAGCACCTAACTCCCAAGTTGTCCTTAAAGTACCATATAAATATTGGCTATTATTAACCTCTCAGTGCCCCCAAACAATTGACTAACAGCAAGTTAAAGAATTTTGATCTACAGTGTGTCACCACAATTTTTCCCCCAAGGAAGAATCATAGATCCTATAGCTAAAGAAATTACTACCTTAAAAAATTTTCTAAGTCCCAAGATGTTACTTCGAAGTCCATAGGAAATGTGGTTCAGAGAAATGGGGGAGAAAAAAAGTATAATTATTAGGCTTTGGTTGTTTCAAAACTGCAAAGTATTTACAAGATCCAATTAATGAAGGTAGATGTCATTAAAATAAAGTTCATGGGGCAGCTAGGTGGTGCAGTGGATAGAGCACTGGCCCTGAATTCAGGAGTACCTGAGTTCAAATCCAGCCTCAGACAGTTGACACTTACTAGCTGTGTGACCCTGGGCAAGTCACTTAACCCCAATTGCCTCACACACACACACAAAAAAGTTCTAATAATATGAGCTGTACAAAAATGGAATTGATTACCTCACAAGGTGGTAAGCTTCCCATAACTATAGGTGTTTAAACAGAGACTGAATAATCAACTGTCAGTGCAGTGGACATAGCACAGAACTTCAGGTCAGGAAGGGCTACATTCAAATCCAACCTCAGAAACTTAGGAGGTGTGCAAATTACTTAACCTCTGTGAGCTTCAGTATCCTCAGCTGTAAAAAAAAGCATATTAGCAGCACTTATCTCATGGCATTTTTGTAAGAACCCAAAAGACAATAAATAAAATCATTTGCAAACCTCAAAGAGTTATGTAAATGTGAAAAACTATTATTAAACTGTAGATTTCCACAACAGTAATAGGCTGGATTAAGGTTCCCTTCTAATTCTAAGATCCTATGATGGTATCATTTTCATAGCTTCTATTTTAAAAGGTTTCAGTGAGGGGGCAGCTAGGTGGCACAGTGGATAAAGCACCAGCCCTGGATTCAGGAGGACCTGAGTTCAAATCTAGCCTCAGACACTTGACACTTACTAGCTGTGTGACCCTGGGCAAGTCACTTAACCCTCATTGCCCCACCAAAAAAAAAAAAAAAAAAAGGTTTCAGTGAAAAATAAGGACATCCTAACTTACCTAGAAGTGACAAGCCCTAAAACCCATAAATATAGGTCCAATACTCATTTCTATCCTCTCTCTTCTTCCTTCCCCCTTCCATCTTTCTCATTCCAAATTTCCATTCTGGTTTAATTTGAGTATGCCATATAGTATACTATCCTTATGCCATTTTTTAAAGACTCATATTGAATACAGACTTCACACTTAACTGCAGATCTTTGCCCTTTCTTTTCTTTCTTTTTTTGGGGGGCTGAGGCAATTGGGGTTAAGTGACTTGCCCAGGGTCACACAGCTAGTAAGTGTTAAGTGTCTGAGGCTGGATTTGAACTCAGGTCCTCTTGACTCCAGGGCCAGTGCTCTATCCACTCCGCCACCTAGCTGCCTCCTGCCCTTTATTTTCTACTGCAACACTGATATACTCTAAAAAGCTTCCCTGGTTTCTTTCAAGTCTTAGCAAAAGTTACACCTTCTTCAAGAAGCCTTTCCCAGTGCTCCTTAATCAAGGGTCCTCCCTCCGATAGATAGACAGACAGACAGACAGACATCTAGATAGATAGATATCTTGTTTGTACATAGTCCTTTGTGTAATCTCCCCCATTAGATTATAAAATCCTTAAGAGCAGGAACTGTTTTTTGCTTTTCTTTGCATCCAGTACTTGCTTAATAAATGCTGGTCCATTGACTTAATTAATGAATTTTATTCTCTGGTGTGAATACAGCAGGGTACTCAGAGAGCCAGCAAAGATGGAAAAACTAACCTAGCATGGAAACAATGGATGCCCCAAATGCCCCAGTTCCCAGCTCCATGTGACTTGAGGCCTCTGCACCAAATAGTCTGCTTTGAATAGGACAAGAATTCTGTGCTATTCAACAGGCGACAACCTTCAAGAGTAGGAAACCACCCAAACAATCAGAAAAATCCACAGCAAGTAGTAATACCACTATACACCAAAATGTACTAAGAGATCCTTATCTTCTTGAATGGGGGGAAGAAGAGGGCATGGGAGGGCAATCAAGAAATAGAAGTCATGTCAGGAAAAGTGATGACTTTGGTTCTATTACCACTACTCCCTCTCCAAAATCCCACATTTGTTTTATGAAAGAAGGGGGGGGCAGCTAGGTGGCGCAGTGGATTGAGCACTGGCCCTGGATTCAGGAGGACCTGAGTTCAAATCCGGCCTCAGATACTTGACACTGGCTGTGTGACCCTGGGCAAGTCACTTAACCCCAATTGCCTCACACACAAAAAAGGAGGGGGGGGGGGGAGGTTTATTGACCAGGTGGCCCAAGATGAAAGAATCACTGAGAAGCTATCCAAGACGGTTGATAATCATGAGCATGATTGACAGCTCATATTTCCATGATGCTTTAAAGGCTAAAAAAGCACATTCTTCACAACCCTAAGAAGTAAAGAACTGCTATGTAATATTATCCCTATTTTACAGATGAGGCTGTCTCATAGCTAGAATGCACTTTCTCTTCAAATCTCTAGATTCTTTCAAAGTTCTGCTTAAGTGTCACCTTATAACTGAAGCTGGTCCTGACCACCCTCTAGAAATCACCTATTTGCTTTGTACATACATATGTATTGTTTTCTTAAAAAGAATATAAGTTCCTTGAGATCAGGGACTGTTATTTTTTATCTCTGGTATTACCAACCCCTGGCACATAGTACATGTTTAATAAATGTTTAATGACTCATTCAAGGCTTTTGGAGATATCTTTACTATTTATACTCAACCATTTATGCTTATTGGACACATTTCTACAGAACTTTTATCCAATTCATCAATATACCCTGAAGTTTCAGATTATCTGTACCAAGGCCACATATACAAACCAATTTAATGAATAGCTGGCATTCTGTTTCTCTCCCCAAAGGAGCAGTGGAAAGGTGACCACACCATTGAATGAAACTAAGGATTGTATCTCAATATGATCTGAGGGACATATTTTCGTTTCCATTTGATATAGTGAAAACTGTAAGGGACCTGGCCCTCAAAGTTCAATGAGGAAATCAAAATTTTTAAAAAATACCTTCTAAAAATGAAACTTATAATAATGAAGTCTCAGTACACTATACTGAAGATTATATTATACTCCACTATCTGAATTATAGAGTGATCAAATAATTACACCAAAACATCAGTTAATACATAAGTCACCCTAACTACATAAAACTGTCATAAGAGACTAAGTGACCTTGCTGTCCCAGGAAACTCCCACCATTTGCCAGGGACAATAAAAAAAATGATGGCATTCAATTTCTTCTAATTCACACAGCAATCTAGCTACAGAAATAACAAAATAGTTAGAAAATTGTGCCCAAGGACTACATTCTACCCCACTGTAGGAAAGCTTACATTGTCTTATAGAACTTCCATGATGCTTACTACTAAATTTGGAAATTAAGAAGGATAAACTAAAAAGTAGAATTTTAAAAGAAAGCAGAACTGGATTTGCCAACTAATAATAGATGATTCTATTTACAATTATATTACTTTGGATTTTAAAGTAAGACCAAAGTCTTCCCTTCCCATAATTCCCAGATCTGTCTGCCTCAAGAAGTAGAATAACGGGTGGGCAGCGTAGCTCTCAGTCATCACAGAGGGCCACTAGCATGTCTCCGGAAATGAAGGGTTTGTTGTTCCTGGCCCAGGCTCCTAAGTTCACTCACAAAGTTGAAACCTTACTCTCTGGCTCCAATGTGTCAGATGCAGGAAGGTGGGGCAGAAGCTCAGTTACAGCTGGCCCTCTGGGAACTCACAGAGAATGGAGGCCAGGCAAAGCCAAACTGCTCCACATGCCCTCAAAAAATACAAAGAGCAAAATGGCAGCTCCAGTCCCAAAACAGCTTCTAAAGGTGGGTAACTAACTGTCTCTAACACTAAGCACACACTACTCAAGAAAACCAACTTGCAAAAAGCTGCCAGGTCCCTCATTTTAAGACATCTAAGAATCTAGCCTGACCAAGAAGTAAAATTACAGTATTTTATAATCTGATATGTCCTCAAGGGGTCTGTTAGATTGGCATTTCATTATGTTTTTTATATCAGGGCATCATAAATCTAATAGATGACTGGGGAATCACACACCTACTGATCAAAATAGGAAGGGTAGGGGCAGCTAGGTGGCGCGGTAGATAAAGCACCGGCCCTGGATTCAGGAGGACCTGAGTTCAAATCCAGCCTCAGACACTTGGACACTTACTAGCTGTGTGACCCTGGGCAAGTCACTTAACCCCCATAGCCCCGCCCCCTCAAAAAAAATAGGAAGGGTAGGCCCTTAAAAAGACTATCTGTAGCTGTGATGAAGGAGAAATTAAGGGAAAAGAAAAAGAAAGGAGGACCAAAAAGAGTAAGAAGCAAACAGTAGGGGCAGCTAGGTGGCACAGTGGATAGAGCATTGACCCTGGATTCAGGAGGACCTGAGTTCAAATCTGGCCTCAGACACTTAACACTTACTAGCTATGTGACCCTGGGCAAGTCACTTAAACTCCAATTGCCTCATCATCCCCCCCCACCCCGAAAAAAAAGGAGAAACGAACAGTAGCCTTACTTGCATATGCTCCCCTACTCCACCTGTCAGAAATTGAGATGATCATAGTTCTGATCTCACAATCACCCATAAATATTCTACTTTTATGATCAAGAACTCTGAAATCCTTTATCTGATCATAGCCTATTATTATTTCTCTATGCCTTATTCCTCCAAAACCTAGTGTTCATCTGAAACAATACTTCCAATTCCTCCACTCCCTCATTATTCTCCCAGGCCATAGTGGTCCTTCGTACTCTCTGTCCCTCATGCCTAGAAACGTACTTCTTCCTCACCTTTGCTTCTTAACAACCCCTAAGTTCCTTCAAAACTCAAATCGAGTGCTACCTTCTACATGATCTTTTTTTTTGGGGGGGGGGTTGAGGCAATTGGGGTTAAGTGACCTGCCTAGGGTCCCACAGCTAGTAAGTGTTAAGTCTCTGGAGTCGGATCTGAACTCAGGTCCTCCTGAATCCAGGGCCGGTGCTCTATCCACTGAGCCACCTAGCTGCCCCGCTACCTTCTACATGAAACCTTTTCCCATCACCCCAGCTGCTAGTATCTTTCTTCCTCTCCCAAAATTACCTTGTATTTATTTTCTATATGCTTAATTATGTTTGTGTCATCTCTTCCAGTAGAAGGAAAGTTCCTTAAGGGCAGGGATTGTTTCATTTTTTGTCTTTGTATCACCAGCACCTAGCACATAAAAGGCACTTAATTATTTGATCAATTATGCAGAGCCAAAGTCATGGTCAAATTTGAGGAAAAAAGTTCAGTTTAATACAAAAGATGAGAGAGAATTCATCAAGGCACACTAATATATCTCAACGTTTCAGACTGGAAAATCATATACTATCAGTCTCTGTATTTCTGTCATAGGCTGCACCTAAACCCACTACAAAATAGCCAACTTCCTAGATATGTCATATGTCCTGTTTAAGAGTTCCTACCTCACTAGGTAACATATTCCAACCTATTATGTTTTAAATAATACTAATGTCTAACCTAAATCCAGAGGCTATTTTAGCTCATTTCCTTGGAGACTACAAGTTCTACTTTCTCCTTAAAAAAAAAAAAAGTAGGAATCAATAAGCTTTGGTTAAGGGACTAAACAGAATCACGATCTATGGAATTTTAGCCACTGACCAATCAACCAGGACTGAAGAAAAGGAAAGAAATGGGTTAGATAGTGCTATCCTTTGCTTTCTTAGTCTCCTCAGTGATTTACTTGCCTAATGTTATAGAAGCTTCCATAGTTTCTTCAGGATTTAGGATTTGGCCATCCAACCTCTTAACAGCATTAAATCTTGTGGTATTGACAAAATTTGAAAAAGTCTACAAAGGTTTAATGGATATTGAGATGGAAACTTCTGCTAAGCCAACAGGTGAAAGAGACTAGAATAATGACAGGAATTAGAGAATTCTTTTGGGGGGTGGAGACAGGTGGGAAGCAAAGGATCAGGATATTATTGGGACAGCACCAAGAAACATCTCAGAAAACTCTCTCTCTCTCTCTCTCTCTCTCTCTCTCTCTCTCTCTCTCTCTCTCTCTCTCTCTCTCTCTCTCTCTCTCTCTCCCCCCCCCTTCCCCCTCTCTTTCCTCCTACCAGATAAATTCAGGAAAAGTACGAATATTTTTACGATAGGGATGGAAGGCAAAGAATAGAGAAAGAGTAGGTAGTCATCCTAGAGCACACCTGATTCTTTTGCAGCTCATTATTCTCTCCACCAAAGTGGGAAACAACTTGCTCCATGGATTTTAGAAGTCATGAAAACCTGATAGCAGTATCCATGAAAACATCACAGAGAAAAAACAGGGGGTGAAATCTAAGCCCGAAGAACTGCCTCACAACATAATGCACAGATGCTTTCCTTGAAAAAGCTAGTCCTTGCATACAGGAGCAAAACTTCCTTATGCATCTTTTCCCAGGCTTAGTAAAAGCTGGAGAACTGCAACTTCGTGTGGCATTGTCTGATAGGTCGGATTTTTCCCGAGTGAGAGGTGGACAGCTTTACTCTGGGACTAGATTTATAGTCAATCTGGGTGTGTGTCTCATTTTTTTCCTTTCCCTCCAAACTGTCTCAGAAAACGTTTGGCTATTGTGCCTTGATATGGAATGATGGAGGGGTTTAAGTACTTGAAAAGGGCCTGAAAAAAAAAATTTCCCTCAGTCCGTTATGGCTCAAATCTCAATATTTCTCCAGTGGCTGATATAATCAACCAAAGCTGGTTTGGCTTTTCTCAATGAGCCAAAGCAACAAGAGCCTTCTGAGCCTGAGAGGAGGGGGGCTACTTGTCAGTATGACTCCCAATGGGGTGGCTAACATGGAATATGCTTCAGAGTCTGGAAACCAGGACAACGCAGCTGCCGCTCCCCTACATGTATACCTCTAGCTGGGGGGAGGGGATGTCAGTAAATTGAAACAAAACTCTCTGGTTTACATCTGGAATACTACTGCTCCAAAGGCAGTCTCCCTCCACTCCCAATCCAAGATGAACCCAGAAGCCCTAGTACATGACACTATTAAGAATACCTCTCTAGCCCTGCTGTTCCTGAACCAAAATCCAACCTGGAGGCCCAGCCCAGCCCATCCGCTGGCAAAAAATGTTGGGAACATTGCCAAAAAGAAAAAAAAAATGCACACAGGCTTCCAAGTGTGATTTAAGATTGGGAAGTTCAGAAGAGCAAATTCTCCACACCTCCCTGCCTCCAGCTGTACCCCACCCACCCCCAACCATGGTCCTATGCAAAATGGAGCCCTGATTACCCTCTAAAGCTCAGATCCAAATCATTGGTCAAGGAGTCTGATTAACATTGTTCCCAAGCAAGTATTCGAATGTAGATTTTATTCAGCCTGGCTCTAAACAGGAAGTTAACACACACCACACATAAACCACAGTGTCATGAAGATGGATGCTGTTGTCAGCTTTGAGTCACTCTCTCCTTACAGACTAGGTTTTCAGGAGAGGTCTGGAGCAGGGCAAAGGTCCATCAACCTCACCTCCCTCCTTTGGAACTGGGTCACTGAGCTCCCAGGGACAGCCTTCTGATCCTTGCTCTCCAGCACCTGTCCCCAGGCAGGCAGGCAGTCAGTCAACAAGCATCTATAAAGCACTTAATAACTGCCAAGCACTGTGTTAAGCTAGGGATATGAAGAAAAGCAAAAACAGCCCCGTCCTTAAGAAGCTTACATTCTAACAGATGGCATCGCAAGTACTATCATTGATGCTGGACTCCAAGTCTTGTCACACACCTATGCCCCATCACTCTATTCTGAAGAATCTCCATTTGGGCTAACATTCCTGACAACACTTCCTACTCCCCATGAAAAGCCCAAAGAAGTGCCATCCAAAGTTCAGCACTGTCCTAGAACGTTGTAAGTTCTTAATAAATGTTTACTGCTCCTCTGTTTACTGATAGATACCCTAAACTAATCCTTAGGTAGCAAGTACTAAGTAGCCTGGGTTCACACAAAAGAAAAAAACTAATTCAAAAGCAATTCTGGGGCACACCTCCAAAAGCAGCTTCTTTTTCAACTCTGAGATGATTGAAGTACTAGTTCCAAGGAATCTCCCTCAGTAATGGAGACCAAGTTCAGCACCAGGAGGAATAAATCAAATAAATGTCAAGCCTTAGAAAAAGTTCTGGATTTGTAACATCAAGAATATTAGTGAAGTTGAGATCAAACTCACAAGCAAGTTAACTACAATCCCCTTATACAAACAGTTTCTGTCAAAATTTAGTCAGAAGTCACTTGCAATTAATTACTATCAAAAAAGTCATCAACCCCCCCCCCCCACACACACACACACACTCCCCGAACACAGTGGAGTACTGGTGTTACAACTTTTCTCCAACAATCACAGATGATCCCTTCTGTACGTTTCTCCCCCAGGACACTAGTCTTCTCTGCTTTAGGTTGCTCCACAACCAGTTAGGATCCCCCAAAGAAAAAGAAGAAAGAAGAAATCTTCTCCTGGAAGACAGGAAGCCAGTTTTCAGGAGGCTGTCTGGTTCCCCAGAGATGACAGCAGAGGAAAAGGCGGATGGCTCAGCTAGCCTCCACATGCCACCCACCATCAACGCCTCCATCCTCACCTCAGTGCCAGTCCTAAGAGCTGACATCTTGTGGTAGGAGAGAAGTTGATATCTGAGGGAGATCAAAAGGCTACAGAACCTCCAGGGGAAAGGAGGGCAGCCCCACGGTGAGACAGAAGAAGGTATCTATGGTACCTATGCTCATCCAGGGGTGCACAATTACGTGATATATATGTAACTGAGAACGGGGAAGAAAAAGTACCATAAAGACCCAGGTTGCCTTTTTTTTTTGGGGGGGGGGTTAATGGGGGGCGGTAAGAGAATGGAAAGGGTGGAGATCCACTGTGCCTGGGCTACTGTGCAGAAAGGTGGCCTAGCTGGCATAGAAAAAACAGATTATCTCCTAGCTTCGGGGTGGGGGTGGTGAGAAAGATGAATAAAGGGTCGCAGAGGCCTCTCCTGACCGAAAACCCCTTGACTAAATGCAAAGATAAACCATTCTGTGACCCCCACCCTTAAAAGCGCCTTACCGGTTCCATCCACCCGGCACACACACACTACCGAAAGGAGGGGCGCCCCCCCTTTCCCCAGGGAAAAACTGGGGTTAGGTAGGTTTTTTGAAAATGGGGCTGCGCGAGGCAGGAAAGGGGGAAGAGAGCGGCGGGCGTGAGGCGCCGAGGGAAGCAGGAGGGGGGGAGGGAGAGACGGGGCGCGAGGTTGGGGGGAGGGGGAGTAAGAGGAGAAGGAATGAGGGGGCGCGAGCCCGGGGACGCGCGGGAATGAAGTGAAAGACGGGGGCGCGCGGGGAGGGGGGGGGTGGGGCGAGGGAGCGCGGGGAAGCGGGGGTGCGAGGCCAGGAGACTGGGGGAGCTAGGCAGAGGTGAGGTGGGAGAAAGGGGGCGCGAGGCGGGGGCGCGCGGTCGGGCGTCGGCTCGAGGCCGCTTCCCCTCCCCCCAGCTCATCCACCTATCCCTTCCCCCTCCCCCCCCTCCGCTTCCCTCCCTCCCTCCCTTCCTCCCTCCCCTCCCTCTTCACCGCCCCCGGGCGGGCTGGCCTAGGCCGCGGCTCCTTACCTGGCGGTGGCGGCGGAACTCCCGGCTCGGTCCGTCTTCTCAAGCGGCAACGGAGGCGGCGAAAAAGGAAAAGGCGGCGGCAGTATGGACTCCAGGCCACCGCTTTCGGGGCCGGGGAGAGGGGAAGGGGAAAAGAGAGGGCGGGCCGGGCCGAGCCGGGCCGGGGCGGGCTGGCGGGCGGAGCAGACACTGCGGTACAGACAGGGACAGCGGCGGCGGCACCGGCGGCGGCGGCGGCGGCGGCGGCACCACACAAACAAGGACGCTGATTGGGCAGCTGCCAAGCGCTCCGACCCCGCCTCCTCCACACGCCACGACGCCCATTGGTCGATCTGCACCCAACGTCCTGCCCTCCTCTTCTCGAGCACACCAATGGAGGATAGGATGCCCGAACTCGCTCCCTCCCTCGGCCAGTAAGTGGCTAACTTTGTGATGACTGATGCACATCTTATCCAATAAGAAGTGGAAAAGGGGGATGGTCTAGCGGGGGCGCGTTAATGGGTACCTCAGCCAGCCCCAGACACATCCGGGTCTTCTCCTGCCTATTAAGTGTCGGGGGTCAAAAAATCGCTTCAGGCTGCAACTTTCCCTCTGAGACTTTTTGGTCCCCAGGCAGCCGCCGTACGCTGCTCTCCCCCAAAACCGGGGTCCTCTTTGCCCCTCACTCGTTCTTCCCACCTTGAGGGTTGAGGCCGAAGGAAGTGCACAGAATTGAGGGGAAGCCCGGAGTTTCTTCGACGCGGGGTGCCCTCGCTACATAAACCGGGCACTCCCTGATGGAGCTTCCTTTAGGCCCCCGAACCAGGCCCTTGCCCCACCGGGGCGTGGCCAACCCCCTCCCGCCGCAGTAGCCTGGCTATTCTTGTGTTCGGCCTGGCCGCTGCCTCTTACTGCGCCTTTTGTAGGCCTGGCGAGGGAGACTCGGTAGGAAGGAGCAGCCCAGGCCCTCAGGGGACCGGCCCCTAGCCTAATAACGGGGGATGCTGCCATCGAGCCTTGTATCCCCAATGGGAAGGAGAAGGCACGGCCCGAGTCTTTGGAGAACCCAGGATGATGTGGAAGGCATATAGGCCCTACTCCTGGGAAGCCCAGGTCTGATGAGAATACACGAGGGGCCGCCCATGATACTGATAGGGATGAGAGGGAGCTTTAGATACAAGTCCCGGTCCCGGTGAAGAAATGAAGCTGAATTGGAGGACAAGCCCTTGTGGGCCATGGGCAGTTTGTCTTTACGCTGGTATTTCCTTTTTCCCCTTGGCTCGGCTTGCTTTTAAGAAACTAATATACAATGGAACAAGCCAAACTGTATCTTCTAGATGTTTAAAACCGTGCAATGAAGCACTTGGTAGATGCCTACTATATACAAAGTCTTGTAGTGGGGATACAAAGACTAAACGAAAAACAGGGCTAAACTTCAAGAAGTTTACTGGCCATCTAACCTGCTTCTATTAAAGATGAGGAAGTAAGCTCAAAGAGATTAAATACTGTAAGTTGTTTTGTGGTCACATCGGTAGTAAGTGGGGGGAAAACAGGATCAGGATTCAAATCTAACTCACTCCAAATTCAGCACCTTTTTCATTTTGCCACACTTGACTTGATTTTATTAATGTAGGTACTCTCTCCAGACTGAAATCCTCCCATACTAATTAAGATTATGCGATTCTTGTCCCTGGAATTCCATGTTGTTGTCATTGTTCAGTCATTCAGTCCTGTCAGACTCTTCCTACCTATGGACCATACTGTCTATGGGGTTTTCTTAGCAAAGATAGAGGAGTGGTTTGCCATTTCCTTTTCCAGTAGATTAAGGCAAACAGAGGTTAAGTGACTTGCCCAGGGTCACAGTTATTAAGTATCCAAGGTGAAATTTGAATTTGGGTCCTCTTGACTCCAGGCTCTATCCATAGAGCCACTTAGCTGTCTTGGCATTACATAGGAGCTAACTGGGGCTGAGCGCCTTCCAGACGTTTTAATACTTCGTGGATATCTATGCAACAAACAGACTTACAAATAAATTGAAGAAAAAGAATCCACCTCTGTCCCTCGGCAAGGCTACCCAATAAAAGGTGATCCTGTCAAGAGCACCTATATTTTCCTCACAGCACTCTTGTACTGATTCTATCCCCAAAAGTCTCATCCATTCCTAACTTCCATTGGTATAGTTCCAATTTTAACACGTTACTAATTATATTAAATTCTTTCAGATAACAGGTTTTCCCCCCATAACTATTCTTTTTCTTCTCCTATAATTGTAGATGAGTCCTCTGCTGCAGGCTAGGTGGTACAATGGATAGAATGCTATGCCTGGAGTCAGGAAGACTGCTCTTCCTGAGGTTCAAATCTGGCCTCAAACATTTATTAGCCATGTGACCTTGAGACAAATTATTTAACCCTGTTTGCCTCAGTTTCCTCATCTGTAAAATGAACTGTTTTTCTTTTACCAAGAAAACTCCAAGTGGGGTCACAAAGTGTGGGACATGACTGAAACAACTGAACAACAACCTCTGCTGCATTGAGGAATTATACAAACATGGTAAATAGGAAAACATTATGCTAAAAAGTACTATCTTCTTCAGTGAAGGCCTTTATATCAGTAGGTCTGTTGCTCAACAGAAAATCAGTTATGTGGAAAGGGAAGATTTTCAGTCTGAAGTAGCCAAGGCAGTAAAAAAGCCAAGTGATGAATGCCAAGGTAATGGTGGGTGTCTTCCATGCCTCCTCAGAATATCAGAGTTAAGACAGGACCTCAAAGTTTATTTACCTCAACTAGTACCTAAACAAGGATGTCTAGAACATTCTTGACAGATAGCCATCCATCTTCTTACTTGAAATGCAAAGATGAACTTTGGAGATGAAACCCACTACCTGCTAAAGCAAGTTTTTCCTTACATCAGACTTCTCTTTAGCTTCCCCTCATTGCTTCTAGTTACATCTTCCAAGGAAAAGCAGAATAAATCTAATCCCATCTACCAGATAGCACCTCAAAAATATCATATGTTCCTTGCCCAAAAATTCTCAGTCAACATTTATTAAGTGCTTACTATGTGCCAGGTGCTGTACTAAGCACTGGAGGTTCAAAGAAAGACAAAAGATAGTCCTGGCTTCATGATGCTCACAATCTAATGAGAGACAACAGGCAAAGAATCATGTACAAGTTATATGCATGATAATTAGGAAATAATCAACAGAGGAGGGTGACTAGGTGTTACAATGAATAGAGTACTGGGCCTGAACTCAGGAAGACATCTTCCAGAGTTCAAATCTGGCTTTAGACACTTACTAGCTGTGTGAACCTGGGCAAGTCACTTAACCCCAATTGCCTCAAAAAAAAAAAAAAGTGGATAGGCAAGATGAGCAGACAGAGAAAGGTAAGGACCATAGAAGGTTTCTTTAGTGACAATGAAAATCGAGGTGCACCCTCAGAAGAGGATAGTAATGTCAGGGCTCCTACATCCAAAGCTTCCAAGAAAAATATGAATTGGTCTCAAGACTATGCAGAGATGGAGTGTCTTGTTCCAAGAACAATAAAGAATCAAGGGAGGGCGGGGAGTAGCAAAGTGTAAGGAGACTGAAAAGGTGAGGGAGGTGGCCAGGGTCATGAAGATTTTGATTGCCAAGCAGAGAATGATCCTGGATGTGATAGGAAGCCCCTGGAGTTTATTGGGAGAAAGGAGGCATATGACATGATGCTTTAGGAAAATCACTTTAGTGACTAAATGGATACACTAGAGTGGGGAGAAAAGTGAGATGAGGACCTGCAGCAGAGTAGTGACAGTATCAGAGGAGAAAAGAGCATATTTGAGACATGTTACAAAAGTAAAATCAGGCTTTGGCAACAAATTGGATATGGGGAGGGGGGGAAGTGAGAAAATTATGTCAAGGATGACTCCTAGGTTGTGAGCCTTGGGGAATGGATGGATAGTGTTGCCCCTGACATAAATAGGGAAGTTTGAGGGGAAAGATGAGTTCAGTTTTGGACATGTTAAGTTTGAGATGTCTACAGGACATCTCGTTCAAGGTGTTGAGGAGGTAGTTTGGGATACTGGAGGTCAGCAATGAGGTTGGATCTGAAGATCATTAGCATAGAGACAGTCATTGAATCTCCTGGGAGCTGATGAGATCACCAAGTGAAATAGCAGAGAGGGAGAAGAGGGTCCTGGACAGAGCCCTGTAAGATACCCATGATTAGCAAATATGACCAGGACGAAGACCCTGCAAAGGAGACAGAGTGTTCATATTGTAGGAGGAAAACCAGGAGAGAATCATGTCTTAAAAACCTAGAGAAGAGAGTATCAAGGAAAGGAGGGTGATCAACTGTGTCAGGAGCTGCAGAGAGGTTGAGAATTGAGGAAATATCATTGGAGTTGGCAATTAAGAGGTCACTGGTGGGGCACCTAGGTGGTGCAGTGATACAGCACTGACCCTGGATTCAGGAGGACCCGAGTTCAAATCCAGCTTCAGACACTTGACACTGCCTAGCTGTGTGACCTTGGACAAGTCACTTAACCTCAACTGCCTCACCAAAAAAAAAAAAAAAAAAAAAAAGAGGTCACTGGTAACTTTGGAGAGAGAAATTTTGGTTGAATGATGAGATCAGAAGCCAAATTGTAGAGAATTCAGAGGAATGAAAGGAAAGGAAGTAGAGCTATCTATTGTTGAAAGTATTTTCAAGGAATTTAGGCACAAAAGGCAGGATAGGGGTTAATAAGCTAAAACATCCCCAGTTCTTTATATGATTTTTACATGATGTAAACCTAAGGTCTTTTGCCAGCCTAGTTGCCCTCCTCTGGAGGCTCTCAGAATTATCAATGTCCTTCTAGAATGCGGTGCTCTGAAATGAACACAATACTCTAACCATAATCTGACCAGAAGAATTATCACATCCCTTCTTACTAGACACTACCTTTCTTAATTTAACCATCGGTTGCATTAGCTCTTTCAACTACCAGATTACACTGTTGATTTATATCAAACTTGTGGTCCACTAAAACCCCCTGATCTTTTTCAAACGAATTTCAGAGATGGGAAAAACATGAGTTTATAGAAGACTGGGCCAACAGTGTTTTAGAAACCAATAAATGCTAATTTTGCTTAGTCCTCATTGACAAGAATAGTACCTAGTACTAGTCAGGAATCCAGGGCCTTATAGGGCACAGACCTGGGTTAGGGGAGGGCCACCAGGATGAAGCCAGGCAAGGTGCTTGGCAACCAAAGCCGCTGGAAGTACCAAAGCAGGTTCCAGAACAGGATGGGATGGGAGGAAGCTGGGTTGTGCAGTTGATAGAGTGCTGTTCCTAGAGTTAGGAAAACATCTTCCTGAATTCAAATGCAGCCCCAAAAACTTACTAGGTATGTGACACTAGGCAAGTCACTTAACCTTGTTTGCATCTTTTTTTTCACTTATAAAATGAGCTAGAGAAAAAAACAGCAAACTACTCCAGTATCTTTACCAAGATAACCCCAAATGGGATCAATGAAAAGTCAGATATGACTGAAAATGAATGAACAACAATACTAGAGACCTTAGTTCAGATGCAGGATGGTCTGGTTAGAACATATTTAGAGTAATGTGTTCAAGTTATAGGCATCACATTTTAGGAAGTATATTGATAAGCTGAAGAAGATCCAAAGCAGAATTGAAAGTCTTTAAAGATCATGCCCCTTGAGAATCAATCATTAGGTGTTAATTATTAAATTCCAGGAAGCTCACATTCTAATGGGGGAGAGAATATGCAAACAAGACATATACATGGTAAATGAAAGGTAATCTAAGAGGAATGGCATGAAAAAGGGAAAAGGACCCACATGTACAAAAATATTTATAGCTGCTCTTTTTGTGGTGGTAAAGAATTGGAAGTCAAAGGGATGCTTCTCAGCTGGGGAATGGCTGAACAAGCTATGGCATATGAATGTAATGGAATAGTATAATGCTGTAAGAAATAATGAGCAGGGGGCAGCTAGATGGCGCAGTGGATAAAGCACTGGCCCTGGATTCAGGAGTACCTGAGTTCAAATCCGGCCTCAGACACTTAACACTTACTAGCTGTGTGACCCTGGGCAGGTCACTTAACCCCAAATGCCTCACCAAAAAAAATAAAAAATAGAAATAATGAGCAGGGGGGCAGCTAGGTGTCACAGTGGATAGAGCACCAGCCCTGGAGTCAGGAGGACCTGAGTTCAAATAAGGCCTCAGACACATGACACTGGGCTGTGTGACCCTGGGCAAGTCACTTAACCCCAATTGCCTCACCAAGAAAGGAAGGAAGGAAGGAAGGAAGGAAGGAAGGAAGGAAGGAAGGAAGGAAGGAAGGAAGGAAGGAAGGAAGGAAGGAAGGAAGGAAGGAAGGAAGGAAGGAAGGAAGGAAGGAAGAAAGAAAGAAAGAAAGAAAGAAAGAAAGAAAGAAAGAAAGAAAGAAAGAAAGAAAGAAAGAAAGAAAGAAAGAAAGAAAGAAAGAAAGAAATGATGAGCAGGCAGATTTCAGAAAAACCTGGAAAGACTTACATGAACCAATACTGAGTGAAGTGAGCAGAACCAGGAGAACATTATACATAATAACAGCAACAATTTGTGATGATGAACTGTGATACACTTAGTTAGCTCTTTTCAGCAATACAATGATCCAAGACAATTCCAAAAGACTCATGGTGGAAAATGCTCTCCACATCCAGAAGTATATTTTTACTTTTGTTGGGTTTTTTTGTTTGTTTCTTCTATCTTGTGGTTTTCCCCTTTCATTCTGATTCTTCTTTTACAACATGACTAATGTGGAAACATGATTGTACTGTATAACTTATATCAGCTTGCTTGCTGTTTTCAGGAGGGAGGGAGAAAATTCAGAATTCAAAATCTTACAAAAATGAATGTTGAAAACTATCTTTACATGTAACTGGAAAAAATAAAATACTATTAAAAAAAAAAAAAGGAAAGGAAAGGGAGGAGCAATGTGAACGACTGGGGAAAAGGCCTCTTCCAGGATGTGGGATTGGAGCTATCATGAAGGAAGTCAGCAAGTGAAGGCAAAGAGAGAGAGCATTACAGGCATGGGGGATAGTCAGTGAAAAGGAGATGGATGTGCCATGTGTGAAGAACAGAGAGAGTGCTAGTTTGACTGGATTATAGAGTATGGGAATGAGAGTAAATGTACAATGAGACTAGAAGGATAGGTTGGGATGAAGGTGTGAAGGACTTTAAACGCCATACACTTAAGGAAAAATCCCTGTGGGATAATTATATGGAGTATACACTAGAATAAGGAGACTCAAGGCAGGGAGACCAATTAGGAGGACACTGCCATAGTCCAGGTGAGAGATAATGAACTAAGAAGGTAACTATGTGAGTAGAGAGAAGAAAATTACATTGTGCTTACTCTCATAGAATAATAACAGGTGGAAAGCACAGAAACACAGATATAGCTTTGATGTGAGAAAAAAAATCTTCATAATAATTATAACTATCCAAAAGTGTAATGAGTTGCCTTGGGAGATAGTTTGATCTCTTCTCAATAGAAATCTTCAAGCAAAGAATTATGGCCACCTATCAGGTATGTCAAAGAGGGTTATTGTTCAGATATAAGTAGGACTAGCTGGCCTGAGGTCCTTCTCCAATCTGTGATTCTCTGCAGTTCTTTTGTCTAGCCATCCCTCCTCCATCCTTGTACTTGTGAAGTTAATTTTTTTAACCCAAATGAAAGATTATTAAATGTCATGTTAATAAATTTGCTCCATTCTAGTCTTAGGTATCTTGGGAACCTTATGTTGTCTTCTAGTGTGATAAATTTGATAAACATGCCATGTATACCTTCATCCAAATCACTGATAAAAACATTGAGTATGCTGATTTAGTTATTTTCAGCAATACAACGATCCAATACAACTCTGAAGGACTTATGAAAAATGCAATCCATCTACAGAGAAAGAACTGATGCTATCTGAATACAGATTGAAACATAATTTTTGTTAGTTCCTTTTTCTAAAGTTTTTTTTGTCCCTTTTCTTTCACAACCTAATGTGGAACTGTTTTGCATGACTACACACGTATAACTTATATTGAATTGCTTGAGTTCTTGAGGAGGGGTAGGGAGGGAAGACAAGAATTCAGAACACAAAGTTTTTAAGATCAATGTTAAAATTTGTTTTTACATGTAATTTAGGAAAATTAAATTCTAAATCAAATTTTTAAAAAATGTTAAGCAAAGGATTCCTGTGTCACTTCGTTTAAGACCTTCCCTCTCTCCATTAATGACTACTTTCTTGATCTGGTTAGTCAACTAGTTCCAAGCCTTGGTAACTATCATCTAGCCCTTATTGTCCAAAAGGATAGCATATGGGGCAGCTAGGTGCTACAGTGGATAAAGCACCAGCCCTGGATTCAGGAGGACCTGAGTTCAAATCCGGCCTCAGACACTTGACACTTACTGGCTGTGTGACCCTGGGCAAGTCACTTAACCCTCACTGCCCCACCAAAAAAAAAAAAGAAAAAAGGATAACATGAGAAAGAGCATGTCAAATACTTTTGTTGAAATAAACGTATAACAGTAGTAAATGACCATAGTAATCTAGTGTTTGATAAACCAAAAGATCCAAGCTTTTGGGGTAACTCAGCATATGACAAAAATTACTGGAAAAACTTGAAAGCAGCTTGACAGAAACTAGGCATAGACCAACATCTGACATTGTATACCAAGATAAAGTATAAAGGGTAATATAAGTAAATTAGGGGGGGCAGCTAGGTGGCACAGTGGATAGCGCATCGGCCCTGGATTCAGGAGGACCTGAGTTCAAATCCAACCTCAGACACTCTACACACTTATTTTACTAGCTGTATGACCTTGGGCAAGTCACTTAACCCCAATTGCCTCACCAAAAAAAAAAAAAGGGAAGAGTTTATGACCAAACAAAAGATAGATATTTGGGGAAGTAAAATAGATAATTTTGTCTATATGAAATGAAAAAGCTTTTGCACAAAACTAATGCAGTCAGAATAATAAAGAAACAGGAAAGTGGAGGAAAATTGCAACAAGTTTCCCTGATAAAGGCCTCATTTCTCAAATATATTGGGAACCAAGCCAAATTTATAAAAATAAGAGGCATTCCACAGTTGACAAATGGTCAAAGGATATAAACAGGCAGTTTTCAGAAGAAGAAATCAAAGTGATCTATAATCTTATGAAAAAAATGCTCTAAATCACTACTGATTATAAACTAAACCAACTCTGAGATACTATCTCCTACCTATCAGATTGTCTAACATGAGAGAAAGGAAAATGGCAAATGTTGGAAGGGATGTGGGAAAAGAACACTAATGCACTGTTAGTAGTGAACTGGTACATTCTAGAGAACAATTTGCAACTATGCCCAAAGGGCTATAAAACTGTGCATACCCTTTGATCTAGCAATACTACAAGGGCTATATCCCCAAGAGACCAAAAAAAAAAAAAAAAAAGGGAAAAGGACATTTTGTACAAAAATCATTTAGAGCAGCTCTTTCTGTGGTGGCAAAGAATTTGAAATTGAAGAGATGCCCAACAATTGGAGAATGGCTGAACAACCTATGGCATATGATTATGATGGAATACTGCTATGCTATGAGGATGAGGATGGTTTCAGGAAAAAACCTGGGAAGACTTATATGAACTGATGCAAAGGGGAGTGAACAGAATCAGAACATCGTACACAGTAACAGCAATATTGTAAGATGATCAACTGTGAAAGACTTAGCTACTCTGATCAAGACAAGGATCTGAGACAATTCCAAAGAACCTATAGTACAAAATGCTATTCACCTCCAGAGAGAAAACTGAATTCTGAATGCAGATCGAAGCATACTTTAAAAGCCCCAACACTTTATTTTTATTGTTTTGTTTTCCTTTGCAACATGGCTAATATAGAAATGTTTGGCATGACCTCACATGTATAACCTAAATCAAAGTGCTTGCCTTCTCAAGTAGGGGGGAAGGGCAGGAGGAAGAGAATTTCAAACTCAAAATTTTTTAAATGTTAAGGGTTTTTTTACATATAATTGGGAAATATTTAATGAAATAAATAATTTTAAAAGAAATCAATGTATACTATTGTCTACAGCATTTCCCTGATATACCAGTCTAGTTACCTTGTCAAAAAAGGAAATGAGGTTAGTCTGGCATGACCTGTTCTTAATGAAGCCACACTGGTTCAGTGATTGCTAATTCCCTTTCTAAATGCTTACTGATAGGCAGGCCTCATAGTTTGGGAGAGGGAAGCTGCTTATAGGGTTGTAGACATGAGTGAATAACGTATTGTCTTTTGGTTTCCTAGGTTTCTTGATGTCCCAGGAGCATGTCAGCTGTAGGTTGTATGCATAGCTATTGGCCTACCCAGGTATGACCCTTAGTTTCTGTCAATCCACAGGTCTCAGGTTAGGGGTTAGAGGGTTTTGTTATCATTATTACCATCATTAGTGGAATCAGAAGAAAATCAGATTTTGCAAACTCCTTGAGGGTAAGACCTAGAATCATACCCTTTCTTTAGTGACTGGCTTATTCCCAGAAAAGCATATCTTTTTAGTCTCAGTATTCTACTAGTGTTGTTATATGGATGTAAACCATCAGATGCCTTTAAGGAATTGAAAATGTGGGGCAGCTAGGTGGCACAGTGGATAAAGCACCAGCCCTGGATTCAGGAGGACCTGAGTTCAAGTCTGGTCTCAGACACTTGACAGCTGTATGACCCTGGGCAAGTCACTTAACCCTCATTGCCCCACTAAAAAAAAAAAAGAAATGAAAATGAGTATCTCACAGGGAGAGCAGTGGAAAGTTGCACAGTGGGAGTGAGCAGACTACAACATTTAACTAATGAGGAACTTTGAGGAGCAAGAGTATAAGATATTATCAGGAAAAAATCAAGATAAGGAAGATGAGCTGGTCACATGCCAAAGTCCAGTAATGAGAAGTGGACAGCCAGAGCGTCCTACTGTTATCCTTATGACATCAGAAGAAAGCAAGGAAGGTCATCACGCTATTGAGTGGACCCCCAGTGGTGAACTTATGGGAGGGCATGGAAGAACTGTGAAATGCATCATTTCGGGGATCATCCAAACTGATGGACTCTCAGATTCAACTGAGAAATGTCTTTAAATACAGTTTTCTTTGATGCTAGCATGGGGCTGATCCTATAGCAGACACACAGTAAATACTTGCTGAATTCATGTCTATAGAATTTGAAACCTTGAAAAGCAATTTAGATGCATTACCTTATTTAATCCTCACAACCCTTTAAGACATGCAATCAAATATTGATTCCCATTTTAGAGTGATTGGGACTTGCTCCAGATCACATAGCAGAGGTATGACTTCAATGTAGGTCTTTTGACTCCCAAATTCAATGATCTATCCATTACACAAGGGCAGCTAGGTGGCACCATAGTGCACAGAGCACTGGGCACTTAGTCAGGAAGGCTGGTCTTCCTGAGTTCAAATCTAGCCTTAGACATTTATTAGCTGTGTGACCCTGAGCAAGTCACTGAACCCAGTTTGCCTCAGTTTCCTCATCTGCAAAATGAGCTGGAGGAGGAAATGGCAAACCACTCCAGTATGTCTGCCAAGAAAACCCCAAATGGGATCATGGAGAGCTGGATGACTGAAAAATGACCAAACAATATTTGTTATACTGCCACTACTACTACTACTACTACTACTACTACTGTCTACCATTTATATGGTGCTTCAAGGTCCGCAAAGCACTTTACATGTTAGTTTATTTCATCCTCACAACCTGTTGTTATGCCTATTTTACAATGAGGATTCTGAAGCTGAGGTTAAGTGTCATGCCTCAAGTTGTACAGTCAGTGAGGCAAGATTTGAATTCAGGTCTTCCTAACTCTAGTTCTAGCACTCTAACCACTGTGCCACCCAGTTCTCTGTAGGAATACCATGGGAAGAGGACCTAAAAGTTGTAAGATGAAAGGATCAGGATGTGAGAGGCCGGCTGGGGGAGTCGTTCTAGGAAAAAGGTTGAGGGTAGGCGAAGGGGAGGCCTTTGTCACAAAAGAAGCCAGTTAATGGGTAGTGATGAACAAAGGAAAGTGCATCAAGAAAACATTGCTTAAAATGCCCAGAAAACAGCAAGTACAGAAGGGGATATGGCAATTTTGTTACCACTGGCACATTTCTTTTTTAAGAAGCTCTGTGGTTGCTCCCATATAGCACTCTTCATTTCTTTGAACCTTGGAATGCTTGTTGCCAAGGTACACAATGTAAAAGAATTTTATTTTTTTTTAATAGGGAGGAGTTCCCTCAGAGGTGAAGTTTCTCTGTCTCTAGCAGGAGAAGCTAATTCAAGGAAATCGCCTCATTGGGCCTGGGAGAGAGTACACTTGGGAAAGATGCTTGCTTAGAAGATCCCAATATTGAGGAGCTGTTTTCCCCCAGCTTCCTCTCTCCAGTCTGGAGGCTACTGTGAGTAGCTGTGTCTCCACACTTCTGCCCACAACCCCCCCAAAGCCTTTTTGTTTTGTTGGCTAATTCACTTTAGTAACTGGTTTTGTGGCTCTGCTAGCTGCTGTTTCCTGTGCAGATTTCATTACTCTGGGGAAGGAGAGGAGCAGGATTCCTCTTTGAGGCTAAGGAATCCGGAAAATATTACAGACAGGTTTCATCTTCAGCTTTTTCTAAAGCCTAAATGCAGAATCCTTGTGTGTTCCCAGACTCACTCCTTTGCAGTACAGTGCATCCAAGTGACTGCTTTGATGGAGGAAGCCCGAAGGGAAAGGAGGTGAGCTGTTCCGGAAGTCTAAATACAAGAGGGAATACCAGCAGAAAAAGGATTATCTTTGGGAAGGTCCTAGAGCACTTGGGGAGGACATAATATGGGAATGGGAGACAAAGTATAGAGATGAGCTCAAGGGCCCTAGAGAATGATCCCTTTGTGTAGGGCAAGAAGTGGGAGGGGAAGTGACAAGGGGGCGATTGTGTGGGAGGGATGGAAGTGCCACAGACTGGCACCACCATGGGCAATGCTCCCAAGAATGGGAGAGGTTCCCTCTATCAGAGAAAGACAAAAGAGGCAAAACCCACCAGAACTAGACAAGGGATATCAATCCTGTTCAGGGCACAACCTGATGACCGAATCTTGGAGGAAAGAAGTCCCCTCCCCACCCTGGACACAGGAAGGAGGAGACAGCAAAGAAAAGAAAGAAGCAGCTTTTACTGTATTTACATCCAACAAAACCTCAAAGACAATCGTTATTGCACAGATCAGGGCCCTGGGTGGGTGAAGCAGCCCCGGGTAAAGGAAAGGAGGGAAGAACACCCCAATTCCTGGGGCGGAAAGTGGGGACGTAAAATGTGTGTGGGGAAACCAAGCTTCTGCCTCCCTGAGTTCTCATTCTCTTAGGGCAAGGGGGAGGGGAATACAACTACAGGGCCCAAGCATTTTAGTTCCCCACCTTTCTAATCTTAACAGGGACCCCAAAATCGAGGCAGCTGTTGTGGCTCCACAATAAATAACATAAAATAAAATATCAATATTGAGGCAGAAGGCAGGGGTGGGCCCATATGGGAAGGAGAGCATTTCTGACCTGGGAGGGGAGAAGGTGACAACACCCTTCCCCCTGCCCCCAGGACCAAGGCAGAGGTTCAGCAGTTCTGTATCTTTCCAGTTGTTTTTTAAAACAAAAACTTCTAAAATGACAGGTGAGTATGAATCTAGGGGTGCCAAAGAGGGAGGCACCTGGATTTGTGGAGGGCAGGAGAGGCAGAGCTGTGCCAACTCTCCTCCCACATCAGCACAAGAAAAGCGGGTCAGAAACAAGGGGACTTGTGACTTTTGGTATCAGTGACCTCTCCTGCCCCAACCAATGCCCACAGACTTGGCATTCTGCCTGGCATACTCCCTAATCTTGGGGAGCAAAGGAAAGACATTACCCGGAGATTCCTCTGTCCCCTAAGCTGGGATGGGAGGCCCAGAGGCCCTAGCATTCCAAAGGTGCCCCAAAAAACTTGCGACAGTCGATGGCCTTCGGGGTGGGCATCTGTGCCCGCCGCCGCCGCAGCTCCTCTTTGCCCAAGCTGCTCGCCAGCTTATTGAAGGCTGCCTTGTACTTCTTGTCAAAGGCCGCTGGCAGAGGAAAGGAGAGAAGTGTGGTGCGTGAAGAGGTAAACAAAACATCTAAGGATGGCAGGAAACTGAAGCCCTCATCCTATCCCCAAAACATGCCTTCAGTATGTCTGGAGCCTAGGCTTTAATTTATCCCAACATTACGACTTTTGAGGCACCATCACAGTGCAGAGGTTTTCAATGAAGAAAGGTCCCCAGCTCCCTCTGCCTTGTCTCTCCTTCCCCCTTACCTATATCCACATGGTCCTTGCCCAGGGCAGCCATAGTCAAGAACAGAATCTCTCGGTAGATACTTCTGGAGGTAGAAAAGTTAAAGGGGAATGAGTAGGGAAGGAGTAGCTACCCAGGAAGAACAAGCCTGAAGTGAGGACAGATTGCCTTTCTGTGGAACAAGGAGCCTGGGATGAGTCTCAGCTCTGCAGCCTCTGCCCTGTGTGGCCTTGGCCGTGCTTCCCTGCTGGGGTCTGGAGAAGCTAGGGGAAGACAGTGCGGGCATTCCAAAAGGGCGCTCACCGCTGCAGGTGCAGGCCCTCGGGCGGGGAGCCCAGGGTATCCAGGAGCAGCGCTATGGCCTTGTGCACTTCATTGAATCCCACATGGAAAAGCAGGGCCTCCAGCAGAGCAAGATTCAGAGGTGCAGGGGCGGTGCCTGGCCATGCCACCCGATGAGGGATCTGACCTAGGAGGGCGAGAAAGGGAGACTGGAAGCACAGGTCCTTCTGCAGGGGAAAAAATCCTTCTCTCCCCCTGCTCTGCCCAGGCTTCAAACTCACTGTGAGCCCTCCAAAGGACGTAGAGGGGAGGACAGCTGTCAGGGTCAGGGGTCAGCACATCCCACAGCAGTCGTACCTGCACCAGAGCTGGTTCTGAGGGCAGCCAAGGAGATGGGGCCTGGGGGTTGGGGGGAGGGTTAGAGCCAGGCCTGGAAGACAGGGGGCAGAGGGATGGGAAGTGGGGGACAGGGAAGCAAAAGGAGTAGGCAGTAGTTTGAGGGTGTGAGATGAAGTGGACTAGGTAGAGATGGAAGAAGATATGGAAGCAAAAGACAACAAGCACAGGACAAGAAAACAGAGGGGCAAAGAGTCAGGAATCCAGAGCCTTGTGGGGGGCACTGACCTGGGCTCGGGGGGGCCCATCACAGGCAGCCAGGATGAGGCCAGGCAAGGTGCTTGGCAGCCGAAGCCGCTGGAAGTACCAAAGCAGGTTCCAGAAAAGGATGGGATGGGAAGCAGGAAGCTCCGGTAAAGCGAGCACCTCACTGCCCTCATTCTCCACCAGGGACTCCAGCTCCTTGCGTAGCACCAGAGGGCTGAGGTACGCCCATGCCCCACCTTCCACTCTCCTGGGAGCACTCTGCCCACCAGGGCCAAGAAGGAAGAAAAGCAGTCAACTCGCTGCCTCATCCCTAGGACTCTTCCTTTCTCTTTGGCAAGCTCCTGTCACGCCCCCCCCCCCTCCCCTAACCAGGGACCCAGCATGGTTTCCTCATCCTCACCCCCAGGGTCCACCCCCACTACTGATTTATCTCCGGCCCGACCCCTACCTCAGTGTCTCCATTACAAACAGAGGAATCATCTAGGGCAAGGCAGAGCCTTCGGTCGCTGAGCACAGGGCCAGGGCCCCCAGGCACGGGAGCATCTCTATTACTGGCACCTGCAGAGGTGGGTGTACCGTGAGGGTCACTGCCAAGCAGAGAAAAAAAGGGAGTTTAGAAAAGTAGCTCCTGGCTCGTCCAACTCTTTCCCAACTCATCCCCTCTCCCCACCATGGACCCGTTAGGTACCAGGGCCTGGAGTCAAGGGTCTGGACACTAAGCAAGGGCACAAAAGGACGAGAGCAGAAGGGGCAGGTGGTATTGAGGTTGGAGTCATCAGGTGCCCAGCCGGCCATGATCTCCTCATCATATACTAGGGAGTCACAAGCTCTACACAGAGAACAGCTAGACAGAAGAATCTGCAGGGGACATGAAAGGCAGTGGCATAAGGAGCAACACCTCCCGCTCCCAGCACCCTCTGCTTTCCTTCTCAAAATCATTGTCTTTCCCCAAGCCAGATTTCCTTCCCTGAATCCCCTCTAGATTCAAAATCTTCCTATTTCCCAAGCTTGCTACTCCTGCCTGCAGCGTTACAAGTGGAGAAGAGGGGAAAGAGCCATGTTACCTCGACGGGGGGAGGCTGGGAGAGGCCGGGGGTGTCGCTGAGGCGCTCTGAGGAACGTTGAATGCTGAGGCTGCTGAGGGAGTTTTCAGAGAGATCCCACTCACTACCCAGAGATGTGGAGCTCTGCATGGGAAACCAGAGGGTTGACAAGAGGGCTGTTTGGTGCCCACTCCAAAGCTCTTGGGATGGTCACCTCCACCCTAAGTGCTCAATCTGCCCAGCCCATGGAGGCACTAGATTCTCCTTATGCCAATCCAGTGGGCCGTAGCAGATGTTCAGTTCTTTAGGGCACCAGCCTTCAGACACTCCTGAAAGTGCTCTCTCTCCCCAAAACCAAAGATGGCAGGTTGCCCTTTTGCCACCTCTCCCTGAGCTTAAATACCTCAGAGGCAGTGGATCCTGGACGTTCCCGGGGTCGCAGGAGGCTGTCCATAGGACTTCGGCGGGCTGGGAGGGGCAAGTCTGAGGGCTCAGGTGGTGGGGCACGAGAGGCAGGGCTGCGGCGGGAGGGGGTGAGCAGCTGCTGCAGACGGGCACCTATTCCCCGCCGGGGAGTACCCACTGCATCCTGCCTTTTGCCAGTCTTGGGTGCCTGCCCACCCAGCCCATCTAGGGCCTCAGCTGAATGGGCACTCAGAGCCATGCCTGTTCCCCCAGGGCTGCCTCCAGGCGCTGGATCTTCACTTGCCAGGCTTACGTCAGAGAGGCTGCCATCGTGCCAGGACAAAGGGGACCCCTGGGGCTCTAGGACACCCAGGGCCTCTATCACTAAGGGAAAGAGAAGGGTCAGGGAGCATGGTGCTCGTCCTCTAAGCATCAAAACTACTAAGAGAGGGATTCTCCCTTCCCAAGCTGTCCTCGCCATTGAACAGACACAATCCTTGGGCACATGGATACCCATGATGTGAAGCCCCTGTACTCTAGGAAAAATTCCACTTGGCACTAACCCTCCCACCCCCAACAGGTCCTACTTTCTCCTGAGGCAGGGATATCAGGAAAGTGGGGTAAGGAGGACATGTTGGCACTCACTGTGTGCCACACCAGCCTCCACAGTAGGCTGTGCCCCTCGGGCACTACCCAGACTACCACTCTTCACCAGCCGCCCAGTGGGAGAGGCTGGGTCCCGAAGGCTTCGCCCTGCCCAGGTGGTCTGGCGATGAAGGGGACGGGTCGGGGAGGGCCGCTCCAGGCGGGGCTCTGCAAAAGAGCTTCAGGTAGGTACAGTGTCTAAGGATGAGAGACAAAGAGCCCTGCCTCCCTCCCCCCAACCACCACCAATGCACAGACCTAAGGTGGGGAAGGCATGTCTTCATTATTGTGCCTGCTAAGCAATAGCCTCTCCAACCCTCAAACAAGCCCAAGCACTTGTAGCTTTCCTCAGGCTCTTGACCTAATACATTTTTTCCCAGTCTGGACCTACCCAGTCCCTTTGGCCTCCCTCCATACTACTGCCCCCCCTACCCACCTGGCTGGGAACTTCTTGCCCCCCTCAATGCCTGTTCCTGCTGCCTCCGCTCCCGAAGGGGCTGACGGAACTGAGCAGCTCCCAGGACCACGTTCCGGAGCTTGGCCCAACGTAGACGGCCACCTGTGGTGCCCGATGGCCACTTGCTTTCTAGCACAGCCTGCTGGACAAAGCACCTATTATGCTGAGATAGAGCCCTCTCTCTTCTGTGCCCCACATGGGGAACATCCCTACCGGCTCCTGGAGTTGGCATCAAAATCCTATCCCTTCCCTACCCTGCGTCTACAGGTAACCCACAAACACTCCACCTAGGATGTAGTTGCCCAAAGTGGGGCACACTTATGAAGAGGGTCAAGAAGAAACAGCCAGCAGGCTCCTCCTGATTGGACACGAAGCCCACAGGGGAAGGGAGGGGAAGAAGCAGCTGTGTCCTCAGGAGAGGAGCCAATGCTGGGGGGGGGGGGGTGGCAGCAGAGTTGCTTATGGACTTCCCTGGCCTGTCTGTGGCTCCACTCTAGGCCCCACTCCCCCACCCCGCCATCTCCATTCCAGCAGTAGGCACCTTGTTGTAGTAACCATAGGTGATAGTGTTGGGCACAATGCCTGCCCTCCTCATGTCCAGCATGACACGTACAGACAGCACAGGCTCTCCATAGTGTGAGCAAAGCTGCATTAGCACACGGTAACACACCTAGGGGCAGTTGCACAGGGTGAGGGATGAAGAGGGCCTGACTGCACAAGACAGGCCTCGGGTCTCAGCACCGCCCATTCACCCTATGCGATCTCCGTCCCCCATCAGTCCCCACTCCTTACCATGACGTTCTTAGCCTCAGTCCTCTGAACCCCTCACCATGGCATCCTCTTTCTCTCCCATGTACCCCCATTTATTCCACTCCCTATCATCACTACAGACCCCCAACGTCCTTTGTCACTCTGACTGCTCTCCATCTTCTCCCTACCATGTTTCCCTCTGCCTCGATAGCCCTCTTCTGATGCCCACCTCATCAGGCAGCACCACCTTTCTGCTTTCCATTTGCCGAAGAACCTGGTAGGCGGTATGTAGAGCCCGCACTCGAGAAGAGGCAGACCGAACATAGGCAGGTAAGCACAGGAACCACAGCCCGTAACAGTGCCCCAGCAGGCACCGTGCCCAGAGCTCAGGCACGGCTGCTGACTTCTGGGCCACCCGCTGTGCGACCTTCATCTCCTGCCAGGCACCAGAATGAAAAAAGTGTCAAGAATAGGATGCCCAGCAGGTACTAAGGAGCAGAGAGGATACCTAGGTCAGGTGGACATCTTTAATGTTCTGCTCAGAGTTCCTTGGCAGAGTAAGTCTATGGTGCAAGAGCAGAATGACACATCCCTAAAGGTCGGGGTATACCTGAAAGAGGTCACCTGAATACCCAGAAAGAAGGAAAGGATCTGGATTCCCAAAGGAAAGGTGGGTATAGTCCCTTTGGGACCACTGATGTCCAAATAGTTAAGCATGGATGAGGAAGAATCTGACCCAGAGATTAGAAAGAGCAGACACAGTTCCAGGAGTCTGTGACACTCCCTGGTCCCCCAAAGTGAACACCTACTGATTACCTGTTTGGTGCGTCGTGGAGCAGGGCTGCTGGGTGCGCTTCGAGAGGGGCCCGGTGCAGGAGAGAGTCCAGGTTGTTCCTGGGGGGGCTCAAACAGTTCGGCCCGAAGCTCAGGGAACCCATCGTAACTGGAGGGGTCACAGGACGGCACTCTCAGTGGGTATGAATAGCCACTAGGGACCTTGCAGGGGAATTGAAAGGAGTAGGGGTGGGGGCAGGACCTCACCAGTATAGAGGAGCCGAGTCACTGCCCTCAGCCACTGGGGGCTCCTCAGGGGGGGTGATGAAGACTGTGAGCTCACTGCCTGATGGCTCCTCTAGCTCCACCAAGGGCACAGGCTCCGGCTTCTCCTGTTCTGGGTGAACCTGAAGGGGAATTAGTACGGCAGTGGGGACACAACACAAAGATGAAGGAGGCAGGGAAAGCCCAAGAGAGGCAGGCAGCTAAATGTGGGGAAAACTGAAGGGACAGAAACACAGCTTGGGAGCAGAGAGACATAGCCTGAGGAGAGGAGGAACACAAAGCCTGTGGTACACAGGCACAAAGCAGAACCGTGAAGATGAGATGACGAGAGCTACCTTGTCAACACAAGAGTCAAAGAACTCCAGGGCTGCATGGCGGGAAGAGCCAAAGGAGCATTCTTCAATGAACTGTGAGAACATCTGCGTGTGTAACAGCTGGGCATAGAATTTGTGGCTGGAGCGTTCTCGGGACTTTAGGAAGCCTGTGAATGGAAAAGAGGGTGATGGGGCGCCCCAATAATGCCCACTCTTCAGGGAACTCTTTCTGAAGGGCACTGGCCATTGGCCCTACCCAACCAATGCCACTCTGGGATCTTCCCTCCCTCTCACGGTGATCATAACCATAACATTTCGTTTTTGTTTTGTTTTGTTTTGTTTTTTTGGTGAGGCAGTTGGGGTTAAGTGACTTGCCCAGGGTCACATAGCTAGTAAGTGTTAAGTGTCTAAGGCCGAATTTGAACTCAGGTACTCCTGACTCCAGGACCGGTGCTCTATCCACTGCGCCACCTAGCTGCCCCCCATAACATTTCGTTTTGCCACTTGAGGCCAGTGCCCAGCCCCACATTACCCTGTATCTGCTCCCCCACAGCTTCCCTGCACCGCCCCCCCCCCCAGCGCCTACCACAGCCTCTGGCACATAGCATGCTTTAATGGCAATAAATGCTTTATGATTAAATGACAGCTGACATTTACGTAGCACTTGAAGGGTTCCAAAGCCTTTTATATGGATGATCTAGTTTGATCCTCACAACAATCCTGTGAAGTAGTCCAGGTTTTAGGATACCCCCTTTAGAGACAAGAGGGCTGAAACTCAGATTAGGAGAGCTGCTCAGAGTCATATAATTTCCGTGTTGGTGATAGGATTTGAACCCTGGTAGGGTTCCACTGATACCAAACCCAGCACTCTTTCCACAAAGAAGACCTGGGTTCAAATCCTGCCTCAACATGTACTAGCTGTGTGAGTCTCAGTCCTCTTAGCTATAAAATGGGGATAACAATACCACTTACTTCATAGGATTGTTGTGAAGTTCAGATGAGTTTAATGCAAAGCATCTTATACAGATGCAAAGGAGAGCAATGCTGGCCACACTGCCTCCAACAGGCACTACCCAAAGCTAGCATTTCCTTGGCAGGTGCTCCTCAAAATGCTCCTTCAGGCATCACCCCCTCCCAGGACTGACCAGCTCTGCTCCAGAATGGATGGTCAGAGCTCTGTCCCAATGGATTACTATGTTTCCTCTCCAATTGTTTTGTCTCCCCAATCAAACTGGGAGCTCCTCAAAGACGGAGAGGGTCGATGGCCTTACTGGCCTCCCACTGTCCCCTACTTGTCTTCTCCCTGGCATTCTGCTCATCTCTTCCTGCCAACAGTCCAATCTCTGAGCCTGCCACACCCCACCTGACATCACCCTGGGGACTCTGTGCAGCTCTGCACTCTTACCCTGCAGAAAGAAGAGGTTCTCAACATCTCGAGCACTCTCAGAGGGTGCCTGGGTGAGTGGTCGGAGGAAGGCTCGATAGCCCTTCAGCAGACACGCCATAAAGCGAAGGAAGGCACCTTGGACTTCCCGCTCCAGTCGTGCCCGTCTCCCACACACTGCCTCATAGTCAGTCAATAGAAACTCCAAAGACGCCTCCTCCTCGGGCCTCGTGTATGCTGAGGGACAGGGCAACGAAGGGAGGGTAGACGTGATGTCTGCCTCACTTCCCACCCTTCCGTGTACATTCTACTAATTCTCCTTCCCTCCAATAGCAGGACAGAAAACTATTCCCAAATAGGACAGTTTCAAGTACCCTGGCCATGCCCTCAACCTCTCCATTCTATTTGGATGCTTTTAGGCATTTTCTTCTAATCGTTTCTGTTCCTCCCTCTTACTAAACTGAATTTTGAGTCCACTTACTCCCTCTGAAATAACTTCTAGATTCCCTAAATCTGCCCATATAATTTTCAAGTCCTCCACAACCCCTTCAAATGGTTAGACATAACCCTGACCCCAAACGATGAGAACTGCCAGTCCCCAGTAATGCTCACTCTGGTCCAGCTGCTGGTGGAGAGCTGTCAGCGTGTTCAGCAGCACTTTGTATGGCCGGCGGGGAAGGGCCCTGGGCAAGAGCAGCTTCTTCTCCTCAGTCCTGTGAGGCACATGGCAGAGAAGGAAATGTAATCCACATTTTTCAACCCTACTCCTAAAATGCCCCCAAATCTGTGGCTGAAGCCCTTGCTCATCCTGTGCTACCCCTTATGCCCACCCTAACTCTGCCTGCACTTTCTACCCATGCCAGCCCCACCACCCTCAAGCCACAGCCACCATCCTTCTCACTGGAAGAGCGTGTTGGTGTCAAGGTCAACGCAGATGACATCGGCAGGTGGGTCATGCAGGTCAAAGTAGCTGGAGTGGATGCCCACGATGAAGGGTACTGGGGCACTCAGCACATCTGCCAGCACCAGTGGGCAGAGAGGGATGTAGGGGCACTGCCAGTGCAGTGGGAAGATCATCTGGGGCAGGGGGTAGGAGGTGAGAAGGGGTAAACCCTGGGGTCCAGGGAAACAAGAATGGCAAACAAGGGGAAGGGCCAAGAGGATTGAAGGACTGGGAGGGAGAACCACCACAGAAACAGGATCCCAGGCTAAGAATCTCTAAGACTGAACAAAGGAAGAGGGAAGAGACCCAGGCAAGGAATCTGCCTAGGTGTTGGTGCCAAGGGAGAACACGTTCTCTGGGTTAAGTCTTGGGAGGGGGAAGGGGGAGACCAGAGGGGAATCCTGGGAGGGGTCCAATAGCCTAAGGGAAGGTTTTGGCTAGGAATGACTATCCCGGATAAACATAATCCTGGAGGAGGGGTTCAGAGGAAAATTCTGGAGTCCAAGGTAAGTGAGGATAAGGGACTCACAGAGACCAGGGCCTCACAAACACTGGTAAGCAGGTCAGGCCGAAGAGAGTGAACCAGAAGTTTATGCTCAGTAAGGACGGCAATCAGCAGAGTTACTGCCAGCTCAGGCCCCAGGCTCTGTAGCAGCTGTAAGAAGCTGGCACCGCTGCAAGGCAATGCCCCACACCCAAATGCAGTGAGTCGCCAGGGAAATCCCCTAAAAGGTCTTAACCAACTTCAAAAAAGACACCACCCTAGATCCTCAGGTAATTACCTAATTCCTGGAGGGAAGGACAAGGGACTTGCTCAATTAGATTAGATGTCTATCTGTCTAATGGGCAGTGCCCAACTTGAATCCCAGTACCCACTCTCCACCCATTTGGGCACCTACCTCAGAGGCAAGGGAGATGAAACAGGTTGACAGAGGAGCAGGTTGTCATAGGGAGACATCTGGAAGTACAGAAGACAGAGCCATTAGTGAATAGGGGAAAGTTCTGAACCACTGAAGCCCCATTGTCCTGCCCCAGGCCAGGCCCCAGCTCTCACCTGTACCAGGATCCGGGGTCTCTGAGGGGAGGGGAAGGGAACATTGTGCATGAAGTGGGAGATGTGCCTGGGAAAGGTGGAGGGGAGAAGGTAGCAGGTCAGGGAGCAGATCTCCCTAATCTAGACCCCATCCTCTAGCCCTTCTACCCATTTCCTCTTAGGTTCTCAGTTCCTTCATATTCCTTTTCCCATTCATCCTCCGGGCCTCCTTTATTTCTCATTCCCATCATGTACCTCCCCCATATACCCTTCCCATGCTCAGTGACCCCTTTTACTTCTCAAATCCCTCCCATCCTTCTCTCCTGCTAAGCCCTCTCCCCAGGCGGGGCCAGCACTCACGCTTCCAAGGGCAAGCGGTGGGGGCCAGAGACAGAGTAACGATAAAGGAAGGTGAGGAAGGCACGGAAAGCAGAGAAGGCAGGCCACCGGGACAGCACCGCCACAGCCCGGCGGCCACGCACAGCCCGGCCACCCAGTGCCCGGCCCCGGTCCACTGCACTCAACAGCCCCAGCGCCCTGGCCTGCCGCTCTGACAGCCGAGCCCGGGGGAATGCCTCGTAGAACTGCAGGGCTGCACCATAGACCTTGGGGGAGGGCGACAGGTCAGAATGGCTTCCCTCATCACCCCCTCCCCAGAACTCTCCTCCCTCCTCCTCCCTCCCGTCCTACCTTGTCACCAGCAGCACCCGTGAGCACGAAAGTGGAGAAGACGGGCACTGGGTATTTGGTCTGGGCAGGCCAACATTCAATGGTGGCTCCCATAGGCAAGCAGAAGACAGGCACAGACTCAGGCAGTGGGAACGCCTCGTTGTCCTGCTCTGGATACCGGCCTAGCAGTTCTGAGTACCAGGCATGACGGAAGAAAAAGGAGCTTCTGTCAGATTCCATGAGTCCACAGGGCCCAAGAGGAGAGGGCACATGAGCAGATACAGTGGAGAAGATGGACACTCAAAGGCATGGGGAGGTACATGGAGAAAATGCTACCACTTAATAAGGGTTCAAGCAGTTTATTAAAAGTGTGTGAAATGGGGCAGCTAGATGGCGCAGTGGATAGAGCACCGGCCCTGGAGTCAGGAGAGTTCAAATCCGGCCTCAGACATTTAACACTTACTAGCTGTGTGACCCTGGGCAAGTCACTTAACCCCAAGTGCCTCACTAAAAAACAAAACAAAACAAAACAAAAAAAAGTGTGTGAAGCACCCGGGTTTTAGGGGGAGGCAATGGGAACCATGAAGAGTGGGAAAACTTTACAAAGAGCAGAGGATGAGAACACAGGGGAGCATGGAGAAATGGAATGAATAGAGTGCGTGCTACCAACCTGCCTCATAGACGAGCGTATTGGCCTTCGCCAGGCCCACCTTGTAGCACAAGTAGACAGCTGGGCCCCACTGAACAAGACAGACAAGAGGAGGAGTTCAGATGGGAAGGGGGCTCCCGGTACCCTGCTCCAGATCTCCTATGACTCCTCCAGTCCTCAGTGTTCCTAGCCCCCAGGGTACCTGCTCTTGTAATGTTTGTTCCCTGACCCCTAGAAGCCAGGATTCCTTCTCAGCTCCTGACCTCTCCAGGTCAGACACGATCCACCACCCTGCCCCATCTCTTGTTTGTGCCCTCCCCGCTCACCATGCCAGGATTGAGATTTCGAGGCAGGCGGCAGTATGTGTGGGGGGTTCCCTCGCCTTTGCTGGGCAGGATCAGACAGAGATCAGTAATCCCCAGGGCATGCAGCCCTGCCCCTTCAGCTGCCCGCCGATAAGTGAGGTAGGTGCGGGGATGCCCAGGGCCTGGAGGAGCCAGGTTGGCAGAGTGGCTATAGGGCGTTGTCTCCAGCACCTGGAAACCTGGTTTAGGATGTTCCTTCCCCTCATATAAAACCCTGGTGAGTTAAGGAGAAAGAACATCAGCAGCACATGACACGGGAAGAGCTGCCCCAATCCTGCTGAACCTTCAATACCCTCCTTACCCCACACCAAGCCTGAAGCCTCCTCTTTGGACTCCATCCTTCTTAATTTGTTCCCCCTTCTACTTCATTTGCTTCTGCTATCCATCTTGCTTCTTTATTTAGCCTTTTCATCCCCGTCCCTTCCCTTCCCTCCTTTGTCCTTTCCCCCTCTTTAACTGCACTCCCTACCCTTCTTGGTCATGTCATTTAGACTGTTCTGTTCATGCCCCATTCCTACCCTCTTCCAAGGCCCCTGGCCAGGCCAGTGGCTAGGGTGGTCACTCACCCTAACTCAACAAGGGGAGGCTTGTCTCGTCCTCTTCGATAGCAGATGGTGGGCTGGGAGCCACCCAGAAGTCCAGCACTGAGCTCCAGGGGGTGGCCACTAGCTGAGGCTTGAATACAAGTGTATCCTTGGGGCACCTCTTCTCCCAGAGCCCGGGCAATGATGGCTACATCTGTGATAGGTTCTGCTGGACGGGGTGGGCGCAGGGGGCCCCCTGGCTCAGGACCCCCAGTTTCCTCAGGGACTGCTCCTCCACTCCCTGCAAGCCCAGCCACCACAAAGTAATCCACCAGCCGGGGGGGCCGCTCCTCTGCCATGGCCCCCCCTTCACTTACTGCATCTAGAAGGGACAAAGTAAGGAAGAGTGTAAGATGGAAGGGGTGGGATGGGAAGAAGGCAAAGTTGCTATGGCAACTAAATGACCCTCATCCTCCTTCCCCTACCACACTCACTCAGAGAAGCACCATAGGAGATTGACCAATCCTGAACTCTCCCACTTATGACATCACCATGACCTCACAGCCTACCTAGTCTCCTTAAAGAGAACAGGTCCCTCAAGTAACATTACAGTGACATCACCACTACCCTTGCTCAACCTGAATCCCCCAACCCCCTTTCCATCCCCAAAATCCTTGTACTAGAATAATCTTGTACTTTCTTAAAGGGCTTCCCCACCACAGGTATTAAAGTAATCTCAACCGATTATGTTAGGGCTTGTACCCTAGTACTGCTATCACAGGGGTTAGCTGTGACATCATGCTGACTTCACAGACTTATTAAAGGATTGATAACCTTGGTACCTTAGCTGTGATATGACGGGAGCGATCTAATCTGGCCAACGCTCTTCTAGGGCTCACTCCAACAAGCACCAAACCTCTGCTATCCAAGTGACCTCCCTCCCCTTCTGACTTCCCATAAGAAGCAGGGCTACAAAATCACAATGACTACTCCATCCTCCGTAAAGACCTACGGGCTAACTCTACCTATTTATCTAACCCATCCAATCCCCTTTCTGATCTGTAGGCCCCATGAAGACCAGAGAGAAGAGAGAGGTTCTGCCTTTCCTTCTGCTCCCCCACCCACAAGCCCATGGTTGGAAGCAGGCCCACCCAGGCTGGGTCCCTTGCCTGTCCCCCTCTCACCTGTTTCCATAGCCCAGCACCAGGGGGAGAGGGAGTTCCTGGCAGGGGGTAGGGGGTCCTGGGGAGCCCTGGGGTAATGGCAGCTCAGAGATTATGGCGGTGCAGCCAGGCTGAGAAAAGGGGGGGGATGCATCAGAGGGGAAGGGAGGTAACTTCCTGAAACAGCCAAGGGGAAGCTGTAGCTAGGCCAGACGGAAGTCAACGTATGGGGGGGTGGGGGGGATGGAGCGCTGCAGAGGAAACCCTTACAGTGGTATCCCCAGCAGGGAGCTTATACTGATCGGAAAGGGCAGAAACCGGCTGCAACGCATTGACCCTTAATGATCTCTGTATTTCTCCCCCTCAAAATCTCAGTATCTACCCCTACCTCAGAGATAAAGAAGTAGGAGAAACCAAGGGGACCTGACTTGGCTCCAACCTGGCCCCCGGTCTACTCTATCCCCCCCTCCCCCTGCTAAATTTAGCTCTTACCCCTCTCCTGGGAGGTGAGACCATAAGGCAGGCAGCGTCAGGATCCCAATTTAGCTCCTCAGCTTCCCACCTGGCATGGCTGGCTCCCTCACCCCACTCACTACCCAGCAGGCACTGACCTCCTAGGTGGCCTGGGCCCTGGCTTTGGCTCCCTCTTCTCATGACCCCAGTTCTTCTACGGCTCCCCTCGTGGACCAGAAACATCTCTCTCCTCCCCCCTCCCCTTCCCTTCCAGAAGGAGGCATCTTGCCAGGCTTCCTCCCAGGAGGAGCACAGGTGGTACTTTCTCTCCGCCCTCCCCCGATGGTACCCACACCCCCAGCCCAGAAAATGGGAAGGGTGAGAGATGCGACTAAGCGGACGGGGAAGGCGGCCGAGGCTGGGGGGGCAGGGGTCCCCAACTGGGGGAGGCTCGGGGGAACAGGTGCCTGCGACAATGGGACGGAAACATCAGCGAGGGGTGACCAGGACCTAGGAGCAGCTCCTGGAGGGGGAGGGGGGGTGTTCCCTCCCATTGCACCCCCCCCCACACACACACACACACTTTCGCTTCCCTAGGAGAAAGGAACCGGAACCAGATGTGCAGCGAAGGGGGGAAAAGGAGCCCTCCCCGGTCACCCCCTGCCCTCTTCCCACCTACCTGCTTCGGGGCTCCTCGCGGGGCGGCCGGGCCCCCCCCTCCCCCCGCCCCCTCTTCGGGGAGGGGGGGGAGGCCGGGGAGGACGGCGGGATGTTTACCCGGCCCCGGACATCCCGCGCCCGCGGTGGCTCCGGCCGGGCTCCCCGCCCGCCGCGCGCTGGAGGGCTGCGCGCGGAAACCTGGCCCGAAGCGAGCCCCGAGCGCAGGCGGGGAGCTGGGGGCGCCCGCCCAGGGGGAGCCGCAGCCCGCACAGCTCGGCGCCCCTCCCGCCGCAGCCGCCGCGCGCCTCCGTTATTCCGCCGCGGCCGCGGCCCCGACTGTGCGCGTGATCCCGCAGCCCGGCTTCGGCTCCCGCTCCGCGAGCCCGCTCGCTCCGCTCCCGCCCCCTCCCTCCTCCTGCTGACCCCCCCCCGCCCCCCCCCGCCGCGACAGTAACCCCCCCCCCGCCGCGATGACCCCGGAGGCTCCTTCCGCCCCTGGCTGGGCCGCCCCAAGCCCGACCCCTGGCGGCTGGGAGGGCCCTCTACACGAGTGTGCCCCCTCTCCTTCCCGGCGGGGGGGGGGGGGGGGGAGAAGCCCAGGCGATGGGCTCTAGGGGTGACCTAGCCCCACCCCCATTCTTGATTCAGGGATGCATACACATCCTTGCTACTCCCAGGCTGCAGTCTGCAGCTCTCAGTTCCCTTTTCTGGAGAGGACAAAAGCTTTGGAAAGAGGAAGAGCAGAGGTTGGAGGGAACACACCATGGTCTCCCCTAAGGAAAAGCCAAGAGGGCCAGGAAGATCGTGGAGCCAAGACTGGGTTGGTCACATTAACTCGGTGACTGTCCCTGATGCTCCTAACTTCCCCCCATCACACCGGCCAGCACGGCTGCTGTCCTCTCCACTTCCCCTAGCCCCCAGGGCCTGCTGAAGCGGGTATCTGGAGGTCCCATGCCCTGGCATGATGGAATCCCAAAGTGGCCCCAGGGCAGAGCCTCTGCCCCCAAACTTACCAGCACACCACACCCACACCCTTGGCTTTCCAGCTCCCTCGGAGGCCAACTGAGCCAGGGAGAGCTAAGAGGCCAGCCTGCCAGGAACTCCGGCCTTGGGGGTTCAGCTACCTGCCTGACTCTCTGCCAAGCCCCACTGCTGGGGAGTGAGGAACTGGTCAAGCCAGTCGGAGCCCCCTGGTCCTTTTTCACCTTCGGGGTCCTGAGCACAGGACAGGTGAGCACATGCTCTGGCATCCTATATCCTAGAACCCAGGTCCCCACACCCAACACAAACATCAATGGCTAAGGCAAAGTAGAAGTTGTATAGATACTCTATACAACTCCATGCCCTGCTACCCATTTGGGGGGCACTTTGCCCCACTCCCCCAAGCCCAAAGAGCAGTTAAAACACCATGGGTCTGATGTGATTTTTTTAATTAACATATAATATATTTAAAAAAAATAATATCCACTCTGGCTCTCTCCTGCAAGGGGGGAAGGGGAAATTGTGGGGAGGGGCCGACACTGCAACCTCTCCCCACCACCACCTGGGCATGCCCTGCTACCCAGTCCCTCCTCCACCCCCTGACATCCAACAGGCTCTGACCTCCAGACAGACGGTTCAAAGTTACAAGTGCTTCAGGCCCTCCCTAGTGCTCTTCCATGTCTGCCCCCGATGCCATACATCAAAGCAGGCATCCCTTCCTTTGTATACAATCCTGTGATCCCTTGGTCTCATTCATGTTGGGGAAAGGGGCTGGGGGCAGAGAGTGGAGTCTCTACTGGCCAGGGGGGAGAGGGAGGAGGGAGAAAAAGGGTAGTGGGAGGAGGGAAGATGAGAGAAAAGTGGGGCACTGCCACTGTGCCCAGTCCTACATCCCTCACTGTAGTCGGTCACTTCGGAATGAGTCCTCAACAGCTGGGTCGGTCAGCAGAGCATAGGGGTCACTCAACATGTTCAGCCCATCCAGGCTCAACGGTTCCATCCGAAGCTCATCTTCCAGCCCTAGCCCCAATCCCAATCCAGTTGCTGCCACCTCAAAGCCAGGTACCCCTGCCAGAGCTGCTGCAATCTCCTTGGAGAAGCCAGGCGGGGAATCTCCTGAACAGGCAGAGAAGTGAAGATCAGGACCACGTGGGAGGAGGGCAGGGGCTAGAGGGAGACCCTCCCAAACCCCACAACTATGACCTCTCCAGTAACTTTCACACCCACCCCAGCCCCTGATGTCTTCCCCCCATGATCCTCCTACCTGTGAGGATGATGTTGGGCACTGGACCGTGTCGGGCACAGTGTGTCAGGTTCTGGCGGTTGAGGGCATGGGAGTCTTGGGGGCCATTCCCCCCACCCCCTGGCTCATCATTCCCCGAGAAGCCCGGCCCCTCAGAGAAGCTGGGAGGGTCCAGCGTCAGGCTGCCCGATGGACTCTCCATGCTGAATTGCTCTAGCTGGGGGTACAAATGGACAGAGACCCTTAACAAAACATTATCAGAAGGGGGCTGCTTCTCCCCGCTCCCTAAGATTTACTCCATCATTCCCACTGACCACAGGGGAAAGCCAGAGACAGGACATAGTGAGCAAGCAGAATAAGGGCAGGGGGCACGGGGCCAGCAAAGGGCCCAGGCACCGTACCTGCTGAGACAGAGAATGTGCGTGCCAGGAAGAAAGCTGGTCAAAGGGGGAGTCATCAAAGAGTGAGCTGAGCAGAGACAGCTGGGGGAGAACGGACAGAAGTGGGGATCAGCAATGGGGGAGTAAGAGTGAAGGGGCCCACCCACCCAGAAGTGACTGGAAACAGACCTTCCCTGTTTTGAACAGTGTCGAGGACACTGCTCAAACCTCCTCTTGGCTGGCGACAAAGGTCAGGCTACTCACGTTCCCCAGGCTGAAGGCGCCCGTGGGTGGGGCGTGTGGTTGTTGCCCACTGGAGGCAGGTGGGTACGATGGTGCCCCATACTGCCTTTGTCCACCGGGTGACTGGACCGGACAGGATGGGGGAGGCGGTGCTTGCTGCTGCTGCAGCGGCTTGGTGACTGCTGGCTGGGCAGGCAGAAGCAGGCCAGGAGGGCTATAGGAGTATGGGGGCAGCCGCTGGTCAACTGGCAGCTTACTGGTGTCCAGGGGGACACCCTAAAGGGAAGGAAGGAGGGGAGAGTTAGCTTTCAAGTGGCTTCTAGGGGAGAAGCGTGGGAAGAAAGATACCTACTGCCCTCCCAGAGGAAAAGAAACCCTCTGTGGGTACTCGTGCCAAGGGAGGGGCTCCAGAGGGAAGGAGGTTTTTCTATCCCTTAATCCCCTACCAGGGTTGAGATGGAAAATGGAACACACATACCAGACACACACATCCCTATCCAGGCAATGGGGATGAGGGAGGGAAGGAAGAAAGGAGAGAAGAGAGACAAGAAGAAGGAAAAGAGGAAGAAAAAGAATGGAGGAATAGAGTAGGAGTAGGAGCCTGGAAGGACAAGAGGCTCAGGATAGTAGAAAAAAATAAAAGGATATCGTGAGAGCAAGAGAAAAGTAGGCAAGGAGATGGGTACGAGAAAAGGAGAAAGTGCAAAGTTTTAGCATTGAAAATAAGCTGTTTGAAGAGAGAAATGGAGAAAATAGATGGGAAATGGATAAAAAAAGAAGAGAGAGAGCAGATGAGGGAGAAAATTGGAAAATAAAGATACAAGGCAAATGGCAGACATATACCAGAGGAGTACAAGGAAAAAAGAGTGGGATGTAGAAACTAAATGAAAGGAGGAAGAAGGGTGAAGGACTTGGGGACGGGGAGGAGGGAAGAGGCTGGTGGGCAAGCCCAGGAGTCTCAGAGATGGGAAGGGTGGAGGCAGCCACGCATACCTGAGTGATGGAAGACAAGGTGGGTGACATTGTTGGCGAGAACTGTTTGGGCAGCTGCTGCTGGGGCCGTCTGGCGTCAGCTCCACCCATGGGCAGGCTCAAGGGACTGAGGGGCACACGTCGGTGTCGGGGGGAGGCCCCAGGGGTGGGAGTGGGATATGGGAGGGCGCCCAGCGCAGGGGACGAGGAAGACGAGGTGCAGGAAAGGGCTGGGGCACTAAGTGAAGGGTGGCCCAGGGAGGTAGCAGGCATGGTATGACGGGCAAAGGAGGAAGCAGGCAGTGAGGGATGACTGTGGGAGCCCTGAAGCTGGGGTTGGGGACTATGTAGAGAAGCCTGGAGGTTGGGATTGCTAAGGGAAGACTGCAGGGATGGGTGGTTGAGAGGTGAATTAAGTCCTGCGGGCACAGACAAAAACCAGAGATGCCAACATTACCAAAGGGCACCAAGTCCCTTCTCCCTGCCCCCATACAGAATGGGTGGAGGTGATCAGACAATGGAAGTGAGAATACAATGACCACAACGTGAAAGGGGCAGGCAAGCACTTTGCCAGCTGTGCCTGCTTAGTAGGAAACCAAGCACCTTCTCCCACTGCTATTAGAAGGGCAAAACTCTAAGAAATAGTGCTACATTAAGTCTCACCAAGTCAGGGAGACAGACTGCTATGCCTGTCCAGATGATTAAAACTGAGAGGTACCCAGGTGCCTAAAGACTGACCCCCTCAGGGCTGAATACTCAGGCCCACTCCCCTGACCCCTATGTTGGTGTATCCAAAACTGGGAGGAGGGATGTGCGTGAAGGGGTGGGAGAGAAGAGAGTGACCACTCACCTGGCCCATCACAGCTGACACCCAGGCCCAGGCCCCCACTGATGCCCAGATGGGTCATGGTGTGGGTCAAGTTGGAGGTACTGCTGCCCCCACTCAGACTAGCATAGGTTGTCTCTTCTGGGTCAAGGGGTGTGGGCAGTGGTGAAGGGAAGTGTAGGTTGGTGAGGTCAGGCAGGGAGCCACCGGTATTCAGGGTAGGTGGAAGGAGGGGTACGTTAGCAGGCTGGTCAGGGGATGGGAAGATGCTAGGAAAAGGAAGAAACACACGAACTGAGGGTGGTCCCTGGAGAGCAGGAGTCACCATCAACCTTCCTTTCCTTCCTCCCATCTTGCCTACCCTGCAGCCCACACCCATGGAGAGCCACTTACTTAATCCCAGGGACTTCACAGGATCGAGGTCGGGCAGAAGAAGACAGCTATTGAACACACAGAGGGAAAGAGGTGAGCCTACAAATGGGAAGCCCTTTCAAAGTCCTCTGACCATCCCTCACCTTCCCCTTCAGTCTGTATTTCCCCTCATATTTACAGGACGCTTTAACTGCTTTCCTCACAACACTACCACAAAATAATCAATGTATTAACCCCACGTTAGAGATGAAGAAACAGAGTTTCAATGACCAGCCCACACAAGTAACAGGCAGCAAGAGTCTGAGCCAGGAAATGGACTTGATTCTACAATACGGTGGCCCCAAAGGAGGGAAAGGAGGCACCAGAGGTGTCTCCCATACCCACCTTCTTAGGATCCCAGGGCTTCAACAAATGCTTGTCATCCAACAAGTTCTCCTCGACTGCAGGAACTTGAAAGACAAAGACTGATGGAAGGAGAGGAAGAGAGAAAAGTCATGGAGAGGAAGAGGCTTAAGCATTGGGGTCAGATAGGGGAGGTACCCACTTGACCCACATCTTACATTTTCCCCTCTCAACTTAGCATTTTAATATTCAATGCCTAGCTGGGGAAAGAACAAAGCATTGATATACTGTTGGGGGAATCTGTGAATTAGCCCTTCTATTCTGGAAGGTGATTTTGAATGGTGCTATTAAAAATGACTTAAATGGGAGCAGCTAGGTGACGCAGTGGATAGAGCACCGGCCCTGGAGTCAGGAGGACCTGAGTTCAAATCCAACCTCAGACATTTGACATTTACTAGCTGTGTGACCCTGGGCAAGTCACTTAACCCCAACTGCCTCACCAAAAACAACAACAACAAAAAATGACTTAAATGTCCATAACCTTTGAGCCAGAAATTCTACTGTGACCCAAAGAGGTCACAGACAGATATTCTACAATAGCAAAGAAGTAGGAAAAAAAAGTAGGTGCCCATTAATTGAGGAATGGTCAAATCATGGAATATGAATGTGATGGAATACTACTGAGTTGTAAAAAAATTACTGCTATGATCAGCTTGAAGTATGAGATGATTTATATGAATGGATGCATAAAGTAAGCAGAATCAGGAAAACAATTTATAAAATGACTAACTACCAAGGAAAGAACCAAAAAATTGAAAGTCAACCACTGTGTAATTACAATGACCAAGCTTGACCCTGGAGGATAGCTGAAAAAAATGAACTCTTTAGAGGTGGCGGACTATGGGTGTAGAATATTGCATTCACTGTCAAAGTCAACATGTTGATCAATTCTGTTTAATTCCATTTTTCCCCTTTCTTTTTTAGACTTTCTTCTAAGCGATGGCTTAAGGAAATAGAAAATAGGAAAGGGATATCCTTGGAAATGAGGGTGACATAAAAATAAGATACTGATAATGTAAGGTTTTAAAATAAAATAACAAAACACAATGCCTAAGAATAAGTGAAATAAGCCTTCCTACCTTTTGAATCTGCTTCCTCATCTACCAAACCTGAAAGAGAGGAGATTCCTGCTGGCCAGAGCACTAGATGATGGGTCTTTTTCCATCTATTCTCCCATCCCTCCATTCAATGTATCCCCACACTCTCTGGCTTCCCATGCTCTAAGATATTGGCACTTACCACCCCGGCGGTTGGGCATGGCAGTGGGCGGTGGGGGGCCTGGGTATGTGTCCTGGGGATTAGGGTTCATCACACTTGTGTGGAGGGCAGAGTCTGAGCTTGTCCTGTGGGAAGCAGGGTAAAGCTGGCATGGTTCCCATGGTGACAGGACCCCTCCAGCTGGCCGACACAGAGGTAAGAGTTAGGCCAGGGAACCACAGGGATCTGAGGCTGAGGCTCTCAGTTCAGAGAGGAAGACCCTGGGGTGAAGGGAAAAAAGTAGGAATGAAGGAGACAGAGCCTCAAAAGGAGACAAGGGGAAACAAGGGGACGTCACCTGTTGAGTGCAGATGGAAGTCGGAACAGCTGCCCCTTCTCAGCAGGGAAGTTACCCCAGGGCATTGTTCTGAGAGGGAGAAACAACAGTCAGGAAGACAGGGATGGGGGTTGGAGGGTGTGAAGCAGCTAAAATGAAGTGGGAGTGGACAGGACATTAAAGACCATCTCTGCTCTGACTTTCTGACCCTTCAGAGCACCCAAAGGTCCCAAGAAAGCCCAAGAGTCATCCTTTGTACCAGGCTAAACAGGGCTAACCTGGAGCCCAACAACCTCAGTCATTGGAATGTGGGGGGGCAGCAGTGCTAGAGCACTGTACTTGGCACAGAGCTTTGGCAGGAAGTACGCTCACTCCCCCAAGCACACACCCAGCACAGCCTGTGCTCCCATTGGTGCTACCCCAGCAGGAGGGGTAGGCTCGGCTACTCTTATGTCAACAAGGTTGAGACTGGACTCTGATCCCACCCACCCCACCTAGCTCCCACCTCTATGACAAACCCCTCTTTAAAACCAGGAGAATTCCAGCCCCAACTCTTATCCAGCACATGCTAAGGACACCTCCTCCCCGACCTGTGGCCCTTCCAGACCCAGGGGTGGAAGTGTAGAATCAATGCTTGGAGTCTACATGGGTGCTATGCTCAGCGCCCCTCTGGACATTCACCTTCTCCAGCTGGAATCGGGAGGAGGAGATAAGTAGGCTGGACTATAAGGGGAGCTGTCAATGTGAGCAACACCACATTAAGGAAAAACACGAGGACCACACGCTGCTCTCTCCTCTGCAAAGGATAACAGTCAAACTGCAGCAGGGGAGAAGGGGAACAGAGCTTCAGAAGGGAAGGAAACATGAGAACAGTTAAGGGCGGGAAGGAGATCACCTTCTTCTACCAAGTTCTCTTAGTCTGAGAGTCTAGATGAGCAGATGAAGGAACTAAGTGACCTCCGCTATGAGGCAGCACAAACACATACGCTCTATTGCTGGCAGTAGAAAAGACACATTAGTAGACAGGAGGAAGAACTACCCAAGAACTAAGGAGAAGAAGGAGGGAACAGCAGCAGGTTGGCACTAAGTTTTTTCCTGTTGTATTTGCCGAACTCGTGCTACCCCCCACCCCCTACCCATTCTCCAAAGGATATGTGGCGGGCGTAACGGCGTAGAGGAGACATCATCCTTCGGGGATCCCGCTGAACCCGCTCCACCAGACCATGGTGCCGTGTATTCCGTGAATCCAGGGATGAATGGAGGGGGTTCTGCCAACACATACATGGTAGTCAGGGAAAGGGGATCTGGAAGGGTGGGAGAAGAAAAACCACAGCTCCCTCTCCTTGTTCTGCCCCAGTTATTCCTACCTCCTCCCCTCCCCTCCCCTCCCCTCTCTTCACCCTAGTTTCCACTTACTCACCTGGAACTCCGCCAGGCTACAGCCAATCTGGTTAACATTGGGCAGAGAGCCACCATAATAGGGGCCACGAGTATGAGCTAATCGAAGTTTTTGTGCCTGTAACTAAAAAGGAGGAAGGATCGTCAGAGAAAATAGAGCCCTGACCCCACAAATAAGCAAGAAGGCCTCCAAATACTAGTCTACCTTCTCTGCTCCAAATCTTACTGATATGTCTAAGTTGCTAGAGGGAGAAAGAAGACTGGGAGAGCAACAGAACTATAACCCTCACCTCCTTTCTGTAAAATACCACTTGGCTCCACAGCCATAGCCCCTCTTCATAGCACCCTAGTCAATGAAATCATCACCAAGAAGGAGGCAGGGAGGAAAGAAGAGAGGGAGAGGAGAGGAGGAAGGAAGGGAAGGAGGAAGAAAAGAAGAAAGGAAGGGGAGGAAGAAAGGGAAGAAAGAAAGAAAGAAAGAAAGAAAGAAAGAAAGAAAGAAAGAAAGAAAGAAAGAAAGAAAGAAAGAAAGAAAGAAAGAAAGAAAGAAAGAAAGAAAGAAAGAAAGGAAGGAAGGAAGGAAGGAAGGAAGGAAGGAAGGAAGGAATAAACATGTATTAAGTGCATACTATGTGCCAGGCACTGTGCTCTGTTGCAGAGCCTGCCCCATTTGGCATTACCCCAAGACGAGTCCCAAAAGGAATGCCAGGCGCCCCTAAGCTAGTCACATGGGCTCTCCCCCTGGCCCCAAGGGACCCATTAGCCACCTCTATTCTTCCAACCAGATGAGCCCAAGACTAATTGGCAGAAAAGGAGACAGGCGGTAGATGGCACAAGGATGGTGCTGCCAGCCTCATTCCTTCCCCTCACAGATAGGGGCCAAAGCTACAAGGCCACTGCCACCTGTCCACCCATGAGCATACTAGATACGGCTTACACTCACAGGGCTGGGGTGACTCAATTCAATACTTGTTCCGCACCAGCTCTTGGCTGGGAAAATAGTGCCAAACTAAAGGGACTCTCTTTAACCCTGCCCTAAGGCCCCTGGTTTTGGAACAATGCCAAAGAGAGGCCTGGCCTTGGGAAGTGGGGATGGGAAAGGAAGTCTTGCCAGCAGCAGCCAGCCTAGGTCAGAACAATGAGCCCAACTCATCCACCTTCTGAAGATGTGCTGCAGGATCCCAGAGACTGGCATCCCGGCATGACACCCGCCTAGTTAGAAATTATTTATGCCAACACCAATACAAAAGGCAAAGTAGCCAATTCTGGTGCCTCACATCCCTTCTCAGTAGGCTGTGGGATGCCAACTACTGTCATCTGCATTTGCTAAAGTTAGCTGAATAGCAGGAATGCCCTAGGAAGGAAATGGGGAAAAGAACTCAGAAACTTCCTTCAAATACAAAGGCACTGAAAATTAGGGCAGTACCAAAACTCTTTTCCCCCCCTTCCTTCAAGAGGCAAACAAAACCCATGGGCACATGTGGAGACTACAGTGACCTCTCTCTGGGTCATCCCTCCCTGCTATATAAGACTTCAGGTGGTATTTGCTAGCCACAGAGAAGTTACTCCAGTTGCTCAGCTGGGACTGTCTCCACAGCCAAATTTGCCTCAAATGATTGAGAGAGCATGCTGAGTTCTAAGTCCCTTATTCTGAGTTTGTATTCCTGGGTCCCAGGTCCTGCCTTTAAATGCCCACCATTTCCCTCTATGCCTTGGTAAGGGTTCCTACTGGTGGAGAAGTAAGTGAAGGTTTTCAAAGAGTGACCACATGGCAAGCCAAGTTACCATGCTGATGCAATAACCCCTTAGCTCTAAGCTTATTGGGGCCTTACCCACCCCAGTTTACTCTACCATATCTCAAAGAAGTCATGGTTCAAGGAACAGCACTTGAAGCTGTCATCCAGAGATCAGAGTCCCACTACAGATCCTGGAAGGGTGTGTAGTAAAGGGTTATAATGCCTACAGGGGTCCAGCTGCAATACACATTCACCTGGTTTGCCTGTTCTTTCCTCCATCTGGCTCAGCTCCCATAGCCAGGGGCACAGGGTCCCCAGAGGCTCAGAGACTGAAAACCACAGACAGAAACACATAGAGAAAAGAAAGGCAGCTAACAAAGACAGAGCTTTCATTTTCGGCTTTTCCCTTGTCTCTCTAGCTCATTGTCCACTGCTTGGTTAAGTCAAGCGATGTCCTCACTTCATGTTTCAGAACATTTCAGAATGTGCCCCAAAGTTAGGGTAACACACCAGCTTGAAACAACCAACACTTGAGACCTTTCCCTAAGGAACAAGGAACCCTCAGAGATTCCAATAGGAAGTAGTCTCCCCAGAGGGGCCACAATGTCTGACCATTTGGGGATTGGGGATTTCCTACACACCAGAAAAGCCCCATGGCATCTCCTGCCTCCTAAGGTGACCAAATCCAAGCAACCTTAAAGTGTCATCAGCTACTTGACACTACGGCTAAACTTTTCCCCTCATCTAACATTCAACAGTTGTCCTCAATCTCCGGAGGACTCCCAGGATGAAACACTCAGCTCTCTAGCCCATGAGCAATGGACCTCACCTTCATGTCGGGGAAACCACAGGAAGTATTTGAAAAAGGAAGCAAAGGGACAGAGGAGGGGACTTCCTGTCCTTCGGTAGCCAACACTGCTTTGGTCAAACCACCCACCTCGGGACTTCTCCCTGGAAAACTTTAGTGGTCACTTGGGCCAGCCTTGTACAAATAAATGGGTAGAAGGACCACTCATGAAGGTGATGCTCACCCCGTTGGGCTGAAACACGTTAAGAGACAGGAAGACTTTATCCATGCATGCCCTTTGACCTGCACTACACTGAAGGATTTGGTGTGTGTCCGTCCTTCCCTCAGCTCCCCAAATAACTAGAGCTGGGGATGCCTCAGAGCGGCACGAGATGGCAACTAGAGCCAACAGCAGCCTTCCAATCGGACCCCCCATTCGGGGGAGTCCCACTCCTTACTCACTCCCCCACCCTCAACCACGCTCACTATGCCCACCCCATGCCCACAGATAGCTCTTCCGGAGACCCCCTTCCCCCACCCTAGAGATGCACAGTTCGACGGTCCCCGGAGTTTTGCTCTCACTCGACATCCCCAGAACTCCCTGTCCCCCCCATTTCCTCCCCCAATCCCCGCCCCAGGTCTGCGACTCAGCTCGGGATCCGGCCCGCCTGACCTGCCCCTGGCTGCCCCTTACCCGGGTGGAGCCGATGTCCATCATCACCTCCTCGAAGGCCGCCGTTTCTTCGGCCTGACGCTGCTTCTGCAGCGCGATCTTCTCGCTGAACTTGCGCGGGTTGGCTGCCGAGGCCGCCGCCGAGGCCGAGCTCGAACCCGAGGCCGAACCCGAGCCGGGCCCGGGGCCGTTCGCCCCCGACGCCGCCATCTTCCCCCCTCCCCCCCGGCCCCCCCCCCCAATCTCAGCCGCCACCGCCGCCGGCCCCGGGCCCGGCTCCTCCCGCCGCCACCGCCGCCGCCGCCGCCTCCTCCTCAACGAGCACCGCGAGCCCGACCCCCGCCTCGCCCCGACCCGCCGCGAGGGGGCCGCAGGGAGTAGTAGTTTGTTTACGTGATGTCTCCCCGCCCGCCGACCAGTGGCGCTGAGAAGAGACTGACTTCATTTCCCAGCAGCACCTGCGACGCCGGGACCTAGATTCATTTCTCTCCCCGCCACCCCACCTCTTCTCTGGGCACTCTGGGAGAGGTAGTTCTAAATTGTCTCAGAGCCTACAAACGAGTGGGAAGAGGCTGGGGGGAGGAAAAGGGAAAGGAAGGGGAAGACAAGAGGAGGGAGGAAGGGAAGAGGAGGGGAAAGGGAGGTTGTGGGCGGAGACGGAAAGGAAAGAATAAGAGAACAGCGGAAAAAAAAAATCTTGACTTGGAAAGGAGGTGGGGCGGGGATGGTGGTGGGTGTGGGTGTGTCAAAAGCTACGCAGGAGCCAGACTCCGGTTGAGTAACAGCTGGAAACCTCTGGAGCGTAGATTCTACACTTCCCCCTCCAGCGCTGGCTGGTGTTGGGGTCCTCCCCTTCTCTCTTGTTCTGCTCTTCCCCACCACGGAAAACACAAAGACAGGGATATAGGAACAAGTTTTATTCGGGAAGCTGATCCCGGAAGCGTCAGTTTAGTAAAATAGATTATACAGAGCATATCCCTCTCCCTCCCGATCCCCATCCCTCCCTCCCTCCCATCCACCCTCCCTTCTCCAAAAATACCCCCGGGAGGCAGGCCTCCAGGGTTTCTCTGGTACAAAAAGAGTTTAGGCAGTTAAGCCTTTGGCACCTGGGCAAAATCACCAGGTTAGATACTCACCCCCATCCCCAGTAAGGGTGAAAGGTCACTGGAAATCAGCAGCAGGCAGCAGTCCCCATTTAGCTGCCTAGCAAGGTCCAATACCAATGTGCTTTGTGAAAAGGGGAGGGGGTGGGGCGGGTATTTGGCACTTTATAGGAGGAATGGAAGGGAAGTTCAGCTGAGGGCAAAGAACTTGGCCTGTGGATGTTGTCAGGCATCGTGCTCTTAAAAAAGGGAAACATTTGAAGAAAAGGGGATGGGGCCAGGAGAAAAAAATGGTGCTTCTCCAGGAGAGTACAGGAATGGAATAGAATCGATACCCCCCAGGAGGCTCCAGATCTCTTTCACTCCTCACTCGGATGGCCCTGCACTTAGTGTCCTTGTATTCTATCACCTCTTCCTGTCCCTTTGTCTCATCTAGTGTTTTTCTGGTTTTCTTCTCCCCTCTATGCCTCCCTCCACATTCCTGGGGAGTTTTATCTTTGTTTTTTGTTCCAATGGTCATTCTCTAGGGTCCTGTCTACAACACTCACCAATGCACTCAACCCTCCCACCCCCCACATTATATGTACTTTCAGCTCCCGAGACCCCCATCCACCCTTCTCTAAAGCTGTTCTGGGAGCATCTCAACCTCCCCCTCACCCCCATCCCTCAGAGGTCATTTAAACACGAATAAAAAGCAGACCAGTGAGCAGGGCAAAACCAGCTAGAAGCAGGATGACCTTGAGGATCCTCTGCTCAGAAGCAGCCAGTTCCTGGGGCAAGATCTCCAGGAAAGTGATATAGAGGAAGGTGCCTGCTGCCATGCCTTCTAGCACTGATTGTGCCAGCTGGTGCAGAGGCCCTGCTGACTCTGCCAGTGCAGCCCCCAGCCCAATACCTAACGGTGTCATGCAGGAGAAAAGGACCCCACAAATGGCCACCACTCCCCCCCGAAGTCGGCTCTGCAGCAGTCGTAGGGACAGGCTGACAGCTAGTACCCCCTTGTGTAAGAGCAGCGCCAAGCATAGCTCCATTGCCCGGGCTCGCTCACGCTGCAGCCCCACAGCAAGCCCTTCGAATACTGAATGGAGGGAAAGGGAAAAGACCAGGACACAGGCCCTTAAGGCTGAAGGGGTAGAAGTCCCATCAGGTCCATCATGCCAGTGGGGAGGTGCACTGCCCGCACTGCCCAGGAGTGCTCGGGTCTCCTCTCTTGGAAGGGGCCCTGATTGCTCTTTGTAGGCTAACACAATCTGCTCCATCACCAGAACCAGGAAAAAACCCATGGCCAGAATGAACTCCTGTAGTGGGAACTGGAGCTGTGGAGAAAGAAAGAGGGAGAAAAGGCAGTAAGAAGCTTCACAGGAGGGCAGCTAGGTGGCGCAGTGGATAGAGCACCGGCCCTGGAGTCAGGAGTACCTGAGTTCAAATCCGGCCTCAGACACTTAACACTTACTAGCTGTGTGACCCTGGGCAAGTCACTTAACCCCAATTGCCTCACCAAAAAAAAAAAAAAAAGAAGAAGAAGAAGCTTCACAGGTCTAAGGAGAGATAAGTAGGGAAGAAAAGAGAAGGTGCTGGGGAGGCTAGGATATCAGGATCTCTCAACCTCCATTTGCCCACTCTCCTGCCCCCCTTGACACAAACCTAAGTTTTTTTTCTGTTTCGGGCTTCTTCTTTCCTTCACGCCCAACATCCTAGTTCGAAGTCTCTTTCTGATCTCCTCCTAGCCTTCCCCAGCCCTCCCTTCCCAATCTTCTTTGGTCAGTGTGGTAGAAAAGGTAAGAAAGATATCTAAAGAGCACCAAAGGTATGATTGATAAGCACTATTTACTAACTTGCATATCAGAGCAGGGTCACATACACGGAAGGCCGTATCTACACCACACTTAAGGAGCCATGCACAAGATTTCAAACACAAATACACAAAAGCTTTATATGTAAGTCACAGACAGGGTTATACATGTAGTCACAGGATCATACAGACTTGGTCAATTCATATGTGGTCAAAAACATGTATAACAAGAAGTCATATCTATGCCACCACCTTCCCCTGGGGATGGGCACTCACTGTGATTCGAAGGGCACTCAGGGCCTCATCTATGGCAGACAGGTAGTCTGGAAGCAAATCCAAAAGACAAGTGGCCAGAAAAACACCACCTGCAAAGCAGCTCACCAGGCTCAGGATTTTCTTTCTGGAGGCTATGGGAAGAGCAAGGGTGGCCAAAGAGAATCAGTTTTTAAGCCTTCCTTCAGTCACTGACACCCGGGCGCTGGTTTCAAGTCTCAGGAACCTCTTCTATTTTGGATAGTTCTCGGATCCCCGCAGCCACCCCCAGGGCAGTCTTTTCCCCTATTAGTTCCCCCTTCCAAGCCCTCAATCTTCTATCATAACTCCCCTAGATTGTTCTCTTTGTAGCTCCTGGAGTCTACCCACCCTCACTCAACCCCAACCCCAGGGGTTGCCATGGCATTGGGAGTAGGGGTGTGGAGAAATTATCCAACCTGAGGCCTCAAAGTTGGCACTGGGACGTCGAAGCACGCAGATGGGCACTAGGCTGCAAAACAGGGTGAGCACCAGCAGCACCACAAGGGCACCCATCTTTACCTCCAGGCCCACAGGCACTGCAGCCACAGCTTCTGGGCGCCACACCAGCCGTTCTGGCTCTTCCCAGGGCACCATCGTGGTGGTAGTTTGGAGGGCAGGGGGTGCCTGAGTTCCCTGTCCACACCTGTGAAATTCCTTGACCTGGTAAAAGATATGTGGAAATAAGGAGAGTAGGAGAGGCCCAGGGGGGCAGTTGGAAGAGAAGGCTAGTCAGATGAGTGCTGCCCCTCCACCCCACCCCAGTTACTTCCTGACCTCTACACCGAGCTGACTCACCCCTTTCCAGGAATTTTCCTAGGACTTTATTCCTCCCGTGACCTCTGCAGGGGCCCAGCAAAGGGGAGGGGAAACTGAGGCATGGGGAAAGGGATCAAAATCTGTAACATCACACTAGGGATTTATATCCCCTTTCCCCTGGGGCTTCCAAATAGAGGGAGAATGCAAGGAAGCCCGACCTCCAACGTCCCCTCTACAGAGGGGTCCAAAATCCTGGAGAACAGCGATAAAAACGAGTACTAGACACAGGAGGAAGGAAGGAGTCTCACAGCGTGGTCAGCCCGAGGTAGGGGAGAAGTTGTCTTAGGGGCGCTAGGTTCTCCCACACACACACCCCAAATCCCGGGACGACGAAACCCTCTCCCCATCCTAGGGAGTCTGGATGAGAAAGGGGAGTTTGGAGAGCGACAGGATCTAGAAGGAGTAAGGGGGCAAGAGCTCTGTACAGGAGGCAGCAGTGCGGGAGGGGCCTGGAAGCCTTAGGGAAGCTGCCCGGGGCCGCTAACGCTAGTCCCGGGACCCAGGTTTGGGGCGAGGGTGGAGAGTGGAGGGGGCAGGGAGGAGGGAGGAGGCGGGAGAGTCGCAGAGAGGAGAGGAAGAATCGGAGGTTGAGATTTGAAGTCCCTGCCACCCAGGAGACTCTAGGAAGCCGGGTCAAGGGGATCCAGGGACTCGAGTCTCGGCCTGGGACCGACTACACTCACCTCGCTCGGGCCTCGCTACATTGTATCCGTTCCGTTCCGGCCTCCAGCCGGGAATTCCCGCCCCCTCCCCACTTCCCCGCACTCGGCTTCCTCTGGCCTATGACAGCGAGGCAAGGGCGGGGCAAGACCAGGAGTTACATTACCCTAGAGCAATCAGAAATAGACTGAGGGGGCGGGGGGGATGGAGGCGGGGCCACCAAGTGACCTGGGGACAAGCACCTCAGGGAGCTTACCTGATAGATTCGTGGGTTTGGTGGTTGTCCAGCACCGAGGTCCCCCGACCCGACGCCACCTGTTCAGAAGCACTGGGGAATTTCGGGGTTTTTTAAGAGTGGCAGCTGAAAAAGGAGATGCGCTTCCACTACCCCAACTTCAAGACCTCTTTTTGGAGAACGAGGCTGTTTTTGCCTGCAAAATGCCAGGCACGTAGTAAGCGTTTAACAGATGCTTTTGAGTAGGTTGATTGCTTGATTGCTGTTCCTTCAAAAGCCCCATCCTCCTACCCCAGGGAGGGAAGATATCTTTGGGGAGGGGGTGCTTTTTATGGCCTAGTCCTGGAAACAGTCTGGGTCTCTGCAGAATAAAGGGAAGTCTTTAGTCAAACGACATGACCGCGGGAAGTCTTGGGACACATCAAGAAAGCACAGCTAAGTTAGGAAATCCCCCTCTCGGAAAGATTTACTAGCTTGTAAAAAGGACCCGAGAAGAAGTCGTGACTTGGTCACCACCGGGCATGGTCTATGTGTGAATTCCCTCCCTCCCTTTGCCTATGTGAGACAAAAGGATTAAATTACTTTCCTCGGGTCACACAACTGGTAAATGTCTAGGGCTTGGCAAGATTTGACAATCAAATATTTACCTAGCATTCACATAAAAGATAAATACCATAAGGTATTCTCATCCTTTTTTTTTTTTTTTTTGGTGAGGCTATTGGGATTAAGTGACTTGCCCAGGGTCACACAGCTAGTAAGTGTCAAGTGTCTGAGATCACATTTGAACTCAGGTACTCCCGACTCCAGAGCCGGTGCTCTATCCATTGCGCCACCTAGCTGCCCCAGGTATTCTCATCTTAAAGAGAAGGCTCTAGCACAGGAAGGACCTGGACTGGCCTCGTACAGAAAATAAGATTTGAGCTGAGATTTGAAGGAAGCCAAAAGGTAGAACTGAAGAGGAAAAGCATTTCAGGCATGGGGGACAACCAATTAAAAGAAAAGGGGGGGGGGAGGCAGCTAGGTGGCGCAGTGGATAGAGCACTGGCCCTGGATTCAGGAGTACCTGAGTTCAAATCCAGCCTCAGACACTTGACACTTACTAGCAGTGTGACCCTGGGCAAGTCACTTAACCCTCATTGCCCCACCAAAAAAAAAAAAAAAAAGGGGAGGGGGGAGTGAGGAGATGGAATGATCTGTTCAAGGAATGGAAAGAAGGCTAGTATTGCTTGGTTGTAGACTACATGGGCAGTGGATAGAGTCAGGAAGCCTTATCTTCCAGAGTTCAAATCAGGCCACAGACGCTTACTAGCTGTGTGACTCTGGCCAAGACACTTCACCCTGTTTGCCTCACTTTCCTCATCTGCAAAATGAAATGACAGACCGGTCCAGTATCTTTGCTAACAAAAACCTCAAATGGAATTCTGAAGAGTCAAATACAACTGAACAACAGAACAATATGGAGAGGGGTAAAGTGTAAAAAAAGACTGGACAAATGGGAAGAGGGCAAGCTGTAAAAAGGCTTTAAAAGCCAAACAGGGGCAGCTAGGTGGATTCAGGAGGACCTGAGTTCAAATCTACACTCAGACACTTAACACTTACTAGCTGTGTGACCTTGGGCAAGTCACTTAACCCCAATTGCCTCACCAAAAAAAAACAAAAAACCACTTACTAGCTGTGTAACCCTGAACAAGTCACAATCAGAGAAAAAAAAAAAGAAAAGAGAAGAAAAGCCAAACAGCATTTTATATTTGATCCTGGAGGTAAAAGGAAGTTAGTGGATTTTATTGAGTAGTGAATTAAGTGGTTGCCCTGTTTTAGGAAAATGGCTTTAGGAGCTGAACTGGAGGTTATTGTAATAGTCCAGGCTTGAGATGATGAGCCTGCACCAATGGTGCATTAGACTGAACTGCCTCCTGCCTTTTTTTGTACTGACTGATGGATTGAGGACTGTGTGAGTGAAGAGATGAGGAAATAAGAGATTCTGAAACAAAAAACAAAAACAAACAAAAGAGAGATTCTGGTGACAGAAACAAGATTTCACTAAGAATTGGATACTGTGGAGGGAATATGAGAGAAAACTTGAAGATGACAATGGGAGCAGCTAGATGGCGCAGTGGATAGAGCGCTGGCCCTGGAGTCAGGAGGACCTGAGTTCAAATCCAGCCTCAGACACTTGACACTAGCTGTGTGACCCTGGGCAAGTCACTTAACCCCAATTGCCTTACCCCCCCCCCAAAAAAAAGAAAGTAATAAGAAGGGGCAGCTAGATGGTGCAGTGGATAAAGCATAAGCCCTGGATTCAGGAGGACCTGAGTTAAAATGCAGTCTCAGATACTTGACTAGCTGTGTGACCCTGGGCAAGTCATTTAACCCTCATTGCCCAGCAAAAGAAAAAAAAAAAAAGGAAGTAATAGGAAGTTTAGAAGAGAGGAGGGGAATAAAATGAGTTCTGTTTTGGATATACTTGAGATACTTATGGGGCATCTAGTTTGATTTGAACCAGGTATTCCTTAACTCCAAGAACACTTGATCCATAATGACAGGATGCCTCAAACAGGGCATGTCCTTCCAAAAAGTCAAATAAAGATATAAGGTGAAGAGGTAGCAAAAAGATTAGTAACTTGCAGATTTAGTTCCCTTTGCCCTTCTGATTGGACCCTATGATTGGAGGGCAAGGCCTCCATTTGAAGGAAGTGGCTCAGCACAGTTTTTCTCCCCATCAACTAAGCACTTGGAATACAAGAAGAAGCAAAAGACAATCCCTGCCCTCAAGGAGCTTACAGTCTAATGGGGGAGACAACAAGCAAATAAATATATACAAAACAAATATATACAGGATAAATCAGAAATAAGAGAGGGAAGGCACTGGAATTAAGAGGGAGTGAGAAAGTCTTCCTGTAGGAGGTGGGATTTTAGTTGGGACTTAATGGAAACCAGGAAAACCAGCAGATGAAGTTAAGGAGGGAGGGAATCCCAGGCATAGGGGACAGCCTGAGAAAAAGTCATGGAGCCAAGAGATTGAGTGTCTTGTATGAGAACAGGAGGTGGTCAGTGATGATGGATTGAACAGTTGTGTGTTGGGGGAGAAGATGGAAGAAGACTGGAAAGGTCCAAGGGTCACACAGCTAGTAAGTGTTAAGTGTCTGAGGCTGGATTTGAACTCAGGTACTCCTGACTCCAGGGCCAGTGCTCTATCCACTACACCACCTAGCTGCCTCCCAAGACCTCTTTTTTTTTTTTTTTTTTTTTAGTGAGGCAACTGGGGTTAAGTGACTTGCCCAGGGTCACACAGCTAGTAAGTGTTAAGTGTCTGAGGCTGGATTTGAACTCGGGTACTCCTGAATCCAGGGCCAGTGCTTTACCACTGCGCCATCTAGCTGCCCCCCAAGACCTCTTTTTAAAGAGGGGGCTTCTGGCTATGTTCTATGGCTGCAAATCATGGAATACAACAATGGCTGAAGAATTTATGATGACAAGGAAGGCAAAGGGTAATGGTAGGTGTAAGTAGGCTGCATCAGTGTCAATGATGATTCGAGGAAGAAAAGTAACAAGGTTAAAGTCCGCATGCTCCTCACAGCATCACTGGGAGGTAGGTGCTATTATTGTCCCTATTTTATAGATGAGGAAACTAAGGAAGTTAGAGCTTAGTTCTAGAGGGTCTTAAGTCTTAAGGGTCACAAAACTAAGTATCTGAGGCCAGATTTGAACTCTGGTATTCTCCACTCTAAATCCGGTAGGTCCTACCCCCTGTTTCACCTAGCTGCCTGAATAGTTCATGAAGGGGTGACAAGTAAGTAAACAAAGAATGTGTCCAGATTTTCCTATAAATCAGACATAATATAATGTATCCATGTGATAGATGTGCTATCATGTATATTATATCTAATCTAATAATGTAATCCACACATATCCTGGACCAGAAATGTCAAAGATGCAGCTTACAAAACTCCCCAGTACAGCCCCAACCAAATTAAAATGTGATGGGGGGAGCAGCTAGGTGGCGCAGTGGATAGAGCACTGACCCTGGAGTCAGGAGGACTGGAGTTCAAATCTGGCCTCAAGACATTTGACACTTATTAGCTGTGTGACCCTGGGCAAGTCACTTAACCCCAATTGCCTCACAAAAAAAAAAAAAAAGGAAGGTATTGTTCTCAGGATTTAAGAACTTTGAACTCAACATGAGACCACCTGAAGGTGAACCAATGGATTTGGATAATGCTAACCAATCAACTTGAAGCAGTGTGTAAGGACCGCCTTTGCTCCAGACCTATAAAATGCTTCCACACTCAGTTTGAAGGGAAGTTCTTGGTTGAAGCAGGCTCATGGTGGAGGACTTTAGGAAGAACCAGACCAGGCTGGAACTCTAGGCTAGACAGGCCTTTTCTTAACTTTCTGAACCCCATGTGTTTTCCTTTTTACTAATACCTAGTATGCTTTAATAAATGCTTAATGCCCAAAGACTGGTGCTAAAGCTTGTAATTTAAGGCAACCACACATTTAGATTTTAAATATCACAAAACACTGGGTAGCTATCCTCTGAAGAATTATGGGAAAACATGGACAAGTTTAATTATTTGCTTGCTTGATATGTCACCCCTCATACACTTTACAGTCAACTCCAGGAAAGCCCTCCCCTTCCTGCCTTTCCTTTCCTTTGCTCAAGCTATCTATACAAATGGTATGCCCTTCCTTACTCCACATTTTTAAACTATTTTTTAAAGTCCAGAGTAAACACCATGTTCTCCACAAAGCCTCCCCCTATTCCTCCTCCCAAGTCTATAATACTCTTTCCCCCTTGAGATCTTAAACCTGTCAGGAATTATTTTGAATTTTACTTATTTGTCTGTATTCCCCAAGCTGGATTGTAAATTCTGAGTGTAGGTCCCAAATCTTAAATAAACTATATTATTTCCTTCCTCCCTACTCCTTTGCAAATACCTTCTTCAACAAGTCATTTAGCCTGGGACAGCTAGGTAATAATAGGTAGATAGAGCTCAGGCCCTAGAGTCCAGAGGACCTGAATTTAAATATGGCCTCAGACACTTACTCGGTGTCTGGACAAGTCACTTTACCCCAGATTGCTTACTAAATATATGAATGAATGAACTACAAGTAATTTGGCCCTGTAGGCCCTTAGTAAATTGAAAGGGTGGGGTGATTGCTTACTCAGCTCCTCTTTTTTTTTTTTTTAGTGAGGCAATTGGGGTTAAGTGACTTGCCCAGGGTCACACAGCTAGTAAGTGTTAAGTGTCTGATACCAAATTTGAACTCAGTTACTCCTGACTCCAGGGCCGTGCTTTATCCACTTCGCCACCTAGCTGACCCGACTCAGCTCCTCTTAAAGTGATAACATACTCTAACTAGATTGACCAGGTTTGACAATCTGCTCAGGGTTGGTCCGGCCCTAGGGCAGGGATCCTTAATCATTTTTGTGCCATGGTGGCAGAGGTGTGTGAGGAGCCAGCTCTAACTAGCTCCCAAAGGCCCACTACTAAATTTTTAGTGTGAACATTTACACTTGGAATTTACACCTCAAGAATAAGCAAGAATTACAAATTAGGGCTTGATTTGTCATTTTGCTGACTATCCAGACTTAAGAATATGATGAAGAAAATGTTAATAATGTAAGTTAACTTTTTATTTTTGAGAGCTGGGTTGTTAAAACATTTACCAACACACCCATGTATGGACTCTTGACAATCTGGTGAAGCCTATAGACCTTTTCTCAGACTAAAGTTCTTAAATCCAGTAAAATACATAGGATTATAAACATTATGTTGAAATTGTTGTACAATTTTTTTTTAAGTTCCCAGACCCCAGGTTAAGAAGCCCTGCTCTAGATATCATCTACAATGAAGTGCTCAGAGGAGGCAGATAATTCCAGAGGCTGGAAAAGGATTTTGTCTCTCCAGCACAGTCCTGAGGAAGAACCACAGGGGGTGGGGGTGCTTAGAAGTGGAGGCGTTGACATCCCAAGAATAGGAGGGACTTCAAACAACCATCAGCTGTGAATGACCTCTCTGCCAAATGTTCTCTCTAAGCTCAAGTTCAATTTCCTCTGGACTCTTGTATGTTTTTGTGGGAGTGTGACAGACTTTGGGGAGATGTTTTGTACCAATGTAAGGTACTACCTTAGTAAATATAAACATCCCTTCCTAAAAATTTTAAATGATTTTCAACTGATTATCTGGAGGGGAGATGGAGCACATCAATGGGGCTCAAGCTCATGACTTTAGAGAATCGCCCTAGATTCCTCAGGGGGTACCTCACAAGCCAAGCTCTGTGAACCCAGATCATCAGTGAAACTTGTAATATGGGCCATTAAAATATACATTAAATAAAATTACGCTTTACCAGCAGGGAGGCCTTTTGAAACAGAAACATTTAACAATATCCAGGGCTCCAAAAAAGGTTTCAGAAATGGCAGTTCTGCTTGGTACTTTGCATTAATCGGAGAGATCCCATGAGAAATCTTGATTTGGAGTATTAAAGAGGATGAGAAAATCCAAAGGTTTCCCCTAGCACTTCCTGAGTCATGTTTTCAGCATGCAAATTGACGAGTTTAAAATCCAGACTGCCCTCCCTTCTCCTTCTCCCGCCTCTTCCGCCCCTCCCTACCAAACAAAATTTCTGTGAGGGTTTACCTCTTACCCAACTCACCACCCCCTTTTCACACTGACCTTTGAGGACCCCAAGCATCCGGGCTACTAATTTGGCTCAGAGTGTGCACAAGCAATTTGCAAGGAGCGGGGGGTATGGCTTACATCTTTGTTCAGCAAAGCTCCATTATTATGCTTGCCCTGAATTCCACCGAATATGAAACGCCCATATTAAAAAGCAGAGATTGAAATATGTTCCTCAAACCATTTACAAATGAATTATTTACCATTTTAGATTTCCCAAACCTCTGTTCCCCTCCATTAGTCTCAGTAACCGAGTTTGTGTTCAAGGATGTGGTTTATTAAGTAGCGTAAAACGCACTGATTCCACAGGAGGAGGAGCCAGCCAGTTAGCACGTGGCTTTGTGCTTAATTATTAAAAGCACGTCCCGTGTGGCTCAAGACAGAAGTTATTTCTCTGCCCCAGTGATAACTGAAACTAGGTCACGTGAAAGATCCTTCTCCTTCTCTCCTCCCACCCACGAACATTTCCGCGGCGGCGTTCCAACTTCTCGGACCCCGCCTCCTCTTCACGCAAGGCACCCAATTCCTTCCTGACAAATAAGAGTTCCCACCTTATCCGTCTGAGTTCTGCCTCCAGAAGCCTATGAAAACCAACTGGGGGCGTGGCTGTTTACCTATTGTCACCCCTTGAAGAGACGAGGGCGAGTAAAACTAAGTGTAGAGCAACGCGACTGGCTGGCAAAAACGTCCCTCAAACTCCTTTTTTGTTTGTTTGTTTGTTTGTTTGAAACTGCAGAATCTCTAGAAAGAGCGAAGCAAGGGCTGAAAGGGTGAGGGTTACATGAAGCCTGCGGACTTTTCAGCCCGTTTCAGCTAGTTCTCTGGACCTCTCTTATAAGAACCATGATTCCTAGGGATACCGAACCTAGGATTGTAGCCTACTGTTCCCTCCCTGCCCCCGGTATCAGGACAGCCCCCCCCACGCCAGAAGCAACTGTACCTCCCGGTCTGATAGGTCCCGATTGTGAGGCAGAAGGGGAAACTGAAGCATAAAAGTATGCGGGCATGATCCTTCTCTGATGGTCCTTTCCCAATCCTGAGGATCTCTTTGCTAGCCGCCACCCCTTTAAGCAATGCTTCTGAGGGGGGCGGGGCTGGGTGTTGGCCCGTCCAGGATGTGAGATCCTGGATGAAAGAAAAGGTGTAGTGTTTGGGGCCTGCCAGGGAGCCAGACACGATTGGTAATGCTCGGGGGTCCTGCTTTACCAAACCGGCAGACAAGCCGAGGGGAGTGAACAGGTAATGGGGAGGGAGGGAGGGAGTTGACTGGGTGCAGGGGAGAGATCAAGCCCCGGGGGTTGAGGGAAAAGAGGGAAAGAATGAATGGCGAGGATTCTCACCCTCCCTCCTCCTGCACTCCCCCCTCCCATTAAGAGGATGGAACTCGGTGACCCAGAACTGCTGGATATCTTGTTGGAACCTTCAGAAGACATAACCATGAGGGCCTTCCCAGAGCTGGCTGGACTTTCCTCATTCCGAGAGCCAGAGCGAACTGCACTGCAAGAGCCAGGGCTGGGTGGCTGGGAGCCTGGTGGGAGCAGCAGTCATGTGAGTGTGAAGGCTGGACAGAAATAGTGTGGGAAGGGAACCCGAAAATGGGGTGGATAGCGCAGCCCAAAGAGAAGGCCGGGTAAGGAATAATGGAGTTCCCAGCTCAAAAATGGCCTGTAGGGGGCAGCTAGGCGGCGCAGTGGATAGTGCACCGGCCCTGGAGTCAGGAGTACCTGAGTTCAAATTCGGCCTCGGACACTCAACACTTACTAGCTGTGTGACCCTGGGCAAGTCACTTAACCCCAACTGCCTCACTAAAAAAAATGGCCTGTACGTAGCTTCTCTAGATTGGGGTGTCTTAAACTTTCCTCATTCATGACCCCTTTTCACCATAGAATTTTTTACCCGACCCTGGGTATATAGGTATATAAAATCGGTATACATAACCTTTTACTGTTGTCAAATTTTTTGAAACCCCCACATTCAGTTATTTGACCCCGTGTTTAAGAAGCCCTGCTCTAGATCAGGGATGAATTAGCCTGTTGTTTCCCACCTCCACGGAAGAAAGCGGCTGACACTTGCATTAGGTGTCCTGGACCGACTTTGGAAAGATTTCCTATTTCCACATACATTTATGCCTCCCCTTCACTGTACCAGGGCCTTCAGGAGAGTGAGCCTGACGATTTCCTGAACCTACTCATTGATCCCAATGAGGTCTATCAGTCCAGAGTTTCTCCAGGAAGTGACAGTGGTATCTCGGAAGAGCCTGGTCGTCCAGACAGCCCCCCAGCCCCCATGGCTCTCAGTCCCCCTGCCCTCTATGAGGTTGTCTATGAGACTGGGGCTCTAGAAGGGCTACAAGGAGAAACTGAGCAGACCAGCTCTGGGCTCATCTCTATCCAGCTAGGTTAGTGTTCTCTCCCCTTCTTGCCAGCCAAACCCTAACCCTAGCCTTCTGTGTCCAGCACAATCTTAATTCTGCCTCATCTCACATGCCTGGGGGGTGCATTCCTTCCTCTCTTCTCTGCCTTGCTCAAGCAATGCCTATTGGGCTTTTCCCACATCTCCTCAATGGCTACTGCTCTCCTGGCTTAATTATTTCATATTTAGCTACATTGTATTTATTATACAGACATACATTCATGTATACATTGGCTCCCCTATGAAATGGTAAGCTCTTTGAAGAGACACTGTTTCGTTTTTTCTGTTTTTATCCCCAGTGTCTGTTGCACGGAAGGCACTTAATAAATAAATACCTGTTAACTAATTAATTGGTGGGTGGGGGTACATCAGATTTCGAGGTCTCCAGCTTGGGTTCCTTCCCCCAACCCCATCTCTAAACACTTCAGAGAATTCTGACTTTGCACTGTCTCCGGTCCCCATCTCAAATTGTGCCAGCTTCCTTGGTCTGCTTCCAGCTTCCCCCACCCCCCTCAAATTCTGATCTTGTCTACTTGTCCATCTTGCCAGGTCAGTGGAGCCCTCCACTGCTGATCCCTGATGCCTGCATCATCAGTGAGCCTCCTGCTCACCCAGAGCCCAGAAGAGGTTCAGGAGTCATGCTGCCTCCTGAGACACTGGTGAGGGATTGCTTTTGGGTGCTCTCCTTCCCTCTCCCTCTATCAGACACACAGAGTTCAAACACTGGGCAAAAAGAAGAGCACAGGAGGTAGAAAGAAGACAGGTACAATGGGTGTAGGGATGAGGAGGTTGAAGATGTACCTGTCAAAAAATAGTAAGACAGTGGAAATGATTGACTTACAGCTGGGCTGAGATATAGGATAGGAGATAGAACTCCCCCACCCAGTCAGCTCAGGAAAACCTATCATGTTTGCTGGAAAAGGCTGGACCTGTACAGGGAGGGAACTCATCCAGCATAACTAGGGTGAGGGAAGACAAGGAGAAAGGCATCACAGTGCTTCCTCAGGCAGACACCACAGAACTAGCAGGAGGCAGAGGCCTTCCTACTGCCTTCCTGAAGGAGAGGCCAGCATAGGAGACATACATTGGCTCAGGCCACTTTCCTTTCCCTGACATAGAAAAGCAATTCCCAAGCAAAGGGGGCAATGTCCAACCCTTCCACTGGGATCCACTCCATGAATGGCAGATGGACTAAGGCCAGTCATGACATTTTGTAAATGGAGAGTACTTTATTTTTATGTCCATTTATAAAAGTTACCAAAGTACTTCACATGAGTAATGTTTGAGTTCCGCAACAGTACCAAGAGATGAGCAGAGCAAATACAATTCTGTCTCATTTTACAGATAAGGAAGGAGTTTTCAGTGACTTGCCCAAGGTTCTAGAGTCAATAGTGAACATTTTACTGACTGCCCTGGGGGAGTCCCCAGGAACTCCCTCTCCACTTAAAGGTACCATCAAGGGCCCTGAATTTGTGGTGAGGAGGAAATGCTGATTCTGACTTAGTTAAGGATATTTACCTTATTTACTTTACAGTGCTGCTTTGAGCAAAGTGCCTTTGTAAACTTTAAAGGATTTTAGATATCTCTAGTACTGTAGATCTTGGATTCAGGAAGGCCTGACTTCAAATCCTACCCCAGACCCTTGTCGGATGACCTTGGGAAAGTCACTTGACTTTTTGAAGCCTCAGTTTCCTCATCTGTAAAATGGGGAAAAGAGCACTTACCTTATGGAGTTGTGGATGGGAAATGTATGTGAAGTGCTTTCAAATCTTTTTCTTTTCTTTTCTTTTCTTGGGGGGGGGGCAGGGCAATGAGGGTTAAGTGACTTGCCCATGGTCACACAGCTAATAAGTGTTGAGTGTCTGAGATCGGGTTTGAACTCAATTCCTCCTGAATCCAGGGCTGGTGCTTTATCCACTGTGCCACCTAGCTGCCCCAAGTGCTTTCAAATCTTAAAGTGCTCTTTAAATGTTGGTTATTATTACTAATGATAAGCTATATTCTAAACTACAGCCCCAAATAATTCATGGGACCAAAGCAAATCACAAGGTAAATGTGAGATGAAGAAAAAAAAACCCCAGCATGGACAGGAAGGTGCCATCGAGGGGTCTGGGGAGAACTGAGGCATCTGGGCTTCTCCTCTGCTTAGAGGCCTCCCTTTATAGCCTATACCTGCTAAAGCAGCAGGCCCAAGCTCCTGAAGCCTTTGGGTGAAAAGATTATCCACTTTCTCCAGTCTTTTCACACGAGATGTGATGTGAAGTCCTTGCTAGAAATTCCAGGTGACAAAGGGGCTTTTGCCCCAGGAATAGCTGCAATGGGACGCTAGAACTAGACAGCCTTCCTGGGCCCTGCCCCCTTAACCTGCTTGGAAGCTGTCACCCTCCATAAGTCTATCTATCCCAGCGCTATGATATAAAATAAGGTAAATATCCCCATTTTGTTAATGAGAAAACTAAAGATCAGAAAAGGATTTGCCCAGTCATACAGTTAACAAATCAAAGGCAGGATTCAAATCCAGTTCTCTCCTGACTCAAAGTTCAAGGCCCTTGAAAATGCCACTAGATGGGGAATTGCCTAAAAGAGGCACCATGCTTTCTCATTGGGAGAAGGGGAGTGCTCCTGGGAGCTGTCTCTGTCAGGACTGTTTTCTGATGCCCTTCTCCTATAATTTAAGGGGTTCTGTTGCTCTCACATGTCTTTTCCTCCCCCAGTATCTGGAATAATTATTGGAAAGATGTCTTGGGAACTGTCGGTGGGAAATTCCCAGGACTTGAAATGTTTGTTTTGAAGATGAACTGAAAGGCTCCAGTTGTTCTCCACGTTGTTCTAAGCCCTGACCACTGAATTCTGAATTTTCTGTTTCCTTTACCTCTGGTTTGGAATTTCCAGATGGGAAAGGGCAAGTAAAAAGGTCGATACTAATGGGGGGAATTCTCTTTCCTATCTCCTCCCTCTCATCTCTGTTGACCACTAGCTGCACTGCCCAGCTTTATTCCTGACTGATGAGGAGAAACGACTGTTGGGACAAGAAGGGGTATCTCTGCCCCACCACCTACCCCTCACCAAGGTAATCCCTTCTTTGAACATGCTAACAGTGAGGTCCTCATCATGTGCCCTGAGGAGCAAGGACCTCAGGGAACCATGGGGAAATGGTAAGGATTTAACTCAAATGCCAAGTCAACTATTAATGGCCCACTACTCTATCGGGCATCTTATGAAGCACTCTGGAGCTGAGAGCTCCATGTTAAGGCCTGTTTTTCTGGGTCCCCAGGCAGAGGAAAGAATCCTTAAGAAGGTGCGGAGGAAAATCAGAAACAAACAGTCTGCTCAGGACAGCCGGAGACGCAAGAAAGAATACATAGATGGTCTGGAGACCAGGTATATGCTTCCTGAGACCCCAGTGTGAGCCCTTAACCTCCACCCCGAGGTATGATCACATGGGCAGCAAGGTCATGCTTTGTTCTCTCCAGTTACCAAGCATCTGAAAATCTTCTGCATCTCATCTCTCTAGCATCTGACACCAAGGGCCACCCTCTCCTCTTGGATGCTGTCTTCTCTGGATTTCCATGACTATGCTTGCTCATTCTCCTCCTGACTGCTCCTCAGTACCCTTTGCTGGTTTACCATCCATATCATGTCCCCTGATCATGAGCATATACCAAGACAGTGCCCCAAGCCCTCTTCTCTTTTCCCTCACTTGGTGGCATTCACCCCTGACTTTATCATCTCTATGTAAAGGACTCTTCAATCTCTATATCCAACCCCACTCTCTGGAGCTCTAGTCCCCTATCACCAGCTGCCTACCAGACATTTAAAAATGGATGCCCTGGGGCAGCTAGCACCGGCCCTGGATTCAGGAAGACCTGAGTTCAAATCTGGCCTCAGACACTTGACACTTGACACCTGGGCAATTGGCTGAGGCAATTGGGGTTAAGTGACTTGCCTAGGGTCACACAGTTAGTGTTAAGTGTCTGGAGCAGTGCTATATCCACTTCGCCATCTAGTTGTCCTAGAATTCCAAGTTTCCTTCAACTCAGCTCAGGTAACACCTTCTATAATCCTTCCTGGTTCCCCCAGTGACTAGTGCTCTCCCTTCCAAAACTACCTTGTGTTTTATATCACTGTAGGATCTTTCCTTTCACCATAGAATGTAAGCTTCTTGAGGGCAGGGACTGGTCCAATTTTGTCCTAGGCTGATTATGTGGGTAATGTGCACTGACTTGCTCACCTGATTTAGGGACTATGTGATCCTTCTCCCTAAGTCTCTTTTCCCCTCACCCCAGGGTGGCTGCCTGTTCGGTGCAGAACCAGCAGCTACAGAAGAAGCTGCAGGAACTGGAGAGACACAATGTGTGAGTGGTATGGGGGTGGTGGAGGGGACCTGGGCATGCAGGTGATGCCCGCCATGGTCAGAGACTAGAAACATGCTGCCTCTTTTTTCCTCCCCTACTAGGTCCTTGGTAGCCCAGCTTCAACAGCTACAGGCACTCATTGCTCAGACCTCTAACAAGGCTGCCCAGACCAGCACTTGTGTCCTGGTAATGGTACCTGCCTCCCCCCCGCACCGTCTAGATTTCTATCATCCCCTCTCCTCCCTTCTATTCTCTCATTCTGACACCAAATGTCTTTCCTTTTTGCTAGATCCTCATACTCTCCTTAACCCTCATCATCCTTCCCAGCTTCAGCCCCTTTCATAGGGAACAGCCAACTGGGCCTGACACTTACAAACCTAATGGAGGTGAGGTGCTGTGGGAAATATTAGCATGGGTGATGAAAGGTCATGGGGGGGGGGGGGCAGCTAGGTGGTGAAGTGGATAAAGCCCCAGCCCTGGATTCAGGAGTACCCGAGTTCAAATTCGGCCTCAGACACTTGACACTTAATAGCTGTGTGACCCTGGACAAGTCATTTAACCCCCACTGCCCCGCCAAAAAAAAAAACAAAAACAAAAAGAAAGGTCATCTGGGGCCCACCCTAACCTTTTCCTTCACTCTTCACAGTTCTCTCCAGAAACATCTTGACTCACAGGGATGTGCCTGACAGCTTGAGGACCCTGCTATCACAGCCTGGAGACAGGGGTGCCAATGGTTCCTCAGGAGCAGTGCCTAAGGAGGGTGGGAAGCAGCCAGGCCACAGGGACAGGGGCAGAGCTGTGAAGCATGTGGATGAGATGTAAGCTAGATCTGGAAAAAGGGTGATGGGCTTGGGAGGCCTGGGATTGAAATACCCCTGGGCCACACCCCCATCCCACCAGTCTTCACACCCTGTGGCATCAGGCTGGAGTAGGATGTTACTCTTGAGAAACTGAGGCAATACCATTCCCCCATTCTGCAATAGGGCCAACAACTTATTCTCCCAGTGTAAATAATAACATACAATAAGGTGCAAGGCTTAAGCTCCTATAAGTGGAGCAGTTTTGGGGTGGAAGGGGAAGAGGAGAAGGGTGCTGCTTTAAAATAAACTTACAATGTCTGTCTGGTTTCATGGATCTCTTAGAGTTTGTGCTCAGATGGACTCACTTAAGCCCCAAACGTGATAGAGGGAGAAAGGAAACAAAGTTGAGGAAGCCGGGGACATAGCTGCTTCCTACAATCTACTTTTTTGTTCTGACCCCTTCCCCCCAAACAAATAAAACGTAACTATTATAGTTATAAGGTTGTTTTTATTTTATTCTTTTATTATCAAGGAGACAAAAGGTGAAGGGCAAAGGGAAGAAGATTAAGGAATAGGGTTCCAAGGGCCAGGGTCACCCCATACAACCTTCTCCCCTGTCAGGCCAGCTGTTACCCTTCTCCACCAGGCCCCCTTGGGGTAAAAGGCTCCAATGCCAGGATAGCAGGATGAGGGGCTTATATGGACTCAATCTGTTTTCGGACCTTTTCCAGGGCCTTTCGGTCCAGTGATCTCTGACGAAGGATCACAAGGCAGGCAAAGACTGCAGCCACTCCCACCACAGCCCCCTCAAACTTCCAAAACAGGTGTCGCTCCATCATTGCTGAGCGGCAGCTGAGACAGCAGGGAAACAGTCTATCACAGGCAGTAGTTACAATCGTCAATCGTCAAAATTTTATTAAGCCCCTTTCAATTTAACTCCCTTTCCAATAAACCCATCATAGGAGAAGGGGTGGGGGGACGGGGACACAGAAGAACAGGGGGAGGAGGAGCAATCTGTCAAATTGGCTACAATGGAGTGTCTGGCTTTGGCAGAAGGAAGGTAAGAGAATACTGACCTTTTGAACTCATCTCTCTTAGACCCTGAACAACTGATTTTCTCCACAAAGCCAGTGGTACCACACTCAGGGGTGGTTTTCTGTGGAGGAGGAAGGGGGAATAAAGGGAATTAGGATGAGGCTGGGAAAAAAGCCAATAAAAGGCTGTGGGGGCGGTTGTTGAGTCCTATGGCATCGAGATCCCCAAGAAGGAGAATGGTAAGAGTGGCTCTCCCACCAAAAGGGGGGGGGAAGGAGAATGGGGAGAAGGAGAGGAAGAGAGCAGAGTTCGTAGGTAAATAAATGATGCTGTACACTCACAGCCTGGAAGGTGGTACAAGGGGCACACTCCTCCGCCACCACAAAGTCTTCCACCAACCAGCAAGGCATGGATACCGAGGTGCTTACTGGAAGAAGAGAAAAATGCCAAGCATCCATCCCCAGATCAGCCCACCATGTGTGGGATGGAGGAGGCCCCTACTGAGAGATCACTAATGAAAAAACAGGCCTGGTCCTGATTCTGCTCCCTCCCATCCCCTGGTTGCCTAACCATGAAGATGAGCCATCCTCTCCATCCCTCATCCGGGGCGTCCCTCCCCGTCCCCCATTGCCTCCCATCCTGCCCAGGGAAGGCCGGCACGGATCACCTCGCCACCCCTGGCTCTCCACCTACCCGACTGCTTCTCCCTGGCGGCGGCCTCCGTCAGACTGCGGAGAGAGACGGCACGGGTCAGATAAAAGACGCCATACCCACGCTCCTCACCAGCCCTGGGACCTGACCCCTGACCCCGGGGCGCGCGCTGAGGACCCCCGTCCCCTCACCCAAGCTCCAAGACGAAGGCGAAGAGCACCCAGCCGAAGACGACGAGGAGGCTCCGCGGGTGGCAGGCCGGCGTCTCGGGGACGTAGATCCAATACGGCTCCCGATGCATCGGGAGCAAGGGGCGCATGGCGCCTCACCTGCCGACACAAAGATGTCTGGGGCCGGACAGATAGGCGCGAGGAGCTCGCCCACCTCAGCCCAGCCCCGCAGCCCCTGGACAGAGACTCGCCCCCGCAGCACTCCCAGCAGTCCCCGCGAAAGGGGGAGGTGGGACGAGGAGAAGGGTACTGTCGTGACAGTTAGTGCGATCGCAATATGGGCGTGCCTATCGCAGTGGCTTGGATCAATCAGCAAGTGTTTTTCCCCTCATTCAAGCGTAGATCGCCTAGCCCGGCCAGGGAGGGCGTGGGGAGGAAAATCCCGCTGAGCAGACGCGACTCAGGAACAAGACAGACTCTGGCTTCCGCTCTCGGCACCGCCATATTGTCACTCGAGATCCTGGGACACGCCCCTTCCCCCTAGCTCCTGAGACTAAAAGCATGAGTCCCGGCAGTGGGCGTTGCCAGCAAAAGACGGGTTGTTTCTCCCCACACCCTACACCCCAGTCTACCGGTCTGTCCCTAACTCTCTCAGCTGGCCTCCGCGCGTGGCATTATGGTACTTGTAGTCCTTTCCGGAGGGATGGTTGGGGCACTGCCTTCTGGGAATTGCAGTTCTCACGTGGGTCGACTTTCATGCGTAGAGCCCTGGGGCACAGCCACTCTTGGGTTTCCTGACTGCGACCACATTTTTTTTTGAAGGGGTAGGGAGGAAGGCAGGGGTTGTTTATTAGACTACCTAGTTTTATCTATGTTTAGACCCTAGTTCACCCACTTAGATGGTTAGATTTGTAATTTAAACAAATACTTCTGTTCCTCCTGTTTCGTGAGTTAACTCCATTCCTCATATAATTTATGACCCAGAACCAAAATTCTGGGGATATATAGATTAGCCTTAATATTAGGGGTCTTTTCACTGAATTTTTTTTTCTTGGCTCATTTCCTCAGCTCTGGACCTGAAGTCAGGAAGAGGAGGTCAAATCCTACCTCATTGTGACCCTGAGCAAGTCACTTATCTGCCTCAGTTTCCTCAAATGTAAAATGGGATAATAATGGCACCTTCCTCCCAGGGCTGTTGTAAGGGTCAAATGAAATAATATTTGTAAAAAATTAACACAATGCCTGGCATCTAGTAAGTACAATAAATTAACTTCCCTTTCCCTTCCCTCCAGTTTCCCTGGGAATATAATAATTTGGCATGTCTAGATCAGTTTGGAAAAAGGTAAGAGCCCTCAGCTCCCACATCAGATAGGCTAATAAAACATCAAATACAACACAAATTTTGTTTAACCCAATAAAAAGATGGTGAAGGACTTGCACTAAACTCATAAACAGTCAAAACAACTCTTCTTCCCTCTTTTATAGGTCTTTTTTCTCTTCAAGGGCCAATATAGTCCTCTAGATTAGGATTGAATTCTCTCTGTCCCAATCCCACAAAGAAGGGACAAGTACTTGGAATTACTTCAGACCTGCACTGTCCACATAACAGTACAGAAAAGGTCAGAATCCAGATTTTCCTCTCTAAGTCCCTTGCTGCTCTGTCTCGGTCCAAAAACTCCATTATGCTGCTGTCTAAGGCTACGTAGTTCCCTAGAGAACCCTCATAAATATTCGGTCTTCCTCTCCAGAGAATTTCAGTTTGTAGCCCCTCCTCTTTGCCCCCTTTTCTCCTCTCTGTTACTGCCTTTTTCTCTATGGCCTCAATTCTAATTTCTCTGTCTGGCTTTTGTACTTTCATCCTGTAACTCTCCAGGTCTCCTTTAAATGAACAAGTACAAGGGTGTAGCCCAGGTATATAACAAATTATACTTCTTGTGCTATTAAAAGAGTGAAAGGCAAATACTCAGAGCAAGAGTCCACACTTTATCCAACATTTAACCTTGTTAAAGAGACACTCAGAAGGATTCAAAGAGTCATACTAGGTAGATTCTTCTCTGGAACACCATATAAACTCAAAGTTCATATGCCCACATTTGACAAGAACCTAGATTCTCTGACTACTAACTGACTGGAAGGAGAATTGGTTTGTGGTTGCTGGAATACAATACTAAATTTGATTTTTTTCCCCATCTCCAAAAAACAGAAATAAATTTCCCTTTGTTACTGCCCCTCTTAGAGGAATGATACCCATTGCTAGATTATCGTATACATTTGAATGGATCATCCATATAGCTGGTATCTCAGTATACAATGTAGATGGATAATCATATAAGTGGAAGAGAGAAGACCTCCCCAAGTTTCTCCTTGAAGTGCAATCTCATCATTTTAATATGTATTAACACACAATTTCTGATTAATCAAAATTCTCATAAATTGGATGAAATGTAAAGAGGTCTTGTGGAAGGACATACATATATATATATATGTATGTATACACATGCACACATGAAATTTATGAACATGCATGTATGTGGGGTGTGTGGACATGTTCATTCGAACCATATCTCTCTCTCTCTCTCTCTTTTTTTTTTTTGCGGGGCAATGGGGGTTAAATGACTTGCCCAGGGTCACACAGCTAGTAATGTGTGTCCGAGGCTGGATTTGAACTCAGGTACTCCTGAATCCAGGGCCGGTGCTTTATCCACTGTGCTATCTAGCCGCCCCCAAAACATACCTCTCTTGATAGACTGTAAGCTCTGCTGGGCTCCTACTGCTGCTGCTCCAACCATACCAGACTGTGACTGCCAGTGACCATGCCCAAGAGGGGCTAAGCCACTTGGTTCTCCATTCCCTACAACTATGTAGCCTCATCTTCACCCAGCCATTTTCCTTCCAGCCTCTGCTTGCTTATCTCCCCACCCCTATCCTCCCATTACCTCTGGAAAGGATACGTCAGTTGACTGTCCTGTTGTCTCACATACCACCATCTCTGTGACTTCTTAGACTATGAGTCTCTTTCCTGGCTACCATTCCTCTCTATGTGTTATCTCCTCTGTGCTATTAGAATGGGAGCTTCTTGGGCAGGGATTGTTGTACTTGTATCCCCAGCTGCTTAAGTACAATGCTGGACACATAGTAAGAGCTTAATAAATGCTTTTTGTTCATTTATTCCTTGAGGGCAAGGACAGTACCGTTTGATTTTTGTTTCAGATCATAGTGCCTAGCACACTGTCTGGCACTTAGGTCTTAACAGATGCTTGTTGACAGATTCTTTGAAGCTTTAAGAGCATCTGACCAATTTGACCTTCCTAGCCTCTAACACTTCTTCTTTATACCATTATGTCTAAAATGTCCCAGTCTCCTCAGATCTTGTTCACTTGTGTCTCCTCTGTTATTCAAACTGCTTTCCAAAGCTCCCAGCTTCCTACATGGGAGGGCCAATGCTTCCCTATGATAAGTGAACATCTATATAGCTTATGTGACTGCTCTTCTCTTATATAATTTCAACTGTCACCTCCCTGCTGCTAGGCAATCCTACTGTACCTCCCTTATCAAACCACTATCCTATTCTCCCCATTGGTGCTTCCTAACCTTTTCATCTATCCTCAAGCCTCCCAGGTCTTGCCTTCCCCCCACTGTCTCAGCTGAGAACCTTGCCTCCCTCTTCTCTCCTTTTCCTCATCTCCTATCACTCAAGTGCCTTCTGTCACCATCTCCTTTTCACCCATCTCACATGATGAACTAGCCTTACTCCTCACCTAGGCTAACCCATCTCTTCTTGTTCAAGTGATCCCATTCCATCCCATCTCCCCTTCCCATCCCCTGTCATCCCAACTCTTTCACTTATTTTCAATCTCTTCCTCTCTACTAACTCATTCTCTGTTGCCTACAAACATGCCCATTCCCACCCCATCCTGAAAAACCCCTCACTTGATCCTTCCATTCCCACTATCATCTTGTATCTCTTCTGCCTTTTGTAGCTAAACTCCTCAAAAAGGTCTTATACAATAGGTGACTCCACTTTCTTTCTTCTCACTCTCTTAACTCCTTAAAATCCAGCTCTGCAGGCGGATTTCAGAGAAACCTGGAAGGACTTATATGAACTGATGAGTGAGATGAGCAGAACCAGGAGAACATTGTACACAGTATCAACAACATTGTGTGTTGATCAACTGTGATAGGCTTGATTCTTCTCAGCAATACAATGGTCCAAGATAGTTCCAAAGGACTCATGATGGAAAATGCTCTCCAAATCCAGAAAAAAAAAAAGTACTGTTGAATCTGGATGCAGATCAAACCATACTATTTCTATTGTTTTTGTTGTTGTTGTTTTTCTTTTTTTGAGGTTTTTCCTTTTTGCTCTGATTCTTCTTACACAGCATGACTAATGCAGAAATATGTTTAATGTGATTGTACATATATAACCTATATCAAATTACTTGCTGTCTTGGGGAGGGGGGAGGGAGAAAAATTTGAAACTAAAAATCTTACAAAAACAAATGTTGAAAACTATCTCTAAATGTAACTGGAAAATAATAAAATATTTATATGGAAAAAAAAATCCAGCTCTAGACATCATTACATTGAAACTGCCCTCTCCAAAGTTGCTGATGATCTCTTAGTTTCCAAATCCAATGGCCCTTTCTCAATCCTCATTCTCCTTGACCTCTCTGCAGCCCTTATCACTGTTAATCACTCTCTCCTCCTTGATATTCTTTAGATTTTGGGGACATTTTTCTCTCCTGGTTTTCCTTTTACCTATCAGTTCTACCAACTGTTCCTTCTCTATCTCCTTTGCTAGATCTTCCTCCAGAATACACCATCTAACCTTAAGTGTCCATCAGGCTTCTGTCCTGATCCCTCTTCTCCCATTATACAACTTCACATGGTGATCTCATTAGCTTCCATGCATTTAATTACCATCTCTATGCTGATTGATTCTCAAATCTACCTTTCCTGCCCTGATCTCTCTGCCTCCAATCTCACATCTCCAACTGCCTTTCAGACATTTTCAACTGGATGTCCAGTAGACATTTTTTTTGGGGGGGGGCAGGGCAATGAGGGTTAAGTGACTTGCCCAGGGTCAAACAGCTAGTAAGTGTCAAGTGTTTGAAGCTAGATTTGAACTCAAGTACTCCTGAATCCAGGCCCGGTGCTTTATCCACTGCGCCACCTAGCTGCCCCATAAGTAACAATTTTTAACTGTCAGATATTGGTTCTTTGCTACTTATGTTGAGTTCTGGGCAGCATATTATAAAAAAAGCTATTGACAAGGTGGAGTATGTTCAGAGGATGACAATCAAGATGTTTGTAGGCCATGGCATATGAGGAATGGGTGAATATTTGATTAATATTTGTTTGCAGAATATTTATGGTGGAGATGGAGGGGAAGAAGGGGACATCAGAGCTACATTTGAATGTAGAAGCATTAGACTTGTTCTGTTCAGTACCAGAGGACAGATTTAGAGGTTTGAAAGCAATGAGTGGAAATTATGCAGAGGCTAGGAAAAGAAAAAAACTTCCTAACACTTAGAGCTATCCAACAGTGGAACAGGCTTCCTCCAGAAGTAATGAATTCCCCCTCACAGGAGGTCTTTGGAGAGACACTGGATGACTGCTTGTTGAAAACTGTGCATACAAGATTCATGTTTGGTTAGGGGTTGGCCTCTGGGCTCCCTTCCAATCCTGAAATACTAGGATTCTTATTTTTGGGGGAGTGTATCAGCAGCCTCCCAAAGGATAAAGACCAGGTCCGTTTCGTTTTCCTTTGTCTAATGCTCCATACAGCACCGTGTACAAGGAAGTAATTAATAAGAGCTTCTGGACAAATGGACAGCCAAATCGGGTTCTCAGATCCCAGGATCGAAAGGGCAAACAAACCCCATTCTTACCCTTCCTTCTTGCTAATCCTGTTCCACTTTCCCTTCTTCCCGAAAGCCTCCCAAAGCTAATGCTTCACTATCAAAGTTGGAAAGGTTCTCAGCAGCAGCTATCGGGAAGTCCATACTGACTTGATGATACTCGACTTTACCTGCAGACCTTCTCATTGTTAGGAAATTAATTATTGTACCCATTTTATAAATCAGGGAACAAACTCAAAGTTGGGACTTGTTCATAGTCACAAAGACAGCAAATTTTTTTTGTTTTTTTGCAGGGCAGTGAGGGTTAAGTGACTTGCCCAGGGTCACACAGCTAGTAAGTGCCAAGTGTCTGAGGTCATATTTGAACTCAGGTCCTCCTGGCTCCAGGGCACCACCTAGCTGCCCCCCCCAACTCTCTTTTGATGTCTAATGCTTGCCCACTCTGCCATTGCTGCCTTCTATGTTTTATTTCCCCTAGTTCTTCTTCAGTCACTGTTGCTAGGTGGCCCAGTAGATAGAGCACTGTGTCTGAAGTTAGGAAGAACTGAGTGCAAATCTGCCTCATACATTTAGTAGCTGTGGGACTTTGGGCAAGTCAAGTCACTTCTGTTTGCTTCAGTTTTCTCAATGGTAAAATGGAAATAATAATAGCATCTACCTTCCAGGGTTGTTGTGAGGATTGAATGAGATCAGATTTACAAAGTGCTTAAGGAAGTGCTATGTAATTACTATTATTATTATGTTTTGACATTTATCTGGCAAGATCCTTTCTTTGTTCTGGTATGAATCTGGTAGTTCCCTAAGGGTGCTGAGGACAGGGGAAAAATGGACAAGCCAACAATCCCTTCTATCTACTCCTTCCCAGCCTCAGGGTCCCATCTGTGAAACAGCTCATCCATAGACAGATGAGCTAGGTTGCAGTGGTGAGTGGGCTGGAAAGGGGCAGAGGAAATAAGGCCCAGGAGGGGGAGAAGGAAGTATCCAAAACAAGAACATTTTGTGCAAATGTTGGTCTTTAATACTAAGAAAGACCTTTCAAGGCTTAGGGTGATAAGACAAAGTCCCCACTCCCCATTTTGGGGGAGTGTGGAGGGAGAGGACTGAGCTAAGCCAGCTAAGCTCCCTACCCCCACCCAGACCCCGGGGGATGACCCAGTAACAGAAGGAAACCTATGTATATACACTTAGTGTTTGTGCTGGAGATTTGGAGGAGAGGAAGGGGATGAGGTCAGGAAGGATACCCCTACCCCAGGAACAGCTCTCCTCATTTCACTTTCCCTATTCCCTTCTCTTACCTCCTTTGCTCCCTCCTCTCACCATCTCACTTCTCCACGTCCCATTTTTCTCAGTTACCTAATTTTTCTCCCTTCTCCTCCATATCTCTCTCTCCTTCTCTTTCCCTCTCTCTCTCTCATTTCCTCCTGCCCCTCCCAATTCTCTAAGTCCCCAAGACTACTCCTCTTCCTTTTCCCCTCCTTTTCCCTCCCTCTCCCTGAAGTCCAGCAGGTCCAGCCTCTGGGCCAAGGGCTGGGAGGACTTGGGTCCTGGACAGGGGTCGTCAGCAGCTATTAGCCCAAGGAGCACTTGGTGCCACTCTTCTTCTCACAGCTCTTTAGATCAGTAGTTGGGGAGGCCTTGTTGCTGTTGCCCTGTGAGAAAAAACAGTCTAAGTGAGAGGGTGGCAGATGCAGCCAGGGAAGGCTATGAGCTGAGAAGGGGTGGGCCAGTAGAAGACTTGGAGGGACATCTGGGGCACTACACAGTGCACAAACTGTATGATCCCTGCGCCTCCCCCCCCTCACTTTCTACTCCCAGAACACAAACTCACTGATCTCCGACTGGACTTGAGCAATATGTCCCGGGCCAGAGAACTGAAGGCCTAGAGGAAATAGAGAAAGAAAGTGATAGTTATGGGTGTCCTGAGGGCAAGATGAGGTGGGAAGTATAGTTGACCCTCCAATTCCCTCACCTCCCAGTCCTTACCTCATCCACATTAAGGCTTGATTTAGCACTTGTCTCAAAGAATCGGATTCCGTGTTCTCGGGCCAGCTTTGGGGTAGATGAGAAAGAATAAGGATAGGCTCTCTTTATTCCTCCCCTATTCCTCACTTGGGCTCCTCACTCTGGGCTCTTTGGTCCTCCCCGTTCCTTTCATTCCTGCCCAGCTCTCCCCCCCCCCCCCCCCCCCCCCCCCCCCCCCCCCCCGCTTTCCCCAGCCTGCATTTAGCCAGCCCCAGCCCCAGCCCCAGCCATCCCCCCACAGTCTCAGAGTATTTGTCCCCTCCCACCCCCCAGCCTGCCCTCATCCCCAGGTCTCCCACCTTCTCTGCTTGTTCTCTCTGCACTTTCCTCTTCACCTCCATGTCACACTTATTTCCCAACAGCAGGCGTTCCACCCCTGCTGAGGCATTCTGGGAGGAGAAGGATGATGGTGAGAACCAAGGTGCTCTAAGATCTCAAGGACCTTTCCCCTGGCCCAACCTCTCCATGCACCAGTTCTCCATCCTGGGCCCCTCTCTCAGGCATTCCCAGGCTCCTTCCCAATACCCTCAAGAGTTCGCTTTAGCTCAATACAAACCTCCTTGATGCTTTTCATCCAGTTCTGAATGTTCTCAAAGGATTTCTCATCTGTGATGTCATAGACAAGGATGATACCCTGGGAGAGGGAAGAGAGAGAGATTATGGATGAGAGGAACTTTACATTCAGCACTTTTCTCATATTTAGTGTACCTCCTTGGAACCACTCCCACAAACCTATACAACATCCTTGGAAGCACTAACCTAAATCCCTTTCACATCTACTCTGAGCCACAACTTGTCCTTTGCCCTGACTACTACGCATTTTGGCCCAAGATTCCCTCTTTCTATGCCTCCCACCTCTCATTTCTTGCCCATGTCATGCCCTTCTTCCCCATTTCATACCATGGCCCCACGGTAGTAGGCAGTAGTGATAGTCTTGAATCTCTCTTGTCCTGCTGTGTCCCTGGGTGAGGGGCCAGAGAGAGAAAGATGTCAGAGCACATGTTTCAAGCTACATGCTCCTTCCACCAAATGGAAGTTTGTACCTCAAGAATATTGGAGTTTAGTGGAAGGATCAGATGAGGGAAGCAAAAGAGAATAATAGAGGAAATCATGAGGAAGCCTCCTTGACTCTTCTCATCCTCCAGATTGATCTTGCTGCCTGATCATTCTTTTTTTTTTTAATATTTTTTGTGGGGCAGTGAGGGTTAAGTGACTTGCCCAGGGTCACACAGCTAGTAAATGTCAAGTGTCTGAGGCTGGATTTGAACTCAGGTCCTCCTGAATCCAGGGCCAGTGCTTTATCCGTTGCGCCACCTAGCTGCCCCCTGATGTTGATTTTTAAAAACAACTTTAGTGCAAAGAGTATAAAGCCTTTACCTAATTGTGTTTTGTAAATGAGAATATTGGCTGGATAGTTCACCTTCTAATGTTCTGGTGTGGACTTTTCCACCTGCCTTCCTTAAGTAGGTTCCCACTGAGGATAAGGGATGTCCAGTGGTCATCCTTTGTTCCTACTATATGACCAGGCTATCATTGTCATCTTCTCCTCCTCCTTTTCTTTTCTCTTCTTCCTCCTTCCCTCCCCTTCTGTCCCCACCCTAAGATCTCTCTGATGACATCCTTTACTCATTTTTCTTTTTTTTTTTTTTGGTGAGGCAATTGGGGTTAAGTGACTTGCCCAGGGTCACATAGCTAGTAAGTGTTAAGTGTCTGAGGCTGGATTTGAACTCAGGTCCTCCTGACTCCAGGGCCGGTGCTCTATCCACTGTGCCACCTAGCTGCCCCATTTACTAATTTTTCTCTGTAGTTCCTTGCTTGGTATGTGCTGAAACTTGCTAACACCCACCATGTGCCTCTTCATCATCCTTAATTCCATGGAGGCTGTTGCATTCCAAGACTTGCAGCCATGCAACAACTGGTAGAATATTGGTATTAGAAAGATGGGCTTTTGTTTCTGAGAGAAGTTTCAGTTTCCTGAAAACAATCAATCAGTCCTTTATTTTCCTTCTGTTCAATTCTGGACCCAACCTGTTTGTTGTCTATTTGCACTGTCCTACCATGATATATATTAATAACAAAAACAAGTATTCATATAGTACTTCAAGATTTGCAAATTACTTCACATATATTAATTAATTTTATCCTCATAACAACACTGTGAAGTAGGCACATTATCCTCGTTGAGGAAACTGAGGCTGAGAGGTTATCTCCATTGTTCTATTTTCCAAAGAATCTTCAATAATGTTGATATATGTCTAGGAGACACTTCTATATATGAGAAACAGCCTTTAAGGTGGCAGTTTGCTCTTCAAAATAATAATACAACAACAAGCCTAGTAGATAATGTTCTTCTAGATCTAGGTGGTGCAATGGATAGGGTACTGGGCCTGGAGTCAGGAAGACCTAGGTTCAAATCTACCTTCAGAAACCTATTGGTTGTGTGACCTTGGGTAAATGACAACCTCTGTTTGCTTCAGTTTCCTCAAGTATAAAATAAAGGTAACAGCACTTATTTCACAGGATTGTTGTGAGGCTAGAATGAGATAACATTTGTAAAGTTCTCAGCATAATGCTTGACACATAGTAAGCACTATATAAATGCTAGCTATTATAATTATTCAGTCAGTTGTACAATGACCCAGATGTACTCTACCATGGATCATTTTGGCTTGTGAAACCCTGCCTCGTTCTACTATATTAATACCCTCACTGAAAATGCCCTGGATACATGTATAGATGACTCTCATAAAAATGTTATATGGATGAGAAAGTAAGCAGATAGGTTAGGTTGGTAGCTGATGTTCTCTTGGCTGTTTTGTTTTATCTGGCATTAATATGGTCCATGACTTTTTTTCCACATTTCTGGTATTTTCATCCTCTTCAGGTATGTTTTGGGCCAATCCCTCCAGGCCTCCACAACTTTGTCATTTCTAACACAGACCTTCTCTGTTTTGTGGGATGCTCATAACCTTTTGTCATCATTTTACAAACAAGTTTTTATTATAAATAGATGTTGCCTTTAGCTGCCAAATCTTTTCTCTTAGCAAGTAAGTTGGATCAAGTGTTTACTAAGGTGCTTTTTAGGATCCTTTTGTCTCATTATAGCAACTGATTTACTTAAGTTTAAATTTTTAATGAAATTATTATAGTCTGTGACTTTACCTTTTCTTATATCCACATTGAGCTTGTGGTCCCCTAATACTCCCAGAGATTTTTAAGATAAACTGCTATTTGACCATGCTTCTCCTAACTTGTATTTGACAACTCAATTTTGTGAAACCAACTGTAAAACTTTATATTTATCCTCATTTTAAAAATTCAGTTTTATTTTATTTTCAATCCTGAATTCTTTCTTCTACCTCTCCTCCCCTACTTATTGATAAAGCAAGAAAAACAAAAACCAGTACAATATCTATAGTCAAATAAAACAAATTCCCACATTGTCTATGTGTGTACATGTGTAGATATATATGTGTGTCTGTTTATATATGTATATACACATATGTTTCAATCTGTACTCTGAGGCTACTACCTTTCTCTCTCTGGAGGTAAATAGCATGTTTTTGTCAAGAATCTACTGAAGGGGGCAGCTAGATGGCACAGTGGATAGAGCACCGGCCCTAGATTCAGGAGGACCTGAGTTCAAATCCGACCTCAGACACTTAACACTTACTAGCTGTGTGACCCTGGGCAGGTCACTTAACCCCAACTGCCTCACTAAAAAAAAAAAAAAGTCTCCTGGAACCACAGTTCCATTGTGTTGATCAGAGTTACTAAGTCTTTCAAAGTTGCTTGTCTTTATAGTATTGTTATTAGTGTATAAATTATTCTCCTGGATCTGTTTACTTCACTTTGCATCAGTTTATACAAGTCTTCTCAAGTTTTTCTAAAACCATCCCTTTGATCATTACTTACAGCATAATAGCATTATATCATATATATAAATATATATACATTTATCCATTTAAATTTTTTATCGTATGATATTCATCCCAAAGTCCAAGCTTGTCAAGACCTCTTTTGAATTATGATTCAAATTCATATTATTAGCTATGCCTCTTTGATTTGTGTCATTTGGAAATTTGATAAGGATGATATCTATGTCTTTATCCAAGGCATTGATAAAAATATGAAAGCGCAAAAAACCCAGCAAAGATACCTTGGGCATTTTGCTAAAGACCTTCCAAGTTGACATGGAACCACTAACAAGTACTTACTTATTAATATGTGTTCCATGATGTCCCCATAACATATACTGTCTTCTCTTGCATGGTAATAGTTTCCTATGTGTTGAGTCTTATCTCCTCAACTAGACTGTGAACACCTTGAAAGCAGGGACCTACCTCACATCTTCTCTATCCTTCATGGGACCTAGCAAGGTGCTGATGATCAGTAAACACTTGATTGTCAGAGAGATAGAGACATGGGAGAGAGAAGGAAAGAGGCAGGGAAAGAGTGAGGATAGATAAAAATGATTAAGAGACAAGCAGAATAAGATTTCATGATGGGGACATGGAAGAAAAAGCTGGGATTTCAGGAATTCACTCACCAGACTTGAAGTTTTATCTTTTTCCCTTCAATGTCCACGGTTCTGATCTTGAAGTCAATTCCTAGAGATGGGAGGGGTATGTTAGAGTCAAGGTGGCAGGTCAGAAGGTGGGCAGAGGAGAAGGGGATAAGGAATCCTTTTCCTTATCTGTAGGCCTGAACAGAAAGTCTGGGTTCATCAGACTCCTCATATTACTGAACAAGGGGACATAACAAGAGGTGCCCTTTCCTTTCCCTTCCCTCTTCTCCTTAACACAATTATCTCTATTCCTGGTTTGTGTGGATGTCCTAGGGAGGACAAACAATATTATTTTCATGTCCTCAGTGGAAACTTTGGTACATACCTCTGTATGTTGGGGACAGAATTAGTCACCAGGCTGAGTCAGAGACCCCAGTAACCCTTCCCCCAGTTTCAGCCTCTCCACTAGGCTCCTTCAGGACTCAGAATGACAAATCAAGTGCCTAACCCCCAGGATGACCTCCTCCCCTTGAGAACCCACCCCACCCTCCTCCTATTGGACTGAGCAGGGACACTATGAGAGTCATAGGGATGGAATAAGGGATAGGAATTAGGGTGCTGGGGTACTTCTGGCTAGATGGCATATGGAGAGTGCTCCTCAGGAGAATTAGGGGTTTGGGGGCAGGAGTTGGGAGGATTTGAAGTGAATTTAAATGGTGTGAAGGGAGGAAAGCCGAGGGGGGGAAATAGAAGAGTGGGGGATGGGAAGTTGAGGGAATGAGAAGCTAAGAATACTAAGATGGGCCCAAGAAAACGGGGCTTCTGGGAACTTGAAGTGATGCTTAGGGACCCCGGGGGAGGTTGGGGCTTAGAAATTTGGGTAATGACTGGGGAGAATGCAGTGAAGTGATAAGGAACAAGGACTGGGGAAAGGAGTTGAAAGACTTCACTCCTAAAGGGCTGGAAAGTTGGGATAATGCGAAGGGGTGTTAACCAATGACCCGGGGGACTTTGAAAAGTTGAGGGCCAGGAGGAGGGGGGCTGGGGGCCACGTGGGATCTGTTGTCTGGGCCAGTGGGCTCACCAATGGTGGAGATGTAAGTGCTGTTGAAGTTGTCCTCGGCAAATCGAATGATCAGACAAGTCTTGCCCACCCCAGAGTCCCCAATCAGCAGCAATTTGAAGAGATGGTCGTAGGATTTAGCCATGGCGGGCACTGGGGTGGGGGTGGGGGAAAGGAGCCTGGCACCCAGACACGGCCCCGGGTGCAGTGGACAGGCAGAAGAAGAAACCCAGGGGCCCTGGGCAGGAAGAAGTTTTCCTCCCTCTTTTCTCTGGCTCCGGGAAAGAGGAGGGGCGGCACCCTTATGAGCCCCACCTCCTGCCCGCCCACCCCACAAGGGCCATTCTAGAGGCCAGAGCTGCCTTCTCTTCTTGCCTCCCCCGCCCAGTCTAGGCAGGCTCCCCCTCCCCATCCTCCTCCTCCTAACGGCCTTCCCTCCTTTCAACTCTCATTCCTCCCACTCTGTGGAGGGGGATGGGAAGTTTGAGAGAACTACAGTCTAGGGAATAAGAACTAAGTTGGGATTAGGGAGGAAGAGTGGAAAATAACTGGTAGGGGCAGAGGTGTGGGGAAGCAGCGTTTGGAGGCTGGTAGAGGAAGTTGAGGAAAATACAAAGAGGAGAGGGTCTGGGGATGAGTAAAGAGCAAGGATAGACGTAGAGTTTTGGGGCTACTGAAGTTCTGGGGCTTCTGATCCTAGGACCTCTGTTGATTGGAGGAAGTAGCTGAAGTTGGGGTGGCCTGAAGGACACTAGATACACGTTTGTTGGGAAAGCTCGCCCTCTTGTGGCAAAAGGTACACATGATCGGCACAGAGACGCACTACTCCACCCTTCAGGGTCTTCTTGGCATAAGCACTTGCCATATGGGCAGCCCTTCTGGGGTTTAGTATGAAGCGTTGGGACACCTATCCTAGCTCTAACTAGTTAGCTCAGTAAATCTGCCTGTCTCATAGGCTTGTGAAGAAGGTGTTTTGTGAACCGCCACATGGTGAGCTATTTAATTATTATTATTTGGGCTGAGACTCAGAACTAATGAGATCACACTAATTGTGTTGGTTCTTTCTTCATGTATGTGCAAAGCTTGGCTGTGTTCCATGGCCACAAGGGGGCGTTCCTTGCTCTCACCAGCCATTTTGTTAATGTGTGGTATTGGCTTCAATGAAAATGGGGTGACAGATTGCAGATACAGTATATGGATGTGATTCCATCACTACTACTAAAAAAAAACCCATTCTAAATCAGTAGCATCATCTTGTACACAAAGAAGAGCTTTGGGAGCAAAAGGCACTCTTTGGGGTTTATTATTATTATTAACTACTCACATTGCCTATTTTTGTATCCCTTCGTAGCACAGTGCCCAGCACAGGCACATGGTAGGTGCTTAATAAATATTTGCTTAATTTACATAGGAATTTAAGATTTACAAAGTAATATACATATATTATTTCTTTTGAGCTTCATACAATCATGTGAGGTAGGTACAATTATTATCCCTATTTTTCAGGTAAGGAAACTGAAATTCAAACAGGTTGAGTGACTCACCTAAGGAAGCAAGTACCTGAAGCACAATTCAAACCTAGGTTTCACAGCTCCAAGAACAGAGCTCTGAGTACTATGACATATGGATGTTATTCCATTTAAGCATCATTAGGAGACCCCTAAATACTTGGTCCACAGTTCAAGTCAATAAATACTTAGTTAACACTGATTTCTAGATAATGAGGAAGATTTAAAATTGAGATGGAATAGCATTCCTTCCTACCTGGAATTAAATTAATTTATTTTAAAAGATTTTATTTGTTTTAATCAGCCCAGATCCACTTTCTTAAATTTCCCCCTCAATCCCCCAATTGAGAACATAAGAAAAACAAAACTCATTACAAACATGTATAGTCAATCAAAACATTTCCATAATGACTATGTAAAAAAACCCACCCCACTACACAGTTGTCTCATTTTGCATTCTTAGCTCTTTACATCTTTGGCAGCAGGTGGGTAATATGTTTCATCATTAGTCCTCTGGAACCCTGGCTGGTCATTATGCTGATAAGAATTCATTCAGCACAATAATATTCTATTACAATTATATTGCTCAGCTATTGACTAGTTTATTTGCACCCCCACAGAATCTCATTCTTTGCTACCTCAAAAAAAGGCTAAAAATCTTTTTGTGCATTTTTCCAGTTTGTTTTGTTTGGAACTAATCTCTCCCTTAACTTACCCTTCCTTTAATTCCTCCTCTCCTTTCTCTTATATTTCTGTTGAGTGAAATGTATTTCTATACCTAACTCAACATGTTTGTTATTATTTCCTCCACTGATCAGTTCAGATGAGAGTAAAGTTCAGGTGCTCATGTCCCCTCCCCCCCATCTCTTTCTCCTTATTTGCATAGACTTATTTTGTGTACTTTAGTTATGTGAGATAATTTTCCCTAACTTTCCTTTCCCTCCCTCCCACTCCTCAAGTGTATTATTCCTCTTCCTCTCTATTTCTTTACATTTCTCTTTAAAGATCATCAAGACATAACAGATTCACTCCCAGGCTTTCTCAAACTCTATGACTCTGTTAGACTCTATGGCCCCTGAAGATTATAAAGTTCAAAAGGTACATGCATACCATCTTTTCATATTAGAATGTAAAAAGTTTATCCTTGTTTAGTCCCTTATGGTTGTTTGTTTATGTTTACCTTTTTATGTTTTTCTTCATTCCTGTGTTTGAATTTCAAAGTTTCTTGGCTATAAGTCCATATCATTTGCCTTCTGGAATTTTATATTCCATGCTTTCCACTCCTTTAGAGCAGTGGCTGCTAAATCCTGTGCAATACTGACTATAGTTCCTTGGTACTTGAATTCTTTCTCCTTGGCTGCTTGCAGTATTTTCTTTTTTGACCTGGAAACTGTGGATTTTGGCTATAATGTTCCTGGAAGTCTTCATTTTGATATTTGATTCAGGAGGTGACTGGTACATTTTTCCTTTTTTCACTTTGCTCTCTGATTCTAAGAGATCTGGGCAGTTTTCCTTTAGGATTTTTTGATATATGAGGTCTAGGCTCTTTTTTTGGTTGTGGCTTTCATATATTCCAATGATTCTTAATTTTTTTTCTTTTCCAGGTCAATTGTTTTTGCAGTGAGACATGTTATATGCCTCCACCCCCTTCTTTTAGTCTTTTGACATTGTTTGAATATTTCTTTTTGTCTCATAGAATCATTGACTTCTATTTGGTCAATTCTAATTTTTAGGGAGTTTATTGATTGGGCAAAATTTTATTATTCTTATGCCAAGCTATTAATTCCCTTTTCAATTTTTCTTCTATAGTTCTCATTAATTTTTTCATTTTTTTCTCTAGCATTTTCATTTCACTGATAAAAACATTTTCTAACTTTCTTTTTTAAAGTCTTGCTTCATCTCTGATAGGACTTCTAGTTGAATTTGTGCCCAATCTGAGTTTTCCTTTGAGCCTTTCCTCGTATATGTTTTAATATTATTATTTTTTTCTTCGGGGCTTATATCTTGGTTGTCTCTTTGACCAAAATAGCTTTTTATGGTGGGTTTCTTTTTGTTTGTTTGCTTGCTCATTCTTCTCATTGTTCTGACTTCAGGATTGATGTTAGGGTTAGGCTTCTATGCACTTCTGGAAGGAAGTTCTAGGTTGGTTCTGTTGCTGCTTTCCTGGGGGGTATTGAGTGTTATATTATTCTAGGCTCTGAAGGACAGTTCAGGGTGGGGACCTGAGAACTTTCAGTTCTCCCAGAGTGGTCTGATCTAGGGGAAAGTCTGATCACTACCTTCCTTGTCTGAGCTCTTCAAGTTCCTGCCCTAGGTTTGGTCTGAGCAAGAATAGACTGCTGCTGGACTCAGCCACTATCAGTCTGTTCTATTTATTGGATTACAACCTCAGATTGTGCCAGAAGCTGGAACTCAGACCCTGCTCTGCTCCTGGGGTCTGAGCTATACTATTGCTCCTTTTTTATGAACTGGATTCTTACTCAGTGCACTACATAGAGCCTGCCACTCTTTCTGCCCCTCTTCCCTGGGCACAGATCCCTTCCTTAGTCTACCTTGGATCTGTGACCCAGAACTGGGTAGTGAGGGACAGAGCTGCCAGTTGGCACCTGTTCCTAATCCCTTTGTGCGATCATGATGCCCTGTTATTTGTGGGGGAACCTCCTCTTGTCCTGGTACCCAGCCTCTCTTTCTGTTGGAATGTTCTACAACTTTGCCATGCTCCTGGTCAGAACCTATCCCCAGTGTCCACAGATCTCTTTATCTGTCTCCTTTTGCCAACACGGACTGTAAATAATACCTCACTGTGATCTTTTTTTTTTTGGATTCCCAATCAAGTAAGTTTTCTAGATCTTTTTGGAGGAATTTTGGCAGGAAGTTCCACCCTACTTCTTCCTGTTACTATGCCATCTTGGCTCTGCCTCTGTAGGTAGTATAGCAATGTGTAATATGCCTTCTGGGTCTTCCTGCTACTTGAGCTCACATTTGAGGGTTGGGTCTCTGGAGGTCAGATTCTGCCTAAGGTTCCAAGATCTAATCTAAGCTGACCTAAGGTTCTAAGATCTCAGCTTTTTTTTTTTTAGATCTCAACTTCTAATACTGTAAATTCCTGCCAGGGTGCTTTTTGGTTAGTATTCAGTTAAAGACACAATTTGCTCAAAGTAAATTCATTTACTAAGATGATGTAGTAAAAAGAAAGAGCAGCTACAAAGCATTTCTCCAATAAATCTTGTATAACACACTTAATATCCATGGGGAAGAATGGGTATAAACTTATCGTAGAGTGGTAGTGAAGCACATCTGTATTAGAAACACTTATGGCCAAAGCACCTAACTCACAACTTTGGTGATTGTCAGACCTTGAACTCCTTTCCTTTCTTTATAAAGACACACACACACACATGCACCTTTTTGGAAAAAGATTGATTCGGCTCCCAGGATTTGTTCTCCCTGGGTTAATTCTTGATTTCCAGAGCTAGCTCTCTCATGAGTCCAAAATGGCAGTATCTTTTCTGCTGGCAGAAGTCTACGTCTGTGTGTGTCTGTGTGTCTGTGTGCTCTGCTCCCTCATTTAAGTACTTACTATGTGCTAGGGATAGAAATACAAAAGAAATTGTGGTGACTAAGAATTGGAAATCGAAGCAATGCCCATCCATTGGGGAATGGCTAAACAAACTGTGGTATATGATGGTAAGAAAATATTATTGTGCTATAAGAAATGACAAGCAGGATGACCTCAGAAAGGCCTGGAAAGACATGTATGAACTGATGTATAGTGAAGTGAGCAGAACCAAGAGAACATTGTTCACAGAGACAGCAATATTGTTTGATGAAGAACTGTGAATGACTTGACTATTCTCAACAATACAATGATTCAAGACAATCCCCAAGGACTATTGATGAAACATACTATCCACCTCCAAATAAAGAACTGATATTGATGGAACAGACTGAAGCATGCTATTTTTCACTTTCATTTTTTTTCTTTTAATCAAGTTTGCCTGTACAAAATGACAAATATGGTAATGTTTTATATAATCATATATGTATAACCCATATCTGATTTTTTGCTGCCTCAGGGAGGTGGAGAGGGGAGGAAAGGAAAGAATGATAAAAATTGGAACCCCAAAACTATAAATAAAAAAGTTTATTATTAAAAAAAAAGAAATACAAAAGAGACGGTTCTTGTCCTTCCCTTGAGGAGGTTACAGACCAAGAGGGAATTTTTGTCTGAGGCATTAAGCAGCTGCAGCCTTTATAACACTCTTTCCAACATCAGTGGTAACGTTGATTTGATTACTATTCAGAGAGCTTGAGGTAGGAGGAAGTGGGAGGTGATTCTAGAGGGCTCATGCCAAGAGGTCCATACTGGATAGGTCCTGATTTCCTGGTAGATGGGCTGGATGGCATATGAAAATAGTCTGGGATCAGTTAGATACAGTGAGTTTGCCTTTGTGACCCACCAAATGGGATAGCTGAACCCTAGGGTAGAGAACCAAAAGGAATGGACATGAGCATTTATTAAGGACTTACTATGTCCCAAGCACTGTGCTAAGTGCTTTTCAAATATCTCGTTAATCCTCACAATTCTGAGAGATAAGTGCTACTAAAATCCCCATTTCATTGTTAAGGAAAATGAGGCAGGCAGTGGTTAAGTGGCATGCCTAGAGTCATTCATTCAGTTAACATTATTAAGAGCTTATTGTGTCCCAGGCACTGTGCTAAGTAGTGTAACTAAGTGAGAAGAGAGAGCTCTCTTTAAAATGTAGGTTTGGAGTTCATGGCCCCACCCTTCAGTCTGAGAGGCAAAGGGTAGTGATAAAGTTGGAGCATCAAGGCTGGGGAGATCTTACAGGATAATGAGATTATTTTAATAAAGAGCTTCTAGGGGCATGATGGGTCAGAAGTCAGTCAGAGAAGTCCCAAAGTAGGGCAGCTTGGTGAGAAATTAATTCCTTAAGTTTAGTAAGTATTTGAAATTTGCCAAATTTGAACTCAGGTCTTCCTGACTCCAGGTCTAGCATTTTTGTTTTGTTTTGTGGGGCAAGAGGGTTAAGTGACTTGCCCAAGGTCACATAGCTACTAAGTATAAAGTGTCTGAGGCCGTGTTTGAACGCAGGTCCTCCTGGATCCAGGGCTGGTGCTTTATCCACTGCGCCACCTAGCTGCCCCTCTCCAGGGCTAGCATTTTATCCACCATACCACCAGCTGCTTCTGGAAAAAAAAATGGAGTGGCTTAAATCTTTCCTCTGTGTGTGTCTGCCTCTGTGTGTTTGCATGCAAGTATGTACTCTCACATGTGTGCAGGGTGGGCATACAAATTTTTGGAGGTACAGGCCCAAACAGTTGCTGTTCCTTGTCACAAGATGCTGACATCCATCTGAACTAAACTGTTATAATGGCAACCCACAAGATGAGATTGCCGCCTATAAAGGGATTCAGTAATTGATGGGTGGTAAAATTAGTGCTTCTTTGCTTTAAAAAAAGAAATCTCCAAAAATACTTGGATATGTACAAAAGTTCAGGTCCTCAAGTCACAGCTTAAGTCCCACCTCCTGCAAGAAGCCTTTCCTAGTCTTGCTTAACCTTTTTTTACTTTTATAGCTTGTTTGTACATAGCTGTTTGCATGTTGTCTCAGAGTTTGACACAGGGTCTGATATATTGTTGTTGCTCGGACCTGTCATACTCTTTATGACCCCATTTGGAGTTTTCTTGGCAGAGATACTGGAGTGGTTTACCATTTCCTTCTCCAGCTCATTTTACAGAGGAGGAAACTGAGGCAAACAGGGCTAAGTGACTTGTCCAGGGTCACACAGGTAGTCAGTGTCTGGGGTCACATTTGACTCAGAAGATGAACCCGGCAATCTATCCACCGCGCCACCTAGCTGGCACAAAGTAGGTGCTTAATAAATGCTCTTTCGATTACATCTGGAGTTTGTTCAGCCAGTTTCTATTTGCGGGGTTCTGCTCTGGCGTCTCATTCTGGGGAGCTAAATGATGAAGGCCGATGGCAGGGAACTGGCTAATTCATTAACTATTACCGTGAAGGACCTTTTCAAGATGTCGGCCTTTCTACCCTAAATTGAAGGAGCCGTAGAGACACCATAATCTCTCTGGGCCCTTCTTCACAAGACCTACAGCTTTCGGAAGAAACCATTAGATAGGCAGGCGTGGATACGAGCGACCTCCTCAATATGGTGGCCCGGCGAAGCCGTCGCGTCACTTCCGCCCTCCCGAAATATATAAGGATCAGGATTTCCGCTTTCGCTCTTTTCCGGCGGTGAAGATCTCCCCGTGCTAACATGCCTGTGAGTTGCTCGGACTCCGATGGAGCCGTGTTCTGCCTGCCCCAGATCCTTTGCTTTCCGCGGAGGGACCCCCCCCCGGTTACAACCCCTCTTAACGACCTTAGCTCCACGGGCAGCAGCGGGTCCCCCGTGCATGAGGGAGGAGACGGGGCCCTAACATGGCGGCCACTGCCTTTCCTCTCCTCCCGGGGTCGCTAATCTGTCCCTCTCCGCCCCTCGCAGCTCGCGAAAGATCTCCTGCACCCCTCTCCCGAGGAGGAGAAGCGGAAACACAAGAAGAAGCGTCTGGTGCAGAGTCCGAACTCGTATTTCATGGATGTAAAGTGCCCGGGTGAGGTCACTCGCGGTTGGCGCCGCGTGCTCCGGCCAGGGTCCCCCCGCCCCGCGCGTCACGCGCCTCCGTGATCCCGGTCCACGCCCGACGGCGGCCGCCCAGCCCAATGCCCCCCCTTTACCCCCTCATCCTGGGACCTGCGAGGTGGGGTGGGGGGAGGCTTTGTTGTGGTAACGTAGGGGTGTTATTGATATCATTTCCCCCAGGGGTTGCTGACCCAAAGAACTGAAACCTCCATACCGGAGGTTTGTTGTGGGGGAGGTCGTGGAAGAACAATGAGGGTCTTTAAAGGACAGAGCCAGAAATATTATCAGCCTGGTTGTTTCAGGGCAGGGCCGGTTGGCCTATGCCTGGCAATTAGTTAACCTCTTTTTTTGTTGATAGGATTGGTGTGGTGTGGTTTGCTTCTATCTTAACTCATCAATTTTAGTGCAGATTTTTATTGAGTTATAGGGCATGATAAGGGTCTGGGGTTTGAGCTACCCCAGACCCGTATCAGGGCATATGTAACTTAAGTGGCTTCGAGTTTCCTACTTTAAGAAACAAATAATTAGGGGGCGGCTAGGTGGCGCAATGGATATAGCACCGGCCCTGGATTCAGGAGTTCCTGAGTTCAAATCCGACCTCAGACACTTGACACTTACTAGCTGTGTGACCTTGGGCGAGTCTCTTAACCCCCATTGCCCCGCAAAAAAAAAAGAAACAAATTACATGTGCCATTAGGGTACTGTGCTTATTTGTGAGGGAAAAGGTGATGGGAAGTGTTCTAACCCCTGCTTTGTCCATTTCAGGCTGCTATAAAATCACCACTGTCTTCAGCCACGCACAAACGGTGGTTCTCTGTGTCGGATGCTCCACTGTACTTTGTCAGCCTACAGGAGGAAAGGCAAGACTTACAGAAGGTCAGTGCTTGAAGCGAGTGGTTTCTGAAATGGTAGATTTTGATGAAATCTGCGATAAGCAGTTTAAAGAATTGTAGATTACTTAAAACCTTGCTTAAGAGGAGGTGTTTAAATTATCCCTGTGGCCTTTCTGAGAACTTCAAAGCTCAAATGAAAGGGTTTTAGGGAAGCATTGGGGGGAAAAAGTAAGATTGATTAGGGTAATCGTGAAGGTTTAACAAAGATGGTTGAAGGGGGTTTTGTTGTTTAGCCCTGATTATTTGTTACCTCATTGGGGATTTTCTTGGCCAAATGGTTTGCCATTTCCTTCTCCAGCTCATTACAAATGAGAAAACTGAGGCAAACAGGGTTGAGAGACTAGACCAGGGTCTCACGGCTAGTTAAGTGTCTGAAAATCAGATGAGTCTGACTCCAGGCCCAAAGTCTATCCGCTGCCCCTAAAAAGGGGTTGGGGTGGGTAAATTTTATCTTTTGGCTTAGGGTAACTAAGATGAAAACTAACAATTGGTTCTTTCTCTCCCAGGATGCTCCTTCAGAAGGAAGCAGCACTAATGACTTAATCAAGATGAATGAGGAAGTGTAAAGAATAAAACAAATTTGGTACAGTTTTGTTCACTGTCTTTCTTGCTTTAATGTTGCGAAGGTGGCCCTATCAGTAGCATAAACACTATGGACTAGAAGAATGGGTGGGCTTCAACAAGCATTAGACCTTCTATCTTTTAATCAGAATAAATCTATCTTTGTCTTTAAGAATTGTACTTTCCTACCTGGATCATAAAGCTTATGTATAAAATAATGAAAGTATATTTGAGGGGAGCAGGCAATAACCTCAACAAGATAGTGTTAACAGCAGTTATGATCCTTTTATTTCAAGTTTTCGATACTTAAATCGGAGGCAGTTGCTGCTTGGGTGGAATTGTAGTACTTCGAACTCCCAAATGTGGCCAAGCCTTTTCTAGGTATAAGATCAGTGTCTCACACTCCATAACCAGTACTGCAGCCTGGTTGGGGCAAGTGGAGGTTGTGGACCGAGGAATGGACGATTTGTGGGAGGATAAGAGTAACCTAGAAAGAGAAAGGGAGAGAGCTGAAGGGTTTGGCTTTCACATAGTAACTGAAGAAGAGTTATCACAAAAGTTTTTACCTGGCTGTGCAGTTCCTGGGGTTGGGACATAGACAACTGGAACTGTCTGTATCCTGTTGAGGAAGGCATTGTATGCTGGAAGAATGAAAAAGAAGCAGTCAGGGAAACTTGGAATCACCAAGAAAAAGATAATATGGAGTGGGAGTGAAGAGGTTTTAAATGATAGCTATGTGTTTGGTGGCATGCTGTAATTTTGGGTAGACTGAGAGGATGCTCTTAAATGAGAATTTTTTACATTTTCATGGATTTTTAGTGTTAAACATGTGAATAGGAGCTTTTCACATTTTAGGCGTTTGTTGAGTAGCTGGGATTCTTTAACAGATAAATTTTTGGTCTAAAGTATTGTTAAGGGCTAAAATTCTAGCTAGTCTGTCTAAAATATCTAATGAGTGGTCGCCAATAAATTATAAGCTTTAGCAAGAGTTAGACTTTTAAGCATTTATTAAGGAGAATAAGAATTTGGTAAAGAGAGAGAAAAAGGCCTAGATTCCTATCTATTAAAGGGAGAGCACATTTCTAGCTCCCTTCTCCGCCCGAGTCCAAAAGGAAAGAGCCCGAGACTGAGCGCCAGTCTCTTCCTTCCTCCTCCCACTAGTCCGCGTCACTTCCTGAATCCTGAAGAAAAGACTCCTGGTCTTGCCCTCAAAGACCTTCCCTTCATGGGCAGAACTCTTCTACAGTAAGTATCCAGCAGGTGGCATTATTCCAATCGTTACAGTATACTATGGGGTTCCCAACTATGCTTTGGGATGAATGGAAAGGCATTAAGTGCTTGCTGTATACTAGGGAGCTAAGTAGAGAAGAGGTTAATAAAAGTGCTTATTTGTCAGACTCTGCTGAGACAGTGATACAAAGAAAAGCAGTTACCTAGGATCAGGAAGATTTGAACCCAGGGCTTCTGGACTCAATCACTACTATGCAGGTACCTAGGTGAACAGGTGTGCACAAGTAGACAATTCCACCATAAGATCCAATGTCAATAAGCACAAGGGTTTGCAGGTGTGTGAAAGTCCAGCGTGGACACCCCCCCCCCATCCCATCCCTTTGTGCGACACATTTGGCCCTAAGGTAGTTGAACATATTCTTTTTTTGTTTTTACTGTGTGTGTGTGTGTGTGTGTGTGTGTGTGTGTGTCAATTGGGGTAAAGTGACTTGCGCTGGGTCACACAGCTAGTGTCTGAGGCGGGAATTGAACTTGGGTCCTTCTGAATCCAGTGCTCTATCCACTGCACCACCTAGCTGCCCCTGAACATACTCTTTTTTTTTTTTTAGTGAGGCGATTGGGGTTAAGTGACTTGCCCAGGGTCACACAGCTGGTAAGTGTTAAGTGTCTCAGGCTAGATTTGAACTCAGGTCCTCCTGACTCCAGGGCTGGTGCTCTATCCACTGTGCCATCTAGCTGCCCCTCTGAACATATTCTTTAAACAATTTGAATGGGGAATGAAAAATGACAAGGTTTAAACCACTGGTTTACTCACTCAGGAAGATGACAGCTGATGATGCAAGAACAGCAAAAGTGGTAAAGAGCAGAATTTGGTAAGACCCAATCAGCTGCCGAACAACACCCGACTCTTCACATTGATCTAAATGTTTTGTAGAAATAAAACATTTTTAAAAATGAGAATAGTTGGTATAGCTAATCTTTATGGAGCCTAACCTAGTAAAGGGTATTCATGCTTACGATATACAAAACTAGTTGAATTAAACCAAATGGGTGAAAGGACTGGGACTTGGATCCACCTCATTCATATACTGTATCCTTTTCTTTAAGTTAACCTAAATGATCCATTCCAAAAGCCAAAAAAAGGGGTTGAATTTCCTAGCAATTAAGGTAAGGTGGCATAGCCAGTGGAGAAGACTAGAGGGTTATCTGTGACATTGTGATTCTAAAAACACTGAATACCTCTAATACAAAGATGAGTGAGGCAACTGGGGTTAAGTGACTTGCCCAGGGTCACACAAGCTAGTGTTAAGTGTCTGAGACCAGATTTGAACTCGGGTACTCCTGATTCCAGGGCCAGTGCTCTATCCACTGCGCCACCTAGCTGCCCCCCATTTGGCTTTTTCTCAACAAGATGAGTCTGACTCCAGGCCTAGCACTCTATTCTAGCTTAAATAGTAAATAATGACATAGAAAAAGACATAGGAACAATAGGCAAAGAAATACAAAAGGCGTGTACTGATCTAGGTGGGACAAGTGGAGGCAGTCTACCTGGGGATCAAAGCCTTATTACACAGAGGGTTTGGAAGCTGGGAGAGCCATTGGAGCTTGATGACAAGAAAGGAAACATTTCATGAAGTTGCGGGACTGTCACTGTGGCCCTTGGAAATGTTTCCTTTTACATAAAGTGGTAATAACATGTTCCCACCCCCAATGGGATAGCTTTTGAAATAAATGGAAGTTTTCACCTCAGCTGCTCTAGAAAGGAATCTCATTAAAGATCCAGGAAATTACCACCCATGCTGGATTTCTCTATCACTGCCCTCACGGGCACAGCCTCTCTCTGGCCTGTCAGCATACAAGAGATGTTGATGAAGACAGGAGCTGCCATCTGCTGAAGTGATGTGAAGTTCACAACGTGAATTGGGTAGATGGCCAACCCTGGAATGAGGGATGATCTCTTATGGGGAGAGACGACCAGGACCGGGGAGCTAGGGAAGACCTGAAAGAGAAAATAAAGTAGCTCTTGTTTGAAGGGGAAAGAAATTCAGAAATCTCTCCTATCTCAATCCTCTATGCACCCACAGCAGTGCATGCAGGAGGATTCTAAGGAGACCCATGAGCCAGTTCTGCATGTAAAAGGGGAACACTGACACTGAGTTGGAATCTTAGTTCCCCACTACAATGAAGCAAGTTAAAAGTTAGATTAGCAGTATGCGGAAATACTCTTAAAACCAAGCCTGGGAGGTATAAAGTACTAACCCAATTTTACATGAAATTAGAGTGTAGTGTAGGTGATTTACCAATGGTCAGAAAGCTAGTAACTGGTGAGGTTAAAATCCAGGTCACTAACCTTCTATGCCTCTGAATTGAACATTTGATGACTATAGAATGAATATTTCTTAGGCTTTTGTAGGTTTGAAGGACCACACCTTTTTTCCCTACAGAATGGGATTTGAAGAGGAGGCCTTCTATTTCCCAGGAAAGAGACTTAAGCAGATTAAAAGGATGAGAGTTTTGAATAGCTTTGACTCCAGGTACACTCCAAAACAAAACAATATCCCCCCACCCACCCAAACCCAAAGCCCCAAAGGATGAGGGATTGACTGTAGAGAAGAACGAAGATGAAGTCCAGCACTACTAATAATAGGATTTAACTATGGAGGGGAATTAAATAAGCTAATTATAGTCAACAAACAAGGTTACTTTATAAAGCTGGAGTTCTTAACCTGGGTCCACAGACCCTTTAGATTTTGGGGAGGTCTGTTAAGTTGGATGGGGAAAAAATGACATCTTTAATTTAACTAACCTCTAGCGGGTGTTTAGCATTTCCTTCATGAATCTGACAAAGGGGTCCATGACAAAAAAGGTAGAAAGAAAAAAAGAATCTGTTCTAAAGATGTATCATATAATTTACATTTTACCCTTTTTTAGGGAAGTGATTAAAATTTATAAGAACGAGTTATTCCCCAATTGATAAAAAGAATGAGTTATTCCCCAATTGATAATTAGTTGTAGAATATGAAAGTGCAGTTTTCAGAGGAAGAAATCCAAGTTATCAATAATCATTTCAAAATGCTCTAAGCCACTAAAAATTAAAGGAATGCAAATGAAAACAATTTTGAGGTTTTACTTCACACCCTTCCCAATGCCAAAAATGCCCCAAAAGGAAAATTACAAATATTTTAGGGGCTATTTGAAAACAGCTACATTAATACACTTTTAGTGGAGCTATGAAACATCCAGTCACTCTGGAAAGCAATTTGGAACTATGTCTAATAAGCTACTAAACTATGTGTACTCTTGTGATGTAGGAGGTGAGAAGGGGTTAATAGAAAAACCTAAGATCCAAGCTCTAATTCAGATATTAGCTCCAAAAGGGAGTTAGATCCCAGTTAATGGATAACTTACAAGTCAAAATGCTAGGTTCTCATATCCACAGTGATCAGCATCCATAACCAGAGCGGGTCAGGTCAAAATAACAATAAAGGAAAAAGACAACCTATAGAAATTCTAATGAAAAATGATTATATTTTGAAATTAGCCATGGGAACCATAAAGAGACGTGCAGAAAAGGCCAAATTTGTCTCCAGATTCACCTTAGAACATGTAAACCCCCAAAACACCTCCACTGAAAAAGGTACCTGCCTCGGGGGTTGGCTTAGGACCCCAGGAACTCCAAATTAGGATAAGCCCTCCCCTGAAACACCCCATGGTGGAGAATATTATGAGGACAGGCCCTCCCCAAGGTGGAGATTATTATGAGACTGATAATCAATTTATCCATACTATAAATATAACTGTCTTTCCTTATTTGAGAGATACCTTTCCAAACATCTGGTTCTCTCCCTGTGGTCACCCACAGTATTAAAACTTGGGAAACTTGAGTCACTGAGTCTTGTAATTCTTTTGGGATGACTCACAATCAGTTTGACGCTAAATTCTATCCCACATCACTTGGACCCAATGACACCATTATTATAGCTATACCCCAAAGAAAACAAAGAAAGAAAACTACCCACATGGACAAAAAAATATTTATAGCAGCTCTTTTTGAAGTGGCAAAAGAATTAGAAACTGGGGGTGGGGGGAGTGTTGGTATACCCATCAATTAGGAAATGGTTGAATATGATGGAATACTTTTGTGCTACAGGAAATGATGAAGGAGATAAGTTTCAAAAAATTATGTGAACTGATGTGTTAAGTGATTAGAACCAGGAGGACAATTTATATAATAACAATATTGTAAAGACAAATGACTTTTAAAGTCTAAGGAACTCTGATCACCACAATAATCAACTATGATATGCTACTCACCTCCTGATTGAGAGGTGATAGACTCAAGAGTTAATATGGCTCAAAGTAGAAATGGTTTTGTCTGTAACATGTTTTGTTTTGTTTTTTGCTTTCTGCAGTGGGGGGGTGGGGTAGGTGAGGGCAGGGAAGTAGGAGGGAGAGAAGGCTGACCTTCATTTGAAAAAAAGTTTGGGGGGCAGCTAGATGGCGCAGTGGATAGAACACCAGCCCTGGAGTCAGGAGTACCTGAATTCAAATCCGGCCTCAGACACTTAACACTTACTAGCTGTGTGACCCTGGGCAAGTCACTTAACCCCAATTGCCTCACTGAAAAAAAAAAAAAAGAAAAAATGTTTTTCAATTTAAATCTTTTGTTATTTTAAGGCCCAATTTTCCTATGGTGGATCCTAGCCCTTGGAAAACCTAAAGAAGAGTCATGTCCTTATTTTAGAGAGAACTCCATTATTTTATTTTTCCCCAATTACATGAAAAGATGATTTTTAACATTCATTTAAAAAAAAATTAATTCCAAATTTTCTCCCCCACTCCCTCATCTTACTCCTCCCTAATACAGTAAGGAATTTGATATAGATTATATATGTGCAATCATGTAAAACATAATTCCATATTAATTATGTTGTGAAAGAAGAAAAACTAAAAGAAAAGAAACCCACTTAAAAATAATGTAAAAGGGGCAGCTAGATGGTGCAGTGGATAGAGTACTGGCCTTGGATTCATGAGGACCTGAGTTCAAATCTGGCCTGAGAGACTTAATATTTACTAGCTGTGTGACCCTGGGCAAGTCACTTAACCCCAATTGCCTCTCCAAAAAAATAATAATAATAAAATAAAATTTAAAAGACCAGGAAAAGGACCTATTTGTACAATAATGTGAAAAAAAATAATGTGAAAAATAGTATGCTTTGATCTGCAAACAGATGTCACCAGTTCTCTCTGGAGATGGATAGCATTTTTCATCATGAGTCCTTTGGAATTGCCTGGGATCACTATATTGCTGAGTTTAGCTAAGTCATTCACAGGTGATCATTGTACAACATTGCTGTTACAGTGTACAATGTTGATCTGGTTCTGCTCAATTCACTTGTATTAGTTCATAGAAGTGCAGGTTTTTATGAAATCAGGCTGTTCATCATTTCTTTTTTTTTTGAGTGGGGCAATGAGGATTAAGTGATTTGCCCAGGGTCACACAGCTAGTGTCAAGTGTCTGAGGCTGGATTTGAACTCAGGTCCTCCTGAATCCAAGGCCAGTGCTTTAACCACTGTGCCACCTAGCTGCCCCTCTGCTCATCATTTCTTATAGCACAATATTATTCTTTTACAATTATACTTGTTCAGCCATCCCAAGTGATGGGCATCCCCTCAATTGCCAATTCTTTGCCACTACAAAAAGTGCTGTTATAAATATTTTTGTACAAATAGGTAGGCCCGTTCTTTTTAAAATCTTTTTGGGAAATAGACCTAGCAGTGGTATTACTGGATCAAAAGGTATGTAGAGTTTGATTGCCCATTGGCATAGTTCCAAATTGTTCTCCAGAATGGATAGATCAGTTCACAACTGCACCAACAGAGCATGGGTGTCTCACATTCCCTCCAATATTATTTTCCTCTTCTATCATATTAGCCCATCTGATAGGTGTGAGGTGGTACTTCAGAGTTGTTTTAATTTGCATTTTTCTAATCAATAGTGATTTAGAGCATTTTTTTCATATGACTAGAGATAGCTTTGATTTCTTCATCTGAAAACTACCTGTTCACATTCTTTGACCATTTGTCAATTGGGGAATGACTTGTATTCTTTTTTTTAAAAACATTTTGTTTTGGTTTTGGTTTTGGGGGTTTTTTTTGTGAAGCAATTGGGGTTAAGTGACTTGCCCAGGGTCACACAGCTAGTAATTGTTAAGTGTCTGAGGCCAATCCAGGGCTGGTGCTCTATCCACTGAACCACCTAGCTGCCCCAATGACTTGCATTCTTATAAATTTGACTCAGTTCTCTATATATTTGAGAAATGAGGCCATTATCAGAGACACCTGCTGTAAAATTATTTCCCAGCTTTCTGATTTCCTTCTAATATTGGTTGCATTGGTTTTGTTTGTGCAGCCCCTTTTTAATTTAATATAATTAACTCCATCCTTTTCGAACCTTTTCCATTGAAGTTACCTAGTTGAAGGGAACCAAGATGGAAGAAATGGTGGTGGAAGTGATACCAAGGGACCAAGAATATGCTGGGAGATGTAGAAGAGAAGAAAGTGGAGGAAGAGGGTGGGGTATTGGACTGAACACAGTCTCTGGGTATTTAACAGATACAAATAAGTCACCTAATCTAATTTTCTCCCCTTTTGTAAAATTTTCCATTTTACAATTTCCCATTTTAATAATTCCTGTCTCATTTTGCCTCATTTATGTAGTGAAGGATGGAAGAGGAAACAGTCAGACCTAGTCTATCTGTATATTTACAGGACTGAAAAGAAACATGTTTTTTAAATTAGAATTTTAAAAATGGCTCCAAAGTGCTGATCTTAATAAATTGTTGAGGCTTATGATTATTAGAAGTATCATGTGATTTTGCTTAGAGAATGAAAGCTGAAGAATATTTAGTGCATTGTTAAAAATGAGTTTCAAAAATCTTAGCAAAAGTTCTGTTAAATTCTGAGCTTCTTGTACTAGTAATCAATCAATACTGGAAGACATCTGTAAAGTCCATCTCATTTATTTCTTCCCTTGCCTTCAGGCATTATTCTATCTAACAAACTACACGGTGGGGGAGGGCTAATGCACTCAAAGACCTCAAAGAGGATTTAACCTTAACTACTTCAATTCAGTTTTGTCCTGATGTCTTCAAAGATGAGCAATCAGCTCACTATTTTCAGTTTTAAGAATTTGAATTCTAGGGGCCTCTAGGTGGCACAGTGGATAAAGCACCAGTCCTGGATTCAAGAGGACCTGTGTTCAAATCCGACCTCAGACATTTGACACTTACTAGCTGTATGACCCTGGGCAAGTCACTTAACCCTCATTTCCCTGTCCAAAAAAAAAAAAGAATTTGAATTCTCTCATGTTTCTCATCCCCAGGTACAAGTATCCTTTAAGATTTCTTTCCAACCCTTCAAAATCTTTTACATGTGTCTATAGTAAAATATGTGGGCAGCTAGGTGACACAGTGGATACAGTACCCATCTGGAGTCAGGAAGACTCACCTTCCTGAGTTCAAATCTGGCTTCAAACACTCATTAGCTCCATGACCCTGGGCAAGTCACTTAACCCTGTTTGCTTTCAGTTTCCTCATATGTAAAATAAGCTAGAGAAGGAAATGGCAAAAACCACTCCAGTATCTCATCCAAGCAAGCCTCAAATGGAGTCATGAAGTCAGATACAACTGAAAATGACTAAACAACAGCAAATAGTTAACACTTCACATTTTCATCTCCTTTAGATTCTTAAGTTACAGATCCTAGAGCAGGACACAAGATTTCAAAACAAAATGTTGTGAGTAGATTTTTCAAATTTTACCATCTGCACTAAGAATCTAAACCTTATTTTTAACCTTATTTTTCCTTCTTTTTGGCTCATCCTAAAACATACCTCCAGTTTCTCTAATACTCGGTCCACTCCCAAAACTCTTATCTCTCCGATGTCTTGTTTGCTGCTAAGAATCAATTCTGTCTGGTTGATGTAAAATGCAGGGATGAAGGGAATAAGGATCCTTTGCATGCCATTCTTGCTACGCTCACTGAGGAGTGTGGCCCACCCATAGACTGAAGTGTCAGCCACACTCAGGGTCTGAAGAAGTTCTTCAGACTGGGGTCGTACTGTGATTAGGCAGACATAAACTCCTAAAGAAAGAGGGAAGCAGTTAGCAGGTCACAGGGCTCTTAGCGGTCAGTCTGAAAGAGATGGGATAGGAACAATAGGAAAAGGAGAGTGGAGTTAGAGGGAATGAAAACTCAATCAGCGTTTAGCACCTATTTCACAGTATTCTGGCTTATGCAGGAAATATCAAAGAAATAGAACACATGTACAAATGAACACATATATGTGAAAAGTATTGACAAATCCTTAAAAAGCAATATATCAGGGGCAGCTAGGTGGCGCAGTGGATAGAGCACCGGCCCTGGATTCAGGAGTACCTGAGTTCAAATCCAGCCTCAGACACTTAACAATTACTAGCTGTGTGACCCTGGGCAAGTCACTTAACCCCAATTGCCTCACCCCCCAAAAAACCAACCCAAAACCAAAAAGCAATAAATCAACAAGTACAGATTAATACAAACTGATAATGTTAAGGCTAATAGAATAAGAAAGAAAGGCAGGTACTGAACTAGCTTCTTAAAGGAAGGCAACTGACTTGATTTTTTTTTTTTGGGGGTGGGGCTGACTTGCCCAGGGTCACACAGCGTCAAGTGTCTGAGGCCTATTTGAACTCCTGAATCCTCCTGAATCCAGGGCCACTGCGCCACCTAGCTGTCCCAAGATGACATCTTTAGGGTTAAAGTGAGGGGTGAGAGAAATGTGGGGTGGGGGGGGGAGGAAGGGCAGAGGTGAAATCCTACATGAAAGAAACAGAAAAAGCCTTATGGAGTGGGGGAAGAGATAGGAGAGGAGCAGGGCAGTAAATGAATTTTATACTCATCAGAAAAGGTTCAAAGACCTTAAACTCATCAGAGTTGCCTCTAGGAGGGACTAACACACACCCAACTGGGTGGAGTAATCTATTTAATCTGGGCTGTAAATGAGCCTAACACTCTTCAGAATTGGCTCAAAGACCTCAATCTCATCAGAATTGGCCCAAGGAGGGAATAAGTACACACTCAATTGGGTAGAGTAATCTCTTTAACCCTGCTGGAAAATAGGAAGGAAAGGGGATAAAGAGAGAGGGGCAAAAGAAGGAAGGAAGGGCAGATTGGGGGAGGGGACAGACAGAAGCAAATCCCTTTTGAAGAGTGATAGGACGAAAGAAGAGGGATAATAGAATAAATATCATGGGGAAGGGAATAGGATGGAAGGGAAACAGTTAACAATAGTAATCATGAAAAAGAGAAAAGTGGGAAAAATTGTTCAAAAAATATAGCAACTCTTTGTGGAGGCTAAGAATTGAGAATCAAGGGAATGTCCATCAATTGAGGAATGATGGAAGAAGCTGTGCTATATGATTGTGGTGGAATGGTTTTGTGCTATAGGAAATGACAAACAGGATGATCCCAGAAAAACCTGGAAAGACTAATGAACATCGATTTACAGTGAAGTGAGCAGAGCTGGGAGGACATTGTGCATAGTGACAGCAGTGTTGTTCAATGAGCAATTATGAATGACTTAACTACTCTCAGCAGTGCCATGTGCAATGATCCAAGACAATTTCAAGGAACTAATGAGGAAGCTTACTATCCACCCCCATAGAAAGAACTGATAAAAAGAACACTTGTGGATTGTACATATATAACCTGGTTGCGATCTTGTGGAGGGGGGAGGAAAAGGAGGGAGGGAGAAAAACTTGAAACTCTAAATTTTATGAAAATGAATGTTGAAAACTACCCTTACATGTAACTGGAAAAAGTAAAATAAATGTTTGTTGCTAAAAAAAATAAAAAAAAAGAGACAGTGTTAATGTGATTTTAAAAAGATATTATATCTTCCCTTCTTCACTAGCAGATTGCCTCCAATGTCATTGCCTCTTTTTCTTCAAACTCTACCAGTTCATTCCCAAGATTCACAAACTTTCCCCATCCTTAAGAAATCCTCAGGGGCAGCTAGGTGGCACAGTGGATAGAGCATCGGCCCTGGAGTCAGGAGTACCTGAGTTCAAATCTGACCTCAGACACTTAACACTTATTAGCTGTGTGACCCTGGGCAAGTCATTTAACCCCAATTGCCTCACTAAAAAAAAAAAGAAAGAAATTAAAAAAAAAAGGAATCCTCATTAACTCTTATTTCTATTGTCTCCTATTTCTCATTTCTTTCTCAGCTAAATTCTTTTTTTTTTTTTTTTAGTGAGGCAATTGGGGTTAAGTGACTTGCCCAGGGTCACACAGCTAGTTAAGTATTAAGTGTCTGAGGCCGGATTTGAGCTCAGGTACTCCTGACTCCAGGGCCGATGCTCTATCCACTGCGCCATCTAGCTGCCCCTCAGCTAAATTCTTTAAAAGGCTAATTTTAATGCCTCTGCTTCCTTTCCTCTTGCTTGCTTCTAAACCCTGCAATCTGGCTTCCTGCCTCATCCAATGTACAGCTTTCCCACTGTCCTTTGGGTCACCTGAAATTTTTATTCAAAATGAGATTCTGATGTTTTCTCATTCATAACTGTATAGAGAATGTGATAATATTGATGTTTTAATTTTTGTGTGTGTGGAAGAGATTACTGAAAGTGCTGCCCATTTTCCAAAATCTCTTCCTCCTATTCAATTCTGGACTGAGTACATTATCCATCTGCAATAGCTTTTCAAGATAAATATTCTTGGGAATTAATTCAATTGGATGCCAGTCCAAATCTGGGCAACATTTCTTTTTAAATGTGAAAGAAGCCAGAAGAGCATTTGTTGAGCATTTATCATGTGCCAGGCACTGTGATAAGTGCTATGGTTACAACAGGGGAAAGATAACATATATAGGTGAGTGGCAGCCAGAGAGACATATTCTGGCCCAGGAAGCTACATGGATGGTACATGAAGTCATAGAGGAGTGGATTGACAGCCCTGGATTATATCCTAGGGATGGTGGCACATTTGATTTGAAGGGGTCCAGAACTGTGTGGATATAGTATGGTTAGCCTATAGAGTGATATTAACTACAGAGTTGGAGAGACTGAAAAGAATATTCCAAATGTGTGGCAGGGTGAGTCAAATTAGAATTTCCATTATTTTAATAATCCATTTTCATCCCCTATATCAATAATAAACTGGGAGCCAACTGCACTGTCTACAAGCTGGGAGGGCTCAAGGCACTGGGCGGGGGAGTAGTCTAAGAACTTGTAGGAGAGCAACATTTGGTGAGGAGTGAGAACATTGTATCTGTTGGGAAAGCCTATGCATATACAATGAATACTCTGATGGAGTCATCAGGCTGGTGAACTGCAGGGTTAGTAGCACTTTGTTATCAGAGTACACGCTGTATGCTTCTAGCCAAGATGGCTACAAGAATGGGATCAGACAGCAAAACCCTGCCAGAGGTATTTTAGTAAAAATCTGAGATTTGCATCAGACTGAATAGTGAGTGATCAAGAAATATGAGTAACTACAGTAAATGACTTCTTTTTTTTTGTTTGTTTTGGTTTTTGGTTTTTGGTGAGGCAATTGGGGTTAAGTGACTTGCCCAGGGTCACTTAAGTGTTAAGTGTCTGAGGCCGGATTTGAACTCAGGTACTCCTGAATCCAGGGCCAGTGCTTTATCCACTGCGCCACCTAGCTGCCCCAGTAAATGACTTCTAACCCAGAACCACAAAAAAAAAAAAAAAAGGCAAGGGGGGGGAGGAGGCATTAGCAAAACCAGGATTAGTTTAGGTAAACAAGCCATCAGTCTTCCACTATGACCAGAGGTGGGCCAAAAATATGACTAGCCCATAAGCCTCTGTGTCTGGAGGTAGCAAGAGTGGAGCTTCTTGCCCCCATCAGAAAGCTCCAGGGTGGTTGGAAGCACAAAGTGGGGACCCTGGAAGTGACCAGAGTGGCAGAGCAAGGCTAAACCTACAGACTACTTAGGCACCCTGGGGCTCTGGGGCCCCTAGAACTATGTCTAAAGATGCCATAGGTGGATCCTAACAATCCAGCACTCTGGCTCTTTGCTCCATTAGCATCTAGGGGAAGTCAGGGTGACTCATAGCACACAGTGAGGAAGTTATGCAGTAAAGGAACTGGCTGTAGGGCCTTCCCAACTTTGAGGTCCTATGACCCTTGGGAAAATGAGTCATTGCCACTGGCCTTTTTCATTTTCTCTTTTCCATTTAAAATGCAGGGATTCTGGGGCAGCTAGGTGGCACAGTGGATAGAGCACCAGCCCTGGATTCAGGGGTACCTGAGTTCAAATCCAGCCTCAGACACTTAACACTTACTAGCTGTTTGACCCTGGGCAAGTCGCTTAACCCCAACTGCCTCACTAAAAAAAAATAAAGTGCAGGGATTCCAATCCTGGTTGGAAGAGCGAGCCACAGGAATGCAAGAGACAGAAACCAGGCTAGATTTTGTAGCTGTTATAGAACTGATGCTCCAGGGACCAAGCACTAATCTTCATGAGGGACCTTTGGGACCCTAGGCCAGCAGGACTCAAATGCAATATAGAACTGAACTAAGGTTTGAGTTTACTCCTCCAAAGACCAAAGTGGTGTAGGAGAAAGTACACTGCAGAGATATTGGGGGAAATGTTTGTACTTGTTCTTGCTATGTCATTGAAGTAAATATCCCTTTGTAAGAAGAAAAACAAATTCAGCACACCGAACCTCAAAGATCTGGGGACTCTGACCTTAGGAGCTGGAGGTCTGCATAGGAATTAAAGTTACCCAGAACAAGAACAAGGTGGGTGGGGGCGGGGGCATCACTCCACCCAAAATCCTAGCAGGAGGCAAAGTCTGGCCTTGGCACAAAGCCCCAATTCAGGAACTAAAGCTAGAAAGATGAGTAGATTAATGAAGACATTGACGACTATACTACTAAAAAATATTGTAAATCTAGAGATGCCCAAATATTCAGCTTAGAAGGAAAAAAATAATTCTAACAACTGCAAGCAACGACTCACAGGAAAAAATATATTTTCCACAAAGACTACATGAATACCTAGAAGATATTAAAAAAATGAAATAAAAGTGCTAGGGGAAATAAATGGAAGTGAACAGATTAGAAGAAAAAGTGGCAACCCTTACTCAAGGGTACTTCCTGAAAACTAGATTAGACTAAATGAAAATAAATCACTCTATCAGATAATAAAAAAAACTTGAAAAATTAAAACGACTGAATAAATGGCTGGTATAGAAAATGGCCCTTGGAAACAGGTCAAGGAGAGATCATTTAAGAATCACTGGACTTCCTTGAAAACACAAAGACAGGACAATATATTTCAAGAAAATAAATGAAAACTGCTCAGATCTTTTAGAACTGGAGGGCAAAGGGAAGATAAAATCTACCAATAACCTCCTGAAATAAACCCTCACAGGAAAATTCCCAGGAATGTAACAGCCAAAATCTAGTTTCCATATCAGAGAAAAAAAATACTGTAAGCATCCAGAAAGAAGCAATTCAAGTACCAAGGAACAAGTCAGGATCACACAAAACCTGGCCGTTTCTATATCAAGACAAGAGGAGATATATGAATATAATATTCCAAAAGGCAAAAGATGTAGACTTAACAACCAAGAATAACTTACCCTGCAAAGCTGAGTATAATCCTAGAGGGGGAAAATAGATCTTAAATGGAATGGGGAACTTTTTTTTTTTTGGCGGGACAATGGGGGTTAAGTGACTTGCCCAGGGTCACATAGCCAGTAAGTATCAAGTGTCTGAGGCCGGATTTGAACTCAGGAACTCCCGAATCCAGGGCCGGTGCTTTATCCACTGCACCACCTAGCCACCCCCAAATGGGGGACTTTTAAGCATTTCTAATGAAAAGACCAGAACTGAGCAGGAACTTTAAAATATAAACACAAGGAACTTTAAAATATAAACACAAGGAGGTGCAGTGGATAAAGCACCAGCCTTGGATTCAGTAGGACCTGAGTTCAAATCCAGCCTCAGACACCTGATACTTACTGGCTGTGTGACCCTGGGCAAGTCACTTAACCCCAATTGCACTCACACACACACACAAAAATGAAATGAACAAAGGAGGGTTGAATATATCTCCCCCCTGACAATATTTTGATGTAGAAATACATTAAATGCAATGGTAGGTGGATAAAGCACTGGCCCTGGATTCAGGAGTACCTGAGTTCAAATCCAGCCTCAGACACTTGACACTTACTAGCTGTGTGACCCTGGGCAAGTCACTTAACCCCCATTGCCCCACAAAAAAAAAAACAAAACCAAAAACATAAATGCAGTGCTCACTTCGGCAGCACATATACTAAAATTGGAACGATACAGAGAAGATTAGCATGGCCCCTGCGCAAGGATGACATGCGAGTTCGTGAAGCGTTCCATATTTTTACAAGAAAAAAAAAACATAAATGCAATGGTGGGAGGGGATCAGGAGGAAGGGAATAGCTGAAAGTAAAACTAATTTCCTTATTCTTTTTTTTTTTTTTGGCGGGGCAATGGGTGTTAAGTGACTTGCCCAGGGTCACACAGCTAGTGTCACGTGTCTGAGGTCACATTTGAACTCAGGTACTCATGAATCCAGGGCCAGTGCTTTATCCACTGCACCACCTAGCTGCCCAATTTCCTTATTCTGAAGAGGAACCAGAATCTAAGAGGGTGTTCATCAAGTGGAAAGTGGCTGAACAAATTATGGTATATGAATGGAATGGAATATTATAACATGGAAAGAAAGAACGAAAGACGCTATTTCAGAGAACCCTGAGTCATGTGCACTGATGTAAAGTGAAATGAACAAAATCAGAACAAATTATACAATGACAACGACACAGTAAAGAAAAAACAACTTGGGAAGATTTAAGAACTCTGCTCCAGGGATAGCTAGGTGGCACAGTGGATAAAGTACCCGCCCTAGATTCAGGAGGACCTGAGTTCAAATCTAGCCTCAGACACTTGACACTGACTAGTTATGTGACCCTGGGCAAGTCACTTAACCCCAACTGTCTCACCAAAAAAAAAAAAAAGAACTCTGCTCCATACAATGACCACTTGTGACTCTAGAGGGTCTGTGATGAAGTATGTTTCCTACTTCCTGACCAAGACTTTGAGTATGGTCTCAATGTGCATAATGTCCATTGTGTGTATTCATTTGTGTGACTATTTTTTTTTGGTGAGGCAATTGGGGTTAAGTGACTTGCCCAGGGTCACACAGCTAGTAAGTGTTAAGTGTCTGAGGCTGGATTTGAACTCAGGTCCTCCTGACTCCAGGGCCGGTGCTCTATCCACTGTGCCACCTAGCTGCACCTTGTATGACTATTTTTAATAAGGGTTTTTTCTTTTGTTTTTTAATTAGGGGGACAGCAATAATTCCCCAAAGAAGAGGGTGACTGAAAACATTTTAAATAATGCACAGAAGAGAACATAAGGAAGATCAGAAGGAAGCACAGACAAGCAGGACAGCTTTGAAAGTAATGTGGAATGGGGGCAGCTAGGTGGTGTAATGGATAAAGAACCAGCCCTGGATTCAGGAGGACTTGAGCTCAAATCCAGCCTCAGACTCTTGACACTTACTAGCTGTGTGACCTTGGGCAAGTCACTTAATCCCCTTTGCCCCACAAAAAAACAAACAAAAAAACAAAAAAAAAGAAAGTAATGTGGAATTTATTACAGACTAAAAAAAAAGTATATAAAATGTTGATTCATGGTTTCATATACAATCCTTTTTTTGGTGTTCTGTGTAGATGAAAATGCTCATCTTTTGAGGTATTAAAGTTCAGAATTTTAAAAATTTAAATAAAATGGTAAATTAAAAAACACAGAAAACTGTATTCCCTTGCTTCTCTAGTTTGCAGAAAGCAGCAAGGTACCTGTCACACTCAAATAAATACAAGGCAATTTCTTTTTTTTGGGGGGGGGGAAGGCAATGAGGGGTTAAGTGACTTGCCCAGGGTCACACAGCTAGTAAGTGTCAAGTGTCTGAGGCTGGATTTGAACTCAGGTACTACTGAATTCACGGCCATTGCTTTATCCACTGCGCCACCTAGCTGCCCCCAATACAAGGCAATTTCAAGGGGCAGATAAGGGAGGAAGGGATACACCCAAAACTAGAGCCATTGGGAAAGACCTCATGTATGAAATGGCATTTGAGTTGAACACAGGGTTCTAAGAAAAAGAGGTGAGGCTTTCATTCCATATATGGGGGAATGAAGCAACCAAAGGTACTGTGTAAAGACCCAAAGAGGGGAGATGGAATATCATATCTGAGGAAGAGCACTCAAGAGGTGAGTTCCTTGGTTTCAATGTTACAACTCTCCTGATTTTCTAATGGTTCTTTCTCCTCTTTTTTACTCTCTTCTCAAAGTTTGGTCCTTGGTTGTTTTTTCTACATATGCTCTCTCCCTTGGTAATCATTCACTCAAAGGCTTCAACTACCACTCCTACACAGATTATTTTTTGGGAAAAAAAGTATATGTATACATACATACACACATATATGCATATGTATATATGTATATGTATGTATATATGGGGCAGCTAAGTGGTGTAGCAGATAGAGCACTGGGTTTCAAATCTGACTTCAGACCCTTACTAGCTGTGTGACCCTGGACAAGTCACCTAAACCCCTGCCTGCATAAAACTGGAGAAGGAAATGGCAAACCACTCTAGTATCTTTGCCAAGAAAACCTTATGGACAATATGATCCCTTGGATCACAAGAGTCAGATACGACTGAATGACAATGTGTGTGTGTATGTGTGTGTGTCCGTATACACATCTCTCTCTCTCAAGTCTTTTCTAAACTCTAGATCTACATTTCCAACAATAGATAGGATATAGCTACCTAGATATATCCTATCAGCGCCATTAATTTGACAGTTCATATTCCCCAAGTTTGAAACTTTGCTGTTATTTTTTTACTTTTCTCTCTATCACACCTCTGTAAAATCTCAATTACAAAGTTCTATTACCTCCATCTTCATACATTTCTTGCATCTATTCCTTTCTTTAGCCCCATTGTCCCCACCCAAGTAGAGGCCCCTACCTCCTATCTATCCCTTTTGCACAGCTACTACCGAAGTTCAGACATTCATCATATCTTCCTTGGACTGTTGCAACAGTCTCCTAATTGGAGTCCCTGCCTCAAGTCTACCCACTAAGTGACAAAGAGGTAGGCAGGTGGCACAGTGGAGAGAGAACACTGGGCCTGAAGTAAGAAGACCCAAGTTTAAATTTGGTGTCAGGTATTTCCTAGTGGTGTGACCTTGGGCCAGTCATTTGACGTATCTGCCTCATTTCCTCAATTGTAAAATGAGGATAATGATAGCCACCTATCTCCCAGGACTGTTGTGAGGATTGAATGAGAATATATGTAAAGCACTTAGCATAGTACCTGGCATATAGTAGCCTTTAAATGTTCCCTTTCCTCCCTCCTTCCGCACTCCAATATATCAACCATATACTTGTTTAAGTGAGTATAGGTCCAACCACATTACTCCACATTAGTCCAGTGGCTTCCTTCTACCTCGAGGATCTGGCACTTAAGGCCTTTTAAAACCTGGCTCCAAACTATTTTCTCAGCCCTTTTGTCAATCCCTCCCTCCCCTCCACCCATTCGGTAGTCCTGGGAGGGACTTCTTGCTGCTCCTCCTAGGTGATACTTCCTCTGTCTTCATGTCTCTGTACAGCTGGTCCTCCTTCGTGCACTTTTCTTATCTCTGCCTCTCTCAAACACCAGCTTCTACATAAGCCTTTTCTGATCTTCCAGCTATAGGGCCTCTCCACCAAAATCCCCTACCTTACATTATTCTGTGGATGCCTACCCATATATGTACTGTGTCTCCTGACGGAATGCAAGCTCCTCAAGGGCAGGGACTGTTTTATTTTTGCCAGCATAGTATCTGGTAAAAAGGAGGCACTTAATAAAATGTTTCTTGATTGAACCTCTACAATTCCAACTCAAATACTACTTCCTCCAAGAACACTTCCCTGATCGATCCCCCAATATCTTTCCCCTTGGACCTCATTATTTTGTACTTCTCTGATTAATGTATTATTATACATTAATTAATGTATTTCATAATTTTGTTTATTGTTGTTATTTATGTCTGTGACATAAAGACAGTCAACTCAAGTTACAGTTTCTTATTTGAGTTTTGGATCTTACTCAGAAGCTAGCATAGTATTTTTGCCCAGTTACCATTTAGTGAATATTTGTTGGAAGTTGTCACTGAAAAAATATTTTTGATAAATATGAATAAAATAATTTATTGGGAACTGATAAAAGCCTATCTGGGCAATAAGTCAATATCCAGTGGACAAATAATCAAAAGGATATACATATCTCCAGATTCCTGGAAGTTCTGCCTCTGTTAATGCAGCCCAAGATCACATCAGCTTTCCTGGCTCCCATAGCCCACTTCCGACCCACACTGAATTTGTGATCTGTGACTCTCCATCTTCTGGCTCTGAAAGTAAAATATTCCGTTCAGTTCAGGTCTTTTCATCATGAATACGTGAAAGTCCTCTTTTTCATTAAAGTCCCATTTTTTCTTCTGAAATATTATGATAAGTTTTGCTGGGTAGGTGACCATTCCTGGTTGCAATCCCAATTCCTTTGCCCTCTGGAATATATTCCATGCCCTCCAGTCCTTTAATGTAAAAGCTTCTAGATTTTGTGCTATCCTGACTGGGGCTCCACAGTACTTAAATTCTTTCTTTTTGGCAGCTTGCAATATTTTCTCCTTGACCTGAAGGCTCTGGAATTTGGCTATAGTATTCCTAGGAGTTTTCCTTTTGGGATCTCTTTCTGGAGGTGATTGGTGGATTCTTTCCATTTCTATTTTAGCTTCTTCTTCTAGAATTTCAGGGAAATTTTCACTGAGAATATCTTGGAAGATGATGTCTAAGCTCTTTCCTTGATCATGGTTTTCAGGTGGACCAATAATTTTCAAATTATCTCTCCTGGACCTATTTTCCAGGTCAGCAGTTTTTCCCAGAAGATATTTCACATTGCCCTCTATTTTAAAAATTCATTTGGATTTGCTTTATTGTGTCTTGGTTTCTCATAAAATCACTGGCTTCCATTTGTTCAATCCTCATTCTTAGGCAATTATTTTCATCAGAGAGCTTTTCCATTTGGCTTTTCAAGCTGTTGACTTTTTTCTCATGTCTTTCCTGCATCATCCTCATTTCTCTTTCCATTTTTTCTTCTACCTCTCTAACTTTATCTTCAAAGTCCTTTTTGAGAGTCTCTATGGCCTGAGACCAATTCATATTTTTCTTGGAAGCTTTAGATATAGGAGTCCTGATGTTGACATCTTCCTCTGAGGGTGCACCTCCATCTTCCTTGTCACTAAAGAAACTTTCTATGGTCCTCACCTTTCTCTGTTGGCTCATCTTGTCTTTCTTTTACTAGACTTTTAGCTCCTTAAAGTGGGGCACTGTTTCCAGGCTGCAGTATCCCAAGCTTAAGAAGTCCCAGGTGGTATGATTTAAGGAGGATCAGGTTCTTCCCTCGCCTGACCTGTTTCCTGGTCCTTAGATGACCCCAGACCAACTTGCTAATCAACCAGCTTTGTGTGTTGTGGTTTGTCAGCTCCCACGAGCCTGTGCCCCTCCCCCACCTGGGCTACTGCTACTCAAGCCTACCTCCTGGTTCCCAGCAGGGGTGTAAAACTCAAGTTCTGCCTCAGCACCAGTATAGACCCCTGTAGTCTCCCCCCTGCCAAGGGCTCAGCCCTCTCACCAGACTGTGAGCTTAGTTCCAGACGACACTGGTGCTTCAGCTGATTCAGAGGCTCTGGGGGTCTCCTTCTCTGGTGAGGAGACTGAGACTGGATCTGTGTCAGGGTGACTGTGGGTTTGGGCTCCACTCCTGTATCAGCACAGCAGCTCCCTCCTTCTGACCTTCCAAGCCATTCTGGTTAGAAGATGATTTCAGCACATTCTTCTGTGGGTTTTGCTGCTCCAGGCATTTTCCTATGGCATTATTTGGATGTTTTTTGGAGCGATCATATCATGAGTTCAAGAGCTCACTGCCTTTCTTTCGCCATCTTGGCTCTGCTCTGGAAGTCCCCCTGGGTTCCTTTAAACGGGTTCAGATCTCACTTTTGGCAGACACTGCTAGTGTCTTCCCTCTGAAATTACCTCCTAATTTGTACTGTATATATCTTCTTCTTTTTTTTTTTTTGGTGAGGGGCAATTGGGGTTAAGTGACTTGCCCAGGGTCACACAGCTAGTAAGTGTCTGAGGTCGGATTTGAACTCAGGTACTCCTGAATCCAGGGCCAGTGCTCTATCCACTGTGCCACCTAGCTGCCCCCCTGTATATATCTTGAAACTACATAATTGTTTGCAAGTTGTCTCTCCTGTTAGAATGTAAGCTCCTTGAGGGCATGAATCCTATTTTTGCCTTTCTTTATATCCCCAGCAATTAGCACAGTGTTTGGAATAAGGTAAGTGTTGAGGAATGTTTATTACTGAAATTTATGACTGACCTAGATCTTTAGCAGACAAACTTCTAAAGATGTTTGCCCAATTTTGAACTTTTGAAGTTTTTTTTTAATCCAAGCATAGGAATTAACATTTATCTTCATTATATTTAATTTTATTTGATTCATTTCAACGCTCTGATATGTCAAGGTAGCCCTGCATCCTAACTATTTAATCCAATGTATTAGTTATTGTTTTCAGCTGACATACTATCTATACCTTTATCCAAGTCATCAAAACTGTTAAATGACATAGGGCCAAGAACAGCTCTGAATCTATCAAATTGGATTCTATCAATATGGCCCACATCTCCATTTTCCCCCAATAGAATAGCATGAGATAATGTAACAAATATTGTGCTAAAAACCTAGCCAAACTATATCCACAGTATACCCTGATCTACCAGTCTAAAAAAGGAAAATAGGTTAATCTCAAAGAATGACTTGTTCTTGATAAAAGTCACAGTGTTTCCTTGGGATCATCGCTGCCTTTTCTGAATGTTTGATAATTATTTTCTCAATGATTTGTTCTAGAATTTTCTAGGAATTGAAGCTAAATCTACCAGACTACAGTTTTCGATTTTCTTATTTTGTTCTTTCTCTTCTGAAGAGGGAGGGACATTTGGTCTTCCTGAGTCCTAAAGTACTTATGTTGTTTTGCATGATCTTTCCAACATTGCTGACAGTAGCTCAGTATTCACATCTGTCAGTTCTTCTGTGATCTAAGGATGTAGTTAATCTGGCCAGGTGACTTGAACTCATAAAGGGCAGCTTAATGCAAACAGAAGCAAAATAAATAAACAGTTCTGTTGTGAGTTATCATTCTTTCCACTTCAAACGACAAAATTTTTTAAAAATTATCTTTTTCCAAACATAGCTAAAAAATAAATTTTTTGTTTTTCTTAATTTTCCTCCTCAGCCTCAGGTTATTGCGAACTTCAGCACTCCTGACATTATTTTTACATGATCATGCCTTGCTCTCATATTACCCTTCTCTTAACTGTTAACCTTCTACTTTTCCTTGTCAATCGAATAGTTTCTCTTTGTGGTTTCAGAATTTCAATCTTTTAGAGTTTTCCCATCTCGTTTGGGTTTATTTCCCCTACAGAACTTTAGTTTAGAGAAACTTCAACTTTTTTCTCTGAATCCTTTGAAATCTGCTCTCCTAAATCTAGGGTGCATGTTAGATTATTCCTAGATTTCCTTTCCTCCTCTATCACAAACTCTAAGAGGGAGTGGGTTACTTCCCCTCTAAGGTTTGCATGGTTTCCATTGCTATTACTGAGAATCAGATATAGAACAGAATTTTCCCTTACTAGCCGCTCCATCTTTTGAAGGATGAAAGTATCATTCAGGGAAGTTAAGAAGTTGCTGGCTAAGAAGTCTGCTTTTAGAAGAGAGAACTCCAACAGATGTCTGCAATAATGAAGTCCTCCTCACTCCTAGATCAGGTTTCCATTCCAGGCTTGGGATATTCATCTATTTCTCCTTTTTGTCCAGGTAATCTGTCATATGCTATGAAAAAATTGTTTCTGTTTCTTCCTCCAATGATCTTGCCCCACATGTCCTCCATCAAATTCTCCCACTGCAGTTACTAGCTTTCTTCACACGATTATGTTTTTAATAGATAATGTTGCCCAATTCCCCTTATCCTAGTCTGTTTCTTTTGCACAAGCTAAACCCCTCCCAGAGACAAATTTGGTCTTGGGTTTTATCCCGCCTAGTCTCAGTGACACCTCTTACATCAAATTTGGCTTCTTGCGTTGAGATCTATGGCTCAGAGATCTTGCCTGGTTTTTTTATACTTTTTTTGTTTTAGTGAGACAATTGGGGTTAAGTGACTTGCCCAAGGTCACACAGCTAGTAAGTGTCAAGTGTCTGAGGTCGGATTTTTGAACTCAGGTCCTCCTGACTACAGGGCCGGTGCTCTATCCACTGCACCACCTAGCTGCCCCTTGCCTGTTTCTTAAACTTTGATCATCTGTATATGGATAGGGGGCAGCTAGGTGGCGCAGTGTATAAAGAACTGGCCCGGATTCAGGAGGACCTGAGTTCAAATGTGACCTCAGACACTTGACACTTACTAGCTGTGTGACCTTGGGCAAATCACTTAACCCTCATTGCCCCGCAAAAAAAAAAAAAAAATTAAATTAAAAACAAAATCTGTATGTGGATAATTGAATCCATATTCAGGATCCTTTCTTGAGTTTTGTTTCTTACGAAATTCTGTGTGTCCTACTATTTTGTTTTGTTTTGTTTTTGCAGGGCAATGAGGATTAAGTGACTTGCTCAGGGTCACACAGCTAGTGTCAAGTGTCAGAAATCGGATTTGTACTCAGGTCCTCCTGAATCCAGGGCCAGTGCTTTATCCACTGCTCCACCTAGTTGCCCCCCACTACTATTGTTTTTTTAATTTAAATTTATTACTTATTTATTTAAAACATTCTTTTCTTTTTAAATTCTGAGTTCCAAATTCTCTTCCCTTCCATACCCACTGAGAATATCTCAATTTTACATGTGAAATTATGCAAAGCCTATTTCCATATTAGCCATACTCCAAAAAAAGCAAGAAAAAGAAAGTGAGAAAATTGTGCTTTTGTTGGCACTCAGAGTTCAGTTCTCTTTTTTCTGCTCTTCTTTATGGTAACCACTCTATAGTATCTAGCTTGGTGGAAGTACATAGGCATTTTTCTCCCTCCTCTAGTCTTTTTATTTTAAAAGCCTTTGTAATGAGATTTGCAAAATGCAAAGTAACACGTTCTTAGCCGCCTTTGTTCTATGTCCTCCCATCCCTGCCCAGCAACCAGCTTGTTCCTCATATATTTTAAGCCATGTTAAGACATGCCAATTCCATTCTCAGACACCATATTCTTAGTCAATCCCAATATGGATTTTTCTCCTCTTCCTCCATTCCCAAAGCTATATCACTCATTCTGGCACTTAATCATATATTGCTTTTTAGTGGTACTGTATGTATCATCACCTATATCCACATATATATATGTATATGTATGTAAGTGTGTGTACACACACATATGTGAGCTACTCACTATGGCATGACCAAAAAGAACCTATGATTTACCAGGCATTTGCTTGTGAGGCAGATGCTATTATTATTCTCATTTCACAGTTGAAGAAACTGAGGCAAATAAAGGTTCAGTAATTTGGCCAGGGTCACACAGATACTACATATCTGAGGCTGGATTTGAGGACTTGCTGATTGTAGGCACAAGCCTGTCTCCACTGTGCTGCCAGCTATCTCTAATTTCTGTGTTTCCCTTTATGCACAGGTTATGTATGTAGTAGTTACCTATGCAAACACCTGTTGAAATGAACTCTTTTTTTTTTTTTTTTGCAGGGCAGTGGGGGTTAAGTGACTTGCCCAAGGTCACACAGCTAGTAAGTGTCAAGTGTCTGAGGTTGGATTTGAACTCAGGAACTCCTGAATCCAGGGCCGGTGCTTTATTCACTACGCCACCTAGCTGCCCCCAAAATGAACTCATTTTTTAAGCCACTGAGGGATATGTATTAATGGAAGGGAGTAAAGAAAAGCAATCCTCTTAATAAGAGTAGCATGTACAAGGACAAAGGCCCTGGAACCAACTAATTGTTTTTTGTTTTTTGTTTTTCTGGAGGGCAATGAGGGTTAAGTGACTTGCCCAGGGTCACACAGCTAGTAACTGTCAAGTGTCTGAGGCTGGATTTGAACTTGGGTACTCCTGAATCCAAGGCTTTATCCACTGTGCCACCTAGCTGCCCCCCAACTAATTGTTTTTGGAGGACAAATAAACAAGGTTAGTGGAACAGAGGTGGCAGTGGGTACAAGGACTTTGGATGCCAGGCCTGAGAGTTTCAAGATGAATAATGTGCATTAAGGTTCCAATGTAGGCTCTTGATTAAAATGTTAACTGAATATTATCCTAGCTGCTATATCTCAGATGATACTGAGAAATACATAGTTTCTATTCAATTAGGAAGTGACAACTATATAAAGAAGTAAACAAAAGAGGAAAACTGACTATAACCAGAGTGCTTACCCTTATCAATGCTGAAATTTGAATGAACATGGAAAATTTTGCTTGCTGGAATGTCTAGCATCGTATTGCTAAACTGCACATGACACAGCATGAGAGTCTCAGGAAGAAGCATTTTTGTGATGGCAGAGGCCTGAGTTGAGGTACAGGAACCTGGTAATCAAAAAGAGATAAATAAATAAGTTGCTAACCCCACTTTTATAGGGAAAAAATAGACATGGACCATATCCCTATCATTCTAAGTCATTGAAATGAACACAGCCAAGGAAACATGGCAAAATATAATTTTCCAAGTGTCATCTATTCTACCTCATGCCTTCAAGAAGGGTTACATTTATCCAAGACAGACAGCTGTATGTTATATCTCTAGGGAGAGAGATTTTACAGCTTCCCTCCTTCACCTATATTGATGACAGACAACTCTCTCTGACTTGTTTATTCAGCTGTTTACTCACCCTAGGTAAAGGGGATAAAACAAACGAGTAAAGGGATTTGGGGTTATCTGTTCACAGGGGAAAACAACTAGGGTGACATGGGAAAAATAGGGTCACTCACCCAGACCCAGAGACACCTTTCTGACCTTTGAGGTTGACACCATTCCTGCCTGCAGTGATGAAGAGTCTGAATACAGTTGAATTAGGTGTATTGGTGAGGTAGGTCTTGGGGTCATAGCTGAGAGTTAATCTTGAAGAAGCATTAACAACCACCTGTCACCAAACCAAAGGAGAAATCAGGGATTCCATAAACCTCTATTGGAATATAGATAGAATGACATGTGGAAGAAGTAGACTCAGGATAAACATGGAAATGAATTTTGCCTTTGATAGTTATTAGCAGCTGTGTGACCTCTTTGAGCCTCAGTTTCCTCATTTGAAAAACAAGAATAGAGGTAGCTAGGTGGGCACAGTGGATAAAGCACTGGCCCCGGATTCAGGAGGATTTGAGTTCAAATCTGGCCTCAGACACTTGACACTTACTAGCTGTGTGACCCTGGGCAAGTCACTTAACCCTCATTGCACCCCCCCCCAAAAAAAAAGAAAAACAAGGATAATAATACCTAATACCTCTATCTTAAGATTGTTGCTAGGCTCAAATAAGATAAGAATGAATATGTGGAATATTATTGTGCCATAAGAAATGATGGGACTGCATGGTTTCAGAGAACCTAGGCAACAATATATGAACTGATGCAGAGTTAAGTGGCCCAACAAGAATAACTTATTCAATAACAATGTTGTAAAGAAAAATAACATGGAAAGAATTTGATAACAGATGAATGCAAGAACCAACTAAAATTCTAAAGGATTGATGGTAAAGCATGTTACCTCCCCCTTGACAAAGAGGTGATGGAGTCAAGAAGCAGAAGAAGATATACATTTTTGGACACAGAAAATATGGGATTTATTTTGCTTGACTATGTAGAGGGGCAAGGGAAGATAGGATTAGGGTAGTGAAAGAAAGGAAGGTGGAAAGAAAGAAAGAAAAGCAAGTCAATGAGGATTTTTTTTTAATGCAGAGATTAGAAGGCCAGAAAGAACTGCAATCAATGCAGCTACAGATTGAATTTATTATATACCTAAAAAGAAAAAGCAGGGGCAGCTAGGTGGCACAGTGGATAGAGCACTGGCCCTGGAATCAGGAGTATCTGAGTTCAAATCCGGCCTCAGACACTTAACACTTACTAGCTGTGTGACCCTGGGCAAGTCACTTAACCCCAATTGCCTCACTAAAAAAAAAAAAGAAAAGAAAAGAAAAAGCAAACTGTCAAAAATAGAGATCTATGGTTTCACATGCAATCCTTTTTTTTGTTCTACCATGTATGTAGAAATGCCCATATTATTGGATGTTTGTTAAGTTCAGAATAAAAATAAATATAAAAAGGGTCAATTATATTTAGTACCACCTTATCCTTTTTTGGGGGGGATGGCAATGAGGGCCAAGTGACTTGCCTAGGGTCACACAGCTAATAATTGTCAAGTGTCTGAGGCCTAATTTGAACTCAGGTCCTCCTGAATCCAGGGCTGGTGCTTTATCCACTGCACCACCTAGCTGCCTACCCAAGTACCACCTTATCTTTAAGAAAAAAAAAATCAGTTCCTCTATCTACAAATTACCTTTATGGGAACCACAAAACAGGCCACCAAAAAGCCTGCTCACCTTTACCAAGAGAACACAATACTCATTCTCGAAGCAGGTCTTGCTCATGCTGTTTGCTGTCTGGAGGGTTCTACCCCACTCCCACCCTTATTCGTACTTGTCATAATTCTCTCCATCCTTCAAGTTCTCATTTAAATACTCCTTCCTTCATCTTCCCCTCAAGGAATGTTTCTTCCTCCTCTAAACCTCAAGAGTACTTTATAATCTTCTCATACCACATTCTGCTTTACATTCTCATTCACCTCCCCCATGCACTCACCCCATTAAACTTAAAGCTCCCTGAGTAGGAACTGTGGCTTATTCTCTTTTGCATTACATTCCTCAGTCTAGGATTACCTTATACTGTGGTAATTCAAATATTTTTCTAAGAAATGAAAGAAATGAATGGGTGATAATGATAATGATGGTGGCAATAATCTGTTTAATTTACATGGAATATTTTGTACAAGAAACCTAAAGTGCTTCCTCTTTCTTACCTCCAAGGAAGGGCACTGTAATCTTCTAATAACAATATCAACTCCTCACATTTCTATAGCATTGTAAAGCTTACAAAGTGCTTTCCTCATAACGATAGACATCAGGGATATCTGAGAATTGGACTCGATGATGGAAGGTCCCTTCAAGCTCCTATGATTCTACTAGATGTACTGCATAGATAAACTAGCCTCAGAGATGGCTAGTGCCCAACCAAGTATATCATACTCATCAGTGAAAGGAGGACTAGTGTAAAGATTCCTTGGTTCTCTTTCTTTCTTTCTTTCTTTCTTTCTTTCTTTCTTTCTTTCTTTCTTTCTTTTTATGAACTCTCACTGCTGTCTACAAAATGAAGAGCTAAACTACTAGCCTAAGTGCAAAAGCTAAAAAAACTCAAATTAATTGGCAAGAAGAATATTAATGATAACAGTATGCTAACAAACGTCTAACTGTTATAATAAAATGTTGAGCTCAGTTTCCTTAGTTTAAGTCATCCCAAAAGGTCAGATTCTTAACCATGGCTGATTTATGTTCCTATAAATAAAGTTTGATGGCTTTAAGTATCTTCTCTGTTCAAGTTTCTGTTTCTTTGTATCATTTCATTTTTCCTCCCAGGGATCTCAACTTTGGCCACTGTGATAATTCTGCTGTTTATAGTTTCTGTGAAGAAGTACACTGTCTCTGGAACAAAGGGTTCTTAGATAATATTGACTGGATTTGTTCTGGATAGGATGGTATGAATGGTATATATTACTTTGGCAGGGCCATTGCCAGTCATGACATTTGTCTTGGCACTGGACTCCAAGACATCATTGGTTCTCTTCGAGAACAACAACAGTTACTTTGGCACATGGTGGTAACATTTTGGTCTTTTTACCCCTGGTGTTTAAAGATTTACCTCTCGAAAGGTTTTCACTACTCCTGGAATGTCATAAAAGACTGTTGCTGTTCCTGGACTCCTGGCCACTACTGCCCCTGAGATGGTGTCCGTTTGCAGAATATTGTCAGCTGAAATCATCCACGTCCCAGGTTCACCTAGTAAAAATAGCAGAAACGAGAATGCCCCTGGGCTTTGGCCTTGGGTGTACCTCAAAGGGAGAAAACACTTTCTGGTCACCTTAATCCCAGTGCCTTATTCACAGAACTGATACCTGAGGCTCTAGATCCAAAGATCTCTTAGGCACAGAACATACATCTCCCCTCTGGAATGACATTCTGTTTTGTTGAAAGCCTAGTTCTTATGACTAGGTTATTTACTTCCCCTTCCCTCTTCCTCAATGGCCTTTAGGATAATAAGGTAGGCTATGAGCTGAAGAATGCTCTCTCACTCCATTTTTCTTCCCAAAACAAAGGATAGAAACCATATTTATACATTCCAGAGAGAGCTCTCTTGTTATACTTTTTCAGACACTGTCAAGAGCTAAAATGCTTCACATCTTTGCATTTAACTACTGGGAAAACTGGGGGAAAAATATAGTTTTTATATTCTACCTTAAATCTCCAGAAGTTGAAGGAATATGGAAGACTGCTTTAGATAACACAAACTGGCATGAAGCCACTTGATTTACCCATTTAGAGTAGAGGGAATGGGTGTGAACATAAGGGAAACTCTAAACCATGCACAAGTGAGAATTAAAAGAGGCATCTTGTTCATTAACAACAGACACTAGGACTCAATGAATCTTTTATTACAGAGGTATCTCAATCACAGTCTCTCTTTTTTTTTTTTTTTTTTGCGGGGCAATGAGGGTTAAGTGACTTGCCCAGGGTCACACACCTAGTAAGTGTCAAGTGTCTGAGGCCGGATTTGAACTCAGGTCCTCCTGAATCCAGGGCCAGTGCTTTAGCCACCGTGCCCCCATCACAGTCTGTTTAATCTAGAAGCATACCCATGCCCATTGGTCCTAGGCAGTTGTCATGGGAAGTTCAGCTCTTAAAGGGGATGAGATTTGATCCAGAGCTCTCTTTGAACTAAATATTAGAATTGGAGTCTATGCTAAGCAGGGTTCATCATCACACCACTTTTCCCAAATGCATATATAAACACATAAGATTCCCAGAGGCAACTGTAGTCAAAACCACACCCTATTCTAGTCTTTCTTGAAAGCCTACATATAGACACCATCCTCCCACTCAAGGTCTGGTGTTAGATTTGCTGAAAGCTGAGCAAAGCCTGATCCCCTTCTGTTGGCATGAACAATGTTTTGTTGTGATCTCATCTAACTCAATGATACTTGTTAGCCTAGAAATTTTGCTGAACATAAGTAGCCTGCTCCCATTAGAACCCAAACCCTGTCAAAATGATTGAAGTTGGGCTTTCACTTTTATTCCATAATATCTAATATATGCAAAGCCAAGCTTTCAAATTAGGACCATATAGCTGCTGCCCCTAGAATTTATTTCTCTACTACACATTCTTAAAATCAGGGTTCCTTCCCCTGCCTTGCGGCTATACCCATATATGGAAAAGGCTTCAGGAGTTAACCCTGAGGAAAAATCAGGAGTCTGAGTCCCTTAGGCAGTTGGATGTTGGACATCACATCCCTCTGGCAACTCCTGCGGCAGCACTGGTGCCAAACTGTATTGGCTTTGCCTCTCCTTTGGATCTACCAATGTCACAGAGAGGGAAAACCTGCTGCATGGGCAACAGCTTGTTTTCCATATTGATCTGCCCAGGCCAGCGCCCTGGAGAGGATACTCCAGCTACTCCTTATGGGGTAGATACAACACGGGATGCGGCAGTTACCGGTTATGAGTCACTCAGGAGCTGTGGCTCCCACATTGGACTGCACAGCCACACTGTGGCCTGTGGCTCTTCAAGGTGCTGATCCATGGTCGTACGTGACTGGTGGAGGCCTACTACTACTACTACTACTACTACTACACATTCTTAGTTACCACTCAGAGTATGCCTTATGCCTTGGAGTACAGGGCACATTAGAGATGATATATAAGTATGTTTGCTTAAAGTACTTAGGTGGGCTATGTACAGTCATTCATTAACTCAATCAACAAACATTTATTAGACATCCATTATATGCCAGGCACTGTGCACAGTAACAAATATTTAATAAATGCCATAGGCTGAGTAGCTATAGAGAGAAATGAGATGTACCAGTTGACATGAAATTCCCAAACATATAGAAAGGGATGGTTCTGCTTATGCCCACTCTTTCTAGTCCTATCCTCAGAAATATTAGGTCTCTTGGCTCTTGGGGACAAGCATAGTATTTTGCACATAGTAGGAGCTTAATAAATGCTTGTTGGATTGCATTAGATGGGTAAGAGCCTTTGGAGTTAGGCCACTTTCTAATCCTCAGTGTAAGGGAAGGAGATACAAACCATCCTGGTTGACGAGGTAAGTACTGAAGCAGATGACATCTCCAACAAATGTAAGCTTGGTGTCTGGCTCGATGGCATGCTCCACTGTGACAGGGATATAATCAGCCATGCCTGGGTGTCTCTGGTCCCAAAGCCCAACAAGTGTCACTCCCCGGTTAACAGCCTGTGCCATATAAGTATAATTCTTGTTCCCTGGTCCAATCAGCAACAAATCATCTCTGAAAGTAGACATAGAAGGAAGGAACCAGCACTTATTAAGGGTCTATTAGGAGCCAGGCCCTGTGCTAAGTGCTGTACAAATATGCTATTCTGTCCCCACAATAACAGTGGGAAGTAGGGGCTATTTTTTATTCCCATTTTACAGTTGTATGAGATGATTATGGATTTGAGTCAGATTAAATTCTGAGGATGGGGTCTGGAAGATACCCAGCCCCACCCCAGTATAGTTAGTTTAAAAGTTTATTGCTTGTCAAATTCTCACCATCTCCTTTAAGTTTTATTGCCAATTAACAGTATTTTTTACTTCTCGGTCTCCCCACTTGTCAGCTACATCTTAGTTTTATCTGGAATCCATCATGTGTCAGAACCCCAGTCCCTGTTGAGTGGGTTGGGGAGTTCGCAAGAAAGGGCAGGCGATCACAGGGCTCGGCACAGGCAATTAAGCTGAGACCAGATGTTAAGGGACATGTCTCTTTTTCTCAGAGCAGAATCCCCTTGACCCTAGGGTCCCAACAATGGATTATTCTTTTATTCTTTATTCTATTTCTCTGATTTCCCAACATAGCCGAAGATAAATTTTAAGCCTGTCATCCTTCTAAAATTAACACAACTACAAAACAATGCTGAAACACCTGAGTGACTCTTCCTGTTATTCAAGTTGAATATCTTTAGAGATAGGGGCCGGGAGAGGGGAGGGGGGAGTCAGTGGGAACTGTGAGATCTGAAACATCTGACTGTCCACCCCCCCCCTTCCCTCTTCCTTCGGTTTGACCTTGTTCCCCCTCCCTTTTTCCCCCTTGTTCCTGGAACATATATGCATGTCTCCATACATTGATCATGAGATAAGCACACACCCTGGGTGAGACAGGATTTGATGTTAGATTGTGAGCTCACCTTATTGTGTGTGGGGACTTCCCCCCCACCAACATTACTATAAAAACTCAAGGCATGTATTAATTATTGCGACTCAGTTATTGAGTTTGCCCATTCTTGCAGGAATGTAATAAATCTATCTCTGCTTGACTTGGTGGTCTCCTTGAGTTATTTGGGTAAACTGAGGCAGTTTGCCCCCAAACACAGTTGAGGAAACTGAGGCCAACAGAGTTTCAATGACTTGCCCAGGGTCACAGAGCTGGTAAGTGTCTGAGGTCAGATCTGAGCTCAGTTCTTCCTGTCTCCAGGCCCAGTGTGCTATCTATAGCACAAGCTTGGAAGGAAACATCTTTAAAAATGGATGAACAGAATCTTGGTCTTGCAGGTGAATGGGTATTACAATGGCATTCAGGGTTCAGGGTTTCAGAGGAAATTTCAACATCGTGGATAAATTTTCCTTATACACTATCCAGTGTAACTGTACTCATAAGAGGTCAACAGAAGATTTTTAATGAAGATATTAAGGAATTTACTGAGTAAAAATTTAAAAAGGAATCCTGGACATCTGATCCCTCTGAATTCAGAAGCACTGGGACCTGGCTAACTACCTCATGCTAAAAGCTTTCTACTTAAAATGCCATCCTAAAATCCTTAAATCCTTTTAGTCATGTTTCTAGCTTCATACAAGAGTTCAGGTCAGTAACATGAAAAGGAGTTCAGTTGGATTGCTGTATAATGTGGAACAAACCTAGAGGAACTTGATCATAAGGACAGCATGGGACTAAATGATGCTCTGAATTCCCTACCTGTTCAGAGCCAAATAGAGCTGTGTGTTGTGTGTGTGAAATTTTTCTCCAATGCTGTCATAGAACTCCACAGTGAAGGTGAGAGACATGCCCAAAGGAAATGCTGATAGGACCCTTCCTGGAGAGGTGTAGAGTTTGGGGTGGGTACTCACTCGCAGGTATGTCACTGGTGCTACCTGTGGGAGATAAAGCTTCTTAGAGCAGCTGGGAATAGGAGGGGGGGAGGGAAGAACGGGTAGCATGTTATCAAAACAGAGATACATACAGCTGAGGGTGGTATCGCTCTTCCAAGGAAAATACAATTAGTTCTCAATCTAAGCGGGGAAGTAGCAGGTTTACCTGGAGCCTGGACAACATGAATACTTTATATAGAGAGATAATAAAGACTGTGGCTTCAAGTTGGAAAGAAGTTTCTAATAATTAGAGCTGGATAACAACAGCCTAGGAGTAGACGCTGGATGCGCTCTGAAGGCTCTAGAGGGATATTTAAGTTTTATACATTTTTATATTCTCCACGATATGGGACCTTGAACGGTCTAAACTCAGTAAATATTTATTGAATGAGAGTCAAGCAAGGTATTTGCTGAATTGTAAAAATCTGTGATTCTAATGACAAAAGGGTATTTTAGGCAATGGCTTTACTCTTTCAATTCAATTCAGAAAACATTTATTAAGTGCTTACTGTGTGCCAGGTACTACATGACACAATGGGGCTACTGAGACAAAAAAAAAGGCCATAGGGCATTTTTCACTAAAGCTGCCTATGATAAAACTGATGGATCTTGTTTGTGGCTTGTTGGGATCTCATAATCACCTTGGTTTCTCACATCCCTTGCCACCTGTCAGCTGATAACATCTACCAGAATTAGACTCTTGTTCTGACTGTTTAATCATGCTCTCTGAGGAAGATATCAAAAAGCTCACCGTCCTAAGCAGATATGGTCAGGTACTATGTAGTTTTAGGACTATGCAGTGATGTAGCATTTTAGCCAGTGTTCCTGAACGCACCTGAACCCCAGTTATCGCCGTCTGATTGACTCCAAAAGGCTCCAGAGAGGTGACTTCTAATACAGCAGTACCTGCGATGGCACCAGCTTTCAGGAACCCTTGACCATCTTCCTCGATGACAGATGAATTGGGGAAACACCTGAGAACCCTGGAGCTTACAAAGGCAGCTCCTTCCCTAAGGGTAGAGACAGATTAAATGGAAGCCTTCAGTTAGGTTCTGTTCTGACTAGAGGGAAATGAGAAAAGTTTTTTAGGTTTATTTTGAAGGCTGCACACCAAGGAGTTTATCCCATTTCCAGGATGTCTGGTGGGCTCAGGTGAAGGTTTATCCTTACACTGGGCTAAAGTTTTCAAAATAAAATTCCTTTATGAAGAATGTTTAAAAAGTTGTACCCAGGTGTTGTCTGCCTGAGTCAAATATCTCCCAGAAAGTATTGAAAGTAAAGTTCACCAAGTATCACTCTCCCCTCCTTTCACGTACCTGTTAGTATGCAGTTTGAGCTGAGAATTCATGGACATCAGAATTTGCTCTGCTGGGCATTCTGGACAGAAAAGTTGGAGCTTCTCAAACACCTGTGATAAGGAAGCATAGTTTTTTAAAAATGAAAAATACAAAAAAAAAATACAAGCAGAGGGAGAGGGACCCACATGTACAAAAATATTTATAGCTGCTCTTTACGTGGTTGCAAGGAATTGGAAGTTGAGGGGATGCCCATCAATTGGGGAATGGCTGGACAAGTTGTGGTATATGAATACAATAGAATACTATTGTGCTGTAAGAAACGATGAGCAGGAGGAGTTCAGAGAAACCTGGAGGGTCTTGCGTAGGCTAATGATGAGTGAGATGAGCAGAACCAGAAGAACATTGTACACAGAATCATCAACATTGTGTGTTGATCTACTGTGATGGACTATATTCTTCTCACCAATGCAATGGTACAGAAGAGTTCCAGGGAACTCATGATAGAAGAGGATCTCCAAATCCAGGGGAAAAAAAAAAAGAACTGTGGAGTATAGATGCTGAATGAACCATACTATTTCTTTTGTTTTTGGTGCTGATGTTTTTCTATTTTGAGGTTTTTCGTCATTGCTCTGACTTTTATAACATGACTAATGCAGAAATATGTTAGTATATATATATATATATATATATATATCAGATTACCTGCTGTCTAGAGGAGGGGGGAGGGAGGGGAGGGAAAAAAATCTGAAATTGGAAAGCTTGTATAAACAAAAGTTGAGAACTATCTTTACATGTAACAGGAAAAAAATACTTTATTAAAAAAATACAGGCAGAAACATTTTTGGCACGATGGCATCCATTCACGTGGACTTGGAAAACCTTTTGATACAAGGTAGGTATCAGAAAGAGCAATCCCCTCCTCGATCTCAAAGGGTCTCTCACGATAGTAATAACAGCACAAAGTGATACATCTCCTACTTTCCCTTCACATCAGTGTAAACCCTGGCAAGTCACTTAAGGTCTCTGAGTCTCAGTTTCTTCACTGGTATTATCAGGATAATGAGAGCACCTGCCTCACAGGGTCTTTATGAGCATCAAGTGAGAGGACATCTAACCGACACATAAGGTTTGTGCTTTGCAAGCTGTTCTTATGATTTTTACTGTTTCATCAGGGCTAGTGTAGTAACTGGGCTGTCTAGCTGTTTCTCTCACTTTCATCCCACAACTGGCCCCTTTCTTTTTCCAGCCCCCCACAGCCAATCTCCATGACAGTCCAACTGCATACTCTAATATGAGCAATAAGCATTTTTCATATTTTTTCTTAGTGGTAATGGCTGGACTGATCTCACTGGGAGGGATCCTTGCTGTATTCTATGGACTAATGTAAGGGTATATACAGCTTTATAGCCCTTTGGGCATAGTTCCAAATTGCTCTACAGAATGGTTGGATCAGTTTACAGGTCCTCCAACAATGTATTAGTGTTCCAATTTTTCCACAGCTTCTCCAACATTTATTATTTTCCTTTTTTATCATATTAGCCAATCTGATAGGTGTCTTGTACAATAATTTCAACATACAAGGGGGATAACCTTTTTTGAGGAAAGCCTTTAAGGTTAATTTTTTCCCCACCAAGTCAAATACTATTTTGAAATTTTAAAATGGGACACAATGGGATCTCAGGTTTCTACACCTCTTAGTCAATTCTGTGACTATGAGATGTGGTCTGTTACAGAAAATTGTCTGTAAAAACCTATTTGTTCCTATCTTGTTCTAATCAAGGACACTTTAGATTCATGCAAAGAACATTTTGATAATGATTTTAGAAATGAGAAAACAAGCATGTGAACCAGTAGTTCTTGTTGCTTTTTCTGATGAAAGCACTTGCCTATGTGCTTTTCTAATCTTTTCCAATCATCTTGTTTCTGAGAAAGCTTAAAAATAAGTCCCTGAGTGCTTATGTCACGTCTAACAAACATTTTTTCTATATATTTTTAGTTGGATCCAAACACACTTTTCACCTTCACCTTAAGTGCCACTGCTCCTTCTTCACAGAGTACAATTGGTAGTAAGGTTGGTAGTAAAGTCCAAATGTGGTAGATCTGCTTTTCATGCTAAGAAATGATTGAAGAAATGCTGAAAATCTTTTATTTCATGCATATCTGTTGGTGCTTTCATGTCTTTTGGCTTTCTGGATGATCTTCGCTGAGTCGCATGTCAGGCTCATTTTCCATTCAACTTCTTGCTATCTTCAAAGTGATGTTGGGCACAAAATAGGGTCTACCTTCTAAGGCCTAGCCCAGTATACAGAGGAATAATCAGGGCAGGAATCCCAGACCTAGGGGAGGCTACAATTTTATTCTCTGAGCCAAGAGAGCTCTGCAATTGGATGATAGGGGTGGAGTCCAGCAGTATCTGCTCCTGTTCAGACCCACATCCAGGTCAAGAACTTTCAGGGCTCAGACCAGAAGAGCAGAAACCAGACTTTGCCCTGGATCAGATCATTTTGAGAATACTGAAAGCTTTGCATGTCCCCAGCCTGTCCTTGAGTCCCAGAAAAACATAACACTTCAAATTTAAAAAAAGCAGAAACAGGACCAGCCCAGACCTGTCTTTCAGAAGTGCTGCAGAGCCCAGGCCCAATATCAAGTCAGAATTAGGAAGGAGGCTGGAAGAATGGGCAAACAAACAAACAAAAAGAACCCTACCATAATGAGTTATCATGTTTGCAGGGACTCTAAAGACACAAACACAGGAAAAAATGAATCCAAAACATCTACAAGCATTGTCTTAGAGGAAAGTGCAGGCATAAACTCAAATAGAATTCCTAGAAGAGATGAAGCAAGAGTTTAAAAAAAAAAAAGAAGTTAAAGTATTTTTCCTAATGGAACAACAGTGCTTGAGGAAAAAACTAGAAAAGAAATGAGAGCTATGGAAGAAAGAATTAGAAAGGGAATTAACATCTTGGCAGAAGAGATATGAAACCTTGCCTAAACAACAAACTCCCTGAAAATCTGGATGGACTAATAGAAGCCAATGCCTCCATGAGAAAAAAGGAAATATTAAATTAACATCAAAAGACTGGAGAAAAAAGAAGAAAATGAAAGGTATCTTTTATAGCAAAAAAAAAACTGACCTGGAAAACAGATAGAGGATAAAAAATTTAATGAATCACTGGACAATTTGAATGCCATGACCAAAAAAACCCAGCATAAACAGCATATTTTTAAAAAATCTTATAAGAAAACTGCCCAGATCTCTTAGAACCAGAAGGTAAAGAAATAGAAAGAATCCACTGGTCACCTCCTGAAAGAAACCCCCAAATGAAAACTTCCAGGAAGATCATTACTAAATTCCAGAGTTTCCAGGTCAATGAAAAAAATGCTGCGAGCATCCAGAAAGAAGGAATTCAAGTACTAAGGAGCCACAGTCAGGATCACACATGACTTACTAGGCACTATTAGTGAAGGAGAAGAGAACTTCTAATATGATATTCCAGAAGGCAAAGGATTAGTCAAAGCTTAAAGTCAAGAATAACTTACCCCAACAAAACTGAGCATAATGCTACAGGGCGGGGCAAAAATGGACCAATAATGAAATGGATGACTTCCAAGCATTCCTGATGAAAAAAGACCAGAGCTTCATAGTTCATGCCCTTTATAATTCATGAAGTTCAAATATAGGAGTGAAGAGTAAAAAAGGACAAGTTCACTTGAAGAAAGCCTGTGGTCTAAACGATGATCTGCAATTGGGTGGACAAGGACAGGGCTCCTCCATTTTTGTATCTGCGTGTATGTTATAGATATGCATACAAACACATGTATATGACCATGTTACATGTGTACACATGTGTATGTATGTGAGTGCCTACTGGACAGACATCAAAATAGACAATGGGGGCGGCTAGGTGGCGCAGTGGATAATGCACCGGCCCTGGATTCAGGAGTACCTGAGTTCAAATCCGGCCTCAGACACTTGACACTTACTAGCTGTGTGACCCTGGGCAAGTCACTTAACCCTCACTGCCCTGCAAAAAAAAGAAAATAGACAATGGGTTGAGTTCAGATATGAGGAGGATTTAATTTTGACAGTTTTGGAAAATTTGCCAAGTTCTTTTAAAGACCCCAAGCTTCCTCCTGAAATGAAGGTGCATTCCAAGATTCTTCTGATATCACTGGATAGTTACCAGGCATAGAACACTAAAATCTCTGAAGAACTGATATGAAGCTTGCCAGAGAGCAATGGAAAAATATGTGGTGGTGTGACCAGGCTTCAACAAAAAATCATGAAAGAGAATTTGAGAGAAGATGTGGCTAAGCTAGGGATAGCCAAAAAAAAGCTCATTCACTCTTTAAAAAAATTTTTTTTGGAGGCAATCGGGGTTAAGTGACTTGCCCAGGGTCATATAGCTAGTAATTGTTAAGTGTCTGAGGCTGGATTTGAACTCAGGTCCTTCTGAATCCAGGGCCGGTGCTCTATCCACTGTGCCACCTAGCTGCCCCGACTCATTCACTCTTTTTTTTGTTTTGTTTTGTTTTGTTTTGTTTTTTGTTTTGCGGGGCAATGGGGGTTAAGTGACTTGCCCAGGGTCACACAGCTAGTAAGTGTCAAGTGTCTGAGGCTGGATTTGAACTCAGGTACTCCTGAATCCAGGGCCGGTGCTTTATCCACTGCTCCACCTAGCTGCCCCCTCTCATTCACTCTTAATATCAAAAGAAACAGAGGAAGGCACTAGTATGTAGAGTATTTCTCCTGAAATGAGCTTGTGTGAAGACATAAATAAGAGCCAATACACAATTGGAGCTGGTAGAGACCATAGAGGTTACTGAGTCTAGTCATCTCAGTTTACAGAAATGGAATGGAGGCCCAGACAGTTTAAGGTCATAATCAAAGGCACAGATCCCCTGGAGTATATGATTATTTATCTAGATACTGTCATTTCCATCCACTAATCATCAGTAAAATGTAAGCTTAAGGTCCAAAAAACCAAAAAAGTTATACTGCATATAGTCTTTTGCCATCTTATGTAATGTTTTGTAAATAAGGTTATACTCTAAACCATCCTCTTTGACTGTTTCCACTTGGCAAGGAAATCAAGTGTTTGCTGAGTAAGGTAATTTGTGGAATCTCTTGGGCTCCTCATTTTGGTGATTGTTTGGCAGTGTTAAAATTTCTCTAAGAAATGATGAAGATCATACTCTTTTACTTTTGTCCAATTCCCATTTTCCAATTAACGGCTTCCTTTTTTTAAACAAGTTAGGTTGTAGTGACTGTAATCATGCACAGTTATCTTCTGCCTTACCTTTATTCTTTCTTTGAATTTAGTGTGACACCTCATTGTGGAGCTATTTGTAGCCATAGGGAATCTGTTTTTCAGTGTTTTCTTTCCCTGCCACCTCTAGGTTCCAGAGAGAAGCAGAAAGGTGAAGGTGAATTGCCAAGGGCATTTAACATAAAGGCATTTGCCCAAGGTAGCTTAAATATTGCACTAGGAAAAGGACATTTTGAGACACAGTCATCTGTTTTGTGGGTTTTTGTTTTTTTTTCAGGGCAATGAGGGTTAAGTGACTTGCCCAGAGTCACACAGCTAGTAAGTGTCAAGTGTCTGAGGTCGGATTTGAACTCAGGTCCTCCTGAATCCAGGGCCAGTACTTTATCCACCGCACCACATAGCTGCCTACCATCATCTGTTTTGTAAGAAAGATACTGAAAGATACCAGAGAAAGAGACAAGTGAATCTAGCAATTAAGGGAAGATAGTACTCAGTTAGATTATGGGAAGATAAAAACCCCTGGTAACCAGACTGCTGATTCATTAGACCTTGGGTTTTATTTGACCATTAGCCAGGAATTGAATATTATCCTTATAGTAATTTGGATGGGTGATTTTTACCTGCAATGCAGAAAAAGTTGGTACGAACAGGATAGTGGCAAGACAGTAATTCTTTTTTTATCCAACTTTGTGACTCTGAGACCAAGTATACAATGGCTACTGTGGGGGATGTCATTCTCTCCTATTCTGATGAAGATGCTTGACATAGAAGAAAGTTGAAAATTCACACTTACCAGAAGTGAAAGAATGTCACCCCTGAAGAATTTAAAATTCAACAACATTTATTTTATTTTCATTATAATAAAGAGTCTGAGGAGATGAAATTTCAGACCTCACTAGGAGGTTCAGCAGTTCAGGATTTTCAATGCTATTCCTTCCATTTTTTGTTTAATGCAGTAAAATATACTCTATATGTGAGTACATTTAGTGGAAAAGAGATGAGAATCTCAAATGGGATGGGGGCTGAGCCAATTTGATAAACTATGAATTGTCAGGAAAAGCATTTATACCCTTAGTTATAATAGACTAAACTCAGGCTAAGCCGCTAGCAATCAGAGGACCCTTGTAAGTCCCGTTTGTGCATGCGCAAGAGGGCTGAGCTGGGACTTGGAACAGTTTGAACTCAGAGCACCATCTGGTGGCTTACAGAACTAGTGCATTCTGAATAGCCATTCCTGCAGGGCTTCTCTGGGAGGAACAATAAGAACTGGTTGCCTGACTATTGGGCACATGTGCTTTGTTTGTCCTTTAAACATATCTGCCTTGACACTTCTCAGTACCAATGTAAAGAAAATACTCCTGTGGAGAAAACTTTTAATCCCTTTTACACTAGTACTGATTTTAACTTTTGCTTTAACTGGTTGCTGATCTCACTGGACATGACGAGCTGATCCAAAAACAACTCCTCAGTCAGTAACGAGTTGTTTTGTGTCTGTTAAGATAGAACTGATTTAGTTTTTTGTGATGTGATTTCATCTAACATCTTCTGCCTCTCTTGACTTAGACAAAGTATGCATGATATACAAGTCTGAGGATCCTCTGAATGGTCTATAAGTTTTTCTTTCATTTCTTTATCTTGAACCATATTGTCCTATTTAGTTTGAACCATTTTCCTCTACGTCAATTTCCATGTATGGAGAAGCTTAAGTTCATCATAGATCTGTTTATTTCTTCATCATCTCCAACAAATGTTGGCATCAAAGATGAAATGATTTTCAAAGGAGTACCATCTTTGCCTCCTGGCTTTCTTCAAGTTTCAGTTAAAATAAAATAAATACTTATTGATTGATAGAATGATTTAAGAAGGGAAGGCAGGGCAGATACCTTTTGTTTTACATCACTCATTTCCTATCTTCCAGACTGAATTCTTCCTTATGAAAAAGAAAAGCAATTATGCATAACATTTGGTTTTTCTTTAAATGATCTTTTCATTTACATTGTGGAAGTCGCTGTATAAATTATTCTGGTTCTGCTTATTTTGTTCTGCATGAGTTCATACAAATCTTTCCACATTTCTGTTAATTTTTCACATTAATCATTTAATGCAAAATAATATATTTTCGATCTTAATTTGGTACAGGCTGTGTAACAAAAGTTGCTTTTCTTTTCTGATCAGTACCTTTTTTTTTTTTTTTTTTGGTGAGGCAATGGGGTTAAGTGACTTGTCCAATGTGTCTAGGGTCACACTGCTAGTAAGTGTCAAATGTCTGAGGCCAGATTGGACTCCAGGGCCGGTGCTCTATCCAGCATGCCACCTAGCTGCTCTCCCCCGGCCCAAATCTTTCTCTCTCTTTTTTTTTCCGGATAAAAGTATTTTATTTTTTTCCAGTTACATGTAAAAATAGTTCTCAACATTTGTTTATACAAGCTTTCCAATTTCAGATTTTTCTCCCTCCCTCCTCTCCCTCCTCCCCTAGACAGCAGGTAATCTGATATAGGTTATACATATACATAAAAACATTAAACATATTTCTGTATTAGTCATGTTATAAGAGAAGAATCAGAGCAATGAGGAAAAAACCTCAAAATAGAAAAACAATAGCACCAAAAGCAAAAGAAATAGTATGGTTCAATCAGCATCTATACTCCACAGTTCTTTTTGTTTTCTGGATTTGGAGATCCCCTTCCATCATGGGTCCCCTGGAACTCTTCTGTACCATTGCATTGGTGAGAAGAATATAGTCCATTACAGTAGATCAACACTCAATGTTGATGATACTGTGTACAATGTTCTTCTGGTTCTGCTCCTCTCACTCATCATCAGTTCATGCAAGTCCTTCCAGGTTTCTCTGAACTCCTCCTGATCATTGTTTCTTACAGCATAATAGAATTCCATTACATTCATATACCACAACTTGTCCAGCCATTCCCCAATTGATGGGTAGACCCTCAATTTCCAATTCCTTGCCACCACGTAAAAAGCAGCTATAAATATTTTTGTACATGTGGGTCCTTTTCCCTTTTTTATGATCTCTTTGGGGAAAAGACCCAAAAGTGGTATTGCTGGGTCAAAGGGTATGCACAGCTTTATAGCCCTTTGGGCATAATTCCAGATTGCTCTCCAGAATGCCAAATCTCTTTTTAATAAAGGAAGATCATATAATTTAGGATTGACTCAAAAGTTCTTCAAGCATCAAGCAACAGGAAAAATCAAAGGCCAAGCAAGATTCCTTCAGTTTAAGGCACCTTTCTCATTAATAATCATAATGAATCTGTGAATTAGGCATGAAAGATTATTTTATGCTTTTTTTTTTTGGGTGAGGTAATTGGGGTTAAGTGACTTGCCCAGGGTCACACAGCTGGTAAGTGTTAAGTGTCTGAGGCTGGATTTGAACTTAGGTACTCCTGACTCCAGGGCTGGTGCTCTATCCACTGCGCCATCTAGCTGTCCCCTATGCTTTTTTTTAATGGATAAAGAAACTGGGACTTAGAGAGACTGGCCACATAAAGTTACAAGGTTAGAAAGAGGTAGAATCACATTTAAAAAACTAGGTCTTTTGACTTGTATACCAATGTTTTTTTGTTTGTTTGTTTGTTTGTTTTGCAGGGCAATGAGGGTTAAGTGACTTGCCCAGGGTCATATAGCTAGTAAGTGTCAAGTGTCTAAGGCTGGATTTGAACTGAGGTCCTCCTGCATCCAAGGCCAGTGCTTTATCCACTGTGCTACCTAACTGCCCCCCAATGTATTTTTTACTAACAGAGAACCACCAAACTGAAAGAGGAACCCCCCACACCTCCCAAAATCAGTACTAGGTCCTAAGGAATACAAAGTGGATATCTGTCTTGAAATGAGGCATTTTCCTTTTGAGTTTTAAAAATAAGGGCATTTAGCATCAGTGTAAGAGTTCTTTTATGTATTAAAATTAATTATCTCTTCACTGCGCTCAGTTAACTGTGTATGGGAACAAATCTGAACAATGAACTGTAAGATACTTGTGTAAGGCAGCACAGATCCATGCCATCTCAGGAACCACCCTACTCTCCCTGTTCTGACCTCCACTGGGTCAGTGTGTTTATTTATGTTCCTGTAATAAACTAAGCCTTATGAGTGAGACACAGAAATTGGATAGCCTATAAGGAGCACTCTGGGGTCAGAAACATATCAAGGAGAACTTCCTGGCAATCACCTTTTTCTAGATTTCTATTCAGAACAAATTTCCAAAAACGATGAGAAAGTGAGTTCCTATGCCTCTCTGACACAGAAAGAAGAAACTCCTTGGGTTTGGACACTTACCAAGATCTGCACTTCATCTGATAGTTCTGATAAACTCCCCTCAAATTGTCCAGAAGAGATGTTCATACAGCGCACAGTAACTTTGATGCTGGTCCGCCCTGCTGCTTTAGTATGGACTGCCATGGCAAAATTATTCTCTTCTGGAAGGTGCAGGGAAACCTAGTAGGGATGGGACAAGAGATGATCAAGGGCAATGAAACCCTGGGCCATTTCCTCTCTGCCGTAATGAAAAGAGGAGCATGTAGGTTGGAAATAAGTACCTCTAAATGTTGGAGTACAAAAATTTATTTCTGTCCTTGTTTCTCTGTCAGAGTCCCTTAATCACAGTTCCTTCTAAGGTTTGCCCATGAGTTGCCTCATTGCATAAAATATCCTAATATATGCACAGTTTCGCATGTGCTGCACAGTACATTTTTTTGGGGGGGTCGGGGAAATGAGGGTTAAGTGACTTGCTCAGGGTCACATAGCTAGTGAGTGTCAAGTGTCTGAAGCCGAATTTGAACTCAGGTCCTCCTGAATCTAGGGCCGGTGCTTTATCCACTGTGCCACCTAGCTGCCCTTGCACAGTACTTTTTGGGACATCTCTTCCACATTGATAAGAGACCAGAGTCAGTTTACTGGTAGGTGAAGATGGTGAAGAGGAGTTCTTCCAGTGGTGTCAGGGAAGAGAGGGAAGCAATCTGCTACTAAGGTTGAAAAGAGCAGCAGGGGCATAGCTGGGTCACAGGATTACAGACATGAGCTTCCTCCTTTCCCTTTCTACAGTCATTAATTCTAAGGCAGTGCAGTGGTAGGAATGATGGTGAATGTGGTAGAACTTGACAGGAGTCAAAGCTGTACTTGGTTAGAGGAAGGACTTTTACTCCTCTCTAGTTTCTTGAAAGAAGAAATTATAGGCAAAATTCTGAAATATGTGTCTTCCACCTTCTTTTCTGGCCTTCTCCTTCCCCTCCCTCTCTGTGCCTTCTCTCCCCTCCTTCCCAAGAACTAAGCGCCCCAATGCTACACAAACTATATCTTTCTCCCAGAGTGCTCAAGAATGAACTATTCCTCCATGTAAATTTCCAGGCTCTCAGTACAGCAGATATCAGGTAGGTCAATCAGTAAGCATTTATTAGGTGCTTACAATGTGCCAGGTACTGTGCTAAGTCCTAGGGATGACAAAGAAGAAAGGTATATATTAGGGCACCTGCCCTCAAAAAGCTTACAACAGTCTGGCCCCAGTCCTGTAGCTTTGTGGTTTGTAGTTTTTCCGTTGACAATTACTAGGTGACTGAAAAAAAGAGGCAAGAAAATGACAAAAGACAGCATGGCTCTACCCAGGGCATCCATAAAAATAATAGCCGACATTAAATAGCTCTTTAAGACTTAACAAAGGTCTTTCCCTACTGTTTATTACTTGATCCTCACAATTGCCTGGTGAGTTGGGAATGATTCGACTGTTATTAACCTCGTTTTATGGCTGGCGCTTGAGAGAGATGTAGGGACTTGCCTGTGGGTCCAGTGGAGGATTTAGCTGAGTCAGGATTAGAATTCAGCTCCCCTGACTCTAGGACCAGGACTCCATCCCCTGCACCACAACATACTTCCTTCTCCTTGAGGCCTATCTTGCTTTCTAAGTAAGGAAAAGAGCTCTGAGGGAGCCTGTCCCTTCACTAAGACAATAGAAAATACATATCACAATATTTTTACTTCCTGATGTAAAAAAAAAAATGGGCATAACTTCTATGTACTGGAGAGTGTTAAAATGTATAGACTAGCGGTGGCTAGGTGGTACAGTGGATAGAGCACTGGCCCTGGAGTCAGGAGTACCTGAGTTCAAATCTGGCCTCAGACACTTAACACTTACTAGCTAAGTGACCCTGGCCAAGTCACTTAACCCCAATTGCCTCACTTAAAAAAAAAAATGTATAGACTATAAGCTCCTTGAGGGCAGGGACTGTTTTGTTTTCAGGCTTTGTATTCCCAAGACCTAACACAGGACTTGGGATATATTAGGTGCTTATTGAATGAAATATCTTCTACGGAATAGTCAACCTGCCCAGTCTTCCTCATTGACCCTTCTTCACACTTCTTCCTGATTATTTTCATCCCCTATTGTCAGAATACCTAGGTCCCTGATCCTCTTTTTTCTGAGGTGGGCATTCATTGTCTCAGCTAATTGCCCTGATGTGTAAATGGCATATAATCTGAGAGGAAAGGCATAGAGAGGGTGGGGTAGGAAAGACTTCTTCCAGAAGGTAGGACTGAAATTTAGTCTTCTAGGAAGCCTGGGAATCCAGGTGGTAGAGGTGGAGATAGTACCAGGCATGGGATACAGTCACTGACAAGGCAGAGAGTCAGGAGACAGAGAATCTGTTGTGTATGAGGGACGGCTAGAATGCACGGAGGGGAGTAAAGGGTAAAGACTGGAAATATAGAAGGCACCAGGTTGTGAAATGCTTTACAAGCCAAACAGAGGATGAGGGAAGAATTCATTAAATGGCAATGACTGATATCATGTTTTAACTTTTCCACAGCTATTTTCTTGTAAACTCAAATAAATCTTTAATTGGTGAAATTTTAGTAAATTTGGGAGGGGGTTTTCTATTGCTCTTAAGTCACATCACTTGCTTACTTTGGGACAGAAAATGAGAGTGTTGTTGGCTTCCTGTCCTTTCTTCTCCTGGTGAGAGGAATAGGTAATTGTGCTTTGTTCCCCTTCTGTCACTTCTTTTCGGAGCCCAAGTCCTGGGCCACCCCTCCCATTTCTGTGCCTCAATGAAAGGAGAAGGATAATTACCCCTGTAGAGGGAGGCAGCTTTTTGTCCAAGTGGAGAGACCTGACCATTGAGGTTCTGCTATCTGCCTCTCCTTTCTCTTTGGCCACCCCAGCAGTGTTCCCACAATTCTAGTTCTTGCAGCTTTTCACATCTGCAGGACTGGCCATGACTTGAACTAAGCCTGGACCTCTGAAATCAGAGTGGTCAGAATGTCACTGAGGGAGAGAGTGGGGATTAGGTAAAATTGTGATCATGCTCTATATCAGCTATTCTATCTTGCTTACTACTTATGCCAAACTATGGTTTCGGCAGAGACATGATTAAATCTGTTATGTGTTGTGTCTGATTAAAACTTCATTGCATTTTATTTGATTATAATACTACAACAGCTCTGCATACATACTTGGTCTTTATAGTTTGCTTCCACTGTAACATAGTTGTCTGTTTAAAATTTTAAAAATTAGAAGAAATACTGCCCTTGAGATCTATTTTCACTAAGATATGCTCAACACTACTTACCAAGCCACAAACCAACTTTCAGTCCTTTTTTCCTTTCTAATTTTATTTAAAATTTTTTTGTTTCACTGGGGAATAATAAATCAATACAGATTTATTTAACCTAAAATATAGATCTGCTTTAAGTAGTTCCACCATAGAAGACAGATGACCAAGAATCATGTGATTAGCCTGACAAAAAGCAACTCCACCAAAATATGAATACAGGTCAGTTAAAATTAGAGAAGGGATATACCTAGTAACAGGACAAACTTTAAGACATAGAGTTGGGCTAGTGTAGTTCATTTGGCTGAGAAAGCATGTTTAGCACAAGTGGACTTTGGTGTGCTTTGAGTACAACTATAGTCAGGATATTGAATAGGTTCCCAAACCAGAGAAGAAATCAGCATATTCCTCTTTTTTTTTTAATTTAATTAAATTTTTTTTTTTTTTTAGTGAGGCAATTGGGGTTAAGTGACTAGCCCAGGGTCACACAGCTAGTAAGTGTTAAGTGTCTGAGGTTGGATTTGAACTCAGGTACTCCTGACTCCAGGGCTGGTGCTCTATTCACTGTGCCACCTAGCTGCCCCTTCAGCATATTCCTCTTAACACCATACATAGGAAAGACAATTAGTATCACTGACTCAAAAACTAACAGTATTTCTAGGGAAGATTTTGACCTTGAGCTGGAGGTAGATGCCCCGAAAAAAAGTGATAAACTTCTCTGTGATTGTGCAACAGAAATTTTTATGTGACAGAATACTTAACAATAAGCTCTTTTAGGCAACGTATTGCTCCTACATAACTTTTGTCTTTGTTATACCATTTGTTTCTCTGCAAACAAGGTTTATAGTTCAGAAGATAAAAGTTAGCCTAAGCTCCTAATGCACTAATAACAAGAATAGTAACAAGATTCCGACACGGTGACATAACAGATGAACTCATACCTCTGAGTGCCTGGGTACCAAATCCAGTACATCTCGTTTGCTCATTGACCAGTGGAATGTGAGTCCAGGGTTTGCATTGCTGAAGGAGAAAGGGGTCTGGGTACTGCTTACCCCCATGACATAGACAGGCATCTGATAGAAAAAAGGTATCATAATACCAGTCATCCACCCAGCTGACACTGGCAGAATGAAAGCTTCAGTCAGAAGTGGGGCCTTCTACTAACCTCCGTGGCTGTGATGAGACGTGTTGCAGCTGCAAGGATCCTTACAGCCCTAAGCTGGACAACTTCTACCTGCACTTCATCCTGGCCAGTAAAGTGAAAAGAAAATTTAGATATGTAAGGAGTGTCTACAGCATGGACAGGGGAGCTTGGGTGAAGGCTCTAACTGCAATGTTACCTTTGGTAGTAGGAGCAAAGCTCAAAAACCAATTAGGGCTGACAATATGACTCTTCTCTTTGAGAAATACCTTGAGGAGAAGGTCAATGGCAAAAGGAAAGATCTCCTATGGACCTTCTTCATGGAAGCGAAAAACAGTTGTAAATAAAATAGGTGCCCACTGATTGTGGAATGGCTGACTAAATTGTGATCTATTGATCAACAAACATACTGTTATTGATCATCATGCCTATTATGGGACAAGATCTATGCTGGGTGTTAGGAATACAAAGACAAAAATGAAACAGTTCCTTCCCTCAAAAAGCTTACATTCTACTCTGGGAAATAATATGTATATATTTAAGCATACAAAATAATCCGAAAGGTGGTTCTGTGGTTGGGTTTTGAAGGAAATGAGGGATTCTTAGAGGAGGTAAGGAGGGAGGGAGGGTATAACAGACCCGGGGAATGGTCTGTGCAGAAGGATAGAGAAGGGAGATGGAATGTCACGGGAAGGGGAATAATAAATAATAAAGTTGGAAAGTTAAGTTGGGGCCAGGTTGTGAAGGGCCTCATTAACCAAAGAGAGGAGTACATGAATGTTCTGGAGTATTATTTTGCTGTAAGAAATTAGAAATATGATCATAATGCAAAGCAGAACTCAGAGAATAATATTCTTAATGGCTATAATAATGCAAAAGAAAAGATCACCAAAAAGAAGTTAAATTCAGCTAAAGTACAGTGGACAACTTTTGTTAAAGAAAAAAGGGAAGAAACATATCCCTCCTTTCCTGGCAAAGGAGTGGAGGGGGATACAAACATGGAATGATGCCTATACTGTATGATGAGGTTACTTAGTTAGATGACTTTAAATCTTTTTTTACAGATAAGGTTTCAATAGGGAAGCATACTGGAAAATTATTCTTATGTTTTAAAAAAAAGTATAAAAGTTATTATTTGGGAAGGAAAAATAAGAAATTCCTTGAAGGCAAGTGCCACATCTTGCAATATTAAGAATGATGCCACTACTCTTTGACCCAGCAATTCCACTTTTAGGTCTTTTGCCCAAAGAAATCATGGAAGGGGGAAAGGGACCCACATGTACAAAAATATTTATAGCTGCTCCTTACGTGGTAGCAAGGAATTGGAAGTTAAGAGGGTGCCCATCAATTAGGGAATGGCTGGACAAGTTGTGGTATATGAATACAATGGAATACTATTGTGCTGTAAGAAATGATGAGCAGGAAGAGTTCAGAGAAACCTGGAGGGTCTTACGTGAGCTGATGATGAGTGAGATGAGCAGAACCAGAAGAACATTGTACACAGTATCATCAACATTGAGTGTTGACCTACTGTGATGGACTATATTCTTCTCACCAGTGCAATGGTACAGAAGAGTTCCAGGGAACTCATGATAGAAGAGGATCTCCAAATACAAGAAAAAAAAAAAAGAAAGAAAGAACTGTGGAGTATAGATGCTGATTGAACCATATTATTTCTTTTGTTTTGGGTGTTGTTGTTTTTTTTTCTATTTTGAGGTTTTGCATCACTGCTCTGATTCTTTCTCTTGTAACAGGATTAATGCAGAAATAGGATTAATGTTATTACGTATATATATATGTGTGTGTGTGTATATATATATCTATATGTATATGTATAGAGATATATAGATATAACCTATATCAGATTACCTGCTGTCTAGGGGAGGGAGGGAGAAAAATCTGAAATTGTACAGCATGTATAAACAAAAGTTGAGAACTATCTTTACATGTAACGGAAAAAATAAAATACCTCATACATTTAAAAAAAAAAGAATGATGCCACAAGGGGGCAGCTAGGTGGCACAGTGGATAAAGCACCAGCCCTGGATTCAGGAGGACCTGAGTTCAAATCCAGCCTCAGACACTTGACACTTACTAGCTGTGTGACCCTGGGCAAGTCACTTAACCCCCACTGCCCCGCAAAAAACAAACAAACAAAAAAAGGATGATGCCACATGTACTGTAGGCTTTCAGATAAAGACCATACCTTTCCTAGGCCCATTTGAGGGTACAAGGGAAAGGGAAATGAAAGGATCTTTCTATGATGTCAATATTGGCAGAAAGTAAAGGAAGAGGGAAAAAGTGGAGAGCTCCAAAGATGTACCTGAGAAAACACAATGACTTTGCCAGTATCTTCATTTACTGTCTGGATAGTTCCGTGGATCACAGCTGTGCCAACCACCTGCCCTGTGACTTGCCCTCGCCTATTAACAACAGCCACAGTCTGATTACTGATGGAGAAGTGAATGATAGATTGAGGTTGGGGACCACCTTCTGACATTACCTGTAATTAATTTAAACATAATAATCAACAATTGGGGGATGAAAAGAATCCATATTCTACTTCCCAAGTTTTTCCCTCTTGTCTCCCCCACCATCTGTTTTCTCATGTATACCAGTATATCTCACATCAAACTACTTGGAGAGTAACTGGATGAGCTGGAAATAGCTCAGAGGTTTCCAAGTACCAGTTTATACTATGCACGACAGGGTTAGGAGAAAATGTTCTTTTCCTTCTTAGTCAGATCCTGTTAGAATTAAGCTTGGAACAGAGTAGGGGAAGCCCACAAGAAGTGGGAGGAGTGAGTCTCATTCCTCTCTGCCTTTATGATTATACCTGCATCATGTTGGTTGGAATCAATGTCATTTTCTCTGGAACAAGTCTGAATGGAGGAAACACCTTTGAAGAAAGAACCGAAAGGAAAGTAATTATTCAATTCAGTTGTTTTTTTCTAAATACCCAGGCTTCAGATACCATGTTTTTAAACTAAAGTTTGTTTTAGGGTTTTCTTTCCAAAAAGAGCAAACAGTAACAGAGAAAGATGGGTGAATTAGACCACAGCTCAGAAGGAAGATGAAGTATGAACTTTGGGCCAGATGGCTTCCTTACTTCAATCTGTCGAGGGGTTGATGTGAACTTTCTTCCCATCTTATCCCTGGCAATAGCAACCAACGTAGTTTGCCCAATGGTGACAGCTCGAAGAATATAGCTTTCAGAGTATTCATCTTGTTCCTCCATGAACCTGTAGAGATCCATGAGCTGTCAGGAGTTTTGTACAAGGGGATAAAAAGAATCTTATCTTGGAAGTGCCCAATACATGGGCCTTTCTTGTTAGGTAGGCAAGCTTCCAGGGACTTCATATCCTGCTCATTCAGATTCAGAAGGCTCTGGATAGCTTATGATGCCAAAGCTTAATGACCAGAAATGAATGTCCAAAGCCAAGAGACATTTCTGGGCAATGGCAGGAAGCTCTAGAGAGGCAGTGGTTTGTCCTGGAGCTCTAAGAGAATAACAGCAACATAATCATGCCCCATCTCAAACTGGTAGAGATGGTAAACTACCTAATTGTCCTGTACTTCCTATTATCTGTGAGGTGGTTACTAGCAAAGCCACCTGTAAGTACAGATTGTTTTAGCCCAAAGTACCTCCCCAGAAATGAGAAATCTATTGAAATTTCTGTTTTCCTTGTCGACAATCACTTTGTTATTGCAAATGCCAAAGACTTATTATACCTGTCAGATCCCTGGACTCTCTGTACAGCATTTGACATCGCCCCTGACTTCCTTCCTCAATGGCCAGTGACTTCCTTCCAAGAATGTCCTCTATCTACTCTGTATATATTCAGGGTATACGTGGTTATGCACAATGTCGTCTCCCTTGTTAGAGCCTCTTGAGGATAGGGATAGTATTTTTGCCTTTATTTGTATCCTCAATGATTAGCACAGTGCCTGGAACATAGTAGGCATTTAATATGTTTTTTAAAAAAACAACCAATAGGGGCAGCTAGGTGGTACAGTGGATAGAACACTGGTCCTGGAGTCAGGAGGACCTGAGTTCAAATCCAGCCTCAGACACTTGACACTTACTAGCTGTGTGGGCAAGTCACTTAACCCCAATTGCCTCACAAAACAAACAAAAACCCAACAAACCCCCCCACCAAAAAAAATTTAAAATAATTTTAAAAAGCACAACCAAAAGATATTAACTAGTAAAGAGTAAATTGGAAAGGCCAAGAGTCAGGAGATGGGAGGGTCATGTGTAAGTAACAACAAGAAGGCCAGTGGAGTTGGACCACAGTATATGTGGAAAGGAGTGAAGTATAAGAAGAATGGAAATATGGGAAGGGGCTGGGTTGTGAAGGACTTTAAGTACCAAATAGTTTATATTCAATCCAGGAGGTAACAGGAAGCTATTGGAGTTTACTGAATGGTCAGCTACATGCCTCAAGAAGAAAATCATCTTGGCAGATGAGCAGAAGCAGCTTGGAGGGAGACTTGAGACAGGGAGGCCAATGAGAAGGCTTTGCATTTGTACAAAGAAAGGGGAAAAGGGCCAGAACTAGGGTGGTGTTCTGTGAGTAGAGACATAGGGAGATGTAAGGGATTCTGTGGCAAAATAAAGGACAAAGAAATGACAACTGAATGGATATGTAGAAGGAGTGTGAGTGAAGAGTCAGGGATGACAACAATGTTGCCAATGGGAGGGCAATGGTGCTCAATGGTAATGTGTAAGTGGTGAAGAGAGGAGGGTTTTTTTTGGGGAAAAGTTTTGTTTTGAACATGCTGAATTTGAGTTGCCTCAAGTGGACATCCCATTCAAAATGTCTAAAAGATATTTGGTGATATGGGATTGAAACTCCAGTTTGAAATTTGGGGTGGATATACAAAGTTTAGGAATTATCCAAATAGAAATAATAATTGAAGCCATGGGAACTAATGAAATCAGAGAGAGAGAGAATAGATAGGGAAAAGAAAAGAGGACCCAGGAAAGTGACCTGGATATAGATCCAGGAAAAGGGTCACCTCTTCATTTGAGACAGGAGTGAAGCAAGAAATATTATGGGATGACGTCAGAGTGATTTGGAAGAGGGAGCTTTTCACTGAATGGCCTCAATTTTTTTGGTGAAACACGAGCTGAGATACTATGAGGAAAAGGTAAGTGGTGAGAGTGCTGTGGGAGCCATAAGGAGGGAGAAAAAGCTTGGAACAGCTGATGTGGTGCATAAAAGTGGGAATGGACTAGGGAGGTGTAAGAGCTTCTCATGTGCCTTCTTTGGTGCCAAACTTCATCATTACAATTTTACAGCTGATTCTCCCCCCACCCCAATTTACGTTATTATAGAACAAGGCATACTGTTTTTTTGCTTACTTTACTCTGCATCAAAATTTACCTAACTTTTCCCATACTTTTCTCTATTTTTCATTTTTTTTTTTTTTGGTGAGGCAATTGGGGTTAAGTGACTTACCCAGGGTCACACAGCTAGTAAGTGTTAAGTGTCTGAGGCCGGATTTGAACTCAGGTACTCCTGACTCCAGGGCCGGTGCTCTATTCACTGCGCCATCTAGCTGCCCACTAGTCTTCATTTTCATAATTTCTTATAGCACATTTCCTAGCTGTGTAACCCTGGGCAAGTCACTTCACCTCTGTCTTCTCAGTTTCTTCATCTGTAAAATGGAAACAGTAACAGCATCTATCTCATAGACACATTGTGAGAATCGAAGGAGATAATATGTATAACGTAATACTTAGCACAGTGCCTGGCATATGGCATATAAACACTTATTCCCTTCCCTTTATGTGCCACAACTTGTCTCGCCATTTCCCAGTTGATGAGCATCTACTTTTTCCAGTCTCTTGCTACTACAAAAAGTGCCACTATAAATATTTTTGTGAGATACAGCACCTTTATTTTGATCACTGATTCCCTTGGGGTCTATGTCCCTGTAGGGTCTTGGACATTTTAGTAACTTGTTGCATTACTTCTAATCACTTTCCAGAATGGCTGGACTAATTTACAGCTCCACCACCAGTGCCTCAGTGCCCCCCATCTTTCCACGACCCCTCCAGCATGGACCATTTCCATCTTTTGTCGTATTTACCAATTTGCTGGATATGAAGTAAAATCTGAGATGCTTGTATTCATATTTCTCTTATTATTAGTGATTTGGAACATTCTTTCATATGCTTATTAATAATCTGTAATTCTTTTGAGATCAGTTTGTTTACATCTTTTGATCACTTCATGAAGAATGGCTTTTGGTCTCATATATTTCTGTTAGTTGCCTATATATTTTGGATATAAGCCTCTTATTAGAGATATATGTGTAATGAGGGGGCTGGTTAATGGGAATCAAATCCTTCAAGCACATAGTCTTTTGTTGTTATGTACCCACGGTGAAGTCCAGTAAAACTGCTTTCAGCTTGTTCCCCACATGCAGCCATTCAATTTCTTATTTGATATTGATGTAGTGAAGAAGTGAACTTTAAGGTAAAACTGGGAGTAAATACAAAAGACTCTTGCAGGGGTAGCTTGGTCTTTTCCCCTTCCCTGATGTCCAGCAAGGAGGGCTAGTTTCTGTGGGCCTCTGCAGGGAAGACCCTTGGGCCCTCTTTACTACACAGAGCAGGCATGAAACCACGATGAGCACATGGTCCTTTTGTTGCTTCAGTTCCTGTATCTACTATTTCCTGTCTTAGGTGAAAGAATATTGTAGATGGAAGGAACTAGACCGGTGGTCCATAGGTCAAAAGGTCCAAAGTTTAGAAGGTTAGGAGAGACACCAAAAGTCTGGGAGCTAGAGTTCATGCCAGAGTTTAGGGGTAACTAACTTTGCTCTGCTAACACATCCCAGAAGTGGCCTGATAACCTCAGCTAAGATTCTTTGTCCTAGAATAGGGAGTGACTGCTTCATTCATAAGTGAACTTAGCTGGAGAGACTGCTTTGTAACAAATGCTTTAAGTTTGAATCTACTGTCTTTAAAGATAGAGGTGGTGTATGGAAGAGTGTGTCCAGTTTGAGAGGAAATGTTGGCACTTCTATCCTTGTTATACCTTCTCAGTAAAGATCCCTTTGTAAAAGCTAATTGATGTTAATTGGTTAAATGATACTGAGGGTACTGATGATACAAGGGAGACAGGAGTTTTAATCAGTGATTGATATTAGGGAGAGGACACTGTATTGTGGGCTTCTGCCCATAGTATTAGAGAGAGATGCTCCAACCCCTCAGGGGCACCCCTAGAACTCTCAAGGGGAAAAGCAGTCAGCCTTCTTGAAAGACCCAACTTGTTAGTGTAATAGCTATGATAAGAACCTCTAGAGTTTATAAAAGGCTGAATGTGATACAATCATCCATTTCTATTGTTAGCCTACTTATGTCCATGTACCTGGACCACTGTAATAGTCTCCTAAGTGCCTCTAGCCTACCCATCCTACACACCTGATGCACTAGTAATCTTCATAATGCATACTTCTGATCATGCACTCTAATGTTAAACAAACTTTCAGTGGCTCCCCACTACCAACAGAATAAATTCCTGATCATGGCATTCAAGGCTTTAAAATATGGCACTCAGCCACCTTTTCTAACATCTTATACTAATCTCATTAATGCTGCAGCCAAACTGGATGATTCTGTCCTCTATTCTTGATATGCTTTCTTACATTTTATTTTCATTCATACCTTCCCTGGGGTATTATGGTAAATGCTTAACATTTTGGAGAACTTTTTCTCCAAAAAACACTGCCCGCTCCCTCCCCCAACAACCATATGCATGACATTACTTTTACGTTTAATCTGCATTTTTAACATTTTCCCATCATTTTCTTAGTCTAGATAATCAACAAAACAATAAATAAAGTTCTAGTTTGTAGCATTTGCCATTTTCTGAGGTGTAAATGCTCACCAAGCACACCCCTGTCCTTCCCGTATGTCCCATCTTTCCCTAGCATATTCCTTTATGCTAAGTACCACATCAGGTACTCCTTCCTCATAGAAGTTCTTCTTGAGTTCCTGAGATGAAAGTAAGATGTCTCTTTTCTCAAATTTTTCGTAATAGTCTGGACTTCTCCTTTGCACTTACCACATTCTTTCTTATCTTATAGTTATCTGTGTACATCTTCTTGAGTGTAAGGTCAGTACATATCTTTGTATTACCAGAACACAACAGAGCCTTACACAGAGTACATCCTTAATATATATTTGCCGAATTAAAGAAATGGAGCTTTAAGACATGGCTTCAACCAAAGGCACAGGAGATTTGATGACTTGAGAGGGGAATGAGCTAAAAATATTTTATAGACACATAAAGGAGGTTTTTCTACAATCCTACAAGGGCAGAAGATGTTCCTTAATTATCTTGAGATTATAGAGGCCTGACCACCAGACGAAGGCAATTAACACCAAATAGTAAATAGCAAGTAAGTGTTTATTGGTTGAGAAAATTAGTCATGCCCTTTGGCCTATATAAAAAAAGAAAACCAGTAACTTGAGAATTTGGAAATTTGGGAGAATGCTGCCCAGGAGCCTTCTGTGAAGGGGAAGTGGGGGAGGATTTCTCTCTACTCTCCCACCACTGGCTATGGCCAGAAGGAGATACCCCATCTCGAACTTAAGAGAGAATCTGAGGCACAATTTAGGGAGCAGAGACACAGGGATCAGAGTAGAAAGATGGTCACAGATAGTCACTAGAAGTTGGAAAAACTCCCCAAATTGTGACAACACCCCCCTCCCCGCCCCAATTTTAGGGAATAGAGCTGGTTATGGACTCAAGAGGTAGCTCTGGCACCTGAGAGCTGAACTGCTAAGAGGACCACACCTCATGGGAAAGAAAAGCCTTCCAAACCCAGTTGTACCAGAGTTGTGAGTTGCCTTGGCACATGTGTATTCCCTATATGAAATATGTACTTTATTAAAAATGAACTATAAGGTTTTTGTCCATTCTTCCCCTTGACATCATGTACATTTGTAGGAAAATGTATCATGGGTTTCTGAGGGGAGGGGCTGTTTTGTAGTTATTGTATTTTTACTGTGTCATCTTACTAAGTGCCTTTGCTAAGAGCTAATGTGCTGGGCAGCTAGGTAGTGCAGTGGATAAAGCACTGGCCCTGGATTCAGGAGTACCTGAGTTCAAATCCAGCTTCAGACACTTGACACTTACTAGCTGTGTGACCCTGGGCAAGTCACTTAACCCCCATAGCCCTACCAAAAAAAAAAAAAAAGAACTAATGTGCTACTGGATAATGGTTAGCAGAGGTAGAAAAGCAGGGTCTTAGAAGCTATAGTTTAAGAAGTAACCTTCAGGGTAACTTTAGAACCCAAGAGTAACAGCTGCCCTCCGGGGACCCATCCAGTAACTGTGAATGCAAATTTGGGGAGTGGCCCAGATGGGGTGCTACAGTCAAATGAATATTTTTATAACAAGGAAAATCAGGAACTGAAAAGTTTTGTGGCAAAACAGAAATGAGAAGGCATAAATAATTCTAAGGAGTTAGGATGTGTGAAAGGGAGAGTCTCTTGGCAGTGAGGAGAGACCTAAAATAGGGAGAAAGAATGTCTGATAATGATACTCACGTTAGTGTGACGATGGTAGAGGCCAACTGAAGTTTTAGATCCATATTTCTGAAGTATTTATTTCGGAATGGACGTTTAGAATAGCCTAGAACTCTCACTGTCACTAACACAGATTTCCCAATCTCAACCTGAGAGTCAAGAGAAAATGGTAGATTTGAGTATTTTTTGGTTGAAAGGTACCATGATGTAGTAGAGAGAATGTTGGACTTGGAGTCAGGCCAACTTGGGTTCAGAATCTGCCTCTGAGTGGATAGAGCACCAGCCCTGGAGTCAGGAGGACCTGAGTTCAAATCCAGCTTCAGACATTTGACGCTTACTAGCTGCGTGACCCTGGGCAAGTCACTTAACCTTCATTGCCCTGCCCCCCCCCAAAAAAAAAAGAAAAAAAAAAGAAGCTTACAGAATCTGCCTCTGATACTTATTAATTACATGACCATAGGTGAATCATTGAACTTCAGTTTCCTCAGCTATATAAGAATACCAGTGATACCTACCATATAGGTTTGTTATAAGGCATTAATCAGATAATTTTTTTAAGTGCTTTTTAAACTTTAAAGCAGCTATGATTATTATTATTACCTACAGACAAGCCTAGTGTGAAGTCTCACAGTGAAGAAGAGCCCAAGTCAACCTCATCCCTGTGGGGACCCAACCTAAGTGGTGCCACGGGGATGGGAAAGAAGAGCCAGTGTCACATTACATTTTGCCTGCCTGCTTCCTTTAACCAAAGCCACCTAATTTCTGCATAATATTTTTAGTATTCTGCTCACCAATCTTCAATACAATTTAGTTTTCATATCTCATCTCTTTATAAAAAGCAGAGGCAGTGGTGTGTTTTTAAGCCCAATAGCAAACTACTAGTGTGAGAATCATGACCGCTTTAGTTGTGATGGCAAGCAAACACCTCTCACTTTGTCAATCAGGTCCACCTCCAGTTCCTGCATGTCTGACACTCGCAGGTGGGCCAACGCTGGGCCCAAGAAGGCCAGGCACAGATCATAGACCTCCAAGGTGAGAAGTCCTGGATGTAACGGGACCACCTGGAACAAATGAGAGGGTAGAGGGGTATGAAGAGATCTAGCCCAATCACAACATGAACATTTTGTCCAAGCATGATGCCTAACATATAGTAGGTACTTAATAAATGCAAATTAGTTGATTGATCTTACCCCCACCCCCTGCAAAGAAATATAACTGAATTTTACAAAGAGACTTCTCAATAATTGTATTTGACTTTCTTTGTGATATAAATTCTCCAGGGGGAGGTAAATATTGTTAACGATTGGAATGACGCCACCTGCTGGAGACTTACTGTAGAAAAGCTCCCCCATGAGGTGAAGGTTTCTGAGAGCAAGACCATGTGTCTTTTCTTTGGCGTCAGGAAGTGACGTTTGCTGATGGGAGGAAGAAGGGGGAGCCTGGCGCTCTGACTCACGCTCTTTCCTGTGGACTCTGGCAGAGAGCGGAGCTAGGAATGCACTCTCCCTTTAATAGATAGATGAATCTAGGCCTTTCTTTTTCTCTTCACCAAATTCTTATTCTCCTTAATAAATGCTTAAAAGTCTAACTCTTGCTAAAGCTTTTAATTTATTGGCGACCACTCATTAGATTTTAGATAGTTTAGCTAGAATTTTAGCCTTAACAATATCTCTAGAAAGCTATTCATAACACCACACTTAAACATTTAGATGAAGTTGATTTTAGGGTGGAATAATAGTTATATACTAGAAACAGATCAGCTTTCTTAATAAGGGTGAAAGGCAGGACAGTATCCAACTAATTGGGGTTTGATTCCTCTTCTGGAACACAGCTTCTTGTTTATTCTTCGTTCTCGAAGAGGACCATGATATCAGGGTGATGTCACGACTTGCACTGAATTAGATTTAAGTCAGGGAGGGCTGTGAAAGATCACCAACCTCACTCTCCTTCAGAGCCATCTGTGTCCAGTGGCAAGATATACATCAGGATGACTGCATATGGCCCTGATGTTTAAGGCAATTGGGGTAAAGTGACTTGCCCAGGGTCACACAGCTAGTAAGTGTCTGAGATTTGAACTCAGGTCCTCCCAATTTCAGGGCCAGTGCTCTATCCACTGCGCCACCTAGCTGCCCCTCAGAACACTCCTAAGAATGAACAAAAAGTAGTTCATTGTTTTTCCATACATGCCACTTCCCCAGGCTGGGTGCCATTTTCTCAACTGGAAATAGACTCTCTCCACTTCACTTCATCTCAGTGACCATTCAGTCTCAACTGTACCCCTTGCCACATACCTGAGAAGTGGTCATCTGATCTTTTTTTAAAGGTCCCTCTTGCGGTTGGAGGGGGAACTGCCTCCTGAGACCACCAACCACACTTCTGGATAGCTTCAATTATTAGGAGCCTAAATCCCCTCCCCCCACAACTTCAAAGAATCTCTGCTGATCTTGCAGTGTGGAATATCAGAAAGAATAGCGTATTTGAAGTCAGAGGATTTTTTTTTTAATTAATGAAGTATTTTATTTTTTTTCCCATTACATGTAAAGATAGTTCTCAACTTTTGTTTATACAAGCTTTCCAATTTCAGATTTTTCTCCCTCCCTCCCCCCTCCCCTAGACAGCAGGTAATCTGATATAGGTTATATATATATATATATATATACACACACACATACACACATAATAACATTAAACATATTTCTGCATTAGTCATGTTATAAGAGAAAAATCAGAACAATGACAAAAAACCTCAAAATAGAAAAACATCAGCACCAAAAACAAAAGAAATAGTATGGTTCATTCAGCATCTATACTCCACAGTTCTTTTTTTCTTTCCTGGATTTGGAGATCCTCTTCTATCATGAGTTCCCTGGAACTCTTCTGTACCATTGCATTGGTGAGAAGAATATAGTCCATCACAGTAGATCAACACTCAATGTTGATGATACTGTGTACAATGTTCTTCTGGTTCTGCTCATCTCACTCATCATCAGCCCACGCAAGACCCTCCAGGTTTCTCTGAACTCCTCCTGCTCATCGTTTCTTACAGCACAATAGTATTCCATTGCATTCATATACCACAACTTGTCCAGCCATTCCCCAATTGATGGGCATCCCCTCGATGAAGTCAGAGGATCTTGTTAAAATCATGCCTCTGCTGATGCCTTGGATTAGAATTATAATATCTTGAGGGTGGCTAGGTAGCACAGTGGATAAAGCACTGGCCTTGGATTCAGGAGGACCTGAGTTCAAATCTGGCCTCAGACACTTGACACTAGCTGTGTGACCCTGGGCAAGTCGCTTAACCCTCATTGCCCTGAAAAAAAAAAGAATTATAATATCTCTAGGCCATACACTGTTTCCTCATTATATAAAATGAAGGAGTGGGGGACTTGGATTAGATCTTTCAGATCTCTCCCAACTCTAAATCAATAATTCCAAATCTAGTCTCTCTTATATTTAACAGTCATTAAAATACTTAAGGACATTTGTTGTTATTATTCAGTTGTTTCATTCATGTCTGACTCTGTGATCCCATTTGGGATTTGCTTGGCAAAGATACTGGAGTGGTCTGCCATTTCCTTCTCCAGCTCATTTTTTTTTTTTTTTTTTGCGGGGCAGTGGGGGTTAAGTGACTTGCCCACGGTCACACAGCTAGTAAGTGTCAAGTGTCTGAGGCTGGATTTGAACTCAGGTACTCCTGAATCCAGGACCAGTGCTTTATCCACTGCGCCATCTAGCTGTCCCCCTTCTCCAGCTCATTTGACAGATGAGGAAGTGAGGCAAACAGGGTTAAGTGACCTGCCTAAGGTCACACAGCTAGTAAAAGTCTGAGGCCAGATTTGAACTCATGAAGATGAACTTTCCTGATTCCAAGCCCAGTACTCTATCTACTGTACTGCCTAGCTGCCCTAAAGACATTTAATAATCTCTTAAATGCCAAATCCAATGGCCTTTTCTCAATCCTCATTTTTCTTACTTCCCTGTAGCTTTTTTTTTTTTTTTTAGTGAGGCAATTGGGGTTAAGCGACTTGCCCAGGGTCGCACAGCTAGTAAGTGTTAAGTGTCTGAGGCTGGATTTGAACTCAGGTACACCTGACTTCAGGGCCGGTGCTCTATCCACTGTGCCACCTAGCTGCCCCATTTCCCTGTAGCTTTTGACACTCTTGATCTCTCCTCCTTAATGCTCTCTTCTTTCTAGGTCTTTATGACACTACTGTGATCAAGTGATGCTGGTCTCCTTGGTGTTCCTTGTACAATATATTCCATTTCCAGACTCCAGCCATTTTCACTGTCTTTCCTCCATGCCTGAAATGTTTTTCTTGTTCATCTCCCCCTCTGACCTTCCCTGGCTAATTTCAAGTCCCAACTAATATCTCATTTTTTACAAAAGACTCTTCTCTGATGCCCCCTAACACTAGTGCCTTCCTTCTCTTGATCATCTTAAATTTATCTCGTACTTATCTTGTTTGTACATAGTTGTTTTCATGCCTTCTCCCTTAGACTCTGAGCTCCTTGAGGGCAGGGACTGTTTTTTACCTTTCTTTGTACCCTACTTTGGTGTGAAATGTTAATATGTACTCAATTTTTGTCAAATTGTTTTCCAGTTTTCCCATCAGTTGTTTGTTTTTTTTTTTTCAGGGCAATGAGGGTTAAGTCCCATCAGTTTTTGTCAGACAGTAAATCCTTACCCCTACCATAAATGAGGTCTTTTAATGTACTGAACACTATGCTTGCTTGCTTTCTTATGTGGTATATCTAATCTGTTCCGCTAATCAACCCTTCTGTTCTTATATCAATACAAAATCATTTTAATTTTTGTTTTGTTTTGTTTTTGTGGGGCTATGGGGGTTAAGTGACTTGCCCAGGGTCACACAGCTAGTAAGTGTCAAGTGTCTGAGGCTGGATTTGAACTCAGGTCCTCCTGAATCCAGGGCCAGTGCTTTATCCACTGTGCCACTTAGCTGCCCCAATACCAAATCATTTTTATTTTTAAAAATTTTTTTTAGTGAGGCAATTGGGGTTAAGTGACTTGCCCAGGGTCACACAGCTAGTAAGTGTTAAGTGTCTGAGGCCGGATTTGAACTCAGGTACTCCTGAATCCAGGGCCGGTGCTTTATCCACTGCACCACCTAGCTGCCCCCAAATCATTTTAATAATTATTAATTTGTGGTATGGTTTGAGATTTGGTAATGACGGCTCCTCTTTCTTGCCCTCCTTTTTTTCATCATTACCATAAAGATTATTGATTTTTTTTCTTTCATATGAATTCTGTTGTTGTTTTTTCTAACACGATCATAATCTAATTTTCAAACATAAATATATCCCTTGGTAGTTTGATTTGTAAAGCACTAAATAAATACCTTAATTTAGGTAGCATTATTAATTTTATCATATTGCATTAACCCACTCATGAGCTGTTATTATTTCTTCAATTATCTAGATCTGTCTTTATTTCTGCAAAGATTGCTTTTATAGTTGAATTCAAATAGTCCCTCTGTGTATCTTGGAAAATACACTCCCAAACTATTTTATATTCTCTTTCTAGCTTCTTCTGTGGGGTTTTATTGGTAACATAAAGGAATGTTGATGATTTATGTGAACTGTCTATAACCTACAACTTGTAACGATTGGAATGACGCCACCTGCTGGAGACTTACTGTGGAAGAGTTCCGCCCATGAAACGAAGGTCTTTGAGGGCAAGACCAGGAGTCTTTTCTTTGGCATCAGGAAGTGATGCGGACTAGTGGGAGGAGGAAGGAAGAGACTGGCGCTCACTCTGAGGGTCTTTCCTCTGGACTCTGGTGGAGAAGGGAGCTAGAAATGTGCTCTCCCTTTAATAGATAGGAATCTAGGCCTTTCTCTCTCTTTACCAAATTCTTATTCTCCTTAATAAATGCTTAAAAGTCTAACTCTTGCTAAAGCTTATAATTTATTGGCGACCACTCATTAGATATTTTAGACAGACTAGCTAGAATTTTAGCCCTTAACAGATGGCTGACCACGAAGAGGAAAGCTAAACCTCAGTCTTCTGATCTTCTGGTTGGGTAAGAAATTTCCCCTACCCTCTCCCTTTAACTGCTAAGTACAGGCGTACTGGCTGTGTTTTCCCTTTAAGTTTTTTCAAATGGACCTTTTAAACTCCCTAATTACCCTATTTTTTATTTTAGTCTGTTTAACCAGACAAATGGGAGATAAGATCATGTTAATGCTTTGTTTTTCTGGATTTTCTATTTTTCTTTTTCTTTTTGTCAAAAGAGCCAGCAGCTTACTCACACAAGGAAATATCTCTCCCTCTCCCAACCATGCTTTTTCAGAGAAACCTGAAGAGATTCCTGCAGCTTTTCCCAGTTCTAACACTAATTGTTGCTCTAATTTTGCATGCCTGGAGGCAATGACCCACCCTCTAGTAGCTTTTAATCTCCTAGCGCCTGGAGGCAAAGTGGGGGAAGAGGAATCCAGGCCTGAGTTCAAAATCAAGTCTGATTCAAATTGCTCTGGTCCCTCCCCTCCTCTCCAGACCCCACCCTCTACTCCCCCCATGGCCAAGCCCATTGCTTCCCCTGCCTGGGAAGTCCAGAGATATGATGTGCATGCTCAACTTTCTGTAACTGCATTTGCAGCTTCAGGCTCAGCCCTTCCCCAGCCTGGCTGTGCTTCTGAGACAACCTTAGAAAACCCTTTAAATTTCAGATATGCTCGTTTTGTTCATAATTTTGCTAACCTGCTTTTGTCTTTAATTAGTAATCTTATAAAGCATTTGTATGGTGAAAAGACTGACAGACAATATAAAGGGGTTAAAGAAGAAAAACTTAAGCTGAATAAGAATGACAATCATCAACATAGTCCTAGACTCTGCTTCTTTTGCCAAGGAAGGGTATATATTTCACAGAAATGTAGAAGTAAGCAGCAAGGTATTGATATGAGTATTGGGGATTTTAGATATCGGAATCAAAAGTGTTCTGAATTCTCTCAGAGTAATAATGTCAGTTCAGAGGTTACATAGGATTTCTATGCTATTACATATACATTTTGAAATTAATGGTATGGGTTTATTTTCATAGAGATTTTCATGCTTTTGAGATTGTGTCTTATACTTAGTTTCTAAAACTAGGAGAATATTTGTAAAAGCTTTTTATAGTCATGTGGTCAAGTTTATATTTTATAATACTCTTATTAATATTAAGTTCATATTCATTTAGATTTCCCTAGTTTGAATTTCATTGTCTTTTATTGTTTCATGTATATTTTCTTCTATTCATTTGTCTATCTAATTTTGAAACATTGCAAGATGGTTTTGATTTCATAATACAATGTTAATTCTAGGAGTATTGTGCTCCCATATTCTGAGTTGTTTGTTTTTGCTATTTTTTTTTCTCTCAACTGATTATTTGATCAAACTCTTTAAAGCATTTCCCTGGCAAATTGGTTGCCATAGCAAGTGTAAATTGATTCTAGAAGTATTATTTTTGATAAGCATATTCCAAAAAAAAAAAAAAAAAGAGGGGAACATTTGTAAAAGTTTTCTTTTTTTAAAAAAAAGTTTTCTTTGAGATTCTGTTGTGCTTTAAGTTGTATTTAAATATGTTCTGATTTTTCACAAAAGTAATTGTATGCTAAGTAAAAAAAAGGTATTATTTGAAATTGTTGCATAATTATATATTATATTCTGAGTCAAGATGTATTCACATTTTTTGCAATCATTTATTATCCTCAATTTTTAAATCCATATGAGACTTGGATTATGGGAACTTATCATTTAAGACATTAATTGCCTTTATTCTGAGTTATCAGATGCCAGTTGGCCAAGATGCCATCCAATTACAAGAGGAATACATGCAAGAGCAGACACTGAACTGTCACATGAGGGGAGACATGCATGAAGTCAAGGTATGGCCAAGGGAACGGCTTTTGACTAATGTTGAGGTTGGATTCTCTTGGTTTAATATTTTATTTTATTTTTCCCCACAATATTGTACAGATGGCTGGAAGTATTGATCCCACCCATCTCACTTCTACACCTGGCTTCTATGCTCCCTCCTATATGCCTGATGCCATGGACATCTCAATCCCATGCATCTGACTAAGTCTGACTCAGTTTCCTCCAATATGTTCGGTGGCATGGACATATATTCCATCCACCTATTTTAAGCCTGGCATACTGCATGGACAGTATATACTGCTCAAGTGTGGGAGTGCTCATATCCCATCATTTCTCTGTTCTTTTATGGTAACACCCATAATTATCTCAGGTGTCATGATAAATACACTGTTGAATTTGGCCTTGACACCTGTTACCAATTATATTAGATTTTTTAAATTTCTCATAATGGCATGAGGATGATTAGGCAGATGATGCAAAAGTGATGAAACAAAGATAAAAATTATTTTTAAAAATTAATATCACAGCAATTGTCTTCTCAATTACCCTCCATAAGGGGGGGACTATAGTAATATTATATAATATATAATAGTAATATTATAATTTTAAAGAATGTATCAATTTTTGTTTTATTATATGTTTCATGTAACAACCAAGATTCTGAATTCCCTTAGACATGTTTTTGAGAACTTTCATTGTTTGATTTGATTATTGACAAAGCTATTTTAAAGTTGTGTTAAGCTCAATTTTGTAGGAAATTTTCCTGGCTGATTACCAGCATCCACACATCAACCCCTGAAAAGATTTCCATTCCATGACTACACCTAGAGGACATCTAAGAAAAGACTTTCAGAGACTTTAAATGAACAGTTTTGTTTTGTTGTTGTTGTTGTTGTTTTTTCTCTTTTCTCTTTCTGTCATAATATACACCATCTGTAACATGTATTCTCTGCAGAGGCCCTCCCTTTGCAAGACCAATGTCAAAGCGTCGGTTCATGAGGACAAAAAAATCGCCCCTCTGGACAAAAATTTCCTCTCTTCCTCTTCTATATTGTTATTAAAATATTGTTAGTTAGCATAGGTTATTATATTCTGTTATTTTTGACTGTTTCATCAAGGAAACATACCGGGGAACTGTAACGATTGGAATGACGCCACCTGCTGGAGACTTACTGTGGAAGAGTTCCGCCCATGAAACGAAGGTCTTTGAGGGCAAGACCAGGAGTCTTTTCTTTGGCGTCAGGAAGTGATGCGGACTAGTGGGAGGAGGAAGGAAGAGACTGGCGCTCACTCTGAGGGTCTTTCCTCTGGACTCTGGTGGAGAAGGGAGCTAGAAATGTGCTCTCCCTTTAATAGATAGGAATCTAGGCCTTTTTCTCTCTTTACCAAATTCTTATTCTCCTTAATAAATGCTTAAAAGTCTAACTCTTGCTAAAGCTTATAATTTATTGGCGACCACTCATTAGATATTTTAGACAGACTAGCTAGAATTTTAGCCCTTAACAAACTTTATAGAAGTTAATATTTGTTTCAATTAATTTTTTGGTCGACTCTTCAGAGTTTTCTAAGTAAATCATTATATCATCTTCTGAAAACAGTATTTTTGTTTCTTCTTTGTCTATGCTTATTTCCTTATAAGAGAAAAGACTATATTTGGACTCTTCTCAGAGCCCTAAAGGCAAAGAGTGAGTCTGGTTTCAGGCCCTACATCTTTGTGGCCCCCCCTACCCCCCAACCTCCCAGCAGGGGGCTGCGTGGCACACAAGGCTTCCAGCTGAGGCTCCTGGGCCTTAGGCCCTAGAAGGGCCTGAAGAAGGACCTGGGTTTTGTGGGAGTCAGGCTGGGCTGGGAGTTCACCTTGAGGTGCCTGAGGAGATCCCTACTTGAATCAGAGTTCCTGACTTGAGTTTTGTTTTGAAAAGTTATGTTTATACAAGCACTGTTTAGTGGGGAATGGGGACATTCTTACTCCAGCATAGGGTTGGGGCCTAAAGCCATAATCTGACTGGTCAAACCCCAAGACAGGTTTTCTTTCTTGAAGAGTTATGAACGTTAACACAGTATTGTTCTGAGGGGGAGCTGACACTCTTGCCCAGAATAGGTTAAGGCCTGGTATTGTAGTTTGTAAAATCTGATTGGTCAACTGGTACCACCTGACTAGTTTCTAGCACTGTGATTGATCCATTTGGTACAATCTGATTGGTTGTTTTTGTTATGCTGTATGTTGATGGGGGGGGGAAGCATGTAAATGAGGGGTATTGAAATGCTTTGATGTGATTGGTCAGAGGGGACCCCTTGAGGGGTATAAATAGAGGTGAGGGACCTCACTTCAGTGCACTCTCTGACACATTCAGAAGAGTGTCCATCTTCACAAAGATGGATAAAGCCTTCACTCACCAACTGCTGCCTACTTGGAATTTTTGAACAGTGATCTGCTAGCAACACTAGAGCTGCTGACCCTAGAGCTATGCAACACTATGAATAGTTAGCTGCGTTTCTAACACTTAATTTCTTTTTATTGTTTTATTGGTATAGTTACTATTTCTACCACTATTTTAAAAAGAAGTGGGATAAGAGGCATCCTTGCTTTTCTCCTGACCTTACTGGAAAGGCCTCTCATTTTTTGTCATATAGTGTTTACTTCCAGTTTTGGATAAATATTACTTCCTACGTTAAGGAAAGGTTCTTTTATTCTAATGAGTTATAGTGTTTTAAGCAGAAACAGATGTTCGATTTTGTCAAAAGCCTTTTCAGGAGGCAGCTAGGTAGCACAGTGGATAAAACACCAGCCCTGGATTCAGGAAGACCTGAATTCAAATTCAGCCTCAGACACTTGACACTTACTAGCTGTGTGACCCTGGGCAAGTCACTTAACCCTCACTGCCCTGAAAAAAAAAAAAAGCCTTTTCAGCATCTACTGATATAATTGTATTTTTTTGTTATTTATATATTAACATGTTTTATTATATTTATAGTCTTCTTTATGTTGAATCCCAAATTATTAGCATAAAACAACCTTATCATAGTGTATAATGAAGTATGTTGTTGTAGCCTATTTGCTAATATGCCATTTAAAATTTTTGTGTCAGTGTTCATCCAGGGATATTGCTCTACAGTTTTCTGTTTTGTCTTTCCTTAGTTTAGCTATCAAAATCATATTTGCCAGAAAAAAAAAGAACTGTGGTATATGGATGCAGATTGAACCATACTATTTCTTTTGGTTTTGGTGCTATTGTTTTTCTTTTTGGGGGTTTTTCCTTTTTGCTCTGATTATTCTCTTATAACATGACTAATGCAGAAATATGTTTAATGTTATTGTATATATGTAACCTATATCAGATTACTTGCTGTCTTGGGGAGGGGGGGAGAGAGAAAAATTTGAAATTAGAAATCTTATAAAAACAAATGTTGAAAACTATCTCTACATGTAACTGGAAAATAATAAAATACTTTTATAATTTTTAAAAAACCATATTTGTATCATAGAAAGAGATTGAAAGGGCACCTTCTTTTCTTATTATTGCAAATAGCTTGCATGATATTGGAATTGTTCTTTGAAATGTTTGATAGAATTCATTTGTAAATCCATTTGGTCTAGGAGTTTTTTTCTTTGGGTGTTTATTTGTCTTGCTCGATTTTTTTGTCTGAAATTGGGTTATTAAAATATTCTCCTTTTGTTAATGTGGTATTTTATATTTTTGTAAGTAACAACAAGGGCAGCCAGTTGGCATAATGGATAGAGCATTCAGGTTGGAATCAGGAAAACCCATTTTCCTGAGTTCAAATCTAGCCTCAGACACTTACTAGCTGTGTGACCCTGGGTAAGTCACTGAACCCTGTTTGCCTCAGTTTCTCATCTGTAAAATGAGCTGGAGAAAGACATGGCAAACCACTCCAATATCTTTCCAATGAAAACCCCAAAATGGGGCCATGAAGAGTTGGACATAACTCAACAACAAAAAGTAACAACAATCTCTTTGTGTGTGTGTGTGTGTGTGTGTGTGTGTGTGTGTGTGTGTGTGTGTGTGTGGCAATTGGGGTTAAGTGACTTGCTCAGGGTCACACAGCTAGTAAGTGTCAAGTGTCTGAGGCTGGATTTGAACTCAGGTCCTCCTGAGTCCAGGGCCAGTGCTCTATCCACTGCGCCACCTAGCTGCCCCAACAACAATCTCTTAGCTGATGACCTTTTCTCAGTTCTTATCTCCCTGACCTTTCTGTAGCTTTTGACACTATCAGAATCCCCTTCTTTCACTCATTCTTCTCCCTTGGCTTCTATGGAACAGTTATGTTCTCTATAACTGTTATGTTATAGTTCTCTTCCTGGTTTAATTGCTCTTTCTCAATCTCCTTCACTTGTTCATCATCCTTCTCCTTCCCCTTCCCCTCCCAACATTAGTACAAGTGTTCTCAAAGTTCTATTCAGGAGTGTCTTCTCTCTTTTGGTGACCTTACCTGTTCCTATGGGTTACCCTTAAGTATCCTTAACTGGATGACTCCCAAATCTATATATCCAATCTCAACTTCAGTACCTCACCTGTTAAAACTTCCCTTGGATAAAATACCTCATATGTTAAAATGGAAAAAAAACCCAAAAAACAAAACTTCCCTTGGATGTTCTATTGACATTTCAAACTCAGAATTTTCCTGTTAAACTCTCCCTTCCTACAAACTTTCCTATTTCTTCTGAGGTCATATGTATCCTCCCAATCATCCAAGTTCGTAATCTTGGGGCTGAAACTCTTCCCTCTCCTTTCAACCCTTTCTGTCCCATTCTCAAATGCAAATAGACACCAAGTCTTTTCACTCCTCACTGCACAATAATTTTCCCTTCACTTTCATTCACATGGCCACTACCCTAGTTCAGGCCCATATCAATTCTGAATTGTTGCAACAGCTTCCTAAATCAGTCTTCCTGCTTCCAGTTTATCCTTCGCACAACTGTTAATATAATGTTCCTAAGCCAGAAAGATAACTAAGGCATACCTTTACTCAAAAATATGCAGTGACTCTCTCTTCCCTCCAGGATAAAATACAATTTTCTCAATTTGGCTTTTATAGCTACCCACAATCTGGCTCCAGCTACCTTTCCTGATGTATTTCATATTACTTCCTTTTATGTAATCTACATTGCAACCAAACTAGATATTCGGTTCCTTGAACTTGGAATTCCATCTTTTATATCTTGGTTTTTCTATGCCTGTTCCCTAAGACTGGTATACAACTCCCCTTTACCACCACCTCTTAAAATCCTTAACTTCCTTCAGAGTTAAGCTTAGGTGTCACCTCCTACATGAAGCCTTTCCTCATCTTCCTTCTTTCTCCCAGTAAGCACTCCCTCTCTAGTCAAATTACCTTTATTTATTTATCTATGTATATGTTGCCTCAGCCCAATAGAAGGTAAACTCCTTGAGAATATTTTTGTTTTTGAATCCCTAGTGCCTTGGATATAACAGACACTGAATATCCGTTTGTTGAGTTAAATAGATTTAAATCTCTCTCCAATTACTTGTGAAATGTAAGAATTATAACCATAGGCCAAATGATATGAATAGGCAGTTCTCAAAAGAAGAAATTAAAGCTTTCTACAGTCTTGTGAGAAAATACCACAATACACCCATTATCCTGGTAAAGATGATGAAAAAGGAAAATGACAACTGTTAAAGGGGCTGTGGGAAAACAGGCATGCTAGTGCACTATTGCTGGAGCTGTGAGTTGGTCCTACTATGGTGGATGACAATTTGGAATTATGCCCAGAAAGTCCCTAAACTGTGTAAACCCTTTGACCTTCAATACTACCACAAGGAACATATCTCCAAAGATCAAAGACAGAAGGAAAAAAACCTATATGTACAAAAATATTTATAGCAGCACTTTTGTTATAATGATTAACTGGAAACAAAATGAATACCCATAAACTGGGAAATCACTGAACAAATTATGGTATATGAACAAAATGTATAAAAATGATGAAAGGGACAAACTGAGATGAACCTCAGATTTGTATGAAGTGATACAGAGTGACGTGAGCAGAACCAGAATACAATAATACTGTAAAGGAAAACAACTTTGAAACACCTAAGAACTCTGAATCAAATCAATGACTCCAGAAGATGACGCATATTTTCTATCTCTTGGTAGATAGGGGATAATAGACTGCAGGTACACATATTTTCAGATATATATTTTGAGATATGAACAATTATGTTTGTTTTGCTTTACTATATTTACTTGTTGCAAAGGGAAGCTTTAAGTTTTTTTTTTTAGTGTGTGTGGGGAGGTTATTTAGAGATAGTAATAGTAATACAAAAAAGAAAAGTATCAATGAACATTTTGAACATTGTAGAAATTAAAGGTTTAATATACCATCCTCTTTTTCTGTTCTTTGCATACAGAAATGTTCATATTGGTTGATGTTTGTCAAATTCGTAAGAAAAAAAGAAAGCTTTAAAAAAAGCTTAAAAAGAAAAGAATTCCAATTAGCTAGAAATAATGTTTTTGGAAGAGGCAGACAAAGCACCATGAAACTTGCCCAAAATTTTTTCTGAAGAACAAGATTGAGAATAACATGATAAAAGCCTGGAGTATCTCTTGGAATCACTCACCTGAATAGAACTCTCAGCTTCCATGTAAGTGATGGTGACAATGTCTTGTTCACTGCTGTTGACCAAAAAATAACCAGAACCCTCCACAAGACTAAATATTTCCTATAGGAAAAAATCAGTTTATAAGGTATTAACGGGGGGAAAAATCTGTCATTCTAAAGGGTATATGGCTAAACTGATTAGAGTCATGCTATATCAGAGAGAGAGAGAGGATGATTATCACAACTAATTAAAAAGATAATTAAATTAATTATTTTCTATATGCCAAATATCTTATTGATATTTTGTGTCACTACTCTAGAAGCTGTGTTAATAACTTTATCAAGACTTTAGATTTAATAATAAATTTGTACTATTTTCCCTCTCCAACATGATTCCAACAGGGCTGCTCTTACCTTCACATCAGGGTGATTATATATTATGGCATTCTCAGGCACCACAGTTACATCTTCCACCAGGAGCAATTCTACAGTGGCAGACCTGGGCAAGTTGGAAAGTTCCTGAAAATGTAATAAAAATTAATGTTGCCTTTTAACTTCCTCTACCCAGCTCCCCCACTCTGAAGTCAGAGAAGTTAACCCTTATAAGTGATAAAAACACAGGGATGCATTCTTAGGGATTTTACTTTGGTTGGGAAACAATCCTTAAAGTAAAAAGTTTCAATCATCAAACTTATTTAATCTATATTTTCTGATCCTCATAATAAGGAAGTTTGCTAACTAACCCCTCCAGCTCCATTCAGAAGTGTTAGGAAATCTTTCATTCTTACTTACTTTTGGTTTATGTTTTGCCGAATAGCCCACAAAGCTGACTCCAATGAGCACAGTCCCTTTGATCTGGTGCACCTTCAGGATCTTATGCCCTGGAAACACAACAAATAACTTCATAACAAACAAACTAAATAATGGAGAAAGGTTAGGAGGAAGACTAAATTCAGCTGATTTTTTCAAAGATTAAATAAATGACATTGTTTCTGTACAAGAATTTGTTGGGAAAGAAAAACAAATGACTATTTCCTTGAGATATCCTCCGTCTCCAATTCATGCTGCTTAAGGTTGCCAAAATAAACTTCCTAAAACAGTACTTTCCATCATTTTACTCCCCCACATAAAAACTATGATTACCTATTCCCCACTGGATCTCTCATAAATGTCATAGAATGATCCTCTAGTACAACTCCACCCAAACTCTTTAATCAACTATTCAGTGTCCTACAAAATCTGGACCCATCTTACTACTTTAAGCAACCTCTTCTTTTACTATACAATAACAATGCTTCTTTTCAAGTTAGACTAATTTCCATCCTGCACCCTTCTCAGGAGGCATTTGCACATATTCCTTTAGAACATCCATCCCCCACTTCATCTCTCTATCCATAGCCTTCAAAGTCTAAAGAAAAAAGCACACCTTCTTTAGGAATCTTTTCCCAGATGACTACAGTCTTCATTAATTCTCTAACTTCCTTTGTACTTACTCTCTAAATCGCATCATTAGCTTTATTAGACTGATCCATTTTAATTATTTATGCCACACAATTCAAAACATTTAATAACATCATTTATTAAGTGCCTACACTATGCTAGTTAACTAAGAAATTAGAAAGTTTAGAGAAAACTGTCTGCCCTCGTGGAGTTTACCCACTTGAAGATATCTATAATACACAATATAACAATTAAGGAGCAAAAGAAAGTGTTATATGGAATAGAAGGTGGGGAGGTCATTACTAACTGGAAAGGCTCAGGGAAAGTTTCATAGAAGAGGTATTCAAATTGTGTTTTAGAGAGTCATTAAGTGTCAAGTGGAGTAGAGAGCAATATAAACAGAGGTAAAGAGGCAGAGGAAGGAGTAGAGTACTGATCAGTTTGACTAGAGAATACAGGATAAAATGAGACTGGAAAGTAAGGATGGTACCAGATTGTGGGGATCCTGTATACAAGGCAAATGGTATTGTCCTGTTTTTCAATTATTCCTTAAAAATATGTCTTATCCCTCCTACCAGATCATAAGCTCTTTGTGAGTAAGAATGCTGTCTAATGAGTTTTTTTTTCCATATTCTCTATTTGGTCTAGAATAGACATTCAATCAAAACTTTTTTTGGGGGAGGGGGGCAGGGCAATGAGGGTTAAGTGACTTGCCCAGGGTCACACAGCCAGTAAGTGTCAAGTGTCTAAGGCCAGATTTGAATTCAGGTCCTCCTGAATCCCAGGCTGGTGCTTGATCCATTGCGCCACTTAGCTGCCCCCCAATCAATACTTGTAAATTAAATCCAATAAACATTTATTATGATTGATTCAATTTCATTTTCATTAGAAATATAATGCTAGAAATGAAATTACTTGTGTCTTTTGTAGATGGAGGTATGACAAATTCAAAAACAACAAAAGAGATAAGGTTCTGGTTATCAGACTTGAAATGTACAGGTACAAAGACATGGAAGGCATGTCAGAACATCTTGTAAATTCCCACGGGAAGGAGAATTTCATTTGGATTGGGAAGAGCTGAATGTGAGTTTCAGTTCTGCCAGTTACTTGCAAAGTCATCTAACTTCTGGAGCTTGAGAAAGGTAAATGTAAAATGATAATATTTACACTTACCGGGGCAGCTAGGTGGCGCAGTGGATAAAGCACAGGCCCTGGATTCAGGAGTTCCTGAGTTCAAATCCGGCCTCAGACACTTGACACTTACTAGCTGTGTGACCCTGGGCAAGTCACTTAACCCCACTGCCCCGTAAAAAACAAAAACAAACAAACAAAAAAAAACCCCAAAACAAATATTTACACTTACCTTCTTCTTGGGGTCTTGAGAATTAAATAATACATAGAAAACACTGTTATAATTATATACTGTTTTGGGTTTTTTTTTTGAAAGGTAGATAGTGTACTATTATTCCCATGTTATATTTATTTATTTAGAATTTTCCCCAAGGTATATGTAAAAATAAATTTACATGTCGATTTAAAAAAATTTTGTGTTCCAAATTCTCTTCCTCCCTCCCTTCCCACCACCCCTTAAGAATTCAAGCAATTCGGGGCAGCTAGGGGGCGCAGTAGATAGAGCACTGGCCTTGGATTCAGGAGGACCTGAGTTCAGGTCCAGCCTCAGACACTTGACACTGGCTGTGTGACCCTGGGCAAGTCACTTAACCCTCATTGTCCCACAAAACACAAAACAAAAACAAAAACAAAAAAACCCAAAACAAGACAAAAAAAAAAGAGTGATAGGATGAAAGAAGATGGATAATAGAAAAAGAATTCAAGCAATTCAATATAAGTTATACATGTGCAGTCAATCATATACTGTTAATAAAAATTACCATGCAGTCTGGTTTGTCCACTTCCATCATCCTTGGCTACCATCAGCATCAATTTATAATCCTCAAAGTGGGCAAGGGTTTCATTAGAGGATTTCCATTCCAACATTAGGGAGCTGAAGTTATCAAACTTCCTTCGGTGCTGGTCAAACATTGCCAGTTCAAGGATAGTGTCCCTTAGGCTTGACACAGGAATCTGAGTTCAAACACAACAGCCCCAGGTATTATAGCAGGAACCAAAATTTTATAAATTATTTTATGTTGTGGTCACTTTGTTTGAGTTAAACTATTATATTAATAATCTCTTGAGACAATCAGGTATCTGAAATGGAGGAGACTGACCACTGTACATTAAAAACATCATCTGTTTATTGATAGCTTTTGTTTTTGCATTACTCACATTTCTAAACATATTCCTCCTTTTCTCCCATCCTAATGGGCCATTCCTTGACACAAAACATCAAAATGGAAAAAAAAAATGCAGTTCAGCAAAACCAACCACAATATTAATTATGCCTGAAAGCATATGCTTAATATTCCACATTCCTAGTTCCCCCACATCCTAGCTATGAAATAAATTGAATAATTGGAATTAATCAGATTTATTATTTCTTATAGTACAGGACTATTCCATTACATTCATGGATCATAATTTTGCTTTCCAAAATGCACTGTACATTATACAACAAAAATCTTTCATTTTGTTTCTGCATTACTGATGGGTTCCCCTACCACCATCTGCCCTGCTCCCTGCTCTCCTACCTTCTCCGCTTCTGGACCAGTACCCTGTGCATGGGATCTCCAGAATTTTCCAGTCTCTGGGGAAGTTAATCTCTTTGGCTTTGCCACTCCTACCCTGAGGCTGAGCCATCTTGATTTGTGAGGGAAGCACTGAGTGAATACAAATTTACCTAGCCCACTATACCCAGTCAGCCCCAGACCATATGCCACATTTCACACCCCATCCAGGCAATTCTGCTGTCCGTCTTGCTGCTGTGCATGTACAGCACACTCCTATGCCCTTCCAGCTCCTGTTCTATGCAGAGGAATCAGATCAAACACTACCACTGCTTCTGGAAAGAGGGTGTCAAATGAATGCCCTTTGGATCAACTCCTCTATGATCTCCCAGAGCACAACTTTCTTCCTTCTACCACACTCTTCTATGGGTTTTCTTCTCCATTATCATAGAAGTTCCTTGACAGCAGGAACTGCTCACTTTTTATATTGAATGTCCTGGCACATGGTCAGCAATTATTAATGCTTATTTATTGATTCTCAGCATGCAATATTTTGTACACTTTAAATATCAAAATTTTTTTAAAAAATATTTTTTCAATTAATAAATGTGTTTTCTCTCCATTTCACCTCTCCTCCTCCCCCTGGGAAGGATGGGGGAAGAAAAACAAAACCTTGTAACAAAAAGGCATATTCAAGCAAAACAAGTACCACTCAATATATATTCAAAAATGTGTCTTGTTCTGCTTATTTAGTCTGTCACATCTCTGTCAGTAGATGCATAGTGCTTCATCATGAGTTTTCTGGAATCATGTTGGTCATTGCAATGATCAGAGTTTTTAATTATTTTTACAATATTGTTATTTTTTTATACATACAGAATTAGCCAATCTGTTCTGTACAGCCTTATATAAGACTTCCTTTACAGTTAGGAATCAATTATTGTAGGCGAGCCAATGATCTAATGTTTGAATTTGTTCCCCTCTCTCTCCCACTCTAATTACTACTAGTCATCTCACCACTAACTTGCTAAGTACTTTTCGTGTTTTGTTTTGTTTTTTTCAGGGCAATGGGGGTTAAGTGACTTGCCCAGGGTCACACAGCTAGTAAGTGTCAAGTGTCTGAGGCTGGATTTGAACTCAGGTCCTCCTGAATCCAGGGCCGGTGCTTTATCCACTTCATCACCTAGCTGCCCGCCCCCGCCTGCCCCCCCACCACCACGTGTGCTTCTTAATAACAATCTGCCAGTAGACAATTTTAGCAAAGGCATTTATTAAGATGGCATAGTAAAAAATAGTAGTTTTGAAACAATCTCCCCATAAAACTGGGATGTATTCTTCCATAAACACATACAACATACGTGGGAAGAGTGGGCTCAAACTTGAAGTACAATGATAAAAGTACAATCGTAGTGAGATAACATGTAGGATACACATGTGTGAGATACATGAGCTACACAGGCAGTTCACAACTCTACATAGCTCCTAGGGTCTCTGCCAGGCAGATTCATCAGCTAGGTTCTCTGGGTCTGTTCTTTTCTACAACTAGCTTGCTCTTCTATTGCCAGCAGGCTCATTCCTAAAAGTTGCTTCCTCTCTCAGGTAATGGCCTCTTTGTAGCTGTGCCTGTCTGAAGTGTGCCCTTTTTGGTTCCTCAACTGTACCTTGAATTATCTCTTTTTAAGTTATTTTTTTCAATTAATGAGCATTTATTTTCTCATCCTCCCATCAGCTGTACCCTCCCTTTGAAAAGGAAAAGAAAAAGAAAATCTTTGTAATAAACATGTGTAGTCAAACAAAACAAATTCCCACACTGTCCAAGTCCAGAAATGTCTGTTTCATTTAGAGTAACATGGAGTCCATCACCTTACCTGTCAGAGTGTAGATAGCAAACCTTATCACTGATCCTCTGGAATCATGTTTGGGCATTGTGTTGATCAGAGATCTTAAGTCTTTCAAAGTTGCTTTTACAATGTTGTTGTTATTGTATAAATTGCTCTCCTATTTCTCTTCTCTTCACACTACATCAATTCATAAGTCTCCCCATGTTTTTCTGGAACTATCCCTTTCATCATTTCTTACAGCAAAAATTATACCATAATTTGTTAAGCTATTCCCCAGTAAACAGGCACCCCTTAGTTTCCAGTTCCTTTTCATTACAAAATACATTTTGTATATATAGCTGTTTCCTTTTTTAAAAAATCTCTTTGGGGCAAAGGCCCTATAGTGTGAATTTTTCTGAACTACAGAACTCTTCTGCTTTGCTTCTACATGCTATGAATGACAGGAGGTGGGAAGAAAAGAGAAATCTCTTCTTCTTTTTTTTTTTGGCGGGGCAATGGGGGTTAAGTGACTTGCCCAGGGTCACACAGCTAGTAAGTGTTAAGTGTCTGAGGCTGGATTTGAACTCAGGTACTCCTGAATCCAGGGCCAGAGCTTTAACCACTGCGCCATCTAGCTGCCCCAAGAAATCTCTTCTTCCTTCTTGCAGGGGTTGTGGGGGGATCTCAGCTTCTGTCTTACAATCTTTTCCACTCTCCATATGTTCAAATTCATCTATTGAATAGCTATTTAGATCTCTCAGGAGTTCTGCTAATTTGTTCAGACAATTCTAATGTATTCCCTGCATGACTCAATCAGAATGATGTTCACACCTCTGTTCACTGTCACACATTAAACTCTCATCAGGTATGACTACTCTCTATGACTATATCAACTAAATTTAGGGGAGGTGCCATCAGATTCTAGCCCCACTTGAATAATCAAAAAGTGGATGACAGTGCAATGATAGTGGACAGACATGTCACTTAGTATAGCAAATTCTAGAATTCCTAGATAATATAATGAACAGTATATAAAACTCCTAGTTGAGAAAATCAAATTGAAATTGTCTCCATTTTTGTAGTTGGTTCAGTATTACTGCTGACGTTTTGTATACTGCCTAGGTCTTTGGGTTAAGTTTACAATTCCTAAGTTTGGTGGCGGGGGGAGGAGGGGCAGACAGCTAGGTGGCACAGTGGATAAAGCACCAGCCCTGGATTCAGGAGGACATGAGTTCAAATCCAGCCTCAGACACTTGACACTTACTAGCTGTGTGACCTTGGGCAAGTCATGTAACCCCCATTGCCCCACAAAAAAAATCAAAAATTTTAAAAAAACGAGAATGACAAAAGTTCCCAAGTTTGACTTTCATCTCTGAGTTTAGAAGCTCAGTTTTCCTGCTAATCACTGCTCTATTCTTGTGATAAGGAAATCTGCTATCCTTGAAGGAGGAAGGTGGATGTCAGGAGTCTGCTCTGTTATCTGTAACACTGGCTGTTCTTCAAGAAAGTCTGGTCTGTTATTGTGATATTAACTAGCCATACAGGCAGATATCAACAATGAGCTTTCCACAGCAACAAGATGTAAAGGGGAGCTGTTGCTAGCCTTGCATTCCAAATTTCCAGCCAATCATATTGTCCCCCACATATATGATGCTTCTGACTTTGTAACCAATCATATTGTTTCTTTCATCTATGATGCTGCAGGTTTTGTCACCAATCGGATTTTTTCCCCCATATGTGACGCTGTCTTCCAGTTTTTGGATGGTCCTTTTGATGGTAAAAATGATCTGTCTTAGGGGCGGCTAGGTGGCACAGTGGATAAAGCACCGGCCCTGGATTCAGGAGTACCTGAGTTCAAATCCAGCCTCAGACACTTGACACTTACTAGCTGTGTGACCCTGGGCAAGTCACTTCACCCCTATTGCCCCACAAAAAAAAAAAAAAATTATCTGTCTTCCCTCATTCAGGGTTTTTTGGCTTGCTGAGGAGCTAAAAATCCCTTTTATTGGTAACTGTTAGCCTTACAAATAAACTGAACATGCTCAGAACTTTGTGCCTCGGTTTGCCTTAATTTCAGTCATGACATAGTTTTCATTGTTCAAATAAAGTGAAAGCTACATCTCAGGCATGTTAACCCACATACTGAGTCTTAAACATAGTCTGGACTCACCAGTTGTTTGTTGTGCTGTGGCAGTGGGCATGGCTGGGCACCTGTGGGCACTGTGTATACTGGAGTTACAGACATGCTGGCAGGGTGGGCACAAATGAAACGTACTTGCACCCTCTCCACAGCAGGGCTGGGGTTCAGGACACCTGGATGATTTCCAATGCGGAATGTTAGCACCTTTGAAGATAATACAAAGAAACTGTTAGTAATGGGGCAGATTTCACGCCAGATATGCACCAGATAGAAGACAGTATAGCTAACTCAAATATCAGGGTTTTTTTGTTTTGTTTTGTTTTTTGTTTTTTAGTGAGGCAATTAGGGTTAAGTGGCTTGCCCAGGGTCACACAGCTAGTAAGTGTTATGTGTCTGAGGCCGGATTTGAACTCAGGTACTCCTGACTCCAGGGCCGGTGCTCTATCCACTGCGCCGCCTAGCCGCCCCTCAAATATCAGTTTTATCAGAGGAAGTAATTACCATTTAGACATTATATATAGATAAATTCCTTGGAAATGTTATAGCTCTCAACTGTCTGCACTAAGGGGAGGCATGGACAGTACTAACTGATAGAGAATTAAATATATATGTCTATGTATATGGACATATATATATTTGCCAAATATTTTAATCTACCTTCTACTAAAACTTTTATCACAGCTACTTGCAAAGAATAAAATTAATTTGTATTTCATATTCCCTTGGTGCAGGTATGAACAAACGATAGAATGTGAAGTGAGCAAAGGAAAAGCTAAAGGGTTTCACGTTGGATAATTGAACCATACATAATTACACATATAGTCAAGTTAATTAAAGATATTACAGACTTAAGCATATTAGGTCAGTTGGTTAGAGCATGATGTTAATGAAGCCAAAGTCTTAGGTGTGATGTGCAGTGGTTAACTATGTTCTGTTTTGGAATCACAGACTGAATCCTTAATTGTGGGCAGCTCTGTTGCCAATATTTATCACTACACATATGGTAGGAGAAGGTGGATGGTCAATGAAAATTCATCACTACTACTATAAAAAGTAACTCAAGGGGGCAGCTAGGTGGCACAGTGGATAGAGCACTGGCCTTGGATTCAGGAGGACCTGAGTTCAAATCCAGCCTCAGACACTTAACACTTACTAGCTGTGTGACCCTGGGCAAGTCACTTAACCCCAATTGCCTCACTAAAAAAAAAAAAAGTAACTCAAAGCATATGTTCTCATTGATAATGGAGACTAATATCATCTTTATATATAAAGGACAGCATTATTATCATAGTTAACCTAAAGCCTTTGAGGGGACTTCAAAAATGTAAACTAAGCGCTGTTCTTCAGAACTGCCCATTCTTTTTTTGGGGGTGGAGTGAGGCAATGAGATAAGAGTGTCTTTATTAAAGGAAAGGCACCTTCATTAAAAAGTTTTCATATAAAAAGTTAAAGTTTAGGGGGCAGTTAGGTGGCGAGGTGGATAAAGCACCAGCCCTGGATTCAGGAGGACCTGAGCTTAAATCTGGCCTCAGATACTTGACACTTATTAGCTGTGTGACCCTGAGCAAGTCACTTAACCTTCATGAGTTAAAGCTTATAGAAAAGGAATACTATCTGCAAAGCAATCTAAATTCCAGAATGCTGTTAAATAACATTTTCCTTATTTTTCTGTCATCTTAAAGTGCTGGTACTAGAAAGTAAGCAGCACCTAGTATAGTCCTTTGCACATTGCAAATACACAATAAATGCTTCTTTAAATTAAAAAGAAAACTCTTGTAGAAGTAGAAGGTATAGCATGCCACCTACAAGACTGGACTAGATCAGTGGTATAAAACTCAAACAAGAACAGGGCCACAAAACTGTACATAATGATCCCTGTGGGCTGCATGTTGACTTACAAAACCACGTTAACATTGTCAATGTTTTATTGTAGTTTTATTTTACTAAATATTTCCCAATTATATTTTTATCTGGTTCAGCCACACTCAGGGTTGTTATGGGAACATGTGGCCTGCAGGCTGTGTGTCTGATAACTCTGAACTACACCATCTCTAAGGTTCTTCTAACTCTAAAATCCCATGACAATGAAAATTATCATGTAAGATGAATCTGTTCACTATAAAAAGACCTTTATTTCTATTTGGGGAATTATTGGAATCCTGGTTGACAAGATGAAACCTTCAGGTGCATTAAAGAGCATTCAATTTTAAAAGCTCTACATCAGTAAAGCAATAATTCTCCTTCCACCCATTGGTTGGACAGGAAGAAAGGTTCTCTATGAAAATTTGGAAAAGAAGACTTAGAGTATAAAGTATTATGTCACTTTTTCTTTAAGTGCTATAAAAGGGGCAGCTGGGTGGCTCAGGAGATAAAGCACTGGCCCTGAATTCAGGAGGACTTGAGCTCAAATCCAGCCTCAGACACTTGACACTCAGTGCCTGTGTGACCTTGGGCAAGTCACTTAACCCTCATTGTCCCACCAAAAAAAAAGTGTTGTAAAGAAAAGACCATTTTCCTACTTGTTCTCCTAATTCCCGGCACAGTATCCGGTAGATATATTGGTTCTGTTTTCTCTTTGCTGGTAGCCGGACTTGTGATACACCGATCTTCAGTTCATTTTCCACACTCAACTCCAAAAAGAATCGTGAAGGCTCCAAAATCCACGGCCCAGGCCCCCCTTCAAACACCATTTCCTTCACAGACTTCCATGTCACTAGTGCCACCTCCACAGGATTCACAGCCTGAAGACATAGAAGGAAGTTAACATGACTGGCTGGAAAAGGTGGTGCCCGCCATGGTCCCCAGGCCAAGAGGAGTGAGAAATAACTTCTGCTCTTCCCATCTTGGGACAACTATCAAGAAGAAAGCCAATATACCTGCTCTGTCCCATTTTAACCAAAGGTTTTCCTCTACTCTATGCTGATTTTCAGCATAAGTCTCTTATTAACTTACATGTTGTTGTTTTTTCCAAATTTCTTAGCCTTTTGGGTTTTTTAATCATAAAAGTATTTTATTATTTTCCAGTTATATGTAGAGATAGTTTTCAACATTTGTTTTTATAAGACTTCTAGTTCCAAATTTTTCTCCCTCCTTCCCCCTCCCCAAGAGAGCAAGCAATCTGATAGAGGTTATATATTTGCTTATATGTTTTTATTGTATCAACCAATGGGCCTTTTCTGTTTGGGCCAGAAAAGTGGGACAAGAAGGAAGTGAAAAAAACTTTTCAGAAAGTTCAGAAAAAAATTTCATCATTTTTTACATAAGGTTAAAAATGAAGCATCCAAAAGAGATAGGAAGTGATATTGGACTCAAAACATTTTCTTTAAAGATCCTTATACATAGACTAGGCTCCTTACCTGAAATTCGTGTTTTCATCTTTCTAGCCTATCCAAGTCTTACCCATCATTCAAGGCCTACCCCAAGTTTCATCTTCTTCATGAAGGCATCCCCTTTAATATAACCCAGAACCATTTTTCCTTCCTTTGAACTCTATAACACTTATTAGCTCTATCATTAATTTTGGCACTTAATTATTTTATGTTACATAAACACATAAAATGCAAATAATTTTACCTTCCCCACTTGATTTGTGAACTCAAAGGCAAGAACTATATTTTATATTTCCTTTGTAACTCTACATAACACAGTGCTCTAAGAACACAGTAAGTGCTCAACAAAAACCTACAGGATGTTACTTGGCATGTTATCACTTTTCAAAGAACACTTAGCTAAAAGCGTCAAAAAACCCTTCCCCCCACTAAAAACATAGTAATAACAATATCTCACATTTATACAGTGATTCCAACTAGAGAAATATGTTTTTCCACATGTTTGCTCATGTAAATCTCACAGCAAGTTTGTGTAATAGACAGGGGAATTATGATTATTATCTATCCCCCCTTTTTTTAATTAAATAAGGAAACTAAAAAAGGGTAAATGATTTGCCCAAGTGCCAAGTGTCTAGGGCAGAGCTGGGAAAGAATTCAGATCTTCTGACTCATCCAGTGTTTTTCCTACTGTACCATGCTGTCCCTGCAAAACAAACAAAAAATATCCCCTGCCCGCTTGGAAGCATGAAGTGAGAATGTATGTTGCCTACTTTATTAAAAAGGCACATAAAAGAAAGGCGCAGGGCAAGGAAAGGAAACATGGTGAAAATATTGACCATTAAGTGTATCTGCCTTCCTCTCTAAGAGCATCAACCATATTAAGTGACTGTATATACACATACTGGGCAGGTCCCAAAACAAAGAAGGCTGAAATAATCACAGCGAAAGCTCAGGCTTCTGTGTTTCTTTCTTGCTCCATATGGATCATCATAACCATCTAATAGCGTCCTTATTTCAGTTTGCATAATAATGTGCTGACATCATACATGCAAAGGAAACAGACACGACTCCATTCTCCCAGAAGATTATCATCTACAATAAGATACATATAGAAGGGGATATAGAAAACTATCTAATAAACCTAGAAATGTTGCAACAGTGAGAACAGGCCCAGATTGGAACATCTAAGTAAATAAATATTCACATTAGGCAGAGAGTTTAATGTGCACTGTTCACGTATCAAAGGAGTCTGTGGGTATCACATACATGTACATAGATCCTGTTTGATGCACATCCTGGACTAGCAACAAGAGGAGCAATGAAGCCTATTTACCATTCATATTTTAATAACAATGTAAACTGCTTTTTAAAAATTAATAGTTTAACATTTCTTTCACCATCACACTAATGTCAACTTCTGTGTAATTGCTTCCTTTCTCTAACTCCCATGGAGTCAGGATTTGGCAGTGCCTAGCAAGCAATAACTTACAAACATATCAATTTTAGCTTATGACTAGAATAAAATATAGAGCAAGCAAGCTAGACTCTGCAATCTCCTTTCTCAACAGTGCTCCATCAAAGTGGAATAGTAGTGCTGACCAAAAAAAGAGATCTAATTCCCATTTCCCAGAAGGTGTGTGAATATGAGGCAGAAGAGAAATAACTTCCCAACCCCATGTAGGAAGATTTTGTTTTTCAGAAATTCCGAAGAACATATGCTAATTATTGCTGGTATATCCCAAAGGTACTCCTAGGCAACTCCCTGACTTATGTTTGATAAGATAACTGTGACTCCAAGAAGATGCTATTCAAGGAGAATCTAATAGAAACTTATAGGACAAAGAAATGACCGATCTGAAAGCAGAGAATCCACAAATCAAAGTAATGCCTCTTTTTTAGTCCCATGGGAATAACTGCTGGCCCCTTTCTTAGTGAAACATCTCACCTTAAGTGGTTCATAAGCAGCAAATGTGGCACTGCTATCAAAGTATTCTTCATGTACAATCACACTCACTGTCACTAGGGTGTGGCCCAAAGACTTGGCTGCTATGTGAGTACTAGAACAGAACACTGGTCCTGACTTTTGGGTACCTGTAGATTAAAAGGCATCATCTGAATGAAGCAGAAAAGCATATACATATATATATATATACATACATATATATGTATGTATGTATATGTATATGTATATATATGTATATGCTTATATATATACATTAAAAATAACTCATCGTAGACACTAACTTGCAGGCTCAGCACTGTCTATCTAATGTGTCATATTTTTGACACTGGTCAGTGTAGAAAGGGATAAAATAAACAAAATATTTAACAAGTTAACAAGTTGAATTCATATGGCTTAAGGGAAAAGGGAATTAGAAGGGGAACTGGAAAAGCTGGGTTCTGGGTTCAGTGGCTCAATATGAAGCCCAAGATAAGTCAATTAATCTCTGTTTCCCTACTTATTAAAGAACATTGAGAAATATCATTATAATTTCTTCTTTCTGACCTGGTTACAGTAAAGTCACAAATAAGAAATCTTGTTTCCTTACCTTCTTTGAGAAGAGTAAAAACCCCTTGCTTATCCATGTTTACATCCAGAGATAAGAGAGAACAATCTGTGAATGCCATTACACCCCCAGTCTCCTTGTTGATATGGTACATGGCAATAGGGATCTCTATGACTTGGCCAATCTCCACATCAGCATGAAAGGGCAAGAGTTTTATCTTGTTCAGCTTCAGAACATACACCTGGAAGGAAAAATGGTCATGAACCTTCTCTGAAAGCCAAGCAAAGAAAGCTCTTGGAATGACAACAGAACAAACTTGTTTAGATTAGGAAGATCTGCTGCACCCCCAGGTAGGTCAAACTTAAAAAAAAAACAACCAAACCCAAGCAGTTCCATTCCCAAGAGTCTGGAGAACTAAGCTCCCTATGTTTCTTCAGCCTTCTAACTGTAGAAGTAGCTATTCAGCTGATGTCAGAAACTGGTTCGGATTATGTGACTATTTCTCATAAATTTCCTTTCTTTTCAGTGGCTAGGCAGACTAGAGAATGGGAAGAAAAAACATTCTGGATGTGGGTGGAATAGGGCAGGAGTGCAGTAGGTAAGGAAACTTGTCTTGGACAAGAGGCATGGGATCTGGGACCTGATGGACAGTTAAGATTTCACAGGTGAGATGTAAGAAGAAGATGTTCCTGATGCAGCAAATAATATGAACAAAGGAAAGAAGGTAGGAAAGTTATGTACAAAGAATGCTGTGGAGCTCAGTTCAATTAGAGGAAATGGTAAGGAGAATAGGAAGAGATAAAGCTACGGAGGACCAAGTGTGAGACTGACCTGGTAGGCTAAGGGGAATGAATTAATGCAGGCTTGTTGAGTAAAGTGGGGGCAGGGGAATGTTCAAAGTCTTGCAGTAGTGACATGAGTGAAGAAATGATTCTAGGACTAGATTATGAGACAAGATTGAGGAATGAAGAAAAGAGAGGAGGGGGGAGAACAAAAAGGGCTGAGGACAAAATTCTCCCATGGGGTAACTAGAATAGTAGGATTCAACTAGAAAACTTTGCTTAGGTCTCTAGCTATCTTTTCTACTTTGTGTCTCTCTCCTAAGCAGCTGACTTTACACAGATCTTCAGGTAGATATGTCCAAGCTTGGAGATGACTTTATGAAACAGAGTAGTCCAGTAGACTTGGATCCTTTTAATTGGAGATGATTGGCAGTAAGGAGAGAAGTCTCCAGCAACTACTCTAGCACCTTTGGAGAAGATGACCATCAACAAGAGAATGAGCCCAAGACTGGCCCATTTGACCAGAGCACAGGACTTTGAGGGACATAATACAGGGCTGAGGTGCAATGTAAAATACCTAATCAGCAGTCCAGCAAACTGCTTCATGTTAGACAGTTTCAAGTATTAACCTCTAGACACAGTATAACAGTAGTTAGTATTGCCATTTGTTCACATTTCTTTCTATCAAAGTGTGAGCTTGTATTTAATATTCTTTCATATATAGGAAATAAATAAGTATTTATCCCATAAATGATTTACATTCTACAAAGTACTTTTTTAGTTCTTCCTTCTTGGGGAGACCTAGATACACACAAATCCTAATCCTTAAGTAAGTATTGCCAAAGGATGTGAGAAAATAGGCCCGACCTCTTTCCTACATGGTTATGTTCCCTTAGGAATAAACCTGGTCTGGGCAACACACATTGAAAAATATAAGGAGAATAAATAAGATGAAAATAATATAACTTGGAACAAATGCAAAGTAAAGTTTTTGCACCAAAATATAATGAATGACAAATATGTATATCAAGAGAACTGACAAACACTAGCTTTTTTGCAAAACTAGAAAGCAGAAAGCCAGAATAAGATGCATAATTATTGGCTCAAATAGTTCAAACTGGCACATGAATTACTTAACAAAGCATTTTTGTCAGTTTCTTCTTTGACCCAAGGCTAATCCTTTCTTTTTTTTTTCATTTATTTATTTTATTTTCCATTTACATGTAAGGGTAGTTTTTAACATTCATTTTCATAAGATTTAGAGTTCCAAATTTTTCTCCCTCCCTCCCTCCCTTTCCTCCACCCTCCACAAGTTCACAATCAGATTATGTATGTACAATCCACAAGTGTTCTTTTTATCAGTTCTTTCTATAGGGGTGGACATTCCCTCAATTTCCAATTCTTTACCACCACAAAAGGGGCTGCTATAAATATTTTTGTACATGTGGGTCCTCTCCCCTTTTTTTATGATCTCTGTGGGAAAGAGACTTAGTAGTGGTATTGCTGGATCAACGGGCATGCATGGTTTGATTGCCCTTTGGACATAGTTCCAGATTGTTCTCCAGAGCAGTTGGATCAGTTCATAACTCTGCCAACACTGCATTAGTGTTCCAATTTTCCTACATCCTCTCCTAAAACATATCATTTCCCTTTTCTGCCATATTAGCCAATCTGATAGATGTGAGATGGTACCTTGGAGTTGTTCTAATTTGCATTTCTCTAATCAATAGTAATTTAGAGCATTTTTTCATTTGACTAGAGAGAGCTTGATTTTTTCATCTGAAAACTGCCTGTTAAAATCCTTTGTCCATTTCTCAATTGGAGAATGACTTGTATTCTTATTTGACTCAATTTTTTATATATTTGAGAAATGAGGCCTTTATCAGAGACACTTGCTATAAAAATTGTTTCCCAGATTTCAGCTTTCCTTCTAATCTTGGTTGCATTAGTTTTGTTTGTGCAAAAACTTTTTAACATAAAAAAATCAAAATTATTTATTTTACATGTCATAATGCTTTCTCTTGTTTGGTCATAAATTCTTTACTTTTCCATCTATCTGACCATTAAACTTCCTTGTTCTCCTAGGTTGCTTATACTATCACCTTTTATATCTAAATCATGTACTCATTTTGACCTTGTCTTGGTATATGGTATAAGATGTTGGTCTACACCTAATTTCTACCATACTGTTTTCTAGTTTTCTCAGTAGTTTTTGTCAAATAGTGAGTTCTTATTCTAGAAGCCATGGTATTTGGATTTATCAAACACTAGTTTGTCATGGCTATTTAGTACTGTGTCTTGTGTACCTAATCTAGCCCACTGATCTACCACTATTATTTTAGCCAGTACCATATAGTTTTGATGATTCTCACTTTACAATACAGTTTGAGATCTGGTACAGCTAGGTCACCTTGCTTTTCTTTTTCTTTTTTTCTTTTTATTAATTTTCTTGATAGTCTTGAACTTTTGTTCTTTCAGATGAATTTTGTTATGATTTCTTTTAGGTTTATACTTTTTTTTTGGTAGTTTGATTGGCATGGCACTAAATAAGTAAAGTAATTTAAGTAGAATTGTCCTTTTCCTTATATTGGCTTGCCTTACTCAATTGATATTTTTCTAACTGTTTAGATTTGGCTTTGTGTAAAAAGTGTCTTGTAATTGTGTTCAGATAATTCCTGGGTTTGTCTCAGCAGAAAGACTCCAGTATTTTATATTAGTCTACATTTATTTTTATGTTATTTTAAAATTTATTTTGTTTTTGTGGGGTTTTTTTTGCGGGGCAATGAGGGTTAAGTGACTTGCCCAGAGTCACACAGCTAGTAAGTGTCAAGTGTCTGAGGCCAAATTTTAAACTCAGGTCTCTTCCTGAATTCAGGGCTGGTGCTCTATCCACTGTGCCACCTAGCTGCCCCCTCTACATTTATTTTAAGTGAGGCAATTGGGGTAAAGTGACTTGCCCAGGGTCACACAGCTAGTAAGTGTCAAGTGTCTGAGGCCAGATTTGAACTCAGCTCCTCCTGAATCCAAGGCCAGTGCTCTACCACTGTGCCACCTAGCTGCCCGCTCTCTAGTGTTTTTGTTTTTTTTTAATTTTTTTTTAGTGAGGCAATTGGGGTTAAGTGACTTGGCCAGGGTCACACAGCTAGTTTCAAGTGTCTGAGGCTGGATTTGAACTCAGGTACTCCTGACTCCATGGCTGGTGCTCCATCTACTGCGCCACCTAGCTGCCCCCCTACATTTATTTTATTTATTTATTTTTTTTTGCAGGGCAATGAGGGTTAAGTGACTTGCACAAAGTCACACAGCTAGTAAGTGTCAAGTGTCTGAGCCTGGATTTGAACTCAGGTCCTCCTGAATCCAGGGCCAGTGCTTTATTCACTGCACCACCTAGCTGCCCCCCTACATTTATTTTAAATGGAATTTCTCTATCTCTTACTCCTGGGCTTTGTTGATAGTACATAGAAATGTTGATAATTTACGTGGGTTTACTTTATATCCTGAAAGTTTGCTAAAGTTGTTAATTATTTCAAGTAGTTTTTTAGTTGATTCTCTGGGATTTTCTAAGTATCTAAGTATCATCTTCAAAGAGTGATTGGTTTGCTTCCTCACTGCCCATTCTAATTCCTTCAATTTCCTTTTCTTTTCTTATTGCTAAATCCATCATTTCTAGTACATAGTGAATAATAGTGGTGGGCATCCTGGTTTCACTCCTGATCTTACTGGGAAGGCTTTTAGCTTATGTCCATTACAGATAACGCTTACTGATGGTTTTAGATAGATATGACTTAACAATTTAAATTAAGCTCCATTTATTCCTATGCTCTCTAGTGGTTTTTTTTGTTTTATTTTGTTTTTTGGGGGGAGATAGGCAATTGGGGTTAAGTGACTTGCCCAGGGTCACACAGCTAGTAATTGTTAAGTGTCTGAGGCCGGATTTGAACTCAGGTCCTCCTGAATCCAAGGCCAGTGCTCTATCCACTGTGCCACCTAGCTGCCCGCTCTCTAGTGTTTTTGGTTTTTTTAAATTTTTTTTTAGTGAGGCAATTGGGGTTAAGTGACTTGCCCAGGGTCACACAGCTAGTAAGTGTTAAGTGTCTGAGACCAGATTTGAACTCAGGTACTCCTGACTCCATGGCTGGTGCTCCATCTACTGCACCACCTAGCTGCCCCTCTAGTGTTTTTAATAGGAATTGGGTGCTGTACTTAGTCAAAAGTTTTTTCTCCATCTATTGAGATAATCATATGATTTCTGTTGGTTTGGGTTTTGATATGGTCAATTATGATGATAGTTTTCCTAATACTGAAGCAGCCCTGAATTCCTAAGTATAAATCCCACCTGGTCATAGTATATGATCCTATAATCTTCTTGCTAGTTTTTGCATCAATATTTATTAGGGAAATTGGTTTACAATTTTTTTTCTTTGTTCTGGTTCTTCCTGGTTTAGGTATCAGCACCATATTTGTATCCTAAAAGGAATCTGGTAGAACTCTTTCTTTGCTTATTTTCCCAAATATTTTACATAATAGTGGAATGAATTGTTCTTTAAATGTTTGGTAGAATTCACTTGTAAATCCATTGGGACTGGAGATTTTTTCTTAGGGAATTCATTGATGGCTTGTTCAATTTTTCCCCCCTGAAATGGGGTTAAGTATCCTATTTCCTCTTCTGTTAATCTGGCCAAATTATATTTTTGTAAATATTCATCCATTTCACTTAGATTGTCATTTATTGGCATACACCTGGGCAAAATAGCTCCTAATTACTGCTTTATTTTCCTCTTTATTGATGGTGACTTCACTCTTTTAATTTTTGATACTGGTAACTTGGTTTTCTTCTTTTTTTTTTTAATCAAATCAACCAATGGTTTACCTATTTTATTGCTGTTTTTTCCCCCATAGAACCAGCTCTTAGTTTTATCTATTAGTTCAATGGCTTTCTTACTTTCAATTTTATTTATCCCCTTTGATTTTCAGGATTTCTAATGTGTTGTTTAATTGGGGATTTAAAATTTGTTCTTTTTTAAAAAATAAAGTATTTATTTTATTCTAAACTTAAATGAAACAAACATTTCCATAATACAGTAGAATAGTATTATAGAACAATCCCTCCCTTCCTCCCTCCCTGAGGCAGAAAACAATCTGATATGGGCCATACATGTATGATCATGTAAAACATCACCATACTTGTCACTTTTATACAAGCAAACTTAATCATAAAAAAAATTGTAAGAATGAAAAATAGCATGCTTTAGTCTGTTCCATCAATATCAGTTCTTTCTTTGGATGTGGATAGTATATTTCATCAAAAGTCCTTTGAGACTGTCTTGGATCATTATATTGTTGAGAATAGTCAAGTCATTCACAGTTCTTCATCAAACAATATTGCTTTCTCTGTGTACAGTGTTCTCTTGGTTCTGCTCACTTCCCAATACATCATATCATACATGTCTTTCCAAGCTTTTCTTTTCTTTTCTTTTTTGGTGAGGCAATTAGGGTTAAGTGACTTGCCCAGGGTCACACAGCTAGTAAGTGTTAAGTGTCTGAGGTCGGATTTGAATTCAGGTACTCCTGACTCCAGGGCCGGTGCTCTATCCACTGCGCCACCTAGCCGCCCCTTTTCCAAGCTTTTCTAAAGTCATCTTGCTTGTCATTTCTTATTGCACAATAATATTCCATCATCATATACCACAGTTTGTTTAGCCATTCCCCAATTGATGAGTATTCCTTTGATTCCCAATTCTTAGCCACCAGAAAAAGAGCTGCTATAAATATTATTTTACAAATAGGTCTTTTTATCTTTTTGGGGATGCCTTTGGGATATAAATCTAGTAATGGTATTGTTGGATCAAAGGGTATGCACAATTCTATATCCCTTTGGGCATAATTCCCAATTGCTCTCCAGAATGGTTGGATCTTTTCACAACTCCACCAACAGTAGATTAGCAACCCAGCTTTCCCACATTCCCTCCAACAACCAATATTTTCCGTTTTTGTTATATTTGCCACTCTGATAGGTGTGAGGTGATACCTCAGAGTTGTTTTAACTTGCATTTCTCTGATCAATAATGATCTAGAGCATCTTTTCATATGATTATTGATAGCTTTGGTTTGTCTGAAAACTGTCTGTTCAAATACTTTCACAATTTAGCAATTGGGGAATGACTTGTATTTTTATAAATTTGATGCAGTTCTTCATATATTTGAGATGTGAGGCCTTTATCAGAGAAATCTGTTTCAAAAATTCTTTCTCAGTTTTCTACTGCCCTTGTAATCTTGGTTACATTAGTTTTGTTTTTGCAATTTGTTCTTTTTCTAGCTTTTTTAGTTGCATCTTCAATTCATTGATCTTTTTTTTTCTATTTTAATGACATAAACATTTAGAGATATAAAATTTCCCCTAAGTCCTGCTTTGCCTGCATCCCATAAACTTTGGTATATTGTATCATAATTGTAATTTTCATTAATGAAATTATTGTTTCTATGATTTTTTTTTCTGGGCAATGAGGGTTAAGTGACTTGCCCAAGGTCACACAGCTAGGAAGTGTCAAGTGTCTGAGGCCGGGTTTGAACTCAGGTCCTCCTGAATCCAGGGCCAGTGCCTTATCCACTGTGCCACCTAGCTGCCCCCTATGATTTGTTTTTTGACCTACTCATTCTTTAGAATTAGATTAGTTTCCAATTAATTTTTAATCTATCCTTCTACTGTCCTTTATAGAACATAATTTTTATTGCATCATTATCTGAAAAGGCTGCATTTAATATTTCTGCCTTTCTGTATTTGTGAGAGTTTTATGCCATGTACTGCTGAGAAAAAGGTATATTCATTTCTATCCCCATTCAGTTTTCTCTAGAGGTCTGTCATATCTAACTTTTCTAAAATTCTATTCACCTTCTTAACTTCTTTCTTGTTTATTCTGTGGTTAGATTTATCTGCTTCTGAAAGGGGAAAGTTGATATCTCCCACTAATGCAGTTTTACTATTTCCTCCTGTAGCTCATTTAACTTCTCTATTAGAAATATGAATGCTATCTCACTTTGTGCAAAATTTTATATTGATATTACTTCATTGTCTATGGTACCTTTTAGCAGGATGTAATTTCCTTCTTTGTCTCTTTTAATTAGATCTATTTTTGCTTTTACTTTGTCTGAGACTATAATTGCTACTACTGCTTTTTTTTTTTTACTTAAGCTGAAGCATAATATATTTTGCTCCAGCTTTACTCTGTGTGTGTCTCTTTGCTTCAAATATGTTTCTTATAAACAAAATATTGTAGGTTTCTGGTTTTTAATCTATTCTGCTATCCACTTTCATTTTTTGGGAGAGTTCATCCCATTCACATGATTACTGTATATTTCTCTCCATCCTACTTTCCCCGTTTATATTTTTTTCTTCTCTCTCTCCTTTCAACCCATCTCTCCTCACTGATGTTTTGCTTCTGACCACTGTCTCCCTCAATTTGTCCCCCTTCCTGTCTTGTCCTCTTCCCCTCCTACTTCACTCTAGGGTAAGATAGATTTCTATACCCAACTGTGTGTATGTTATTCTTTCTTTACTCCAATGAGAGTAAGTTCAAGCAATGTTCACCGCCCTCCCTTCTTTTCCTCCACTGTCTTTCGTGCCTCTCCATGTGATATAATTTTTTCGGGGGCGAGGGATTGAGGGTTAAGTGACTTGAGGCTATCTCCTCATTATCTTTTTTTTTTTAGTGAGGCAATTGGGGTTAAGTGACTTGCCCAGGGTCACACAGCTAGTAAGTGTTAAGTGTCTGAGGCTGGATTTTGAACTCAGGTCTTCCTGACTCCAGGGCCGGTGCTCTATCCACTGCGCCACCTAGCTGCCCCTTACTTCATGATTTTTAAAATTGAGTTCTGCTCCTAGGGCACAAGGGCCACTGTCCAAGGCTTCTGGTCAAGCCTGTTCACTGGCTTGCCGCATAGAGGTGCCTCTAGGGCCAGTGGTTAGCCTGTTTCACTAGGGTCACCCAACCTAGTCACACCTGCTCCAGGATTGCCAGGCCTAGCCACTAGCCTACTGTGCTAGCACTAGAGGGCTCACAGCTGGCTGGCTATGCTACTGGCTTGCTGAGCCGCTCCAAAGGCTCAGTTGCTGATCTATGCTGTGGCTAGGGAACCTCCCACTGGCTTGCGCAGACATGTGTGTGCTGGGCTGCATTCACCTTTAACCCAGGTTAGATAGACCTTTCCAGTCTAAGTTATCTTGGGCTGGTAAACGGTTTTACACAATATTTTTATGGGTTCTGTAGCTCCAGAATTCATTGTGAGGCTTGATTTAAAGTTGTTTAGAGAGAAACTGGGAATAACTCAGGCAATTTCCTGCCTTTTCTCCACCATCTTGGCTCTGCCTCCATGATCTCACCTTTCTTAACAGAAGGCACCATTTACCAAATTACCTTTTACCTACTACCAAAAGACAAGCACCCCAATGACCCCTTCCAACATGTCATATATATATATATGTATGTTTATGTAATGTATTCTATACAAGACATTCACATCTAACATCACCCAAAAAATCCAAAAATACTTTCAAGAAAATAATATATTGGCTGATGAGCAAAAGGGTGTGCCAAAAAGTTCCATGGGGTATAAAGAGCAACTAACTCATTGTAAATGTGGTAATTACTGAACAAATGATCTGAAAACATTATAAAATGTATATTGTCCTTATTAATGTAAAATTTTTGACCTAGTTCTATACTCATGCTTATTCATAAACTGCAAATACATCAAACAGATCCCCAAATAGTGAAAACACTATATCATTTGAAGTCTACATGTTCTTTATTTAAAGCAAAACACCAATACAAAAATGTAAATAACAATGAATATAAAACATGATGTGGAATCATACTGACTTACCCATGTTCCCTCTTTAGGCTATATACAACAAAATAATATTAGGATTTATACTTCAGACTAATGTTATTGATTTCATCTGAATGAGAAACCTAATTAGTCAATAAGCAGTTAAGTTCCTGCTTTGTGCCAGACAAAGAAAGCAAAAGACAGTCCCTGCTCTCAAAAAGCTTACAATCTAACGGAGGAAGACAATACATAAAAAGAAGTTGGGGGGTGGGGGGGAGGGAGATCTTAACCTTAACAAGATACCCTTGCTACCTTTTCTTCAACTAAAAAGATCTGAAATAATTCCCTCCACTAAATCCTTTTTCTGGTTATCAAAGGCCTATCCACTTTCTGAGTTTAAGAAGAAATTCTAAATTCCCAGAAAATAGGATAAGGTGACAATCAGACTTAAATCAGGAACATTTAAATCCATTTAATGTGATTATCTGCTATCACCTTTAAACCAGACAGAAAGGTTTAGGAAAATTTTTCTCCAGGATCCATTAATATGTTAAGTACTATTGTTCTGTTTGTTGAATCAAAACAGTTCAAACAACTTTCACTTGAGCTCTGTAACTATGTTTTGTTTTATTGCGGAATTTTGTCTTTGGGAATATTATAAACTAGAACTAGAAAATTAACTGTGTCAAAGAGAGGCATCAGGAAACTCTGACCTTTAAACATTTCTCTCTCTAAGCAGAGATACTAAGAATTAGAATAATTTAGTTAATACATTTGTCTCTGGCAGGCACTTGTGTCCAAAATGCAGCATGCATTTTTTTTCTTTCACATTGGCTTTTTTCAGTATTTATTTAGAGCTGAACCCCATTACAATTCTGATTAGCCCTAAACCCATTATCACCATCTCTCATGAACAGAAGTGAACATGGCTTCTTAGTTAAAAGGAGTCACACCAAAACATTAATCACATGATATACACATGGATGACATTATTTATATACAGCCAGTTAAAACAAGACCAGGAGCTGATTGTGGCTGAGATCATGAGTTTCTTATTGCAAAATTCAGACTTAAATGGAAGAAAGCAGGGAAAACCATCAAACAGTATAGCTATGATCTAAATAAGATTCCTTATGAGCATGAAGTGGAAGTGATGAATAGATTTGAGGGATTAGGTTTGGTAGAGTACCTGAAGAACTATGGACAGTTTCATAATATTATACAGGAGGCAGCAACAAAAACATTCCAAAGAAAAAGACCAAGAAAGCATAATGGATATTTGATAAGGCTTTACAAATAGCTGAGGAATGAAGGAAAGAGAAAAGTAAGGAGAGGGAAAGATATTATCCAAATGAATGCAGACTTCCAGAGAATGGCAAGGAGAGAAAAGATTTTCTTAAATGAGAAATGCAAAGAAATAGAAAACAATAAAATGGGAAAGACCAAAAAAAGTCTCTTCAATGGGGCAGCTAGGTGGCACAGTGGATAGAGCACCGGCCCTGGAGTCAAGAGTACCTGGGTTCAAATCTGGCCTCAGACACTTAACACTTACTAGCTGTGTGACCCTGGGCAAGTCACTTAACCCCAATTGCCTCACTAAAAAGAAAAAAAAAAGTCTCTTTGAGAAAATTAGAGATATCAAGGAAATGTTGTATGTAGAAACAGGCATGATTAAAAAAAAACAAAAAACAGTAGGGACTTAACAGAAGTAGAAGAATTTAAAAACAAGTGGCAGGGCAGCTAGGTGGCCCAGTGGATAAAGTACCAGCCCTGGATTCAGGAGGACCTGAGTTCAAATCTGGCCTTAGATGACACTTACTTAGCTGTGTGACCCTGAACAAGTCACTTAACCCTCATTGCCCTGCCCCCCCAAAAAAAGGGCAAGAATATAGAGAACTATATAAAAAAGATCTTCATATCTGTGATAACCATGATGGTATAGTTACTTATCTAGAGCCAGGAATCTTAGCAAATTAAGTCAAGTGGTCCTTAAGAAGCACTGCCAATAATAAGGCTAGTTGAGGTGACAGAATTCTAGCTGAACTATTTAGAAATCACTCTGTGTGCACTCAATGAGAATGCACTCAATATGCCAGCACATTTTGCAAAAGCAACAGTGGCTGGGGCAGCTAGGTGGCACAGGAGATAGAGCACCGGCCCTGGATTCAGGAGAACCTGAGTTCAAAATCTGGCCTCGGACACTTGACACTTACTAGCTGTATGACCCTGGGCAAGTCACTTAACCCCAACTCCCCCTCCCCCAAAAAATCAACAGTGGCCACTGGATTGGAAAAAATCAGTCGACATTCCAATTCTAAAGAAGAGAAATGCCAAAAAATGTTCAAATTACCTAACAATTGCACTTATTTCACACACTAGCGATGTTATGCTTAAGATTCTACAAGCTAGGCTTCAGCAATATGTAAAATGAGAATTACCAGAAGAGCAGGCTGGTTTTCAAAGAGGCAGAGGAACTAAATTGCCAACATTCACTGGATTATGGAGAAAGCAAGAGAGTTCCAGAAAAAAAAAATCTACTTCTGCTTTATTGACTACACTAAAGCCTTTGACCATGTAGATCACAAAAAATATGGCAAGTCCTCAGAGAGATGGAAGTACCAGATCGTTTTACTTGTCTCCTGAGGAACCTGTATGTGGGTTAAGCAACAGTTAGAAGCAAACATGGAAAAATGAATTGGTTTAAGATTGGGAAAGGAGTACAACAAGGCTGTATATTGTCTTCTGATTTATTTAACTTACATGAAGAGTATATCATGTGAAATGCCAGGCTGGATGAATCAAAAGCCAAAATTAAAGTCGCTGGGAGAAATATCAATAATCTTAGGTATGCAGATGAAATCACTGATGGCAGAAAGTGAAGAATTTAAAAGCCTCTTAATGAGGGTGAAAGAGGAGAGTGTAAAAGCTGGTTTAAAAAACGACAAATGAACAAACAAAAACCCAACAAACTAGGATCATGGGAACTTGGTCCCATCCCTTGCTGCCAAATAGACAGAGAAGAAATGGAAGAAGTGTCAGAATTTATATTCTTGGGCTCAAAAATCACTGCAGGGGGCAGCTAGGTGGCACAGTGGATAGAGCACCAGCCCTGGAGTCAGGAGTTCCTGAGTTCAAATCCAGCCTCAGACACTTAACACTTACTAGTTGTGTGACCCTGGGCAAGTCGCTTAACCCCAATTGCCTCACTAAAAAAAAAAAAAAATCACTGCAAACAGAGACTATAACCATGAAATAAAAGATGCTTGCCCCTTGGAAAGGAAAACTCTGGCAAATCTGAATAGCATACTAAAAAACAGAAACATCATCTTGCCCACAAAGGTAAATATTGTCAAAGTTATGGTTTTTCCAGCAGTGACATATGGCTGTGAGAGTTGGACTATAAGAAAAACTGAGCACCATAGAACTGATGCTTTTGAACTGATGCTGAGAGGAGCAGAACCAGAAGAACACTGTACACAGTAACAGCAACATTGTGTGATGATCACTGTAATAGAATTGGCTCTTCTCAGCAGTGCAATGATCCAAAACAATTTCAAAGAACTCATGATAGAAAATGTTCTCCACATCCAGAAAAAAGAACTGTGGATTCTGAATGCAGATTGAACCATACTGTTTCTACTTTGGGGCTGGGTTTTTTCCTCTTCTTTTATGAGGTTTTCCCCCTGTGTTCTGATTCTTCTTTCACAATATTACTAATGTGATTGTACATATATAACCTATATCAGGCTGCTTTCCGTCTTGGGGAGGGGGGAGGGAAGGGAGGGTGGGAGAAAAATTTGGAACTAAAAATCCTATGAAAACAAATGTTGAAAACTATCCTTATATGTAACTGGAAAATAATAAAATACTTTTATAAAATAAAAAAAGTCACATCCATAGGAAGTCTATCCCAATCCCTCTTTTTTTTTTTTTTTTTGGTGAGGCAATTGGGGTTAAGTGACTTGCCCAGGGTCACACAGCTAGTAAGTGTCAAGTGTCTGAGGCCAGCTTTGAACTCAGGTCCTCCTGAATCCAGAGCTGGTGCTTTATCTACTGTGCCACCTAGCTGCCCCTATCCCAATCCCTCTTAATCCTAGTGCCTTCCCTCTGTTGATTATTCCCAATTTATCCTGAATATAGGTTGTTTGCTCCATTATTTGCATGCTGTCTGCCCCAGTAGACCGTTAAGTCCTTCAGGGCAAGAACTCTCTTTTACCTTTCTTTGTATCCCTAGTGCCTGGCATATAGTGGGAGCTTAATGTTTATTGATGACAAAGTATATGAGTATTTTGAGTGAATTGTAAATTGGTCCCCAGATATTTTATAGATTTCATTGTTATTTGAAATGGGATTTCCCTTCCACTACTGGCTCTTGGATTTTGTTATTTAGAAATGCTATTGTTTTATTCCTGAATGATTAACAAACTTTCACTCTGTTATACTCATCCCATCCCAGTGATTCTGAACCACTGGTTGCCTTTGTTCAAATTCCATTCTCCATCTTTCACTGACTACTCCTTTATTTATTTTTTTGTGAGGCAATTGGGGTTAAGTTACTTGCTCAGGGTCACACAGCTAGTAAGTGTTAAGTGTCTGAGATCGGATTTGAACTCAGGTCCTCCTGAATCCAGGGCTGGTGCTCTATCCATTGTGCCACCTAGCTGCCCTACCACTCCCTTATTCTTACCCTCCTCAGCCTAATCCTCCCCAACCTCCTCCTAAGCTAACAACCTTTCACACTGTGCTCTCTGGAATACCTGCTTCAAAGGTGATGAATTGGATATCATCTACAACCTCGTCCATTTTCACTCCCTCTATCTTCTTGTACTTATGAAGACCTGGCTCCCTCCTGATAACATAGCTTCCCTGGCTACTGTTTCCAGCACTAGTTGCATTTTTATTCTCATTTTATTTTCATTTAAACTCATTGGTTGTGGTAGGGGAATTGCAATACTTCTTGTTTCCCATTGCTACCAGGTTCTTCCTCTACCATCATCGCAGCATAACCTCTCCTCCTTTGAGGTTCGTTCAAACCAACCCAGATTCTGATAGCTATTGTCCACAGGCCTCCAGGACACTGTCCTTTCTTCTTAAATGAATTCAGTACCTGACTCATTCTTGCTCTCCTGTCCAACTCTTGCTCTATTGCTAGGGAACTTCAACATTTAGAACGATACTTCCTCAAATACCCTAACATCACAATTCCTCAACTTAATCATTTCCTATGACCTCCTTTTCCATGCCACAACAGCTATACATGTTGTCCTATTACCCCCAAGTGTTCCATATCCCTCATGATCTCTCAAAGTTCTTTACCTGATTATCAGCTGTTGTCATTCCAGCTCCTCCTCTGCCTTGCAAGTCCTACCTGGTTCCTTGTTCTCACTGCAATCTCCAATCCCTTTGGCCCTCAGTTCCTTTAGAGACCATTTACCTCTGCATTGTCTATACAATCTCTTCCTTTCCACATCTTGACCCCTTGGTGAATCAGTTTGAATCTCTACTGTCCTCTTCTCTTCAGTCCCTTGCCCCTTTTTTCTTATCAAGGATTTTGCCCTTCCAAACTCCAGTCTTGTATTATTCCCATCATTTACTGACTTCACTCATATGCTTGTGCTACTAAACAAAGATGGAGAAAAATCACAAAACTGTGATGACTGGTATAAGAGGGCAGACTATTTTGCCTCCTTTGCCAAATATAAGGGGGCAGATCTGTTCTCCCATAATTATGCCAATTTTAGGGTGGCATACCCTCCAAGAGAATACTAAGATACCAAAGAAAGAGGGGATCATACCAGTGTGATTATTAATAGTTTTTATTAGGGTTAATTGGGTTGTTTGGGAGTCTTCTCAAAAGAGGCCAGTTGTCCTGGGCAGTAGCAGGACAAAGTAACATCCTGGATCCCTGTGCCAAACCCAGACCAGGTCAGGTATTAGACAGAAACAGAACAAAGAAGGCACAGTGCCAGGATGGCCCAGAGTCATATGCAAGTTTTCCTATGGGACAGTTGGAACTTCTTTTGCAGTTCACATTTATTCAGGGTAGCTTACATTTTTCTGTGTAGTCATAGGTAACATTCCCTTCTGGCTCACTCCTGTACAACTGGGTCCATAAGTTTATATTACATAATCTCAGCTGGGTCCTAACTGTGGCAAGGTAAACCCCTTTTATAACAATTCACTATATCTCACCACAATGGTTAAAAGTATTTTGAGAAAACCGCCTATACTAGGTGCCTGCACTTCCTTTCCTATCACCATTTTCCTAACTCTATAATCTTTCTTCCAACCTTATCATTCAACTGAAACTGTCCTCCCCAAATTAAGAATGGTCTCTTAATTGCCTGATCTAATGGTCCTTCTCAATCCTTATCCTCCCTGACCTCTGAAGCTTCTTTCTCCTCGATACTCTCTTCTCATTAGATATTTGTGATGCCTCTCCTTGTTCTCCTTCTACCATTGGGAACTCTTCTCTTTCTCTTTTGCTAGATTTTCATCTAGCTCATGCCTGCTACAAGTAGGGAGCTCCAAGGCTCTATCCTAGGTCTTCTTCCCTTCTTCCTATTTCACTTAGTGATCATATCACCCCCACCCCCCATGGATTAAATAACCATCTCCATGCAGATGATTCCCAGTACACGTATCCAGCTCTAACCTGTCTCCTGACCTCCAGTGTCATGTCTCCAGCTGTTTATTAGAATACCTCAAACTCATAATGAAAAAAAAAAACTGAACTCATAGTCTTTTGCCCCAAATCTTCCCCCATTCTTAACTTCCCTATTATATTGATTATACCACCACCCTCCCAGTGACCCAGCTTCTCATCCTAGGTGTCATTCTTGACTCCTTAATCTCTCTTATTGCATGAATACAATCTGTTATCAAGTCCTGTCAACTCTACCTTCACAATATCTATCATATATGCCCCTTTTTCTCTTTTATTATTGCAACCACCCTGGCGCAGACCTTCATCACCTCACTCCTAGACTATTGCAATAGGCTTCTAGTTGGTCTCTCTACTCATTTGTCAAACTATTCTTCCTAAAGTACAGGTCTAACCATGTCACTCCTTTATTAAATCATCTCCAGTGGCTCCCTATTATCTCCAAGATCAAATATAAAATTTGGAATTTAAAATCCTTTATAACTTGGTCTCCTCCTACCTTTCCAGTCTTATTAAACCTGTTATTCATTTTTCATTTGGTCCAATTCCTTGTGACCCTGTATGGGGTTTTCTTGGCAACAAGTGAAGTGATTTGCCATTTCCTTCTCCAGTGAATTTAAAGCAAACAGGGGTTAAGTCACTTCCCTAGGGCCACACAGCTAGTGGGTCTGAGGCCAAATTTGAATTTGGGTTTTCCTGACTCCAGGCCTAATACTCTATCTACTGAGTCTAGCTGCTTCTTAAAACCTCATCAAACTATACTGCTTTATTAATCCTACTCCACCATAAATACTTTGTGATCCAGAGACACTGGTCTCCTTCTTGTTTCTTGCACAAGACACTGATGTGTTTTTCACTGGCTGCCCCCCATGCCTGAAATTCTCTCCCTCTTCACCTCCATTTCTGGCTTCTCTATCTTTCTTCAAGTCCCAGTTAAAATCCTACTTCTGCAAAGAAGCCTTTCCTGAACCTTTTAATGCTAGTGTCTCCCCTCTGTTTATTCTCTCTGATTTATTCCATATCTAATTTGTACATAGTTGTTTGCATGTTATCTTCCCTATCAGACTATGAACTTCTTGGGGGCAGGCACTGGGGTTTTTGTTTGTTTTTTGTTTTGTTTTTTTTCCTTTCTTGGTATCTCTAGTGCTTAGCCCAGTGCCTGGCACATAGTAGGTGCCTGGTTAATGCATGCCGACAGGCAGTATTCAGCAAAGTGATATCTGGCAGGGATTATGAGACTAGCAAGGAGCAGGTATAGATGGAATAGTACTATGACATTATAAGAAGACAGCCATGGCTCCAGTGTCAAAGGGAGCAGTTATTCCTCCTTACATGTTCCCTATTTATTTCTTCTCATTGATAATATGTGTATTTGTAGGAGAGGACACCCCAAGGTTAGGAGGAAAAGGTTTTGTTGCTACATGTCTCCCTATGACATTTCATTAGAGGCTCTTGCTTTGAAATGCTTGTGTCTTCTGGCTATTAGATGGGGAATAACATGACTTGTGGTTTCATCAGATGAAGACTACCCAGAGTAGAAGCCCTTGCAACTTGGGGAAGAGGGTACCACCAGGCACTACATGAGTTTTTAAATGTTTCTTGAATGATTCCAAACCTTTTTCCAGAATGGTTGAACCAGGGCAGCTAGGTGGCACAGCGGATAGAGCACCTGCCCTGGAGTCAGGAGGACCTGAGTTCAAATCCAGCCTCAGACACTTAACATTTACTAGCTGTGTGACCCTGGGCAAGTCACTTAACCCCAATTGCTTCACCAAAAAAACCAAAACCAAACCAAAACCAAACCCAAAACAGAACGGTTGAACCACTTCACTCTCTTACCAGTGAATTAGTGGGCCAATCTCCAAACAGCAACTTCAACGCTGAATTTTTCCAGACTTTTTCTTGACTTTCCCAATCAGTGGATATGCCAAAGGGACTAATTAATGAATTCTGTTTAAATTGTTCTGTTAATGCACATTGTAAATCTTCTAGCTTTTACAATGATTCTGTGTAGGAAAAAACATCATGTCCTATACCTGATATACTGTCTAGCTCAGGCACCATGTTCTGCAGAAGACTTCTCCTCATCTACTTAGGTGCTGGTGCCTTCCCCTTTAAGGTTGCCTTGTATTTATTTTGTAGGTATCTCGGATGCGCCTATACCTAGTATAGAGGCACCACTCAGCAAGGGCTCCTAAGGGGCTAGCAGTTCATACCGCTGCCTGTGCTGTATGCAGCCACTGCAGTTTGTGAAGGCTCATTGAAGGGGGGGCTGACTTCCAATATAGGGTAATTAGGCTTATTCCTGTACTCACTGGCTTGCCAATGAACCCCAGCCCTAGTATCCCAGAGACTTTGTTAATTACAGTAAAAGTTATGGCTCATGTCTGGCTCTCCCTAAGGGGAAAGTGAAAGAGATATCATATCCATTGTACTGTATGTCAGGTAAGAGACGGGATTATTTTCTTACACAAAAATCAATGTTAAGCCTAGAAGAATCACTACAAACATTTAGAGAAAGATCAGAACTTCTAGATTAATTTATCATTATAGTTTTCAGCTGCTAGGAGGCTATTATCTAAGCCTCATCAAAACATAAAACACTGGGGATGGGGAGGGTCTGGCTGAGAGCACATATGGCACAGAGCATTCCAGTGCCTGAAAAAAAGGTTGATATGTGGCAGCAGGGCAGGAAGCATCAGGGCAGAAAGATCCCAGGGAATCCCTGGACCACTGCTTGGTGACAGAATGGTAGCACCTGGCATCCCTGCTGCCCACCACCCAGTTCTGGATCAGTGATCCAGGGAGTAGAAGATTGTGGACCCTAGCTCTGTGGCTCTGATCCCAGGAACAGAGCAGCAACAACTCTAGCTTTGCACTCAGCATGGAAGTTGGCAGTAGAATAACTAGGGCAGGAAGCCTAGACCAAAGGGAAGCTGGCAGTTAAATTGCTCCAAATCTGCAGAGCCTCCCAAAAGGCTAATAGTGATGGAGTTCAGCAGCAGTCTACTGAAACTCCCAACCAAGAAGAAAATGACAGACCCAAACTGGGTCAGGAACTCACAGGTCTCAGGCCAGGAGGGCAGAGAACAAAACTCACCCCAATTTGGGAGAATGGAAAGTTTGCAGACCCTCAGAATGAGCTGTGAAAGCAGTAAAAGGATGTAAGAAGATGGACACTCAGGCCAAACATCCTCCCTACCTCCCTAGAATTGCACTGAGCCCAGCACTCACATGATGCTCAAAGTCAAGAAGGAGGCTGGAAGAAAAACAAACAAAAAACAAACCTGGCCATAAAGAGCTCCTGTTGTAGAAAGGAAGCTCAAGACATAACTACAGAAGAGGAGAATAACTCAAAAACATCTATAAGCAAACATTCAAAATAAAATGCAGCTTGAAAACAAGTCCAACAAAATTCCTAAAAGAGTTTTTCCAAAAGGATGAAAAATTATTTAGAAAACTGAAAGAATAGAGGAAAAAATAGAAAAACAGGGAAAGATAGGGAAAAAGATATGAAAAGAGAATTAACAGTTTATAAAAAGAGGAATGAAACATAACTAAAGAAACTAAAAATTAAAGGGTCCATTAGAAATCAAAGAATAATAAAACAAAGTCAAAAGACTGAAAAAAAATAGAATATGAAATATCTCACAGATCAAGGGGAGATAATTTAAGAATCAATGGACATGGGGCAGCTAGGTGGTGCAGTGAATAAAGCACCAGCCCTGGATTCAGGAAGACCTGAGTTCAAATCCAGCCTCAGACACTTGACACTTACTAGCTGTGTGACCCTGGGCAAGTCACTTAACCCTCATTGCTCCGCCAAAAAAAAAAAAAAAAAGACTCAGACTATATGAAAGCCATTAACAGAGAGAGAGAGAGAGAGAGAGAATAGGCATCATATTTCAAGAAATAATAAAATAAAACTATCCATAGTATCTTATGACCAGAGAAAAGTAAGTATTTAAAGAATTCATCAGTCATCTACTAGAAGAATCCCAAAATGAAAACTCCCAGGAATATTACAGTCAACATCCAGAATTCCCAGGTCAAGGAAAAAATAGTGCAAGCAACCAAAAAAGAAAGAATTCAAGTATTGAGGAGCCTAAGTATCACACAAGATTTACCAGGCACAACTCTAAAGGAATGGAACTTGGAATATAATATTCCAAAAGGCAAAAGATATAGGCTTACAGCCAAGAATAAACCTACCTAGGAAAAATTACTATACTCTCGACAGGGGAAAAAAAAGATATTTAATGAAACGGAGAACTTTTAAGCATTCCAGATGAAAAGACCAGAACTAGAGTGTAAAATGTAACATACAAACACAGGATTCAAGAGAAGCATTCAAAAGGTAAACATGAGAGAGAAACCATAAGGGACTAAACAGGGTTAAACTGTTTACTTTCTTAGACAGAGAGGTAATACATGTAACCCCACAGAATTTTACCAACACTAGGGTTGTCAGAAGGAATCTAATTAGATAGAGGTCCTGGGTGTGCTTCTATTATTTTTGTATGATATCAAGATAAAAATGTAGGGGTGGGAAAAAGGAATGCACTAGGAGAAGGGGGAAGGAAGAGGAAAACTGAGGAAAATTACTTAAATCCAATGTGCAAGGAAAAGTTTATACAAAGGAGGGAACAGGTGACACTGGAATTTCACTCTTATTTGAACTGGTTAAAAGAGGGAAGAATACACATATGCACACAACTAGATATAGAAATTAATCTTGGGGGCAACTAGGTGGAGCAGGGGATAAAGCACTGGCCCTGGATTCAGAAGGACCTGAGTTCAAATCCAGCCTCAGACACGACATTTATTAGCTGTGTGACCCTGGGCAAGTCACTTAACCCTCACTGCCCTGCCAAAAAAAAAAAAAAGAGAAAGAAAAGAAATTAATCTTACCCAACACAGAAGTAGGAAGGAAAGAGATTATGGAGAAGGAAGAGAATAAGAGAGGAAATAAAAGAAGGGAGGCAGTGGAAAGAAGCAAGACAGACTCTTGAGGAGGGGACACAGCAAAAATGAGATGGATCAACATAAGAGAATAGGGTAGAGGGAAATACATAGTTAGCAATCATAACTGTGAATATGAATGGATGAACTCACCCATAAAACAGAAGCAGATAGCAGAATGGATTAGAACCAAGAATCCAAGAGTGTTGTTTATAAGAAATACCCTTGAAGCAGAAAGATATGGAATTAAACTAAAGGGCTATAGTAGAATCTATTATTCTTCAGCTAAAGTAAAAAAGGGAAGGGGTAGCAAAAATAATATCAGAAAAAGGAAAAAAACAGTTGTAATTAAAAGAAGGAAACTATATTTTACTAAAAGATATAATAGACAATGAATTCATATTAATACTAAGCATATATGTGCCAAATAGCATGGCATCTAAATTGTTAAAGGAAAAGTTAAATGAGTTACAAAAGGAAATAGTAAAACTATAACACTGAGGATCCTCAATTTACCCCCTTTCAGTCTTTAATAAATCTAATGATAAAAAAAAATTTGGGCAATGAATAAAATTTTAGAAAAGTTAGATATGATAGAGCTCTGGAAAATACTGAATGAGAAGAGAAAAGAATATACTTATTATCAGCTATGCATGGTACCTTCACAAAATTGACCATGTATTAAGGGGATAAAAAACTCATAAATAAATGCAGAAAAACAGAAATATTAAATGTATCCTTTACTGACCATAATACAATAAATATTATATTCAATAAAGGGCCTTTGAAACAAGGATAAAAATTAACTGGAAACTAAATAACTTAATCCTAAAGAATGGGTGGGTAAAAGAACAAATCATAGAAATAATCAATAATTTCACTAAAGGTAATGATAGTAATGAGACAACATACCATAAATTTGTGGGATGCAGGCAAGGTAGTATATACTGTAAAGAATTCCTTGTGATTTGAGGTTTTTATGACCCCATCTTTTGGCTAAAATTAAAAGCACTGGCTGGGGCTCAGGTGCCACACCTTAGCACCACCCACTGGCTGTAGCCGTTGCCATGGCGCTGGCAGCTCATGTCATCACCACATGCTGATGCCTAGATGGGCCTGGCAAAATTATAATGACTGGAAGCCCAGTGAGGGCAGTTATGTGACTGTCAATCAGGGCTGCCAGCCAATCAGCTTGGGGCTGTGTGTGGACCGCCTGGGTTTGCTGGGAAGGAGAAGGGAGGAGATTCACCATTCTGGCATGAGCTGGAGAGAGAGCTGCGTTGCTCTGCTGAGTCCCAGTGGGTGGTGTGATCTCAGGTCGTATAATTTTCTTTCCCCCATCCCCCTTTTCCTTTGTCCCTAGTTCTATTAATCTTATTTTTGTTTTAAATTTGTTTTCCTGTTAATAAACCCTGTTCTGTTTTTTGAAAGAGGCTGTTAATCTCCTTCCTCATCCCAATATTACAGTGAGCCACCTAACTAACACTCGCCAATTAAAATTTGGCCCCTATGTATTGGGGAAAATTTCTATCTCTAAACTCTTTCATTAATAAAAGAGAGAAAGAGTAAATCAATGAACAGGATATGCAACTAAAAGAACCAAAAAACCAACAGACTAGATACCCAATTAAATATCAAAATCTTGAAAAGCTTTGTATATCAAAATCCTAAAAAGATACTATAAAGATTAAATATCTTACTAGCTGTGTGACCCTGGGCAAGTCACTTAACCCCAATTGCCTCGCTAAAAAAAAAAAAAAAAAGATTAAATATCAAAACATCAAAATTTTGAAAATCAAAGGCAAGATGAACAAACTTAAAAGTAAAAAAAGCCACTGCATTAATAAACTTAGGAGCTAGTTTAAAAAAACACATGTACAACAATAAAACAGATGAGCCATTAATTAATTTGATTTTAAAAAGAAGAAAAACAAATTACTAATATAAAAATGAAAAAAGAATATCTAATGAAAAAATAAAAGCACTTTTATTTAAAAACGTATTTTGCCCAACTATATGCCAATGAAACTAGCAAACCAAATACAATCAAAGTCATACTCATCAAAACAATTTGGTACTAAATAGGAAACAGAAAGGTTGATTGGTGGAACAGATTAAGTACACAACATACTAATGAGCACAGTAACCCAGTGTTTGATAAACCCAAAGATCCCTTCTAGTGAAGCAGTAACTCAGTATTTGACAAAAACTGTTGGGAAAACTGGAAAGTAGTCTGGCAGAAACTAAGAATAAATCAGTATTTCACACTATACAGCAATACAAGCTCTAACTGGGTATGTGATTTAAATATGAAGAGTGATATCATAAGTAAATTAATTAAAGAAGCATAGAATAAATTACCTGTCAGATTTATGGATAGGGGAAAAGTATACCAAATAAGTTATAGGGAGGTTTACAGAAGGTAAAATGGATAATTTTGATCACATAAGTTTTTGCACAAACAAAACCAATGCTGTTAAAATTAGAAGAGAAGCAGGAAACTGGGACAAAATCTTTGCAGCAAGTATTTTTCTGATACAAGCTTCATTTCTAAGATATATAGGGAACTGAGTCAAATCTATAAGAATAAGTCATTACACTTTTGATAAATGGTCAAAGGATCTGAATAGAGAGTTTTCAGAAGAAGAATTCCAAGTTATTATAAACTATAGGAAAAATTATTCTAAATCATTAATAAAGAAATACAAATTACAACAAATTTCAGGTACCTAGGTACCACCCTCACAACCATCATACTGGCTAAGTTGAGAAAAATGGAAAATAACAAATGCTAAAGGACCTGTGGGAAAACAGGTACACTGATGCATTATGGTAGAGCTGTGAACTGGTTCAATCGTTCTGGAAATCGATTTGGAACTATGCTCAAAAAGCCATTGAAGTGTATATACCCTTTGACCCAGTGTTATCACTACTAGTTGGATAGAGTATTAGCCCTGAAGTTGGGAGGAACTGAGTTCAAATCTCACCTCAGACACTTACTAGTTGTGTGACCCTGGGAAAGTCACTTAACCCCAATTGCCTTAAACATCTGGAGTCCTCTCCAGTAGTCCTGATGTATATCTTGCCACTGGACCCAGGTGGCTCTGGAGGAAAGAGTGAGGTTGGAGACCTTGCACAGCCCTCCCTCACTTAAATCCAATTCAGTGCAAGTCATGACACCATCCATGTCATGATCCTCTTTGAGAATTAAGGTTAAGGATATAAAATATATCCACATAAATCATTAGCATTTCTATACATGACCAACAAAGTCCAGCAGCAAGAGATAGAAAGAGAAATTCCATTTAAAGTAACAGTAGATAATATAAAATACTTGGGAGTCTACTTGCCAAGACAAACCCAGGAACTCTATGAACACAACTACCAAACACTCTTCACACAAATCAAATCAGATCTAAATAATTGGAAAGATATCAATTGCTCATGGATAGGCAGAGCTAATATAGTAAAAATGACAACACTGCCTAAATTAAGTTACTTATTCAGTGCCATACCAATCAGACTACCTAAAAATTATTTTATACAGCTAGAAAAAATAATAACAAAATTCATCTGAAAAAACAAAAAATCAAGAATATCCAGGGAAATAATGAGAATTAAGGTTAAACAACAACTACTACTACTAGTTCTATACCCCAAAAAGATCAAAAAAAGAGAAAAAGCACCCATACATTAAAAAATATTTATATCAACTCTTATTGTGGTGTCAAAGAACGGAAATGGAAGGGATGCCCATAAACTGAGGAATCACTTAACAAGTTATAGTATATGAATATGATGGAATACTATTGAGCTACAAGAAATGATGAAGGGGATGGTTTCAGAAAAACCTTAGAAGGATGGTATGAATTGATACAAAGTGAAATAAGTAGAACCAGGAAAACAATTTATACATTAACAATAATACTGTAAAGGTAATCAGCTTTGAAAGACTTAAGAACTCTGATCCAATGACCAACCATAATTCTAAATGACTCATGATGAAACATGCTATCATCATCCAGATAGAGAGCTGATGTACTCAGAGTGCAGAATGAATCACATTTTTTCTTTCTTCTTTTTCTTTCTTTTTTTTTTTTTTAGGGGGAGAAAGAGGGACATGGTTAATGTGTACATTTTTTGTATGACTATACATAATTGTAATGAGCTTTGTCTTTCTTGCCTTCTCAGTGCATGGGGAAAGAAAGAAAGTGAATCTGGAACTGAAAAATAATTGAATTTTTAAAAAATTATAAAGGAGAAAAAGAAAGGGAACATTAGTTTTATTTCAATTCTGAAAATGAGAAAATTTCTCTCAGCAGCTAATCTTTGTGGTAAACATGTCACATAAAGTTACATAAAAATCTGATGTTCATAATCTATAAGGAAGTGACAAATTCATAAGAAAAATACCCATTCATCAAAGGATAACTGGCCAAAGCTAATTAAACAACAGTTCATGAACCCCAGTTCATATCCCCAGGCCTGTTTAGTTAATAACAAAAAATAAAAGCAACAATGAAACTAATTTTTAATAAAAAATGTATAGTTAAAATTAATCTGGGCCTATGCTAAAAACTTCCTACTCAGGAAATATTTGGAGATGGAAGTCTAAACTCAGGTAGGAGTCCTCAAGGGCAAATGAGGTAAAGAAAGACTTGCCTTTATTTCTCCATAACGGAAGGGATTTTGTACATCTCTGGCCTGAACAGTGCTGTTGCCTTTGACTTGGCCTGCAGTCACCACTCCCTTTATGGTCACCATTGCTACTGTTTCATTGGAAGAGGTCCAGGTAAAGTTGCCACTACCACCTTCTACCTATAAGGAAGCATATTTTAAAAGTTTATTATCTCAAGAATAAATCTATGTGATGATTAAGGGCAAAATTGGGTTGGTGAAATAAAATTAAGAAAATAATTCCTAGGACCTTCAGGAGCTGTGAGATCATATTAAAGAAATAGATAATAACTAAATGGCAAGAATAATGTTCAAAGGAAAAGAAATGGCAATATTTGATTTTGAAGGTCAAAACAGGCAAAATTTATATATATATAAAAGGAATAGTATGACCTAAAGGTACAGGTGACTTGGGCAGAAGGAGAAGAGGCAATGAAACAGGAGAAAACTCATCATCTGTTATAGCTTCTAAGAGCATGGTTAAGTGGGAATCAATAACTAAGCCCTATTAGGATACTGGAGAAATCAAGGACATTCTACATTTTATAAGCAGTTACAATAATATCTATTAATATAGGAGTTCATTCATCCTTTTGTAATTTCCTAGGCAACAGTACACCGTACCTGCACTTTGTAACGATAAACCATTTCCATGGGATGGTGAGGAAATGCTAAAAAGGGAGGTGTCAGCATAATGGGAAAATAAATCTTCACTTCTTGCTGGTGGCTAATTTGATCTTCTAAGAAATGAAGAGTGTCATTCTATAAGAGGGTGTGGAAAGTTACATGAGGGCTGTCATTATGATAGATATTGACATTCACAGTCAACAAACTACATATACTAACAGAAACATAAGTAGTAATAGTATCTCAGAGCCACACTCTGTGCCATGCCCTCTCCTCATGAGAAGAAGTCCAAGGATTTCTCTCTTGGTTTCTCTTCCCCAGCAAGAGGGTGTAATTCTTTAAAGAGGAATTCCTAAGGACCCCAAACCCCCTACCCTATTCCCCCATAACACTAAGAACCAATAAAAGTATCCACATAAAAAAACAGAATTAATCTAAACTGAACTTGGGTCCCCAAGACAGCTAATCAGTTACTCATGCATTTTCTTTTTCTTATTACTAGTTTGTAATGAATATAAACAAGGTGACTATAGCAAGTGTTTAAGGAACTTATTTCAACTGGAATTAGTCTGGGTCTTTTGTAAAATAAACTACAATAAGAACAACCTCAAAAGAAATCAGGATGGGATACAGACAATGTAGTCAGTGAGGGGGAAAAACAACTGGATCTGAAATCAGAGGACCTGGTCAAATCACAGTTCTATCTAAATATCTTAGAGCAAACCTAGGTCACAAAGATAGTAAGTAGCAGAATTGGGCTTTGCTTTAGTTTCCTCATGTGTAATATGAGGAGGTTGGACTTAATGGCCTGTAAAGTCAACTTCCAACTCTCAAGCTCTGATGCTATGAATCTCTCCTATTCTCTAATCTCTAGGATTCGTTAAGATCTAGTTTTATAACTTCCAAAGCATCGTGCTTCAGTAGTTCAGCAATGAAAATGGCAATAATATAAATAACAATAATAAATATGCATGTGTCACTTTAAAGTTGTTAAAGTGCTTTAGTACAGGTGATGCTTATCTACCAGAGGCTGATATGCCTCTGACTGGAGAGGGTGGACATTGGAGAGCTCCTCCCAGGTGTTCCATTTCAGCAGGCAGGCCAGGGCAGCCACCTCATCATTTCCCACTGGGCTGTAGGACTTCATCATACTCACACACCAGATACCCTCCCTTTTTATGTGTTTTATGTGTTGTCTCCTTTCATTACATTGTGAGTTTCTTGAGGGTGGGCACTATTAAGCAGGCACTTAATATTTATGGACCGACATGCTAGAACCAAATTGAATGACTGTGCATTGTACTGCAACTGAAAGAGCTTTAGAGTTAGGAGAGAGCTGAGTTCAAATCCCACTTTGATATTTTTTTTTTCAGTGAGGCAATTGGGGTTAAGTGACTTGCCCAGGGTCACACAGCTAGTAAGTGTTAAGTGTCTGAGGCCAGATTTGAACTCAGGTACTCCTGACTCCAGGGCCGGTGCTCTATCCACTGTGCCATCTAGCTGCCCCTCCACTTTGATATTTAATAGCATTGTGACCATGGACAAATCCCTTCACCTCTTTTAGCCTAAATTTTCTTCTCTGTAAAATGCAGACAGTCTATAGTTGTAGTTCCTACCTCATGGGGTTGAGGTGAGATGGCATAAAATGCTTTGCGCCATACATACAGATGTCAGCCATTATTACTACAAGATGATCTTTTGCTTCCTACCTGGTAAATGATCGAAATCAGGGTAGCTTTTATTACTGTGACACCATCTTTGAGAACTGTGACTAGATGATAAGAGCCATTGACAGTTGATTCCTCTTCTGCAAAGTATGCCTTTGGAAACTGGTGAATCATCCTGAGATTCTGAAAAGTAGCCCAAAGCAAACACTGATCTGCAGAGAGCTCCCTTCCCAGAACCCTCTTAATGCCAAAGTATCTGGAGAAAAAAGGGTTTTTGTGTATTCATGGAGATAAAGAAACCACATCAAGATACTCTAGATGCTAATATTTTTTAAAATCTTTGATCTCTCAAGCAGCTAGGCAGGTATATTTGAAACACCTATAAGTTGTTGTAAAGAGGGGTGAGAAACAAGAGTGATGATACTATTATTGTCATTTGTGCCACTCTGCAAACTGTCAGTACCAGCTCTGCTACCAAATATCTGTATGACCCTTGGGAGAATGCCATGATCTCTCAGGTGCCTCCCAGCTCTGAAGTTCTATACCACCTTTGGCTTCCCTCCAGTTATGTACATTGCTATCCCTAGTCTAGCAATGCCATTGCCACCTCCACAGCCCTCTCCAGAGGTACAGGTTAGATGTCTGACAAAGGGAATCAGACCTTGCAAGTTTCATCAGTGGGGATGCCCCTGAATTCCTATTCTGAAACATTTATTATGATGGAACTATATAATTTGACTTCTCAGTCATTATCCTTCAAGAATTTGGGTATTTCAAAACTGAAAACTGCCGGCCTGCATCACTCATGGCTGAACTGTTGATACAAAGAATAAACTTCATATGGATAATAATGTAGGTATCCATCAGACCTTTTTAAATCCACCCTTACTCAGGTAAAGCAGAAAAAGGCTGACTAAATATTTGGAACTTCACACTCACATCAGACACGTAAACCTTTGTGCTACTTTTATCATATACTTCGACTGTAAAGACATATGTCTGCCCCACCTCCAGACTCCATCGGTCTCCAGGCTGGACAGTGAAACCTGTATAAAGACCAAGCAACAGCATGTTAGGGATGTGTGTTTTCCTGCCAGGAAAAGCAAAACAAAATGATGAGGCCCCACAAACAGCCTAGCTAGTTTTGAACAGTGGAGATGGTTTCCAAAGTAAACTCGGCTCTCCTCTTCAAACTGTATATATAGCTTTTGTCAATGTAGCTGAATTCCCATCTCCAAAGTAGGAGTCACCCTGGTGTTTATGCAAAAGACAAAACCATGAACTATACTTGTAGCTCCCACTGGTGATGGATCTGGCCAAGTTTCAGCTCCTGGAGCTGGACCTATTGTTCCACTGGACTTACAGGACACGTGGGGCTTCTTTTTTCCTGCCATGAACACAGCCTTCTCTCCTTTCCTGAATGAGGTATCTGACCCAAACCCAAGAGAGAAGGAAGCTTCATATTACATGACTCTTTTCTTCTAAGTTTCTCACAACCTGTTTCAAGATTCTGTCTTCCAGCTGATGACAATCAGTGGAAATAAACAAGGTGAGAAAATGTCAAAGCAAAACTGGGTCTGAAATGAGTTGCACATCTCAGTTAACAAAATGGCTGTCAATTCTGGGGATATTTTCTAATGCCCTTGCTTAACTGATTAGAAAACTGAAGAAATTGAAGCTGAATGCTATTCAGCTTTCTCAACAAGTAATACCTAAAAATCCAGGCTTTACAACATATATGGTACAGTTTGGAAGTCCAGACACAGACCGCATATGAACATCTTAGTTTTTGCTTAAGGAAAAAAGGTTACATATTGCATGCATTAAGGTACAGAAAGGTATAAACTGTTTCTTTTATTAACCTTTTGATAGAAAAGACAATACAATATAAACTCCTTGAAGGCAGGACCTGAGTTATGTGTGGTCCCAGTGTCCAGTACAAAGTCTTGCACGTAACAAGCACTTAATGTTTCTAAAACAAACTGATTATGGTTAGATTTAGTAGGAGAATGAAGATTCTTTTTACCACAGTGTTCAGTGTGGTGTAGCAGAAGGGACACTGGACTTGGAAGTCAGAAGAGTTGGGGGCTGGTCCAGGTTTACCACTTACTAGCCATGTGATGACCCCTGAGATTCCTTCCGACTTTGCTATTCTATGATGCTAGATAAATCACTTAACCACTTTGGGCACAACTGTATTTGTTGATAAATGCCCTATGTACACTGACATGACCCAACCAGTTTTGGGACAACTGAGCCTTCTTAATATCTTTTCCTTATTTCTTATCACCCAGAAGCCTTCTGCCATTATCCTCCTTCACTTCTGCCTTACATGATAGCCTTGCCAAGACACTTGACATGCAGAGGTGATCCCATTCCATCTCATCTCCTCCAACAGATGCTTCCTCTATCATTCCTATTCTCTCAATAAATTTCAGCCTCTCCCTATCTACTGCTTGTTTCCCTTGTTGCCTACAAGCATACCAATGTCTCCTGAATCCTCAAAAAAAACCTTCATTGATCCTTGTCTCCCTGCTAACTACTGTCCCATATCTTTTCTGCTTTTTGTGGCTAAACTCCTTGATAAGGCAGCATACAACAGGTACCTCAACTTCCTTTCCTCTCACTGTCTTCTGAACTCTCCACAGTCTGGCTTCGTCAATCAATCCAAACTGCCCTCTCCAAAGTTATCAATGATCTCTTAGTTGCCAAATCCAATGGCCTTTTCTCTTTGTTCTCATCACTCTCCTGCAATGCTCTCATTTCTCTTTCCATTCTTTCCTCCACCTCTCTAAATCTTCCTTCTATCTCTCCTACTTTCTCTTCAAAGTTCCTTCTGAGCACTTTCATAGCCTGAGACCAATTCATATATTTCTTAGAAGCTTTGGATGTAGGGGCCCTGAGGTTGTTATCCTCTTCTGAAGGTGCACCTTGATCTTCCTTTTGCTGAAGAAACTTTCTATAGTTCTCAACTTTCTTTGCTTGCTCATCTTGCTGGCTTTTACTTGACTTTTAACTCCTTCTTACAGTGGGGCCCTACTTCTAAGCTACACTATCCCAAGCTTCAGAGGTGTTTTGGTTTGAGGGAGGGCAGGTTTTTCTCTTGCCTGGCCTGTCCGAAGATAACCTCAAGCTGAGCCTGCACCCCTCCCCCACCTGGGCTTCCTGCCTTTCAAGATTTCTTCCTGGTTCCCTGCTGGGGTGGGATATCCAAATTCCTCCTTGGGTACCACAAACACCCCTGTATTTCCCCCACCCTGGCTGGACGTTCAGTCCTCTCACCCAACCATAAGCTTAGTTCCAGAAGAAGCTGGTGCTGCAGCTGATTCAGAGTCTCGGGGGTAAGTTTCTCTGGTGTGGCCTACCTGGGGACTGTGTCGGTAGGATCCTGGGGTCGAGTTCTTCTAGCAGTCCAGCACAGCCCCTTCTAAGCTGTCTTTGGCTGGAAAATAATCTCAGCCCGTCTTTTTGTGGGTTTTGCTGCTCCAGCAGTTGTTTTATTGCTGTTTTGGGGCTAATAGTGTCAGGAGCTTTGCGTGTTTAATGTCTTTCCTCCACCATCTTGACTCTGCCCTCAGAAATCCAATGGCTTTTTCTCAGTCCTCATCCTTTTAGATTTCTCTGCAGCCTCTGACATTGCTGGTCACCCTCTTCTCCTTGATGCTCTAGGTTTTTGTGACACCACTCTTTCCTGCTACTCCTACCTGTCTGGCCACTCCTCAGTCTCCTTTGCTGGATCTCCATCCAGGTCACACCTGTTAACCATGGGTACAACACAGGGCTCTGTCCTGGATCGTCTTCTCTTTTCCCTCTGTACAATTTCACCTGATCTCATCAGCTCCTGTGTATTCAATGATCATGATTCAATGATTCTCAGATCTATGTGTCCATTCCTGATCTCCAGTCTCATATTTCCAACTGTCTTTCAGACATCCCAAAACGGATGTCCTGTAGACATTTTAAACTCAGCATGTCTAAAGCTGAAATCATCTTTCCCCCCATTCTCCCCGCCTCGACTTCCTTACCCTTCTTATTGCTATGTATCCAATCCATTGACAATACATGTCAATTTCACCTTTTAAACGTTTCTCAAATGTGCCTTCTTCTCTCTGACACTACTATCACTCTAGTGCAGGCCCTTATCTTCTTATGCCTAGACTACTAAAATAGCCTCCTGGTGGGTCTGCCTGCCTCAATTTTTTCCCTACTCTAGTCCATCTTCCATTCAGCTACAAAAGTGACTTTTTTCTAAAGTGCAGGTCTGCCCTTGTTACCCCCTACTCAATAAATTTCAGTGGCTCCCTATCACCTCTCTGAGGAAACATGAAATCCTCTATTTGGCATTCAAAGCCCTTTCCCACTCCTTTGCCTTTCCAGTCTTCTTACATGTCATACTTCATTATGTACTTTTTTTTTTTAAAGTGAGGCAATTGGGGTTAAGTGACTTGCCCAGAGTCACACAGCTAGTAAGTGTTAAGTGTCTGAGGCTGGATTTGAACTCAGGTGCTCCTGACTCCAGGGCTGGTGCTCTATCCACTGCACCACCTAGCTGCCCCCCATTATGTACTCTTAATCCAGTGACACTGGCCTCCTTGCTGTGCCCCGAACAAGACACCCTATCTCTCAACTATGGACATTTTCACTGGCTGTCTCTCATGCCTGAAATAATCTCCCCCCTCATCTGTGCCTCCTGGATTCCTTCAAGTCTCAACTAAAATCTAATCTTCCATGGGAAGCCTTCCTCAGTCCCTCTGAATTCTAGTGTCTCCCTCTGTTGATTACTTCTAGTTTATCCTGTATAAAGCTTATTTTTATATAGTTGTTTGCATGCTGTCTCATTCATTAGTCTTGAGGGCAGAGACTTACTTTTACCTTTCCTTCTATACCTCTAGTACTCAGCACAGGGGGCAGCTAGGTGGTGCAGTGGACAGAGCCCTGGCCTTGGAGTCAGGGGGACCTGAGTTCAAATTTGACTTCGGACACTTGACACTATCTGTGTGACTCTGGGCAAGTCAATTAACCCTGATTCCCTCAAACATGCGGGGCCATCTCCGGCATCCTGATATATATCTTGCCACTGTACCCAGATGGCTCTGGAGGACAGAGTAAGGCTGGTGACTTTTCACAGCCCTCCCTCACTTAAATCCAATTCACTGTAAGCCATGACATCATCTCCCAACTTCATGACCCTCTTCAGGAACAAAGGACAAACAGCAACAAGAAGCAACAACTTAGCACAATGCCTGACACACAGGAGGTGTTTAATAAATGTCTGACTGACTGACTATTGGCTGACTAACAAAAACTAGCAAGGTCATTTGTATGTGAAATAAGACAAGAAGATGGATTTTTCCCATTCATATTTGAAGTACAGGAAGTCATACTTACTCAAATTTTATCCCATCACATGCTAAGGGCCACTCTGGAAGAACTATCCAAACTAAGATGGCCCCTCACCCTCATGAAATGTCTTTGTGTACCCAAGGACACTCACTGGATCTGTTTATGATTTTCCCTACAGGATTTAAGTGTGGTATACATGGAGGAAAATGTTTAACTCCTGGCAGTGAAAAGGGAAAGACAGCCCTGGGACTCAAGGAATAAAATAATAGGAGTAGCTGTGGGAGTTCATCTTAGAATAGAGAGATGAACCCCTGGATGGCTTAATTGGCAGAAGGTCCAACTCCTCCAAGTCTTTAGCAATATCTTAGCCCAGTCCCTACCTCTCAGTACTCATTCTCTCAATTCCCCAATCAACTGAAGCCTTTGTCTCAGTACCAAAGCCTCAGAATCCTCCTTCCCAATACCTGGCAGGTGAAAGGAGAGCATTTTTGTTCCTACTACGAGGGTAGGGGACATAAATTACTCTTGTCCCATATTAAAACTAACAATGCATTTTTCCATGCAAACATTAACATGGTGGTGAGACTTACCACATTATTAATAAAGTACTATGTATTGGATACAATATGGGTTAAACAGACTTTTATAGGCTGATCAGAGAACAAGTGAACTTTTAGAACACAGCCTGTCTGTAAGTTGGGAACTGCTTGTATCTCAAATGTCAAATGCTTCTAAATGCAAAACTGAGTGATGCAGTCCAAATCACCATTTAAATTTTGTCTCAGTTTTTAGTATTGATTTTGTGTATTTTTACCGAACAGATTTTTACACATGCCCATCTTGAATCAGCTCCTAGAGAGCAGCTGTTAGTGAACCTTAAGAAAATTATTTTGAGAAGTCATCTCTCAATTATCCATGCTAATCTGGAAGAAACAAGATCAAATAAAATCTACAGATTATTCCAAAAGTTCATTCTCCCCACATATTCAACTTAAAAACAGTGCTACGGCTACTAATAAATATTATGAAAATTTAAGTTTAGTCTCTTCCTTTTCCCTACCTTTCTAGCTCACATTACCTCCAGAGAGGTGCTAAGTTATAGAGCAGAGAGAAAGACAGAAAGGAAGCAGAAACAAGAAGCCACAGACTGGATGATCCATCTCTAAGGAGTCTATGTTATACAGACATATTTCACGAGATCCCTGAAGTGGAAGGGAACTCTGTGTTTTCAAGTCTACTCCATATCCAAAACAGGAATACTCACCACCACCCTTCTTGTAAAAGGCCATTTAGTTGCTTCTTGGAAATGCTGACCAAAGGGAACACTCACCACCTACGGAAGTAGCCCCTTGCACTATTGGAAAATTCTATTTTTGATAAAGTTTTGACTTAGAGCAACTGAAATTTTTCTCTGAAGTATCTACTCTTAGATTGTAGCCTATTGGACCAAGCCAACTAAGACTAACTCTTCTTTCCAAATGACAACCCTCACTTCAAATATCTGAAGACAAACATATCTCTTGTTCTCCAAAATAAACCTTTCCAATTCCTTTCTTCTTTCCCTTCTTAGGATAGAATTCAGTCTCTTCACCAACACAGCTGCTCTCCTTTGGATGCATTCCAGTTAGTCAATAAATGAAATTCATAGAAAATAAAACAGTGCATATTTTAGGTAATATCCTTACACGGTTCCTTGTAAAAGAGGCCTACAGGAAGTGAACACTGTATTATTGTGTACTAATGACATGTAAAGAATATTCTCACTAAATTATTTTACTACAGATCAGGCCTAGCAAGTTCAAGCCAACAAGCGGTTGTGGCTGTTATAATGTTATGAAAAGGATACTTTTATGGACAAAGACCAGATTAGTCTGGCCTAGTTGAAGAGCAGTTACTGTGGCTGTTTTCTCATCCAGTGAAGCTACCTTATTTAAAGCATACTTACTATCTGCAATTTTATGATCTTGCAATTCAAGCTCATAATGATCCAGGGGAAAATTGACCTCTGCAAGAAATAGAAATTACAGAGATAAACCAATAATGGCCTAGTCATTGAAGATTTATAAAAAATCAAACCTCAAGGAAGTCAGGTAGATGATCTAATGGAAGAAATTATACCCTCTACTTGCACTTTCTATTCCTTCTATGAAGATTTTTCAAATCTATTTGCAAAAGAATTAAATGTGTGTCTACTGTAGTGAAAACTTATATACTAACAGCCTGGCAGATTGAGGAGCAAGTGAAAGTGACCAATGTGGTGAGAGGACAGCAATGAGAAATGTGAAAAGAACCAATATATAGGTCTGAAAGAATTTGTGGGACAAATGATTTTTTTTTATAACAACTACAATGACAAGACTGCTGATTGGTTTTCTTTCTTTCTTTCTTTTTTCGGGGCAATGAGTGTTAAGTGACTTGCTCAAGAGTCACACAGCTAGGAAGTGTCAAGTGTCTAAGGCTGGATTTGAACTCAGGTCCTCCTGAATACAGGGCTGGTGCTTTATCCACTGTGCCACCTAGCTGCCCCCACTGATTGGTTTTCATAATAGGTTTCTAGAGGCTTTCTTAAAAACAACCTTTGCAGCTAAGAATTTAAAATCACTTCCATGGCCTCCAATAGACTTGTCTACTATTTGCTAACTGGTACCTCTGCAAGCCCAGCAGGTATTATCATTTGGTCTGGGAGAATGACAGTATAAAAACTGTTTGAAAATAGAGAATTCAGAGGTTTATAAGCAACAAAACTAAATCAGCAGCTTAACTATGTTGTTATCCAGTTCAAGATATCCCAACTGGGGGGCAGCTAGATGGCACGTTTAAAGCGCTGGCCCTGGATTCAGGAGGACCTGAGTTCAAATCTGGCCTCAGACACTTGACACTTACTAACTGTGTGACCCTGGGCAAGTCACTTAACCCCCATTGCCCTGCCAAAAAAAAAAAAAGATATCCCTGTTTATGCCCAGTACTGGCACAGGAATAAGTGAAACTTGAAAACATAAAGAGGAACCCTACATGCTTAAAATACCTTTATCTTTATCTTTGCTTCTGTTGGAGAAAAGATTTGTCAAGATGTGGAGGCAAAATGAGATTGTGCAAAGACCAATACCTACCTGTCATTTTCCCTTGGACTATCTTGGCAACTCTGTATTTGATATAAGCTCCTACCAAAAGGTAGATATCATGGGACGGTATAAGGAATATATTCTCCAAAACCAGAAGACGTATCAATGCAGCTGACACTTTCTAACAGAGAAAAAACAACAACCACTAAGCTTCCATATGTATGCCCTCAATGTCAGCTTCAATGGCATTATTAAAAGTAGCATTTTAAAATAAGCTTCTATAACCTAAATTCCACCTTCAGATAAGAGCAACTATGTATCTTGATAATGTATTAATTTTAGTCACTGATTAAGAATAAGAAAGTCAATGCTTTTTTTTTTTCCTGGGAGGGTAGAAAGTGGTTGAATAGTAAGAAGGTAAATTGAAACTATAAGAAATGAGATTTTAGTTTGCACTGAATATAAATAAGAAACTACACATAAACACAGTTTGTGGGCTGAAAGTTTATAGCATGGGTTTACCTTATAGAAGGGTTCATGTATACGAACTTTTATAACTGCTGCACCTGTCCTAATTCCAGACACCAGAATCATATCCCCTTGTTTTTCTGCTTTTTCCATCTCAGCTATATACTTTGGTGGAGAATATTCAGCTTCAGAGTATTTCAGAATCCTATTACGAAAAAATTAAATTTGCATCTAATAGAATCAGAAAAATCAATTTCTTCTAAAAGTTCTACCTAGACTCCATAAAAACGGTATGTCTCCAGTGGCTTTATAGAAGAAAGAGTTCTAACTCTTCTTTCCACAAGAAGAATGAGGAATGAGTTAATTTACTCTATATCTGAGTAATATTGAGATGGGATTGCAATCTGGGATAAGAAACACATTCTGTACTAAAAACATTTCTTTACAATAATGGATATTTTTAGCTATTAGCTAAAATAGGAGAAACAGCACTAGTAATGGGACTGTTGAATGATACATCTTGATTAAATGTGAGGCCTGGTAAGGTCCTAAGTTTTTTCATGACAGTGAATTATGATTTAAAGAGCATTTGTCTCATAGTCCTGTGAGATATATAATACATTTTTATTCCCATTTTAAAGATGAGAAAACTAAGGCTTAGAGAAAATAAGTGATTTACTCAGTACCAGAAGAGGCATTCAAACACATCTCTGAAAGTCCAGTGATTTTTCCACTATACATTATCTCTCTTGTGATTAGCTTTGGATGAGGAAGAATCTCTCCAGACATACTGGATGTCATTCCTCTACTAGAAATCTTCCTCCTCCTAATAATCTATCTGCTTCCCCAAAAATCCTAACAGCAGGGCCATTAAAACCTATGAACATGGTTGCCATTCAGTTTGCTCTCCAGGAGCAGATGGGTTCCTCCCCTACAGATGGTCTATGTTTGGTTAGGAGGTTACCTAATTTTGCTAGACAGCTCTACCCTTTCCGATTCGTTATCCTTGGCAATACTCCACTCGAACATCATCCCTGCCAAACTACTGAATGTGTTTCCTGTAGATCAAAACCCAAAACAGAAAGAACAGAAAATATAGATTCAAAAATAGCCAAATACTGCGAACATAAAAGCTAAAACTAACCAGCAAATGTTCCTTCATCAGAGGATATATAAGCACTATTACAGAAAAAAGTAAGACTTAGCTCATAAACCATAGCACAGAGGAAGTAAGCAAGCACTTTGGCTGTATAGCTCTGCAGGACAGAGAGAATTCAGATTGGCCAACTTCCGGTTGTCGTGTTAAGCCACACATGCTTTTGTTCCTCTTTACTAATATCTCTTGCCAAATGGATAAGAATCACCCTACAGTCTCTTCTATGACTGGCAGGTCTTCTTTCAATAGGCTCATACAATCATAAATCACAATGACATCTAAGTACTGGAGTATTTCTAATCTTTTCATCTTTTACATGGGAAAAATTGTTCCTCTTTTAAGCAATTTTAGAGAAAGATGTAATGAATTAAGATGTCTTAAACAATATGGCAGCATTAGAAACAGCATAGAAAATGCAATGCAAAATCAATAATTTATAAGCTTATAAGACTGGGTGTAATGTAAGATAGCTACAAGTTTTGCATTTTGCTTTCAAGGTCAAAAGTATGAGACTAGCTCAGAAATTTCAGAAAATGTTCTGAAATGTTTACCTAGGAACCATTAGCAGGACCTCAATAGTAGAATTTGGCTATGCATGTAGAGTTCTATGGGAACCAGGATTAAAAAAAAATTACAGACTAGATTTGACTAAGACCCTAAATTACACACATAAATGTGAATTCCTTACCTAGACTCCATCTGAGAAAAATTTTGTTTCAATTTACTTATTTCTCAAATGGCAGGTTTTCATATGTTAAGTATGAGATGAAAGTTACTGTCCTTTAAGGGGTGAATTCTCCTCTATTGTTCTTTACCTTCAGCATCCAATGCTCTCACCATCAGTTCCAGGGGAGAATCATCCACATAGAGTTCCCGAGTTCGAGATACAATTTCAATACTGTCAATCACATCAACCTTAACATCACAGCGCAATTCATGGTCAGTCACTAAAAGGAACCCAGAACTAAGAATGTAATTAAACAAACCACAAATCTGTCAAACCTCTCCAATTTTTAGATAAAGCTAATTCTAATTTAAATGAAAGGAAAACCTGTAATGTTTGTAATCATTTGTGAGACGAAATAAATAGCACAGGGACAATCTATAAGATTTCTCATCTAAAATATACACGTTTTAGACATGCTGACACACAGTCAATGTACCTAAAGTATGGTCCAAAGAACCATGTGATAGGTCACAAACTTACATCTAGGAACGGTCTTAGAGATCATCTACTATAATTCCCACCTTTTACAGAAGAAGAAACCGAGGCTTAGAGGTTAAGTGACTTGGTCAAGGTGACAAAGGTACTAAGAGGCAGAGCCACAATTTGAACCAGTGGCTTTCACTCCTAATACAGCACTATTTTCAAAAAATCTGTCATATTTCCTCACATTAAGAGTACAAAATGGAAATTGATTAAATTAAAAGCTATTTTATTTTGCAGGGCAATGAGGGTTAAGTGACTCGCCCAGGGTCACACAGCTAGTAAGTGTTAAGTGTCTGAGGCCATATTTGAACTCAGGTCCTCCTGAATCCAGGGCTGGTGTTCTATTCACTGTGCCACCTAGCTGCCCCTACCGGCCCTGGATTCAGGAGGACCTGAGTTCAAATATGGCCTCAGACACTTAACACTTACTAGCTGTGTGACCCTGGGCAAGTCACTTAACCCCAATTGCCTCACTAAAAAAAAAATTTTTTTTTAATTTAAAAATTGCTTAATGTGTTGACTATGTACAAATATTACATGTTCTATCCATTTATTACTTATGTAAATTTGCTTATAAACCCTATTCTTTTACTTTGCTGCTTTCACCACAAAATTTTAGGTTCAATTTTATTTACCACAAAGATGAAACAAATCTACTAAAGCCATGGATATCCTAATATATTTACCATAGGAAAAAAAATCATTTAAAGACCACAAATAAATAAAAAGCAGCCCACAACCCATTTTGGTGTTTTGTTTCTTCAAGAAAAATATGAAATATTCAACTTACCTGTACTTAAAATTAATAGGAAATAGGGGTGGCTAGGTGGTGCAGTGGATAAAGCGCTGGCCCTGGATTCAGGAGTACCTGAGTTCAAATCCGGCCTCAGACACTTGACATTTACTAGCTGTGTGACCCTGGGCAAGTCACTTAACCCCCATTGCCCCGCAAATAAATAAATAAATAAATAAAATTAATAGGAAACAAAATTTACAAAAACTAATTTTTTAAAATTTCAGTTTCATATTATGATTATATAAGGGAGAGAGAAAGAGAGAAAGAGGAGTCAGATGATTGAAAGAGGGGATAAATCCGGGAAATGGGAGAGGCAGAGAGAGACCCAAGGGAAGGAGAGACAAAGAAAGAATCCCCCAGTTTTCCATCTGCCTCAGGTATTTCTCTTATGCCTTGTTCTCAATACTATTTATGAGTCTACACTCAACCATAACAAATATTTACTGAACACCTATGTGCCCAGCATCATACGGGCTGCCCTCATTCTCCTTTCTATTTTCCAACCAGTATTTCCCAAACTCCTGCTTCCTACAGTCCATTCCTGACTCCATGCCCTACCCATTTCTGTAAAGTCTTGTCCTTTCTCCTACTCAGCTACGCCAAAATCATAAGGTTTAGCAACTCACCTCATTGTGGCATGGTAAAAAGCACACTAGCTTTGGAATCAAAGCCCCAAGTGCACGTGCCACCTCTGACAAGTTTTCCCTGTGTAATCTTGGGTAAGTAATTTAATGTCCCTTGGCTTTATCTCTAAAATAAAAGGTTTGGACCAAATGGTATCTGAGGAGCATTCCAGTCTTACCCATCTACCATGCATCATTAGCACTATACTACAACCTAATCCTCTTCCCCATAAAAACAACCACCAGATTACAAGGGCCTGAAGGGCAATCTTTGTATCTTCTTAAACATCATTCTATTCCTCCAAGTGCCTAGAACATTGCCTTAGCACAGAGTTGATGCTCAATAAATATGGGTAACAAATGGAGAGTCTATTAATGTGCCTCACTTAACTCCCACCCAAGGCTGTACTGGTTTTTCCTCCCTCTCTTTCCTTCACCTGGGGAGGTGCTCATATTCCAGCCCTCGGACAAGCCCAGGCCTTCATCCTTTAGAGTCTGTGGTTTTTCTCATGCAGATATGATAGCAGTCATTTGGAAGAGGGAGTCAATTCCCTCTCTATATATAGCTCCAGGGAACAGAACAGGAGCCAAGGATGGAAGTTACAAGGAGGAAAATTCAGCTCATCGTTAGAAAGAGCCTGCAGATGATTAAGGTGTTTGAAAATGAATGGAGCTATCTTGTGGGGTACTGAGTTCCCCATTAAAGGATCAAAAGATTTAGAAATGGATGGGCCTTCAAAATCATTTAGCCCGACCTGTCCATTTTATAGATAAGAAAAACTCAGTTTAGAGAGGTTAACTGATTTGCCCAAGGAGGTAGTAAAGTACTACTTGGTCACAGACTCAGGTCGTCTGACTACAAATCCTGGCGATCCTTCCATTATATCGTGAGCATCTTCTTCTGTAGTTTAAACTAAGGCTTGAGGACCACATGTGAGGAATGTTACAGAGGGGGGGTTCCTTACTTATGTAAGAGGGTTGTCTAGATAACTGATTAAGTACATTTCAACGATAAGATTCTATGGTTCTCATCAGCAAGGGCCTAAATTAGAGTAGCACCATGGAAATAAAAGGAAGGTCTATAAAGAGGAGGCAGCACAGAGGTAGAATTGAGAAAATTTGGCAACTGACCAGGTTCCTTAAAAGGAATATGAAACAATTAAAGATCATGTTGAGGTTTTTAAGTCTGGGTGATTGGAAGAAGTACCACTGATAAGAATAAGGAAGTCAAGAAGATGCACTGGTTTGCAGAAGTAGTTAAGTTCAGTTTTGATCATACCGAGTTTGAGATGACAGTAGTACATACTCTAATAACATCCATACAAAAAGGGTCAATAGGCAGAAATGTGGGACTGGAACTTGGAATGAATGAGTATACAGAGGTGATAACTCAGATCTCACTCTAACAAACTTCTTTTCATCCTCAATCACTTTCATACGACTTCCTTGGCTGCCTTCTCTTTCATGCCCCTATATGAACTAGGCCAGAAAGAAGAGCTGGCATACTCTTTACTTCTCACTCCAACTTTCTTTGTTTCGTTTTTGGGGTAACTGGGTCTCTCTGTCTTTCCAATCTCCCAGGTTCTAGGTGTAGGAGCTACTCACAGGCCAGATCCCACAGCTGACTGGCACAGCTTTGTGTGGTCTATTCTGCCCCTCTGTAGGCAGCCTAGTGGCCTCCAGCTCCAGGAGGCTCACCACATCAATGCCAGACTTAGTGTGGACACCTTAGTGGCTTTAGCCCTACTGCATCTCAGAACTCCTTGAGCTTAAACAATCCACTAGTCATAGCCTCTTCAGTAGCAGGAATTATAGGCATGCACCACTATGTTTAGCCCACTTTCACTTTCAAATTCTTCCTCTGCCACAATTACCCAGAAATCTTTCCTTCTCTGGAGGTTCTTTCCAATCCCAACAATATTTGGCCCAAATCCTTTTTCCTGTGATTTATCAGTCTCCAGATCCCTTCCTCTCTTTTCTCAAGGAGTTTAGTACTAAGAAGACTGAATTGATTCTATATCATTTTCTTTTTGATCCTACTTACAGTTAATTGCTTTTGTTCTGTATCTGCTTAAGTCATGGTTCTTTATCTCTGAACTTAGTTCAGAGATTCAGCTTGTCTGTAATGGGTTAAGTTTAAAAATTCAACCCTTTAGCTAATCACTGATCTATTTTTGCCTCAAGGAATTTAATTGGCCTTGGGAGAGATTAAGGATGCCTGGTTTGTTATATTGCACCTGGACTCTCATGAAGGGGTTGTTGCTAGCCCCCCCCCCCCTTACCAAACTTCCAACCAATCATGGTATTCCCTGCAGCTCAGCTCTGTAACCAATCATGTTGTCCTCCATCCCATGATGTCATCCACCCTATTTTGTTTTTTGTTCTGTACTCCCCAAAACCTATACAAGGGGTATTGTCCTTTTGTTTGGGGTCTTTGGCATAAATGAAGGCAAGCTGCACTTATTGACAGACAGCATGCCCTTGTTGTTTTTTAAATTATAAAAATATTTTATTATTTTCCAGTTACATATATAGTTTTCAACATTTGTTTTCATATGCTTTTGAATTTCAAATTCTTCTCCCTCCCTCCCTTCCCCCCTCCCCAAGACAGAAAAAAATCTGATATAGGTTATATATGTACAATCATATCAAACATTTCTGTATTAGTCGTGTTGTGAAAGAAGCATCAGAACAAAAGGGAAAAACCTCAAAAAACAAAAAACAAAAACAAAAGTAGAAACAGTAGTGTTCAATCTGCATTCAGAATCCACAGTTCTTTTTTTCTGGATATGGAGAACATTTTCCATCATGAGTTCTTTGGAATTGTGTTGGATCATTGCACTGCTGAGAAGAGCTCAGTCACAATGTTCTCCTGGTTGTGCCCACTTCACTCAGCATTAGTCCACTTAGTCTTTCCAAGTTTTTCTGAAATCTACCTGCTCATCATTTCTTATAGCACAATAGTATTTGTGAAGTTTAAAATTAAATGTGTAGTCGCCTTATTCCTGTTCCAAGTGTAGGGAAAACTAGCTAGGGTTTACTTATAAATTAGAAGCTTTAGCACCATTTTGGGGCATTAAGCATTTATTTTTATTTATTTTTATTTTTTTGGTGAGGCAACTGGGTTAAGTGACTTGCCCAGGGTCACACAGCTAGTTAAGTGTCAGGTGTCTGAGGTTGGATCTGAACTCAGAAAGATGAGACTCCAGGCCCAGTGCTCTGTGTACTATGGTGCCACCCAGGTGCCCTCTCACTAACCTGTGAGCTCTTTGCAGCTGGCTTTATGACCCCCATCACTCCAGGGAAACTGCTCACCTGGGACTACCAAGACTCTTAACTGCTCATTCCAAGGGCTTTTTAGAAGGCCTTGTCCTTCTGTACAGCTTCTGATCCTTCTAACAACCTTGTTCTTATTCCAATTCAATTCCTCAAGTATTTGTGAAGAATGATGTGAAAGAGGGGGCAGCTAGGTGGTGCAGTGGATAAAGCACCGGCCCTGGATTCAGGAGGACCTGAGTTCAAATCTGGCCTCAGACACTTGACACTTACTAGCTGTGTGACCCTGGGTAAGTCACTTAACCCCCATTGCCCCGCAAAAAACAAAAACAAAACAAAACAAAAGAATGATGTGAAAGGCACTGCGCTAGACACTGGGGACACAAAGACAAAAATGAAACTGCTTTTAAGGAACTCATATCCTCCTGGACATTCTCTCTGCCCTTTCGGTTTCTTGTTGTGACCCTGCTCTCTCCTGATTCTCCTTTTCAGGTTCCTTTGTTAAGTCATCATTCTTTTTTTTTTTTTAATTAATTTTTTTCCCCTTTGTTGGACAATGAGGGTTAAGTGACTTGCCCAGGGTCACACAGCTAGTAAGTGTCAAATGTCTGAGCCGGATTTGAACTCAGGTCCTCCTGGATCCAGGGCTGGTACTTTACCCACTGCACCACCTAGTTGCCCCCCATCATTCATTTTCTGCACTCAGGGTTCTGTTCTGGGCCCTCTTTTTTCTCCCTCAGAGATCTCAGCAGCTCCCAGGTGGTCACGTATCCCCTCTACAAACATGACTCCCAAATCTGTATCCCATCTCTCTTACCTGTTCAATTCAATAAAAATGTCCTCTGCACTAAGCTTGAGCGACAGCCCTAGGTGCTAACTCCTGAACTTCAGTGCCAATTAATTGTCCACAGCCTGAGACACATCTCCAATCTCTGGAACATTCAGAGCTCATCTTCTCTTGCTAAATATGCTCCTTCAGACTTTTCTCCTCCTAGTCATCCAGATTCAAAGTTGTCCTTGACTCTTCTCTCTTCCTCCATAACCAGTCAGTGGCCAAGTCATGTTCCTACCTCCATAGTTCTTTCTCCTCAAGTAAGATAACATGTATAAAGGGGTTTTTTTGTTTTTTTGTTTTGTTTATTTGTTTTTTGGCAACTAGGTAGAGCAATTGATAGGCCAAGGCTCGCTTCTCCCTCTGTACTATTTCACTTAGCAATCTTATCAGCTTCCAAGGTTTCAATTATCTTGATGCAAATGACTCAGATCTACTTGTCCAACCCTAAGCTCTCTCCCCATCTCCAATCTCACATCTTCAACTGTCTTTTAGAAATCTTGAGCTGGATGTCCTATAGACATCTTAAACTCAGTTAAGACTTAACATGGGGGCAGGGAGGTGGCAAAGAGGATAGAGCACTAAGACTGGATTCAAGAAGACCAGAGTTCAAATCTAGCCTTAGACACTTACTAGCTATGTAACCTTGAGCAATTCACTTAACCTGTTTGCCTTAGTTTCTTAAACTGTAAAACAGGGATGATAATAATAGCTCCTACCTCACAGAGTTGTTGTGATGATTAAATGAGTTATTTGTAAAGCACTTACTATAGTACCTGGCACATAGTAGGTACTGTATTAAAGCTAGCTATCATTACTATTATTATTATTAGCAATTATTGTCAAAACAAAATTCATTGTTTTTCCTTTAAAACCTTCCCTTCTAAAGCAGAAAACTGAGAAAGAATTTTTTGGAACAAGTATCTTTGATAAAGGCCTCATTTCTCAAACATAGAGAACTGAGTCAAATTTATGAAAAAACAAGTCATTCCCCAATTGATAAATGGCCAAAGGATATGAACAGGCAGTTTTCAGTCAAAGAAATCAAAGCAATCTATAGTCATATGAGAAAATGCTCTAGATCTCTATTGATCAGAGAAATGCAAATTAAAACAACTCTGAGGTATCATCTCACCTATCAGAGCGGCAAATATAACAAAAAAGGAAAATATTGAATGTTGGAGGGGATATGGGAAAGCTGGGACCCTAATTCACTGTTGGTGGAGTTGTGAATGGTCCAACATTTTCTGGAGAGCAATTCTGAACTATGCCCAAAGAGCTATAGAACTGTGCATACCCTTTGATTCAACAATACCACTGCTAGGTTTATATCCCAAAGACATCCCCAAAAGAATTGGAAAAACAAAGGAATGACCATCAACTGGGGAATGGCTGAACAAGCTGTGGTACATGACAGTGATGGAATATTACTGTGCTATAAGAAATTACAAGCAGGATGATTTCAGATAGGCCTGGAAAGACTTGTATGAAATGATGTATAGTGAAGTGAGCAGAACCAAGAGAACGTTGTACACAGTGACAGCAATATTATTCAATGAAGAACTGTGAATGACTTAAGTATTTTCAAACAATACAATGACCCAAGACAATCCCAAAGGATTATTGATGAAACATACTATCCACTTCCAAAGAAAGAACTGATATTGATGGAACACAGACTAAAGTATGTTATTTTTCACTTTCTTTCATTTTCTTTTATTCAAGTTTTCTTGTACAAAATGATTAATGTAGCAATGTTTTACATAATTGCACATGTATAACTTAATTTCTTACCACCTCAGGGAGGGGACAAAGAAGAGAGGGAAGGAGGGAAAAATTTGGAACTCAAAACTTTAAATAAAAATGTTTGTCATTCATAAAACCAAAACCCAAAAAACTCCTCCCTTTTTCCTCACTTCCCTATTACTGTCGAGGGTACCAACACTTGTCCCAGTCACCCAGGCTCACAAATAAGTTGTCATCCTCAAAACCCCTTACTCTTTCACCTCTACCCTTCCTCATATCAAGTAAATGGTCAAGTCCTGTTGTTTGTAACTTCATAACATCTCTCACATACTTCATTTCTCTCAATTGACATTGCAATCACCCTAGTATAAGCCTATTTCACCTCATGCATAGAATATTGCAATAGCCTGTTGATAGGTCTCTCTGCCTGAAGTCTCTTCCCAATTCAAATCCAACCTCCACTCATCTGTCAAAGTGATCTTCCTAAAATGCAGGTCTGATGATTTAACTCCACTATTTAATAAACTCCAGTGGCTCCATATTATCTCTAGAAGCAAATATAAAATTCTGTTTGACTTCAATGCCCTTTATAACCTGCCCATAACCTATCCTTCCTGCCTTTATAGGCTTCTTACACCTTACTTGCTTCTGTGTACTCTAATGCAGTGATATTGGACTCCTGGCTGTTCCTATCACACAATATGCTGACCCCTCCCCCCTTCCCATCAGCCTGGTACACTCTCCCCACTCATTTCTGCCTCTTCCTTTCTTGCCTTTTTTTATGTTTTTGCTAAAGTCCCACCTTTTACAAGAAGCCTTTCCCTTTCTTCCTTAATCTAAGTGCCCTCCCCCTCAGATTACCTCCAATGTATGGTGTCTATATCTTGTTTGCAGGAGCAGCTAGGTGGTACAGTGGATTAGAGCGCCAGGCCTAGAATCAGGAAGACTCATCTTTTTTCATTCAAATTTGGCCTCAGATAGTTACTAGTTGTGTGACCCTGGGCAAGTCATTCAACCCTGTTTTCCTCAGTTTTCTTATCTGTAAAATAAGCTGGTGAAATAGTGTCAAACCACCCCAGTATCTCTGCCAAGAAAACCCTAAAAGGTGGTCATGAAGGATCAGACACTACTGTAAAACGACTAGAAAAAAATCTTGTTTGTACACAGTTGTTTGCATGTTGTCTCCCCCATTAGACTGTAACTCCTCAAGAGTTGGGATTGTTTATTCCCTTTTTTGTATTCTCAGTGCTTAACAGAGAGCCTGGCACATAATAGGAATTTTTTATTTTCATTCATTTATTTATTTATTTTGCAGGCAATGAGGGTTAAGTGACTTGCCAGGGTCATACTGCTAGTACACGTCAAATGTCTGAGGCCAGATTTGCACTCAGGTCCTCTTGACTCCAGGGCTGGTGCTCTATCCACTGTGCCACCCAGCTGCCCCCCATAATAGGAATTTAATAAATGCTACTTAACTGAATGACTAGATAGAGGGCTATACTTTTTTTTTGGTGAGGCAATTGGGGTTAAGTGACTTGCCCAGGGTCACACAGCTAGTAAGTGTTAAGTGTCTGAGGCTGGATTTGAACTCAGGTACTCCTGACTCCAGGGCCGGTGCTCTATCCACTGTGCCACCTAGCTGCACCTTGTATGACTATTTTTAATAAGGGTTTTTTCTTTTGTTTTTTAATTAGGGGGACAGCAATAATTCCCCAAAGAAGAGGGTGACTGAAAACATTTTAAATAATGCACAGAAGAGAACATAAGGAAGATCAGAAGTGACTGAGGCCTCCTGAATCCAGGGTTGGTGCTCTATCCACTGTACCACCTAGCTGCCCCAATAAAGGGCTATACTAAGGAGTGAGGAAGATCTGACACTATGCCTCAGACACTATGTGATCTCGGGGAAGTAATTTAATGTCTCAGCCTTAGTTCTTCATCTGTAAAATGAGGGTGAGAATAATAAAAAGACACACTTCTCAGGACTGTGTTGTGAGGATCAAATGAAATAACTATGAAAGCCACTTTGCAAACCTTAAAGCACTATATAAATGCTAGTAATATTATAAATATAATAATATAAATATAATAATATAAAATAATTATAGTAATTATTATTATTATTCTCTCCACTCATATCTGCCAATTTAGTTCAGGCTCTTATCACCTGCCTCTTAATTGGCCTCCTTGCTTTCAATCTTTCCTTCCTCCAATCTATCTTCCCCAAAGCTGCCAAAATAATTTTCCTAAGGCACTGGTCTGACCAGGCCACTGCACTGCCTACAGAATAAAATACAAACTCCTTAATCTAGCATTTAAAAATCTCTACAATTTGGCTTCAAGATTGTGATAGCTTATTTTTTTTCAATTCAACCAGCAGATCCAGTTCTGTGAGGCTCAGACATTTCTACAGCTCTAGGCAGGGTCACTAAAAATGGTATGCACCAAGGAAGAGTTTCGGAACCTCAGCATTTAAAAATATATAGCCAGGGGCAGCTAGGCAGTGGATAGAGCACCGGCCCTGGAATCAGGAGTACCTGAGTTCAAATCCGGCCTCAGACGCTTGACACTTACTAGCTGTGGGACCCTGGGCAAGTCACTTAACCCCAATTGCCTCACCAAAAAAAAATATATATATATATATAGCCAGAATCATCAGCCTGGGTCAGCCTCACCTCATACTATTCCCCTTCACACACACACTCTACATACCAGTCAAAGAGGACACCCTATCTTCTGACTCCAAATGGCATGAGCCATCACTCATGCCTGGAATGCATTCCCTCCTCATCTCTGCCTTACAAAATCGTGGCCTTTCTTCAAGATTCAGCTCACACCCTATCTCCTTTATCTTCTCAGTTTTAGTACTTTCTCCTGAATTTTCTTTGCACCACACTCATCTGTCTATTTGTAATAATAGTCCCAACACACGTGCGCACACACCTCGAGGAAAGGCATTGTCCATTGCTGTCTATCATCTCCAGCCTTTAGCACCTACTAGAGCCTTGTATCTAGTACTTAAAAATATTTGTTGAACAAACATTTTTTTTTTTTTTTAGTGAGGCAGTTGGGGTTAAGTGACTTGCCCAGGGTCACACAGCTAGTGTTAAGTGTCTGAGGCCGGATTTGAACTCAGGTACTCCTGACTCCAGGGCCGGTGCTCTATCCACTGTGCCACCTAGCTGCCCCGAACAAAATGTTTCTAATCCACTGGTCCCCTTTTGACATTATCTCCTGGTCCTCGGACTAGGCATTTCACCAAAATTCTCACTTGAACCCAAGAATTTCCTATTGCCAACCACTGACCCTAACCATGGCACCCAGCGTAGGTCGGGAAATGCTTAAAAAAAGAGCAGGAGTAATAAAGGAGAAGGATAGGAAAAAATTTCAACAAAGTTGAAATGATCTGGGTTCAGAGCTGGACTCATCCACTCTTCCTTGTTATCCTCCCAGTCAGTATGACCAGGTTGGCTCTGAACCATACTTCCCACCTCTCAAGGTAAGAGGGGGATACTGCACCTCTGGCTTAAATTGAAAAAATGCTTTGCTCAGTCTTACTTTAGGACACCAGAACTGACCATCTGTGAATGCCCCTGGATGATAAAATCCCAGTTGTATTTGAATTTGTTTCATCTCAACCTACCTATTTCTCGAGCTAGAATAACACTGCTGAGGCGTATTGGTTGGGTAGATTCAGCGATAAGTATAGCTCTTTGGGAACACAAGGTACTGTTTTCGTAAAGAGGCTCAACGGTGACAGCATCATGATGGCTAGAATGCCTGCCAGAACAAAGAACTTGGAGTATGAAAGAATGAACTAGTGGAAAGTTGCTTTTACCCTGAAAAAAATACCCAGTCCTTTCCCAATTCATAAAGTATCCCATGTAATGAAGAGTGCTTCTCATCTTCTAAGGACACAAACTATAATGGAAAGATCTCTTTGCCAAAAATCTTTGAAGTAAAAAATCAATCCTCCCCATAAACTCATGTCTCCTCATAAAAGCTGGGAGCCTTCAGGTGCAGAACAGGGGTCATCTAACCACTTAATATGCTAAAAAGTCAAGAACCCTTGGTCTGTCAACCCAAGAGTCATTAAGCCATAGGGCTTAGTCTGTCTATATATCTATCCCAGAATTCTTCTGAGATTCTGAGAAGGGACCTCTCATATAAAAAAGGAATGAGAGAGAAAGGGTGCTCACATTTCAGGAAGGGCCTCTTTTCTTCCAAAAGCTGAGAGCTCACCCCAGCCTGCCAGAGGCCAGTCCCCTTCTCGCCCTTATTATGGGTCTTTCACACTGCTGAGGGGTGGTGATTGTGAAGAGCTTCATTTTCTAGGAGAGCCCATGAGGCCCCTAGCCACGTGGTCTTGTATGCCTTTCACTCTTGGTGGCAGGTGGGGGGTCTTAATGAAGCTCATTTTCTAGATGGGTCCTACCCTCCCCCCAAACTAGGAGAGCCCATGTGACTCCTAGCCACGTGGTCCTGTAGGCCTTTCCTACACTGGGAGACCAAGGATTGGGGTAGGGGAGAGGGGAGGTGGCTTACATTCCCCTAAGTGTCCTTCCCCTTTTCCAAAGGCAGGGGGTGCACTCATCTCGGCCTCGACTCAATGGGTCATTCACGGGGGCAGAGGCCCGTGGCTTCTGCACGAGGGAAAGGCGCCTCCCTTCCCCATTCCACACGTGCCCTGTTCGTTTGTGGGGCGACCACGCTCGGGGTGCGCCCCTCGCACGCTCGGAGGCCTCCCCCAGAGGCCCAAAGGAAGGGGCGGGGAGGTCGGCTATCCCAGGGGCTGGGGCCCCTCACCAGGTGTAGCAGCCCCGTTGGGCCTCCAGCAGGAAGGGCACCCGGCCAGGTTCTCGGCCGAAGGGCAGCAGCACCTTCGGCACGTTGAGCTTGTTGGCCCAGGATCCGAGCAGGTTCAGTAACAGCAGCGGCAGGAGCTTCAGGGGCAGAGGCAGGGATAGCCCCAAGAAGTGCCTCAAGCCACCGTCCCATCGGACCCCAGGCCTCCTCATGGCGGCCCAGGCTCCCGCTCAACCACCGGCCACGCCCCTGTTCGCAAGAGCCAATGGGCGGCTAGGGGCGGGGCCTCGGCGCGCGGAAGGAGGGAGGGAGGAGCCAGGTATAAACTGGGGAAAAAACCGCAGGAAGAGTTCCCCTACGCAACCCTCCCCACCTCATCCCACCCCCACCCCCGCCCACAACTCTCACGCCGAAAATAACAGTGGGAACCTGAGGCTTAATAACGTCGGCGGACTCGTAAAACTTCCTATGTGAATTCGCCTCCTGAATGAAGATTCTCTCTTCTTTTTCTTCCCCCGCCCCCCTTTTGCAGGGCAATGAGGGTTATGTGACTTGCCCAGGGTCGCACAGCTGGTGTCAATTGTCTGAGGTCGGATTTGAGCTCAGGTCCTCCTGAATCTAGGGGCCGTGCTTTATCCACTGAGCCGCCAAGTTGCCCCTGAATGAAGATTCTCTAACCAGTTAGCCCGATGCCGGGTAATTTGGCTAAACGAGGCTCCGCCCCCTCGGCGTGGCCACCCCCCCCCCTTTCTCCCTGGGGATAGAAACTGCTGCAGAAAGTGGGGCACCGGACCAGCGATTAGATAAAATCTAATAGTAGGTTGCTGAGTTGGAAAAAATCTCCATCTTTTGGGAAAGGTCATCGAGTCTCAGCTCTTTTATAGGAAACTGAAGCCCGAAGGGCTTGACTTCCCTGAGGTTACTCGGCAGGCACAGAATTTGAACCCGGGGCTTCTGAGTTCAAATCCCTCCCCGCCCCAGTTTCGGGAACGTCTGGGTAAACAGTTGAATTAGAACCAGAAGAAAGGACAGTATAAACAGCTCAATTTTATCTGGGGCCTCTTTTAAACACTGACTATTCTCTACTTTACGCCAATCTCTGATGAGCACACCACTTTTACTTATAAAAGCCAATCCCTCTTAATCCTGACCACCCCCGTCCCCCGCCCCGTTTTCTTGCTAATTGCCTCAGCAATCATTCATTTCCATCCTTTAATTCTCCCTTGCAAGACCAAAGGTTCTTAACCTGCGTCTGTGAATGATAGCTGGATTAGATAGAAACTATATTACACTATAATTGTTTTCCTTTGTAATTCTTTGTACTTTACGCATTTAAAAACATTCTGAGAAAACGTCCATCGGTTTTACCACTGCCAAAAGGGCTCACGGCACCCATAGAGTTTTAAAAACTCAAAAATTTCTTTCATTTAACTTATCATCCTTTTATGGTCCCATGTGTTTCTTCCCTTTCGCAGCCAAAGGGGTGGTGGGAAGGGGAGAAAGGAAAGAAATACTCTACATTTCTTGCTTCCTTCCATTTTTTTTTTTAAGTGAGGCAATTGGGGTTAAATGACTTGCCCAGGGTCACACAGCTAGTGTTAAGTGTCTGAGGCCGGATTTGAACTCAGGTACTCCTGACTCCAGGGCCGGTACTCTATCCACTGCGCCATCTAGCTGCCCCCCTTCCATTTTTTTCACTTGTTTCCATATGGCTTTTTTCATCATCCCTCAAATGAACCCGCCCCACAATTGTCCTTCAAAATTGCCAGATTTGAGGACCTCTCTCCAAATTCTCTTCACTTCTCTGCATTTGAGGCGGCTAGGTGGTGCAGTAAAATAATGAACTAGCTAGCCCTGGAGTTGGAACTGAGTTCAAATTTCACCTCAGGCACTACCTAGTTGTGTGACCCGGCCTTAAAACATGAAGGGCCATCTCCTTTCCTTCTGTATACTCACTCACCTGAGCCACAGAAGAAACCTTCAGAACACTGCTTTTTGGTTCTCCCACCTTTCTGACAGCCCAGCAATCAATGTTATGCCATCAGTGAGGCAATCAGGGTTAAGTGACTTGCCCAGGTTCGCACAGCTGTCCTGAGGTTGAACTTGAACTCAGGCCATCCTGACTTCAGGGCCAGTGTTCATTCACTCTTTTTTGTTTTGCGGGGCAATGGGGGTTAAGTGACTTGCCCAGGGTCACACAGCTAGTGTTAAATTTCTGAGGTCAAATTTGAACTCAGGGCCTTCTGACTCCAGGGCTGGTGCTCTATGCACTGCACCACCTAGCTGCCCCCCCACCCCCATTCACTGTTAAGATGCAGCTATACTTGCCCACTTCACACTGTCTTCCATGCCTGTAATGCTCTCCATCTTCACTGCTGCCTCTTGGGTTTGCCCATGGCTTCCTTCCAGACTCAGATCAAAATCATTTCATCAGACAGGTAGATTTTCTCTGTCCGTCTATCCCAATTACCTTCCATCTTTGTATTTATCTCACACGTACTAGTTATTTCTATGCTTCTCTCTCTCATTATAACGTGAGAAAGCAGGAACTGTTTTTAAGCTTTGTGGACCAAGGGCCCTGTACAATTCCTGGTTTGGAATAACTGCTTTCTTCCTGATTCTAGTATTTAAAGCCCTTCACAAAGAGGTTCTAATCTACTTTATCAGTTATTACATGTTACTTCCCTCCTTGCTCTCTACAATCTGGCCAAATTGTTCACCTCGTGGCTTTTTCATCTGTGACACTCACCTGTACCTGCCCTTTGCACAGGTCATGTCTTCCATACCTGCAACAGTCTTTCAGCTTTTAAATCTTTGGGCTCCATCAAAGCTCAGCTAAACACCATCTACTTGAGACCTTTCCTGAACCCCCCCCCCCCAACTACCCTGTATGTCATTCCCCCAACCCAGCAAAATCTAAGTTTCTTGGAAACAGATTATTTCATTTTTGTCTTTGTATCTCTAGCACCTAGAAGTACATATGTGGTGTCAAAAAGTGTCAGACCTGGATTAAAGTTCTGTTTCTGACACATACTGGCACAAAGTAGATTTTGAATGTTTATTGAAGTTAAAATTCCTTTCTAACTTCCAGGGTCAGAAAAGGAAAGTGCCAAAAACAGGTGAGCTTCTTAAAGACGAGTTTGAAATCTATTCTCTCCTCAAACTGGCTGAAGTCCTGGGAAGAGTATAGGTTACTGCTTTTTCTAAAAGACAAAGATTTGGCTTAACAGCAAGTTGTCAAATTGGGAGCTTCTCCAAAGGCAAGGGCAAAAACCAAACCTTTCAAGATAAAAACCGGCTGCTTCCAAAGCCCCAGAGAAATTAACAGTCACCCTACAGTATTTGTCCAGGGCCAATTGGATGAGATAATCCCTTCCCTGTGCCTGTGCCCCCTTGTCCATAAAAGAACAATCCAATTGTCAAAGATCAAGTGAGAATGTATGTAAGTTAAGAGAAGGCAACTCTTATTACTGTGACTTTTGGGGGAAAGAGCATAATTAGCTTAGTAAATGAGAAGCAAGTAGTTCTGAGGGTGGAGGGACTGGTTCTTTATTTCAAAGACATTTTGTCAATTTTCAGTATCAAAACACTTGCACTATTGGTTCCTCTTTCTCCAGATTGGCTCCCAAATAGACCATACCAAAGGAGAATACACTTAAGCCAATAAGCTGCACGATGCAAACCTAACAGACCTCACAGAAACCTCGCCAAAAAAAAAATAAAAATAAAAAAAAAAATCAAGCACACTGCCAGCCCATGGACTGCAGACAGCACTCACAGCCAGATTGGGGTGGAGGTGGGGTAGAGGTGGGGTGGGGGGTTGGTCTTGGCACTCCCCACCCAAGAGAAATAAAGCTTCAAAAATAATATATATAAAATTAAAAAAAAGTTTTGTACACAAGCTATTCAAGATTTCTCCAGCACTGAGTGATACAAAGCACAATGAGATGGCACTTTTAGAGACAGCAGCTTCAGACCCAGAAATGGGTAATGAGATGAATTTCACTTGGCTAATCAGTGGCAAAAACGTTATTTTTCAAAGAAGGTGGAGCGGGGGATGGGAGTAGACACCCCAATTTCTGGGGTACATGATCCATTCTGTGAGTGAATGAGGAGAGGGAAGACAATTTGGTCTCAGAGGTCTTTTCTGTGTAGTTTGCATGTTTGCTACTGATGTAAATGTTTAAAAAAAAAAAAGGAAAAGGAAAAGAAAAAACACCCCAATACACCTTAAAGCTGGAAACCTGAACAGCACTCTTTTTTTGGCAAACTCCTGGAATGACCTTTCTGGTTTGGCTGGTGCTTGGTACATTAGGCAATGAGGTTTCCCATGGTGGAGTCTTTTCTTGGGTTACGTTCAGCTCTTGGTAGGGCAGGCTAACACCTCCTCCCCTCTTCTATGGAGAAGGGCCGTTGTTTTGGGTAGAAATATTTACCATCCAAAAGGAAGAAAAGTGATTAGATGCAGCCTAGGAGCTGGGGAATTATCTGGAATGTCTTACAAATGGTTGCTACCAACAACAACAAAAAAGGTAATTACAAAATGTATACATCATACAACATGCTTTTAAAGACACCATTGCATTGTGCTCATGTTCCCTTAAATGTTGTTCCCAAAAGTGCTCAACCCTTAGCCCATCTGGGATCTCTAGGGGAGAGCGGCAGAGACAGTTTGGTGAAAATGACATGGGGAGTTGGGGGGTAGGGGGAGAGTGGGGAGAGGGTAAGCAAGGACCCAGAGAAGAAAGCAGCCTTCAGGTTAAAGATCAGCCCTCAGTTTAAAGGTCAGCTTCAAGCAGGCTGGCCTCCAGCGAAGTCAGAGTCAGTGGAAGGAGCAGCGACAGGGTGGGGCTGGGGTTAAAGGGATTTCTACATCTCATTCAGGTCAAGCAGAGTCTGGTCCAGCATCCTTTGTGTGCAGAGGTGCTCCTCTTTGGTGCATTTCAGTTTATCTAGTGGGGGCAAAGGGAAAGAGGTTACAATAGCTAGGAACAAAAAACAAAAACTTCATTCACACTCTATGAATTGCTCCCTATAGATGGGCGGTTACAGAATCTTACAGCCCCCAGAAGCAAGCTGTTGTTGCCTCACTCAGCTTTGCAGGCCTTTGCCTCCTGAAGCTACAGGTGTTGCTGTACTTCCTGTGGGAGGGAGTTTAGAGTCTTGTTATTTCCTAACCTTACAACCCCCACCCAGGCTCAGACTACGGTAGCAAACATAACCCTATTCATCTCTGTGGTGAGCAAACCAAAAGACTGGGGGAAGGAACGGCACCAGATAGAAGAAACTTCACGTCTGGAAAGAGCAGTATGTTCCAATGGAAAGGATACTGGGTCTGGAGCCAGAGGTCCTAGCTTCAAACCCCCACTCCATAACCTACTACCTATGCAACTGTAAGCAAAGCTCTGGGTCTCCCTTTCCTCATCTGAGTTGGACTAGATGGTCTCGCTATGGTACTATGAACCAGGATGAGAGACGATTATCAAAGGTGGGGCTAACTCAGTCTAAATTGCTCTCCAAAGCAGAGAGCAGAGCAGCGGGGTGAGTACCACGAAACTACTTCTATAAACAGGCCAGAAGATCTCTGAACAAAATGACCAAGAATGCCATGTCCCCCACTGCCAAACATTTCTGAAGCTGTTGTGCAGGTCTGGCCAACAACTGAGTTAGTATGTAGCATGTAATATAGGGAAGGGTGATCTAGGGAACAAGATCAAGAGGGACCAGAAATTAGCCAAGCCTTCAACCGACCAAGTGAACCACCCTCCAGGCTCCTTCAGTTCAAAGGACAGGACAACAATATCCCCGTGTCCCTGAATAAGGTGATGACAGCTAAGAGTCAGGTCTATCTTCCCCATTCTTTTTTCCCAATCCAATTTCTTTGCCCTATCTCACCCCAGCCAGAACTGGCCCATCCCTGGGCCTATAGATGAAGCATAGCTACACCATACAATCAATTTAGTCCTTTTATTGTTATAAACCATCCATGCAAAGGGAACATTTCCTACAATCATTGTACAGGTAAAGAAACAGCTAGTATTTAGGGGAGAACAGATATCAAGGAGATGCATTCTCCTGGACTTACTGGCCTCCCAACTTTTAGTTTCATTTGGAGTCAATGCCCACCTGCTCCCCTGGAAATTCATGTAAAAAGGGTAAAGGATGCCTGTATTAATTCTTTAGGATTTATATAGCTGTGGAAAGGTTACCTTAATTAAAAGGGTTGGGGTTTGGGTTTTTTCCAAGTATTAAAGGCAGCTAGATGGCACAGTGGATAGGGCACTGGACCTGAAGCCAGAAGACCTGAATTCAAATCAGCCTTAGATATTTACTAGCTATGTGACCCTGGGCAAGTCACTTAAACCTTCATTTGCCTCAGTTTTCTGATGTGTAAAATGGTGATTATTGTAACACCTACCTCCCAGGGTTGTTGTAAGGATAAAACTAGACAGTAAAGTGCTTTGGAAAACTTAAAGCGCTATATAAATGCTAGAGATTATTATTTTTCAACTGCCCCAATCAAACAGTAGTTAGTTTGCTTAGCCAGGGGATAAGAGGGGGGTACTGATCAGCTTTTGCTGGGGTCCAGGCCAATGAACTGTAAGCTTGGTTTAAGGGGCATTAGTGAGCCCCTTCCCGTCAGTCACACAGATCATGCAGCGTTAACTTCAGCTCGTTAGAGAGCAGGCGGTTTCGCTCAAGTTGGCTGTAGAGACGCTCTGCAACAGCGACAGAGGAGAGGGGAACAAGAGGAAGAGAAAGGGAAAGAGGAGGAAAGGAGAGAAAAAAGGGAAAGTTAGTAGAGTACTGGAAGTGAATTGAGTTTTACAACTAGTTGGCATAACACATGCATCATCGAATCACACTGGATAGGAGAAGGATTTGGACAGAGAATGGTCCAGTCAGCTAGCATCAAAAAGTGTGGAAAGATGGTCAGGTGAAGGGGCCAGATCAACAGAAGAGGAAGTTAAGACTATGGGAAGGTAACTAGACACAATGGTGAAGCAGGAAAACCCTGCACTGCAGCACCCCTTGTGTCAAAGACTGGGGGCACACAAGAAGTTGGACAAAATGAGTAAAAGAACATGGTCCCTTTAGAAAGGCTTGGCAGCATCTCTCATCTACCCACTCTGGTGCCTATCTATCTGCTGGTAATTAAGTGTTTTAGCCAATTAAGACATCAGAGATGTCAGTCTGTGTGTGTAGCTTAAAATACATATTTGATCATCAGAAGGGAAAGGGAGTTGGCCAACAAGCAAGCCAACCCTTCTCTCACAGTTCTATACCTCTGCAGTTAAAAGGACAGCCTTTCTCTAGCTTTTAGTATAGCAGAGAGTTCCATCTTGGAGCCATAGCTAATTTAACACAAAGTGCCAGGTAATCCCCAAATTTAATATGCCTTTTTTTTTTTTAAAGTGAGGCAATTGGGGTTAAGTGACTTGCCCAGGGTCACACAGCTAGTAAGTGTTAAGTGTCTGAGGCCGGATTTGAACTCAGGTACTCCTGACTCCAGGGCTGGTGCTCTATCCACTGTGCCACTTAGCTGCCCTTTAAATATGCTTTTGAAGACTAAAACTGTTAAGTTTTTAAAGTGCCCTCTCCATAGGCTGGACTCTTTCTTCCCCCTAAAAAACCTAGAGGGAATCCTAGAAACACACAAGGATATCTTCAACAATAGCCACCTCATCCCTTGGGTCACAGACTCAATAGTAATTTACTAAACAACCACTACCTGTACCTCTTAGTCCCAAAAATATAGTAACTTTTCCTCTCTTGCCCACAGTAGGAAGCAATAGGACTATTGCCTACCTTTACACACACACACACACACACACACACACACACACACACACACACACACACACACACGGAGCTTCTGATCATACCATTCAGTATGTAAGTCTAATCTTCCTATGAGGCCTTATACATAGATCAGCCTTAACCTGGTAAAACCCAGGCTATTAGCCGAGTAAAGAATACTTCCTTTCACCCATATCCTTATTTCATATGTGTTTTATAGAGCTACATCCAAGGGAAATAGTTTATGACCAAGGGCACAGGAGAAAGCAAGAGAGGAACCTGAAAATCCTAATACTTGTCCCATAACATTTCTTTTCTTCTCTTTTTAAAAGGAGTATCTTCTTTCAGTTTGGGATTTAGGGGGACTGACAGGTTATGTATCCCCATCCCTGGAAGCCATATAAAAACTTTACAATCTTCCAATCAATGTCAACAGTCTATATTTGGAGATGATTGCTATCTCAGAGTACCTACACTTTCCCCAAGTTCTTCAGAAATATCACAGAATCATAGGTCTATGTGGTCAGGTAATCCTAAGGCCCCTTGGGCCCCAACTCTAGCTACACCCATGAGAACTTTCCTTGGGGGGGGGGCAGCGTGGGGGCAATGAGGGTCAAGTGACTTGCCCAGGGTCACACAACTGGTGTCAAGTGTCTGAAGCCAGATTTGAACTCAGGTCCTCCTGAATCTAGGGCCAGTGCTTTATTCACTGAACCATCCAGCTATCCCCACTGAGCCACCTAGCTGCCTGAGAACTTTTATTCTTACGGTAGGGAAGCTGCTGAGGCTTGTCCATCAAGACATATTCATTACAGTATCAAAGACTAGAGCTGGAAGGGGCCATAGTGGCCCATCCCTTCAATCCTCTTGCTTTACAAATGAAGAAACAGACCTAGTGAGGTTGGCTTATTCAGTGTCAGAGCCTGGATCTGAACCCAAGTCAGCTATCTGACTTCGTGTAAAGTGTTCTTTATACTGAGCTACCCCAACTAAAGGTGAACTGCTTCAACTCTCATCACCAAACTGACCTCATAGCCCTTTTCCCTCATGCTTGAATGGACCAATAAGCACTTAAGATCAAAGACTAGTTCACTAGTTGAAGTAGTATGTGTCTTAGTAACATTTCCAAGGAAGGCGCACATCTAGACCAGTGTTCTTTTCCTAGGCCTGGCTACTTATGGGTTCACCACTCACTAGAACACACTTGAGCTGCCATGGGCCTAAAACAGGCTACCTTTCTTTTTACCAAAGAGGAGGGGAGGCAGGGGGTTCTCTCAGGTTTTTATGATCAGTGAATAAATATCAATCAGAACCAATCTCTGAGTTTCCTCACCTCTAAAATGAGGGAGTTATACCACATAGCTTCTAAACATACGATCCCATGATACTAAAATCCATTTACTGGAGAGTGGCTCAGAGAACAGGATCACACCCTGGGAATAAGAGACTTGGGTGGGGCTAAAACCAAAGATGCCTGAAGGTAGTAGGTCAACCCCACCCCCACTCCGCTGGTGACATGGGGCTCGGCCATCTTTTGTTCCCTAACACAGACCTGACAGGTAGGTGAAGGGCTGAATAATCCTCTAAACTAACCTCACCCTGTCACCTTTCTCTGAGCTTAGGGAAAAAAAAAAGGCAAACTAGACAGTCTAGGCGGTTTAAAAATACCAATCTGCCATTGAGATCGAAAAACAAGGCATTTTAATCCAGTCAGATGTCTCCCTAATTGAATAAAAATAGCTTTTTCTTGAGAAAGAGCAAGGACAGGAGATACTGAACAGTAGCTAAAACTCCTCTTTCCTCAAGTTTAGATTGACACTGTTTAGCTTAGCATTCCCTGTAGTCACCCGCAGCAGTGACTAGTGTGGATAGGGGAAGACTTTTTGGGAAAACTTAACCTTCAATTCTACCTTCCTTATTTCATTAAGGAAACTAAGGTAAAACTCCAGCTTCCTGCTCTACTCTCTCTCAATGGAAATGTTTACTTTTTTCCAAGACAGATCCAAGAGGCATTATTCTCTTTTGTCTCAGTAGCCTATCAATTAGGTTTTTCTTTTACTCTATTATCTCTCTTGCTTGTGGTTCTGTGTTGGGTCTTGAGTCTCATCTTAAACAAATATTGACCCTGTTACCATGTCAAACCTCCAAAAAAAAGAATCTAAAAGCTGGAAGCAATCGAAAAGAAGCCATCTAGTCCAACAACTAAACAAAACAAGAATCCACTCAAACATTCCTAATAAGAGCTAATTCTTGCCCTTTAGCTATAGGCCTGTAGAGAAGGGCCCACCATTTCCTCCTTTCTCCCTGTTGAATAACCCAGTCCATCCTTGGACAATTTCTAATTACTAGGAAACTTTCTTTCCTTCTACCTAATTCTAATCCTATGGAGTCAAATCTTTTCTTCCATATGACACCTGGAATACTTAAAGACAGTTATCAACTGTAGTTCCCCCAAATGGTCACCATATTCCAGTTCATCACTGCCAACTCATTCAGTTCCCTGGAACCTGCCTTCTAACCCCACCACTTACTAAAATGATTCTCTGAACAAATTCAATTGTTTCCCCCACAGTCCTTATCCTCACCCTGCATTTTAACACCCTCTTACCCTTTGGGTTTTGTGATACTCTAGTACCTCTACTCTCCTGAACCTTTCTTTCCCCCTTTTCCTCCTCCTGTTCCCTCCCAAATTCTGTCCTCAGTCTTTAATTCTCTACTCTTATGACTAGTAACAGCTTCACTCTAGGAAGAGATGAGCTCCAACATCAAATGCCCTCACTAACATTTATCTACTACAGCATGGCCCTATTTATTAGTGTTTTACTACTATTACTATCATTCTCTCAATTTTGTCTATACCCTTTCTGTCCCCACTTCCATTTAGCCCTTTATTACCACTTAAAAGTTTCCCAATGATCTTCCCCCACCCCCTTTCCCAAATGGCTTGACAGGTCAGTGTCTTAGGTACCATGCTCTATGTGGGGTCTAGTAGGAAAAAAAGGCCTGAGTCAAAAGATCTGGATTTTAGGTCCTAGTAAACTATGTGACCCTGGCCAAGTAAATCACTTAACCTAAATTTATCCATCTGTCAAAGGGAAGTTATTTCTACCATATACTTCTCATTGCTACATATGACACTGTCATTCCCTTGCTCAAAAATCTAAAATGGTTTCTCATTTTCTATTAACATCCATACAGACTCCTTAGCATAGCAGACAAAATCCTCCCCATCTGTCATGTGGCCCCACTGTTATCTTCCCAGTCTCGCAAATGACAATTGGCGGAACAGAGGGATATTGCTTACTGTACCATTCCCTAAATGTGTTTTCCTATCTCCATGGTTTTTTTATTTAGCTTGGAAAATTTTACTTATCCTACCCTTCTGTCAATCATAGTGACCTTCTTCCCTCTTTAAACTCTTACAGCAATTGCAATCTAATGGCACTCAGCATATATACTGTTCTCTATGACAAGCATGTGAATTTCTTAACCCTCTTGAATTAATTTATTTTATTGTTGTTTTCTTCTTAGGTGTTCATTAAAATATTTGCTAATTCAGTAACATTTTCCCGGTTCATTTTTTCTGAGGGGGAAAAGCAAGGGAAACATGTCTGAAGTGGCTAACTTTGTATTAGGCCTACGTTCCCTTTTGGGATAGAAGAAGCCTGCTGGGTGATTCCTGGAAAGTGGAGAGAGAGGGGGCAAAGTCATTCCTAAATAGGATTTCTACTGTGGAATTCATGAGAAACAAATGTCTAGAAGCTATGTCTCCTAAATGAAAAACCAATATAGACTTTTGAGAAAAGGAAGAAAAAAGTCTTCTAGAATAGCACATGCTTGAATCATTAGACTCCAAGGGTTGAGAGTTTAGAAGGTGCCTGTCTGTAGTCTTTCCATTCAAAATCAAGAACAGGATAGAAGACACTCAAGGGTGGAATGGTTTAGGAGCATGGAAATGGGGACTGACCTTAAAAAGGTCTTTTCGACAGTTTAAGAATTAGGGTTGTCTCAGAATCCACTAAGAATTTTCAACTACTACACCATTCTGGTAACTAAAACAAAACCTCTATATATCAGGAAAGAATAGGCAAGACACACAAAAGTAGCTTTGATTTCATGGTCATTGAGGAAGGAGAGCCCACCATGCCTGCTCCGCATACCACACCCCTGAGAAGTCAGTTCCTTCCTTTGGACAGAAAAATCTTTGTCAAGAACACAAATGCCGGGCAGAGTGAGGCATCCAGCAGCTTGGAAACATTTTAATTAGGGATGGAAAAAGGGACTGAATACATAATTGCTTTGTGTGCTGCGCCCCCCATCCAATGCCCTGGGGACCAGCTGGGCCCACCCAAATGGAATCCAGGAAGAGCACAGGACGTTGGGGGTGCTGAGAGAAGGATGGTTTCCCCAAGCGGAGGGGGCAGATCCGGAACGGAGTAGAAACGGTGAGAGCTTATCTGTGTGGAGAAGTGAATATGAAACCCCAGATGAGAGGGGGAGTTTTCAATAGTCAGGGCACACTCAGAAAAGAGAAGTAGTAAGGATAAGAAAAGAGGCAGGAATTACAGCCAGACTTTAGGCTTCTTTTTGAGTTAGTAGGAAGGAGGGAGAAAGTCACAGATTATTAGACTCAAGGATCAGAATCCACAAATAGAAAAAGGCCCAAGACAACTCTCCCTGGTGCTGGTTACTTCCCACTCATTTCTAGGACTCAGCTGCAGTCTTAAAGAGGAACAACTTGGTCTCCCCCCTGGAACAGGATCACAAAGTCCTACAATATATCCACTGTAAAGGCCTTTTGCTTTCTAAGGGTGGGTTTCTTAAGTCCAAGCAAGTCATTTCCAGTTTGGGGTTCAATTTCTCTATCAGTGAAACAGAGAAACACCCCAGCCTTAGCACTTCACTCAGTGAGACAAAAAGACAACAGACAGTGTAACAAACACAGCACTAACAAAAGGTATGCTATCTACACTTTACCAAGGACCACTGACCAGTTTGTTAGGACTGGGGTGGGGGAGGTCCCCGGCTCTCATTGACTTATCACTGGCCAAACCAGTAACCAGCACCACCTGATACTGAGGGCAAGGGTGGAGATATTAGTGTTTCCAAAGACAGACACCAACACACCACAGCACTCTCTGCACACCCTGTCCTCCCAAAGACAAAAGCCCAACCCCACTCTGCTGTCAGATAGTTACATAGAGGTCATGTCATTGAGGGCGTGGTCCAATTCCTCGCTAATGGCCTTGTACTTCAGTTTCTGGGCATAGAGCTCATCTGGAGGAAAGGCACAGACAGGAACCGAAGAAAATAATAAAGGGACAGAGGTGAGATGTGCCAGGGGTGGAGGGAATGAGGGCATCATCGACAAAGAGAAGAAGAAAGGGTGGCTGTGGGACAGGAAGGACAGCTGGGGTGACAACAGGATCGGGCTTGAATTGGGAGCCATTCCTCTGATCCCAAGAGGGACAACTTTTACTTAGATTAGTCATCAGGGCAACCAAATGCACAAACTGGAGCTTGAGGTCGGTCATTCCTGTGGGGAGGTTCTTATGACTGTGGCACCCTGGAGATAGGAACCTCACCCCATTCACTAAGCAACCAACCCCTGGGAGTGAGACAGAGCTCAAAGTAAGGTACCCTGCCAGTATTGAAAATGCTGCTCCAAACCATACCCGTTGTCTCTACTATTCTTTCAATCGCTTAAGTCTGTGCCTGTTGTAAAAGGAGGCACTGCAGATACTTAAAATGCTGCCCAACAGGCACAGCCATTCCACTCTCCCAGGCATTTTGATGCCTCACCCTCCCAAATTTTCAATAGGAATATCCTACAACCTAGCCCGTGCCCAAAGCAGGAAGGTAGCTCAGAGTTCACAAGCCCAAGGCCAGGAGACTGATTGATCACTTAGCTATCAAACTAGTGACAGGAAATGCTTAAAAAGCTCTAGTTGTTTGATCTGCCTTGGGGTGGAGAGCACAACCACAGTTTCCCTTTTTAAGGGCCAGCTGGATGGGCAATTAGTCTTGAAAGGTGACTTGGTCATTGTAGCTACTGCCACACAACAAGTCTGGTTTCCCATTCCACCCAAGTGCTAGGGGCTTACAAAAAGCCTGTGCTGGAGAGGAGTTATTGTGAATTTCCTCAAAAAGCTTCAAAGTATAAGGTAAAAAAATCTTCGTATTTCCCTTCTCTGCAATCATAAGACACTGTCACACTCAGTACAAAGGGCAGCTACAGAGTTCCACTGTGTCTCTGGGGAGAAAGGGGGAGAGGTAGAGAATTCTCTAGTCCTCAGAAATAGAAGGAATCTAGGGAACAACATCTCCATCTACTAGCCCTTTCTTTCCATCCCTTTTGCTTCATACCTTCCAAGTCATCAATCGTCTTTTCCAGTTTGGCTACCGATCTCTCAGCAAACTCAGCACGGGTCTCTGCCTGGGGAGGATAGAAAATTGATTAAGAACCAGAGATGGCTAAGTCTGAAATAAAAGGAAAACCCCACCTCTTCTCCCTAGATCCACACCCGTGACTGTATGAGCATAGGAAACTCCTGATGACAAGACTCCTACCAATGCAGATGAGGCAACCATTCTACAACTTCAAGTCTCAGAAAGTTGACCACGGTCCTAAAGGGATTTCCCCTGGGTCACAACAGCTAACATGGGTCAGTGGAAGGCCTTGAACTTAGGTCTTCCTAACTTCTGAGTCAGCTCTCTTTTACCACTGCCTCTCTCCTCCAGGGCCCAAAGTTAGATGATCCATGTTAATATGGCAATGTATTTATTTTTCTATGACAGCTCACCTCCTTGAGTTTATCAGTAAGAATCTTTATCTCTTCCTCATATTTGTCTTCTTTCTGTGAATACTGCAAGAGAATTAAAGCAAGAATGATTAGACCAAATTACACTCATTGGTACTAACTCTTCCCCTCCCCCCAGCCTCCCCAAGAGTCAATGGAAATTAATGCATTTAATGCTTCATGAGGGAAAGGGGGAGTTGAGGAGGGGGAGTTCTTTTTAAGATCATCTTATGTTATCCACAGGCCTGATGTCCCAGGGCCCTTTGATAGCAAAACTGCAGTTTTTTGATCGTTCTAAACTTTAAGAAGCTACCTCTCCTCCCCTATACACAAGGAAATTCAGGGTCAAGATAACCCTTAATACAGCCATTCACACTGATGCCAAGGGGAAAAGTTAGTCTCCTGTGCCTCTCCCTAGACCTCAAATATGATGCTATCTGCCGACCTATTTAGGTCAATGATAACTGCCTGTTTGTAAAAACCACAGGCTTGACCTTTCATACAGAGAAAGCTATTTTCAACCTTAATTCTCAGAGGGCATGAAGGAATGGTACCAGCCACCATTTCTTGAACAGAGGGATGGCCAGGAAAAAAGGGTTTCTCTTGCTGGATGCACATGGTAGGGCTGGGCCCAGGCCCCAAGCCTGTCCCTTTCATGAACCAGCCCCTACCTTCTCCGCCTGAGCCTCAAGAGATTTGAGGTTGTTGGTGACATTCTTCAGCTCCTCCTCCAGCTCAGAACACTTACTGTGGATGTTTTAAAGAAGGCAGGAGAGGAAAAGGGAAGAAGAAAACAAAGAGGAGAGAGACATACAAGATGTGAATCTATAGGTAGAGAGGGTTGAGAAGTCACTGGGGGAGAGAAGTGCCAAGACAACCCTGAATAGCCCCATTCTTCCCACCCCCACACTACTAGCAGCAGAGGTGGGGAGATTAACCCCTTCTGGGCTGGAGCCCGGTATGCTGAAAGACTGATGTAAGAGAAGAAGAACCACTAAAAGACATGCTCCTGATGGGACATTTTCAGGAACAGGGCACAGCATTGCCCGGGGTGGAGATGGGAGCTGCTGCCCAGCCCAACCATCCTCAACCCCACCAAGAGTAGGATAGGCCCTGTGGAAAGGCAGTAAAGCAGCTAGGAAGGAAGAGGTGAAGGATGCCAAGTCAGTGGGAAAGAATGGAGCATTCCGTGAGAGAGGAGATGAGAAGACTAGCAAACAAACCAGTGGAGGGGAGGCAGCTGCAAAACAAGAACCAAATCTCTCTCTCTCTTTCTCGCACACGCACGCACGCGCACCCTTTCTGTGGGTGCAAACAGTTAGTACCTTTTCTTCAGCAGCATTCAGACACTTCAGGTTCTGGTCCATCAGTCTGATCTGCTCATCCATCTCCCGGCAACGGCTGTTAGTGTAGTCACAGGGGAAGGAAGGAGGGGGGGGGGGGGCACAAGCCAGGATGTAGGGAGGAAAAAGGTCAAAAAGAAGCACAGCAAGAATACAAGCAGCAGAGCAAAAGGAAAAAAAGGGAAGGAGAAAAAACAAACCACCATGGTCATGACATGCTGTGTCTGGGATACAGATGGGGGGGATGGGGGGGAAAAGCATAAGTATGCCCATGTTAGGGGTGACTTTGTTACACAAGGCCGTGTCTGTCCTTTTCCTAATTAACAAAAATGCTGAGTGACAATGGGAGCCTGTGTATCCGCCCTTTGTGCCACCTAGGATGGGGGGAGGGGGACCACAAGAGCAGAATGGTCACCTCATCTTGAGACTAGGATGGCACATGATCTCCCCACCCATCATCTCTTAACTTTTGAATATTCTACACAAAAGCCACTCCACAGCCAAGTCTTCTAATGGTCTCTTTGGAGAATATCTCAAAAGTAAGCTTCAGACTTCTACCCCAAAGGCCTTGTTTAACAAGATTGAGGGAATGCTGGGTCTTTCCACATTTAGTGACCATAACAAAGGAGAGGTGACCAATGGTTATGATAAGGTTTTGGAAGTTAGATACTCACGACTCAGCCAGCTCGGCCCGCTCCTCTGTGCGTTCCAAGTCTCCCTCAATGATCACCAATTTTCGGGCCACCTACAAAAAAGTGCCAGGCCAGGGATCAGTGAAGGAAAGCAAATGTTCTTGTCATTCAACATGCATTTCTCTCTCCCTTCCACAAGGGCCCAGGCCAGGGGCAGAGCTCTGGAACCACAGCTAGAAGCAGTCTCACCTCCTCATACTTCCTGTCTGCTTCCTCTGCAATGTGCTTGGCCTCTTTCAGCTGGATTTCTTGCAGCTCCATCTTCTCTTCATCCTTCAAGGCCCGATTTTCAATGACCTTCATACCTCTACAAGGAGAACAAAGCAAGTGAAGACATATGTGGGAATGAAGCAAGAACCTTGAAGATCTCAACAAGCCTATGACTCAAGGAATTGCTTTCTTTTTAATCTAATTTAATCTACTCATAAGGAAGGGCAAATGTCCATTCTTAGACATGACAGAGAGGAAATAAAAGAATGCAACAACTAAGGCTTATTGTAACTGTGAGGAACTAACTTGTAAATGCCATGATAAATGAGTTAATTGCAGACTTTAGAAATCCCAGGGAAGGACTTATTTGAAGGGTCATAAAAGTTCAAAAGCCCTTTCCCCATACCCTGTAGCTTATCTAAAGGAAGACTGAAAACATCAACAGAGAACAGAAAAAGTAAAACTGGATTTGGTAAGTAACTGAAAAGATTTCTTAGAAAGGATAGGTAAGAATTTAGAGATTTATTCGAGCAAACCTTTTGGCTACTGAAAGCCACAGAAGAGTTGTTTATAAGCATACAAACGCACCTCTCACTCTCATCAGCTGCCTTCTCTGCCTCTTCTAGTTTCTGCAGAGCTGTCGCCAGGCGCTCCTGAGCACGGTCCAGCTCCTCCTCAACCAGCTGGATCCGACGGTTCAAGGAAGCCACCTCAGCCTCAGCCTAGATAGAAAGGAATAGAAAAAGGCAGCAAGGAGACATTGGGGAGAAGAAGGCTAGAGACTCAAAACCTCAACAAATAAGGTTAACTACCATAAGGAAGCCGGAGTCATTGAGCAAGGCCAAAGTTTCCCCTGCTGATTAGAGATTACTCCTTTCACCTCAGCTGGGTTCTACAGGAGCAGGGTTTCAGAAATCAGCTCCTTGCCCAGCAAGTCAGCACCACCCTTTTTTTGGTCCCAGTTCAAGTTTGTAAACACAAGGCCAGGGGAAAAAAAATTCAGGCAGAGAAGTGTTCTTGCCTGGTCTGAATTGTCTTATAGGGGAGAGGACCTTAAAGCAAGGAGAGAAACCTGGGGGTTAATCTAGTCATTTGTTTTCTAATACTAGAATACCTATACACAGCAGTGAAAAGTTAGGATGCATTTTTCCAAAGTAGCCACTCGAGTCAGGGCCAAGAGAAGGGATGTTCGGGGCCCCAGACCATTCCCGAATACTAACCTCACCCAACCCCGCACAACATTTGCTCTCCAAAGTCCTTTAGAGAAAACAAAGAAAGGAAAGAACCTCTGGCCTGCCTGAAATTTTCTTTGACATCCAAGAGACTAGGAAAATGGCAGAAGGGAGAAATATCTATGTCTACCCACACATTAGCTTCCTTCTTTAAAGAATCTTTGTTTCTGAAAAGCTGCTGTCACATTCTCCCTTCAACACCCTCCTGAATAAAGCCCACCTACTAATAATTTCACAAACTCAGCTGCAGTATAAGATTATAGAAAGAATGCCTCCATTTGGAGTTAGCTGGAAAACCTGAATTTGAGTACCAGCTCTACTACTTCCCTAAGATCATATATGGCTGCTAAGTTACAACCTCTCTGGGCCTCAGTTTATTTGTAAAATATGGAAGATGGAGTATCTAGATGATCTTTACAATTCAACAGACTAAAAGCTCCTTCCTATATGCACTTTCTAATATAAATAACAAACCATTACACTTCCTAAGATGCAAACTATTGATGAACAACAGTCTAAGGAAGCCTAAGTTCAGGAAATTTCAACTCTCCTATCCATACATTAGAAAAAAAGGGACTGGATAAGGGGAAGACCAGAATGAAATGGTATTCTAAAAAGGTTAGAATTTAATCTACCCTGCACTTAATTCAGATGCTTATCCAAGCACCTTGTAAACATGATCTCCCTTCAGCAGCCCAGCTGGCTATAATTGTACCTGAATCTGGCTGCCCTGATTTTCTCCCACCCCTACCCCGCCTTTTTGGGTGGGTGAGGTTGGAAGAATGTTCAGCCAAATACAATCATGCTAAGAATCAGTCCCTTTGGCATTCAAAACTCAAACATAGGAGGCCCAGAGGAAATCAGTTGGGAAAAGCTACAATACTAATGTGTTAAGTCAATCAAGCAACAGGTTTATTTATTTTGGGGAGGGGGAGAGTATTAAAGAATTTTAAGCTAATCATATTTAGCCTATGAGTCAAAAGCAATATGGTCAGGCATTAGACGTTTACACCTAAGTAAATTAGACAAAAATCCATTTTACCTGACCAAACCATATAAAAATACTTCTAGCTCTAATCAATCCAAGGAAGAAATTATCTCCTAGGAAGCACATTTCTCTTGGAGGACTCTGCAAGGTCTGGACTGGATAAAGTACAGGATGTCAGATTTATAGTGGAGTTTGTGAAACACTCCCAACATAATTACTGTTTTCTAGATAACAAGAGATTCCAAACCCAGAACTGAACTAGGTATTTGGGACAGCTGAGGAGGGTATCAGTCATTTATTTCACTGGATGGAAGGAAGATTCCTCACATTCTGAAGCAGGAGAAATCAGACTATGGGGGTGGAGAGAAGTATACAGGTTTCCATGACAACAGGCTAGCTTGGGCGGTTTCTCTCACAAACCAGCATTTACAATAGCATTCTTTGCAAGGCTGCAGAGAAGAAAACAGTGATGCTTGCACATGACAAGGGTAGGCAGAACCCAAGATAGGAAATCTCAGTATTATCTTCAGAGACAGCTCCAAATCCCTTCATAGGGACAGTAGCTCTTCTAAGAAAGGGCTATTGAATCCAGATGTGGTTTTTGGTTTGAGATTAAGACTGCCCTGACTTTCCGAGTTAGGCCAGGACTCAAGAAAGGAGGGAAAGAGAAGTGGAAGAGTAATGTGTACCAGGAGTCAAAAGACTTGATTCAAGTCTTCTAATTTCACCACTTACTTAGCTCTACACCCTTGGAGACAGTCACTTCCCTTCTCTTGGCTTCAATTTCCCCAACCATAAAAGGAGGGAAATGGAATAGACTTAAGGTTATGGTTTAAACCTTCCACCTTTAACACATCATGATTTTATCATCTCAGATCAAGAGGAGAAATCCAATAAGCTAAGCCAACTGCCTCTTGAAGATAGTGAGGTAGGGGGAGAAAATACTAGGTATAAGTCCCTATATCCAGTGGAATAGAAAACACATTTCTGGATCTGTAGCCCTTGGAAATTAACTCATAGTCTAACTCTTAGTGACTGGCACATAGTAGGTGTTTAATACTTGTTCCTTTCCCTTCCACTTCCAGATACAGATCTGATCTTCTGGACTTAGTGACCCCACCCCACCCCCACTAATCCCTTCCCCCCTAACTAGATTAGTTCAGTTAATTATTCCCCATCCATTAAGCCTACAACACTCCTAAAGTAGAGGCTCACGTGATCACAGTGTCTCTAAGATGGCAGCCACCAGCCCAAGCCACTGAACCCAACTCATTTTACACTCATCACAATCCACCAACACTACCCAAATCAGCTCCATGCACACTAGATTCCACTTAAGACCTAAGCCAGGAGACTCATTTGCTCAAACAACTGATGCCCCCAAAGTCAGGATAAGGACAAGGAGGGAATTCTCTACCACTCTGGGTTCTCTCTTTTTAGAGAAGTCACAAATGTTTAAAAGGAAAAAAATATAAGAGTTACACAGGAATCCCAACTGAGAGAATTTAGTACTGGCCCGGTTCACTGTGTTTATCTACTAGGGGAGATGTGGTGGTGCCCTTAAAGAAGTTTCTATTTTAAAGGGGGGTGTGGGGGGGAAGAGAAGGCCGAAGTACTAGGCCCTAGGGTAAACAAAGGTGGAGGGCAAGGCTAAGGCATTCAGAGCAAAGGGCTCTAGGCCCCTCCCCAAAGTCTATGTTCGGGTTTTAAAAGGTCATAGCTAAAAAAAAAAGGGGGGGGGGCAGCTAGGTGGCACAGTGGATAGAGCACTGGCCCAGGATTCAGGAGGACCTGAGTTCAAATTCGGCCTCAGACCCTTAACACTTACTAGCTGTGTGACCCTGGGCAAGTCAGTTAACCCCAATTGCCTCGCCAAAAAAAAAAAAAAAAGGTCATAGCTGTGTCTGGGCTCACCAGTCTCCATAGTCTGCCATATAATATGGTCTAACTCAGGTTCAAAGGCCTGGAATTTGACGTTAAGGCCGGTCTCTGGCATATGCTGTTGAGAGTCCACTCACTCCCTCAACAGAACTCATCTAGAAAGACAGACAACAAAACCAAGCCTCCCAAAATCCACCAGGGTAGAAGTGAGGGCAAAACACAAGAGAGTAGAAAAGCTTTCACATATTATTGCCTTACAGGCAGTGATGCAAGGTAAGACCAAAATCGGAAGTGTTATTACCAGGGTGCCTTCATTATGAAGGTCAATCACCAACAGACACACCAATGACCCCAAGATCACAACACTAAACTGCTTCCTCAGTCCTTCCCTATATCTAACTAGAGGCTGGCTCTACAAGTCCACACAAAATGAGCAACCAAAGCCAGTGGGAAAAAGTGAACATTATTTAGGTGACAGTTCCAGTAACAACTTGAGTGCTCTATAAGGGAGAAGTCAGCCTCCAAATCTATACTCCAGCATGTTCTAGAAAAGGTAATAAGAGGACCCATTGCCTTCCCCCAGAGGAAGAGAAGACAGAGCAAAAAGGTAATTATTGGATTCCCCTGAGCTGGAGAGAGGGAAGACTCTCATTACACAGGGACATTAGCCTACTTCCCCTTTTTGAAGACTTCCTCACTAGTCCTCGGGGTAATAAATCGGGTTTGGCAAGCTCCCCTTGATTGAGAAGCATGAATCTACAGATACTGCCTAAGCACTCAAAACACCAAGGTTAGTCCAGAAATGGAGGGAGAGTGGGTGGGTGGGGAAGCTAAATTAATGCAGCTCAATTTATTCAGAGACTCATAGGAAGAAAGTAATCTATAGGATCAAGAAGAATTATACTTATCACCAGTATCTATTCAAGATCTCCTCTCCTGATAATGGAGTCCCAGATAACCCAATTATAAAGGCTCAAACACAGGGTAGGGTGGGAGGGTCCTACCAACCATTCACTTAAGGCTGGAGTTAAGGGAGGAAAGGTGGAATTCAAAGGTGAATGCCATCTTGCCACAGGTTCGAGTATTTATTTTAATTAATAAGATTATAACAACATTAAGTTTGTTAATAAATTATTACTCTTACTAGTCTAAGGGATCCGGATTTTTGCTGGGTACCTGGTTTAACCATTAGGTCCACCACGACCCCCTCCCTCCAGCTTGTTTCTTTCTCTAACTCCACCTCCAAAAACCATACGTTCAGGAACCAGAGAAGTAAAGGCTGACCCTGGGGAAGAGGAACTAACTAAAAGCACTAACGAAAGCATGGATTTACTCTCTGGCTACGTATTCCATCAAATATTAAAACGATTAAGCCACTAACCCTCCTTTCAATCCCTCTATCACATATAATTCCCCACGAGATACCAGTACACCTTCTCCACCTTCCAGAGCCAGATATCCCCAAATCATATTACGCGTCATGTCTTGCAAACTGCTACCTCTTATGCTATCCCTATCCCCTGCCTCACCACTTCTAAACAGAGAGCACTTTCACAAAGCTTACCAATAGCCATCATAGAATATTCCAATATATATCTGGTACTTTTAAGGGCCCAAACCCCTCTCTGTAGGGGCACCAAGGGAACATGGATTGCATAATGAAATAAGTAAACCCACAAGACGTATCTGGTAGTTCATCAGACCTCAATAACCTGTTATTATATTGCTCATGTCACCAGAATTCGGAGCAGGAGTTGGCGGCCCACAGGATGGCCCTCTGCATACAATATACAGGTTCGGCATGCACTGATCTTGCTTCAGAAACAAAGACCTGATATTAGCAGAGGTTCCTGCCTCCAAGCTAAACAATCTCCCACACTGAAATCAACAAGAGAATGGAGGTTGAATCTCTAGTTCTCCTCCTGCCTCTCTTTTCTAGGGAGGATGGGCAGCAGATTTGTCCCGGTAAGGGAAGGCGGTAGGGGGGGGCGGGGCTGGGGGGGAAAAGACCATGAGAGAGGATGGGAGGGGTTGCAAGCCCCATCCTGGGGGGGGGGGGTACCGCATTTCCTCTCAACCGAACTGCAGCCTCATTTCCTGAACAGGCGGAGGGAGCGGAAAGGCTGCCACCGGCCCCGGCTGGGGGCTTTCCTACCGCCCTTCGCCCCATCACCCCCGGACCCAGCCACGCGGCTTCGAGCCCTGCCCACCGCTCACCCTCCAGGGAAACCGCTCGGGGGCTGGTGCGGGCTGCACCAGACCCCCCCCCCCCCCGCCACTAGCAAAGGGAGGGAGGGAGCAGAAAAGCCCCTCCCCCGACCGCGCCCCAGCTCCTCGGGAATGAATGAATGAGCCTGGACAGGAGTGGGGGGTGGGGATGAGAAGCCATACCCCGACCCACCGTGCACCCCTCACGGTGCTATGAAGGTGGACGACTCCTATTTAGGCGGCCCCGCCTGTCCACTCTTGGGACCCAGTTCACCGCCTTCCTCTACCCGATTCTGCCTAATATCGGTCCCCAGTAAGCCAGATGCCATCCCCGTGCTAGCCGGTCCCTTCAGATCTTGGCGTAGTGACTTTCAAAGTCCGGGGTCCTAAGGTCCCACCAGCCCCCGCCCCGGCCCCGCCCCGGCCCGGCCTGTCTGGATACCTGTTCCCGGGCCCGCTTCTCCCCCTCCACCTCCCGCTGGAGACGCTCGGCCCTCTCCTCGGCGTCATCGGCCTGCTGCTGCAGAACCTGAATCTTGCGCTTCACCGCCTCGATGGTGGTGATACCAGCCATGGTGCCCGCCCCGTTTCGGCTCCCGCTCCGGCTGCTGCCTCCTCCGCTCGGTGCTGCTGCCGCTTCTCAACCCTACTTCCGCCTGCTCCGCCCTGAAATACCGGAACTCGCCCACTCCGTCCGGATGTGACGACGGCCCCGCTCCCCTTCTCCCCTCCCTCCGCCAACCAGGCGGGAAGGCAGCGGGCTGGGAGGGAGACGGGTGGGGGAGCGAGGGGCGGGGCTTGTGTGTCGACCCCGAAGACTGACTAGCTGACTGACTACGGCCCGACTCCCCCCCGACCAGTCTCCCCTGCCGTGAGCGGGAGGGGGCCGCTGTCATGGTAACCGGAAGGCGCGGCCTGGTCGGAGCCTCTCCGGCCTGGCGGGCTTTCCACAATGGCCGGACCTGCCACGCGCACTCCTCTGAAGCTCCAGTGACGCTCCACAAAGCTGCCCGCCCCCCTCCACCCCTCCCAACCAGCTCGCCACCTCTGGTCAGCCGGGAGCCCCCGAACCCAGGCCGAGTCCTAACAAAAGGTGTCCATCCCCTCCTCTTCCACCGCCCCCCGAGAAGGAGGTGATCATCCGCTCTCCAGGTATCCCAGCCGAACTCTGCCGCTACTGACCGACCATAGCGGCTCCTGGAGGACCCAAACTGCAACCAAAGCTCGGGGCGTCCGGAGAGGTGGACGGATCAGCAAAGGAGGACTTACCTACTCTGCCGTGTGTGAGAAGTGCTTTGTAAACCTTAAAGGGCGATAGAAATGTTAACACTTTCTGTTCGCCACTTAGAAAGATACGGATTCGAAGCGGAGTTACTCCTGGTCATTTTCCTAGACGTTCATGCCTCTCCATAGAGCACTGAAGGAAAAAAAGCCGGAGCTGTCCTAACAAACTGACCTGCCTGCCCCCTCCTGGTCCTGGAAAGTACAGAGCTTGGAAATCCTCCTGAGCCATCCCTCACCGGGTGAGGAAGGTCTCCCGCTGCTCTCAGAGAGGACACCTGCGCATGCTGTGGTTTTCCACCACCGAATGAATAAACAACTTTTCTTGGAGGTTGAGCCTAACCAAGCAAGGACGGGGGTGGTTTCGGTGTTTGAGAAACTCCCACGATATTGAGTACCACATTCACTACCGACTTCACTACCACCTCAGTTTCCAACTGGAAACCATCATCAGACATATTTACAGGTTGTGAGAGACTCACTCGGCCACCCGTGGTAGGATTCTAAAAGATACCATGGCAAAGAATACTCAGAATTGGGGACGTTTTATGAGCTACCCCTTTTGACGACCAAGAGGAGTGATTAATCTTTTGTTTCTTTAGTTATGTCTCTTGATCTTCTTGCCAGGCTGGGTGTCCAAGGACCTACCTTTAAGATGATGTTTTAGGCCAAGAAAAAAAAATCTAACCTAGCCTGAACTTCAAACTAGCCTTTTAGTTTCAGTCCTCTTGATAGGCCTTTCATAGCTACTCTAAGTTATATCATATTAAAGCCAAGGATTCTGGTTTAACATCCGAGATAGCTCTTATCAAGAAAGTGTAGGAAGACCAACTAAATTGCCCTCCTCTTTCTGTTTTTCTTTTCCTACTTACTATTCTAAATTCCCGCTCTCAGAAGTGCTAAGGTTTTGGGTTTGTTTGTTTTTTTTGTGGGGTTTTTTGCCTTTTCCTTGTCCTACTAAGTTAAAATGGAACAAATACAGAGAACCTAGAAGTTCTAACCCTTGGCGTTAACAGAAGACATAATACATACCTGTTTCTTCAAGTACTGAAACATCTTGGCATATCACAAGAACGGTTTCTCAGGAGGCTTGTTTTTCCCTTCCCTGAAAATGGAACTATTCCAGAAAAGGAGTTGGGCATTTGCCCAGTCTCCTGAGTGGTAGCCTGTCCTTTTATATTTATTCCAGGGCAGGGATGGAGCAACAATGGCCTGAGATGAAGTAGTAACCTGATTACAGGAAACTCTAACTAGTCCTGGGAATTGTCCATCCTGTATCCTCTGGTCCTTGCTATACGGTATCTTTGGAAGCAGATAATGAGAGGATTTTACATCAATTAGGGTTTATGATCGAATGCTTGAATTTATTCCATGATTTATGGCTAAATTTCTTATTGTGTTTGTGTATTTGATAGTTTTTGTTGGTTACACAAAATTTGTAATAATCTTAAGATTATGTTCCAGTCAGCAGGGGGCACTGTTTCTCTTTTTTAACTTTCCCAAGCCAGAGTAAATACAAAAAAAAAACCCCACCATGGACAAACTAGGGGTGAGTTGAGAAGTCCTGGATACCTCTTGAGGATCACTGAATCCTTCAGGCTGGCATATTTGAACAGATAATCTCCACTTAATCCTGAGGAACAGGTGACCTGACCCCTTATAGCCCATAAATGTATGATGGAAAGCAAGGGAATCATGTGCTATTGTTTTCCTGGAGACCAACAATACATTGGCAGGTGCCACTATAGGCCCAGAATCTTCCCCCAACCTCTCAATTCTCCCTCCCATTCTTTACTCCTTAAAGGACAGTGCTATAACATTTTGCTCTAAACCATGGTCCCTTCTACTAGTTCTCACTGAAAAACTGCCGCTTCTATCTCTGAACCAAGAACCAAGTCAAGAAAATACATAAGGTTTAAGACTGACCTACCCAAATTCTTCCTTTGTCAAAGGAGCTCCTGAAAAACCCTACTTTCTCCAGCAAGACTTTGCAAGACAACTGAAACTCCTTATTATTTAAACATAGAATTCCTGCTTCCCTAATTTTTTGTACCACAACTTCTATTTCAACAACTCCTCTGCCCTCTGATTGGCCATAATAGTTTCATTAAGCCACCTACCTTTTTGGAGAAGTATATTAGGCTTTATATTTAAAAAAAAAAGAGAGAGAGTTAAAAGCTTAAGTCATACCTTTTGAGAGATTATGTAAAGAACAAAGAAAATTTGAATAGGCAATGACCAAAGGTAGGTGGTGCACTGGGGCTGAAGGCAGGAAGACTCATCTTCCTGAATTCAAATCTGGCCTCGGATACTTAGCTGTGTGACCCTGAGCAAGTCACTTAACCCCATTTGCCTCAGTTTCCTCATCTGGAGAAGGAAATGGCAAACCATTCTAGTATCTTTGCCTAGAAAACCCCAAATGGGGTCACGAAGAGTCAGACACGATTGAAAATGACTCAACAACAAAAATAAATCAAAGAATCATAGATCTAGAACTGGAAAGGACCTTTGGAGATCATTTAGTGCAACCCCTTCATTTTACAGATGAGGAAACTCAGGCCTAGCAAAGTTAAGTGACTTGCCCAAAGTCACATAGCACCAAAGCTGGGATTCAAAGTTCAACAGTTTTTCCACTGAACTACACTACCTTTCATGAAGACAACCCCACAGCCTGTTTTCTCTTATTCAGTCTCTCACCTCTCCCCATGACCAATAACTCATCATAAAGGCCAATCCCTTCTCTACCTCCCTATCACTCCTTGGGTTGCAAAGTGCCTTTTCTCTTCAGGGCAGCCCAATTTCAGGTTCTCCTATTTTGCATTTAGCCTATTTCTCTTTCACTTGCCCTTTCTGACTTTCACTTTCTTTATCTGTAAAATGAGGAGGTTGAACTAGAAAATCTGTCAAGTCCCTTCCCGTTCCAAATCTGTGATCCCTCCTCTCCTGTTTCTCAGTCTGTTGTTTCTAAGAATGCTTGTTGGAAAGAAGAGGTAGAGGCTGATAATGTGGATCTGGATTACAGCGCAGTCAGGCTCAACTTGATCACTGAGAGAGAGGCTGTATGGTATACATAGTAGAAAGAGTACTGGCCTTAAAACTGGGAACGCCAGCTCTTCCTCTTAATGGCGGTATCACCTTGAGCTAGCAATTAAATATCTCTGAGTCTTACTTTCCTCCTGTGTAAAACAAAGATAATGCTTTCCCCACCACACAGTTGTCATAAGAGTCAATCAATAGTGGAGAATAGAGCAACATGTAGCCAGGAGTTATTATTTATATAACTTTTCATGGCTCTCTTATCAGTATAGTGAAGTTTATTTGTGAGGTTGTTAAGAGGCTCAGATGAGATTGTGTAAAGTGCTTTATAAACTTTAAAGAGCTGTATAACATAACTTCTGATGATGACAATACCTCATAGGCCAGTGATGGCATTATATGTGCATGTATAATCTAATGGGGGAGGACAGAAATAATTGATTTCTGCACATTTTCATAGCTTCCCTATCTAAGACTATTAGCTTGAATATCTGTGCCCCACTCTACAAATCTCAGATTACATATATTTATGCTTCCCCAAATGTAAAATATTTTTTGTTTGTTTTTTGCAGGGCAATGGGGGTTAAGTGACTTGCCTAGGGTCACACAGCTAGTAAGTGTAAAGTGTCTGAGGTCAGATTTGAACTCAGGTACTCCTGACTCCAGGGCCAGTGCTCTATCCACTGCGCCACCTAGCCACCCCTTCAAATATACAGTCTTAATAATTTTGCCACCAAACCTGCCATTCCTTCAAATCTAGGGTTCTCTGTTCTACCAAATTTCTTCAAAAAGAGTTATTACCTGAAAAAATTCAGTTTCCTATATTCCCTAAAATGTTACTAAACCTGCTTTGGTGTTATTATCTCCTCAGTCTCTAATATTTTTCTTTCTACACATGACAGTCTGTAGGAACCAGATAAAGTTCCCCAGAATTGCCCAGGGTAGAACAATCATTAAGAAAAATTGATGCCCAGAGAGTCAATAGCTTTTTAATCTTTCCAGAAAGGTAGGGAACAGCAGTAGCCTCAGGTCTTAGAAACTGCTCTATGGGTTGGTATCTTGGAGTTGTATTTTTCTTGGAGAAGAGTTTTGGCTTGATTATAGGAAAACATTTTCCCACACTTAGAGATGTCCCAAAGTGGAATGTACTGCTTTGAGAAGTGGTGACTTCCCTCATCCTGGAGGTCTTCAAGCAGAAGCATTCAATAATGTGAATTCTTCTCAAGTATGGGTTGGACTTGATGGCTACCAAGGTCTCTTCCAAGTCTTAGTTTCAGTAATTATGTGGTGTCTTTTTTTTTTTTTTAAAGAAGGGCTTACATAGTGAGATTTCCATTATTAGCCACTATCTAGACACATCACCATTTAAATGATAGAATTCTGGGGCACTCTTGATTATACATGTATTACAGTGCCATTACTCCCAGTGGTTTATCTACTCTGTATATGAGCTCGGGTGTTCTCTGTCCAACTCTCCCTCACATTTACAGGATGTTTGATAATATGAAAAAGACAAGAAAGAGATTAGAACAAAATATGAAGAAGGGTGAATATTAGGAGTTTTTAAGTGAGTTAGAGTATGACTGTCTTGTTGCATTTCAAAGCCAAATTGATATGATTTAGAGATTATTCTTCCATTAAAAATTATCCCTCTCCCTTCTCTCTTCTCTTATTACAGAATCACAGGATTTGAGAGTTGGAAGGGACCTCAGTGGCTACCTAGACCAACCCATCACAAAAAGAATATGGATAATTGAAAATTGGCTGCATATCTCATTAATACTGAGGAATTTAATTTTTTTTTTTTAGTGAGGCAATTGGGGTTAAGTGACTTGCCCAGGGTCACACAGCTAGTTAAGTGTCTGAGGCTGGATTTGAACTCAGGTACTCCTGAATCCAAGGCCAGTGCTCTATCCACTGCGCCATCTAGCTGCCCCAATACTGAGGAATTTAAATAAATTTCTTATCCTGCTTTTCTTACAAAGACCTCAAAAGACCCATTTATTGCCCTCAAAAGACTTACGCATCTGTTTTTTCATTTGTTGTTGTGGCAGCATTAAAGGGGGGAATGGAGGAAATCAGATGATTGTCAGGTAATGTCAAAAGGAAAAAGATTATAAATTCCATTTTGCAAGTGAGCAAACAGGTTCAGAGAAATTTGGTATTCTGCTAGAGGTTCTATGGCAAGATCATTGACATAACAATACTATATACTACCTCTGTGTCCTACATTTCTTCCTTGGTCCCTGCTGTATTACTTACCTTGGATATTTCCCATGTTTCTTCTGGGTACTGCCCCTTGTGGCATTTCAGTGGCATAAGTACAAATGCCCAAATTGTCCAGAGTATAATGAGGCCATGCTTTCTTTGTTCCAATGTGAAACACAATCTGGGTTTGGTTGGTAAGAAGATGACAAATGTCCTATTAATACACATCTGCATGCCAGACCCTCATCACAAAAGCCAGGAGCTTAAGATGTGGGGACAGAAGGAGATGAAATGAGTCATGTCAGATGGGCTTAGAGTTCCCTCCCTCTACCCAGCTCTACCTTTATCGGGGAGGGAATGGCCTCCTGGAAGGCATTAGGATCAACTAATTGAACTGGGTAGCCTAGGAAGTAAGCAGCCCACCCTAGAAGGAAAATAAGACAAAGCAGAATATAAAGGCAGCCCTGAGATAGAAGCCCAAGTAAGGGCTCAGAGGTTTGGTTTGGGATGAGACACAATCTGTTACTTGATCTAGAAAAGGGCAAAAACTACAGATAAATAGATGAAGAAACAACATGAAATGGAAATGTCTTGGCCGGGATATCAATGTGAGAAAGGAAATATATGTTTATGTATCTCAGTACATGATTTTGTTCATATGTATGAATTTATGAGTATTTTTGAGAATATAAAATACTCTATGTATTCAGTGTCCTCACAAGTGTTCATTCAAGGTATGTTCAGTACATAATGTATACATCATATTTGTGGTTCATTATATATGTTTATGCAAGTCCTTCCCCTCCCCCTGACCTTACCCCATCTGCCTAATACCTACATCTGCTGCCTTCTTCTCTGCTAGTTCCAGCTTCTCCTGGGCATCCTTCAGTGCTTCTGAATACTTGTCCAGTTCATCCTCTGTTCCCTTAAGCTTCTTCTGCATAGCTGCCAGCTCATCCTCCAACTGTGAGAGACCCCAAGAAAGCAATTCATACACCAGAATTATAGTCTAACCATCCCTGGGCTCCTTGATCCTGATTAGATTCCTTGTCCAGCCTTTGGACTGGTAGCACCAGGGAAATTGCCCCATCGACCAGTTTCCAATTCTTTGTCATTGTCATATAACCCTGGAAAACCCAATACTTATCAAACCAATACTTGAGATGTCTAATCTACCCTTGTTTTTTAATTTCAGAGACTTGAAGGCCAAGGATGCCTAGGTCTCCAGACAGGGTTTATGTTAAAGGACTAATGAGGACATTGAGGTACTGAATGTTAGTGTTCTATCCCTGCCTCTAGGGTCAGATGGACCCTTCAGAAAAGTGATCATCTATTTTTGCCCAGTGACTGGCACATGGTAGGTAGTACATAATTGCTAATCCTATTACTACTATCATCATCATTATTATTAATGGATAAGCAGAGGCTCAGAAAGTTTTGGTAATGGTTCAAGGTCACAGACAGCCAGGACAAACAACTCAGATATCCTTCTTCCCAACCTGGAGCTCTATAACACTGACCAATATCACCCCTGAGAGGACTGTGGAAGAAGGCTATTTCTCCCAGAAAGAGACATTCATCCCTTCTGTCCTGTTACCTATCTTCCTATATCCCTTAGCCCCATGTAGATGTTAAAAACAAATTCCAGCACACACCTGCTTACTTCGGTCCTCTGCCTGCTTCTGTTCAGCCTCAGCCTGCTCTGCCCGGTCCAAGGCATTTTCCTTGTCTAGCTTCAGCATTTGCATCTTTTTCTTGATGGCCTCCATCATTTGGGGTTCGTTATGAGCAGTTAGACACTGGAATAAATGCTGAGGAGCTTCTGTCTGGATGACTGGCCATCCCTAGAACTGAGGTTTTATCTTGAGGGTGCTAGCTCCACCCCTCCATCCCAATATGGTCCTGTTCAATCCCCACCTCCCTAAAATTGACCTCTTATGGGGAGGAACACGCTGATGGACTGACATCACTTAGAGAAATTTGGGAACAGCTGAAGGCTGGTTTTAGACAATTGAAAATGGGGGAGGGACAGACTTATTAACATGAATTTTTAAATTTCTCTTTCATTTGGATAACTGAATAATTGTTATAAGAGAAAAATGGAATGCTCTGGAAGAGGGAAAAAGACATAGATTTCAGGTACCTAGAAGGTCCCAGTTTTTGAAATTTTATTAGGGTTCTGACTATCCCTCCTACGGTTAACCCCCACCTGATCCGAACACTGTGCTAGTTACAACCCTCTAAGTATTGTTCTTTTAGTTTTGGTATCTAGTGAGTTTGGCAAGTAGAAGAAGGCGAGGCCAATGAACGATTCCTTCCCATCATAAAATGGTTGTGCTATTTTAAAGGTTCCTGGGTATTAAAGAGAGACTGCATTTTTCCTTTCCCAAACTATAAGGATTAAGAAAACGTGGCTGCTGGGTAGAAGAATCAGAGTTGGATCTATGAGGCCATTCTAAGGAGACAAAATGGGGAGATATTTGAGGGGCGGGGTAGAGAAGCAGAGAGCATAATGTAAGTCCCTATTTTCCACATGTGCTTTTGGATCTTTAAATAGAATTCCTGTTGCCCTCCAAAGAGAACATCCAAGGTTGTTGTCCCCCTGTCGATCACCTTCTTTCCTCCTCCTCTAACCCTCCTCATTCTCCCCTCCCTTCCTGAATTAACTCAAGGCCAGCTATAGTCATTCTTTCCCTGGAGGCTGGTGGCTGACAGGTGGCTAATGACCCCAGAACTCTGGCACCAATTTATGTACCAGAAAGGGAGGTGGGCATTTCTCAGGGACATCAGTAGGGAGGAGGGTGGGTGACATGTGGCCTGATATGGGACTTAAAACCTATGATGGGTGAAATTTGGTGCAATAATCAGATGCTTATTTCTAGCTTGTTAGCATGGAGGCTAGGGGCATAAGGCAGAGGTGAGAACCATTCCTGGGAGCTTCTAGTCATTCAGAGAACAGGCAGGAAAAAAAAAAAACCAAGGGGAAGGCAATAAGCATTTGTTTATATAACACCTATTATGTCAGGCACTTTATAAATATGACCTCATTTGATACTTACAACAACAATCCTGTAAGGTAGATGCTGTTGTTATCCCCTATTTTACAGTTGAGGAAACTCAGGTAGACAAGCATAAGTGATTTGCCCAGGACTTCACAGCAAACTAGTAAGTGTCTGAGGCTGGATTTGAACTGGGGTCTCCCTGTCCAGCACTCTATTCACCACACTTCTAAGATACCAACTGATTTAGAAAGGAGACCCCAATAAAGGTACCAAGGAATCCAGTTATGGGGTATGGAAATAGAAATGTTAGCAATGACAAGTCTGAAAACAAAGAAAATAGGAAAGTTCAGGACCAGGAAATAATGGGTGTTGAGCAAGGATCTGAATAAGGACTGGGGAAAGGATGAGGACAGGAGGAGATGGAGAGGAATAGGGAAGTCAGATCTGAGAAGATGAAGAAAAGAAGTCTTTTCTAGCATAAGGACCAATTAACAGGACTAGATCCCAAAATTTCAGTTTTCACATCTCCGTCACCACTCCGCTTTACCCCAGATCATGTCATAGAACCCCTTAGACTATAGCTGTTTCCAAAGAAGGGGTTGAGGGCAAAGAGAAGAAATGGAAGAAAGGGAGAAGTCATAGTGATGCTGAATCACCCAACCGCTGTAAGAATATGTTTGACATTTAGTTGATTCCCGATCAAACAACCTAATATCAAACATATCACACAGAAGCAGGGAGCCTGGGCAGAGGTAAGGCTATCAGAAGAGAAGGCTCTTGGCATCCCTCCTTGTTTTATATTACAGGGTATAGGCAGAAGTGAAAACTTAAAGGCCCAAGCATGGCCAGTTGAGAGGATGGATTATAGATCAGTACTAGCCCCTGCCCTTTTCTCATTTCCCATACTCCCTCTTACTCATTTTCCCTCAATGCCTTCCCAATCTGGACTCCTGTCCTCCCAATGCCCTTGACTTTCACAATGGCTGGTTAGATTGGCTAGGAAAACATGCCTGGACAGGTTTCATGTCCATGTACTACTCTTAGCAACTCAGGCCAGAGATTCTCCTACTCTTATGTCCAAGATACGTGATGGATCAGCAATGTCAACAACTTATCACCTTGGCTCTGCTTCCCCTAACTTTAAGCCCTTTGGGCCTCCAAAATGGAACACAAGTTCTAATAGATATTTCTTAATGGAACTTTCCCATTCACACCCCATAAGACTATTGAGATCAACCCCACAAACACCTGACTAATTCTATTTTTTTTTAAATGACCAATTATATTCCACTGATTTCTACTTGCTTAACCTCATGCCCTGGCTAGTATAGACACACCTTCCAGGCAATGCTTACCTCCTTTCCCCATCTTGCCCCATTTTCCAACCCTTTCCTTCTCTGTGCCACTCAGGCAAGTCACTTTTATTCCATTTGTTCCCCAGGTGCCTATAACAAAAGTAACCCAATCTTTTAAAAATTTCTAGCCCCTAATTTCCCCTCACTCACCCCAGAATTCCTAGTGGGGTGGGATCATAGACTCCCAGGTTGCAGATAACTTACAGCCTCCCCTTCCTGACTCATCCTGGAGGCCATATGAGCAGAACTGAAAAAGCCAGTTGTGGTTGATGAAAAGGGCTGGGATCCATGCTCCCCTTCTTCTTTGGGACTTTACCCTTGTACCCTTGTAGGAAATCCAAGGGTCTGGACTGCCCCCCCTTTTTTCCTCTAGGATTCCTTCCTTGCAAAGATCTATGCTTCGCTTTGGCAGTTCTTCTGTAGAGATCCCAGTTTACCATTGGCTCAGCTGGTTTCAAATAGGGGTTGACTGTGTAGGTGAGGAATAGAATCTTCCTGAGGCAGAGGACAGGATGCTTCTGGCAGCTGTGACCAAAGCTCAGGGTTATAACTATTGGTAAGTTCTAGGGGTGGGTGGGGGGACTTGGTGACATAACTTCAGCCCCCAGGCAGGCCTGCCCCATGTGTCCCTGTTCCCACTAGTATAGACTCCCCCCTGCCTCTCAATAACACTCTGTCCTTGGACCAGATCGATGGTTTGTCCCTTGTTGCCTGTCAATTCCTATCAACCTTGTGGTTCATGCCCTTTAGAGAAAAGAACAGCTTATGGCATCTAGATCTCAGAGTTCTTGTGGTGATTATACCTTCATAATTATTCATATCATCTTTGCTCTCTTTCCCTACTGATACTGCCTTTCTCCACATCACCAAGTACACTCTTGTTTACTTCATCAACCTTGCCCAAACCCAGATACTAAACTGTTGTTTCTGGTGAAAAGAGACCATACAAAGTCCATGCTCTCGATGTAGACTTAACTTGGTTGTGTAGGGGATGAGAAAGATGATCAAAAACTGAGGGGGCAGCTAGGTGGCGCAGTGGATAAAGCACCGGCCCTGGATTCAGGAGTTCCTGAGTTCAAAGCCAGCCTCAGACACTTGACACTTACTAGCTGTGTGACCCTGGGCAAGTCACTTAACCCCCATTGCCCCACAAGAAAAAAAAACTGGAGGAAATAGGAAAAAGAGGGTGTTTACAGAGGGGAGAAAGGGATTTAAGAGAGTATGTGAGGAACCAAGGACTGAAGAACACTGCAGGAAAAGAAGTAGGCCTGGGAATATTGATGTAGATGAAGAGACTGGGTTTCTGGGGGTACAGGAATATCTATAGGAGACAGGCAGGAGTGGGACGTGACCATGACATGAAATCTCTTCAGCCCTTCTCTCTGGACTATTTTCATGTCAGCCCTACAAATGATGTAGACAGTCTTTCTGACCCCAGGGGAGCTCAGCATGCTTGACACCAATATCAGAAAGTAGGAGTTAAGAGTGAATGATTCTGCTGATGTAATGGGAGCAGACAGTAGGGCTGGAAAGGCAGGCTCAGTGGGGGACAGGACTGCCAATAGCAGAGCCAGCCCAGCAATGACAAGCCCTGAGGCAGGGGGAGTCCAAGGTCAGAGATTATAATAAGCAAAGGGTAATATGTGGCTAGGGAAACCAAGTCAGAGAAATGGAGAGGGAAGCGGATGTTATGGCAGGGGGCAGGGATCAACAGACTACAGATGATAGAGGGAGACAGAAGGCAGAAATAGGAGGGAAGGGGGATCTATTATTAGGAATAGGGATGGGTCTTGAGGACTAGTGCATGACGGGAAGAACAAGGGGGAAGAGAAAAGTCAGACCTGGGGGAGCAGGAAGGGTTGAAAGATGGACAGAAGACTAGGGAAATATAGATGATAACAGCTAAATTCACGACTGCTTGACAGGTCAGACCCAAATTGTTTGATAAGAGCTTGCAGAGAGTCCTCCAATAGCATCTCCTAGGTATCTGTAACTTGGCCTTGTCCTAGGCAACATTTTTTATCAATGACTTGGATAAAGGCCGAGATTCTGTCCTTATCAAATTGGCAGATGACACTTATGTCCTCCCACTAAAGCTGGGAGGAGGGTTAGCCATCATACTGGATGATACAGAGTACAAGAAGAAATTCTCAGGCTAGAGAACTGGGCCACATTGAATAAGATGAAATTGTACTGTGATATGTATAAATTCTTGCTCTTGGGTTCAGAAAATATAAGATGGGGGGGGGGTGGGGAGGGAAGGGAGGTAGCAGTTTGAAAAGGATCAGGGGGTTTTAAGTGGATTGCAAGCTCAATGTGAATCAACAGAGTGATATGCAGCCAGAAAACCCTAATGCTATTTTGGGCTACATCAAGAAGGGTAAAGCTTCCAAGAAAGGAGATGATAGTCCTGCTGTGGTCTGCCCTAGTCAAACGGCATCAGGAGTATTATGTTGTCAATAAACATTTATCAAGCACCTTTTGCTGGGCTGGGTACTATGCTAAGCTCTGGGGCTACAAAGAAAGGCAAAGGACAGACCCTCCCCTCAAGGAGCTCACAATTTAATGAACAAATCTGGTTCTACATATCTGTGAGAACAATGATCAAATGGAGAGCAACCCGGTTGGTGAAGAGCCCCCTCGGATTTGAGCCATATGAGAACTGGTTGAAATAACTCTGGATGTTAAGCCTGGAGAAGAAAAGATTCAGGGGAGACATGATGTAGTTGTTGTCTTGTGGAAGAGGGCTCAATCTTGTTCTTCTCTGTCCCAGAGAGCAAAAGTAAACTGCAAAGAGGCATATTTAGGCTTGATATAATCCAGTAAACTCCCTGCTTTGGAAAGCAGTGTGTTCCCCCTCTTAAGAGGTCTTCACACAGAGGCTAGTTAACTACTTTGGGTTTTTGTAAAATTCTTATTCAATATGAGTTGCACTAGAAGACTGTCAAGATCCCTTTCAACTCTGAAATTATGGGATTCTGAGATGAAGAAAGAGTTTAGTGTGATGAAGAGATGGATATACTTTAGAGTAGGAGAAACAGAGGAATAAAGACATTTGGTACAGCACTAGATTTGTAGTTAGAAGGGGCCTGGGTTCTGGCTATATTCCTTACTATGTAACCTTAAATAAGTCACTTCTTTGTGCCTGTTCCTTCATCTATAAAATGAGTGTGCTGTAATCCAGAAGGCCCCTTCGGCTCCAGCATTCTGTGCTTCTAGATAACAAGCCTCAAGAATCTGGGTGGAAAGTTACAGCAGAGCTGAATGGGGGTACTGGGCACCAGCAAGAAGCAGAGAACATGGGAATTTGAGTTACAGAAAGATGCCGAATCAAGAAAACTGGGAGCCCAGAAAAGTGCAGAGAGAGATTCCTCTTCCTTAAACCACAAAAGAAGATGGTGTTAAGCAAGGTCACATATGTGGGAATTTTGTACAAATTGAGCCTCAGACATAATTTTTGGGGATATAAATATATTTGCAACTATAGTATGTACATGTATGAGAATATCCATCCAGTTGAAGCCAGGGAATTCTCAATGAGGGATAATCCCCACTTGCAATTACTACCTTTGCTCCAAGGATAACTAGACTTCAAAGAAATAGCCCTTTCCCTTTATTGTGGATTGTATTTTAACCTGTTTTTACTGTACACTAAAAGAACTCATGTGTATGTTACATATGTCTTGAGCATGCCATAAACATTAAATAGTAACTACCAGGCATGTGCAAGGCACCATGATAGATATGGGGATACAAAACCAAAAATGAAACATTCCCTGCTTCCAAAGGGATTATCAGAACTGAATCTCAGACTAGAAAATGTGTACCCAGGCAAGAGTTCCACCCAATTTAGCAACAGAGAGGAAAGGGAGCTGTTGAAAAAATACGGGGAACAAATAAACAGCATATAATTTTGATGCAGCCTGAAGGAGTTTCAGGAGCATATAGAAAGGAGCATAGAAATCTCTTTTTGAATGAACTGTATTTCAAAAGTTTGTTTTATTTGTGTCAATTTGGAGTTCATTTCCCTTTAGAAACAATGTGATCGAAGGTTAGGTTTCTATACCAGTCTGCAAAAGCCTGTTCAACCAACTAAGAGGCTGTGTGGCCAATTAGATGTTGAGCTAGCCTCAGACTCAAACACTTGTGTTCAGTTATTGTCCCTGACACACATTGGCTTTTTAAAGCCAATTTAAATAAGATTTAAGTAAAAAGAAATTTTATGATTTTAAACAAAATTTAAGTTGCCAAATACTTGCTGATATCTATTCAAGGAAACTTCCCAAATAGGGGTTAGTTTTCTACACCAATGAAATCATAGGTGTGGACACACCCACCTCCAACTAGAATCTAGTTTGATAGAAATGAACTGATATTTATAACAATGTTTCTAAGGAAGCATATTTTTAGAATTCTAAGTTTCCAGACATTAAAATACATCTTATTTCAAGACTTGAAGTATTACCATCTACCAAGCTCTCCCTCAAACATTTACTGAACACTTCTTATGTGGAGAACACAGTGCTAGGGATACATAGAGATTACATCAAAGCTCCTGCCCATGGCTTACTAAAGCAACAGTTCTCAAACTTTTTGTCTCAGAACCCCTTTATACTCTATGAATTATTGAGGACCTTTTCCCCAAAGAACTTTTATATGGATTATACCTATCAGTATTAACCATATAAGAAATTAAAACATATCATTATGAAAATAGTTTTGACCTCATGGTCCTGATGAAAGGGTCTGAGGGACCCTTGGTGTCCCTGGATAATATTTTGAGAACCACTGGTTTACAGAGTTTTTGCCCTGCAATAAGACAGACTCCTCTATCTCAAAGCCCAAGTCTTTAGCAGCAGATAATTGTTTGCTGGCGAGAGTGGTGGTGACTGGTAAATTTGGGGTTTTGTACTCCCACAGTGGGAATGGGGGTTTGGGTACACGAGTGCTTGGTAGAAGCAGGAAATCCTGGGGAGAGTGGACAAGAAGATGGTCAGTGGCAGTGGTGGAAGTAGTATTAATAGCTCATATTTCTATAGATAGAGCTTTAAACATTTTAAAACTTTCAACAATTCTATGAAACTGCGCAAATATTATTCCCATAACAAAAGAGGAGACTGAGGCTAATAGAGTTTGAATGACTTGTTGATAGTTACACAGTAAGTATTAGATTCGCAATTTAAACCTGGGTCTTTCCTGACTTCAAATCCAGTGATCTTTTCACTCCATCTCATAGCCTTTTAATAATGGGGCTTCAGTGAAAGGTTAGGGACATTGATGAGATATTCCCCCAATGGCAGTAGTAGCAGTGTTCCCATGCCAGAGGCCCATATTGAAGTAAAGCCTTCACTGGGGCATTGATACATAAGGAAATATAGTAAACATAGGTGAATCAGTGAGAAAAGACTTGAAAATGAGTATCAGCCACTAAAGGAATGTGTTTAAACAGAAAAAGGCTTGTGGAAGAGAAATGTGACAGGAGTTTGGAGAGGGGGAAAAGACAAATCACTGAGAGTCAAAACAAGTTTTGACACAGATCCGAAGGGTGGGCCCTAAGGGCTGAGCTTAAAGTAGTGAGCCAGCTGGTAGGTGGCTGAGCCATATTTAAACCATTAACAACAGGAATCATAGTTTGCATCAAACTCTCCTCTTTCCCACCCAGTTAATAAACATTCAACAGAATTACAGTCCCTGAATTGATCACAAGAGGTCACTCTTCTCCCATCAGCCTTTTTAATACATCATCATTACCAAAAAATAAAGTTACAGATGAGAAATGAACAACCTGGCTCTAGGCAAGTAGCCTGATCCAGACTTATCCTAGGGAGAAATTTATAAGTCTTGGGGAGCCCTGGAAGTATGAACTGTTAGAGAAAAAGGGACAGTGCCTCTGATGCCTTCAGAGTCTTTCCACATAGAAGGATTTGCCCATCTGATTTAGCTCCTGCTGGTACTGTTGATGCTCCTTTTCAAACAGCTGACTTAATGCAGCCTGCCGAACCTGGGAGAGGGAGGGACAAAATAAAGTGTGGACTTTTGCTTTCTGGCACCCACCCACCACCTCTACCCTTGGCAGGTTGCCTAGCTCTTGGATTTGGTTTTGGTTTTTGAATCTGGACATAGGGGACAGGAGGTAGCTAGGACAGGAACAATAGTATACACGTCACACAAATGGGCATGGAGCACAACACATTTCCTGGAGGTGGGTGAAACCAATATGGTAGAGCAGGGATTAAGGGACACTAGGGAGATAGAAATAAGGGCAACTTGACATACATTGAGTCTAGGCAGCTAGAGAAGCACAAAGGGAAAAAGGGCAAAGAATCAATCAATCAACGAACATTTATTAAGAGCCTACTATGTTACAGTCATCATGCCAGGCACTGGAGAATCTGACTGTTAGTCCTTTTGGATATCAAAATCCACAGCATAGGTAGGATTCGATTGTTGAATCTAAAGCTCTGGTACTTAGAATGAAAAGGCTCTGGTGAAAATGAGGACGTGTGAAAAGTAGCTAATTGCTAGCTAGCAAAGTGGTTCCGGCAGAGACCATAGATAGCCCTGGGAATCCTGATAGTGGGTTTGACCCACTCACAGTCAGCAGCTGCTTGTTGGCCAGTGCCATCTCCTGATCCATGATGTCTTGCATCCTGAGGATGGCATATGGGTTCCTCCTCTGGTTCATTGTTGCCTGCCATACGCACCGCACTACTGTGTTTTTCCAACTGTCCCAGGAGATTTTATATGGATTTGAGTGAGGAAAATTTCCATTAGGCAGCTCTGTTATCTAGAATTTCTTGTTTCCTAAATACTTCTAAAGTAAGTTCAACTGTACTAATATCTCTCTGCAACCTCTCGTGTTTATTATGCTGCTGGGCATAGACTGAGATCTCAATAGAGGTTTCCCCTTATTGACCACCCCCCATTTACATTCAGGGTATTGTGGGAGAGACATAGGAAGAAGGGGAAAGTTGGGCACTGTACTCTAATCTGGGGGGCATTAGGGCACAGGTGTATATATACATTTGTTATGTGAAGCAAAGCTAATTCTTGCCTTCCTCTGAACCTTAGAACTATCTTATGATATTGAGGATGGAGACCCAGAGGAGTCAGGGGACGGGGGACTCAGGAAATTACCTCTCAACGGCCTTCTCAAATGCTACTATCCTCTTGTAACTCTGCAAAGAAAATAAATATACCTGGTCAGCCCAGTCACCAAACCCTTCACCCCAGCACCCTATTCACTGTTCTTGACTTGAGACCTTCACCTCATGGCGGAGCTTTTCTACAGTAAATCTCCAGCAGGTGGCGTCATTCCAATCATTACAGTAGGAAACCTTTTCCCATCCACTCACCCCATCAGAAACAGGACAGGTAATGGCTGGCAATACACTATTCAAAATATTTCAACACTTACATGGAAAGCAACATCCTATTGGGGGGTGGAGAGCTTATAAAGCCCTTTTTTGCTACTTCACCATGCTCATTCTGGGGGTACAGGTCTGAGTAACCCCATCAAAAGTTCTTCCAATCAAGCTTAATCCCTGCCATACCTCTTCTATCTTTATGACCTCATCCAGGGACAGGGATACCCGAGGGTTTGCCACAGGTTTAGTAGAGTGGGTGGACATTCTTGACTGTTGCTCTTCCTGTTTTGTCCGCTCAATGATCCCAATCACCCTGGTTACTAGGCATGCCTCCAATTATGCCCTAGGCCTAGGCCCTGATTGGTCAAGTGGCTTGTTGCCTGGGAGACCTGAAAGGGAATCCTAGTTCCTTAGCCTTCTAATAGTGACCCCCACCACTTAGTAAGAGTTGCAGGCTCAAATCCAGGACCTCTTTTGCTGGGCTCCAGAGGCAGCTCATAACTATAATTTCAGGGGAATCGGGCCCATCATGCCCTGATAGTTGTGTGCACATGCACACATAGGCAGGCACACACCCACACCCTCCCAATCTACTCCAGATACATAGCAGAAATCAGTAAAGAACAGTAACAATATGCATATTTTTAAAGTTGTTTTTATTAAATAACCGATTTATAAAGTCAGATCAGTGCAGTGACTTATCGGGGGAATATGGAATTAGTGCTTATATCACAACAGTTCCCCTCAGTCACATCTTGATCTACAGTATTTGAAGAGAAGGGCAAGGCAGTGCACTAAACACAACACAAATCTCAACAGGGCTTGGTTTAAGTACAACCCCCTAGCTCCCATCTGCCCTTTTCTCTCCACAACTTTAAATGACATGTTCATGTGCTAGAGTTCCCACCCAAGTGGTTAAGACAGGGGTTCTGTGGTTTCCATTTCTAACATCATTAAGTGCCCCCTCCCCTGCCCCCACTAACCTATTTAGGATAAAACTGACTTTGGGAGAGGTCAAAAAATAACCATGATCAAAACAAGTTTGGGGTAGGGAGGAACTGACACAGACGGAGGGAAAATAAGTGGATTCAACTCCATAAAAATGCTACTGGAGAGGGAAAGAGGGCCTCGAGGAGCTGAAGTTCTGCAGCAGACCAGAGGGATAAGCTAAGGGAGGACATAATGATACCAATGCTGTTTAGTGCTGCTGTGTCTCCTGCCCTGGAGAAGTCCCTGGGTACTGAGACTGGATTCTCCTACTGGAGCCATGTTGGCCATGGCTATCCCCAAATGCAGTCAGAGAGTGCTCTCTAGTGTGTTGTAGTTATCCTTAAAACTCTTCAGCTCTAGGAAGTGCTTGGCTCTTTTACTCTTTTGGCTGGAGGGCAGATAGGTGACTTGGATAGTTGTTGGGGAGGAAACTTCAGGAGACTGCGTTAGATCCTTAGCTGCTGACTGGTGCTGCCGCTGGGAACTCCCACCACGGGCTTTGACACTAAAGCATCAAAGGATAGAATAAATTATGACCAATACAAGAGAAGAGAAAGATCATAGGTCAGGGCTCATTGACTCTAAATATGAACCAATGGTCTGTGCACAAGTTCCTAGCAGTTGCTAAATATACACCAGTTGCTAAAATTCAACCTGATTTTGAGAAAGAGCATTTCTTTTTCTAATATACCCTTGCCAAATTTTTAGTTATTATAAAGCTTAGTACCAACCACTCCTTTCCCCTTTCAAATCATGAAGATCTCAAGCATTCTACCTTTCTAGTCTTCAGAAGACATCTCCGTCTCCCCGCCCCCCCCATATGGTACATCCAGACTAGGCTTGACACTCCACCATCCCAAGTCTGTGCTGCATTAGCTATTCCCAGAGGTGGAATGCTCATCCTCTTAGAATTTCTGGTTTCCTTCAAAACTCAATTCAATTACAGTATTCTTTTCAGGTGAAGCTTTTCTAGCTGCCTCCAAGCTATGCTAGCCCCTCTCCTTCCCAAAATTATCTTACATTTTGCCCATATTCTTTATGTAAATGCTGTCTTTCCTTTAGAATGTTAAACTCTTTGGGGACACTTCCACTTTTGTCTTTGTATTGCCTTTCTAGTGCTTATTAATGGCCAGCACACAGGAGGCACTTAATGTTAATGGTCTGAGGGTCATAAGGGATATCTTTGGGTCATCTAGATTCTAGACCACCCCCTTCATTTTACAGATAAAGCCCAGGAAAAAGTGATTTGTCCAAGATAACTTATATAGTAAACCCATGTACTATTGAATCCAAATCCAGTTCTCTTTCCACTTAATAATGTCTGTCTTGGGGCGGCTAGGTGGCGCAGTGGATAAAGCACCAGCCCTGGATTCAGGAGTACCTGAGTTCAAATATGGCCTCAGACACTTAACACTTACTAGCTGTGACCCTGGGCAAGTCACTTAACCCCCATTGCCCCACAAAAAAACAAAAAATAATGTCTGTCTGCAGCAAGCACATCCAAGAGTCCCTTCACCAGAAAGTTTACAGAAACAATACAAAACTAGAAACAATAGGCTTAAGAGAATGAATTTTATAGGTTTGCTGATTTCTGCTGAACTTGCAGTTTGATTTTTGTGACAGCTCTAAGTGTTCTATATGTTTTTTGGTTTTGTTTTAGGTGAGGCAATTGGGTTTAAGTGACTTGCCCAGGGTCACACAGCTAGTAAGTGTCAAGTGTCTGAGGCAGAATTTGAACTCAGGTCCTCCTGACTCCAGGGCCGGTGCTCTATCCACTGTACCACCTAGCTGCCCCTCTATATGTTTTTAACGAACAGAATTCTTTTCAAGAGACAAAAAGAGGAGGACTTAGGAAACATACAACCCATTTCTGTCCTTTAAGACCCAAATTAAATCTTAAGACAGAAGGGAACAGAATGTATTTCTCTACATAGTTGACTCTACATTATCAATGCTAATTAAAAACCTGAGAGTAGTTTATCCTTACCACTCAGAATTTTTCATTTGAATGTTTGCATAAGTCTAACATAATGAAACTAAATCTAAGGTTTATGGGGGAAGACAACATATTCCAAACCAATTAAGAAGGACTAACCAAACTTTGGGGTTCCCTTTTCTTTATCAAAACTTAACTACAGGGGCAGCTAGGTGGCACAGTGGATAGAGCACCAGCCTTGGATTCAGGAGGACCTGAGTTCAAATCCGGCCTCAGACACTTAACACTTATTAGCTGTGTGACCCTGGGCAAGTCACTTAACCCCCATTGCCCCGCAAAAAAACCAAACCAAAACAAAACTTAACTACAATGCTTTTGCTTAAGGGTCTAATGTAGTTGCTACTGCCAGATAAGACACAAAGATAGCAGCTACTTAAGTTACTATTATAAGACTAAAAAGGAGGGGGCAGCTAGGTGGCACAGTGGATAAAGCACTGGCCCTGGATTCAGGAGGACCTGAGTTCAAATTGGGCCTCAGACACTTAGCACATACTAGCTGTGTTACCCCGGGCAAGTCACTTAATCTTCACTGCTCCACCAAAAAAAAAAAAAAAAAAAAAAAAGGAATATAAGACATGTAAGACTAAAAAGGACATAGCACTAACAGTAAGGGTCCTGGGGGATCAGGAATTCTACTGGACTTAATTCAAATAAAGGTTCGTGTGCCAAGATGGGGGGAATTTTTCCTTAGCTTGCAAAATAGCTTTTCCTCTGAGATGAGATAAGAAGAAGGAAGAGAGGAGCAGTTTGGAGTAATAGAAAAACATTGACTTTGGAACTTTGGAAATGGAAAGATCTGGGTTTGAATCTTAGCGCTTACTAAATACATTTGGTTCAGTCACTTTTGTTTTCTGGCCCTCAGTTTACTTATCTGTCAAATGAAGGGGTTACACCAGATGATTACTAAGGTGCTTTCCAGTTCCATTGTGTATATCAGATAAGTTATAATATATAAAAATACAACTCTGAGTTGCCTGGCATTGCAGGCATTTTGCCTGCTTTATTTTCTGGTGATGGTCCCATCCTAGTATCAGTTCAGTATTATTGAGTCATCTAATATAGATTTTAAAAAGGGGGAAGAGACCCCACAACCAGCTCCACTTTGACATGTTTACCCACACTCACGCGGCAGCCAGTTCACTCAGTGCTTCCTGATAGTGTAGATATTCAGCCTGGCCAAAGACCTGAGAAGAAAAAAGAGGGTAAGGCTCTTTTTACATACTATTCCCTATCATTCTCACTTGAAATAAAATATCTGGAAGCAGCAAATAGATCAACTGACTTACGCCAGTTCCATATCTAGCTGTCTCATAGCCATCTAGCAGGGTATCAATGAGAGCTTTTCGGACACCCTTAAAGGGGGTACTTGTGTTTCGAAGCTCCAGCAGATAGGATCGGAAGTTCTTGCCCATCAGGGAACGAGGATGCCGGCCTTCTGAATGGAATGGGATCTCTGAAGAGGTAAGAACATCATGAAAATATTTTTTCATGCACTTCCTGTCAAGAAATGCCCTATACTTCCAAGTTATCTTGATTAATTCTTCAAATTAGGGAATTTTGGAGGGAACGATAGAAACCAGATATCCAGGCCTCAACAACTGGTAATGGTAGCAAATGGTGGCTTATGTGAATAGGACAACCTATTCCTCAACATCACAGGCCCTTTAAAATTCTATGAGTATTTTTAGTGGGTATGCATGGATAAACCTGCTACAGCTTTGGTTCTATCTCTTTCTTCCTATACCTGGTCTTCCGATCACCTTTCAGCTAGAATAGGTATGGGGATCACAGGACTTAGAATTCAAGTTGGGGGCTGAAACCTAATGCTTTGGGATATCTGTTCTTTCTTTGTCCCCCACCCCCCCAACCCCACTGTCTACTTCTGAACTCTAGAACTCCTTCCCCTGCAAACATTTCTCTTATGTCTTAGTTTTCCTTTCCTCATTTCTCTTGGATAGATCTTACCTTGGACTGCCTATCCTTAAGGATCCTGTGCTTCTATTTCCAAAGAAGGCAGCTAAGATGATGGGTGAATAGTAGACTAAGAGTCAAGAGACCTAGATTTTATCACTCACTAGCTAGTCACTCCACATTTCTAAATCTGTGTTTCCTTATCTGTAAAATAAGTGCTAAGACTAGAAGTTTATTCCTTTCTAGCAATAACATTGTACGAATCCTTAAAGTCATAGAACACACAAGTTAAAAAATAAAAATAAGGGGCAGCTAGGTGGCGCAGTGGATAGAGCACTGGCCCTGGATTCGGGAGGACCAGAGTTCAAATCCAGCCTCAGACACTTAACACTTACTAGCTGTGTGACCCTGGGCAAGTCACTTAACCCCAATTTCCTCACCAAAAAACATCAAAAACCAAAAAAATAAAAATAAGCATTTATATAGCTCTTTATAAGTTTTGCAAAAAGGTTTACAAACATCTCATTTGATCCTCAAAACCACCCAACGAGATAGGTGCTATTATTTTTCCTATGTTAGAGAGGAAATTAAGACTGAGAGAGGTTAAGTGACCTGCTCAGGATCAGTCAGTGTTTGAGGGTGGATTTGAACTCAGGTTTTTCTGACTCCAGGTACAGTGCTCTAACCAATGAGTTACCTAACTGCCTCTGTCCTAATCAGAGCTGAAATAGAAGCAGATCTTTCCTGCCTTTTAAGAATTTAGCAAACTATTTCCCTGCTCCCATTCTCCCTATCCAAAAATAAGGAAATCTCTGGGAAAATATCTCTAAAGAGAATTCATTTCCATATCAACTCAATTTTCCAAGGGAAGAAACAGATTCTCTAGATTCAAGGGGGTTCCTAACACAGGTATGCCCAAGTAAGTAGAGACAGAATTTATTTTTATCCCCATAATGTGGGTCTTAAGTTTCTTCTCTATTTGGAGAATCATAATTCCTGAAAAGACCTTCCCATACCTGACTAACCCTTACCAGAGGCACGAATGGCATCCAATGCTTTCATCCTATACAGGTAGTTGTAGCAATCTGTAAGGACAATGGCTTGAGTCAGTAATAGCACTCCCACCACCTTCATACCACGACCCTTTCACTATTAAGCCTACTTTCTCAGATTAGCTATACAGAAAGTAACTAAAATGATGGTTTTCTAGCATCTCTCTCAACTCCTGGAAAATAAAGAAACCCTGAACACTTAGCTTTACAAACTGACTTATCCCCAAGGTGGAAAACTCGTCCTTACGTTGATTTCCTGGTGTCTCCAGCTGCAAAAGTCTGGCATCATCCTCTTCAAGAAGCTGGGGTTCATACTTTACATCCTGGACCTTGGATAGTCTGATGTCAATCTCTTCCTTCAAATCCTGCTCCCATGGAAAAGAGAAGAGACATCACCTTGGAGTATGTATCCCCTTATGGTTTAGCTTATTGTTTACCTCCCACCAACTTGGAAATGGCAGAAACGACAGTGTCAGGAACAGGGAGCAAATAAAAATTCTTCGACTGCTGTTATCTGGGAAAAAAGGACCCAGGAAGAAGCAGGACCTGAATTCTCCAACACCCAGAGACCCGAACCATGTAGAATCACAACACTGGCATTCAGGTAACAAATCGCAAGGGGTAGAATCAGAAGACACCAACTGACGGCAAATCCACAGGGGATCATTATTCCCAATAGCCCCGAGTTCTTTCCACAACACGGAATTCGAGGATGGCGATAGACCATAAGTAGTTTAATGCCCCAGAGATGGAGAAAATCCTACCCTTCCACTTACGGAAATCTCCTGATTATGAATTTCAACAATTTCCTGAGACCCACCTTGGGAGCGTTGTGCCCCACGGGGACGTGAGGGCCCCGGCGAGACTTCATAGCAAAACGCATGATCTGCCTCTTCACAAAAATGAACAACAGCACAAATACCTGGAGGGAAAGATGGGCGAGAAACCGGCTGGAAAGGGGCTCTTGGAGACCCCGCTGAGCCCCATGGCAGCTCCAGCTGCTGCTTTCCACCCCTCGCCCCCTAATTCGGGCGTCCAGGAAATCAGGCTTGGGCCCTCCCCTGGGGGGGGGCGGGTTAGCAGATTGGGGGCGCCCGCACAAGGGGAACTGAGGGTGGGGTGCGGAGCTGGGAGGAGATGAATGGCCGGCCTCCGGGCTGGGCCTGTGGGGCGGGGGTCGTCTTCTCACCAAGGTCCCGTAGGCCATCACCAGCACGACATTCACTCCGGACAACCAGTTACTGCTAGACCCCATGGCTTCCCCCCAGCTTTGTTAGCTTGGGTTCCTTAGTAGCGACGGCCCCAGGGGTCCTTGGTAGTCCTTGGCCATTTCCTTATGGGGGAAGCCAAAGTCGGGCCCGGTCAGAAAACATGGCGGCCAAGGAAGGGGGGGAGGGGAGCAAGGGGGACTGGGATGGGGGGAGGGAACTGAGGAGGGAAAGGGAAAAAGGGAGGAGGGAAGCGTGACGAGTTCCTCTTCTCCCTTGGCACGTGACACCGGCAAGGTGGAAGGAGAAAGAGCGTGCAAAGAAGGCGGGCCTCCGCAGCAGAGAGGAAAAGGAGGGCTTGAATAGGTCACGTGACCGGAGGAGGCCAACTCACAGATCCGGAGAAGGTGGCTCGTGGCAGGACGACGGGCGCGCGCCTCTTTGCGTGTCACGTGCTAAGGGAGGAAGGAAGGAGAGTGGGAGGGGAAAGGCGCGAGAGCGAGCGCGAGAGGAAAAAGAGGGGGGGGTGGAAGGAGAAGAGGGAGTCTATATCACGTGACAGGGGCGGCGCGGCCCGGGGTGTCAGTGTGGAGGAGACTGAGGTAAAGTTGGGAGCGCGGCGGCAGCGGCGGCGGCGGCGGTGGTAGCGGCAGCGCGGCGGGGCCGGGTATTGTCCGCGGCCCCTTTAAATCCGCGATTCCCCCTTCACCCTTTCTCTCCTCCCGCCGTGGCCCCTTCTCCCAGCAGCCGCCCCCCCCCCTCGCGCGGTGCGGGCTTCCCCTCCCCCCTCCGCGCGCTGTGCCCCCCCTTAGTCGCGCGGGCCCCAGGCTCCCCCACCTCCCCCACCCCCGCCACTCTGGGCCAGCCGCCGGGGTTTTGTTTATGGTCGGGCTTGCGGCCTACTGGGCCGCGCCGGAGCCGGGGCCTAGATTTGGGAGCGTGGCCGGGCGGGGCGCGGGGTGGCCGGGGGGGGGGGGGCCATGCGGCTCGGGCCTGGGGGGTGGAGAGAGCGCGAGAGAGCGAGCGCGGTCTGGGCCGGGCCTGAGGTAGGGCTCCCTCTTCCTCCCTCTTTATAACCCTGCGCCTGAGGAGAAGGCCGGGAGTGGGGGGGGCGCGGCGCTCGGCGCTCTCCCCCTCCAGGCTTAGGATCTCCTCCGGGCCTCCCCTCACCCAAGCTAGGACTCGGCCTGGGTTTGAGCAAGGAGAGATCGGGTGGACGAAGTTGCCCACGCCCCTTACTTTATTTCCTTCCTTGTGGGCTTTTCAGTTTAAGTGCAAAGAATTAATCTTTTGGGGAGAGGTGGGCGATTGGTCCTGCCGGCTCCCCGTGTATCTCTGGGACGGAATCTCCACTCGTCGGCCTTCCGCCCTGTTTTCTTCTCCACTCCTAGCCCCTTTGTCAACTGCTCTAGTTGCTTTTCTTACTTTGTCCTCCTCTTCTGGATTTTCGAAGGCATTTTAATTAATACTCATGTCTTTGCCCAGTGGAGCCTTGGGTACTTTCAACAATCAAAAGCATGTGGGGGAGCTTGACCTCGCTGCTCAAACCCCCTTGGGTATATTGCACTGGAGCACCGACTGTCTTTATCACTGTGTTCTCAATTGAGTTCAAGAACTGTTCATTAGTCCGTACTATGTGCAAAGCATTTCCCATAATGGGGCACAAATTCCAAATTTATCGAGTTTTTTCATCTTTTGTGAGTACCCAGATTGCCTTGTAAACTGATGCCATAACCAGTTTGCCTGAAACAGCCACCTCTTTAGTGGGATGTTAGGAAACGAAAAAGACCCCGGTAACAGGCAGTTTTTCTGCCTTAGGATATCTTTGGTTATTATTAACCTCGTAATGCTATTGGGGCCTGTTTTTCCCTTGTATCCTGGCTTGGAAAACGTGATTTGTTTGTGCTGAGACATATTCAGCCCAGATTGACACTCTTCATTACTACAGATTTAAAATGTTTGGCATCCTAATAGTTACCCTGTTGTCTAGTTTAGGTTACTGATTTTAAATGACCCAAGTCCTTCAGTGGGGTTGGTTGCTTCCAAAATGGACGGGAGTTATATTTCTAATTAGCTGGGTTTTGTGGACTAGTAAAAAGGTTATAAAAACAAGTTCTATATTTTTAAAGGCGTACTAAGCATACCTTTACAGGGAGATGTTTTGTCTTGTCAGAGTGGGATTAGATGTGGTCAATTTACCAAAGCTACTTACGAATTATAGTTGACACTGGAAGCAAAAAGGGGTATCTGCCAGGCTCTTGTGTGGTATTCTCTGAATTGTTGAACTTAGTTTAGTGCACTCTAATTTCTATGCATTTTGTATCTCCAATTAGATTGTAAGCTTGAGGGCAGGGACCATGCCTCATTCTACTTTTGTATACCCCATGGTACTGGACACATAGGTATGCAAATAAATGCTTGTTGATTGATTAATTTCAGTAAAATATTTTTAACCTCTCAATGGTTGTTTTTTAAGTTGTTGGTTTTCCAAAGAAAGTTTGATAGCTCCTTTGAAAATTGCACTCTACCTACTATCATGCTATTCCTTTAAGCTGTAGTAATTAATTTGAGATTTCTCCTCTTCCCTCCTCATCAGCACATCCTTATACTTTAAGGAAGGTAGTATGTAAGATGGTTCTCTTGTTCCCTGCCAACTATGGATGTGTTTGCCTGCCCACTACTAGAAGGTACCAAGTCTGTGTTCCAAGTAATCCTTTAGATCAGTTGCTTCCTGCTGACCTTGCTCATTGTTTTGCAAGTTGTCTCAATCACATTTTACTAAGTATTTGTAAGAGAGATAAGGGAATTCAGTCAGGAGTGATCAAAAGAATGTCTTAAATTATATCTAGATTGGTAGTGTTTTTCCATTAAGTGTTCCAAACAGAATAATAAGTCCAGACAATTGTGGAAATAGTTGTAGCTATGCAATATAATTGTATACCTAGCAATTGGTCTCCTAACACATCCTTTAAAATTGAAATGAAATGTGTGATGGAAGTTGGGAAGTGCCAACTCATATTAAATTAGAAACCCCAGAGTAGCCAATTTTAAAATATAACCAGTATGAACACTTGTTCTTGTCTTGACATTGCTTTATCTCTACTGTTGGTTTGGATGCAGTAGTGGTTAGTTAAATGATATTTGTATTTTTGTAGATGAAATGTTAAAAACTTGACTGTGATGCCAGCCTAGAGAGATAGACTACTATGTAGCATATAGCCTGTACTCCCTCGACATATTTGTATGTTTTTGTTGTTGTTAAAATTGGTATCTGACTCTCCCTTAAAATGTTCCCTGAAAGCTTAACTACTTTTTTGGAAATGGAAGAAAATGAAACTTTTAATGACATTGTAATAAACAAGGATGTATGTAACCATAGCGTCACAAATTTGTAAAGAACTTGTCCCAAATAAATTGTTTTATTAGCAATTCAAAGAGAAGTATCTTTCTGTGGACTATCCAAGAAAATGAAAGAGGTGAAATATCAGAACCTCATTTCCAAATTCAGCATTCTATTTGTGGCCATAATATATCAATTACAGGAACCCAGAATTGACTAATGTAAATTTCCATTAGCCAAAAATTATATGGGTCAGACTTTTCCAAACTTATTAGAAAAGTGAGCATCTTCAAAAGAGAATAAAGTAATGGCAAAATACCCTGTTCTCCTTTTGCCTCCACTGGCAAAAGAAAGGTTTTGGTTTTGGTTTTTTTAATAAAAGCAACAGCTAAGGTTGCTTTACAAGTGAATGCATGAGTGGTACTCTAGTTGTACTGTTTATGTTAGAGTAGTTAGAATTAAGTCTATATTCAGGTTATGGTGAACTTCCCATAGGCTGTTCTGTAACTCCTATCAGTGCAGTCATGAGATGATTTTACAATACTTCCCCTTACAAGTAAGACATTGTGTTGGGTGCTTTGGGCTTTGGCTAATTCTGCAATTCTGGGATATTCTGCTTCAGAAGAGCTGTGGAAGATAATAAAAGGCAGTTGTGAGTCTTAAGAGTTTGGGGTTTGTTGAACCAGCAGCTTAGGTGGAGAAACAGCTGCAAAGACAAGGAACAAGGATAGCTGCTGGGGGAGTTGGGATTCCAGGCAAAGTCATTGGAGTTAATATGTCTGTTTTGGAAGGCTCTAGTTTAAAAGAAAAAAGCCTCCACATTGTGTACAGATAAAAATTTAAAGGGGGTTGGGAGTATTGGAGAGGGCCTGGGTTTCAGAGGTAGAGGTTATATATTTCTTTAGGTAGGAGTATTTTGAACTTATTTTCTTACTGTGAATTGCATTAGTGATCCCCTTCATACAAGACCTCTACTTCTACCTTTTGATAATTTTCTAGCATAAAGGCACTTGAACAGACTCTTATCTGTTTGAAGGGGTTTTGAGTCTTAGGGAGGTGTTGTTTTTTTTCATGTGTGTGTGTTTTTTTAATTAGCAGGTTGCATAGGCTTACAGATAGCCCCACTTGCCAAAGACTAGTAGAACTAGAATGAGCTGTTCACTTTTGTACTTTTTACATGGCTGCCCATCAAGCAAATAATAAATATAATACATTATGGTATTCAAAATTAAACGCCATGGTCCCTTAAGAAGCTTAGCAATCTAAATATGTTTTCCTAAAAGCAGATGCATTCTTTTGGTTTGCTATGCCCAGAGAAGAGTGATAAAAAGTTTTTGATTAAGGGGAGTGAGGAGAGCGATAAATATATTTTGACCCACATTTGATCTCTAATAAGATTTTCTTTTTTAAATCTTTCAGCATTCTACCTTGTAAATACTGTTATTTGTATATACTGTAAATGATGACATCAGTGGGCACTAACCGAGCCCGGGGAAACTGGGAGCAGACACAGACACAGAACCAGACACAGCACAAGCAGAGGCCACAGGTAAAGAAATATGAGGGGAAGTAGAGTATGAGCAACCCAAATGGCTGATTGAGCTTTACATCCAGCACAGCTTCATTCTGTACTTTGTTTTCCTTCTCTAGTCTGTTTTTTAAGATTAGACTTTAATTCTCTTATTCTGCTGATGCTTTCATTGTTAATATGTGCTGTTACAAAGAGCTGTCTTTTTTTTTTCTTTTACTATTTAATGTTGCTGTGTGAAGCTTTGAGAAAAGGGATTATGTGACTTTTATCTTTGAGACCCCCATGGCTACAATTTGGTGATAACACTTCTTTTCCTTTTCTGGGCCTCTGGTATAGTAGCTTCCTAATTTCTTAGAATTTTCCACTGTGACCCCACTCTTTAAGTGTCTAGCCATTTCCCCACTTCTGGATCTGATCTAGTCTTTCCCTTTTGTCTTGTTTCTTTGGGGACTTTGGAAGGTTTATCTGGTTTTCCCTTCACATAGGGACTTGGCCTCTTCCCTGAGTTTTTTTTTTTTTTTTTAGTTTTTTAAAAAATCATCCAGTAAGATACCCTTGGGCATTGTTCAGTTACAGGTCTAAAAGGGGAAATAACCATCTGGGAACCAAACTTTATAGGTTCTTTTGAAGGTTGGTTTAGATAAAATCTATTTTCAGTAGCCAGTTGGTTGTTAATTATAGACCCTACTGTGAGTAAGTAATTCATCTTTGGTTATTGATGAATAGATAAATTATATTTCATTATTTGGTTGGGGGGGGATTTTTTGCTCAGAGAGTTTCCTTTACTTTTTCACCACCGTTCTCCCAGCAACTGGAGTCCAGTCCCGTTGAGTTTGTTACCAAGCAAGTCATTCTGGTCCTAAGCACCTTATATTCTTGTAATGGTCATTCATTAGGAAGGCTTTTTCTATCCTCATCACAAACCTGCTGCTCTTAAAATATTTCCAGCCTTAGAAGCAAAAAGGCAACCTTCAAAATTGGGTGGGCTTTTCTAATAAAAATTACAGTTTAGTATACATTTAGAATTATGACCAAGCTACTTTGGGGGGGAAGGAGGGGAATGTAGCATTTTAGAGACTTGCTCCTAAGGAGAAAACTCTGCCAAATGTAAGCAGCTTCCCATTTTTAGTGAAATGACTGGATATTATAAGAACTATATTAATGGCTACTTCTCCCTCTTTAAGTCCTCTATTCAATATTCCCTGTACTGCTTCAGTGTCAGCATGAACAGAAGGAACACTAGAACTCAGAAGACTTGGGCTTGGATGCTAAATCCTAATCCTATTTTTTTTAATGTCTTTGGGCAAACCAGTTTAACATTTCTGTGGCGGCAGTTTGCTTATCTATAAAATGGGGATAATATCATCTGCCCTATCTACCTCAGAGGGTTGTTGTGAGGGTCAACTGCAATAACATATGAAATGTGTATGTGAAAGTGCCTTGTAAATTGTAAAGCACTGTCAGATGTGAGACATTGTAAGGAAGAAAGGAATCTAGGAAAGAGATTTAAAATTACTTTACACAGGTACTGTCCTCACTGCTTCTCACTGTACTTTCCTGACCATACTTTCCTGATTTCCATCTCAACTCATAGGCTACTGCAGAACAGATTAGACTTGCACAGATGATTTCGGACCACAACGATGCTGACTTTGAGGAGAAGGTGAAGCAAGTGAGTATACCAATTTATTGTGGATTTTTTCTTTTTGAGGGGAAGATGATGATTGGGAGTATTGGTATCAAGTAACCTTACATGTCCCCTGCATTACTCAAGATGCTGACTTTTCCTGGAATGTTGGAAGGATTATGTCATTTATACATGTTATAGCCTGAAATGTGACTGGCCTAGGCCAAGAAATAAGTTTTTTCCCTTAGTCCGAATTTCTTACTCCTTTGTATATTTGTATATTGTTCTGAAAGGTCTGACTTTTAACTTCCAGTTATTTGTTGAATGAATGCTGGTGTATTTTCAATATCAACTTAAAACTACTGTGGGGGCAGCTAGGTGGTGCACTGGCCCTGGATTCAGGAGGACCTGAGTTCAAATCCAGCCTCAGACACTTGACTCTTAACTAGCTATGTGATCCTGGCCAAGTCACTTAACCCTCAATGCCCTGCAAAAAAAACCTATCGTGACACCTTATTTTTGCGTGTAACATACATGGGACAGTAGGGGGCACATTAGATACAACATGAGACTTGGAAGAGCTCAGTTCAGATATGATCTCATTCTTTTTTTTTTTTTTTTTTTTTTTGGTTTTTTGCAGGCAATAGGGGTTAAGTGACTTGCCCAGGGTCACACAGCTAGTCAAGTGTCTGAGGCCGGATTTGAACTCAGGTACTCCTGAATTCAGGGCCGGTGCTTTAACCACTGCGCCATCTAGCTGCCCCGCTATGGTCTCATTCTTAACTAGCCGTATGGCCCTGGACAGATCACTTAACTCTGCCTTAGTTTACCCATCCATAAAACAGGAATAATAACTACTTCCCAGAATTGTTGTGAGGATAAAATGAAATAATACTTGAAGTGCTTTGCAGCCTTAAAGTGCCTTATGAATACTAGCTGTTCTGATGATGTGGTCTCTGTTGTGCTGAGTCCTTCAGTAATAAATGAATGTTGTGGATCTGTTGTCTATTTGGCACTGAGCTAGTTTTGAGCTGATAAACTCCAATCTACAACTCTAAACATATAACCAACATGGGATCGATGCTCTTTTGCTTTTGGATACAGAATCTCAAAATGTCACTTAGTTTGCTTTTCAAGGTACTTATTTTCTCTTTGTGCCATCTCTCTTCTACCTTGATTCCTCCTCTTCTCCTGCCCTGAAATTTCCTTTTTGTAAGAGATAAAAACTGGCTCGTGGTGATTATAGTCTTTCTCTTTGCAGCTGATTGATATCACAGGCAAGAACCAGGATGAATGTGTGATTGCTTTGCATGACTGCAATGGAGATGTCAATAGAGCCATCAATGTGCTGCTGGAGGGGAACCCGGATACGGTATGGTGCTTACCTTATAATTTTGTAGTATGGGGTACCATTGGGAGATTATAATCCCTGCATAATACTAAATGGGGTGCATGACCCTCACAGATAGTAGGATAGTAAGGAAGTTTGTTTGCAGCAGATTATAGCCTTATTAAAAGGTGGCAAAAGATGTGTGTATGTATGCACATATGCTTTATTTTAACCAGTTAGCCCCTCCTTTAAGGAGATAACACTGGTAGGTAAACAGATAAAATGTGTCTCTTCTGCTTGGCTCAGTATAAATTGTAATTCATTCTGGGCAAGTGACTATTTTCAAGGCTATATTTCAATTGTAAGAGGCAGCATTTGATACTCTTCGTTATTAATTGTGAGATTGGATTGGTGATTTTCATTGCTGAAGTCAAAATCACAATCTGTGCTCCATTCTTAACTCAGTATACATTCCTGTCAACACAGACTGAGGATCATACAGTGGTATTTCATCTTTTGAATCTATTTCTTTTTCTTTAAAGAGTTTTTTATATTTTTCCCCCAATTACTTGTAAAGATAGTTTTTAACATTCATTTTTGTAAGATTTTGAGTTTTAAATTTTTCCCCTCTCCCTAAGACAGCAAATAATCTGATATAGGTTATTTGAACTTTTTTTTGGGGGGGGTGAGGCAATTGGGGTTAAGTGACTTGCCTAAGGTCACACAGCTAGTAAGTGTCAAATGTCTGAGGTCGGATTTGAACTCCAGGACCAGTGCTCTATCCACTGTGCCACCTAGCTACCCCTGAACCTATTTCTAATGAAGAAAGAGGGACAATAAGTTTTGTAGCTTTTCTGACCTTATCTTGGTAATGAGGGAAGGAGGGATATTTAACATGGAATGAGAAATTCTCTTAATTTTTCTTGAGCAATATCCCCTTTCCCCCATTCCTTTTTTCCTACTCAAAATGTTTGTGAACAATAATTAATTTTGAAGAAGTTTGAATTTCAAGGCCATGAACTTCAGAGATTCTTATGAAGATGAGGATCTTTGGCTTGAGGTACCAGACATGAATTATGGTATGCTTTTCAACCTAAGCCATCTTTTATACACATCTGTTTTAACACTTTTGACCTTCCATAATCATGCAAGGGAAGACTGAACCTGGGGAATTATACCATAGATTCATTAGTTCTTCATGAAATCAGTGGAAAACAAAAAAATCATTTTTCATTGATTTTGAATTTGGTTGGGTAGTTGAGATTCAACAGTGATATTGAGAAAGTTGTAGCAACCCTTTATTTTGTAGGGCCTATGCCTAGATGTCAGCAGCCATGACACTACCATCAGGTAAAGAGGGAGGTGATAGTTCCTTTGTGGTCTTCTCCTCCTCTGCCCCCAAGGTTTTAGGATTAGCAGAAAATCCAGTGGTCATTGACTACTGCTTGTTTTGTTTTACTTGAATCTGATTTCCAGTGTTCTAAAGGTTGTTATAACAAAGAGGCTGTTTAACCATGGGCAATTACTGATGCATTGAAGCTACCCTGAACATAAAATGACTTCTTGTAATGTGCTGTCCTGGGAGGTAACTTAGATTGGAAGATGAGATGACACTTAGGAACTATGGATGGAACATTTGTTCTTGAAAGGACACATTTTATTTTAGTGGTCTTGTTTGATAATAGCTGAGGATCAGGACTCTGTTTGTTTGTTGTTTTGTTTTGTTTTTTGTTATTCAGTGGAGTAACTGGGGAGCTATCTCTTGACTGTCTTGGTTTATGATATGGGATCTCTGCTTGTCCAGCTGTTTTAAAATGTTCATGACTGATTTTGAGTATGTAGCACTACGTGAACTAGGTTGTGTTGCCTTTGAGACTTTTAAAATTTCTAAGTTTACTTTCTCTGAGGTGTATGTTGACAAAGTCACTTAGCAGTTTTTCTTAGCTGTAAGTCTTTTCTTCAAATCTAAATGTCATTCTTTGAGAAAATTACTTTTATAGAACCTAGAGGCTGGAAAAAGAAGTTAATAAATTTTTTACAACCTTGGCCCTAGCAATTTCATGGTTGAGCATTTACCTGAAAGAAATCAAAGATCCAAAATATTCAGGTGATTTTTTTTTTTTCAGCGAAGAACTGTGAAAATAGTAGTTATCCATTGGTTGGGGAAATTTCCAAATAAACATCAGTAAATGAATATGACAAAAAAATATGCAGAAAGGAATGATAATTATGAGGAATAGAGAGAAACTTGGAAAGATTTGTGTGAAATAAGCAGAACCAGAAGAAGAATATATGTGATTCCTACAACTATGTAAATGTTGAACTCTAGAGTTCATTTAAGTAATTAGAAAACTAATAATGGGCCTTTAGAACAAATAGTGAAATATATTTCCTTACTCTTGTGATACAAAGGTAGAATATTATATGTACTGTCAGGTACAGTCTCTGTATCAGCAGTTTTTTTGCTTTGATTTTTCTTTGCTATAAGGAAAAATTCAATTCCAACAAGTGGGAAAGGGAAGTATTTCCAAAAATGACTAATGTGAGAACAAAAGACATCAATAAAACTTATTTTAAAAATTGAAGTAAGTGGTATAAAAAGCAAAGCAATATAAACATTTTTTTCCTTTAACAGTATTTTATTTTTAAAATAAACATTTTTTCAAGTTAAGCTTTTAAGTCTATTTTTTGTTTTAGTTGGCTCTTAGAATAGGATGTTTGATCTTTTGGGGTTTGGGGAGAGACTGGCTGAAAGAATTGATACTCAATTCAAAATAAACAAACATGAGAGATAAGTACAAATAAAGTCTTTTGGCTTACCACCCAAGCAGTCTTAGATGGATACATCTTGAAAATGATCTTAGCTGATTGTTAACTATATATGCTTCCTGTATAGGAAGGACTAAAGCCTGTAACTTGTCTTTTTCTGACTTTGTTTATGGCTTTCATCTGTACAGAAGACTATATGGGGTGGTGGTGGGGGGGAATGATACGTTGAGCTTGCAGCTGAGAATAGAGGATGGGAAAATACTTCTCCATCATCTCAGGCATGGTCTGAGATGTCTTATGAACAGTCTGTGCTTTGCACACTAGTAACTTCTTTCCTCCCACCCCTTGCCTTTTTTTTTTTTAAGCATTCCTGGGAAATGGTTGGGAAAAAGAAGGGAGTCTCGGGACAGAAGGATGGCGGACAGATGGAATCCAATGAGGAAGGCAAAGAGAATCGAGACCGAGACAGGGATTATAGCAGGCGACGTGGTGGACCACCAAGGCGGGGAAGAGGCGCCAGTCGTGGACGAGAGTGTATGCATGTGGATTTATCAAAACCTACTGAGTTATCAAGGCAGCATGTCATAGTGGATAGAGTGCTGGATTTGGAGTCAGGAAAACCTGAGTTCAGTACCTACCTCTTATATTTAGTAACCATGGAACAGTGAGCAAGTCATGTAGCATCTTTAAACCTTGGTTTCCCCATCTGTAAAATGGAACTAATACCTACCTATAGAACCTATCTCATTAGGTTCTGAGGATCAAATAAGTTAACATTTAAAATGCTTCACAACTCTTAATGTCAATTACTATAAAGATGTTTGGTCTTTAGGGACATAGTGTCCTTCCAGGGGAGGACTGGAGTCTTAAGCCACTCCTCTTTATCACTTTTTCTTTCATGAAGATCTTAGTTTCTCTTGCATAAATTTTTTTCGCTCTCTGTAAGCTGCTAAATTCTCCTGTAACCATCTCATAATCACTTGTAGTAGTGATTTAACCCAAAGCTTTTCTGCCGGTGGTATTGGGGACTATTTTTTGTTTATAGCCAATGTAAATGTGTAAACTATTCACTTCTTCCCAAATACCCTAGAAATTAAGGTTGTTTTCATAGTCTAGTTAATCCTTTCTTGCATTGAATATATCCTGTTGATCTTGTTATAATTACTTGTTTATACATCTTTATGTTTTAGTTCGAGGTCAGGAAAATGGGCTGGATGGTGCTAAGACTGGAGGCCCATCTGGAAGAGGCACAGAAAGAGGCCGAAGGGGCCGTGGACGAGGCAGAGGTAAGTATCATGGCTAGGTTGGGGGCAAGAAGTTTATTTTGCAGAATTGTTTTTTTCCCCCAAAAGAGTTTGTCTTATTTCTTTTCTTTTCTTTTCTTTTCTTTTTTTTTTGGTGAGGCAATGCAGGTTAAGTGACTTGCCCAGGGTCACACAGCTAGTAAGTGTCAAGTGTCTGAGGTCAGATATGAACTCGGGTCCTCCTGAATCCAGGGACAGTACTCTATCCACTGTGCCACCTAGCTGTCCCTTCTTATTTCTTTTTTAAAAGATACAAGATGAGATCTCCTTGCCATCATTTTGGAGTTGTTTGCAAGAACTGAAGGTTGTTGGGTTGGTTGAGCGATACAGTCAAAGCAATTTTTTTTTTTGTAGTGGGTATTGATGCACTTGAATAAGTAATAGATGAGGCAGAAGAGGAAATCTTTGTCCTTAGTAATGACTGACTCATATTAGCTGATCCTCTTCATGAAAACTGTAGAGATCAACTTTTATTAAACTATCCACTTGGCATCTGTTATTCCAAGGCTGCCTCAGTAGCTTGTATGGTATGAGTGTATGTTTTAAAACTTTTTTTCTTACTTCTAGGTGGCTCTGGTAGGAGGGGAGGACGGTTTTCTGCCCAAGGCATGGGGTGAGTTTTATTGACTAGGAGTTTAGAAAATAAATCTGATGTATTTTCCTCCATTTTAGGTGTCATCATGATAATTAAAATACTATAATGCTGTAAAGCAATTAAATATACACAGTCCCATTCTTGATTAGTCTAATAATTCATGAAATCCCCAAATAAGATCAAAAGATACTACTTCCTAGTTATGTCCCGTTACCACAAAGGGCTTACCTGTGATGAATAAGAGGAAGTTGCATGTGATCTGCTACTACTTTGCTTAAAAAAGTGGTTGCTGCTTAGATTGTCTCGTCTTTCTTCTTGGCAACTTCAGTTGAATACAAATGTTTCCCATAGGAGTTTTGGGATGGATAGTACCATATTAATTTAAATAGGCAATAAGTGTGAGGTTGAGGCCATACTGTGAAACATAGTGTAGGCCAGTGAGCAAACAAGACAGCAAATGGGTTTTGTAAAGTGGGGCCATTCTGTGCTGGAACCGAGGACAGTAGGGTACAGGAGTCTTGTTGTCTTTTTTTTTTTTTTTTTTTTGGTGGGGCAATGAGGGTTAAGTGACTTGCCATGGGTCACACAGCTAATGTCAAGTGTCTGAGGCTGGTTTTGAACTCAGGTCCTCCTGAATCCAGGGCCAGTGCTTTATCCACTGTGCCACCTAGCTGCCCCTCATTATCTTTTTTATGGTGCTGTTTGGTGGAAGTTCTTAGAGACTGGAGAATCTTTTAAGTCTTGTCTCCTCTGTTTTAGAACCTTTAACCCAGCTGATTATGCAGAACCAACCAATACCGATGAAAACTATGGCAATAGTAGTGGCAACACGTGGAACAATACTGGCAGTTTTGAGCCAGATGATGGGACGAGTGAGTTAACCTTCTTTATTTGTTCTTTCATCCTCCTGGGAATCTGGGGTACTAATCTTTTTGAGTTACAGAGAGATGTAGAAAAAATATTTTGGGATAAATGATAGGATTGGTTCTAAAATTGGTTCACCATTTAGATTTCTAAAATGCATTGGACTGTTCATTGGGACATCTCTATTCTTTGAGAAGAGTGAATGGCATATTTAAACTATCTACTGAAGGGGAGAGAACCCTAATCCAATGCTAGTTTGCTTTCTAGCAGAAACTCAGAAAAATCCATCACTCCTTTCTCTATCAGAGAGTGTGAGAAACATGCAGTCAAGGAAGAGGTTCTCAGCACTCTAGTACTCTTCTTCAGATGCTTTTGGGTGGTGGAGCATTATGGGGCTTTACCCAGGGTACATGTATGTTCTCCTGAGCCAGCTTTGGTACCTGCCTACAGAGAGAGAGAGTGTGTGTGTGTGTGTGTGTGTGTGTGTGTGTGTGTGTGTGTGTGTAAAAGCAGATGTTTTTGTTTTTGAGTGTGAGAGAGAGTGAGTGTATGTGTGTGTTTTGTTTTAAATATAATCTGGGCTCCTTGTTCTCCCCGAGTTCCACTTTTGAAGCTATCATCCTTCCCCTGGTTGAGCAGTTGTCCAACATCAGGAAACCCTTCTGTTATAATTTTTCTAGTCATGAAGGATATTTGGATTCTAACACCTTGAAAGATGAATTTTTTCCAAGCACTCAACTGCTATCTCCTATGAGTCTGCTTTGCCCCATTAAATGAAGGCTGAAGTTGTTATTGGCCAGACAGATACCTAGAATTTCCCTTATACCTGACCATTCTGCCATGAGACGTCCGACTCTCTGTATTGTGGAGTGGCCAACTCTTGGGTAGCCAAATCTTTATTCTTCTGGCTCCTTTGGGAGATAGTGGTGGCTGGTCTGGGTCTTTTTAATATGAATGTTGAAATTAATATTTTGGTCACTAGTTTGTATTTAGCCCATTGGGCTTATCTGTCTTGATCGACAGAGCAAAGACTTATAGGAATTTGCTTCCACCTAGAAAGAGGAATCAAATTTCAGATTCCAGCATTAGATTATACACAATAAATATATTTTCAACAAGAAACCAGCTGACAGAGGACTGTTTTTTTATCTGTTAAAATGGGAAGGTCGGGGTCTGACTTGGGAGACTAGAGTTTGTAATCCTATGATTTGTGGCTGAATGAAATTGTGTGTCATGTTACCATCCATTATTGGGTTAGTGTTAAAGCTCCAGGTATAGGTTCATGCATTTCCATCATTGTTAATTCATGATATGAACATACCCTCATGCATGATCCATTTTGTGTTTCCATAAAAGCAACTTCCAGCATCCTTTCTTAATTTAAAATTAGGGGAAAAAAACCTACCCCCAAATATCCACAGGTACAGTGGGAGTTGTGTACTGGGGGCAAAGGTTCTCATTCATAAGCAAAATTTCACTGGTTGTTTTTTCTTTTCTTTTCTTTTTTGTTTCAGGACTTGATTTCATGGGGGTTGAGGGGTCAAATTATCCCCGAAAATTTGAGACTGCTCCTGGTATGATACATCCAGGCGCCTAACTGCCCCGGATAATATTTTTATAGCTTTTTATAAACTGAAATATCTGTGGATATGTCACTCTTATTTCTTGCTGTTTCTGTCTGTCTCTCTCTCAGATATTTTTCATTTAGTGAATATTTGATGTTTGCTTTCTGTGTTTTCTGTTGATGGGAAGGATACCATAATTTGTCATCAAAAGCGTTTCAACTCCCACTGTTCCTTAGTCCACTCCACACAGTTCTATTCTAAACCCACCCTCAGCCATGACCTTGCAGCTCATATGAAGCAATATCAGTCAGGTTCCTGTATTCTTCCCTCCCCAACAAAATCACCAGAAAATTTTCTGGCAGCTAGTCTCCTTTTGGCTTGACTCAGGTTGGAGGAGAAATTTGTGTTGAAGGAAGAGGAGGAAGGAAGGAGGAAGTTGTGTTTGCAGAGAGAGAATAGGATATAGCTTACTGCTTGGGTAGATTAGGGTTGGACCTCTGCTTGGATTGAAAAGTGTCTGGTCTCCTACAGGAGAGTTTTAAGATGTTACTGAAAAAGTCATTGTGCCAAATACATCTTCCTGTTGGAAGTAACAAACTTCAGTATTGTTGAATGTTCAGAAGTAATTTAGTTGGAAGTTGCAAGTGTCACATGAATACTTTCCCTTCAGAGACTTAAATATATGTGAGCCTACAGGCTTTATTTCTGTCTTGGTTCCATCAAGAATCTTTCTTTTTTTGTGAGAAATCTAACTGTTTTGTTAGTTAGGGAGGTACTCTAAGAATTGGCCTTGGAAAGAGTGAGGGAGTTCTTCCTTCTCTTACTGGGCAGGTACCATATGATTCATTAGTTGACAAAAGTTTTAAGAGTACAGCAGAATTCACCTAATTCTTTAACACACCTCCTCCCCACCCCAAATCTTCTGAGAATAGATATGAAGTAGAAGATGATATAGATAAAGAATTAGAGGTGAGGGATATAGGATGGACCTTCTGGTCCTTAAATCTTTTCTCCTGTAGACCCCATTACTCCAAACTGTAGTAGAACAGAGTTTGTTTTTTAAATTAGACAAGGATAGAATGAATCTGAGGAGGGGCCAGTATATGAAATGGAGCCAGAGATTCCCAGGATGAACTGAGAAAAAAACAATCAGAACCAAAGAATAAGTCTTTTTGTCATATACCTGTTTCCTTCCCTCCAACCCTCTTCCACGCTCAATAGATAAACCTGTTCTGATTGAATAGGAGTTTGAGGTTGTGTCCTTTAGTCCTGATTTTGGTGTTATATACCTTTCCACAGTGTGGCTTTCAGAGGGATCAGTTCTTTTATTTTTTAAGTAAGTGGCAGGTGATAATTGCTTACATTTCTGTAGGGCTTTAAAATTAACAAAGCTTTTTTTCCTCATAGCAGCACTGTGAGGGAGATAGTCTAAAATAATATCCCCATTTTACAGATGAGGAAACTGAAAACTCAGCAGGGTCATGTGACCATGGTGTCAGTAAGTTTTGGAACTAAGATATAAATTCAGGTCTTTTTCTGACTTCCAAGTCCAGGACTTTTTACTACAATGCCCTACCCTCTACTTTGCTGTTCTAGATTTAGATTCCCATCCTTCCTTCACTGCTTTGTCATCAACCATCATCAAACCCATTTTTTTACTGAGTCCATCTGTGTTACTTAATCAGTGTTGCCATTTCTCTCCAGATCACCTGGGATTTTTTTTTTTTAATCCCAGTTAAGTAATAAGCTCAGTTGCATGTTCTTGTTTATGTTGCCTTTTACCATCCTACTATATGACCTGGTAATTCTCACCAGGCCAGAGGGCTGAGTACTAAAGGATATTGCTCTATGGGAGGTGGGGTGGATAATTGTTTTTTTGTGGCTACTGCTGACCTGATTGTAGAATGCAATTATGAGTGTAAAACCATAATCCCAGTAAAATCTTATATTCAGAGATGCCACTGTGGGAGAGTCTGGCTTAGGATTTTGTGCTTGGGAATTTTTACTGACCACTAGATGCCCATCACTTTTTTGCTTGAAAGATATTTTATAATTGTTTCTGAAGTATGTTTTACCTCATAGTGTTTTAAGTCACTTCTCAATTCTTTGTTCCTAGGTGCATGGAGGACTGCGACAGAGGAATGGGGTACAGAAGATTGGAATGAAGATGTAAGTGTTCCCAAAAGTCCTCTTAAGCTGAATGCTCAGGGATAGAAGTTGACCAGGGCTCCCCTTCTTACCATTAATAATCTAAATCGGGTCTTAGCAACCCGTGGAGAACTGTGGGGTGTTGACCCATAACCTTTTCAGGTGACATGTGAAGACATTCCCAGGTATAAGTAAGATTCAATGAAGCCACATTGTGGCAGAGGCTACAGAGATAGAGGTTTTATTGTATAACTTTTACATATATGTGCGTAGCTATGGCAACTTACCATAAGACTTACTGTCAGAAAAGCAAGATGTCCTGGGGATTATGTTGGAAATGGAACTCTTAAGTTATATAACTGCTGAGACCCAGTAAAATCAACACTCTGAGGGGCAGCTAGGTGGTGCAGTGGATAAAGCACTGGCCCTAGATTCGGGAGGGCCTGAATTCAAATCCAGCCTCAGACACTTGACACTTACTAGCTGTGTGACCCTGGGCAAGTCACTTAACCCCAATTGCCTCACCAAAAAAAAAAATCAACACTCTGAATGCCATGACCTCATGAATTCATACTTTCATTCTATAGTCGCTTTAAGCACTTACTTGTTTAACTCCATAGGCTATATATGAGATGCATAGGAAGTAGAAGGATGGACAATAATGAATCCTTACCCTCAAGTGTATAATCTAGTTGATGTTATGGCCCCTTTCACTTTCTGTTTAATGTTACTAGACTCCATTTGCATGCTCCTTCTCCACTTGCAATTACATAAGCTTATCTTTTTTGTGTGTTTTGTTTTTTGTTTGGCAGGGCAATGAGGGTTAAGTGACTTGCCCAGGGTCACACAGCTAGTAAGTGTCAAGTGTCTGAGGCTGGATTTGAACTCGGATCTTCCTGAATCCAGGGCTAGTGCTTTATCCACTGTGCCACCTAGCGGCCCCACTTGCAATTACATAAAGTTACATATAAAAGAAACACTTAGGTAAAAATGCCACCTGAGTTGAAATAACTACATCCCTGCTCTGAACTTAAACGTTCTTGCTTTGAACCTTACAGTTGACTTCCAGGAATGAGTCCCATTTTATTGGTAGTTGTTACTCATATTCCTGTTCTTTGTGAAGTCTTCACTGTGGGTGACTTAATGGCCAAGGAAATAGCAATGTCAAATGCCTTTTTTTTTTTGTCAAATACCTTTCTTAATCTTAGTTGCCAGGCCTGAAGTATTTTCTCCAAGGTATATTGAGCATCAGACAGTGACTATCACCTGCAGCAGACTGGCTTGAACATTTAAGCAAATTCTCCTATGTCCTCCAGAAGCTTGGAACATTTGATTCAGTCAGATTGAAAAAGTGATTTCTGCCCCTTTGATTAAATTGACTATTTCTAAAGTTTTTTGGCTTTATGCAGAGGTCAGTGTGGTGCACTGAAAAGTGTTGGATTTGTAGTCAAAAGGACCTGAATTTGAATCCCAGCTCTGCTGCTTACTATCTGTGTGGCTTCACCTCTCACTTTACCTTTCAGTCCCAGTTTTATCTTCTGTTGGATTAGATGCATCTCCGTTCTCTCATGAAACTCTAAATCTGTGATCCTTTGATCATTTGGTTAGGTTTCTGACCTCACATTTATTATGAATAAAATCAAAGTCTAAGTGGAAGAGGCATATCCGTCTAATCCGTTCTCCTTAGTTCCAGACCAAAGTACCTTAGATCTATTGAAGAAATAAGAAATAAGTGGTTTGGTTTATCAAGGGTCTAGACAGCTTCTTTCTTTGAGGCTAAATTACTCTTTTCCCTGCATCTCATTGAATATGGCCTACTTGGAACTGATAATGACTCATTCTTTTATCTCTGTTCCAGCTTTCTGAAACCAAGATCTTTACTGCCTCTAATGTGTCTTCAGTGCCTCTGCCTGCAGAAAATGTGACAATCACGGCTGGTCAGAGGTAAGAAAATGGTATAATATACTTTGTCTTAGTGTGCCTGAAGTGACCATGGGGATGAATTTTGAATGAGCCTCTATTTTTCCCTATACTTTTAGAAACCTTTAATAAGCAGTTTTAAGTGATTGTTACATTAGTCTTATAAGCTAAAAGCACTAACTTTTGTTAAAATGTAAATCCTAGCCTTAGATCTACCTCAGTTCTCTGATAAATATGTCTCTTTTCTGTTTTCCTTACATAATAACTATCTCCTATTCTCTGTGCCTTCATACAGGCTGACCTCAAAGAATGTTCTTCCTCATATATACCTTTTGAAATACATAACTCCCTCTAAAGCTCATTTACTACCTTTTACACATGGCCTTTCGTAATTTTCCCAAGTGTTGGTGCTTCTGATTTTCTTTGGAAGTTAAGTGCTGCTTGTAATCCAGTTTAACTTTCAATGTTCCTGGCATTAAGTAAGGCCTACCATAAACCTAATTTCTTGCAAAGTAAATAAAACTGTTGTTGGAATTCAAGTGATTTTTCCCATTCACTTCTGAATTTTGAAAATTCAGTAGGCTAACCACTTGTTTATAATACTGATTTTGGTCTGGTCATCTTCTAGGATTTAGGCCCTTCTTGGGCATTGAGTGACCACTGTCATTCCCTATCCTCCAAAATAACCAAGGTCAAGTCTTCAGCTCCTGAGGTTGGTTTTAGAGTGACACTTTTGTTCAACAGTTCTCATTGTTCCTTGAACCAACCCTATCAGCTATTAGATTTGGTGTTCTATTCTTCCATTTGTAATGGCTGTCCAGAGATGATGACAAATATAGATTGTAAGTGATTGTTATCAGGAATGGCTTTTGAAGTGGTATAAGACTTATTTTTTGAAAGAATCTCTCTTAAGATTCTTTGTATTAGGGGCAGCTGGATGGCACAGTGGTTAAAGCACCGGCCCTGGATTCAGGAGTACCTGAGTTCAGGTCTGGCCTCAGACACTTGACACTTACTGGCTGTGTGACCCTGGACAAGTCATTTAACCCCCATTGCCTGCAAAAAACAAAAACAAAAGATTCCTTGTATTAAATATGTTTTAGATATTTGCATATTGTTGATGAGACATATTCAAATTTTAAACTTTTGGGTGACGTTCCCAAATTTTAGCAAATTTAGCCCTAATTGTCAAGCTACCGTATCAAAACAAGGGACTCAGTTATCCAATTTATGTTAAAATAAAGCCTTAGAAAACCTTAGCATTCATTATACCTGGCAAATAGTGGTATCCTCTCAAACTGCCACTTGTTTACAGTTTACTGTGTCTTATATTTATTTAGCAGGCTGGTTGCTTCAGGGTTGCCCATATATTTTTGGATTCTCTGTGGAAGATAAACTTCAGGTTTTGTCATTTGATTTGCCTTTCAGCACTTGTGATGCTATAACTGAGCCACGGTTATTAGGGAATGTTTGGAAATTACTGCCTGTGCTCTTCAAATGCTCTTCCTCTCTTTGCTAGGATCGACCTTGCTGTATTACTAGGGAAGACACCTTCTTCAATGGAGAATGAATCAACCAATCTGGATCCATCTCAGGCTCCTTCCCTTGCCCAGCCTCTGGTGTTCAGTAACTCAAAGCAGAATACCATATCACAGCCTGCATCAGGAAGCACCTTCTCCCATCATAGCATGGTAAATAGGGGAAACCCATCACTCATTTCTGTCCCATTCCCTTCAAGAAGTAGTCAGAAGCTAAGAAGTTTCTAGTGTCTGTTGTTCTACCACTCAGGTAGATAGTAGAGTAGAGCTAGCCATAGGTAAAAAGTTGGTCTCTGGTTAAATAGGGTCTCGTATTAAGTTTGAAAGAGTTAACACAGTATTAGGTACTTCAGGAAGGAGAAAGAGGAGATTCTCCTTCAAGGAGGAAAAGTCAAATTGTGAACAAACACCCTTTTTTCAATTTTATGAGGCTGTCAAGATTATATGTTTGGTAGGCAACAATCTTTCCTTTTGTCATGATGGAGGCAGAAATTTCATTGTTTCCGTAAAACAGACCTTTCCGCTTATAGCACAGTGTGCCATGTGGCTTGGTTCAAAAATTCAAGGTGGTTAAATTGAACCAAAATATGATAGCTTGTGCTAGATAGAGATTGAAACAGTTGCTATTCTTGTTAAGTTCATCAGATCCTGAGACAAATGTTTCTGGAAGTCTGGGTGAAGAAAATTAAGGTTTAGAGAGTCTACATGCTGAAAGGCATTTTGGAGATTATCTAGTCCACCCCCTTCATTTTACAGGTGATCAAATGGAAGCAAAGTTTAATGACTTGGCCAAGGTCACAAAGCTAGGGCTAGAGTCCAATTCTTCTGACTCTTAGAACACTTTCCAGAATGGGGGTAGACTAGTGAAAGAGGATATTTAGGAGAGAGATGGTATCCTAGGCCGTGGTTGAGTATCTTGTTTAAAATCAAATTAGTTTCTCCCTCTTAATCTTGTTCCAACACACTGAACCCTAATATAACGAAGCCTTGGACCGAGTAGAGCTGTGAAATGCAGTTGAACCCTGAGCTCTGCTGTATCTGGAATCAAGACTGTTTTACATGATCCTAACGGGCTTAGGTTTCTTGTTATCAAAGATACCGTGCTAGAGAAATTCCTAATGATCTGAATCTATGATATTTTCCATTACTACAACCTCAACTTCATACATGTTTTGTGTTAGGTTAAGAATATTTTGCTTGCTTCCCTCCCTTGTTCAGGTTATGAAATGTTTCTACCTATTACTTCATGCTGCATAGCCTCCTAGAGAGAAGAACCATAAGTTTAGTTCATAAGTGGATTATCAACTCCCAGAGGTCAACGTGTGGTATAGTATGAGTGTTGGATCTGGAGTGAGAGGATCTAAGTTGAAATCCTGGCATTGCTTCTTACTATCTGTTTGACCTGGGGCAACTTGCTTCAGTCGTCCAAACCTATTTTCTTCATCTATAAAATGAGGGACTTAAACTAGATCCATTCCAGCTCTCAAACTCTGATCTTATTATCTATTATTATTTTATTTAAATTTTATATTTCCACCAGGACCTCATATGGTGAGGGGCTTAAATGTAAGTCTAGTATTTTCATTTGATGTGGTATGTCAGATAATAAAATATTATGAAGTATTTGCCTAGTAACTTGTACTAGATGAGTTCTTCATAACTCACTAGAGATAGGAGATTGTCTCCTGTGGTCCCTTAATTTTGACTAGAATTCCTATAATTTATTTTCTTGCTATTTCTGGTAGAGATTGAGATAGAATAAGAGAAATTGTGCCTGAGCTCTACAGTCTGATAAATTCTAGGTATGGGGAAGACTGCTGGCATTATTATGTGGTGAATAAGTGCTAAAGGAAGATTGGGATAAATTTCCTTCCTTGGAGATCTTCTAGAACAAATAGGACAACTTGGTTATCTGGAATGGGTTGGAGGCAGCTCTATCTGGGCATAATCAATACACTAGTTCTTTCATCCACAGATTGGTGAGATGGCAACAATAAACTTTGAAGTATAAGCTGATAGGATTTGGACTCTATCATCTTTTGTTTTTAAAACTCAGATAAGGCATAAACCTGATAATCTCTTACTGAAACCATAAGATTTGACTTATCCAGCGTAGGGTTAATGAAAGCCTTCTGACTTCATCTTTTCATCTCTTCTACTTATGGGCAGAGAGGAGAAACTCCCAAATTGTCCTTTTGGCTTCTTGTGGAAAAGCTAGAAGCAGAAATGAGTTTTGCATTATTGGCTAAAATGATATTTTGGGTTATCTTTATTTCAGTTATTTGTGGTTTTCTTGTCCCTCATTGTCATGGATAATCAAATTGGTTGTTTTATAAAAACAGCCATTGACATTTTCCCCTTGCAGGAGGTATGAAGGTTTGATATAGGCTTGACACATCTGGCCTATGTCACTCTAAGCTAGTAATTCCATGTGAATTCCTTAGTGAAATTCTGTGATTCTGTCTTGATCTGCAGGTGAGCATGCTAGGAAAGGGGTTTGGTGATGTCGGCGAAGCTAAAGGTGGTAGCACCACAGGCTCCCAATTCTTGGAGCAGTTCAAGACAGCCCAGGCTTTGGCCCAGTTGGCAGCTCAGCACTCTCAGTCGGGTGGGAGCACCACCACTTCCTCTTGGGACATGGGCTCTACAACACAATCCCCATCGCTGGTGCAGTATGGTAAGGGAAGACAGGAGGTTTTAGTCCTTACTGTTGGAATGTTGCTGCCAGTGGGTAGGTAGAGATGTATGGTGGGGTGATGAAGGGGGCAGCCAAATGACTCATTTCCCACATTAGCTTTCCCTAGCTGGATAGACTGAGCCCAGGCTCAAGTTGGGGAATCTCAGGAATTGGAGACTATAAATCTTCATCTGATTGAATGGGTTCCTATATCCTGGTCTGGAGGCCCTGTGATTTCACAGCTTCTTCTGATTCACCTGGGTTGATTGTGAAAAGCAGATATTTCCAGCTTTGGAGACTTCAGAACCAGGGGTAGGGTTCTTTATGATTTGACCAAAGAGTCAGCTCCAAGGAGCTTCTTTGTTTTCTATCTCTGCCCCAGAATGTTGGTGCCAATCAGAATGAAGCTGGCGCCTCTTGGGTCTGCATTGAGAGAGTGCTGATACCCCTTAGGCACAGTCTAGGACTTTGGACCAGAGTTTTCTAAGGAGTTTGTTGTGCACCTTTTGTTTTGTCTGATAAACAGACATCTATTTTTCTCCAACAGATTTGAAGAACCCAACAGATTCAGCAGTCCACAGCCCATTCACAAAGCGCCAGGCCTTCACCCCATCTTCAGCCATGATGGAGGTATTCCTGCAGGAAAAGCCACCTGCAGTGACCACCTCCACAGCTGCACCTCCGGCCCCTTCCTCTCCATTGCCGAGCAAGTCCACTTCAGCTCCGCAGATGTCCCCGGGGTCTTCAGACAACCAGTCCTCCAGTCCCCAGCCGGCTCAGCAGAAACTGAAGCAGCAAAAGAAAAAGGCTTCCTTGACTTCAAAGGTACCTGGTGGGACCTGGCATAGTTTTATGAGGGCTACTCAATATAGAGATAGGCACTAATTTAAGGCAAATGGTCTTCAAGGTTGTAGGGGAGTTAGTTACATCCCTAACTTGTTGCCTTTATTTAAAATTTTACCAGTTTTTTTAACATTACCTTCATTTCCCAATGCATCTTCCGTCCCTCCCACCTTCCTTTCCCAGAAAGTCATTCTTCATAACTAAGAAAAGAAAAACACTTCAGCAGAATTCTCAACACATCAACAAATTCCGAGAGAGCCATGGTCTCTCTAACTTTGTGAAGAGGGGGAAGAGCATTCTTTTATCTTCTTTGGAACCAGGCTTGGTTATTATCATATCCCAGCATTCACTTAGGATTTTTTCCATTTACAATATTATAATCCTTTTGCATATATTTTTTCTTGATTCTGTTTATTTAATTTTGTATTACTTCCTATAAGGCTTCCCCAAATTGTCAGTATTCTTCATATTTATCGCTTATTAACAACGCAGTAATACTTCATTATATTTGTGTACCACACTTTATTTGGCCATTCCCGGATTGATAAGTATTTAATTTGATTCCAGTTTTTTGATAATATGAAAGGTGCTGATATAAATATTTTGGTTTGTGGAGAGCTACCTGGGGGTGTAGTGAAAAGAGCTTTGGAATAAAGAATCGATAAGATTTGAGTTCAGATCTGGTCTCAGTGCTTGGGCAAATAATTTACTCTCTGGAAGCCTCAATTTCCTCATCTTGAAACATGGGGTTAATAATAGCATCAACTCACAGGATTGTGGTTAGGATCAAATGAGAGCATGTGTAATGTCCTTTTTAAATTTTAAAGAGTTACATATATGTGTTTCCTCTTATTATCTTCATCCCTATCTTTGAATGAAAGGGTATGGGATATTTGTTAATCATTCGATTATCAGTTCCAAAATATTTTCCAGAATCACTTGACCAATTACAGCTATATATCTACCTTAATTTAGTATTATGTGACGGTGAAATCTTCAAAAGTTATAGAGTAGCATAACTTTATGAACCTGTTAAAAGGTTTCATCAAAACTCACCTTCCTTTCTGTGTCTCCTTTCTGCAGATTCCTGCTCTGGCAGTGGAGATGCCTGGCTCAGCGGATATCTCAGGGCTAAACCTGCAGTTTGGGGCATTACAGTTTGGGTCAGAGCCTGTCCTCTCAGAGTATGAGTCCACTCCTACCACGAGCGCCTCCTCCAGTCAGACTCCAAGCAGTCTCTATACCAGCACTGCAAGGTACAAGTTAGAGCTGCCTGCTGCCGTGTGGTTTAGGTTCATGTCGTTTTGAGACTGTTGATCCCAAACTAGCTAAAATCTGTTTCAGATAGGGGAGGAGAAATGGAAGGTAGATTTTCTTTCAGATCTTAAAGAAAATTGTATTTTCATTGTAGATATTCTTGTGTTTAATGGTGCCTTAAATCAACACTGTGAGTGTTATCTGTCATTTCCTTTAAAGGAGTAGTAATATATGCTTTTTTGACTCCTCTGCTAACTCCTCAGACTTAATGCAGATGATGTGTTAAGTGTCGGCTTCAGTACACCTGAAAATTGTCATTGGCTTTTTGGAGGCAGCTGGTGGTACAAGGGATAGAACCCTGGATCTGGATTCATGAAGATCTGAGTTCAAATCCATACTCAAGACACTTACTTTCTGTGTGACCCTGGGCAAGTCCCTTAACCTTTGTTTGCCTCATTTTCCTCAACTGCAATAAAATGTAGGTAATAACAGCACCTACCTTGCAGGGTTGCTGTGAGGACCAAATGAGATATTTGTAACAGCTGCTTAGTGCAATTACATTAGTAAATGTTTGTTGAATTAATGGAGTCCCCAGAAAGTTGTCCTGAAGTTAAATTTGCTTAAGTTGAATAATAGAAGATGAATCCACTGCTTAGGACTCAAAATGTAAATGTTCATTGGGGTACCCAAATTGATAGCATTATTCCCATTCAGATTCTTCTTTATGGGTTTTTCTTTTCTCCTAAAATGGAAGAAAACAAAAGATCTGGAATAGCTTATCTTTTCAAGGTACAAAGAGGCAAAATGTAGTTCGTCTCTTCTGGTTACTTAGCTATTGGGAGAACAGGAAGTGGTTTGATATCGAAAGTGCTGCTGCTTCACAGAACTAGGACCAAATGGGTCTAAAAGGGAGGTAAATTTTAGCTGGATCACTACTTGTCAGGGAATTCATAATACTGGCATCGTACTTTGTAGGTTGGTGTCACTTGATAGAATGGATTTAAACTCACATCTTCCTAAGTTTAAATCATAGCTATCTGTATGAGCCTGGACAAGTCAGCCTCAGTTTCCTCATTTGTAAAATAAGGATAATAATAGAACCTATGTTATGTGGTTATAAATATCAAATAAGATAATATGTGTAGCTTTGCAAGCCACAAAGTGCTGTATAAATGCTACCTATTACAAATACAGTGTTGAATGTTGTAGAGGTTCCTATGTGGATTTGGAGTTTGGACTCTTGACATCCAAGGTCCTTCCTACTTAGTTTTACATTTGATGAATCATTTTTGTCTTCTAATCAAAGTTGGCATTCAGGTTTTCTGAACTATATTGTTGCCTGTGCTACTGATATTATGGGCATCTGTTGTATTCTGGTGGTTGCTAGGAGGAAGTGGTGGAGATTTAGATTTGGTAACTTGGTGTTGTAGGATTTCTGTAGGGTGACTGTGTTAACCCTGCAGCTTAGTAGGGCCCTTCCTGACAACCTTGGTCTATTAGTAAACTTGACCTATTCCCCACATGATTGTGTGTTTTTCTGTTCATCCTACCTAGTGAGTCTTCATCCACAATTTCATCCAACCAGAGTCAGGAGTCTGGCTACCAGAGCGGCCCAATTCAGTCGACAACCTATACCTCCCAAAATAGTGCTCAGGGCCCGCTCTATGAACAGAGATCCACACAGACTCGGCGGTACCCCAACTCCATCTCCTCGTCTCCCCAGAAGGACCTGACTCAGGCAAAGGTAGGTTGTTTAGCAGGCCCTGGGAGGTGGTTGGGAGAACAAGGGGACAAAATCCCTTACGGTTCAACATTTCACTTTGCTACAAATGCTGCAGAGGGTCCTTGGGGAGCACCTGGGCAGAAGCAGGAAAGGAGAGCACATTGCTGCGATTGGGCCAAGCCCAGCTGACTGTTCTCTTGGCACCAAAGAAACATTCTCCCTGGAGGAATAAATGTAAAGATCCCAGCTGATGGAGCAGGGTTTGTGTCTAGTCCAGTGCCTGCCCCATCTCATTGGGATATCTGATTGCTAGAGTGCTAGGTGCATACCAGTAGACCTCATCTGGCTTTGCCTCGTGGCCAGTTGAGGGGGACAGTGTATGCAAGAGGAAATGTGGAGTGACTGCCAGATCTACAGGCTGCCAAATTAATGGCTTGGCTGAACTGCATTACTTCCATAGACATTCCCCCTAAGTATCACTGGTCTGGGTTTGTGAGTCTTTCCAGCATCTTTTTAGGGCTCTGGGTTTCCTTAGTAGATTGGGGATCATCACCTTCTATCCCCTAATGCACATCTTCCCCTCTAAGACTCCCACAGATTCCTTTGTTTGGGTATGGGGAATATTAATCCTTTGATTAACCTATAAATTTCCTCTGAATTCTGAAAGAGAAGGCTTGCTGGTGGAGGCTAAGCCTGGGCAAATGTTAATGTGCCCCCCTCACTCAGGTCTATCTATTTCTTGCTCCAGAATGGCTTCAGCTCCGTGCAGGCCACACAGTTACAGACCACACAATCTGTTGAAGGTGAGTGTTCCCCAGTTTTCTGTCTAACTAATGGTGTTTTGTTCTTTAACCTCTGTTCTAGTATCTGTATAATCAGCATTTCTCAAACTGGATTCTACAAAGCTATTAGAAGGATGTCTGTGAAAAAGAAAGTTAATATCGGTAGGCAGACACAGCAAATCAGACAGCCCATCTGCTTTGCTCTTTGTCAGTTGTGTACAATATATGTATGCTCTGTAATTACAGAAATCCATTAGATAGAGGTGAAGAACAATGGGATCAAAAGGATATGGTTTCTTGTTCATTTAGAATCAGTCTTTAAGCATATCCAATATGATACAAAATCATTTGATTGTTGGCTTTAGCAGAAGGAACTTAAAAGAATCAGAATTTATTTCCATTAATGTTTATTTAAACTATGCTTTGCAAAAAAAAAAAATGCCAATAATTAGACAAGATCAAATAATTTGAAGGAATAAGTGAAAATGTTAACTAAGATGGAACAATAAAAACAAACATCTATAAACCCACCAGATATACAAGAAATACAGTATGACAATAGCTATTTTCAATTTGTACTTTTGGTGATTGTGACACACTGTATTGATTCAAAATTTTAAAAAATATCTCTGGCAAAATTGTAAAGGCATTTGTTGATCAAGAAATTGAATTAAAAAATGTGGAACTCTTTCAAAGTGGAAAAGTGACAAATCAAAACAATCTCTATCTTCCCCATCCTAAATTTTTGTTTAACTCTCCATCCAATATTCTCATTTACAAAACACAATTAGGTAAAGGCTTTATACCCTTTGCACTAAAGTTGTTTTTAAAAATCAACATCAGGGGGCAGCTAGGTGCCTCAGTGGGTAAAGCACTGGCCTTGGATTCAGGAGTACCTGAGTTCAAATCCAGCCTCAGACACTTGACACTTAACTAGCTGTGTGACTCTGGGCAAGTCACTTAACCCTCATTGCCCTGGAAAAAAAAATCAACATCATTTGGTAATAGTGGTAGATGTTTACAAATATTTTTAAATTTTTACTGGAAGGGTTCTATGTAAGTCTTGTTTAAAGTGAAAGGTTCTTCTGTTGTAAAATGTCTTCAAACCATTGCATTGGATAATAATATAATCTACTGAAAAGAATTCTGAGCCAATGATAAGGAAGAGTTATAGTCTTAACCTCTATTCTGATATATTGATCTTGGCACAAGTCCTAAATATCACTTTGCCTCAGTTTCTTCATTTGTAATGGAGGTGTGATTTGCTCCTCCTTAAAATGATATGCAGATAATAACTTCAAATATTTGGAGTCTTAAAAGAAAATAGGTTCTATAGAAATCAGAGTGGACTGTTATTAATCATTTTACTTGCTTACAGTTGAGACAGCTTTGAATAGTAGTCACATCTTTACTCTTTCCCTCCCTTATCCTACAAGTCTTCTAAAATTGTAATTTTCCTTTCCTCTCCTCTTTCTTCTTAGGTGCTACTGGCCCTGCGGTGAAATCTGATTCACCCTCTGCTCCCAGCATCCCCCCTCTCAATGACACAGTATCTGCAGCTTCCTTGCTGACCACAGCCAATCAACACTCATCTGCATTGGGTGGCTTGAGCCACAGTGAGGAGCTTCCAAATACTACCACCACTCAACACAGCAGGTGAGTGAATGGGGATACTACTGGTCATTGTAGCCCTCTGGGGTCCTTGCTGACACTCAACAGAAGGTCTACCTGGGTGACATATGGAATACTTGACTTGAAGTAAGGAACAGTTTTGCAGATACCACCTCAGATAACTGCTAGCTCAGTGATCTTGTTAAGCTCAAATGAAATAGTTTATATAAAAAATTTTGTAAATTTAAAAATTCTGTAAATCAGTGATTGTTACTGTTGTTATTATTAGCAGCAGTGGTTACTATAGCCCTGGCTTTGCTAATCAGATGATTTAACTTTGGAGGCAAAAAGGAGTTTCTTTCATTTTCCAGCAGTCACTTGTTTTACTGATCACTTCAAATAGAATGATTGATGACCCTCTGGTCCTGGTGTGGGCACCTTCTTCTCCCCCCCCTCCCCCCGTTTTTTGCCTATTACTCCTTGTCTGATTTAGCATCCCAAGAAGAAATAGATGGTTGAGGTTCTTTGGCTGCAAACACTTTGTCTTTATCTCTCTAGCACATTATCTACCCAACAGAATACACTTTCATCATCATCATCTTCTGGGCGCACTTCAACATCAACTCTTTTGGTGAGTATAACTTGCAGCTAGGGAGCAAGACTTCCTTACATTTACTCCCTGTTAGCAGGAAACTCTTCATTCCCCACTCCTACTCACTTATTTTGTGACCTTGTGTCAAGTCACTTAACTCCTGTAAAATAAAAATGGCAAAAAACCCCCAACCCCAAAACAAAACACCAAGACTTGAGATGAATTTGGGGGGTGTGTGTGTAAAAATGTATACTTTATCCAATATAGGCACTCAGTCAGTATATGTTGAACTAAATGGGACCAGTTAGCCCCACATCTGCTTTCCAGATGTCTTGATTTTAAAAGATTTCTTTAGGGTAACAGACATATACATTTTCTTAAGGCTCAGGAGATTACGATGAGAATGAGACTATAAGAGGATAGAGATGACAGGGTGAGAGGGCGGCTAGGTGGCGCAGTGGATAAAGCACCGACCCTGGATTCAGGAGTTCCTGAGTTCAAATCCGGCCTCAGACACTTGACACTTACTAGCTGTGTGACCCTGGGCAAGTCACTTAACCCCCATTGCCCCGAAAAAAAAAAAAAAAGAGATGACAGGTTGGTGGCAAGTGAAGTGAGGGGTGAGAGAATAGAACCTTATGGTAATTGAGTGGCACACCAATCATTTGAACCTCAGCAGTAAGCATATGTACATCACTGTGATGTCTGACTCCTCCTGACCCCGTTTGGGGTTTTCTTGACAAAGATACTGGAGTGGTTTGCCATTAACTTATCTGGCTCATTTTACAAAGGAGGAAAGTGAGGTACACAGGGTGAAATGACTTGCCTAGGCCCACATAACTTAAGTGTCTGAGGCCAGATTTGAACCCATCAAGGTGATTCTTCCTGGCTTCAGGCCAAATTCTCTATCTATTCTGTTACCTCGCCATTGTAGTAGAGTTGTTCTCTAACAACTTTGGATAGCTCCTGAAAGTTCCAAGTTTTTGGACTGAACCCATGATTTTATTGATGTAGGGAATGCCCTTTACCAACGCAGATTGATTCTTTTTCTTCAACTTAGAGAGTTGTTTGAGGTCATGAGAGTTTGTCATAAGGTCATAGATTCAGATTTACAGACCTTGTGACTCATTACAGCCTCAAGTGGTTCCTAGCCATTGTATAATGGCTTCCTTTTCTCTTGGCTTGGCACATGCATTATATCTTGTCTGAACTACTAAAATAGAAGCCAGACTTGGAACTTTTGACAGCAGAAACTCAGCAGTTGTTTTGAGGCATTTCATCAAAGGTGGCTTTGCCCAGGAATACCAATAAAGGCAGTGATTTTAATAGGACCCCATTTTGCACTGTGAGGCTGAACTTTTAGGATCCTCAGGTTTCCTAAAGAGGATTTCAATAGGCATTTCAGGCTTGCCTTTCAAATATCTTTTTCCAGTCTATTCTGGAACTCAGCTTAGCCTACCTACTAGACTGAGGTTAATTGAGCTGCCTAATAGCAGACCTGACCTGATTCCTATTCACCTTTTTGTCACTGTACAACGTGAACATTCACTAGGCCAAATTTGCTAGGGATTGTAGTTAGAATTTGAATTTATTGGGAGTCTACAAAACACCCTAAATAGTCAGCTTCTCCAGGGCAGGAACTGTCTTTTGCTTCTTGTTCTGCGATCAGCACGTAGTACGTGCTTAATAAATGTTTATTGACTGACTAATTTAAAATACTGGGCTTTAAGATCCCTTTACCATTTTTATGATTATGAAGGTATTTCTCCTATACCTTGAGATCGTAGGTCTATAATATTGTAGTATATTATAGAGTTGGAAGCGACATCCTCCAACCCAACCTCCTCGTTTTGTAGATAAGGGTAGTTCCAAAGTGGTTAAGGAAATTGCCCACGGTCATATTGGTTGAACAGTTAGGATTTCAGAGAATATGAATTTGAAAATTGGAAGGGACCTAGCAGGTATCTTGTCTAATTCATATTCTAAAGGAATCCCCACCACAGCACAGCTGACTGGGAGTTGTTTGGCTTCAGCTTGAAGACATTAAAGGAGAGGAGATCTAGCTCTTCTCAAGGCAGCATTTTTCACTTACTGGTAGCTCTAATTGTTTGGAAGTTTTTCCTGAAAATAATTATAAATTTGGTACTTTGTAATACCCACCTAGTTCTGCCATCTGAGGCCACAACAAACCTAATCTCCCTCCATGTGACAGCCCTTCATACTTAAATTTGAACTCAGATTTTCTGATTTCCAAAATCTATGGTCTTTCTATTAAATGTGCTCATTTTTTATGGAGTTCCCAGTTGTCCTTGTATTTGAATGGGTACTTCATTTCTGACCTGATGACAACTCTTTTCCATGTGGTGGAATAATCCAGCACTTTGTGTCCCAGAATTGTCTTGGATATGAGAGATGTTTTATGAGTGCCATACTCTCATCTATTAGTCTTTGTCTGGTGGAGGTTTATTACTTGGGCAAAAGCAACCTTGCAGATCTCTGGCTTAGATTGTGGTATAATGAAAGCAGGAACAATTTGGAGGTCAGAAGATCTGAATTCAAATTCCTGTTGGCTGTCTTACTGTGTGTGGACTTAGGCTAAGTCCTTTTACACTCTTTTCACTTTATCTTCAAATTGAGATTATAATGATATTTAGAAGCTTAAAGCTATATATGTAGAGAGGGGAGGGGGATGGGGGAGAGGGAGAGAGAATTCTTTTTTTCCCCTACTCCATGGTCTCTGATAGAGGGGAAAGGAACAAAAGGGAAGCCATGATGCTATGATTGCCTAACGTTATGACATCCTCTGTCATCAGGTTATCAGGAATGATATCTTTAGTCTCAGCTTTGCTTGTTCCCACATTATTAGCATAGCTCTAAACATGTCTTGCATGAAGTTTCCGTATTGGTTGTTAAGTTTCCTCTCTGTTTTTTTGGAGTAACACAACTTAGCTACAATGGTTCTGGATTTGAGAAACTGATTTTCAGACCTCGTTAGCTGAAGGGTTATATTCTTCCCACTATATTGGCATAGGGTATTCTTGTGATCTCCCAACTCTTCTGATCCAGATGAGTTAATTGTTTGCTTAGTAGGTGGGTATTGGACTTCTTACCTAATGTGCCAACTTCTGTTCCCTTCTGCCTCCCCATCTTGTTTTGTTTTGTTTGTAGCACACAAGCGTTGAAAGTGAGGCGAGTCTCCATTCTTCCTCCAGCACTTTCTCTACTGCATCCAGCACAGTCTCGGCGCCTCCCCCTGTGGTCAGCGTCTCATCCAGCCTAAATAGTGGCAGTAGTCTAGGCCTCAGCCTGGGTAGTAACTCCACCGTCACCGCCTCAACCAGAAGCTCAGTCGCCACGACTTCAGGTAGCCCTACTTGGGAGATGGGTGGTACCTCCTTGGGGTAAAGAGGAGGAGGAATGGTCATTTATCTTATTAGAAATGCCCTTTCTCTTTCAGGAAAAGCTCCCCCCAATCTTCCTCCTGGGGTCCCACCGTTGTTGCCTAATCCATATATCATGGCTCCAGGGCTGTTACATGCCTACCCGGTAAGTGGGATTTGGGGGGGTCCCTCTCTGAAGAGTAAAGTTGGCCTTTTCCTTTTCTCTTCCCTTCTGCTTCATAACTCTGCCTACACAGTAGGTTCTAGAATAAGAATATTTCAAAATAAGCTAGTTGGAATCAGATATAAACAAAGGAGTTTGGTTTTATAGCATGAAGAAAATTGAGATCTAGTCAAGCTATCACATCCATGCTTGGAATGGCTCTTTAGTGGTTTGAATGTAAATTTGGAGTCTTTATCAATTTCTCTGAAGAAAATTATTTTCTTCTCTGTATCTTTTTAGGTAAAACTTGGGAATTTTTTTTGCGGGGCAATGGGGGTTAAGTGACTTGCCCAGGGTCACACAGCTAGTAAGTGTCAAGTGTCTGAGCCCGGATTTGAACTCAGGTACTCCTGAATCCAGGGCCGGTGCTTTATCCACTGTGCTATCTAGCCGCCCCCGGGATTGTTTTTTCAGTATTCTTTGCTGGGGTTGTTGACTCCAAACTTTGCATAAGATTTCACCTATACAACTTCCTAACTTGAAGAATGTTAATGTGGAAATGCAAAAAAACCCCAAAACCTAATACCAACTCAGATCAAAAGCTATGGGGTCACTGAGTGACTGAGTATGTAGTTATTTAACTAGGTTTTTTAGGAGAGAGATTTTAAGCCAGATTTTGAAAAAGGTGGATAAAAATTGATGAATGGATTTCCATCCCAGTTCTACCACTAACAATATAGTCATGATTGTACTGTTATATAATGGATATATCATGATTATAAGGCCCTCTTGGACCTTTTTTTTCCTCTCTCTCCTCTAAAATTGGAAGAAATTTATGTTCTTTTCTGGCCTTCTAAAGTTTTTCATGTTTAGGATAGAATGGAATTTCTCTTTAGAAGCTGGGAGTTGGCTTCTCTTGACTCTTTTTCCCTTGACCTGACCTTACTATATTCGAGTATGGTTATAGGAAGGATCTAGTTATTTACCTTCCCTTACCACAGATACATTTATCTTTCAGCCACAAGTGTATGGTTATGACGACTTGCAGATGCTTCAGACAAGATTCCCCTTGGTGAGTATATGGGGTAGAGTCATGACAAAAGGAGGTGCTCAGAGAGGCTGGGAATTGGTGGGAAGAAATTATTTTTTTTAATTATAATTTTTTTTAATGGGCAATGAGGGTTAAGTGACTTGCCCAGGATCACACAACTAGTTCGTGTCAAGTGTCTGAGGCCAGATTTGAACTCAGGTCCTCCTGAATCCAGGGCCGGTGCTTATCCACTGAGCCACCTAGCTGCCCCGAGAACTGATTTCTTAATGCAATAAGAACCAAAATCGTGTGACATGTTGATACCCCTGCCTGATATTCCTCAATGCCCTGGGACTCAGGTTGTCTTACTTTTTCTCCCTGACAAATCCAGGGGGCAATATCTGTTTGCTTAAGAGAATAATATTGGCCATCACTCTTGAGGACAGGACTTCAGCAGGGTTGGGAGATAGATCAGGACAAAAGATCCTTGTAGGTACTTGGGCAACTTAAATGGGCATACCCGTAGACCTTGCCTGACTCTGCCTGTAGTCAAGCAGTGGGGACAGTGTGTGCCAGAGGAAACAGAGCTTCTGTGAGCTATGGCCAGCACTATTAGTGGCTGGCTGTATTGCATTACTCTAACAATCTTGTTCCTACCTCTGGATGATGACTGGGATGGGGGACTGAGGTATGGAATCTCAACCTCCTTGTTCTGTTTTCTAGGATTACTACAGCATCCCGTTTCCTACACCTACCACTCCGTTGACCGGGAGGGATGGTAGCCTGGCCAGCAACCCTTACTCTGGTAGGACTGGGATGGGGCTGGACATGATATTAGAGTTTATGGGATTTGTCCTTGAGGTATTTTGTCAGCAGCAAGAAGGGGTTGGAACAAACGTAAGATGTTAACTTTTGGATCCTACTGGAAAAGGCTTGTTGCTGTGGCTTCTTCCCAGCTTTTCCTGTTGTGTCCAAAAAATACCTTGTGACTTCACCTAATCTTAAGTTTCTTTAGTTCATCTTTACCTCATCTCCTTGTCCTTGTGGTCGCTGTCTTGTTGCCTGTTAGACATGCAGTTCCATTGCTGTCTTTTTTTTTTTCGAATCTGTCATTATCTTGGTATGTTAGCCTGGAAGTCCAAATGATCATTAAGTGTGTGATCTAGAAAAACTTGCTTAATCTCTTTGGGCTAGGTTTGTTTTTATCTGGAAGAGCCCGTCCCCACTGTAGATGAGGCTGAGAATCCAGAGAGAATATGTAGAATGTGCTCTATAGCTATGAAAGGCTGCATGAATGAAGCTTTCATGATTCTGTCCTTCATTTCCTTCACTGGCCTCCTTTCATAGAGATGTAGCTCTTTCATCAGTGTTGTATGTGCCAGAGGGGAAAGGGAAGCTAGCTTCTGTGAGACATGGCTAGTTGGCAACTCCCTGCCAGCCCATGCCCAGAGAGCAGGCACCAAGGTAGGACCATTTCCAGAGTAGTGAAAGTGAGCCTGGATTAGCAGTGTGGTGATGAAAGCTGTGGCCCTATGTGCCAGCTGTTGCATTGTCACCATCCACATTGACTGCCGTGCCCTTCACGTAGTAGGCATTCAGGGCATTTTTCTGAACATGATTGTAGTTTTATGAGTGTCTATTATGTGCTCAGAACAGTTGAGAGTGTCAGAGAGGTACAGAATTTAGTAGTTGGGAAAGGGAAAAAGTATAGCACAAATATTCCTGATGGAGGGAATGGCATCTGTCTCACTGTTACCTAGAAATCAGCAGAGAAAACCTTTACGGTGGTCTTTAGAAGCCCCTGGGTGCATAGATCTGGCAAAGAGTCCGAGGACCTGGGTTTTTATCCCAGCTCTACCGCGAAGAATTTTTAACAGCTTTGACAAGGCATCCCCAGGAAATAGGTGATTCCACATTGTCGTGAGAGGAGAAGGGCCGATGCACATTGTCTTTCTTGGCACAGGTGACCTCTCAAAGTTCGGCCGTGGAGATGCCTCGTCCCCAGCCCCGGCCACGACTCTGGCACAGCCCCAGCAGAATCAGACGCAGACTCACCACACCACACAGCAGACATTCCTGAACCCGGCGCTGCCTCCTGGCTACAGTTACACCAGCCTGCCGTACTACACAGGGGTCCCGGGCCTCCCCAGCACCTTCCAGTACGGGCCTGCTGTATTCCCTGTGAGTACCTTGACTTGGTCACTCCCCAGAGGGCAGGTCCCTGACTCTTCTGGTGTGACTGGCCTTCTCAGCGGGTGGGGAGGGATGAGGAGGATAATGGCCATTTATTTCTATGTAGAATAAATGAGGAATGTGTTCTCATCTAGAAATTATTTTTCACAGACATGTCACTGCCCTGAACTTCCCTATCCCCATTTACCTTCATCTGACCGTTCTTGACAGCTGGTAATAAAATGAGTGCCCCACACTCCTTAACTGAGCTCAGTTCCCCTATCGAACTGATGGGTATACTGCCATAGGACAGGATCAGGGCCGTCCTCTCAGGTCACTGAGGCCTCACCCCCTCTCCCTTCCAGGTCGCTCCTACCTCTTCCAAGCAGCATGGTGTGAATGTCAGTGTGAACGCATCGGCCACCCCTTTCCAACAGCCAAGTGGGTATGGATCTCATGGATACAACACTGGTAAGCCCAGCTTGATCCCAGATGTCTTGATGTTCAAGGGGAATTGGCTGTGGGGGCAGTCTGGGATGGGTCGCAGTTAGGGTTGGAGAATCCTGTTGAGAGGCAGTAGACAGTGGGCACTTGTCCTTCAGCCTCTGTTCAGCACCAGCAAGAAAGTTTGGCATTGTGTTCTAGTGCCCGCTTGCCTGGAGCTGGGTGATGCTCAGGGCATGTGTTGGCTGCTGGGATAGCATGGCTGGCAGTAGTGGGGGGGTGGTAGAGGTAGGGCAGTGCTGCTGGGCAAAGGGACCTGAGATTTGGTTGAGATGATGTCAGTGGAGGCAAGTGGCAATTTGTGTGGCATCAATAAACTTGAAGGGGATAGGTTCGTTGTACCTAGGATTGAGTATGTCCTCGGAGACTGTGGCTGGTTCGGCGCTGTTCTCTTTATGTGCCTAGGTTTGTCCTGTGGTTTCCATTCCTCAGATAAGGGAACATCCAGTGAAGTTTAGGGGTGGAGGGTGAGATAGTGATATAGTGAGAACTAGAGGGACAGTGGGCTAAGCAGTTGTATCTACGATGGTTCTTTCAGTTTTATGGCCATTCTCTTTGCAGAAGCCTGGTTGCATGTCTCTGTGCTGGGGAGACAGCTCTTTAACAACTCATGTTTTTGAGCTTAACCACAAAAAAGATTACAGGGCTGGGGTGGGGGTGGCGGTGGTGGTGGTGGTGGTCCCTGAAGTAGATGTTGGGGTGAGAGACATTGTGCCTGGCACCTGACTGATTTTCTAACTCCCTCAGATTCTGAGTCAAGGGAGAGGACCATTCAGTCTTATTCTTCCTTTTCAGCGGCTTTGCAGGTTCAGTTGTGTATGGGAAGGAGAATGTTGCATTGGTGGGAGTGGGGGTTGCCTCCTTATGAGTCCCTTAGAGCCTTCAGCTCAGTCTCAGCTCCAGAATAATCTGGAGGCAGCAGCTTTTGTACTCTCCCCTTCTCTGTGGGCACCAGGTGGGTAAACTATCCCAGATTTTTTAAGAACAGGGACAGGGCACATGGGTACCTCAGGAACTGCTAGTGGGGTGGAGGCATGAAGTTGTAATGTGTGACTTGGATTAGTGTTGTGGATTTGGGCTGAGTGTTTCTGGGATGCCCCGTCGTGCCCCTCCTTATCCAGGTTCTAAGCCCAACTATCCCCTTTCACTGAGCAGAGTCTCTACCCCAAGCACCTCAGAGGTGTGACTTGGTGGGGAGGGTTATAAACCCCCTCCTTTGGGGGCAGATAGGTGGCGCAGTGGATAAAGAACTGGCCCTGGATTCAGGAGGACCTGAGTTCAAATCCGGCCTCAGACACTTGACACTTATTAGGTGTGTGACCCTGGGCAAGTCACTTAACCCTCATTGCCCCACCTCCCCCTAAAAAAACCAAAACCCTCCTTGGAGTGACTTCATCCCTGTCACCAAAACTTTAGCTTTAGATACTGGCTGGGCCAGGGTCAGAAATCTGAGAGAATAAGATAACATGGGGTTTTATGGTCCTGTCAGATTACAGAAAAATCAAGGGTGAGTGGGGGTAGCATTGCTACCCCCTTCTCCTGAGCACCCCCTCCCCAAGATTTTGGAGACCTGATGCAATTCATTTCAGAAGCCCCATTCCCCCAACCCCATAGGGGATTCTGGTCATTCCCCTTTCCTCATCAACCTCTTAAATTCATTTATTTTTATGTATTTGATTCCTTTTAGGAAGAAAATATCCACCCCCTTACAAGCATTTCTGGACGGCTGAGAGCTAATTTGGCCCATGGCTGGGGGCTATGTTTTGTGTGTGTGTGTGAATTTGCACTGAAGTCTTGTTTCAGAAACCAGACCACTGAGGAGAGCCTGCTGAGCTGAGGCCAAGGCCTTCGTGGCTTGGGGGAATGAGTTGGTGGATACCTTCTGGGCTTTTGAACCTGCCCCTCTCCCCTCCCCTCCCCTCGGTGTGTCTGACCCCGTCTTAACTGTTTCAAGTACAAGCGGTGCAGTGCCTCCGAAGCCGCAATGCACACACCCGCTGTTGCTTTTGATTTCTGGAAGGCATGTAGTTTCAACTTGTAACAAATATTTGTAGTCTTCAATAAACTGTGGTATTTCTTTAGCTAACTCTGGCGTTCTTTCCGTGCATGTCTCTCTGGACAACAGGAGCTAATATTTGTGCTGTGGATATGGGGGATGGAAGGGTGGAAGGATGATCTTGTCAATCAAACCCCAGCACAGCCAGAGAAGCCACTGTTTAACTTTTTGGTACATGGTGGCGTTCTCAGGAAGAGGGTAGCAGTTTCAATTCCCAGCCTATTGGTTATTGAGGAAAGTTAAATTTGTAGGGAACTCTTGATTTCCCAAGCTTAATTTCTATTCACCTTTCCATTCATCCTTCACTTTGTTACTCTAGGGAAAGGCGTTTGGGGTAGCATTGAGGTAGAAGAATTGGCACTGGGAATCCAGAGCTTGGGAAAAGTTTTCAGTGGCTTAACTGCTTGCTGTTCCTGCCTCTTGAAGACCAAGAGGCTGACTCAGATATGATTTGGTTATTAGCAACCACCTAACATGTTTTGATCCCTTTATGAATACTCTCTGGTCAGAGGTAGGGCATTCTTACCTATTTTCATTCAAGGATATGTGACTGTTTAGTGGTCCTCATGGATTCTGGATATAACCAAAGGCCTGTGGGTAAGGTTTTGTCAGTGTCTTGTCTCCCCAATCCAGCTTTCACACGCTCAGTCTTTTTATGGAGTCATTTTGGGTTTGGAGTTGGACCCTTCTTTGGGAGGGAGGGTGTCAAATTTATTGAATAATCTCTCCTCCCCAGTTTTCTGTTCTTTGCTACCCCAAAACCTGGCTGTTTACCTTTCCGTGGATCTTTTTCAGATTGTTGGAACCCTTAAATAATAAATCTGACCAACTTTCCGAGTCATATGTGTTCACCATAGGAAGGGGAAATGTGTTTACTGTTTCTCCTGTTACAGCCTTTCTCACTATGCTGATGTGATTATAACTATTCCTTTGGGGAGAAGGGCTTCTGTAATCTTGAGGGGATCTTGAGTAATTCCTTAGTTGAGGTGAAGAGCCCTAGAGTTATTAGCCTTAATTTCTTTCCCTACTTAATAATTGTGAGACTGAGGGGTTCTCCTTTCCCTCCCCTATCTCCTCAAAAAGATATTTATCATGGGAACTGTGTCCTCTGATCAGAGGTTGACAAGGTGTTATAGAGGACCCACATTTCTCTGAATCCACAAATGGAAAGCCTGGCCTTTCCTTCTGTTATGCCTGTGACCCCTGATTTCCTAAGCAGTATCAACTAGTTATCTTTAACAGTGAAAGCAAACTTGTTGTGTTGCCTTTTGGTTTGCCTTCTAAAGTTACTTTTATCCTATCTAGCACCAGTCCCACCCACTTACACACATCCTCTTAGGTTTAGGTCTTTGTAATTGGGCCCCTATCTTAACATGTTTAAGAATCAGAAATTTTGCTTCCATTACAAATTTAGCCAAGAGAAACACCTAAGGCCTAAAGAAAACACATTACTAACAGTATTCTTTGTCCTTTTCCCTCTTACCTATCTGTGGTGCCTTAAGATAGAGAATGGAGGCTACCCTAGGAATAAAGAAATATTTGACGTCAGTTGGGAGCTTCTGGCACCTGGTCTGGTCAGGACTTTTATGGGGGGGGGATTTTTCTGGCTACGATGTGCCATTCTCTATTGTGAAGGTCTCAGTTGGGTATACAGCCTCCATTTTAGTTGACTGGAAACTGACATGTTGGGCTTGAATGTAAGTAAAGAAAGACTTGGATTCTAGATCTGGAATGAGCACCTCCATTGTTAAGGGATAGCATATAAGCTATGCATAAGGATAATAGGTGGAGAGATCTTCAGTTGTGGTTTGATTACTGTAGAAAATGGCTCGTATCCCTCTCGGATTACCCTGGAACTGTATCGGGAGGGATGGAAACAGCGATCAATAAGGAAGATGTGAGACAGGATAGCTGACTTAAAACTGACAACTAAGATGATGGGACTCTGTAAATGGCCTTTGAAGTCTCTACTCCAAGTGGACAGTGGTTCTTTGCCCATTGCCTACATGGTGATGGTGTGTGCCAGCCCCATTTATACCTCTAGCAGACACAAGGCCTCTGGGAAAATTCTGAGTAAATTGAAACTGACTGCTTCTGAGTGAGCATGGAGGTCGGGTAAGGGAGACTAGCTATAAAGGCTGAGTTGGCCTTTTATGTTTTGGCATTCACCTTGACACACAGCTCTGGAGCCCAGGACTTCCCTTGATACTTGAATAGAGCTTTGGTGCCGATTGAGGTAGACATAATTGGGATGGGAAGGTGAAAGGGTGAAATAATTTTAAATTAACTTTTAAAAGCTATTTGACTCCTGTTGGGATTTGAGACAGCGAGTCCTGGAGATTGTTTGTGTTACTCTGGTTTGGATATAGGCTTCCCTGGAAGCTGTACTGTCCCCTTTATACCCTATCCTCAGGAACAAGCCCAACTAATTCTTACGGAGCCTTTGTATCATGGGCTCTTATTGCTTAGGACTGGACTGAAGCTTCCCATGCAGTGATCTAGCTGGAAGAGCCTCAGATACCATTACCTTCATCTCCCCTACCAACCTGCTTTCCACCCCCACTGACTCAGGTACCAGTCAGTTATGTTAATCCTCCTATCTATTTCTTCCTTTCTCAGGTGTATCAGTCACCTCCAGTAATACAGGCGTGCCAGATATTTCGGGTTCTGTGTACTCCAAAACTCAGGTAGGTCCTTAGCTCACTCAGCAGAGGTAGAGAAAGAGGCTGCTGGTGGAGATGGTGTGTGTTGTGACAACAGTGCAGAGTAGGCCTTGAACTAGGTGTCCAGAGACCCAAATTCTTAGATCAGGGCCCATTTCTTCTCTAAAGGTTTATCAGTTCTGTTCCTCCCTGCTGCTTCAGAATGAACAGAAGGGGCAGCTAGGTGGTGCAGTGGATAGAGCACGGGCCCTGGATTCAGAAGGACCTGAGTTCAGATCCGGCCTCAGACACTTAACACTTACTAGCTTTGTGACCCTGGGCAAGTCACTTAACCCCAATTGCCTCACAAAAAAAAAAAAACACGGGCGGCTAGGTGGCGCAGTGGATAAAGCGCCGGCCCTGGACTCAGGAGTACCTGAGTTCAAATCTGGCCTCAGACACTTGACACTTACTAGCTGTATGACCCTGGGCAAGTCACTTAACCCCCATTGCCCAGCAAAAAAAACCAACAACAACAACACAAAAAAAACAAACAAAAAAGAATGAACAGAAGAGTAGTAATGACATAGAAAGATGAAGAGTGGCCAACTCTCAGGAATCCTAAAACTGACTGGGATTGTCTTGACCCCCACCCACCCTGATTTTTGGCCCCTGTTGTTCCTGAAGTGGATGGGTATGGAAAGAATGTGATGGTAGGAAAGGAGTAGGATCTTAGTAACTCAAGTGAGGTTTTTAGATTATCCATGGATTTGAAACTCACTGTTCCCCTCTGATGGCAGCTAATCAAGAATTTACTCTAATTTCCCAAGGATTTGGGAGAAATATCCAAAAGGCCTACAGTACTCAAGAATTTTCAAACTGTTCCACCATTTCTTCTAACTTCCTAACTCAAAAGTAGTTAGGAATGCTACCTACCTTTAGGCATAACAGTCGTAAATTCAGTGACTGTCATTGGCACTTGTAACATGTAGTTACACTGTACAAGATATGCAAGAATAAAAGATAATGGAAGTTATGGATCTTGCTCTCTTGGAGTTTTCAATCTAGTTGGAGGAATTACCAAGAGTGTTACAGGCTAGGGAATGGGGAGTAGTCAGGAATGGCCCTCTGATGCCATTGTGCTTTTCCCCCCATCCCTGAACAGCAGTCCTTTGAGAAACAAGGTTTTCATTCTGGGACTCCTGCTGCCTCCTTCAACTTGCCTTCAGCCCTGGGGAGTGGAGGGCCCATCAATCCGGCCACAGCCGCTGCCTATCCGCCAGCCCCCTTTATGCACATCCTGACCCCACATCAACAGCCACACTCCCAGATCCTCCACCACCACCTGCAGCAGGATGGCCAGGTAACACACTGTTCCCGTCTTGTCTTTCTTCCCCCACTGATCCTTTTCCCTACCACTCCTTAAAGCTGCCTCCCCCTTCCCTCTTCCCCTCCCTTTCCCCCCTCTATCCCCAGCGCCGGCCATGGGCACACAACACACACAGACACAAGCGTACACGACACAAGCGGCCGGCAAGGGAGTCGACAGAGAGGGGGCCAGGCTGGGGAGCTCTTTGCTCATCCTGATAGGTACCTGGAGGGGGTTTGAGTCCCCTCTCCCCTGTGGTACACTTTGTCCCCTATATTTTCCCAATAGCCCTGGACCATGCCCCACCCCTCCCCAATCCTGCCACTATAGCTTTCCCTTCTAACCATGGATTTCTATTGTCAAAGTTTGTCCCTTTATTTTCCATATATCCTGGTTCTGCCTCAGCTACCATATTTGCAGATGATTCTCTGTTGCCAGCGCCAGCAGGAGGAGCAGGTAATGAAACTCTCTGAATGATATAATTGTACCTACCCCCTGCCAGTCCCAAACCCCACTTGCCACAGTCCCGGGGAAATCAAGGAGAAGAAAGATTGCGCGGCCACAAATCGGGATACACAGACACACATAGACACACTCACATGCCTTGCTGGGCTCTCCGGCCTCCCCTTCCCTTCTCCTCCTCTCCTTTTCTCTCTTCCCAACTCTAGAAGGCACTTGACTACTCGAGTGGGTAGGGTTCTTGGGAAAGCATTTGAATCTTGGAGGCCTCAGACAAGTCTCCCCACTCTACCCTGTTCAGTATAGAGGGCTCCAGTAATGTGATGGGGGGCAGGAGGGGCGTTGTGGAGCCATTCTGTCAGGGTCCTATCTATCTGCTCAGCAGAAAGCAGTTCTCCCTTTTTTCTAAGGCAGCTTTGCAAATAAGGAGTCACAGGGATTAAAATCAAGTAAACCAACTCGTTGACCACTTGTCTGAGAATCTTTCCAGATGTGGGCATTTTTGGTGGGGTGGACGGGTAAGATGCAGAAAGAGCAGAAACTGACTTAGCCCCTTAGATGAGCTCTTAAAGTATCTTGCCCTCTGCATTTTCTTCTTGTCTTGAAATCAGAATTGTGCTTTTGCTGACTGGAGAGGGACTAGAACTTCCAAGGGTTCCACTGATTTATGCAGACAACAATTTTGGATTAAGGGCTTAAGGGAAAATGTAGCCTTTGAATGGTTTTTTGGCAGGAGGAGAAATGGAGGAACATGACAGTTCCCAGGCCTTCCCACCCAAAGGTCCCTGCTAACTGGCCTCCTTTCTCCTCCTCCCTGTCCTCCCCCCCTCCCCCTCCACACCCCTTCCCCTGCAGACGGGCAGCGGGCAACGTAGCCAGACCAGCTCCATCCCGCAGAAGCCCCAGAGCAGCAAGTCTGCCTACAACAGCTACAGCTGGGGGGCCAACTGAGGCCCTGGCCCTCTTCACCTCCTTGGCCCCCCTACCTGCCGAGAGGGCCTCTCAGCCTGGCACCTAAGGAAACATCTACAACACAAAAGCACGTGGAGCAGAGGGTCCTGCTGCCCCCCCCTCAGCCTGCCCCAGGCCTCAGCTTCACTTCTGAAGGCCCATTTCTTTCCTCTCCTACCTATTCTCTTGTATGTAATATAGGATTTGTATTTTTTTCCTTTCTCTTTTTTCTTCTCTCCCCACACTACCCCTGCATTCAAGATTATGAAACTCTTTGCTGTGAGCTCTGGCCTTCCTCTTCCTCTTCCTGCTCACCCTGGTGGTGGGAAGTGGCTGGGGGAGAGGACTCTAAATAGATATCATCGGCTCAACAGCCCTAAGTCTCCCTTTTTATTATTAGGAAAACAAAACAAAAAGTCATGAATATGAACAGAATTGTCAGATGAATTAGTTGAAGTGGTTTTTTTTTTTGTACTGTGTCCTCAAATTTAATGGATTAATGTGTCTTGTATATATAAAAAGAAAACCTCTACCTTCAGCCTCTGCCCATTCTTGCTTCGTCTAGGATGTCCTCAATCTCCCTGATGACCAGCTGGGTGAATAAGTATTACTGTACCAACTGGGCCTCCACTAGCAGGCTCCGAAGGCAGTGGAATAAAATGAAATCTTCGCCCTTTAACAACTCCTAACCATGATGTGCCGGTGTCCCCTTCTTCCTGACCCAGAGAGTCATTCAGCTCAGTTCTCAGAAGCACCTCACCTTTAGTGTTAAACTAGGGAGTGAGAAGAGCAGTGGGGAGAAACAGGGTTGGAACAAATGTTTCAGACAATATAGCGATGGAACATAGGCTGCTCTAAACAGATGACTTGGGGAGCGCTCAGGAATAGGATACACAGCACTGACAGAACCAGTTTTTGGCTCTCTTCTTCCTTGGGGTCACAGACCATACTAGTTCTTCCTGTTTTCCCAAAGAGGCTCCTGAACTTTTTTCATTAGGGGTCTTGTTTAGGTAGAAAAGGGTGGGAACAGAGAGCATACTTTTGGGCATGGAAAGCAATAAACCCATCTACCCCCTCCCCCTGACCATCACCCATCTGCAGCTTCCCTTTCCATCTCATTGCCGCTCACCCCCCCCCCCCCCCCCCCCGCCCATGATCTGAGATACCCTAGAGGTCAAAGGGGAGCGAACCCTCTTATTCCTATAAAGTTTAATAATTAAGGGTGAGGATGGAGGAAATCTGCCTTTGTGAACATAGCACCTTGAAAAGAGCTCTTGTCCATCTCGCTTTTACACAAACCAGCCTGTCATAAATCAATTGTAGAACGTCAGAGCCCATAGGCACCTTGGACATGGTCACCTGGACCTCGTCCAATGAGGAGGTTGCCCAGCCTTTCATGTCCTGTGTTGGGTCAAACGGCTCCTGTTAAGCCTGAGGGGCGGTGGCAACCCTTCCCCCCTCCCCCCCACCTCGTTCTTGCGGGGCTTTGGGGGCAGTTAGGGCGCGGCGGGGCGGGGGGATGTGCCTTGAGGCCCTGCACTGTTTCTGGCTTAGGTTTCCTGACCTGACCGGGCCCCAGCCCTCTTCCTGCCCAAATTCCCCCAACGACTCCTACCCAAAGGGTCCCGGGTTTCCTGTTGCATTAGGTGCTCTCGGCCCCCCTCCCCTCACAAAGGCAGGGCTTCGGGGTTCTCTAGCTCGGTAGGGTAGAATACCCAGGGTCTCCAGAAGAGATGAAGCCTTGGGAAGGGCTGATGGGCGTCAATCACTCTAACGGAGTGGGGCAGGGGAGTAGGAGTTAATCTGATCCCAATACCGCGCCCCGCCCCCCGGGGAGGACCCTCTGGGGAGCGGCCAGGATGCAGGGATTCTGGGATTCTGCTTCGGTGACCACTTGTCTCTGAAAGTCTTCCCGGCGAGATGAGAAGAACCTCTCAACCGGGAAGCTCCGGGCATCGAACCATGAATCTCTTCAGGGGAGTAGAACCCTCGTCTTCCTCCGCCGCGGCTCGGACCATGCCCCGCCTCCGGCCTGCCTTCTTCCAGTTCTGCCCAGCCCCTCGCCTATCACCTCCCCTTGGTCCCGCCTCCCGCCGGCCTCGCCGCTCCCACCTTCCCATGAGCCCGCTCTCACGTTAGTTTTACGACAGTGTGACTACTTTTCCATCAGTGTCGGGACTACTCTCTAGAGTCTAGATCAACTGTAGTGTGGCCAGTACGCCCGCCCCCCCCCTCGCTTTCCGGCAGTGCGGTCGGACTGTCCTCCCGCTTTCCGGCAGTGTGGCCGGATCGGCCCCCGCCCCCTAGTCCTAAAAATCACTTTCCGGCAGTGTGGCGGGGCCCCTCCGTCTGGTGTCCGCCTGGGCCGTGGGTTGAGGGGAGGTGGAAGGTTCGAGTCCCCCCGAGGGATGAGCCTGTTCGACCTTTTCCGGGGGTTTTTCGGATTCCCGGGACCTCAGAGGTGAGAGGGGGGCCCGGACGGGTAAAGGGGAGGTGGGGTGGGGCCTTCCGACTGGGGCTTCGGCCCCTGACAGCTTTCTTCACCTCCCCGACTATACTGTACACCCAAACTATCCCTACAGGTTGGGGAGTGGGTGGGGACGGGAGGGAGGGGGTGTCGGTGTATGTGGGGTATCAACACACCCCTTCCCTCTCCCCTAAAAGCACGGGGTTCACACACCCACAGACACCTGTCGTCCCCCTCGAGCTTGGGGTACACACACAGACACACTCTCCACTACCCCCCAGTCATGAGGTCTCCCGATGCGGGGGCTTGTCCAGCTAGGGCTGATGCAACCCTCCTGGGTGCAGTAGGCGAGGGATTAGGAGGAGGCCAAGGGGACGCACTGCGTTCCTCCTCGCCTTGACGTTCCCAGCCTCTCCCTCGGAGCTGCTGGCTTGGCTTAATTGCCGTTCAGTGTCGACACCTTTGTGGTTCTTTCTCTACCTCCCAGACCCAGGGATCCCTTCTTTGGAGGGATGACTAGAGAAGAGGATGATGAAGACGAGGAGGAAGAAGGAGGAGTAGGGGCTCCCTGGGGTGCCAGGTTCGGAGGCCCCAGGTCCCCCGAGGACTTCACTTTTGGCTTTAGTTTTGGCCCTGGAGATGAAATGCATTTCCACGATAACTTTGGCTTTGACGAACTGATTCGGGATTTCAACCGTATTTTCGGAGACATGGGGGCCTGGACCCTGCCCTCCCGCCCCCCTGGTGGGTGTGGCCCTCTCAACACTTTGATAACTGGCCTCCAGTGGGCAAGTACTCCAGCCAGGAGAAAGTTATGGGGCAAGAAGGAGAAGGATGTGAGGGGTCCACAAGAGCAATCACGTGGGGGAGGCAGAAGAAACCTAAGTCTTTTCCCCATCACAGCACTGATTTTCCATTCCCCTTTTGCAGAGCTCCCAGGCCCAGAGCCAGAGGCCCCACAGGAGAAGCGGAGGGAGGGGGAGACTATCCGGGATTCGATGCTCAAGTATCCAGATAGTCACCAGCCTAGGATTTTCAGTCGGGGCTTGGACAGTGATCTGGGGCACTCATCTCCCAAAGCTGTCCCAGATTGGGACTCCAAGAGGCCTTTGCATGGGGTGAGTCCCCTGCCCTTGAAGACACAGTAACCTTTGCCTATGGGAAGTCTTAGTGTAATGGAGTAACACACATACACACACCCCTTCTTCCACACATACACCCAGGATGAGATAGGGAAGTCTTAGTGTAATGGAGGAGAACACACACACACACCTCTCTACCTTCTTCCAGGACACCTGACAGAATTTTGAACATTAGTACATTAGTGTACTGTTGCATAGTACTGGGGTGCTATGGCGGCAGAGTAGGATTGGGAGGAGCAGAGCTTGGCAGGGTGGGGAACTGGTGAGCCCTGGAAGATAGCAGAGCAAGATCAGTGAGGGACCCCTAAAGTACAGAGACCTCAGAAATCTAGTGTATTTTTGGCAGATAAAGGCATGGGCCCAAAAAACTGAGACTTGTGATTTGTCCAAGGTTACATAAGTACTAAATAGCAGAGCCAGAATTCAAACCTAGGTCCTCTGATTTCAAAACTAGTGCCCTTGTCACAAAACCACAGTGAGCCCCAAGGTAGTAGAGTTCAGGAAGGTGGGGCAGAGCAGATGATGGTTGGGGAGGAGGTGGGTTATTTCTTTTCAGAAGGGGTGGTCCCTTTCAACATCTGTCCCTCCGTTTGCAGTTTGATGACATATGGCCAGTGACCCCTGATGCTAGAACCAGAGAGGACAAGGGTAAGTCTGAGGGAGGGGGGCGGGGCCATGAGGGGTCCCCCTTGCATTCAAGTTCACTTCTTGTCCCTGAGCATTTCTAGCTTGCTTCCTGAAAGTCTGATCCCCCCCCCCCCTTTTTTTTAACACCTCATTTCTTTCTCCCACCAGATCTTGATTCCCAGGTCTCAAAGGAGGGCCTGGGTCAAGTCCTACAGCCCCAGCCTAAATCATACTTCAGAAGCGTCTCTGTTACAAAGATAACTGGGCCAGATGGGGTAAGCTAGATGGGGTGGGTTCAGGGTTGGGGGATTATGAAGGGCTGGGGTCTATGGAAAATGTCATTTATTCTGATCCTGAATGAGAGGGGTGGCTGTTCCCACAGACGGTGGAGGAGCGGCGCACTGTCATAGATAGTGAGGGCCACAAAGAAACCACAGTAACCCGTCGAGAACCAGATGGCAGTTCTAGAGATGGTGAGTGGGGGAGGAGAAGCAATGATGAGACTATCCCTAAAAACTTTTGAAGGAGAAGCTGAGTTGATTGGTCTCTCTCTCTCCCCCTCTAATTCTTTTCCTTTTGCTATCCTTAGTTCTACCTTACACTGTTCTCCCCCTCGATCTCTCAAATGCATTCATCAAACATTTATTAAACATCTGTTGCATGCCAGGTACTATCATAGGCCCTGGGGAAGTAAAGACAAAAATCAAACCATTCTGCCCTTTAAGGGGGTTACATTCTAATGGGGGAAACCACATGTGTACACATAAGTAAATAAGAGCACCCAGAGGTACTGCATCAGAGAGAGAACTCAACCCAGCAAGGGGATCAGCCTATGCAAAGGTCTGTGACTGGGGGAAGAAAGGTGGTTTATAGGGAACAGCAAACAGGCCACTGGGCCTGGAATACAAGATCCTCTGACACACTGCTGGTTCACCCCTTCCTACCTGCACGTATCATTCTCCTCCAGATTCAGGCACCCCACGGCCTCCAGATTTGGGGGACAGTGCTTCCATCATGAATTCGTTCCTTGGACGATGGTTCCGGTCTTGGTAGCCCAAGTTGACTCCGTGGAGGACTCCATCCCTCCCCCCCTTGCTCCATTCATTGCCATCTGGGGTTCCTGACTTCACTAGCTGGCTCAGCTGCTCTTCCTGCCACAGTGAGGGTATTGGGGGAGTGGGGGTAGATGTGACAGGTAAAGGAAAAGGTACCCTCTGCTCTTCCCCCCTGCCCTTGCTGCCCCCAAATAAAATCTTTATTTATGTTATTGCCTCAGTCTTGTGGTGTGTCTAGCTCCCTCTAGGGCCTATCTTGGGCCTCTTGTTTCTCTTTAATCTGCCCCCAGGGGCAGCTAGGTGGAGCAGTAGATAGATCACTGGCCTTGGAGTCAAGGGCCTGAGTTCAGATCTCACCTCAGACACTAGCTGTGTAACCCTGGGCAAATCACTTAACCCCAATTGCCTTAAGCATCCAAGGCCATCTCCAGTCCTCTTGATATATATTTTGCCACTGGACCCAGATGGCTCTGAAGGAGAGAGTGAGGTTGGTGACCTTGCACAGACCTCCCTCACTTAAATCCAATTCAGTACAAGTCATGACATTGCCTCCATGTCATGGCCCTTTTCAAGAATAAAAGATAAACAACAACCTACCCCCACCTCAAAATGAATGAGAATCAAGTGTAAATATTCTTGTATTATACTTGAATCAAGTATGAATGTTCCTAGAAAGGAAACATTCCTCACTAGGAAATAAAGTTATGAGGATCAAAATTTTTAAAAATCACAACAGTCCTCTAACCCAGCACATTTAGTAAGAAGTAACATGTTAGCACATGATGGCTGTTTGGGAGGGCCTGCAGAGAAGGAGACCAGCAACTTCAAGAGAGGCGAGGGGAAGCTGTCTGTTCAGTCTTGGCTGTTTCAAATTTTCACATAGGCTCATAGACTTAGAGGGATCGATCTTAGTGGTCACTGGACTAAAATCTTCATTTTATCTAGTTTGATACTCTAAACTTGCACATACACATAGATCATGCAAAGGAGTCTCTGAAATCCTAAACCTCCATTTCATACCACCTGCAGTTTTTTAAAGTATATACCAAATTCTGTTAATTTCAAAACTGCCATTCTTGTCTGTTCTTCCTTGTGTGCATTTTTTTTTTTTTTGCATTATTAATGCTAACTTCTCTTCCTCCTCTCCCCTCTTTAATTAACGGGAAAAAAAGCCTTAAAACAAATAGGCATAGTCAAGCAAAATAAGTTCACACAGTGGCTAGGTCCAAAAATACTTAGCTGTTTCTGTACCTTGTATCCAACACTTTTCCTTCAGGAGATGGATAATATGTTTCATCTGTAAGTACTCTGGAGACATTGCATTGTTCAGTGTTCTTGGGTCTTTCATAGTTGTTTTTCTTTTTCTTTTAAAATTGTTTTATTTATATATTTTGTCATTTCCTGTCCACTCCAAGGCAAACAAAAACTTTCAGTATAGAAATCTTGCCACATACACATACTATAAATATACTATACTGACTGTATATGTACTATATATACTATACTGACTATACATAAGAACATATGTGTACATATACAAATATATATACACACACACACACACACACATATATATATATATATACACTTACACACATTTCTGCCATGAACGATAAGGTATGAATTTTGAACAGAATTGTTTTTCTTTACAACATTTCCTCATATAAATTGGTTTCCTAGTTCAGCTCACTTCACTCTGCATGGGTTCATACTACCCAGGATTTTCTGAATTGCCTCATTTCTTTCCAGGTTTTTCTGGGATCATCCTGTTTGTCATTTCCTATAGCACAAGACCATTCCACCACAATCATATAGCACAGCTTCTTCCATCATTCCTCAATTGATGGACATTCCCTTGATTCTCAACTCTTAGCCTCCACCAAGAGTTGCTATAAATATTTTTTGTACAATTTCCCACCCTTTCCTCATTTTCATGATTTACTATTGTTAACTGTTTCTCTTCCATCCTATTCCATTCCCCATGATATTTATTTGATTATCCATCTTCTTTCATCTTATCATTCTTCAAAAGGGATTTGCTTCTGTCTGTCCCCTCCCCCACTCTGCCCTTCCTTCTTTTGCCCCTCTCTCTTTATCCCCTTCCCCTCCTATTTTCCTGCAGGGTTAGAGAGAATACTCCACCCAATTGAGTGTGTACATTATTCCCTCCTTGAGCCAATTCTAATGAGATTGAGGTCTTTGAGCCAGTTCTGATGAGTGTTAGGCTCATTTACTGCTCAAATTAAATAGATTACTCCACCCAGTTGGGTGTATGTGTTAGTCCCTCCTTGAGGCAACTCTGATGAGTTTAAGGTCTTTGAGCCTTTTCTGATGAGTGTAAAATTCATCTACTGCCCTGTTTCCCATCTCTTCCCCTACTCCATAAGCCTTTTCCTGTTTCTTTCATATAGGATTTCACCTCTGCCCTTCCCCCTCCCCCAGTACATTCCCCTCACCCCTCAATTTAACCCTCAAGATGTCATCATGGGGCAGCTAGGTGACACAGTGGACAAAGCATCACCCCTGGACCCAGGGGGATCCCAGCCAAAACCCAGCCTCATACACAAGACAGTCACCCACTGTATGACCCCAGGTATGTCCCCCAACTCCAATTTTTTATGGTTCTCTAGGATCTTGTATTTGAAAGTCAAATTTGCCATTCAGTTCAGGTCTTTTCATCACAAATATCTGAAAGTCCTCTTTTTCATTAAAGTCCCATTTTTTCCTCTGAAAGATTAAGATGAGTTTTGCTGGGTAGGTGATTCTTGGTTGTAATCCCAATTCCTTTGACCTCTGGAATATCATATTCCATGCCTTCTGGTCCTTTAATGTAGAAGCTGCTAGATCTTGTGCTATACTGACTGGGGCTCCACAGTACTTGAATTCTTTCTTTTTGGCAGCTTGCAATATTTTCTCCTTGACCTGAGAGCTCTGGAATTTGGCTATAATATTCCTAGGAGCTTTCCTTTTGGGATCTCTTTCTGGAGGTGACCGGTGGATTCTTTCAATTTCTATTTTAGCTTCTTCTTCTAGAATTTCAGGGAAATTTTCCCTGAGAATGTCTTGGAAGATGGTGTCTAAGCTCTTTCCTTGATCATGGTTTTCACGTAGACCAATAATTTTCAGATTATCTCTCCTGGACCTATTTTCCAGGTCAGCAGTTTTTCCCAGAAGATATTTCACATTGCCCTCTATTTTTAAAATTCATTTGGATTTGCTTTATTGTGTCTTGGTTTCTCATAAAGTCACTGGCTTCCATTTGTTCAATCCTCATTCTTAGGCAATTATTTTAATCAGAGAGCTTTTCCATTTGGCTTTTCAAGCTGTTGACGTTTTTCTCATGTCTTTCCTGCATCATCCTCATTTCTCTTTCCATTTTTTCTTCTACCTCTCTAACTTTATCTTCAAAGTCCTTTTTGAGAGCCTCTATGGCCTGAGATAAACAAACTCAAATATTGATATTGAGTTAGATATAGGGGCCCTGATGTTGACATCTTCCTCTGAGGGTGCTCCTTGGTCTTCCTTGTTACTGAAGAAACATTCTATGGTCCTCACTTTTCTCTGTCTGCTCCTCATCTTGCCTTTCTTTTACTTGAGTTTTAGCTCCTTAAAGTGGGGCACTGTTTCCAGGCTGCAATATCCCAAGCTTAAGAAGTCCCAGGTGGTATGATTTAAGGAGGATCAGGTTCTTCACTTGCCTGGCCTGTTCCCTGGTCTGTAGATGACCCCAGGCCAACTTGCTAATCAACCAGCTTTTGTGTGTTGTGGTTCTTAGCTCCCATGAGCCTGTGCCCTTCCCCCACATAGGCCACTGCTACTCAAGCCTACCTCCTGGTTCTCAGCAGGGATGATAAATCCAAGTTCTGCCTCAGCACCAGCACATTCTTCTGTGAGTTTTGCTGCTCCAGGCATTTTCCTATGGCGTTATTTGGATGTTTTTTGGAGCGATTGTGTCATGAGTTTGAGAGCTCACCTCATTATTTCTTACAGTACAATAATATTCCCATAGATTCATATATCACCATCTGTTCATATGTTTGACATTTGTTCAAAAGGCGATTTAAGGTATCCTTTTAGATTCTGGTTCTTTGTTTCCCTCCCCTTTTTACTTTGCCTTTTAAGTTAGAAGTTTGTTTTTCTTCTAGCTATTTCCTCCCAGGTATTCTTTCTCTTAACCACTCTTCTGTCCCTACTATTTTCTTTATTGAGTTTGATGTATTTCTATACCAAACTGTATATTTATTATGTTTCAGCCTCCTTTTGTCCATTTTAAATAAAAATGAGATGAAACCCAGTTCTTCCTCCATGTCTGTATATTCTCCTGTACCCCAATCATGCAAAACAGGAAGTTCTACCCCTTCTTCCTTTTTACATTTGTTTTACACTTACTTCTTTCTTTAAGTCCTTAAAACAGAAGTAATCCACTCTGAAAACCTGTTTTTCTTATTTAACTCCCTGAAAAACCTTTGAAGACATTACATTTCTGCAGGGATACTATTCTATTAGAATGTTAGCATCACATCATGCTACAGCTTGTTCAAATAACTTTTCCTTTCTAAGTTTCTCTGGATTCTGTATTTCAAAGTTTCTGCTCAGCTTTTATTTTTATCAGAAATGCTTAAAAGTCCTATAATCCTTAAATAGTCCATTTTCCCCTCTGCAGGATTATGTTTAGCTTTGTGAAGTTAAATTATTCTTGGTTGTAAACCTACTTCTTTTCCTTTTTGGAATATTTATTCCAAGATCTACTCTTCTTTATCCAGGTTTCCAAGTCTTGAGTGATTGTATGTGGTCTCTTGGTCCTTGAATTACCTCTTTCTACATATTTTTGGTACTTTTTCTTTGACATGTGTATTTTTTATCTTGATTGTGACATTTTTTGGACTTTTTTGGTGTTTCTTTCAAGAGGTGGTTGGTGAATTTTGTCTTCACTTTGTCCACTGGTTCTAATGGATCTGAGAAATTTTCACTCATGTGAAGTATAGTGGTTAGCCTTTTTTTTTTTTCCTTAATTTTTGTGAGGCAATAAGGGTTAAGTGACTTGCCCAGGGTCACAGAGCTAGTAAGTGTAAAGTGTCTGTGGTCATATTTGAACTCAGGTCCTCCTGAATCTGGGGCCAGTGCTCTATCTCCTGCGCCACCTAGCTGCCCCCCTGTGGTTAGACTTTTAAAAAGATGATTTTTCAGCTGATCAATTATTCTTTTTTCTAAGAATTATTTTTACAAGCATTAATTTCCCACCCACTGCTCCTCCTCCACTTGAACAATTTAAGCTACCACCAAAAAACCCTTATAACAGATATACATAGTCTAGCAAAACAAACTTCCAGAGCCTATGTCCATGTGATTCTATATTTTAATTCCAATACTTTGGTTAGTGTTTCTTCTTCAGTCCTTTAAGTTCAACCATTTATTATTTTGACCTTGACCTTGACCATATTATCTTTCCTTCAACTGTTTTCCAGGTCAGTCATTTTTCATGTCAGATACCTTATGCTTTTAATATTTTGATTTTCTAATATTTCTGGCTGTCTCATAGAAGGACTGATTCCTGTTTGGCCTGTTTTAGTTTTCAGGGAGTTCATTTCTTGGGTAAAGTTTACCATTTTCTCTTCTATTTATTCTTTTTCCAATTTTTTCCTCCAGAGATTTCATTTTTTTCTTCATTGTTTCATTTCTTCTAAATATTCATGTAGTCCTTGTGGAAAATCTATTTTTTTCTTTTGAATCTCTGCTTATAATTGATACAGAATTGTTATTCTCCTTTGGGGGACTCTTCGAATTTGTAATAAATTTTTTTATACTGGTTAGTATTTTTTTTAATTTTTTTTATTTTAGTGAGGCAATTGGGGTTAAGTAACTTGCCCAGGGTCACACAGCTAGTAAGTGTTAAGTGTCTGAGGTCGGATTTGAACTCAGGTTCTCCTGAATCCAGGGCCGGTGCTCTATCCACTTCGCCACCTAGCTGCCCCATCCACTTCGCCACCTAGCTGCCCCGGTTAGTATTTTTAAAAATTTCCTCATCTACTATGCCAGGGCCAGGAACCATCCCTTGTTGCACTTTGGGCTAGGATGCTTGACCCTACTTGATCTTTCTCTGGGTTTCATTGATTCCTATGCTGACTTTGATTTCCCAGGGATAAGTATAACCCAGGATTAGATGCCTGCTTGGTTTTTGAAATTCAAAGCACTGGATCTTCAAGGCTTTCTCTGGCATCTCAGGACAAAGTGGTAGGGATGGATGTCAGAGCCTCATTCTGAGTTTTACTTTGCCTTGCTGGTTGCTGGCTCTGGGCTCTTGCTCTCTGGCCTTCATTCTGCTCTGCTCTTCTTCATTCTTGCTCTCCTAAGGCCTTCATTCTTGGATTTTATGACCACCCTGGGGTTTTCTCAGGGGAGCCCTCTTGCTTGCCTCTGTACACAGAGCCTTGAAGGCTGCTCATGTAGCCTTCTCTTCCCACTGGGAGGCTATCCTGTGCTGCCTCAGGTTTTGGTGGTGGTCCTATTGCCCTTGGGGCTTCTGGCAGACTTTTGCAGTTCTGGGATGGGGAGAAGTCATGGTAGTTTCTCACTGGATTTCTTTTTTTGGGGTTTTTTTTTTTTTTTTAGTGAGGCAATTGGGGTTAAGTGACTTGCCCAGGGTCACACAGCTAGTAAGTATTAAGTGTCTGAGGCCGGATTTGAACTCAGGTACTCCTGACTCCAGGGCCGGTGCTCTATCCACTGCGCCACCTAGCTGCCCCCATGGATTTCTTGATGATTATTCAGACTGGTGTAAAAGTTCAAGGCTTTACTAGAGTAGACATTTGGGAGCTGGATAGTCTGCCTCCCTTTTGGGCCTCCACCTTTTTCCTTTTACATAAAAGGTGCAAAGATGTAATGATTTGTCCAAGGTTATACTACAGGAGTAAATGACATAGCTAAGATTTGAACCCAAGTTCTCCAACTTCAAATCTGATTTATTGTTCACTGTACCATACTTCCTCTTATGTAAGATAATGTTAAAAATGGAGGAACAGGGGCAGCTAGGTGGCACAGTGGATAAAGCACTGGCCCTGGATTCAGAAGGACCTGAGTTCAAATCCAGCCTCAGACACTTGACACTAGCTGTGTGACCCTGGGCAAATCACTTAACCCTCATTGCCCCACCAAAAAAAAAATCTTTGTCGGGGGCAGCTAGGTGGTGCTGTGGATAAAGCACCAGCCCTGAATTCAGGAGTACCTGAGTTTAAATGCGGCCTCAGACACTTGGCTTAACTAGCTGTGTGACCCTGGGCAAGTCACTTAACCCTTATTGCCCTGCAAAAAAAAAACAAAAAAAAAACAACCGGAGGAACATACTGGGTAAAGGATTAGTAAAGAGATAAGCTTTAAGGGGGGAAATCAGATATAAGAGCCAGAAGAGAATAGAAACTATAAAAAGATCCCAATAACAATATTGCCCCAGTTCCCCATCTGTATCAGAACTACTCTGAACTCAATAAAGCTAGGATCCATTTTCCTTATCTCTCACTTGTTACTACATCTGAATCATTATGAATAGATTATGACTTCTTAAATTAAAAAAGTCAATGAGTGCTAGAAGACAGTCTCCCCATGAGTATATAGTTATCACCAGTATCATTCAGTGGTCATATAGAAATGGAAATTGGCCTTAGTTTGCTTATCTATTAAGTGGAAATAATGGCTACCCCTATCTCCTGCATAGGCACATGAGGATGTAATTGGCTAATTAACATGTGAAGAAAGTGCTTTGTCACTGGAAAGGACCAGATGATATAAGATCTTGTTATTTTGTTTTGTTTGGCAATGAGGGTTAAGTGACTTGCCCAAGGTCACACAGCTAGTAAGTGTCAAGGGTCTGAGGCTGGATTTGAACTCAGATCCTCCTGAATTCAAGGCCAGTGCTTCATCCACTGTGCCACCTAGGTGCCCTTGTAACAACTGAAATGACACCACCTGCTGGAGACTTATTGTAGGAAAGCTCCTCCATGAGGAGAAGGTGTCTGAGGGCAAGACACCCAGCTCTTTGGCATCAGGAAGTGATGTTTGCTTGTGGGAGGAAGAGGGGTTGAGGCTGGTGCTCTCGGGTTTTTTTTTTTTCCTCAGGACTCTGGTGGAGAAGGGAGCCAGAAATACACTCTTCCTTGAATAGATAGATGAATCTAGGTCTTTCTCTTTCTCTTCACCAAATTCTTATTCTCCTTAATAAATGCTTAAAAGTCTAACTCTTGCTAAAGCTTATAATTTATTGGTAACCACTCATTAGATATTTTAGACAGAATAGCTAGAATTTTAGACCCTTACACCCTCATGATCTTGTTATTTTTACCTAGGTGAGATGAGTTTGGAAGGTATGTGAGAACAAACTTTATTTCCAGGGGCAAGCATAAATAAAAACACAAAATGGTCCTTAGTCTTCTGCAGACACTCAAACTTCTGTGGAGACAGTGGTAGATTGAATGTATGAATGAATGAATGTGTTTGTTAAAATAGCATGTGGGGGCAGCTAGGTGGCACAGTGGATAGAGTACTGGCTCTGGATTCAGAAGGATCTGAGTTCAAATCTGACTTGGACACTTAACACTTACTAGCTGTGTGACCCTGGGCAAGTCACTTAACCCCAATTGCCTCACCCCCCCAAAAAAAAATAAATGAAAAATTTTAAAAAATAGCATATACAAGCATTGACAAGAGTAGAGGAGGGTGTTAAGAATGAGGCAATTTCTAGACTGTCTATAAACTTGAACTTGGAAGTTGGCCCTCTAAATGTGGGATCCTCCTCCTATGTGTGACCAATGAGTGGCTGTGCTGCTGAAGATGCTGAATCATAACCATCTTTACATTCTTGGTGTAACTGAAGCCAGAGGGAAAAAAGGAAGTTGCAACTAATTAGAAGACTGGTTTACAGGGGCTCCTTGGAAAGGAAAAAAGGGAAGAAAAAAAGGGTTGAAGGAGTTGGTCTTGTACCCAGAGACAACAAGAACTACTTGATGAAATTTAGCCATTTGGTATTATAGTGTTTATGAAAAGTGTTTGCAAAAAGACATCCATGAAAATAATTGCAACTTATGCACCAGCATTACTTGCAGAGGATGAAGAGCTAAAGACATTTGACAAAGAACTCACTGATACCCCAACAAATTAAATCAGTATACACCTTGATATCTGATAATGTCAGTATAAAATTGGGAATAGTTGAGGAATGCAATGGAAAGCCTGGGTCAGGAAGAAGGAATATGAGAAGCCATTCATGAATTCATGAATTTATATCATTAATAATCTCTTTGAGAAAAGAGTTGGTAAGCACTAGATATGGTGAGCTCATCACCAAAAATGAAGAGGATTACATTTTAGCAGACAGTGAAAGATTTATTATTGATATAGGAGTCCTAGTTTCATATACTTAGAGCTAGATAGGACTTTAGAGGCTGGCTAACTCCATACTCTGATTTTACAGATGAGGCCCAGAGAGATTATGTTAACTGTTTAGTGAGAGAGGTAGTAAGTAGTAAAATCAGGATTTGAACCCAAGTCTTCTGACTCAACATCCAACATTTTCCCCATTCTACTATGAAGTCATTACTGAATCAGTTAAGTATGTACAACCAGACCACCAACTTGTCCAAGCAAAGATCAGAATTAGTAAATAGCTAGATGGAATAATAAAAATAAGAAAAAGATACGGCATACACTTAGTCATGAATTATTTAAACAATTGATAATGAAAACTAGGTAATAGTTGAAATGACACTGACATCATTCATAATAAATTTATACAGAAATTCAACTGATATAAATTGGTTGTCATAACAAAGCATTTGTCAGGCAGCTAGGTAGCACAGGAGGACCTGAGTTCAAATTCAGCCTCAGACACTTGACCCTCTACTAGCTGTGTGACCTTGGGCAAGTCATTTAATCCCAATTGCCTCACTTAAAAAAAAAAGAAGAATAAGAATAAGAATTGGTTAATCAGCAAACACCTAACTCACTTGCCAAGGACAGAGGGTAGTCAAAAGCAAATACAAATTTAGAATATAATCTCATTTGCCAAAACTCATGACTGAACTGATGGATAACGATGAACAGCATTACCCGATAAAGCAGGAAAATAATATAGGATAAGCTTAAAGAAAGCTTAGCAAGATATTCAACTAAGCGAAGTTATCCTGTGTGCATTTAAGGATGAAAATGGAAGGAGCGCAGCAAACAAGAAAACTGGAAAAAATCTGCAGAGTGTTTTATAATAAAATTTTCTGTCAGGGACAGCAGAGCCCCCACACTTGGACTCTTAAAAAAAAAAAAGATATGATTCTCTCACATCCCCTTTTGTTAGCCAAACTTAAGTAGATGGACAAACATTCTGATCCTGGGATTTCCATCTCTCTCAAGCAATTTAGGATTCGAAGGTCCCAAAGCATTTAGAAAGGGTGAGTGGCCAATGAGAACCCGGTTTGGGGGAGCATGTGAAGTGGAGCAAAGCACCAATGTGGCTCAAAAGCTAGAGCACTGGGCCTGAAATCAGGAAGACCTGAGTTTAAATCCAACCTCAGACATTTACTAGCTCTGTGACCCTGAGCAAATTATTTAACCTCTAGCTGCCTCAATAATTTCCTCAATTGCAAAAAGAGAATAATAATAAAAGCCTCTCAGGATTGTTGTAAAGATTAAATGAGATAATATAAGTCAAGTGCTTAGCATAGTACTTGGCACAAAATAGGCACCTAAATGCTTTCAAAAACTCAACAGATGTGCTTTCAGAGGAAATAGAAATTGCAGTAAAAAACAAAAAACAGGAAAAGCAGTTGGATTGCACTGTGGAGAGAGCTGTGTTGAAGATGACAATTGTGAAGATGAACTCCTGAAGAGCAAGGACTATCTTTTCCCCTTCTTTGTATCCTCAGTGCTTAGCATAGTTTATAGCACACAGTAGGTGCTTAAATACTTGTTGACTGACTTATTATTTTGTTTTGTTTTGTTTTTTAGTGAGGCAATTGGGGTTAAGTGACTTGCCCAGGGTCACTGACTGACTTATTATTAAGGGATTAATTCAAAAAGTATCTAGAGAGAAAGACTAAAGGTCTGGGGAAAAAAAGATCTCATCTTAAAAAAAGGTAACTGAGAAAATGTCTATATATTTATATTTCTATCTGTTAAAAATCTTTAGGGGCGGCTAGGTGGTGCAGTGGATAAAGCACCGGCCCTGGATTCAGGAGTACCTGAGTTCAAATCCGGCCTCAGACACTTGACACTTACTAGCTGTGTGACCCTGGGCAAGTCACTTAACCCCCATTGCCCCGCAAAAACAAACAAACAAACAAACAAAAAAATCTTTATAAGACTCTTGTACACATACATCAAGGGCTATAAAAAAACCCAGACTATTTTTAGATTCAGAATTGGCACAGGTAACTTTAAGATGTCATCTTAATACACAAAACATGTAACAAACTAGTAAAAGGGTAGATTTTAAAGACGTTTTAAAAAGATATAGAGGGACAGCTAGGTGGCACAGTGGATAGAGCACTAGCCCTAGATTCGGGAGGACCTGAATTCAAATCCGAACTCAGACACTTGACACTTAACTAGCTGTGTGACCCTGGGCAAGTCACTTAACCCCCATTGCATGCAAAAAAAAAAAAAAAGATATAGAGATCCCTGCATCGATGCTAATAATCCATTAGAAGAATTATACACAAACATTTAAGTCTCCTTACATTTAAATGTTTTGCTTGCTGAAGTCCTACCTCATTATAGGCTGAATTCTTACATTAACCTCCTCCTTGCCCCCCACACTTGGGAAAACTGGGACACTGATCCACTGTTGGTGGAGTTGTGAAAAGATCCAACGATTCTGGAGAGCAATTTGGAACTATGCCTAAAGGGCTATAGAACTGTGCATACCCTTTGATCCAGCAATACCACTGCTAGTTTTATATCCCAAAGACATCCCCAAAAGAGTAAAAGACCATTTGTACAAAAATATTTATAGCAGCTCTTTTTGTGGTGGCTAAGAATTGGAAATCAAAGGATTGAAGATTGAAGATTGAAGAATGGCTAAACAAACTGTGGTTTATGATGGTGATGGAATATTATTGTGCTATAAGAAATGACAAGCAGAAAGGCCTGGAAAGGCATTGGATGAACTGATATATAATGAAGTGAGCAGAACCAAGAGAACGTTGTGTACAGTGATAGCAATAATATTGTTTGATGAAGAACTGTGAATGACTTAATCTCAACAATACAATGATCCAAGGCAATCCCAAAGGACTAATGAAGCATATTATCCACCTCCAAAGAAAGAACTGATATGGATTGAACATAGACTGAAGCATGCTATTTTTTACTTTCTTTCATTTTTTTCTTTTATTCATGTTTTCTTGTACAAAATGACTAAGATGGCAATGTTTTACATAATCGCACATGTATAACATATATCTGATTGATTACTACCTCAGGGAGGGGACAGGGGAGAGAGGGAAGGAGGGGTAAAATTTGGAACTCAAAACTTTAAATAAAGGAGTATTTACTGAGAAAAATAAAACAAAATAAAATAAAAACCATTAGGAAAAAACAAACAAACAACCCAAAGCTCTCTGCTTATTCATTATCTTCTGGAAGAGATATGAAATCATTCTTTAAACTCTTCTTATTCATACACATTATCCCCGCTTCTTTGTTTTTGTTTTTGTTTTTTTTTATTTTAAGTGAGGCAATTGGGGTTAAGTGACTTGCCCAGGGTCACACAGCTAGTAAGTGTTAAGTGTCTGAGGCCGGATTTGAACTCAGGTACTCCTGACTCCAGGGCCGGTGCTCTATCCACTGCGCCACCTAGCTGCCCCCCGCTTCTTTTATAATCCTTTTCTTTTCCTTTTAAACAGTTCTGTTCCTGTCTTTATCAACTGCCTTGTATCCATCTATTAATGATCGAACAACAAATTGGATATGCTCCTCTACTAATGACTTAATTATGGCATGTCATAAGTACTCCTCATAATATACTCCAGTAGCCTCACTTCTTTTTTATAATGGTAACTAGATTCCTTCATTTTCAAGTTTTCACATTACTATTCTTCTTAGGTCTCTTTCTATCATTCATTCATGAGTTCTGACTGTGTATTTTGGTGATTTGGTGTACTTGTTACATCTGCTCTTGCAAATTTTATTTAATGGCTTCTCTGATTTCTTTTTTTCTTTATTTCTTTCTTTTTTGGGCTTCTCTGATTTTAAAAAGTCATTCATTTTCCTGTCTGTTTAAGGGTTTTTAGTAATTTCATGTGTCATTACATTTAACAACTTTCTCCAGGCTCAGATGGCCTCCCCTAAAGGGGAAAAGAGGAAGGCATACTCTCTGCTTCCCAAAATAAATATATATATATATATATATATATATATATATATATATATATATATATATATATATATATATATATTTTTTTTTTTTTTTTTTTTTTGCAGGGCAATGAGGGTTAAGTGACTTGCCCAGGGGGTCAGCTAGGTGGTGCAGTGGATAGAGCACTGGCCCTGGATTCAGGAAGACCTGAGTTCAAATCCGGCCTCAGACACCTGACACTTAACTAGCTGTGTGACCCTGGGCAAGTCACTCATTGCCCCGCAAAAAAAAAAAAAAGTGACTTGCCCAGGGTCACACAGCTAGTTAAGTGTCAGGTGTCTGAGGCCGGATTTGAACTCAGGGAGTCCTGAATCCAGGGCCGGTGCTTTATCCACTGCGCCACCTAGCTGCCCCCTAAAATATTTTTGACCATCGAATCCCAGGTCCTAAATGTAGCCAGGCATGACAGGCAATGAATGGACAGAGGAAGAGCAGACAGGGGTGTTCAAAAACTCCTGTGTAGACAGAGGCTTCTGAATGAATGTATTGCTGTGATCTACAGAGAAGGCTGGAAAAGGTAGCAAGGAGATGCCATGTCAGCTCCCAGCAGCCTTAAAGCTGGTGTCTCTTTGGACCTTAAAATTGTTCCTATGCAGTTTATTTCATTTTTGTTTAATCAAATAAATGTGAGTTGGTATTTTGGGGGGCAGGGCAATGAGGGTTAAGTGACTTACCCGGGGTCACACAGCTAGTAAGTGTCAAGTGTCCGAGGCTAGATTTGAACTCCCATCCTCCTGAATCTAGGGTCAGTGTTTTATCCACTGTGCTACCTAGCTGCTCCCAAATGTGAAGGTTTAAAAAAAAAACAAACAGGGGCAGCTAGGTGGCACAGTGGATAGAGCACCGGCCCTGGAGTCAGGAATACCTGAGTTCAAATCCGGCCTCAGACACTTAACACTTACTAGCTGTGTGACCCTGGGCAAGTCACTTAACCCCAATTGCCTCACTAAAAAAAAAAAAAAATTAAAAAAAAAAAACAACAAACCAATTTTCTGAATTCTCCTGTAATCCAGATTACTAATAAATATAAACATAAACATTTAGTCCCAGAATCCTACCTTTTTTTTTCGGTGAGGCAATTGGGGTTAAGTGACTTGCCCAGGGTCACACAGCTAGTTAAGTGTTAAGTGTCTAAGGCCGGATTTGAACGCAGGTACTCCTGACTCCAGGGCCGGTGTTCTATCCACTGTGCCACCTAGCTGCCCCCTAGATGAAGTTTTAAGAGCTGAAAACAGGATCTGACAAAAGCAATTAGCTAGTAACATTGGGGTTTTTTACATGTTTCTTTCTCTCCATTTCACAGGGTACCTTTCAACAGATGTGGATTTCCAAACAAGAATATGAAGAAGGAGGAAAACAATGAGTAGAAAGGAAATGGTCTTAAAAGCAGTTCTGAAAATAAAACAAAACAAAAAAGATGGCCTTCCCTCCGATCCCTTTTGTTTCATATCTTTAGTATTATCAGGAACAAAAATTCTCTTCTAGAATATTTATACATTTTTGCATACTTCAATTTCCATTTAACAAATGTTAAAGCCTTTAACTGGTCATATAACCTAAAATGAGTTTGCCTTCCTTGTAAAGAACTAATTCCTATAAGCCTCTTATAATTTTATATAATAATAATTTATTATTTCTAAGTATTTTCCTTTCATTAAACTGCTTTCAACGCTGAGTACTATACTGATATCCATATGATTGGTAAAATTTATTTTTATTGACTAGGCAAACTTATTGCCCATACCTTTACCTCATTCTTGCAAAACTAAATTGTTGTTGTTGTTGAGTTGTTTTCAGTTGTGTCTGACTCTTTGTGACTCCATTTGGAATTTTCTTGGCAGAGAAACTGGAGTGATTTTGCCATTTCTATCTCCAGCTCAGTTGACATATGAGTAAACAGAGGAAAGGTGAAGTGAGACATAGCTAGTAGGTGTCTGAGGCTGAAGTTGAACTCAGGTCCTTTTCATTCCATGCTAAACTAAACAATAAGATTTCTATCCACTATAAGAAAGAACTTTTTGGTTGCTATGTTAAAGTCAACAAAAACTGCAGTGATTTGCTGCTTCTGACTATCAAAACTCCTTAAATGAATCCTAGAAATTCTACATTCCTGGCTAGGTTAGGTCAACTTTACATAGCTAGGAGGATGAAATTAAGAGGTACTTAGAATAAAATTTAATATTTAGTTATGAGGGGCACCTAGGTTGCGCAGTGGATAAAGCATTGGCCCTGGATTCAGGAGGACCTGGATTCAAATGTAACCTCAAATGCTTAACACTTACTAGCTGTGTAACCCTGGGCAAGTCACTTAACCCTCACTGTCCTGCAAAGAAAAAAAAAAGATTTCATTATGAACACTGAAAAGTACAGCTATTTGGCAGAATTATCTCATAAGATTGAGACAACTTTGTTTTTCTTTTTTAGTGAGGCAATTGGGGTTAAGTGACTTGCCCAGGGTCACACAGCTAATAAGTGTTAAGTGTCTGAGGCCAAATTTGAACTCAGGTACTCCTGACTCAAGGGCTGGTGCTCTATCTACTGCGCCATCTAGTTGCCCCAACTTTTTTTTAAAATAAAGCACTTACCATGAGTTTACATTTCTATGTTTACCAGCCAGCCTTCAATTACAATGTAAGTGAAAAAGTTTAATTTTGCTAGAGTGAAATAGAACTAGGAAAAGAGGGAATTCACTACATCCTTGGTTAGAGTTTGGCAGACATGTAGAAACTTTTTTTCTGAAGTTTTCTCTTTATTTCTCCTTAAACTTTTTCTTCCTGGCTTTACAAACTGTTCCACAGAAGGCATTGCAAAGTACCTATTTCTTGTTTGATCTTTTGTTCAGTACCAAGGTATCAGTCGCTTCTTGTACTTATGCCAGATGATATGTACAATAATGTTTTTTCTCCAGGTACCTGGTCTTGGTCTTTCTTGGTCTGTCTGAAGAAATCTCAAAACCTGTTTCCTGAACAAGTTTATTTAAAGCATCCATGACAACTTTCCTCATCACTATGGACTTGGCAATGACAATCTCTGTCTTTGCCTCCAGCCAGTTAGAACTATATTTCTTTCTTTCAGTGGGACATACCAAAGTTTATGTAAATCTTCCATACTCTTGTACCTTCACTGTTCACAAGTACATGCCCTGCCTGATTTGACTATTTCTTCTCCCTAATTTTTTGGATCATCAAAAAATTTCTTCTCATCCTTCTCATCCAAAGTAGTATGAATTAATCTATATTGGTGGAAGGTGTGATGTTGACTGTATTCCTGTTTAACAAACTGAAAGTCAACCTCTTTTTTTTTTTTTTTTTTGCAGGGCTATGGGAGTTAAGTGACTTGCCCAGGGTCACACAGCTAGTAAGTGTCACGTATCTGAGGCCGGATTTGAACTCCGATACTCCTGAATCCAGAGCCAGTGCTTTATCCACTGAAAGCAAACCTCTTACTGGTGTTGGAGGCCAGTGAGGCGATCAATGTTCCTGGAGCTCAGGCAGCAACAAGCCTACTGACCGGAATTGTCACCCTGCTTCCTTCATGCTTAATCAAGGACTTTCTTAATGATAATATTAATAGGAAACAGGTATACTTTCATAATGAATATTCTACAGTGGACCACATCTTTATCATCATGCAACTAATACAAGATATTCTGCTGTTTGTTGATTATGAAAAAGCATTTGATTTGGTACAGCAAAATGCTGCCTTAAGGGGTCTTTACCAACAATATGTTTCTTATCCTTACATCAAAGTCATTCAAGATTACTTGAATGATATAATAGCAGTTATAACCTTGTTTACTGATCTTTGGATCATTAACATCAAGTAGGGCATAAAGAAGGATGTTTGCTACTCTCATGAATAATAACAACAGCTAGTATTCATAGAATGCTTTAAGATTTGCAAAGTAATTTACAAATATTATCCCATCTGATCCTCACAATAACCCTGGGAGACAGGTTCTATTGTTATCCCCATTTTACAGATAACTAAACTGAGGTTTAAATGAAGGTTAAATGATTTGCCCAGAGTCACACAACTAAAAGGTGTTTTGAGATCAGATTTGAACTTTGATCTTCCTGGCTCCAGGACTAGTGCTAATGGAGAAAATCCAATGTGGAGTCCAAGTTAAAGAAAGATTTTTTATGAATGATTTATTTCCCCAAATGCTCTTGTTCATAGTTGACATGCTAATTGAAAGCCCTGTAACATTGCAGAGCCTCCTGCAAGAGAACTGTAAACAAAAGCCTAGGAGAAGATTGAAGGACCTGTGGGAGTTGGAAGGCTGAGTAGAAGATTGAAAGACCTTTCATTGTCGAAGGATGCCAAGCAGCTGTGCTGACCAGATGCAGTCTTGGGCTGCAGCTGTAGGAAAGAAGGAGCTAGCACACGCCTGGTGAGTGCAGTAGGAGAGGGATGGGGACCTTGATGGCTGTGGGTACTTGCAGGAGAGCACAGTCCCTGGCTTTGGTTCTAGGGAAGAGAGGACAATTGAAGTTTGCAGCTACCAGATGGACCACAGGGAGCAAGAGTGTTCGGAGGACAGTGTGGCTAGGGGCATTGGCTGTGGTCTAGGGGTAAAGAGGGGTGCCCAAGGTTGGGCCCTAGGACAGAGTTCAGAAAATAACAGTTAGAAGGCCAGAGGCTTGGGGGCATCATTCTCTACACCTCCAGACTAGAACTTTATAATAATAGCTGCTAAAAGCAAAATAAAAATGAGTAAGCAAAGGAGAAAGAACCCAATAATAGATAGCTAGTATGGAGACAGAAGATCTGGGTTATATGCAGAGGAAGCTAACTTAAAAAGTCACTCCTTTTTCAATGAGAAATGTCGAGTAGTCACAAGCTCAGAAATAGTTCTTGGAAGAACTTTAAAAGGACTTTAAATATCAAATAAGAGAGACTGAGGAAAAATTAAGAGCAATCCAAGAAAATCAAGAATATTATGAAAAGAAAGTCAACCAACTGGAAATAGAGAATTGAAAACTTAAGGAAAAAAATAATTTCTTGAAAACTAGAACTGGGCAAGGGGAAGCTACTGGCATTATAAAATACCAAGAAATAATCTAACAAAGTCAAAAGAATGAAAAAATAGAAGAGAATGTGAAATATCTCATCAGAAAAACAACTGATTTGGAGAACAGATTAAGGAGAGACAATTGATAACCACAATTTACTGAGAACTGACTGATCCTCACCTATTCCTCATTCCCAGACCAACAAATTGCCTGGGACTAACCAATCTTTGTCAATTCCAGACTCCTGATGGTTTTATGGATTTCCCAAACAAACTATCCCCCTCCCAAAGATTTCTAAGCTTGCTTCCAGGACTGTAGATCATTATGTAAAAAGGTTCATTTACATTAAGTAGTTTCGATTTAGAGTTAAGTAGTTTATATTTTTGAGAAACTTACCTAACCCAAGGGCAGTCTCATTGCTCCCTTTGTTCTATTACCCCATATAAACCCTGTCCTTAGTCCCTATCTTTGGGTATTCCTAGAAATCTTGCTTTGTGATACTCCAAGTTATACCTCCTCTGCTCCGATTGAAGACCTTAATTCTCCTATATTGATTGTTTCATTAATTTTCAGGTCGACACATATAAAAATAGTTGGACTAGCTAAAAGTTATTATTAGAAAAAGAATCTTGATACAATACTACAAGAAAATAAGGAAAAGTGCCCTGAAGTACTAGAACAGAAGGCAAAGCTAAAACAGAAAAAATCCATTTATCGCCACCTGAAAGGGATCCTAGGAAGAAAATTTACAGGGATAGCTTAGCCAAGTTTCAAAGCACCTAGGCTAAGGAAAAAATATTGCAAGCAAAAAGGAAAAAAAATTAATATCATAGAGTTACAATAAAGATTATACAGGACCTAGCAGGTACTACATTGAAGGACTGTAGGTCTTGGAACAAAAGAGCTGGGGTTATGATTAAGAGTAACTTACCCAGCAAAGTTAAGTATGTGAAAATGGGTACCTTGATTTACTTAAGTCCCCCGATTATCCAGGGAACCAGAACAGCTGTATAAGGACTGGCTTCATTGGCTAACACACCAACAATCCTTCCTATGACCAAGAGTAAACGTAGTTGGATGGTCAGTAACTGAAGCCAAAGATTTATCTGACTGCAGGATATGCAACTATGGATCAGCTATAATCCTTTTTCTTTTTAAAGAGATCTCATCCAGACCTTAAACCGAACTGCTTATCACCAAGAATGCCTTCTGATTTGTGTATCAATGGTCATATCCTCCACTCCTGAAATTCCTCATATACCCATCCCTTCACTTTAGGAGTGGGTCTTCTAAACCCACCTTTCCTCCAAATTTCTTACCTGTTTTTGTTTAAACTGTTTATAAACCCTTGAAATCTATTGCATAGTGTCCTATTCAGCAATAGGCTGGATAGCACCTATGATCATGCCTGATTTTCTTTCCTGCTTAACAAAACCTTTCTTTTAATTTTTACAGGCATTGTCTTTTTCTGGTTTGCTTCCCATTTAGGAAGAAGGGGATTTAAATCTCAAGAACTGGCCTAAGCATTCTCCAGTCTTCCTCTTTATAGAAAGAGAGATCTAAATACCATTTAAGAGGGTGTTTTCCTTTGTTTACAAGTACAATCATGAATGAAAAAAAAATGGACATTTAACATACTAAAAGACTTTCACATATTTGTGACAAAAACAACAGAACTTAATGGAAAATTTGACATATAATATCCAGGAGAAATATAAGGTAAACATTAAAAGAGCAATTATAATGGGCAGCTAGGTGGCACAGTAGATAAAGCACCAGCCCTGGATTCAGGAGGACCTGAGTTCAAATCCAGTCTCAGACACTTGATACTTACTAGCCGTGTGACCCTGGGCAAGTCACTTAACCCTCATTGCCTTGCAAAAAAAAAAAAGACCAATTATAAGGAACTCAATAAGGTCAAACTGTTTATTCTTATATGTGAAAATGCTATCAATATTCTTATGATTGACATCATTATATGGGTAGTTTGAAAGAAAGGCTTGAGCTGAGCTGTGTATGATGGGGTGCTTCTAAAAATAAAACTGCATAGGGAGAGATAAAGAGGAGTAATTATTTCATACAAATGAGGCATGAAAGGAAGAATTGATACAGAAGAAGTGGTAGAGAGGGCAGGTATTGCTGGAACTTTACTCTTTTTTATTTTTTTTAGTGAGGCAATTGGGGTTAAGTGATTTGCCCAGGGTCACACAGCTAGTAAGTGTTAAGTGTCTGAGGCTGGATTTGAACTCAGGTACTCCTGACTCCAGGGCCGGTGCTCTATCCACTGTGCCACCTATCTGCCCCTGGAACTTTACTCTTAAGGGGAACCACATATATATTGAGAGGGCTATAATAAAGTCTTCTAAATTTAGAAAGAAATAAGAGGGTGAGGGGATAGGATAAGGGAGTGACTTTTAGAAGGTTATGTAGAGTAAGAATTAGGAGGGAGGGGGGCAGCTAGATGGTGCAGTGGATAGAGCACTGGCCCTGGAGTCAGGAGAACCTGAGTTCAAATCCAGCCTCAGACACTTGACATTTAGTAGCTGTGTGACCTTAGGCAAGGCACTTAACCTCAACTGCCTCACCAAAAACAAACAAACAAACAAAAAGAATTAGGGGGGAGGGAGGAGATAAAGGAGAAATTATTAGAAAGAGAGATTCCCCAATTGAGAAATGGTCAAAGGATATGAACAGGAGGTTTTCAGATGAAGAAATTAAAGCTATCTATAGCCATATGAAAAAATGTGCTCAATCACTACTGATTAAAGAAATTAAAACTACTCTGAGGTACCAAACTCACACCTAATTGGCTAATATGACAAAAAAAGGAAAATAATAAATGTTGGAGGAGATGTGGGGAAAATGGAACACTAATGCACTGTTGGTGGAGTTGTGGACTGATCCAACTATTCTGGAAAGCAATTTGGAACCTTGCTCAAAAAGCTATAAAACTGTGCATACCCTTTGACCCAGCAATACCACTACTAGGTCTATATCCCAAAGAGATCATAAAAAAAGGGGAAAAGATGCACATGTATAAAAATATTTATATGGGGGCGGCTCAGTGGCGCAGTGGATAAAGCACTGGCCCTGGATTCAGGAGTACCTGAGTTCAAATCCGGCCTCAGACACTTAGCACTTACTAGCTGTGTGACGCTGGGCAAGTCACTTAACCCCCATTGCCCCGCAAAAAAAAAAAAAAAGAAAAGAGAAAAGAAAAAAAAAAGAAAAAATATTTATAGCTGCTCTTTTTGTGGTGCCAAAGAATTGGAAATTGAGGGGATGCCCATCAATTGGGGAATAGCTAAAGAAGTTGTTTAATGGAATACTATTGTGCTGTAAGAAGTTATAAGCAGATGGATTTCAGGAAGAACCTGGAAAGACTTACATGAATTGATGCTGAGTGAAATGAACAGAGAACCAAGAGAGCATGGTACATAGCATCAGTAACATTGTGTGATGATCACCTGTGATAGAGTTAACTCTTCTCAGCAATACAATGATCCCAGACAATGCCAAAAGACTTAGGGGGGAAAATGCTCTCCACATCCAGAAAAAGAACTATGGAATCTGAATGCAGATTGAAGCATACTATTTTCACTGTTGTTATTGCTTTTTGTTGTTGTTTCTTCTTTCTTGTTTTTTTTTCCTTTTGTTCTGATTCTTCTCTTACAACATGACTAATGTGGAAATATGTTTAACATGATTGTAATGTATAACCTATATCAGATTGTGTGCTGGCTTCAGGAAAGGGGAGGGAAGGGAGGATGGGAGAAAAATTTGGAAATGAACTATCTCTACATGTAATTGGAAAAAATTAAGGGTCTAGTAAAGAAAAAAAAAGAAAAGAAAGGTAGATTAAGGTAGAGGGTCGGGGGAGAGGATAAGGGAGTAAGGGACTCTTAAAGGGATGGGTAGATTAAGGAATCAGAGGGCAAGGTAGCAGGGTAAATAGGGCAAGAAGCATAGTAAAGAAAAATAGGATGGTGGGAAATACACAAGTAATTAAAACTTAGAATATGAGTGGGATGAATTTACCCATAAAATGGAAACAGTAGAACTATTTGGTACTTGCTAAGAAATGAAGAGACAGATTAGTAGAACTGATATATATATATATGTGTGTGTGTGTGTGTGTGTGTATGTGTATACACACACATGTACATACAAACATAGTAGTAAAGGACTATAGTAACTGTATATGACAAATATAAAGATTTAAGTTTTGGGGATAAGGTTCATTTTTTCATAAAAATTGTTGGGAAAACTGGAAAGCAGTTTTGCAGGAATTGGGCATAGACCAATATATTGAACCATGAATCAAGATAAGGTCAAAATGGATTTGTGGCCTAGATATAAAAGGAAATATTACAGGAAAATTAAAAAAACATGGAACATGTTACCTAACAGACTCATGGATAGGAGAATAATATGAGATAGAGGTATAAAATGGATAATATCAATTATTTTAAATTTAAAAGTTCTTATATAAATAAAACCAGTGTAGCCAAGATTAGATGGAAAGCAGAAAATTGGGGAAGAACTTTTATAGAGAATCTCTCAGGGGGTCTCATTTCCCAAATATATGTAGAACTTTGTCAAATTTATAAGATTATATAAGTCATACCCCAACTAATGAGTGGTCAAATGATAAGAACAGGTAGTTTCTTGATGAAGAAATCAAGACTATATGTAATTATATGAGAAAATGCTCTAAATCATTGAATAGAGAAATGCAAATTAAATATTTTGAGATATCATCTTACACCTATTAGATTGGCTAAAATTATAGGTTCTCTTTAATTGGGGAATGACTAAATAAGCTGTGGTATAGGATTGTTTTGTTGTTGTTGTTGTTGTTTTTGGTGAGGCAATTGGGGTTAAGTGACTTGCCCAGGGTCACACAGCTAGTACATATCAAGTGTCTGAGGCTGAATTTGATTCCAGGGCTGGTGCTCTATCCACTGCGCCACCTAGCTGTCCCTGTGGTATAGGATTGTGATGGAATGTTGTGCTTTAAGAAATGATGAGCTGGGGCAGCTAGGTGGTTCAGTGGATAGAGCACCGGCCCTGGATTCAGGAGTACCTGAGTTCAAATCCGACCTCAGACACTTAACACTTACTAGCTGTGTGACCCTGGGCAAGTCACTTAACCCCAATTGCCTCACTAAAAAAAAAAAAAAAAAGAAATGATGAGCTGATTGATTCAGAAAAACAAGGAAAGACTTGGAACTATGAAGGAAGATGCTATACATCTCCAGAGAAAGAACTGGCAAATAGAAATATGAGTAATATGGTTTTGAATATATGTATATGGGTATATGTGTATATATGTGTACATTTATATGTGTGTGTGTGTGTGTATATATATGTATATATATATATATATATAGACTGCAGTCTAACATCTAGTCAAAAATTATCCTGGCGCATATCAGTGTTCTATGGAAGACTCATTTAATCTCTGGCCTACTTGGCCATGTCCATTTTCTTTTTAAAAAATATTTTATTTCCCACCCCAATTACATGTAAAAAACAATTTTTAACATTCAGTTTTTTAAAAAGTTTTGATAGGAAAGAATTGGAAATTGAAGGGATGCCCATCAATTGAGGAATGGCTGAACAAGTTGTGGTATATGAATGTAATGGAATACTATTGTGCTGTAAGAAATGATAAGCAGGATGATTTCAGAAAAATCTGGAAAGACTTACATGAATTGATGCTGACTGAAGTGAGCAGAACTAGAAGAAGATTGTATAAAGTAACAGCAACATTGTGCAATGGTCAACTGTGATAGACTTAGCTCTTCTCAGCAATACAATGATCCAAGAGAATTCCAAAGGACTCATGATGGAAAATGTTCTCTACATCCAGAAAAAGAACTATGGAGTCTGAATGCAGATTGAAGCATACAATTTTCAGTTTTGTTGTTTTGTTTCTTCTTTCTTATGGTTTTTCCTTTTGTTCTGATTCTTCTCTCACAACATGACTAATGTAGAAATATGTTCAATATGATTGCACTGTATAACCTATATCAGATCACTTGCTGTTTTGAGAAGGGGGGAGGAAAGGAGAAAAATTTGGAACTAAAAATCTTACAAAAATGAATGTTGAAAACTATCTTTACATGTAATTGGAAAAAATAAAATAAAATATTTTTAAGGAAAAAAAAGTTTTGAGTTCTAAATTCTATCCTTCCCTCTCTCCCCTCTCTCCATTCCTGTCCTTTTCTTTTTCCTTCCTTTCTAATACTTCATTCATCTATAGTTGCTAAAGGTAAAATTGCTCATGTATAGTCCCATGCCTTTTAAAAGAAGAAACATTTTTATTTAAAGTTTTGAGTTCCAAATTCTATCCCTCTTTCCCTCCCCTGTCCCCCACCCAAGGCAATAAGGAGATATAGGTTATACATGTGCAATTATGTAAAACATTACCATATCAGTCATTTTGTATAAGAAAACCCAAATAAAAGAAAAAATAAAAGAAAGTGAAAAATAGCATGTTTCAGTCTGTGTTCAATCAATATCAGTTCTTTCTCTGGAGGTGGACAGTCTGCTTCATCATTAGTTCTTTGGGATCATCTTGGATCATTGCATTGCTGAGAATAGTTAAGTCATTCACGCATCTTCATCCAACAATATTGCTGTTCATACCTTTCTTAAGTAGACATTTTATTTGCTTAAAAAAATATACAAAAAAGGAAATTTCGTATGAAACACAAGAGAAAATCTGTTTCCAGAAATATAGTTGTTAGAGAACTTGAGAGAAAAAGGAACACCTCTGATCAGGACACTTGGAGATAACAGAGTGCTGAGAGTACTGGATTGAAAACACCTCTCACATGGGAAGAATTGATGAACTGTTGCAAAGTTAAGTGGGCAGTGCCTAGAGAACAATTTATACAGTAACGGCAATTTTGTAAAGATAATCAACTTTGAAAGACTTAATAACTCTGGTCAACATAATGACTAACCACAATTCCAAAGGAATCCTGATGAAACATGCTAGCTAACTCTGGAAAGAGAATCGATGGACTCAAAGTCCAGATTGAAACATACTTTCTTCCTTTTTTTTTTTTTTGGTAATGTGGCTAATGTGGAAATTTGTTTTGCATGTGTGTACATATTTATAATGGTTGTTATTTTTCCTGACTTCTCAATGGGTGGGAGAGGGGAAAGGACAAGGAAGGAAATTTGGAACTAAAAATAAATTAAATTGAATTAAAGCTTAAAAACAAAAGAAAACACGCCTCTTTAAATATATAGATCTATATAGATCTACATAGATATAGACATAGTGCCCAGAATGGAACATAGTAATCCAAATGTTCTCTGACCAGGGGAGAGTATAACAACACTATCCCTCTCTAGTCCTGCACACTTAAGTCAGCTTACATAGTAGCTTTTTTTTTGTTTTTTCAGTCTGCTCTATCAGATTGCCGATACATATTGTGTTCATAGTCTACTAAAATCTCCAGCACTGGTTTTTGTTGTTTTTCACATGCCTGGTTTCTAGTTTTGCCTCCATCAGCTTATACTTCTAAAGTTGTTGTTTTGTCTGTTTTGGGAGGGGACTCTACCACAAGACTTTATCTCTCAACTTTCATTTTATTAGATCTGGCCCAGTGTTCTACCCAATCAATTTGTTGTTTAGTCATTTTTCAGTCATATCTTACTCTCCATGACCCCATTTAGGGTTTTCTTGGCAAAGACACTGGAGTGGTTTGCCATTTCCTTCTCCAGATCATTTTACAGATGAGGAGACTGATGCAAACTGGGTTAAGTGATTTGCCCAGGATCACACTGCTAGTAAGTATCTGAGGTCAGATTTGAATTTTAATTTTTTTTGCGGGTCAATGGGAGTTAAGTGACTTGCCCAGGGTCACACAGCTAGTAAGTGTTAAGTGTCTGAGGTCAGATTTGAACTCAGGTCCTCCTGAATCCAGGGCTGGTGCTCTATCCACTGTGCCACCTAGCTGCCCCTGGATTTGAATTTTAAAAGATGAGTCTTTCTGACTCAAGACCTGGCAATCTATCCACTGCATCACCTAGATGCCTGAGATGTTTATAGTACATCTAATTTGAGATGTCCAAAAAACAGCTGGTAACAAAATATTGGAGTTCAGGAAGGAGGCTAGGCTGGATATATAGATCTATGGGTCATCTGCATAAAGGTGATAATTGAACCCATGGGTGCTGATGAGATAACCATGTAAGGCAGAGTAGAGAAAAAAAAGAAGAGAGCCCGTGATAGTCTTGATAATAGCTAGCATTATTTAGTACTTTTAATATTTGCAAAAGAACAACTCTGGGAGATTGGTGCTATTATCCCCATTTTATAGATGAAGAAACTGAGATAGACAAATTGAGTGACTGGCCCAGGGTCACATACCTAGCAAAAGTCTGAGGCTAGATTTGAACTGAAGTTTCCTGACTCTAGGTGAGAATGAAGGACAAAGAATAATAGTGGCCTCTTCATCTTTTTTTTTGTGTGTGTGTGTGTGTGTGTAATTTAAGATTCTAAATGTGGATTCTAATCTGTTCCCCCAGTTTTGGGGGAAACTGACTAAAATCACTGATAAAACGAGTTTAGGTTTTTAAGGGTTTATTGGAAAATAGAAAGAAAAAAATTGAGAACAGAATTCCAACGGCCTGGCATTCCTATCTTTCCTCAAATTTCCTGTGAAGTCCTCTGCCGCCGCCACCATCCAGTCAGGAACCCAAAAAGCCCCAGCACTCTCTGTGCAGGCTCCCTTTCCTCCTTCCTGTCTCCTCCCAGACCATAGGAGGCTCCTCAAGTTGATTGGCTGGTAGCCTTGATAGACAGCCCCCATGAGCAAACGTCATTTCCTGACGCCAAGGAAAAGCCACAATGCCTCTGAGGCATTTTCCTCATGGTGGAGCTTTCCCACAGCAAGTCTCCAGTAGGTGGCATCATTCCAATCATTACAGTCCCCCCTTTTGTTCCTCAAGAAACAAAATGTTTCCTTGACGGAACAGTAAAAAGAATATAATAACTATTGCTAACTAATAATATGTGAACAACAATATAGAAAAGGAAGAGAGGAAAGTTTTGTCCAGAGGGGCGATTTTTTTTTCTTTTTGTCCTCATGAACCGACACTTTGACATTAGTCTTGCAAAGGGAGAGCCTCTGCAGAGAGTACATGTTACAGATGGCATATAATAACAGAAAGGAGATAGTAAAAACTAATAAAGCAAAACAGTTCATATAAAGTCTCTGAGTTCTCTTGTCTTCTTGAAGTGGTAAGATGTCATCAGGAGGAAACTGAATTCTGGTCTGGAAAACTAGATTCCGGACTCTGGTCTGGATTCTGGTCTGGAAAAACTGAATTCTGGACTCTTGTCTGGAAAGCTGGATTCTCTTCTTTAACTGTTTGAATTGCTGTATTTTTACTAAACCTTAGCATAGCATTTATATCCTTAGACTTCTAATAGAGGGTTGAGGTAGTTATGCAATCTGTAACACTTTTTACCACCATGTGTCTGGATCTTTCTAATGTTGTCATAATGTTCTTTATGGTAGAAAATGTGGAGTTCTCTAGCATCAGTTTTGTCTGTGCCACTGATTTTCAATAAGGGCTGATTTAACTGATGAATTACCACATTCAGCTGATGCTGCTTAGCAAATGCTACAATTGTATCATTTCCTCCCCACTTTCCAAATTTCTTTAATTCGTCAACATATTCTTCAAAAGGGGAGTCATTTACTCTAAAAGACTCAAACTCTTGTCTATGGTTAATCATGTAAGAAGCAGCTTCTTGTCTGTGTCTGAGATGATTTCTACAGTGACCTTCTAGCTGGTCTGCTAAAGCCCTAAAAAGGCAATTTCCGTCTCCTGATACTTTACGAAGACTGAGTCCCAAAGCATTTAACTGATCAGTGGGATTATCAAATGGGAACTGCCTATTTCCTCTGAACTCTCTTTGCTCTTTAACAGTTGCTATCGTTAGGGTTTTTAGCTCTTTAGCGTCTACCTCAGGTCTATCTGAAATCTCTTCACCTATGAATGGTGCAGGCTTTACATGAGAGCAATGAATCCATGAATCTTTTTCACCAATTTTAATGGCAGTAGGAGTTGTCAATAATACCTGAAAAGGCCCTTCCCAGGCAGGTTGGGTTCCACTGGTTCTCTGAAAATTCTTTACATATATTTTATCTCCTGGGTTGAAGTTATGCAATGAAAAGTCTAATGGTTCTGCCTGGACCACAGCTCCTGCCTCATGGAGTTCACGTAGCCTGGTTTGTAATTCCTGTATATAGGAGGCAACAGAAGTATCACCTCCCACCAGTGATGTATAAACTGGGGAAAAAGTTTTAGCTTGGATAGGAGGGTGACCAAAAAGCATTTCATAAGGAGATATATGAAGTTCTCCTCTTGGTCTACTTCGTAGATAGAATAATGCCAATGGTAGAACATCAGGCCATTTCAAATGGGGGGGACTTAGGATGTTTAAAAGATCCATTTGAAATTTAAAACAGCCTATACTTGGTAGTTCTTTCCAATTTAAGGGGACAGGGGAGGGGAAATCTTACACAATCAGAAGATTAGAAGATGAACGTTCGGTTTATCCCTTCGTGGTCGCCAAACTGTGTAATTTAAGATTCTAAATGTGGATTCTAATCTGTTCCCCCAGTTTTGGGGGAAACTGACTAAAATCACTGATAAAACGAGTTTAGGTTTTTAAGGGTTTATTGGAAAATAGAAAGAAAAAGATTGAGAACAGAATTCCAACAGCCTGGCATTCCTATCTTTCCTCAAATTTCCTGTGAAGTCCTCTGCTGCCACCACCATCCAGTCAGGAACCCAAAAAGCCCCAGCACTCTCTGTGCAGGCTCCCTTTCCTCCTTCCTGTCTCCTCCCAGACCATAGGAGGCTCCTCAAGTTGATTGGCTGGTAGCCTTGATAGACAGCCCCCATGAGCAAACGTCATTTCCTGACGCCAAGGAAAAGCCACAATGCCTCTGAGGCATTTTCCTCATGGTGGAGCTTTCCCACAGCAAGTCTCCAGTAAGTGGCATCATTCCAATCATTACATTTGGCAGGGCAGTGATGGTTAAGTGACTTGCCCAGGGTCACACAGCTAGTAAGTGTCAAGTGTCTGAGGCCAGATTTGAACTCAAGTCCTCCGGAATCCAGGGCCTATGCTTTATCTACTGTGCCACCTAGCTGCCCTATAATAGTAGCCTCTAGAAATTGTTCTGGTTCGGCTCACTTCACCACATCATTTCATACTTGTCTTCCTAGGTTTCTCTGAAACGGTCCCTTTAATCATTTCTCATGGCACAATAACATCACATTATATTAATATACGGTAGTTTGTTCAATCATCCCCCGATTAATTAATGAACACCCTTTTTGGGTTCCAGTTCTTTGACCTAACCAAAACAAACAAACAAACCAAAACCTGATATAAATTTTTTTTGGGTACATACATATAGGTCCTTTTCCTCATTTTTTGATCTTTGGGGGAAGGGATATAGTCCTAGTAGTGATATCACTAAGTCAAAGGATTTTTTCAGTAATTTTTTTTTGAGCATAGTTCAAAATTGCTTTCCAGAGTGGTTGGGCCAATTCACAGCTCCGCCAATATTATTACATTAGTAAGCTTGTTTTTCTGCTACCCATCTAACATTTGTCATTTTCTCCATTCTAATGAGTGTGAGGAGAAACCTCAGAGCTGCTTTAATTTGTTTTTCTCTAGGCCTCTAGGTGTCAAAGTGGGTAGATTGTCAGACCTAAAGTCAGGAAGACTCTTCCCCCTGAGTACTGCTCTGGCCTCAGACACCTCTTAATTGTGTGACCCTGGGCAAGTCACTTAACCCTATTTGCCCTAGTCCTTCATCTATAAAATGAGCTAGAGAAGGAAATGGCAAACCACTCAAGTATCTCTGCCAATAAGACTCCAAATGGGGTCACGAAGAGTTGAACATGACTGAACAACCATAAAAATTATTAGTAATTTGGAGCAATTTTACATATGGTTGTTGATAGCTTAGATTTCTTCATTTCAGATCTGCTTATTCATATATTCTTTAAACATTTATTTATTTATTGGGGAATGGTTCTTGTTCTTATATATTCGAACCAGTTCCTTATATATTTCTATTATAAGAGAAACTTGTGTTTCTCCCAGTTGTTTTACTTCTAATCTTAACTGCGTTAATTTAGTTTGTGCAAAACCTCTTATGTTTTATGTAAAGAGAATTGTTCATGTTTTCTTCTCTTATTCTAAAACGTCTTATTAATCACTTAATCTACATATATAAACAGCAGGTGGTACTGGTGAGCAAGGCACAATGAGCCACCTGCTGGCTAGTGTGGGGAAACTCCTTTCTTCCTTCCTCAATAGAGGTGTGGCTTTTTTTTTTTCAGCGTGCTGCTCCCTCAGAGGCTGAGCTTTCTTTTAAAACCCACTCACTATCAGCTAAAATGTGTTCCACAGCTTGAAAGTGAAAGCAAAAGTTAACTGCATATTGTCTTCTTAGCATCACAGGATGCTTTACTGATCCCATGGCTCAGGATGAATCTGGTCCTGACTAGAATTCTCTTTCTCTTCCTCCTAAGGCACTATCCTCTCAAATATATAGTTCAACTGCTAATCCAGCCCATACCAACAAATCTAAATTTGGTTTCTAAAATTCCAGTATAGTACTTGAAATCTGATTCCCTCTAGATGTTCTCATTCTATTCCTAATCTCCTTGTCAGAATTCAAATAAGTAGAATTATCACTAGATTGAATGACCATCTGCATTTTAATAAATGATCACACACGTGCTAAGAAATCACTTAAAACAATATCATTTGCAAAGATAGTGGTTTTATAATCAGCCACAGTCTGAGGTCACAAGGGCAGGAAGGAGAAGCAGAAGTATTTCTGATTCTTCCAACATCCATGTTTCCACTACGGAATGGGAAAAGCAGGGAAAGGAAGTAATTGGGGACTAGATCTTAGCCCCTCTTCTTTTTTTTTTTTGGGGTGAGGCAACTGGGGTTAAGTGACTTGCCCAGGGTCACACGGCTAGTAAGTGTTAAGTGTCTGAGTCCACATTTGAACTCAGGTCCTCCTGAATCCAAGGTCAGTGCTCTATCCACTGCGCCACCTAGCTGCCCCGCTTAGACCCTCTTCTAATCCCACTGAAAACAGAGGGTAGATTCTTCAAGGGAGTCTGAGTCTCCAAGGGAGACTTATTAACAGCCTGTAAAAATTGGAATGATGCCACCTGCTGGAGACTTACTGTAGAAAAGCTCTGCCATGAGGTGAAGGTCTTTGAGGGCAAGACCATGGGTCTTTTCTTTGGCATCACCTGACTTTTGCTGGTGGGAGGAAGAAGGGGGAGCCTGGCACTCTGATTGAGGCTCTTTCCTGTGGACTCTGGCGGAGAGCAGAGCTAGAAATGCGCTCTCCCTTTAATAGATAGATGAATGTAGGCCTTTCTCTCTTTACCAAAATTCTTATTCTCCTTAATAAATGCTTAAAAGCCTAACTCTTGCTAAAGCTTATAATTTATTGGCGACCACTCATTAGATATTTTTGACAATATAGCCAGAATTTTAGCCTTAATAAGCCCTATACCTGCCTACATCTTGGATGGTTTCTGGTCACCTCTGGAATTCTATTCCCAATTTTTACAACTTGCCACTGAAACAACTATTTTATTTGTCTTTACCACAAAGGTTTTAGATGACTGTCATTGTATCTTTTTTTTTTTGGTGGGGCAATGAGGGTTAAGTGATTTGCCCAGGTTCACACAGCTAGTAAGTGTCAAGTGTCTGAGGACAAATTTGAATTAGGTCCGGCCTGTGCTTTATCCACTACGCCACCTAGCTGTCCCTGTCATTGTATCATTTAAAATTTTTTAATTTATTTAAACATTCATTTTTTTACTATTAAAAATGTTTATTTTATTTGTGATATATAGTTATGTTATACATATATCAAACATAGATATAATATAGACATATATGACATATCTAATATAAATTTTCTACATGATTACATTTAGATATACCTAGATATAGTTTAATACATATAACTTAGTACTTTAAATCTTTAAATAACTGTTTTATAAATAATGTATACAGGGCAGCTAGGTGGTACAGTGGATAGAGCAATGGCCCTAGATTCAGGAGAACCTGAGTTCAAATCTGTCCTCAGACACTTAACACTTACTAGCTGTGTGACCCTGGGCAAGTCACTTAACCCCAACTGCCTCACCAAAAAAAAATAATGTATACATATCAATTTATATAAGTATATGACAAATTTGTTTAAATATAATTATTATATAAATAAGACCTAAATAACTCATATATGTGCAACATATATATGCGTATATAAATACATATATACACCTCCTGAACCCTTCCCAGCATACCCCTCCCCCACCAAATCTTTCCCTCCCTATAGTTCTTTTCCAACCCACTGAGAAGGCAAAATGTGAAGTTATGCAAAACATTTCCACATTAGGCATGTTGGGGAAAAATACTCCAACCAAAACAAGAAAAACAAAGTTTAAAAAATATGCTTCAGGGGGCAGCTAGGTGGCACAGTGGATAAGGCATTGGCCCTGGATTCAGGAGGACCTGAGTTAAATCCAGCCTCAGACACTTGACACTTACTAGCTGTGTGACCCTGGGCAAGTCACTTAACCCTCATTGCCCCGCAAAAAACCCCCCCAAAACAAACCCAAAAAGTGCTTCAATCCGTACCAAGTTCATCAGTTCTCTTTCTGAACGTGGATATCATTTTTCATAATGACCCCTAGAACACTGAGGGATAGGTGTTGCTGGCCTGACTCTGGGATATTGATCCAGAGGCTACTTAACATAATTTCTGCTGGCAGTTGGGAGTGGTTTGAAAAAGGTTTTGCTGTGAAAGGCTTCTCCCTATTTAGCTAGAAGAGAGTATATGTTTTTTCTTTTTTCTTTTTTCTTTTTTTTTTTTTAAAGTGAGGCAATTGGGATTAAGTGACTTGCCTAGGGTCACACAGCTAGTAAGTGTTAAGTGTCTGAGGTCAGATTTGAACTCAGGTACTCCTGACTCCAGGGCCAGTGCTCTATCCACTGCGCCATCTAGTTGCCCCTGTGTATATTTTTTCTTTTGGCTAGGAGGCTCTATGAGGAATCTGTGGAAAATATGGGGAGAAAGAAGGTAAGAAAAAATTTCTTATCAGAACTGTCTCAACAGTTGTTATAAAGAAAGATTATAAACAGATTTCTATGAAAAGTTTGTGAAGCTCTGGTTAAGTATAGTGTATTTGGGGGTGGGGTGGGGCAATGAGAGTTAAGTGACTTGTCCAGGGTCACACAGCTAGTACGTGTCAAGTGTCTGAGGTCATATTTGAACTCAGGTCCTCTGAATCCAGGGCTGCGCCATCTAGCTGCCCCCAAGTATAATGCATTTTGAAAAGACTTTCTATGATGACTGAAGAGATGACAAAGTAAAAAGGACTAACCTAATCTCAAACCTATCTCATTTCCTGAGAGATTGAATTTAATTCTTTTTTTTTTTTTTTAGTGAGGCAATTGGGGTTAAGTGACTTGCCCAGGGTCACACAGCTAGTAAGTGTTAAGTAAGTGTCTTAGGTCAGATTTGAACTCAGGTACTCCTGACTCCAGGGCTGGTGCTTTATCCACTGTGCCACCTAGCTGCCAGAATTTAATTCTTATCTTGAGAAACATGAAAAAATTTCATAAGAGACTTTAATCAGTATCTGGAGTTAATGGAATGGTGAAACTTTGTTTCTGGAAGTGAAATCATCTACTATTATACTAAAAAAACAGGCAATTATGGCCATGATTTTTTTCATAGGCAAAATATAATAGGTTTAATTGTCTTTGTTTTTTAATTGATTTTATTTGTTAATGAGTTGTAAATGAGTAACTACTGTTGGAAAATGAATTTTCTACAATTTATTTAATAAATAGTACTGAATGAATTGACATGGAGGTTCAAGATAGATGATTAGTAAGAAAGAGGTCACAATTGTGTTCATTTGAAAGGAAATATTCAGGGCAGCTAGGTGGCGCAGTGGATAAAGCATGGGGCCTGGATTCAGGAAGATCGGAGTTCAAATCCAGCCTCAGACATTTGACACTTTAACTAGCTGTGTGACCCTGGGAAAGTCACTTAACCCTCATTCTCCCTCCCCCCCCCAAAAAAAGATTATAGAAATACTTTTGGAATAAACAGTCATTTCACCAAGCAATAGTAAGGAAGACTCATTTTCATAAATTCAAATAGACTTACTGAGAGTCCCAGCCTCTGAAATGGGTAATCCAACAATCAGTTAATCATCCAATCATCAAAGATCCAAACTGTAAATGAAAGGGTATCATGGGTGATATTCACATGAACTCAACCAACACTATGTTGACAAAGAAATTTCGAATAAATGGCTGTCATAGGTATTTATAGAAACAGAGGAGTTTATGATGGCAATTCAGGATCAGGTCACTGTCATCAGAAATCACATTTGGCTCATCCTTAAAGATCTTAGACTTATCAGTCAATTCACTTAATGCAAGGAAATGGTAGAAACTATGTAACACACCACTGAAAGCTGTGGAAATTTAGCACCCACAAAATACTCTGGTGGCTAGAATCATCAGAAACTTTCTATCTTTTATAAAATAACAGATGACAAATCCTCTTGCCTGGACATAACATTGATTTAAAAACACTCATAAGGGGCAGCTAGATGGCGCAGTGGATAGAGCGCCGGCCCTGGAGTCAGGAGTACCTGAGTTCAAATCCGGCCTCAGACACTTAACACTTACTAGCTGTGTGACCCTGGGCAAGTCACTTAACCCCAATTGCCTCACTTAAAAAAAAAACCAAACCAAACAAACAAAAAAAACCCACTCATAATGTTCAAATGAAATGGAAACATTTCCAGAATATAGAGACCCAGTAGAAGAAATAAAAAGAAGTGCTAACAGGACGAAGTACATATCATCCCAGCATCCTGTCTGCTATTAAAATAATCCCAAAGATATTTTCAGTGAATTTACAGAAGATGAGCTTTTATTTTAATTGTTTCATTAAATTATAGAAGAACAGATATGTTGTCCACTTATGCAATAGTCTACAGAACATTAAAAGTAAAAGATAGGGGAAGCTAGGTGGCGCAGTGGATAGAGCACTGGCCCTGGAGTCAGGAGGACCTGAGTTCAAATCTGGCCTCAGACACTTAACACTTACTAGCTGTGTGACCCTGGGCAAGTCACTTAACCCCAATTGCCTCACTAAAAAACAAACAAACAAATAAAATCTTGGGCAGTTAGGTGGCACAGTGGATAGAGCACTGGCCCTGGATTCAGGAGTACCTGAGTTCAAATTCGGCCTCAGACACTTAACACTTACTAGCTATGTGACCCTGGGCAAGTCACTTAACCCCAATTGCCTCACTAAAAAAAAAAAAAGTAAAAGATAATAACAGGATGGGCTGGTTGGTGGCACAGTAGATAGAGCACTGAGCCCAAAGTCAGGAAGACTCATCTTTATGAGTTCAAATCTGACTCCCTACACTTAGTAGCTGTGTGATTTTCCTCACTTTGTTCATCTGTAAAATGAGCTCTAGAAGGAAATGGCAAACCACTCCAGTACCTTTGCCAAATGGCGTCATGAAGAGTCCAACACAATTGAACAACAAATAGCAGGATAATCTCAGGACTACTTATATCTGAGTTCCATTGAAAAAGATAAGAATAAAAAAGAAAGAAAGAAAGAAAAGGGGCAGCTAGGTGGCACGGTAGATAAAGCACTGGCCCTAGATTCAGGAGGACCTGAGTTCAAATCTGGCCACAGACACTTGACACTTACTAGCTGTGTGACCCTGGCAAGTCACTTAACCCTCATTGCCCTGCAAAAAAAAAAAGAAAGAAAGAAAGAAAGAAAGAAAAAGGGAAAAAAGGGAAAAAAAGATAAGAATAAGATAAATAACTAACAATAGAATTTCATGTATATGGCTGTTGGGGTGGGCTTTGTGGGTTTGCAACAGCAACCACAATGGGTTCATTTCCTTTCTTTGTAACCTGGAGAGAAGCAGGCTGTCACATCATTGTTTAATTAATTAGATGCCAAGCAAAGAAGTATAATATATAACTTGGCCACAAGTTGGCACTACCCTCAGACCACTAGCCAAGGGGCAGAGTCAGAGGACATTTAGTGTGGGCCACTAGTTTCCCAAAAGGCAGTGGTAGTATAGTATTCCCCACTGCTAATTTAAGGGTGGGGCAGCTAAGTGGTAGAATAGATAGAGTACTGGGCTTGGAAGAGACTGATAGAGACTGATCTTACTGAGTTCAAATCCATCCTCAGGTACTTAATAGCTGTGTGACTATGGGCAAGTCACTTAACATCTATTTGCTTCATCATTTGTAAAATGAGCTGGAGAAGGAAATAGCAAACAATTACAAGATTAGACATGACTGAACAACAAACTTAAAAGTACTCAGCCTACTGTTTACATTGCTACATGGGAAGATTATACTTGTAACTCATAAGAACTTTCTCATTAATAGGGCAGCTGAATGGAGTATATTTAGACAGAAGGCACAGGTGTGAGTGGAATATGCAGGGATAATATATTTTTTTAAAAAGTACTCATCCAGCCTCAGACACTTGACACTAGCTGTGTGACCATGGGCAAGTCACTTAATCCTCATTGCCCTGCAAAAAAAAAAGAAAGAAAGAAAAAAAAAGAAAAACTGAAAAAAAGTACTCAGTCTACAAACTCTTACCCTAATATCCTTTCCACTGCCTTGGATTGGACCAGGACTCATAAATGTGATGGCTAGATTCAGAGTTGAGTCTGAAGAAAAGAAATGGAATATTACTCTGAAATATGGGGCACAGGAAAATCTCAGTGTGTTTCTCTTTCTGCTTCTACCTCCACCCAGCATTTGGGAAATCTTCTCCCTATCAACCATCTTGATTCATAAGACAGACAAAATGACTCAGAGATTTGACATGATCTGATCTGTACATTAGAAAAATTAAGCTGTCAATGGTATGGATGGACAGAAGAATGGAGAGGAAGCTTGGAAAGACTCAACAAATATCTATTAATAAGTCACTAAATCCTTATGCTGTGCTGTGCACTCTGCTAGATTAGGTATACACAAAATAAAACCCAAACCCAATTCCTGTCCTGAGGGAGTTTCCATTCTCTTGAATGAGTGAGACAATGTGGACACAAATAAGTGAATACAAAATATACATAAAGTAAATACAAAGTCCTATCATGTGGTGGAAGGAGGACTCTGCTAACAGTAGGTGCTGGTGTTTGAGCTGAGCTTTGAAAGGAAGCCAGGGATCCTTAAGATGCTCAGGTGAGGAGCTAATGCATTTCAAGCAAAGGGGGAGAGTGCATGCAGAGGCATGGATGGAGACCAGAGATTGAATGTTATGTTACATGAGAAGGTCCTGGCTTGACAATGAACTAGAAGAGAGGCTGGATGCAAGAAAGAGATGGAAAGAGGAATAACATGATTTAACAATTAAATGTGGGAATGAAGGAAAAGGAAGCATCAAAGCTGACACCAATTCAACACCATGGGTGATTGGTGCTGGCAGTGACAGAGCATGGATAGAAATCAGCAGTGTGAAGGGAGGAATCAGGAGGAAGGCTGAAACAGAATAAATGTGGTCTGGGATACACCGCTATCTGCTATCTCCATTCTTACTGGGGTCTCAGAATACGACAATGATTTCCATTCATATGGGAAGCCTGGAGTCAGAAAGACTTGAGTTCAAAGCCAGCCTCAGATACTAGCTGTATGACCCTGGGCAAGTTATTTAATCCCATTTGCCTCAGTTTCCTCATCTGTAAAATGAGCTGGAGAAGAAAATAGCAAACCACTCCAGGATCTTTGCCAAGAAAACACCAAATGGGGTCATGAAGATTCAGACACAAATGATATGATCAAACAACAAATTCCATTTATATAGTTCTTGAAACAACTTACTCATAACAAACCCATAAAATAGGTTGAACAAACATTCTTATCTCTATGTAACAAATGAGGAAACTGGCTTCAGAGAGGTTAATAGACTTGTCAAAAGTAAGTAGGGATTAAAAAAAAAAAAGTAAGTAGGGATGCTGTGATTCAAATCAAGTGCTCACTCCAACATGGGCTACTGCTGTCCCATAGTAACCTTACTCTAACCTGTGAGGGTTGAGGGTCTAAAGATGTGAAAGCCTCAAGCAATCTAGGTACACAGTCCATGTAGGTGCCATGAAAAATTTTCCTTAACTCCGCCCACTATCGTGTGATTACTGCAAAGGATTTAATTGGTCTTAAAGTCTCTGTTATCTTTGGCTATTTGTGTAGCCTAGTAGCTTTAGCTGAGCAGATACAGTTGGGTGATCAGTTGCCAAAGAGAGGTTGTCCCTTTGAGCTTCCACTGACACTTTTCATCATGATTCAGTCCATATTCCTGGCTCGGGTCAGGGCCTGGACCCGAATTCACAGCCTTCTAGTCCGACAGTGCTTGGCTGAATTTCTGGGTGTTTTTGTGCTTATGGTAGGTGGGGTTGAATGGGAGTAAACAGGAGGAAGAGTTGGTGGGAAAGGAAGTGAACTTTACTCTGACCTGTGACCCTATTTCCCCATCTTTTCTGTTCCTTTTCTCTTCTTTATTGTCTTTTTCTGCCCCTTGTCATCTCTCCAATTTTCTCCAATTATCTCCTATACGTCACTGTTCATTACTCATCTTCTACTCTCTCCTCTTCCCTCTCACCTTCTTTCCTCTCTCTGTCCTTTCTTCCTTCATGTCTTCCTTGGCTCTTTCTCCCTTCCTCTGTCTTTTTATCCTTGTCTCTCTCCTCTTCCCACCCTATTTCTCTTGAGGTGGTTTCCCTGATTTCCCCTGTTTCTCTTCATTTCTCCTCAAATCTTCCCTTTCTATTCCTTCCTCTCGTCTTCCTTTTCTTTCCCTCCCCTGTCTTTACCAATTCTACCTTTTCTCTTTCCTCTCCTATTCTCTCCAATCCTCCCCTATCCATCTTCCCTCTCCTTTTTTGTTCTCCTCTCCTCTTTTCTCTCATTTTCTCTCTCCTCCTCACTTTTCTCCATCAGTTCATCACACAGGGGGCAGTGGCTCAGGGTGTTACCAGTGAGGAAACCAAAGGCAACTTCTTCACCATGTTCCTGGCAGGCTCCCTGGCTGTGATAGTGGCCATCTATGTGGGCGGCAATGTCTCAGGTGAGTGGGGAGGCCCTAGGGGATACTGCCTGGGTTGCTGACTCATAGATGTTATCTATTGGAAACTTCATATGACTATGGCATGACCTTAGATCCCTCCAACCTTTTCCCCCAACTTCCCTACTCCACCTGCCTTCTCTACTTTACTTTCTATTTTATTTTATTTATTTTCTATTTTACTTTTATTTTCTTGTCCTTGTTTTCTCTCTAGCTCTGTCTTCCATTTCTCTCTCCTCATGCTGGATCCTTGTTCTTCCTTAGCTCATCGAGGAGGGTGTTTATGGAGAGTGGGGCTTACTCCCTGTATATATCGCCTTCTTAACCCATTCTAGACCTCTTTTCACTCCCCTATTTCTTCCTGCTGTAATCTTTGTTCCCTCAGGGGCCCACCTGAATCCTGCCTTCTCCTTGGCCATGTGCCTCATGGGTCGCCTACCTTGGGCCAAACTTCCTATCTACTCACTGGTACAGGTGTTTGCTGCTTTCTCTGCCTCAGGAGCAACCTATGCCCTCTACTATGGTATGGAATTGCCTTTTCAAAGACTCAGGATTCATAAGAGAGAACTCCAGACTGTGGGGGAGGTACCCTAGGGATGGAGATGGAGAAAACCCAACACTTCCCACATGGGAAAGGGGAAATTCCCTCTGTCCAGGGGTAGGGAGGACCTCAAGCTGAATGTTCATGGCCTCTACTCCCTGAAACAGATGCTCTGCAGAACTATACTGGTGGAAACCTGACAGTGACTGGCCCCAAGGAGACGGCCTCTATCTTTGCCACCTACCCAGCCCCTTATCTGTCCCTGGAAAATGGCTTCCTAGACCAGGTGGGAGTAGAAGTGGGGGACCATAGCAAATCACCCAATGTTCTGCTCCAACCTTCTCCTCCAGCATCGCCCCCCCCATCAGTGCCTACTTCTTTCTGCTAGTGCCTCCAACTCCTATACTTCTTCCATTATTGTTTTCCTAGTCCCTTTTGTGCTATCCTAACATGAAATGATTACTTCATCTCTGCTTTAGTACATCCCTCAGCAACCAAGGATAAAATCAAAGGGTGTGGGAAATTGGAGTGTCTACAGGATCTATAAAAGGAGATGGGAGTGTGGGGTGTGGGTGAAGCCCGAGAGGTATGGATACAAGGGTAGTCACCAGGGAGCTTTGGGGCATCTAACAGGGTCACCTTTCTCCCAAGGTTATAGGTACCGCTATGCTGATTGTGGGCGTCTTTGCCATCATAGACACCAAGAACAAGGGGGTGCCTGCAGGATTGGAGCCAATAGCAGTTGGGTTGCTGATTCTGGCCATTAACCTCTCCATGGGTGTCAACTGTGGTTGCCCCCTCAACCCTGCTCGAGACTTTGGACCTCGGCTCTTCACCTATGTGGCTGGCTGGGGACCTGAGGTCTTTAGGTCAGTGTTCCCTGCTCCAGTATTTCCCTTTTTACTATTAGTTTACATTTACATAGTACTTTATACCTTACAAAGTATTTTTCTATAGATGATTTAAAATGATCCCCAAGACCCCATGAAGTAGATGGTGTATAGATTGTTTCTATTTTGCAGTTGGTGAAACCAAGTCTCAGAGGTTAAAAACAATTTGCTCAAGGTCACACATCTAATAAGTTGGAGAAATGGGACTTGAGCCTATAGCTTTAGACTCCAAGTTCAGCCTTCTCCACACTGTCTCAGGTCTATTATGTGCCATCTCTCTTTTCCTTTTCAATTAAACTCCCCGAGAAAGTCATCATACCAGGTACTTCTGTCTCCTCTCCTCTCCTCTCCCTTTCTTGTTAACACTCTGCAATCTGGCCTCTGACCTCATCATTCAACTGAACCTCTCTCTCCAAGTTTTCAAGAATCTCTTTCTTAATTACCATATCCAATGACCTTTTATTAACCCTTGTCCTTCTTGGCTTTTCTGCAGTTTTTGATATGTTGATCCCCTTCTTTTCTTTAGGTTAGTGTGGCACTGTTCTCTTCTGGTCTTCCTCCCCCCACCTAATCACTCCTTTTCAAACTCTTTTGTTAGATCTTCATCCATGTCATGTCCGTTAACCATGAGTGTCCCTCAAGGTTTTGTCACAGGCTCTCTTCTCTTTTTGCTGTATACTATCTCTCTGGGTGAGCACATCAGCTCCCGTGGATTCAATTATCATCTCCATGCAGATCTCTCTTCTGAGCTTCAGTCTATTGTCTCCAGCTGCCTTTTGGACATCTTGAACTCAGAGTCTTAGAGGAATCCCAAACTCAACATATCCAAAATGTAGAACTCAAACTCCCCCCGCCCCCAAACTCTTTACTTTTCCAAACTTCTATATTATTGTTCAAGGTACCACCATCTTCCAAGTTATTCAGGTTTACAATCTTGGTATTGTCCTTTACTCCTCATTCTCAATCCACAAATCTTGTTATTTCTACCTTCACAACATCTTTCTTATATGTTCCTTTCTTTCCAGTCACATAGCTTCCATCCTAGTTCAGGTCCTCATCAGCAATTTCATCATCATCACCAGCACCAGCACCAGCACCAGCACCACCACCTTCTTCTTTGTTGTCTTCCTACCATGCTCCTCTCCACTCCAAGGTGCCAAAATGTTTTTTTTTAAAGCCTAAGTATGACCATATAATATTCCTACTCCATAAACTCTATCTATGGATATCTACTATCTCTAATATTAAATATGAAGACTTTTGGCATTTAAAGTTCATCATAATTCGGTTCTTCTCTACCTTTCCAGTCTTAAGCAACACTCCTCTCTATACAACCTACAATCCAGCTACACCAACCCACTTGCTGTTCCTCCCTCATGATGCTCCATCTCCTTTCCTTTTTTTACGTCTTTGTCCCTCATACCTGGAATGCTTTTCTTCCTCACCTTTACATCCTGGCTTCTCTGAAGACTCAGCTCATATTCCACCTTCTGTAGGATACCTTTCCTGGTTCCCCTAGATGCTAATGCTTCCCTTTCTGAGCTTACCTTATATCTTTCTCCCTCCCCCCACTCTATGTATATGTATATATGTATGTATGTGTATGTATATATATATGTCTATTGCACATACCTTCATTTTTGTTTCCTCTATTAGCATGCAAACTCCTTGAGGACAGGGACAATGTTTTGCCTTTCATTGTATCCCTAGAGTTTAGCATAGTGTCTGGCACATAGTAAAGACTTAATATTTGTTGACTGACTTTCCTTCTGCATCCTCTCTTTCCCTTAGACCTTCTCCTGGTACCTTTCCTGCTCCATTCCCCTGGCTTCTGATTGTGTCCCTCTTCTGTCACCCTCTGCCCTCTATTCTCCTGCCTCTTTCCTGTTTTTTCTTCCCCAATGAGTATCTGGTCCAATCAACACCCCTTAGTGTTCACTGAAAGATTGTGATAGAATGGAAAGATCCCAGCAATCAGAATCAGGATACACGGATTGTAGGCCCCTCTCCCTTGCCCACCACTTAACTGGCAACGGAATCTTAGGCACGTCATTTTGGGGCTTTGAGTCTCAATTTGCCTCAACTGATCAAATGAGAAGTTATATATATATACACACACATGTAAATACATATTTATATATACAGGCACACATATACTTACATACATACATATACATAATACACACACACATATATATGAAGGCTTTGCAAACCTTAAAGACCTGGAAAAGTATGAGCTATTAGGAGCTCTCTGTACAATTGTAAAATAGTACCTTTCTTGTCTCAAGGTAAAGGGCCTGGGCCATTCTCAGAATTTGGATTCCACAATTTAGACTATGTCCCTCCCACTCCCAGACAAATGTGACCTTAATTATCTTTCCCCCACAACTTTTGCCTTTTCAAAGGTTTCCACTGGGCACAGTCATGCACTTTCCTCCTTTTCTCCCTCCTCTTCCTATTTATCCTTTGTTGTTGTTGTCATTCAGTCATTTCCTACTCTTTGTGACCCCATTTGAGGTTTTCTTGGCAGAGATATTGCAGTGGTTTGCCATTTCCTTCTCCAGCTCACTGTACAGATGAGGAAACTGAGGCAAACTGGGTTAAGTGACTTCCCCAAGGTCACACAGTATCTGAGGTCAGATTTGAACTCATGAAGATGAGTCTCCCAGGCCTAGTGACACTGCGCCACCTAGCTGCCCTCATCCTACCTCTAGGCAAAAGGGGATGGGGGAGCTGTCTCTTGACCTCCCTCTTTGTCCCTCTACAGTGCTGGTAATGGCTGGTGGTGGGTGCCTGTGGTGGCTCCCATGGTGGGTGCTACATTGGGCACTGCCACATACCAGTTGCTGGTGGGTCTGCATCATCCCGAGGACCTGAAGCCTGCCCAGGAGAAAGCCTCTGAACCGAGGCCCCTGTCTGACATCAAAGCCCTAGAGAGCAAAATGTGATATATCCTTCTGTTATGGGCCAAGGCCACCCCAGAAGTTCTCTGGGGTAAATCAAAGAACTTTCTCTTTGAGAAACTAAACCAAAGGACACACACACACCTAAAGAGATTAAGTGGAACCGGATTGGATTGAGCTAGCTCTGGGACCACCACCCTTCATTCCAGTATCCCCCACCCCTGGGGAGATAAGATTAGTTAGGTGTGGCTGCTGCCTTTGTGATCGAGGAGGAAAAAGATGGCTTGAGAGATCAGAAGCCACCCCTCACCCAACTCCTCCAGCTACCACCAGTGGGGGATGGTCCTCCCTCAATAAGGGAAGTTTCCACAGTCAGATGATCACCCCTATCAGTCTTCTATAAAAGTACCTGCCTGTCTCCTGCTCAGAGGAGATTGGCATCTCAGAGCCACGCCTCTGTGCCATGCCTTCTCTCCATGAGAAGTCCAAGGAGTTCTCTCTTGGTTTCCCTTCCCCATCCCCTAAATAAACTATTATCTTATTCTGTTGGTTTTGTGAGCAAGAGGGTGTAATTCTTTAAAGAGGAATTCCTAAGAACCCCTACCCCAACCCAAACCCCCCTACCCTATTTCCCCATAACACTCCCTTCTTCCAACTTTACCATAGACATTTAAAAAACCTTAACAAAACAACAAACAAAACTACATTTGATAGTATTTGCAATAAATACTTTTATGTTCAAACACCAACAGCAACTAAAACTATTTAACTTGATAATGTCTTCTGATAGTAATGATTTTACAAATTCGATTTGGTTAAATTGGACTGGCCTACTTGAACATATAATACTTCATCTCTGATCTCTTAACCTTTGCATTGACTGTTCCCTGTGCCTAAAATACATTCCTTCCTCACTTCCATCCATATTTTGGAATCCTTGATTTTATTCAAAATTCAGTTCAAGTGCCATGAAACCTTTTCTGAACCACCCTCCCCCATGCTTCTCTCCCCAAATTGCCTTTTATGTATTTTGTATTTTTTAAAAATATATTTATATATGTACAAGTTGACTTCTCTGATAGAATGTAAGCTCTTTGAGAGCAGGGACTATTAGTACAGTGCCTAGCACACAGAAGGCACTTAACAAATGCTTGTCAATTGATCGGAGGTCTGAGATTCTGATTTAAAAAAATATATTACCAATAATTATTATTACCACACACTATGTGCCTGGCATCAAAATATATGACCCTGGGAGTACAAAGGTGGAAACTATACAATCTTTACCATCAAGGAGCTTACAATAGGATAAAGGAAAAGAGACATGCACAGATAAGCATAATACATGACACAAGGAAAGAGACCCAAACAGTGCTTTGTGATAATTTAAGAAAAGAAAGATATTTCAACTTGGGCAGGGTTTGAATGAGGGAGGGTTTGGGGGAGGAAGTGGCACTTTGAGCTAGTGGGGCCTTGAACGAATAGGATTTCAACAGGTAGAAAATGAGAAGGGGGTAGGTACACTGCAGGCATGGGAAATACTCTCTGGGAATGTATGCAAACAGGAGAAGGTAAAGTTAAATTCTGGGAAAACTAGAAGTCCAGATTAGCTGGAAGGGCAGTAGTATGAAATAATGCAAAAAAATAAGGCAAAAAAAAAGGTACTTTGGAGCCAGATTTTGGAGAGCCTAAAATGTCAGAATAAGCAGATTGTATTTTTTCTTAGGGTACATAATAGGGAGCCCTTGAAGGTTAGTAAACAGAAAATCGATGTGTTCAAAATTGTTCATTAAGAAATTTATTTTGGCAATTATGTGGCTTGGGTTGGGGAGGCTAGAGAGCGGAGGGATGGATGAGGGTTAGTAGGCTTTTTAAAGTAATACTGAGGAGATGAAAGGATCTGAATTACTACAGTGGATGAATGATTGGAGAATAGAAAATAGGTTCAAATTGGTGGAGGAAGACCCTATTGAACGGCTGAATTGTTACATAGTTGCAATTCCACTAGAGACAATATTCCTTTTTGCGCTGGTTTGTATGTGGGATGGGGAAGACTACCTGGAGGCTGTGGTCTCGAGTCTCTTGAGCTATTTATTTACCAATGTACTCATCACAACACTTCTCAAGAAGGCTTGGAGGAGGAGCAGCAGCGTAGGGGAGGGGGTTTCCTGGGAGCGTCACTACTTAAAAGTGACCACCAGAGGACGACGTGGATAGCGAAATGCCAAGACACCAGAGAGCCCGATGGGCAGTCCATCCATCCTGGAAAACAAACGTGGGACATTGTATACTTGACGCCCGAGGAAACTTCGATAGTCTTGGGCATCCCCTTTCCCACTCCCCTCCTCGCTCCCAGAAATAACCAATTCCCTATTTCTTTCAACCCTGGCTAAATTCTAGTCACCCGAGTCTCCCCTTGACTCAGACACCTTCAAAGGTTAATTAGGGGTGGGGGAATTTGTCCCCGACTCTAGAAGACCTAGGGAAAAGATGGAATGAGTGAGCCAGCTAAGGAGCGGCCTTAGTGCCGCCTGTGCTGCTAATTATAGGGTTCCGCCCTTCCCCGTACCTGAGGCCCGGAGATGGGAGAAACTGAGGCATGGGAGGCCCAACATAGACTTGTTGTAGCTTCTCCACGGAGAGGAAGGAATGCACTGAGATGAGCCAAGACGAGAAGGATGCAGGATACGGGGCAACTCTAAAGGGCATGAGCAGAAGGGGTAAGTGGGAGAAGCAGTTTTTAGAGGGAGACCCTCCTCACTCACCACTTCCTCAGCCTTGCCCCCTTCCACTCCATAAAGGAGATGCTCCGGCAGTCCTGGACGCCGAGTTTCTTCAGCTTCCTCATTCCCTTCAACAAACCAAAACTTAATTAACCCCGCTCTGCCCTGTCCCCAACATGGACAGGGAGTGGGAGGGCATGGGAAGGGGGACCAGTGGTGGTAGACGTAATTGTAATACAATCCTATTACAAGACTGCAGAGGCTCAAGGGTTAAGACCTTCGCCTTGCCCCGCACAAAGATGGCGGCGCCCACCTTTCCCGCCCCCCCCATCTCCCGCTCCCCAAATCCCCCTCTCCCGCCCCCCGTCCTCTACAGCTGTCTCCGTCACTTCCGCCCCGCCGTGGCCGAAACTGACACAAAGTAGCGGCCCGAGGCCCGGGGGGAGCTGGGGTTGTACCTGGGGTGGGGGGGCGGGAGCCCGCGGGGAGCCGAGCGCTCCCCGCCCCAGCCCCCGGCATGGGCACGACAGGGCCACCGGGGCCGGGCGCAGGGCGCTGAGAGCTGTGGAGAGGTGAGGGGGTAGCGAAGCGCCGTGGGTGTGTAGTGCGGAGGTGCTGAAGCGGGGAAAGGGGGATGAGTCGGGGGCATCGGGAGTGGGCAGAGCAAGGAGTGGCTCGGGGATGTTGATGAGAAGGCTAGAGAAGGGGAAGAGTGAGGTCCTTCTCAGGGACAGATAGGGCTGGAAAGGGGGAAATAGAGCAAGGGGAAGTGCGGAGTAGGGATGAATCTAGAAGTGAAGATCGGGGTCCTAGGGAAAATATGGGGAGGATAAGCCAAAGAGGAAAGGGAATTTTGGGGTGGAGTGAGAGAAGGTGGGAAAATCTGGAGCTAGGGTTAAATGGAAGGAGGGGGAACTGACGGCTGGGTTGAATGAGGCTTGTTTAGGACACTTGGGGAATAAGAGTATCTCTGGAAGCCAGGAAGGGCTTGTGGGGTGGGTTGAGAGTATTACTGGCAACTAGGAAATTCGAATATTGGACAGCCTGGGAGAAGGTTAAGGAGGTGAGGGGCATGGGAGATAAGAATGTTGTGTGGTCGGAGAGATTTGAGGCTGAGAGTACTAAGAAGTGATATTGAAGAGATTTGGGAAAGAGCAGGAGACCTGAGTATTTGATTTTAAAAAAAGGGACTTTGGGTAAAATGTAGGACCATCTGGGTGATTTTTATCTTTGAGTGTGGGATATGTAGAAAGACTGAAGATGGAAGGAAAGTGCAGCATTGATAGAGAAAAGAAGGCCAAATTCCTTTGTATGAGGGCCTTACTTCCTACGTTACAGCTGGGGAGAAGCAGATTTTGACCAGTGGAAGGAAACTGGGAGCTATGGACTTTCAGGGTTCAGTTCTTGACTTTGGGAAGTGGGTTTGTGGGAAAAGCAGGGGACCTAGGCTGCCTGGATTCCTTCCTGTCCCGTTCCCCCCCACCCCCTTTATACTTAGATATATCCCTACATGCCTGTTTTAAGATTCTCTGAAAAGGAGGGAAGGAACATTTGGGTAAAGGGCTCTCTCTGGAGAGTGGGTAGTATCTTGGTTTAGGAAGAGGAGTTATCACTCTTCAGCGGCAAAGCAGCCCAGGTTCTTTCCCATTGGTAGCTATTTATATACGGTGGGTGTCTCTAGAAGGGACTGGGGTGGGGATAGTGGAATTTGGCAGCCAGGCTTGACCCTGAGCTGTCTCAGAGACTAGGCTTGGGAAGAAGGTGAGGTCTGCCATGATCTTTCCTACTCCTTTTCCAGGTAGAGTCCCTGAAACTGGCTGAAGTTGGGGTGAGAGGACTCCCAAGGGCTGGGAATTTAATTTTCCATTCTGAATCTCTCCAGAGTCTGAGAGGTTGAAATAATTTTCTTGGCAGAGATGGGAGGCATCCAAGGCTCTTGAGAGGAGTTTATATCTCTTTCATTAACTACCTCCCATAGGATTCGTTCCTTAGAGTCTGATAGTGGTCTCCAAATTGCCTTCAAACCCTGGGGTGGGGCTGGGATTACTGATGGAGTCTTGGGAACCTCGTGATGTCCTCACTTCATTCTCTCCCCTCACCCCTATCACCCCACCCACCCATGAGTCATCCCCCAGACTGGGTGGGGTTGGTATCTCCAAAATGTGGATAAGACTGTATCTCCTACAATTTCCGAGCTAGACACCCTAAGTTCTGAGGTTAGGAAGTGGGGCAGGGCAAAACTTTTGGCCAACTTGATCCCTGATTGGGGATTTGAGGTGGGACTTTGAGCAAGCTTAGGGAGAACATGGTATGTGTGTGACTGGGGCTACAGCCAGAGTCTGTAATTACATAGGTTGAGTAGACAGGCAATTAGTATCTCTTGGGGCTGACAGGCTGTGGGGTGTGTCTCATAGACAGAGAAGAAGAGAAAGCCGACACCCCTAGTATAAAGGGAAAAAGGAGGTGGTGAAAGGAGCAAGTACCAGGTTGGCAACTTTCTCTGGACCAGGCTTAATGAGGAATGAGATGCCTCCAACAGCTCCTTGTGGGACAAGCCATTTTTAACCCTGGGATACATGAAGGGAGTGGAAAGAAGGAAAGAGGAGCATAACAGGAAGGTCCCAGTACCTATACTGGTCCCAGGTTCTCTGGGCAGGAATAGAGTTCTCTCATGCTCCCAAGCTAGATATTTTGGTGAGGTAGTTTCTTCTGAGAACTTTGGAGACTTCTCCATCAATCAGAAGAGAGCCAGTTAGCCAGCCCCATTCTAAGAGGAAGAGGTTTTGGTGCTACTGTACAGGAAGTGAGGGCCACACCTCTGATGTGAGAGCCTTTGGAGGAGGTAATAAATTGGAGCTCCAGGAATGAGGGGAAAGGAAGCAGGGCCCTGAAGGGTGGGACCTAACCTCTTCCGGATACTCTGACAGGTGCTTCCTGGCCTACCGTACAAAAACTCCCTTAACTCTTGTCCTTGGGGGACTCTGCTTTCTAGAAAATACTCCCATCAGATTTCTCTGCCACATGGATAAGGTGTCTGTCTCTCCTATAGAGCCTTGGAGTTTCTCCCAAGACAAAGACAAAGGCTAGTTTATTCTCCACTCCTAACTCTTCTCTCTAGAAGTAAGGATATCTTGCTTTTGGCAGCTGGGGCCATTGGTGAAGTGTCACCAAGATGAGCATGGAGAGAGGGGAATGATGTAGGAGGTGAACATCATCATTCTCTGAGATCATTGAGCAGTGCAGGTAGGACAAGTCGCTGAAGGGCTGGAGCTGGGGAAACCAGGATTTGGTGAATTATTTAATACTACAGCTTATGAATAAGGCCCTGCTTGGTGCCAGGGATACCAATTATGAAAAGAAAAAAAGGACAGTCTGTTCTCAGGGAACTGAGTTTTAATAGGGGAGAAGAGGAATATATGTAGTAACTATAATACAAGTTAGAATATAATTAAAAGCACAGTTTTTATTAAGTGTTTAATAAGTGTTTGTTCAACTAACTGAATTAAAAGTTCATAAAGGGGTCAGCAGAAGACATTTGAGACCCGTAAGGAGGAAGTAGCACTTGAACTTGTTCTTAAAGGACTAAGGGACACTGATGATTTGATTTGAATATGAGTGTATTGGAGGGGAATAGGGAAGTCCATAGGGTGTCAGTAAATATTTAAATACCTACTATGTACTAGATGCTGTGCTAAGTGTCAGGGATACAAAGAAAGGTCAAAGACAATCCCTGAACTCAGGTCCTCCTGAATCCAGTGCTGGTGCTTTATCCATTGTGCCACCTAGCTGCTCCTGAGTGTCTTCTCTGAGAACAACAAGGAGGCCAATGGCAGTGGATTGAAGAGTATGTATGTAGAGTGGTGTAAGGTGTGAGAAGACTAGAAAAGTGAGAGGGAGGGAGGGAGAGAAAATGTGTGTGTGTGTGTGTGTGTGTGTGTGTGTGTGTGTGTGTGTGTGTGAGTGAGGGCTGGACCTTTTGGACCATTAAAAAAATCACTTTAGCAGTTCAGTGGAGCATGTTCCAACTAGAATGGGGGAGAGTCCTGTGGCAAGCTCATCAACCAGAAGGCTGCTGCAATAATCCAGGATTTAGGAGAAGATCTGTGCAGAACCAGTGGTGGTAGTGGCAGAAGAAATAAGGGAGTGTATAGTAGAGATGTTATAAAGGTAAAATCAACAGACCTTGGCAACCAATTGGACATGGGGAATGATAGTGAGTAATCAAGGATGACACTGTTTCTTTTCTCTTTTTTTTTGGTGAGGCAGTTAGGGTTAAGTGACTTGCCCAGGGTCACACAAGCTAGTGTCAAGTGTCTGAGGCCAGATTTGAACTCAGGTCCTCCTGACTCCAGGGCCGGTTCTCTATCCACTGTGCCACCTAGCTGCCCCAAAGACACTAAGTTTCAAGCCTGAGGGACTTAGAGGATTGTACAACAGTAATAGAGACATTGGAAGCAGGAGGAGCTGGGGGTGGGGTGGGGTGAGGGGAGGGAAGGATTATGAGTTCAGTTTTGGTCGAGTTGAGTTTAAGATGTCCATAGGACATTCAGTTCTAGATGTCAGCATCTTGATGTATTCCACCCCTTCCTCCCTACAGGATCTCCCATGGGCTTACCAGGACTGCTGTGGGTGAGATGGCATTTTGTACAAAAAAGCGCCCCCCAGGTAAGGAAGATAGGGTGGGATGGCTCTTTGTAATCACTGTAGGAGTGTTGCCTGTGATTAAGAGGGAACAGGAAAACAGCAAGGGGACCAAAGGGAAGTGGAATCAATAATATGGGGCCTGACCTCTCCCCACACTAGGATGCAAAAACTGAAATTAAAAAAAAACAACACAACAAGCAGCATACACCTTTGCACATAGTAGATGCATAAATAATGATTGGATGAATCTTTATCAAGTTACTATCTTGATAAGCTTCAGTTTCCTCAAGAGTAAAATGAGGGCATTAGACCATGATCTCTAAGATCCCTTTCCATTCTTAATCCTATGTTCCTAAAGTCCCTATGGGAACCAATCTAACAGCACTGAGGACAAAGATCTCTGAGCTCACCCTCTACATCTCTGGGAGTACTTCCTTCTTACCGCTGGTAGCAGAGTGAGGCCAGTTGTGGGGAAGAGGGATTGGAGGTAGAATGGTGTTGGTGGGAAGAGTTCTGGATCTGGAGCCCAGGGCCAAGATATTACCTCAAATCACTTTCCCATTTTGAAGTTCGGTTTGCTCCTCTGTGAAATAAGGTGATACACGATAGAATGTTACAGGGGACAAGGGAAGAGCCCCAGACTGTACTAGTTGAATTGTAAGATCCTTTTTAGCTCGAAATCCCATGAGTAACAATAGATCACTTCTATGCAGCTCAGTTCACTTGGCATATTCATTTGGTGCTCCCACCAACCACGGAAAATAGGCGTTATTATTCTAATCTTACAGAGGAGCAAACAAACTCAGAGTTAAGTGACTTTCTGGGGGTTACACGGCACTCTGAGTAGGCAGTCTTCCGGGCAGTGCCAGGCCAGTCACCGTGCTAGTTTCTCCTCCTCCATCACTTTTTCCATTCTCTGGCATGACAACGAGGTCTCTCAGGGTTCCTCCTTTTCCTTTCCTTTCTCCAAACCTCATCCTTTCCTTCTACCACCCCCACCCCATCTTCTCCTACATCCCGCCCCCGCCCCCCCCAACCCCCCCAGTAGGGAGCTTCTCTGCAGCGGGAGCGGGTTGGAAGCGGTTGCCCTGGGAGACGCCGGCGCTCCCGTATCCGTACTGGCTAATCCCTGAGAGATGGGAGGTTGAGGGGCGGGGAGGAAGGGGGAGAGGTGGAGCTCGCGCGTTCTCTTTCGTCTACGCGGCACTGGCAAGTGGGTTCTCCCTGCAGTCGTGGGAGGGGGCGGGACTCCGGACGCGCACGCTTGCGCTGGCCAGCCCCTGTGCGCGCGCTGTTGGGGGCGGTTGGGGGCGGGGCTGGATGGGGAGGTGAGGGGAGGGGGGTGTGCTGGAGGCGGTGGCGCCGACTGAGCGCGCGGCGGCCGCGAGGATGGCCGGGGAGGCTGGTGCGGCGCGCTCCCGGCGGCCGGGGCTCCCCTCAGAGCGGCCGCTGCTCCCTCTTCTCCCCGGGGGGCCGCCCGCCCGCCGCCTCCTCCTCCTCCTCCGTTGAGGAGACAGGGAGGGAGGGACCCCGCGAACTCTCTGCACCCCTCACTACAGCCGGCATCATGACGGTCCCCAAGGAGATGCCCGAGAAGTGGTCCCGGGCAGGGGTGCCCCCCGCCTGGAGCCGAAAGAAGCCCTCCTGGGGGACAGGTAACGGGAGGGAGCTCTCCTCATTCACTCCCACCCAGGATTTCTCCCCCTGTGGTCCCCCCCCTCCCCATTGCTCTGCCCCCTGTGACCTCTTCATCTTATCTCTGTGTCCCCATCCTATCTCTATGACCCTCCCCCATCCCATCTCTGTGACCATCTTATCTCTGTATCCCATCTCTTCGACGTCCCCATCCCTTCTCAGTGGGCCCTGAACCCATCTGTGTGTCCCCCATCCCATCTTTGTGGTTCTCCATCCCATCTCTGTGACCTCCCCGTCCTATCCCTGTGGCCCCCCTCTCCCCCAACTCATGTGTATGTCTCCCTGGCCCTCCATTCCTCTCTTTGACCCTGTACCTTGGCCCTCCATTCCATCTCTGAGACCTCTCCATCCCACCCCTGTGACCTTCCCATCCCATTTCTGTGGGATCTCCCCCATCTCTCTGCCCCATCCCATCACTGTGGCACCCTCCATATCTATGACCACTCATCCCTTGTCTGCAACCCCCCCATCTCTGTTACTCTTTCTTCTTCTGACTCTTCTTTCCATGACATCCCAATATCTATGTCCCCTGCTTTCTTCCTCTGACTCCCATCACATTTCTGTGACTCTCTACTGCTAATGCTATATCTCTGACTCTTATCTTTTCAATTCCTTTGATGCTCTCTCTCTCACCCCCTCCCCCTCCAAACCTCCACATCTGTAACCCTGGCCCTCTTGGATACCTCTCCTCAGATTCCTCTTTTTAGCCTCCTCATGCCCTTTCATTCCCTTCCACCGTCATGACCTTCCCAATAACCTCATTCTCTAAGGTCCTTCCCCTTCACCCCCAGGTCTATGGGACTACTGGCCGGGACTGTGGCCCCTTAGTTTACTCTCCTTATTCCTCCTTGCTATTTGGGGGAGTCTGGCTGGGGGGAGGGGCAGTGGTGCAGAGCTAGCAGAGTTCCAGGATGGGTATCTGTGTGGTTCAAGGGGACAGAAAAAGGGGAACACTGTTGGAAAGTTGTTGAGTGAAAGTGGTTGAGTGGGGATAGGAACCCCTGGGATTGGGGCTGAGGAGGTGATGGATATTTAGTTGATGTTTAGCACTGCAGTATATTCTGCAGGTGGTGTCCCAGCACACCTCCCCCTTCCTTCCTACCTCCTGCTTAGGTCTCTCTCAGGTTTAGAAAAGGCCAGAATTGCTGACTAAGGCAGCAAAAGCCCAAGGGTCATGGTAACCCCTGAGTATAAATTGGTCCTGAGGTGATCATTCATGGATTAACCCCACAATTCAGTGGGACTGGGGTTTTGGGGACTGATTTTTGTCCCTTTTGACACCTAAAGTTTATTTAGGAATTGTAGAAGGGATTTAGGATAATTATAATTTGGACATAATCTTGGTAAACATCATTTAGGCTATATATGGGGGAGAGGAAGCATGGGGTATTGGGAATTATAGCCGGAGAACTGAAACTGTTCCGACTACATTCCCTTCTTGCCTTCATCCTCTTCCTCACTGTCCCCCTCCTCTGAAGTCCCCATTTGAGTCTGCATGACCCATATCCCTGACCTCTTCTCCCCTCCCTCTGACTTGAAGATGAGCTTTGAAATAAGCTGATGTCATCACTGGCCAGTAAGGAGCCAGTCTTGGTGACATGTGACAGTCTGTGGCTCCTGTTGGGGAGACTGCACGTGGGGTTGGGACACTGCAGCAGCAGCAGCAGCAGCAGCAGCGTAGTTCCTTGGGGCACTATGACTGTCCTGTTCATCTAGTGCCTCCCTCATGCCCCCACCCTTTATCACCTTGATTTGAGTGAGGGGTGGTGCTTTGCACTATAGCTACTGTAGGGAAAGTAAAGAGGAAAGGGACTGTTTCTTCATCTATCACCTTTTCTTGGATAAGATGACTAAAGCAAGATGCCAAGGGATCTTGGAGATTCCCCACCACCATTCTTTTAGCTGGCTGAGCCCTGCAGAGGCAATAGGGGTTAAAGAAATTGAGTGCCAGCCATTGAAATGCATATTGAGGAAAAGAGAAAGCTATGTTGGCTGTGGCACTTTGTATAGTGTGGGTAATATCTGCATAGCTGTGTGTTGGTGGGAGAAATTATTGATATGGCTCTTTCCCCCAGGAATGGGGGCTTTGTTTTAATTAACCCTCTTGTTATAACTATAATAAGCAAAAGGAGACAAGTAGTGTAAGAGGAAAGTAGAACTCCTACAGAATGGAGTAGGGTTTATAAGCTAGGAGGTTGGGTCTCAAGTTTTCCCTGCTGACTTCCATTATTGTGTCTGTTGTAGAGGAAGAAAGGCGGGCACGGGCCAATGATCGAGAATACAATGAGAAGTTCCAGTATGCGGTGAGTGACCTTGTCCCAGTCTTTACTGTGCATTTGGTCTACCCAAAGGAAGGATGTCCAAATTACACCAAAGTGGGAATGTGTATATGGTATTCTGGGACTGTTGTGGGGCTAATTTCCAAGGCCACTTCACATCTGTTGCTGCTCATGCATTTTTCATTTAGTTATCTGTCAATGGAGCAGTATATAGCCACCCCATGCTCATCTCTTATCCCCACCCTTTCCCTGCCACAGAGTAACTGCATCAAGACCTCCAAGTACAACATTGTCACCTTCCTGCCTGTCAACCTCTTTGAACAGTTCCAGGAAGTTGCCAATACCTACTTCTTGTTCCTCCTCATTCTGCAGGTGAGTGACCCTAATACTGTATGCTGCACTAACCTCAGAAAAGCAGAGGAAGGTAGAGAAGGAAATGAGACGAGTGAGGAAAGACAACTGAAGAGAAATACCTTTTTTTTTTCCCTTTGTAGTTGATCCCACAGATCTCTTCCTTGTCCTGGTTCACCACCATTGTGCCTTTGGTTCTTGTCCTTACCATCACAGCTGTAAAAGATGCCACTGATGATTATGTGAGTTGTTTTCCATCCTATATACTTTCCATCCTCCTCCCAACAAAAGTTAGTGGATACCTTGGCATACCTAACTTGGCTCATTCTGAGTATATCTACCTGGGACCACTTGGTAGTAAGTATCCTGGGAGGTCTTTGTTCTAATCATCACCTAAAACCATCTTTTTTTTAAGTTTCTAAAAGCTTTTATTGGTGACTCCCCTAAAGGCAAAAAAAAATAAAAAAACTATCAACGGCAGAGACAACATTTTGTAATAAAGAATTAGTATCTTTATCCCCTGCTTTCATCTTATTATGAACACCGAAGAGCAGTTTTCCATGTCCAGATCCATGACTTGTTTAGAAAGGCACCCATAATTGTGGCCCTCCACCATTCTATATGCCAGTAGCAGGCATTGTGCTGCTTCTCCGTAGTCTCAACCACAGACTGTAACAGAATTAGAAAGCTCTTTTGCCCAATCTAACAAAATATTGAAGGTTGTATTCTGCTTCCCTGTTACCTGTTAGAAAAATAAGAATCTCCAAGTTTTTCCTAACTGTGGTTAGAACACTCAACATTTGAAAAAACACACCACTATCTGAAAAATCTGAATTATTACAAATTGTCGATCATAAATGTAGGGAGGTGAAGCTCAAAACTAGATGTGTTAAACTGTATCCATACCTAAAACCATCTTAATCTGATAATTGGGAGGCAAGAAAGAACTAGAGGATATGATGTCCTTCGCCTTCTCAGGTCTTTCTTTTCTCTTTAGTTCCGACACAAGAGTGATAACCAGGTGAATAACCGGCAGTCTCAGGTGCTGATCAGTGGGATGTAAGTACCTCCCTAAGGAAGGAGACTTTGGGCATGGATGATATCTCTCCCTGAACTAGACTAATCTCTGATGCTGCTTTTCTTTGTCTCCTGGTTTTCTGTAGCCTCCAGCAAGAACAGTGGATGAATGTCCGTGTTGGTGATATTATAAAGCTAGAAAATAACCAGTTTGTGGCGGTAAGAAACAGGGTGATATTCTAGGCATAGATTTTTTCTAACCTTTGGCAGAATAGGATGGTTACTCCATTTAGGGATGCCTGCACTGGCTAGGACACTCCTCTTCCTTCCCAGCTAGGTGGCCCAGTTGATAGAGCACAGGGCCTAGAGTCAGGATGACCTGAGTTCAAATCCAGCCTCAGACAACTTACTGGCTATATGACCCTGGGCAAGTCATGTAATCTTTGTCTGTTTTAGTTTCTTCTCTGTAAGTTGGGGAAAGTAATAATAGCATCTACTTTCCAGGGCTATTATGAAGATAAGATGAAATATTTATAAAGCGCTTTGCAAACTTTAAAGTAATATATAAATGCTAGCTATTATCATCTCTTGGTGAACCAACTCAACTTTACACTAACTTCTACTCTTGAATTTCTTTCCCCCGTTTTATTGCTGACCAAGCTCTGCCAAATCTCAACCCTGAGTTACTCCCATTATCTGCTTTCTTTGTTTCTATTCATGTGCTGCAGAACAGAGCTGGAGGAAGTCATGAAACTTGGTACACTACAGATTTACGTGATCTAATCTGAATTGAGTCCTCACTGCAGCAAGGCAATCATTCTACTCTTCCGTAATTGATTTACCATCCCATTCTTCACAGTGGTTGTTCCAAATCTTCTGATCTCTCCTCACGTCTCTCATGTCACTCCCTCCTTCATCTGAAGAATTTGCCTCATATTTCACTGAAACAATTAAGGCCTTATTATCCCTCCTTTACTCTGGTTTTGCATGGAGAAGTAGTACTTCTTGCTGTGTCCAATTCCTCTACATGCACCTTTCATTCCATCCCCTCCCATCTTCTCCAGAAGATTGCTCCTACTATCGTGGCCCTTTTCTTTTTAATATTCAATTTTCCCCCATCTACTGAGTGCCTTTCTCAGGCCTTCATGCCTGTGTCTTCCATCCTTGAAAAATCTCTTACTTCATCTGTACATCTCTGCAATTCATAATCTTACATTTCTTCTCTTTTTGGAAAAACTATTTGCTAGTTGAGAAAGCTTTCTACTTGGTGCCTCTTTCCCTCCTCTTACTTGCTTCTAAATGCTTTGTACTCTAGCTTCCTCCAACAGACACTGCTTTCTTCAAAGTTAGTGTTGATATTTCAGTTGATGAATATGATGACTTTTCCTCAATTCTCATCATCCATCTTTACCCTTCTATAGCATTTGTTACAGTTGATCACTTTTGCTCCTGGATACTCTCTTGTTTTGTGTTTTGTTTTTTTAGACACTGCTTTCTCCTGGTTCTTCATCCATGTCAAACCTGCTGACTATAGGTATCCCTCAGGGCTCTGTGCTGGTCCCTTTTTCTTCTCCCTCTTTACTCTCTCACTTGATCTCATCAGCTCCCATGAATTCTATTATCATCTCTATGCAAATGACTCTGTCCTCCGCTCCTGTATTAATAGCTGCCACTGAAACGTCTTGAATTTGATGTTCCATAGACATCTCAAACTCAACATTTCCCAAACTGAATTTATTATCTCTACCCCCTCCAGATTCTCCCCTTTTCCATACTTTCCTTGACTCTTATGGGTACCACTATCCTCCTAGTCACCCACACTCACAACTTCAGGGTCACCTTTGAAACACTTGACTTTCATCCCTCATGTATCCAATTGGCCACCAAGTTTTATTATTTCTGCCTTCTCAACATTTCTCATATGTCCCTTTCTCTCTACTCACAGAGTCAGCACTGTTCAGACCCTCATCACCTCTCACCTGGACTATTGCAATAACCTCCTAATTGGCCTCCCGGCTTCAAGTCCCTCTGTGCTCCAATCCTTCTCTACTAAGCTGACAAAACCATGCTCCTAAAGCACAGATTTGACCATCCCCCACCCCCCACAATAAATTGTTCCCTGATATTTCTGAGATCAAATATACAATCTTTTTTTTTTTTTTTAGTGAGGCAATTGGGGTTAAGTGACTTGCCCAGGGTCACACAGCTAGGAAGTGTTAAGTGTCTGAGGCCGGATTTGAACTCAGGTACTCCTGACTCCAGGGCCAGTGCTCTATCCACTGTGCCACCTAGCTGCCCTGCAAATATACAATCTTTTGTTTGGCTTTTAAAGCCCTTCACAGTCTGGCCTCTTCCTGCCTTTCAAATCTTATTCTTTATTCCCCTTCCCCACCCCTCCATCTCCCATGCCCCAAGATCCAACCACATTGGATTACTTGCTATTCTTTCTACACAACACTCTTATCTTCCTACTTGGTGCCTTTACACTGGCTGACTTCAATGCTTGGGTTGCTCTGATCCTCTCCTCTGTTTCATAGGTCCCTTCCCTGTTTTCCTTTAAGACTCACCTTACATACATCCTGCCTTCTGCAGGAGGGTTTTCTTGGTATACCTAGTTGCTAGTGTCTTCCCCTTTGAGATTACCTTCCATCTACTCTGGATACATCTTGTACATGGACCTAATTCACAATAAAATGCGAGTTCCTTGAGGGCAGGGACTGGTTTTTGGTTTTTTTTGGCTTTGTTCTGGCCTTTCTTTGCATCTCCAGAGCTTAGCACAGAGCTTAGTAGTAAATGCTCAATACTTGCTTGTTGACTGACTCACTGCTTCCCTCTTTTTTTTTTTTTGTGAGGCAGTTCGGGTTAAGTGACTTGCCCAAGGTCACACAGCTAGTAAGTGTCAAGTGCCTGAGGCCGGATTTGAACTCAGGTCCTCCTGACTCCAGGGCCGGTGCTTCATCCACTGTGCCACCTAGCTGCCCCTGCTTCCCTCTTTTAAAAAAAAAATGGAAGAAATGTTTTCTGAGTGGGACCTCTGTATTGTTTTTTCCCATGAGGTTGGGGGCCACATTTTATTTCTTCCCTATTCAAATATGTAAGCAGACCCAGAACTTTTTTCAGTAGGAGCTAAGTTGGGGGCAGGGGATGATGCTATTGTGGTTTCAGAGTTACCATCAGCCTCTCATGGAATTCTCTCTCCAGGCGGATCTTCTTCTCCTCTCTAGCAGTGAACCCCATGGATTATGCTACATAGAGACAGCAGAATTGGATGGGTAAGTAGCATAAAAATGTATTATCCCAAAGCTCACATTTCCTTTCCTACTGTGATTTTAAAAAATGATTTGTAAGATGTTCTTAGTTCTAGATTCTATGCCTACTTGGGAATTGAGGGCGAAGAAGGGTTGTAGAAGCAGAATTGAGGAGTCAGACCCTCTGTGGTGCCCATGGGCAGAATATAGGGGAGAAGGAAGTTAGAATTCAGAGGAACTATCATTCCAGGGAGACCAACATGAAAGTACGACAGGCGATTCCTGTGACCTCAGAACTGGGGGACATCAATAAGCTAGCCAAATTTGATGGTGAGTAGATCTAGAAGAGCCAGTTTTTGGCCAGGATTGGGTGCTTTGATGGGAATGTGTTGCAGTCTTTTCTTTCCCTTTTTCTTTCTTTCTTTCTTTCTTTCTTTCTTTCTTTCTTTCTTTCTTTCTTTCTTTCTTTCTTTCTTTCTTTCTTTCTTTCTTTCTTTCTTTCTTTCCTTTTTTTTTTTTGGTAGGTTTTGGCCAAATCCACTGAAATCTATAACTTGGAGTTTTTTTGTGTGAAAGCATCATGGGTTATAGATTACTACTGTTGCTATGTGTGTGGATGAGGCTTGGAGTTTTGACACTATGCTACTTTTTTTCTCTCAGTTTGGTTGCTTCTTGAAATGTCAACCATGGTTGTAGTAACACTGTTGTCCTCACTTCAGGTGAAGTTATCTGTGAACCCCCCAACAACAAGCTGGATAAATTCAGTGGCACCCTTTACTGGAAGGAGAACAAGTTCTCACTGAGCAACCAGAATATGCTACTTCGGGGTTGTGTGCTCCGCAACACTGAGTGGTGCTTTGGGCTGGTCATCTTTGCAGGTGAGCCTCACAAAGGCCAAGGTATTGAGTGAGAGGCAGCTAGGAATTCAACCCAGTGTGGCAGGAAAGCCATTGAGGTTGATAGAATGGGGAAGGGCAAGGACACCAGCCCCAAATTTTAGCAATGTAACCAGCATTTGCCTAAATTTGGTGAAGTTTTACATTTTTGGAAATGAGGGCAGAAGCTCTGAGGAAGATTTCTCATTTAACTTTCCCAACTTACCATTTCCTTTCAGGTCCTGACACGAAGTTGATGCAAAACAGCGGTAGGACAAAGTTCAAGAGGACGAGCATTGATCGTCTGATGAATACGCTGGTGCTCTGGGTAAGGCTGGACATTGCTGGGGCTTTTCATCTCCTGTGGTCTCTTTACCATAGTAGGCATTCCAGTTTTGAGTTTTGTTTTAAAAACCACTGGAAAAACACCCAGCCAAAGCCTGTGTTTATTTCAGGATCTTTTTCCTGAAAAATGTTACAAGAACCTTAGTAATGCGAGCAATCAACAACAAAACCAATTACAGCAGATCTTTCCTCCTCTGGATCCCAGCTGTGTGGACGACCTAGTATGGTGTGTGCCCTGATGCAGCTTTTCAGCCAGACACAGGGACCCCTTGAGGCTTGTTTTCTCTTTGACTGATTACAGTACCTACATTGGAGTGGGCAAGGAATTATGTAGAAAACATTGCTATCTTGGAGGGGAATAATGGGGTCTTTCTATTACCCCTTCACAGGATAGAGTCCCAGAGGAAAAATTTCCAACTTAATTATGGCGGTTTCTAAAATTCTGTGTTGCTTCCTTAGAAATCTGAGTACTGCTCCCCTTTTTGTGCCCCTCTGCCCACCCGACACACTCTAGGAAGCCTGACGCCAACTTCTGTGGTGAAGGAGCTTCCGCCCTGGTCCTGATCAGGCTGTTGGCAGACTTCGCCTGAATTAATATGGCAGAAATTGGCACTCAGTGGATTTGGATCGCCCCCTGGTGACCTTTGAACACTATAACATTTTCAGCTTTGTGAACTTCAGTTTTATCCCAAGTAAGCAGGGAAGCTGCCTCCTGTTTGAGGGGTCGTCAGAGTGGAAGTAATGCCTTCTTTCAACCCCTTTGGCATTTGACTAGGAGTAGTTACATGGTAGTAAAGTGATTTTTTTTCCCCTTCCATGTAGAGCTGAGCCCCTTCCTCCCCTATTCTTTCTCCAACAGATCTTTGGCTTCTTGGTCTGCATGGGAGTGATTCTGGCTATTGGTAATGCCATCTGGGAGTATGAGGTCGGAGCACGCTTCCAGGTCTACCTGCCATGGGATGAGGCAGTGGACAGTGCCTTTTTCTCCGGCTTTCTCTCCTTCTGGTCCTACATAATCATCCTCAACACTGTGGTGCCCATTTCACTCTATGTCAGGTATTGTGTTTCTCTACCTTTGGAAATATCAGGAGTCCACTTAGCTGATCAGGGTCTTCATATTTATATTTTATTTATTTTAATTTATTTTATTCATATTTGTGAGTCTTATAATTCCAAAAAAAGTAGCTTGGAGTCCTTATAGTACAAAAAGGTAAAGTATTGACTTTACCCCGTTTTCTTTGTATTGTACCTCTCACCACAGTAACTAGCTATTTTGTGATGTATTTGTATGAAAACCAAATTAATTAAACACATTTGACATATATCCCATACTATGTTCAAGGCATCAAACTAGGCACTTTGAAAATCATTGCCCCAGCCCTTAAGGAACTCATGATCTTCCAGACCTATGCATGAAGAACTTTGGTGTATTGCATTAGGGGATGAATGGTACAAAGAAAATGCCATGGGAGCTTAGGAAAGGGAGAAATTACTTCTGGATGGGGTGAGCAGGGAAAGCTTGGAGGAAGTGGCATTGGAAGGTTGAGTAGTAGTATGACAGAAATGAGGGTTGAAGGTATTTAAAGTGAAGGAAATCGTAGCATGTATAGAATTGAGAAAGGGTGAGATTTGTTCAGATAATGCGTGATTCTGGTTTGGCCAGAACATGAGCTGTATATTGATTGGGCAGTAGACAGAGACAAACCTGGATAGACAGTGAGACCCAAGTTATAAATACATTTGCGTGCTGGGCTCTGAGGAATTTTTACTTTATTCAATAGGCCTTGAGAAGCCATTGAAAGTTTGTATGCAGTGAAGTGATATATAATAGTGGTTCTTTAAGAAAATCTTTCAGGGGCAGCTAGGTGGCACAGTGGATAAAGCACTGGCCCATGATTCAGGAGAACCTGAGTTCAACTCCGGCCTCAGACACTTGACACTTACTAGCTGTGTGACCCTGGGCAAGTCACTTAACCCCCATTGCCCCACCAAAAAAAAGAAAAAAAGAAAAAGAAAAGAAAATCATTCGTGTGAAAACAGGTTGGAGTGAGAATCAGTGAGAAAGATCAGGATTTGTGTGGTACGTTGGCAAGAACACTGGCTCCTATATTGGCTCTATCATTGCCTGGCAAGGTGACTTTGGGCAAGTCTCTTCATTTGTTTGGATCCCTTCCAATGATGGAATTGGACCAAATGATCTCCAAGCTCCCTTCTAACTTTGAAAGTTAATGATTCTGTACCTTTCCTCTTCTTTCTAAATGCCTTGGACTTGAGAATTTGTCTGGAAGCAATTTTTCAGATAACATTTTTTAAAAATTCTCAGGTCTGCTGCTTTTTATTTTGACTCATCAGAACAGTCCTTAGTCTTCCATGTACTAGTGTTTTGGCAGTGGTATAGTTGATGATGAGGAATCCAAAAGGAAAGAAGAGCCTTTACTTTGAGAAATGAACCCAGAGATGAGTGGAGCTCTGGGTTCTAGTTCTGACTGTGCCACTCATTAGCTCTATGGCCACAGTCAAGTCATTTATAACATCCCCCAATGAAACCATTTTCTCACATGAAAAATGAGACTAATAATACTTGGTCTACCTACTTAATGGGAGTGTCAAGAAAAGTAAAGGAGCCAATAGATTGAAAAGCACTTAAAAATCAAAATACTGTACAGATAGCATGGAGAGACATGACAATACATACTGCTCAAATGTTAGCTCAACTACAGCCTGATTTCTTTCAGGCTTGAGCCTCTAGACACATGCTTATTTCCATGGCTACTCTCAAATGGTGAGCTCAGTGGCTGCCCAAGAAAGGTCCTTTCTTGGTGGGGCTAGGAGGAGGAAATGAAGCTTCTTTATAATAAGGTTGGCTTTTAAAAAGAAGTCATTCAGGATTCAGGAGGACCTGAGTTCAAATCCAGCTTCAGACACTTGACACTTACTAGCTGTGTGACCCTGGGCAAGTCACTTAACCCTCATTGCCCCCCCCCCCCCCCCCCGACAATGCTTGTAAAAAATAAGTTAAAAAAAAATAAAAGAAGTCATTCAAATTACAGGTGGTATATGTTGGTGTATGTAGTGGTGTATGTTGATATATGTTGCAGAGGTTTAAAACAAAATTTTTTATATTACTGTCTGTTCTGAATAGTCTAGCCAGAAGAAACCTTCCTTGTAACAAAGTACATGTAAGCAAAATAAATAGAAAAATTGACCAAGTATGACATTGCATACCTCACTCTCTACCTGTAGCCCATTACCTTTCTAGTGAGAGGTATCATTAGAGCTCTGGACTTAAGATTAGTCATTGCATGGATCTCAGTCAAGAAAAAGTCCGCAAGTCCCATCAGGTTGAAATAGGGGGGAAGGGGTGTTTGGTAAATTGAGCAGAGTGTTTGTTTGTAGGACGTTTCATTGCTACCTAGATTTTTCCAGATTGAATTTTGATAGTATCCATAGTCAGGGTTGGGAACAGGGTACTAGGATGATATGAATTCGTGTCTCTTTAATTCTCTAATTTCTGCTAGAAATAGGATTTTTTCTGAAAATGCCAAGTGCCCATGTCCCGCAGGTAATTGGAGATAAAAGATGTAAAAACATTTTGTAAAGTTAAAGAAATTCCTCCCCTCAAACTTTGCATATGTACGTGGTACTGACTTCCAAATTTCCTTGTTCCCTACCTCTTCGTTTCAAAGTGCTTCAGAATAGGTGTGGGGTTCAAAAACCAGGTTATAAGGCTCATTCCTTCCTGGCATTTGAGATGTCAACAAATCTTGTCCAGAATCTTCTTTTGGTTCATCCACAATGCAGTTTGCCCTGGCATGCCCAACAACCTCACTATTTTTCTCTTTTCTTTCTTCCCTCTCATATTTTCTCTTGTTTTTTCTCTGCATGGTTTCTGTCATTATTAGCCTTGAGGTAAGAACGAAGTTCCCTTTCTAGTTAGCAGCCCTTCCTCTTCCTTTACCTGTGGTCCTCCTGCCTGCTCTGGTCTTTTCCACTTTTCTGTCTGGAGAGAGACTCGAGGGCAGGGGTTGGGGTGGTTCCTTTGCCATGTATAAGTGGCCAACCCCATCCCTGGGCACTGTTTCCCCTTCCTGCTCCCAGGTTCCTGCATCATTCTTGTTTCTCCCTTGGCAGATGTCCTTGGTAGAAGTCTGCAGCTAATGAATGCCCTGTGGTTCGTGTGGGTGGTGTTCCTTCTCCCTGTCCTGTTAGAGATTATGGTCTCCTTTTCCATCCCCTACCCCTGCCCCATGCAGTGTGGAAGTGATCCGTCTCGGCCATAGCTACTTCATCAACTGGGACAAGAAGATGTACTGTGTGAAGAAGCGGACACCTGCAGAGGCGCGCACCACAACACTTAATGAGGAACTGGGTCAAGTGGAGTATATCTTCTCTGACAAGACAGGCACCCTCACCCAGAATATCATGATCTTCAATAAGTGTTCCATCTATGGGCGAAGCTATGGTGAGGCCCTAGCCGTGCTTGAGTTCAGACTATGGGAGGGGGTTGGGGGCACTAGCCCTCAGTTGGAGGGTTTTTTCGTTATTTGGGGAATTTGCTTCTCTTGATGTGGACTGCAGTGAAGCCCTATGAAAGGGTCAATTTTAAGTATCGTATGGGGTGGGTGATATGAGTAGTTCTTCCCTTATACTCTGTTCATGTTGTTGCCCTGGTCCTAGCTCCAGGGACAGGGCGTTCCTTGGCTGTCAGATAGGAAGCCTGAGAAACTGGCCATTGAGTGGCACTTCTAGGCTGAACTCTGAGTCTCCAGGTGGATCTGTAGGCAGTCCCTTCTGCCTGCTGCACAGGGGCCCTGTGAGTCTCTGCAATATGGCCTGGGCTTTTCCTATGTGATTGGCTGCCGTGCTGTAGCGGCCCTTGTAGCTGAGCTGCTGGCACAGCATGGAGAAGAGCTGATGTTTTTGCAGAGCTTAAGTCCTGTAGTGACTGCTTCTTGCACTAACCTTAATGTAATGGCCATAATTTGGGTTTGTTTGTGGTTTTTTTTAAGTGTGGACCTTTTAGAGTGAGAGGCTTTTGGGGAAGCATGGATAAGAGTTGTGTATGGGGAGAATTTTGTGAGTTGGGTGGAGTATGGGATGGCGCCTTCAAAAAGTCTGTACAAGTTACTGCCCCAAGTTGCCCTTAGAATTAGTTTTATGGTGTAAGTAATTATTTTAGAAAGATTTGGGTTGAAGGTTCCATGTGCCTGATGGAAACCTTCCCTTTACCCCTTCCCCCCCCCCCCGCCCCCTGCAACCTTCTTGCTCTGAAATACCAACTCTAATGGTCTCTCTTTATCTCTCTTCTGGAACATGTGTGGTTGGCAGGTGATGTCTTCGATGTCCTGGGACACAAGGCTGAATTGGGAGAGGTAGGGCCCAGGCTCATTTATTATTCCAGTGAAGTCATTAAACATGGACAAGGTTCAAATGTATAAACTATTCTAGCTAGGAGTAATCTAGGGGAAGTATTGGTGGGAGGAAATATGGGAATGCTGACTTCTGGTCTGATGACTAGTGCTACCCTGTACCTCATTAATGGCCTGTCTTCAGGCACTGAAGGGAAGCAGCTAGGCCTGCTTGAAAGCATGATAGGTTTGGCAGTAGGAGAGCAAGCTTGGGGTGCTCACTGATGAGGCATAGGATAGGGGGCAATACCTTCATTGGAACTCAGCTGAGCTACCTCCCTGATTATGGACCATGTGCCCACTCTCACACTCAGCTTATGTCTATTCTAGAGGCCTGAGCCCATTGACTTCTCTTTCAACCCCCTGGCTGACAAGAAATTCTTATTCTGGGACCCAAGCCTGCTGGAAGCAGTGAAGGTGGGGGACCCCCACACTCATGAGTTCTTTCGACTCCTTTCACTGTGTCACACAGTCATGTCTGAGGAAAAGAACGAAGGTGAGGAGAGGAGCTGGACTTAGTTGTTCCTATTGGCTCATTTGTTGCTTTCTTCGGGTTTCTATTCTGCCATGAGTCCAGTCCAGGCTCAGGCTTCCTGGGTATGGCAGCATGCTTGGGTGACTGATTATTCAGAGTCAGCTTGCTTTGTCCTCACCAGGGGAGCTGTACTACAAAGCTCAATCCCCCGATGAGGGGGCATTGGTCACTGCAGCCAGGAACTTTGGCTTTGTTTTCCGTTCACGCACTCCGAAGACCATCACCGTTCATGAGATGGGCAAAGCCATTACCTACCAGCTCCTGGCCATCCTGGACTTCAACAATATTCGCAAACGCATGTCAGTCATAGGTGAGGTCACGGGCATGGGCCGATGTTGGGGGGTAGTTCCATCCTGCATTCTGAGGAGGTCTCACAAGGGTTACTTGAAATCTAGTGTCAGAATATAGGAGAGGACATTATGGGAAATCTCTGCCTGCCTGAATTTTTCTGGGAACTTCTCTCCCAATTACAGTAAGGAATCCAGAGGGCAAGATCCGACTATATTGCAAAGGAGCTGACACTATCCTACTGGAGAGACTCCACCCATCCAATCAAGAACTACTCAATACCACCACTGATCATCTGAATGTGCGTGGCGGGGAGTAAGGGGAACTCTAACTTCCTGCCAGTTCTGAGCATCATTCTGGGGGCCAAAGGTTTTGACTCCTGCTTTTATCTCCCAGGAATATGCAGGGGATGGGCTACGGACTTTGGTCCTGGCCTACAAGGATCTGGAAGAAGATTACTATGAGGAGTGGGCAGAAAGACGACTCAGAGCCAGCTTGGCCCAGGACAGCAGAGAGGACAGACTGGCTAGTGTTTATGAGGAAGTTGAAAATGACATGATGGTATGGGGCACAGGGACCTGTGTGCTGGGGACTGTGGCTGGAAAACATTGATGAGACCTCACCTTTCTTCAATTGTGGTCTTTTTCAGCTACTGGGTGCAACAGCCATTGAGGACAAGTTACAACAAGGGGTCCCAGAGACGATTGCTCTTCTGACTCTGGCAAATATTAAGATTTGGGTACTAACTGGAGATAAGCAAGGTGAGACCACCTGTGTGAAGCAGGCTTGGATATTTATCTAACTTAAGGTTTTTTGTTTTTGTTTTTCTCCTGCTGAGTTGATCCCTCTAGTGAAAAAAGCTTGGGTCTGTAGATCTTACAAGCAGTCAAATCCTCTATTGAGTCTAAATCTCCTGAATTGCCCCCTTCCCATCTCCCAGGACAGGAGATTGTGCTCACTCCTCGTGTTTTCTGTCTATTAAATCTTGAGCTTCTCCCTTGCTAGAGACTGCAGTAAATATTGGCTACTCCTGCAAGATGCTGACAGATGACATGACAGAAGTGTTTATTGTCACTGGACACACTGTTCTGGAGGTGCGGGAGGAACTCAGGTGAGAAGCCTGAGGTGGTGGCGGGGATGGCCCTAATGGCTCCATAGTGGTGAGGTGGTGGAAATTTCCTTGTCCCTGTTTAGACCGAGTCCCAAGTTCTTACTCCCTTGGGAAATGCCACAACGCATGCTATCTGCTCAACCTGGCCTTTTCCTTTACCATGTTTAGGAAAGCCCGGGAGAAGATGATGGAGTCGTCGCGCACAGTGGGCAATGGCTTCTCTTACCAGGAGAAGCTTTCCTCTTCCAAGCTCACCTCTGTCCTGGAGGCTATCGCTGGAGAGTACGCCCTGGTCATCAATGGCCATAGCCTGGTAAGTGAATACAGTCCCATGGTGCAAACCTGAAGCTCTCCTGAGGCCTTCACCCCATGGCGTTTGGATAGGTCTCTCCATGTAGCTTTCACCTCTGCTGCAGAGGAAACTGGTGGTGGTTGGAGGAGGAGGAGGAGAATTTCCAGGTGGGAACCAGGGGAGTCTGAGACACGTCCTGTCTCTCAGGCCCATGCCCTGGAAGCAGATATGGAGCTGGAGTTCCTGGAGACAGCCTGTGCCTGCAAAGCAGTCATTTGCTGCCGGGTGACCCCTTTGCAGAAGGCCCAAGTGGTGGAACTGGTGAAGAAGTACAAGAAGGCTGTGACTCTCGCCATTGGGGATGGTGCCAATGACGTCAGCATGATCAAGAGTGAGCACTTGATGCCTTTGTGGGTGTACAGGCTGATGGGGCCTTTCCCTTTTCTGGAGTCTTTTAGGCCCACCTGATTCCAGCTCTTGGGGACAAGGTTAAAGGAATAAGGGAAGGCCTGGGACTGTGTTTGTGGATTTCCTGACCTTCCCACCTTTTCTCTCTGCAGCTGCCCACATCGGAGTGGGGATCAGTGGACAGGAAGGGATACAGGCAGTGCTGGCCTCAGATTACTCCTTCTCTCAGTTCAAGTTCCTGCAGCGCCTTCTGCTGGTGCATGGGCGTTGGTCCTACCTGCGCATGTGCAAATTCCTTTGTTATTTCTTCTATAAGAATTTTGCTTTCACCATGGTCCACTTCTGGTTTGGCTTCTTCTGCGGCTTTTCAGCCCAGGTATTGAGTGCTTATGGTTCTTCAGTGTGGCTGGCTTTAGAGAGGGGGTTGAGGAGTGCCTCTAACTTAGCAGTTTCTTTATTTAAGATGGTATACTCCCCTCAGCTGTCTTCTCTGTCCTCTCTGTTTCTATACACTTAAGCCTCTTTCCATCTCTCCCTTTCTACAGACCGTCTATGATCAATATTTCATCACGCTCTATAACATTGTATACACCTCGCTCCCAGTTCTGGCCATGGGGGTCTTTGATCAGGTATGGGATTGTTAATGATTAAGAATGCTTCACTGAATAATTTGGCACAGTTGGAACAATGTGACATTATATCAGCCACAGCCTGCTTATGTGGGAAGCAAGCTCACCTGGCTGGGGAGGACATGCACACACCACTCTGTGAGCTGCATGCAGTTGGCCTGTAGCTGAGACCATGTCTCCTTGTAATTGTTGGTTAAATGCCAGGGTGTCTTTGTGTGGGGCTGCATACAGCTGGCTTTAGACTAAATCCATTTGGCAGAGGATCTATCTGGGAGGGAGGAAAGGGTGGAGGCTAGTTTGGGGGCTGTTGTTCATTGACACCAAGGCTAAATTGAGGGTGGCACGTTTCCTGGTGAACCTTAAACTGTGACTACTCCAATCCCAGCATGAGTCACCCTCTTACAGGATGTACCTGAACAGCGGAGCATGGAGTACCCCAAACTTTATGAACCAGGCCAGCTCAACCTTCTTTTTAACAAGCGGGAGTTTTTCATCTGCATAGCCCAAGGCATCTACACTTCAGTACTCATGTTCTTCATCCCTTATGGTGTGTTTGCTGAGGCCACTAGGGATGATGGCACCCAGTTGGCAGACTACCAGTCCTTTGCAGTCACTGTGGCCACCTCACTGGTCATTGTAGTCAGTGTGCAGGTATGGAGCATCCCAGCATGCTTTGCACCTCCTTCCCCACCTTGACCCCTGGGTAAGGTTGGCCTTGTTCAATCAATTCCCTCTCTGGGCTCTTTCATAGTGGGGTTCCCTTGGCATGATGGTTTTGTTTCCCTGGTTTGTGGCCTGTGGTTTCCCTTTCTGCTTTTGATCCCCTTTCTCCTCCCCAGATTGGGCTTGATACAGGTTACTGGACAGCCATCAACCACTTCTTCATCTGGGGAAGCTTGGCTGTTTACTTTGCCATCCTCTTTGCCATGCACAGCAAGGGGCTTTTTGAGATGTTCCCCAACCAGTTCCGATTTGTGGGTGAGTTCCAAAGCCCCATTTTGGATGAGTAAGAGAACTAAATATTGCTGAGGGTCAGCCCAGCTGAGGACCACAGAGTATCTAGCCTATTACTTTATCATGTGTCAGTATTGTGTTACTAGCAATGTGGTAGGCACTGTGGCAGACACAAAGACAATTAAGTCATCTGAACCTTCAAGGAGCATACAGTCTAATGCAAAGCTTCTTAAACTATGGGTCAACCCCATATGGGGTGGCATAACTGAATGTAGGGGTTGTGAAAAACTTGGCAATGGTAAAAGGTTTTGTATACCTATTTTAGATACCTGTCTACCCAGGGTCAAATGAAAACTTATTGGGCAAAAAGGGGTCAGAAGTGGAAAAAGTTTAAGAAACCCTGGTCTAATGGAGAGAAGATTCACACAGATAAGTGCATTACGTAAGCTTGTAATAAAGGTGGTAACAGGATAAACAGTGTTCTAAGAATTCAGAGGAGAAAGAGAGCATTTGTGGTGGGGGAAATCAAGGAAGGCTTCTTGGAGGAGTTGACATTTTAAGTGACCTTTAAAGGATTTTGATAGGTAGAGATTGTGCCTGAGCAAAGGTCCAGAGGTGGCATCAGGCAAAGGATGGATAGGGAATGGTGAGTAGTGCAGTTAAACTTGTGCATAGACTATGTGTGGAATAGTAGAGGGAAGGGAAGTAGAAACGGTAGTTTTGGGCCAGAGTGTAGTTGTCCTCGAATGCCAGGCTAAGGAGTTTGAATGTTATGCAGTGCATAGTGAAAAGTCCTTAAAAGTTTTTGATTTGGGGACTTAGAGGATCCTGGTAGTCCATTCGGAAGATGAATATGGCTAGATGGATTCGAGGGGAAAGGACATAAAATTAGGAAAGGCTGTTGTTCAGTAGAGTGGTGACAGTTGGAATGAAAGGAGAGAATGAATGTGAAGGAAGAATGAACAGGACTTGCTGACTCAATGAATGTGGGGAATAAGGGAAGGAATCCTGGATTTTGATCCTAGATGACAGGAATAGAACTATGGAAGTCAGGAGATCATCCCTTGGCCTTTTCCTCAGCTTCCCCACTCCCATGAGCTGATGGTCGTTTTCTCCTTCCATAGGGAATGCCCAGAACACTTTGGCCCAGCCCACAGTCTGGTTCACCATTGTGCTCACTACAGTGGTCTGCATCATGCCTGTGGTGGCCTTCCGTTTCCTGAAGTTGGACCTGAAGCCTGAGCTTTCAGACACGGTGAGAGGCCAGATGTGTTTATGTGGGAAGGCCCAGGGAACGCTACTGCCATTTGCATGGTGGGCTTAAAAGGGAAGCATGTTGGGGAGCCCTCCAAGTATCTAGTTTCTAGACTGCCCAGGGATCAAGGATGGAGCAGTGATGGTCAGTTGCTCCTCACTCCAGATCCTTTCAATTCTGTTCACCCTCCTTCAGGCCAGTTCAGAGTTTTGGCCATAGCTGTTGTACCATCTCTGCTCCTTTCCATCTTTTAGATAACTTAATTCACTTAATCACTAGAGAACTCCTTACCCTCTCTCTTTTTTTTGTCATCCCTTAGGTCCGCTACACACAGCTGGTGAGGAAAAAACAGAAGGCCCAGCACCGATGCATGAGGCGAGTGGGCCGCACAGGCTCTCGGCGCTCTGGCTATGCCTTCTCCCACCAAGAGGGCTTTGGGGAGCTCATCATGTCTGGAAAAAATATGCGGCTCAGTTCTCTTGCCCTCTCTAGCTTCACCACGCGCTCCAGCTCCAGCTGGATTGAGACTCTGCGCAGGAAGAAGAGTGACAGTGCCAGCAGCCCTAGTGGCGGGGCTGATAAACCCCTCAAAGGGTGATGGCCACAACCTGGGATACCCCTGTGGTGGTGACCAGGGATGTGCTGAGACTCTTACTTTGCTTGGGTGCTGGACTTAGCACCTAGCTACCAGCCTGGCACTAAGGAAGCTGTTTCTGCTTTCCCTTTTGCTGGGTGGTGTTCCCCTTTGGTCTTTCCACCACCATTCTTTCCCTTCCTTTTTGCTGATCCCACCAAGAATGGCTGAGAATATCCTCAGCTGAGGGGGCTCAAAAGTATGCCCGTGGAGAGGATGGAGGTACCGAGAGCAGAGCTGGGGTCAAAGAGGACCAGTTTCATGAGGGGAACACAGACATGGAACCAAAAAGAAAAAAAAGAGAAGGCCCGATTGCAGAAAGAGAGCTGTCCCCACTCTGCCTGGGAGTCCACAGCTTGGGTGGATGAAAGGGGAAAGTGGGACTCACTCAGTCTCCTTATTTTTTTACTCCTAATCCTTAGAGGGGACCGCAAGATCCCCTGTTCCTAAATTACACAAGAATGTATTATGCTGGGAAGCCTGGAAGCTTTGGGGGCCTGGGGCCCCTCACACCCTGTCACGTGTCATCTGTAGGCTCATGTTTGTGTTTGGTTTGGTTTCTTTTCTTACTTGGTAAGTGGAGGAGGCCTTTAATAGTGATTTCTATGTTCTGGTTGGTATCCTGACTTCTGGGGAAGAAAGTTGGTGCACACTGTGCTCCTCTCAGAGTCTAGGCCCCATGTGGGTGTGGAGGCATACGCAGAAGAGCTGTTATCTGAGGGCATTTGTTTTGGCCCATATAGCAGTTCAGGAGTAGCTTTGGCAGTTCTGGGGATAGCTTACCTAAGGGGCAGCCTGGAGGGGATGCGTTGATCCTTTCCCTCAATTTGGGGGTTCAAGTGCAGCACCCTCCTGTTTTAGCACCAGGCCCTTGGGGTCCTTGCCTGCACCCCTGGGCACAAGGACCATATGAGTGCTGGCTGGGGCCTGTTACTAAGTTGCAGCCAAGAAGAACTTTGGCTCAGAAGAAAAAAGTGGGGGCTTTTCTTTATTTTTAGATCCAAAATATTTTGTAGTTAAACTCCTTCCCTCAGCACCTTAAATGTGGCTCTGTCCCAATCTCTGTGTGGAGGGCCTTGGTTACAGCAGAAAGGGGAACTTGACCCTGCTGCTCCTCATTCCTTCCCCTTTTTTCCCCTGAACGTGAATTTAGGCGATTTCCCCAATCCCCCAACAGCCCTGAGATGAGAGCATGGCTGGGCCATGCCCTGGTTCTAATTCATGCCCTGGCCCCTCCCAGCAGCCTCTGAAGGAACTGCTCTGTTGGGTCTAAGCAGTAGGTTGTTTCTTGTCCCCATCCCTCAAGTTAGAGGTTTTTTTGTTTTGTTTAGCAGGGCAGTGACGGTTAAGTGACTTGCCCAGGGTCACACAGCTGCTAAGTGTCAAGTGTCTGAGGCTGGATTTGAACTCAGGTCCTCCTGAATCCAGGGCCGGTGCTCTATCCACTGCACCACCTAGCCGCCCCATTATAGGTTTTATAAGAGGCGCAATGCCTAGCGCTCCAGGAGAGAACTCAGTGGACCTGGGCCAGCCCTGGAGTTGGCATGTACAGAACCCATGTTTGAAAGGACAGTTTGTGCTGTGCCTTCATCACCCACAGTGGCAGTTTTCCTCCGTTACCAAATGGACCTTGGGGAATCCCCTGCTCTTTGAGGGAAGGTGTGAGTTTTAGTGGTTTGGTTTGGAAGCCCGTGAGTGAGGAGGAGCTTTGCTGAGGCAAAGGGATGTGGGGCCTAGAGTGGACGGAGTCTGGAGAAGAATGGCCCTGTCAGCCTTGCAGTCTACAACCTTTACATCGTGTCTGTCTTTGTGTCTCTCTCAAGGCGAGAGTCTGATTTTTATACCAAAGAGGAAATGATTTTTTTATGTTTAGTTTGTCTAATATATATATATATACACACATATGTGTGTGTGTGTGTGTATATATATATAAATAAAATGTGTGTGTCTTTGTGTGTGTGTACACACACACACAGAGTTATATATTATTTTTGGTTCTCTCTCTTGTTTTTTAGGGAGGGGGGAAGTGCTAAGTTGCATTGAGCTGTAATTAAGGAACATTCCATATAATTTATGACACATTTCTATACTTGCAAAATTGTATCATTTTATGGGTATAAAGAGAAAGCCTTTTATAAAATTACTGTTTCTGAGAAGTCTGCAAATGTCTTTTTTTTCCCCTGATATTTAACAAGCTGGATTATGAAAGGATGATATCACTATGGACTAAAAAGAGGTTTTATATGCAACATTTAAACAAGGGTTGAAGAGATTAAATTTGATTACTATGGATGAGGTTATCCTCTTCCTTTCTGCTTTCCTTCCTCTGTGGAGCCTGGGCTTTACCTGGTATCTTAAGTATGGGTAATACCTGTGAAGGAAGATTACAGACACTGTATTCAGCTGATGTGAGAGACCCCTGGACCTTGACTTTCCCAAACACTAGGTAACATCCCACACCGGATTCATACTTCCCGCTCTTCCTAGGACTAAGCATTAAAAAGATAGGAGACCTTGTAGATCAAGGATTACTGTGATTGTAGTAAATGAACTTGGGAAATGTTAGTGAAGTCTCAGGAGCTTCTGTTAGAGGAGTAGGCTCGGGAAAGATTGTGCTGAAGATGTGAGGTGGAAGGACTGGAGATAGTGGGGAGGTGCCACATAGGTAAGCCATAGAATGAGAAACAAACTGTCCCGGTGGCCAAACATTTCTGTTTTCTTTCCTTCCTGCCCTTCCACTTCTCAACGCCCCCATCTCTCCAAATATTCAGGTTTCTCTTTTCCTTAATTCACCTGCCTTTTCGGTTCTTCCTTTCGCCCTCCCATTCAAAACACCAAATTGATTCTTTCATCTCATTTTGCTTCCTCCAAAAAGACACAAAAAGCCTTGATGGATTGAGAACATAAGAATGTATTATTTAAGTACTTAAAGGAGCCATAATTTGTTAGCGACCCACGGAGAGAGTAAAACCCCTCTATAATTTGGTGGATGGTGTGAGGATTGTGGTTGAAAAATTCATCATCCTGCTGCCAACCTGTGGGATTTTAGTAGAGGTCACCATAGCCAACGTTTACATAGTGTTTAGGGTTGACAAAGCATTTTGCATACGTTCTCATTTGATCTTCACAACAGATCAGAGATACAAGTGGTATTTTCTCCATTCTAAAAACAAGATTTGAGTTTCAGAGAAATTAAAGCAATTTGTCCATGCTCATATTCATGTAGCATGTAAGTATGAGAGGCAAGATTTGAACTTAGGTCTCATTTATTTCCAAGTGCACTACAAGCACATTGCCTCAACATGTAGCAGTAGAAATACCATATTGAGTCCACTGGGACCGTTTAGTCTATGTTCTGTCCCTGATCAGGGTAGTGAGGGACACTGTAAACAGCGTGGGGCAGTTTTCCACCATGAAGGTTGAGGTTGTCCACTGAACTTTGCTAATTTCCCATTGTGGCTCTGTGATCTAACCCTTCATTGAAGCCTTTACCAAGGCTTTTGTGAGCTTGTGGATATCTTCAGGCTATATAATTTCTTTCAATGAATGAAATGTCATCTGATTATTTTGACTGTGCTTGAGAATTGTGGCCCTCAGCTGTTTTCCTTCTACCTTCCCATCAGGATGAGGGAATAACTGTGCTGTCCACTATTCCAAATCTAATGGGCTAGCTATACAAGGAGTTGGCCTGAAGCAGTGGCCAGGGACCACAAGAAATGCCTATCCTTGATGTGCTATTAAGATTCATAGAATTATCACAGAAACTCTTTGGCTGAAGGGTAGACCATGTATTCAAACTCCTTGAGAATTCCTCATAACAAAACTAGCAATTCTACTGCACTCATGATTTTTCTTTCTTAAATTAAAGGTTCAGGGCCTGGTTTCTTGACTAGGGCTTATGTGACGAAGGATCATAGATTTAGAGCTGGAAAGAATGTTAAGTTGGTCATCTCATACAATCAAGGGATTTTTCATTTTACAAATGAAGAAGCTAGGGCCCAGAAGAAGTCAAGGGACTTGTTCCAGTTGATACAAAGAGTAACTAGAAAAATGGGGATTGAACCCAGTGCTCTTGAAATTGTTATGTGATTCCTTTCCATCTTGACACTTTTCTGAGAACACCAGGATTGAAGGTATCTTTCTTTACCTATGACTTAGGTAACCTATTTTGACCTTGAACTCTTAAGGTATGTACCTTGGGTCTGGGTTCTCTTATCAAGTGAGATAAGTTTGCTCCCCAAACCTGCAAAGTTTTCTAATTTCAGGTCAGCAGCTTCTTCCATCAGTGTATTTAGGGTTTTATATACTTGGGCTCTGTTTTCCTTATCCTCTCTCCTTAGAGATGTTGGCTGATTTAGGGAAAGAAGCAGTTGGCATTCTGGACTATGAAAGAATTCATCACTTTCTAATCCCTTTCCTGGGCTTAACCATTAAAAAAAAAGTGAGCAAGAGAAAAAGACTGAGCACATAGGGATCTTCTTTGGAAATGCCATCGTCTCTTGGAGAAGTATTTCCACAAACTGAGATGTGGCAGACCAGAGGAAAAGTTATTGGTGATTTTCCCTTGGAGAAAGTATCCTCCCTGGTGAGCTACGTCAGGAGGTTATGCCATCAGATTTCCTTCATTTTTAATTTTTGGAGAAGGCAGCTGGCCAGGTGGGGAGGAAGGTCCCTTTGGCCAAGATGGCTGGGCACCAAGGAACCAAGAGTGTGTGAATGCTTCAGTTCTGCAAGTTATGGGTCTCCACAACCCAACTCCAGCATATCTTTGGAAATTAATTTCATGTTTCTACCTTTCATGTTCTTTCTTTCTTTTCTTTTTTTTGGTGAGGCAATTGGGGTTAAGTGACTTGCCCAGGGTCACACAGCTAGTAAGTGTTAAGTGTCTGAGGCCGGATTTGAACTCAGGTCCTCCTGACTCCAGGGCCAGTGCTCTATCCACTGCACCACCTAGCTGCCCCCTTTCATGTTCTTTCTATTCCAGCCAAACTGGCCCACTTATTGTTCTTCAAATATAGTATTCCATCCCCTGATTCTGCCTTTACAAAGGCAAGTGTAATCCTGTAAGGTTGTTTGTTGTTCAGTCGTTTTTAGTCCTGCCCAACTCTTTGTTACCCCATTTGGGGTTTTCTTGGCAAAGATACTGAAGTAGTTTGCCATTTCCTTCTCCAGCTCATTTTACAGATGAGGAAACCAAGGCAAACAGAGTTGTGACTTGCCCAGGGTCACACAGCTAGCAAGTGTCTGAGGCCAGATTTGAATTCATGAAGATGTTTTCCTGACTCCAGGCCCAGCACTCTCTCCACTGTACCACCTAGCCACCTTAGAATCTTTATTTTTGTTCAAAACTCAACTCATGTACTATCTCTTTTCTTTTATAGTCCTCAAATATTTTATCTTAAATAGCAAATTTCTACTTTCATGGAGTTGCAATAAGCAAAAAAAGTTTACCAGGAGGTATACACATCTAAGAGGTTTCATATAGCATATTTCACTTTTTCTTTTCCTTCTTCTGGATTTTAAACTTATCCTGGTGTAAAGATCAATCATTAGAAATTACTTCTATATAATAGGGAACCTTATAAATTATCAGTAAGACTGTTCCTTGTCTAGGAATTTCACAACCCATAACAAGCTCTTTTCTGGCAAGTTTACAAATTAAGGGGAGTCTTTTTTTTCATGTACTACCTCTTACAAGAAGCCTTTCCTGATGCTCCTTGTTAGTCTTCTCCCTCTCTTATTGCGTCTATATTGCCAATTTACATGTTGTTTTCCTCTCACTAGAATATAAGATCCTCATGTGAATAGATATGTTTTGTATTTGTATTCCTGACGCCTCTCACAGTTTCTTGTGCACAGTAGGCATAGCTAGGTGGATCAGTGGTTAAATTGCTGGGTCTAAAATCCAGAAGACCTCAGTTCAAATCCAGTCTCAGACATCTACTAGCTGTTCAACCTTGGACAAGTTGCTTAACCTTGGTTTCCTCATCTGTAAAATGGGGATACTAACAGCACTTACCTTCCAGGGCTATGGCAAGGAGCAAATAAAATTTGTAAAGCACTTAACACATAGTGCCTGGCTCATAATGGGTTCTCAATTAGTGCTTGTCCTCTTTCTTCTGGTTGGATTGGATTGGGGGCATATAATGTGCATGCTATACATTGTGGTATAGCAGAGAGACAGAGACAGAGAGAAAGACAGAGAAATGGTGAGAGAGACAGTGAGAGACAGAGACAGAGAGATCGAGCTGATTTTTAGAGTATAATAATCGAGCCTCTGACACATATTGGCTATGTGACCCTGGGCAAGTCATTTAACTTCCCAGTGCCCAGAGGCAACATTCCAAAAGGATAGAACAATGAACAATTGCTGATCTGCATTGTTAAGGGGAATTTTCTCATGGGGGCTCCCTACACAGAAGGAATCAGAAGGACCAGACAAGAAAAAAAGGGGCTGGGGGGAGTAAGATCATTGATGTAAATGTAGCATGTGTGTATGTGTTGTGGGGGGGGAGGAAACAGGGTTTCTACAGAAGCAAACAATGTGTGACTATATCAGGGTTCTTTTAAGGAGACCAAGAAAGATTGGCTGCCTGCCTAAACCTCACAGGATGTTTTCTTCTTGGTGGGGTTATCTTGGGTCTCTAGAATCTAGTCCTCAGGTTTACAGATTCAGGAACATTATTACTCACAGTATTCAGACTCTGGGTTATTATTTCATGTTAATCAAATTCACAAGAGACTAATAAATCTGCAGACCAATTTATTTATTTTTGTTTGTTTTGTGGGACAATGAGGGTTAAATGACTTGCCCAGGGTCACACAGCTAGGGGCCAATTTCTTAATGTATACTCAGAACCATGATGAGCCAAATGTACAAAACGGAACTCACCCTCTTTCCCACAAAATCCATTCCTCTTTCTAACTTCCCTATTTTTTTGAGGCCATTACCATGTTTTTCATCATGCAACTTTGGGGTCATCCTTAATCCTTTCTCCACCCCCTAACCCTCATATCCAATCAGTTGCCAAGTCTTGTTGATTTTAGAAGGTAAAAGGAAGAAAGGGAGAGCACCTGCTCTGTACTATGCTAAAGGTTTTGCAAATATCTCATTTGATCCTCACAACAATTCTGCAAGGTAGATACTATTATCTCCATTTTATAGATGAGGAAACTAAGACAGAAAGAAATTAGATGACTTGCCCAAGGTTCCATAGCTATTAAGTGTCTGAGGCCACATTTGAACTTGGGTCTTCCTGACTCCAGGCTCAGACTCTTTCCACTACTACCACTGTACCTACATACACTACAACATCTTTTGGCCTCTACCTCCCCCCTTCTTTCCCCTCAAACAGCTAGCACTCTAGTTCATCAACACATCTTGCTGGATTATTACAATAGTTTCTTTCCTTGATTATGGTTTTCAGGTAGACCAATAATTTTCAGATTATCTCTCCTGGACCTATTTTCCAGGTCAGCAGTTTTTCCCAGAAGATATTTCACATTGCCCTCTTTTTTTTTATTCATTTGGATTTGCTTTATTATGTCTTGGTTTCTCATAAAGCCACTAGCTTCCATTTGTTGAATCCTAATTCTTAGGCAATTATTTTTGTCAGAGAGCTTTTGTACCTCCTTTTCCATTTGGGCAATTTGACTTTTCAAGCTGTTGACTTTTTTCTCATGTCTTTCCTGTATCACCCTCATTTCTCTTTCCATTTTTTCCTCTACCTCTCTAATTTTATCTTCAAAGTCCTTTTTGAGCACCTCTATGGCCTGAGACCAATTCGTATTGTAACGATTGGAATAACGCCACCTGCTGGATACTTACTGTAGAGGAGTTCTGCCCATGAAGGGAAGGTCTTTGAGGGCAAGACCAGGAGTCAGGAAGTGACGCGGGCTAGTGGGAGGAGGAAGGAAGAGACTGGCGCTCAGGCTCGCTCTCTTTCCTCTGGACTCTGGCGGAGAAGGGAGCTAGAAATGCGCTCTCCCTTTAATAGATAGGAATCTAGACCTTTCTCTCTCTCTTTACCAAATTCTTATTCTCCTTAATAAATGCTTAAAAGTCTAACTCTTGCTAAAGCTTATAATTTATTGGCGACCACTCATTAAATATTTTAGACAGACTAGCTAGAATTTTAGCCCTTAACAGTATTTTTCTTGGAAGCTTTCGATATAGGGGCCCTGATGTTGACATCTTCCTCTGAGGGTGCCCCTTGGTCTTCCTTGTCACTGAAGAAACTTTCTATGGTCCTCACCTTTCTCTGTCTGCTCATCTTGCCTTTCTTTTACTTGACTTTTAGCTCCTTAAAGTGGGGCACTGTTTCCAGGCTGCAGTATCCCAAGCTTCAGAAGTCCCAGGTGGTATGATTTAAGGAGGATCAGGTTCTTCCCTTGCCCGGCCTGTTTCCTGGTACTAGATGACCCCAGACCAACTTGCTAATCAACCAGTTTTGTGTGTTGTGGTTGTCAGCTCTGACGAGCCTGTGCCCCTCCCCCACGTAGGTCATTGCTACTCAAGCCTACCTCCTGGTTCCCAGAAGGTGTGAAAAACCCAAGTTCTGCCTCAGCACCAGCACAGACCCCTGTAAGTCTCCCCCCTGCCAAGGGTTCAGCCCTCTCACCAGACTGTGAACTTAGTTCTAGACAACACTGGCGCTTCAGCTGATTCAGAGGCTCTGGGGAGGTCTCCTTCTCTGGTGAGGCCTTTCTGGGACTGCATCTGTGTCAGAGTGACTCCACTCCTGTCTCAGCACAGCAGCTCCCTCCTTCTGATCTTCCCTACAATAGTTTCTTCATTGGTCTGTCTGCCTCAAGTTTCTCCAATTTACCCTCCAAACCAATTGCTCAAGTGATATTTCTTTCTCTCTTTTAATAAACATTTTTATTTAAAGTTTTGAGTTCCAAATTCTATTTTTCCTTCTCTCCCTTCCCTCCCCAAGGCAGTAAGCAATCAGATTAGGTTATACATGGGCAATTACGTAAAACATGACCATATTAGTCATTTTGTACAAGAAAGATTGAATAAAAAATGAGAGTGAAAAATAGCATGCTTCAGTCTGTGTTCAATCAATATCAGTTCTTTCTTTGGAGGTGGATAGTATGCTTAGTCCTTTGGGATTGTCTTGGATCATTGCATTGCTGACAAGAGTTAAGTTCAGGGGGCAGCTAGGTGGCGCAATGGATAAAGCACTGGCCCTGGATTCAGGAAGACCTGAGTTCAAATCCAGTCTCAGACACTTGACACTTACTAGCTGTGTGACCCTGGGCAAGTAACTTAAACCTCATTGCCCCGCAAAAAAAAAAAAAAAGTTAAGTTCATTCACAATTCTTCATTGAACAATATTGCTATGACTATGCAGTGTTCTCCTGGTTCTGCTCACTTCACTATACATCAGTTCATATAAGTCCAGGCTTTCTGAAATCATCCTGTTTGTTATTTCTTATAGCACAATAATATTCCATCACCATCATGTATCACAGCTTGTTTAACCATTCCCCAATTGATGGGTATTCCTTTGATTTCCAATTCTTAGCCACCACAAAAAGAGCTGCTATAAATATTTTTGTACAAATAGGTTTTTTCCCCTTTTGGGGGGATGTCTTTGGAATATAAACCTAGCAGTGGTATTGCTGTATCAAAGAGTATGCACAGTTCTATAGCCCTTTGGGCATAGTTCCAAACTGCTCTCCAGAATGGTTGAATCAGTTCTTAAGTGATATTTCTGACCAGGATACTTCCCTGCTTAATGTCCAGTGACTTCCTATTATTTTTCTTCTTTCTTTTCCTTCCTTCCTCCTTCTTTCTTTTCTTTCTTCTTTCTTTCTTTCTTGGTAATGAGGGTTAAGTGACTTGCCCAGGGTCACACAGCTAGTAAGTGTCAAGTGTCTGAGGCCAGATTAGAACTCATGTCCTCCTGACTCCAGGGCTCGTGCTCTATCCACTGTGCCACCTAGCTGCCCCCTCATCATTTTTTAGTGATAGAACTCAACTAGAATGGTATACAGGTAGGAGAGGATGCCAAGGGTGGGAGTAATTGGCTAGATTGGATACATGTTTATAGATCTCATCAGCCCCTGTTATCTCTATAAAGATGAAAGACTAGGAGGATGGTGTTGCCCTCTATGGTAATAGGGGATGAGACAGTTAGGTAGCATGGTATATAGAGCACTGGCCCTGAAATTGGGAGGACCTGAGTTTAAATCTCACCTCAGACACTTACTAGCTGTGTGACCCCGGGCAAGTCACTTAACACCAGTTGCCTTAAACATCTGTGGCCGTCTCCAGTCAGTCTGATATATATCTTGCCACTTGATGTATAGCTTGAGGCTAGTGATTGTGCACAGCCCTCTGGTGATCTTGTACAACCCTTCCTCACTTGAATCCAACTCATTGCAAGTCATGGTCCTCTTCAAGAATGAAGGACAAACAAACAAACAACAACAACAACCTATAGTGATAGGGAAGGTAGAAGGAGGGGAGGGTTTAGGGAGGAAGATAATGAGTCCAGTTTTGGATGTGCTAAGATCATCTATTGGCCATCCATTTCAAGATAAAGACAATTACCAGATCTATATACATCCAGCCCTAGCATCCTCCTGAGCTATAGTTGTAGCTCCAACTGCCTTTTGGATATTTTAAATTAAGTGTCCTATGGGCTTCTCAAACTCAATATATCCCAAACAGAACTAATTGTCTTCTCCATTTCCCCCATCCCTTTTCTTCCAAACTTCTCTGTTAAATGTTGAGGGAAACACAATTCTTTCAAACTCAAAAGTGTCATATTCTACTCCTCACTATTACTCATCTCACAATCCAATCGGTTGCTAAATCATAACTCTACCTTCACAATATTTCTATTATTTGTCTCCTTCTCTTCATTAGCATGGTGAATTCAAGCCCTAGTCACTTGTCTGGATTATTACAATAGCCTTCTTTTTTTTTGTTGTTGTTTGTTTTTGTGGGGCAACGGGGGTTAAGTGACTTGCCCAGGGTCACACAGCTAGTTAAGTGTCAAGTGTCTGAGGCCGGATTTGAACTCAGGTACTCCTGAATCCAGGGCCGGGGCTTTATTCACTGTGCTATCTAGCCGCCCCCTTACAATAGCCTTCTAATTGGTTTCCCTGCATGTCGGGTTTCTTTACAACTTCAATCCATCCTACTTTTAGATGTTAAGATGATCTTTCTTTTTTTCCCCCTTAAATTAAATTTTATTTTACTTTCAGTTTCAAGTTCTCTCCTGTTCTCCTCCTCTCCAACCCATTGAGAAGACAAGAAAAACAAAACCCATTACAAATATGTACTGTTGGGGGCAGCTAGGTGGCACAGTGGATAAAGCACCGGCCCTGGATTCAGGAGTACCTGAATTCAAATCTGGTCTCAGACACTTGACACTTACTAGCTGTGTGACCCTGGACAAGTCACTTAACCCTCAATGCCCCGAAAAAACCCAAAAATGCTTCAAACAAATATGTACTGTCATGCTATATTAGACACAAGAAAGAAAAGGAAATATGCACTGGGTTCATTAGCTTTCTATCTGGAGGGAAATAGTATGTTTCGTTATGAATCCTAAGGCAATTTTTCTAAAGCATAAGTCTGACTATGTCATTCCTGCTCAATGAGCTATAGTGGCTACCTATTACCTCTAGCCCTTGATCCTTCTACCCCTTTAACTATTATCTTATATCTCTTCTGTGCTTTGTAGCTAAATTCCTCTAAAAGTCTACAATAGTTGCTTCTACTTTGTCTCCAACTCTCTTTTTCACCCTTTACAACCTGGCTTCTGACCTTATCGTTCCACTGAAAACTGTTCTCTCTAAAGTTCCTAATGATCTCTTAGTTACTAAATCCAATGGCCTTTTTTCTAATATCTCCCCTGAGCACATTCTCCTTGACCTCTGCAGTCTTTGACACTGTTGATCTCTCTCCTCTTTGATAGTCCTTTTCCCTCCCTAGATTTTCCAAACACCATCTTCTCCTGGTTCTCACATCTGATCATTTCTTTTCTGTCTCCTTTGCTGAATTCCCTTCCAGATTATGTCTTCTAGTGATAGATGTCCTATAGGGTTTGGTCATGGGCACCCTTCTCCCTTTTTTCTCTCTTCTCACTCATTTGGTGAGTTCATCAGCACTCAAGGATTTACCATCTCTATGCTGATGATTCTCCAGTCTACCTATCCTGCTTCATACTCCCTGCTGACCTTGTGTCTCCAAATGCCTTTTTGACATCTTGGAGTGGATGGACAGTAGACCATCTTAGCACATCCAACATGGGACTCATTATCTTTCTCCCTAAACCCTCTCTACCTCCTACTTTCCTATTATTATAGAGGGCAACACCATCCTCCCAATCTTTCAGGCTGGCTACCTAGAAGACATCCTGGACTCCTTACTCTCACCCTGTTCACCCACCCCCACCTCATATCCAAGCTGTTGCCAAGGCCTGCTCATTTCACTTTTGAAACATCTCTTGAATACTTCCCCTTCTCATCTCTGATGCTGTCATCACTCTATGCAGGTCCTCATCATCTCACACGTGGGCTACTTCAATAGTCTCCTGCCTCCTGTGTGCCTCAATGATCTCCCCACTCCAGTAATTGCTTCCTTCATCCACTAAAGTAATTTTCCTAAAGTTCAGGTCCGACCACATTATTCCTCCACTCAACAAACTCCAGCGACTCCCTGTTGCCTCTACAACCAAACGCAAAATGCTCTGTTAGTCATTCGAAGTCCTTCATAACCTATCCCTTCCTACCTTTCTAGTCTTCCTATAACTTAAGTTTTCCTCTGTACTTTACTATTCAGTTACAATAGCTTCCTTGTGAATTGGAAGTTGAGGGGGTGCCCATCCATTGGGGAATGGCTGGACAAGTTGTGGTATATGAATACAATGGAATACTATTGTGCTGTAAGAAATGATGAGCAGGAGGAGTTCAGAGAAACCTGGAAGGTCTTATGTGAGCTGATGATGAATGAGATGAGCAGAACCAGAAGAACATTGTACACAGTATCATCAACATTGAGTGTTGACCTACTGTGATGGACTATATTCTTCTCACCAATGCAATGGTACAGAAGAGTTCCAGGGAACTCATGATAGAAGAGGATCTCCAAATACAAGAAAAAAAAAAGAACTGTGGAGTATAGATGCTGATTGAACCATACTATTTCTTTTGTTTTGGGTGCTGTTGTGTTTTTTTTTCCTATTTTGAGGTTTTGCATTACTGCTTTGATTTTTTTCTCTTATAACAGGATTAATGCAGAAATAGGATTAATGTTATTATGGATATATATATATATATGTGTATAGATATATATATCTATATGTATATGTATATAGATAGATAGATATAAACTATATCAGATTACCTGCTGTCTAGGGGAGGGGGGAGGGGGGGAGGGAGGGGAGGGAGGGAGAAAAATCTGAAATTGTAAAGCTTGTATAAACAAAAGTTGAGAACTATCTTTACATGTAACGGAAAAAATAAAATACCTTATATGTAAAAAAAACCAAACCAAAACAAAACAAAAAAAAAACCAATAGCTTCCTTGTAGTTCCTTGACCATGGCACTCCTATCTCTCATTTTTTGCCTTTGTGCTGGCTGGTCCCAATGCCTGAATCACTGTCCCCTCCCCTCTCCCTCTTACCTTCTCTGGCTTGCTTCAAGATTCGACTCAGGGGCAGCTACGTGGCACAGTGGATAAAGCACTGGCCCTGGATTCAGGAGGACCTGAGTTCAGATCTGGCCTCAGACACTTAACACTTACTAGATGTGTGACCCTGGGCAAATCACTTAACCCCAATTGCCCTGCAAAAAAAAAAAAGATTCGACTCAAATCTTACCTTCAACAGGATGCCTTTTGCCATCTCCCCAGATACCAGTGCTTGCCCCTACCAGATTACTTTCCATTTATTCTGTATATATGTTGCATATGTACTTCCTTATTAACATTAACAGTAATTAATTATTAACTTATTAACATTTTGTCTCTCTCATTAGACTGTGAGATCCTTGAAGGCAGGGACTGTTTTTTGCCTTTCTTTGTATCTCCAGTCCCTGCCATATAGCAAGCACTTACTAAATGCTCCTTGACTGACTGATTGGCCAGACTAAAAGAATAATCTAGTACTTCAATGTCAAATTGAGAGGAGGTCTTTAATGGAGTGCCCTAGGAATCTATCCTTGACTTTGTGCTATTTAATGCTTTTATTTTCATTGAGTTGAATAAAGGCATAGATGCTTATATTTATAGATGACCTGAAGTTGAGAGGAGTGTTGGGTGACCAAAGTTAGGATTCAAAAAGACCCTGACAAATTAGATAACTGGGTTGAATCTTTCTCTCTCTCTCTCTCTCTTCTTTTTTTAGGGGCAAAGAGGGTTAAGTGACTTTCCCAGGATCACACAGCTAGTAAGTGCCAAAGGCCGGATTTGAACTCAGGTCCTCCTGAATCCAGGGCTGGTACTTTATCCACTGCACCACCAAACTGCCCCTTCCCCTCCCCCCCCCGCCCCCATTTGAATTTCTATAATAGGAGTGATGTCTGGAGTTGAATGTGGTTCTTGGCCTCTTGCTGAGGGATATGGACTGTGTTTTGCTGAAGAGTGTTCCAAGGAGCAACTGCTCCTGCTCCTTGTGGGGCAGTAGATAGAGCAGTGGGCCGGGAGTCAGGAAGGCCTGATTTTAAATCCAGTCTCATGCATTTATTAACTGTATGACCCTGGGCAAGTCACTCTCATTGCCAAAATGGGGATGATGCCTCCTATCTCCCAGGGTTGTTGTGAGACTCAAATGACATAGTAATTGTAAAGTGTTTAGCACAGTTCCTGGCACATAGTAAATGTTGTATAAATGTTAGCTATTAATACTAAGTCCTTGGCTGTCTTTTCTTTTTGCATTTCTTCCCTGAGCACAGGTCTGCAACCAGCAATTCTGAGAAATTAATGTATTCCATTTTGTCCATAACCTCATGAGTTTGAGAGTTCCTGGGATCCTGAGTCCTTTGAGAGTGTCCAGTGAAAGGTGACCCTATAACAACTCTCTTCATCCTCAGAAGGATGCTGCAGCTATAAAAACTAAGAAAGTCCAAGTCATGGCCTTGTTGGCCAGGAGAGCTGGACATTCTAAGATGATCAGACAGTATAAGGCAGAGGTGAAGGTGAAATATCAATTTAGAAATCTTGCAATCCTTCCCTTAAAATAATTATTTTTGTTGTCATTTTTGAATTTCCATTGATTCTTTTCTTTTTTTTTTCACACTGGAACGATTTCCTTCTCAGCTTAGGATTTGATGTATACCTTCCTACCAGAATTTTTACCTTTTTTATCCCACCGAAAATATTGTTCTTTTTGATTTTAATTTTTTTCCTTTTTATCTCCTTTTGAAAGCATTTTATTTCTAGAGCAGCATTCTCTTGCCATTGAGGATCCACAGGAGTCTGTGATTTTATTTATTTATTTATTTTTATTCATTCATACATTTATTTATTTATTTATTTATTTATTTTTGGGGTGAGGCAATTGGGGTTAAGTGATTTGCCCAAGGTCACACAGCTAGTAAGTGTCAAGTGTCTGAGGCTGCATTTGAACTCAGGTCCTTCTGAATCCAGGGCCAGTGCTCTATCCACTGTGCCACCTAGCTACCCCGAGTCTGTGATTTTATGACCTTCAATGAATGTCTAATGGCATACTAAAGATTTAATGAAAAATGTCATCAATGTGCTCAAAATAAAATTGGATGTGACCAAAGAAGTAGTCTAGAAGCACACTATCCCCCCCAGAGAGACCTATAGTTTGAGTGTGTTTTGTTTTTTGTTTGTTTTTTGGTGGGGCCATGATGGTTAAGTGACTTGCCCAGGGTCACACAGCTAGTGTCAAGTGTTTGAGGCCAGACTTGAACTCAGTTCTTCCTGAATCCAGGGCTGGTGCTTTATCTACTATGCCACCTAGCTGCCCCCAGTTTGAGTGTTTTAACCTCACATTGCTGAACAAGGTAGTCACCAGAAATCTTAGCCATATCAATGTATGAAATTTCTGGTACACATATATGGTGTTACCTGGATACTGCCACAGACTTTATCCTGTACTTGCTGATGTCTGGTCAAGAGCCATGTTTGCCTATTGGCTTGTGCTTTGCACAAGGACTTTTCAGAGAATGGAGGAGATATAGAGACTCACAACTAGCCTGAAGGTACTCTTTTCCTCCTCTGACCCCCACCTTTGGCATATGTGTGTTGTGGGCTAAGTGCAGTTATATTTTCTCTTCCTCCCAGGTAGTTTTTTTCTCTTTAGTGTGGAATCAGTCTAAGATTCCCCCATTCCCTCTTTAGGGTCAGTAAACAATAAACAAGCACTTTTAGAGTAATTAGTATGTGCTAGAAACTGTGCTAATCACTAGAGAGACAAAAAAGGGCACTCCCCACCCCACCAAAACAACAAAAAACATCACTATGGTCCTGCTCTCAAGGTGCTCATAATCAAATGTCTGTGCCAGCATAGAAACAGCTATGTGCAAGCAAGCAAGATAGATATATAATATATATACATACACACACACACACAAACACACACACACACACACACACACACACACATATATATATGCTATATTGGAGATAATCAACAGAGAGAAAGCACTAGCAATTAAGGGGGATCAGGAAAGGCTTCTTGTAGAGAATGGGGTTTTAGGTGGAACTTGAAGGAAGGCAGGGAGAGCTGAAGATGGAGATAAGGAGGGAGAGAAATCCAGACATGAGGGCCAGCCAGTGAAGATGGTTGGAGTTGGGAGATGGAGTGCCTTAGGAAACACATTACAAAAATAATTTTAGAATAATGCTTTAAGTTCTTAGAAGCACCTGAATGAGAAAACCTTATCAGTCTGACATGAGCCTAGAATCAGAGGGGCCTTTTCCTGTGAGAAACAAAATCAAGGATGCAGCAGGTCTAGGACTAGTCAAAGGAAGCTCTTCCTGTGAAAAATGAATAATCTGCAAGATAACAGGGGAGCCATATCGAGGAATTAAGGGGCTATAAAAGTTTATAGCAGGAAGCCAAATGGTAACCAGTTGTGCTTACTACCCGGCTGGAGCCAGGAGACAGATAACTCCAGAGGTCAGGATTATCATACCAAAGGCTGTCACCTTCAACCCCAGAGCTCAGAAAATGTGATACTGTTATGGGGTTAGGACTCTTAAAGTTTAAACTGGCCAAGCTAAACTGAAGGACACGGGTCCGGGGTGGCTCTCCTTGGGAAGACAGACACACCTTGAGAGGCAAGAGAGATGAACCTATTAGGTGTGGTTGCTGCCTGAGTGGCACCAAGGGGACCAACAACTCCAAGTCAGGACCACCTTCCCTCATTCCCAAAAGGAACTTCCCCCAGTCAGATGATCAGCTCATCTGTCCCTCCACCTCTATAAAAACATTTGCCTTTCTCCTGCTCAAGGAGAGAAGTATCTCAGAGAACCACATCTCTGGAACTATCTACCCACGAGACTCCTCTGGAGGTTTCCTTTCTCTAGTGCTTAAATAAAAGATTCTTTTGTTCTTTTTTTGCAAGGCAGATTATTTTATTCTAATTTGATTTATGTGTGAGAGAGTATAATTCTTTAAAGAGGAATACCTAAGGACCCCCACACCAACCATTTCCCCCATGACAATACCAACTGTTTTAGGTATCCCTGCACTTAAAAACTGTAAGTCTTCATTTTCAACTTTCCCCAATTTACCCCCTATAAAAGCTTTGTCCTTCCTCTGGCTCAACGAGGAAAATGTTTGTTTTTTTTTTTAAACCTTCTCCTCCCTGAGAGGCTAAATCTTTGACTTTCCTCCTGGCCACATTCCCTTGTGTCAAATAAAAAATTATTATTAATAATAATTATTATCTCTTATTGAAAAGTATGAGAAAGATTTAAAATTCTTTAATTGAGGAAATCCAGGGACCAGTACTTCTCCCTCCCCACCAAGTCTTTCTTTAACTGTCTATTCCCAAACAATGCCTTTCACCAAAGTCTTTTTTATATAATCCTTATCAAGGCCTTACCAGCTATTGAAGGGTGGGCCTAATCAGCCCAGGAAAGAATCCTTCCAGAAATGATTAGGATAATTATCCTATTAAGAAAAGGAAGAAATCTTTGATTAACTTTGTTAATGGAAGTATTTTGAGTTGCTTTTGACTTGGGCTGAAAGAAGAATCCTTAGAAAGAATAATTAAAGAGAGATTGAACAGTTTTAGGAAAATGATTCCCCAGGGTGTGCTGAGAGTTCAGTGACTATTGTTTTGTGAACAATAGTGGTGAAGAAAAATGTTCATTGAAACTTCACCTGAACTCTGTAACTGTGGTTAATATGGGTAAAGTCCCAACATTCCCAATATGTTCTTCTCAGTATCAACCCACGTGGAAGTTTGGTGAGCCAGATGAGGCTTCCTGGTAGTGAAGCTTTTATTTCCTCTCTTCAGAGCATGTGAAGGTATTCTCTGATTATTTCCTGTTGGTTTACCCTGAGGTGATAAAAAGTATTTTAATTGGTTGCTGAGCCAGAACTGTGTATGCACACAAAAGGCACAAGGAAATGAAAGCTTATTTTCCTTGTCCCCTTTTGAGGGAGGAGGAAGAACTTCTGTAAATCTCTGAGGAGAGAGGGAGGGAGGGGGAGAAAGGCAGACAGAGAGATAGAGAGACAGAGACTGAGATAGAGAAGGAGGGGGGAGAGAGAGAGAGGGAGGAAGGGAGGGACAGGGAGGAAAAGAGAGACAGAGATAGAGACAGAGACAGCAAGAAAGATAGAGAATCAGAGAGAGATAGAGACAGAGACAGAGACAGAGACAGAATGAGATAGAGAAGGAGGGAGGAGGGGGAAGGGATAGAGAGAGACAGAGACACAGAGAGACAGAATGAGATAGAGAAGGAGGGGGAGAGAGGGAGAGAATGAGAGAGAATAAGAGAGAGGGAGGAAGGGAGGGACAGGAAGGAAGAGAGAGAGAGGTGGGGGGGAGGGAGAGGGAGACAGATATACAGACACATGCATACGCACACATGGAGCCGGGCAGGGTTAATGCTAGTCACACTGCTTAATCTCTCTACACAGACTTCCATGTGACTGTGAATAGATATAGCCCTACTGTATCATCCTTCCCCCTCCATTCTTTCCTGACCTTAGGTGAATGAGTATCAGAGAAGGAACAGATTAGATTATGACTTTATAAGCTTTGAAAGTTCAGGAGAAGACAAGGTCAAGAAACCAGAGCCTGTAATAGAGTCTGCTATAGCTGCCACAGCCAAAGCAAACAAAGATCATCAGCCTGTAATTCAATTTATCAGTGAATCAATCCAGCAGCTAGAACACCAGTCCTACATGCAGAGATGTGCCATATACATCTGTTATGCCCCACCCAGAAGGGAACTTGGAGAAATGTTAGTGGTGTAAAAGAAAACTCTGTATTCTGCATTTTAGGCACAAGCGTTCCAGAAGCGCTTATTAATTTATGATTATTTTAACCTAACCGTTTCTGCTTAGAGAGAAATATGTTCAAGTCTCCCCATACTCTTGTACATCTCTCTCTAAAATGCCATTTTGAACTCCCCATTATTAGGATTGTTGAACAAAGAATATTTAAAAATATTTAAAACCAAAAACAGTTGTTATGATGAATGTATGGATTACCTAGACTTGATGGAGCTGCCCTACTATCCAAAAAGATTTTTTGAAACCCTGGAGCAAAATGCCCTTTGACTGAACTCCAAACTGAACCCAGATAGCTAGCAGATAAGTCCCTATCTGCTGACTTCTTTTCCCAGGATAATAAGTCCCTATCTTGTTAAAACAGGTGGGCATCTTCATCCTTGCCAAACCCTCTTTTTTTGGAATCATATAATCTTATCATGGTGCCAAACTATCAAACTGATTGGTATTACCTACATTCTTGTTATAACTGAAATTGTTAAACTGATTTGCATGATGTCCATTCCTGTTATAGTATTTGCTTTTAGGTTGATTTGTATCATGCTAATGAAACTGTTAACAGCCTGTAACCAGTGAGTTACAGAGTTAAACCTTTAAAAATTTAAAAAATTTTATTTTAGTTTTTATTCATTTGTTCATTTATTCATTCACTTATTTTTATTCATTCATCCACTCATCCATTCACGTACCCATTTATTTATTTATTCATCCATCTATCTGCCCATTTATTTATTTGTTCATTCATTCACTCATTTATTTATCTATCTGTCTGTCTGTTTATTCGAGTTAAACCTTATATGTCCTCAGAAAGAGGGAGTCTTTGAGCTCCTTCTTTGGAAGGGGTCTCTACATGATTCATACCTGCTTGTTCTTGGGACAAATAAACTGGTACTATGTGTTTCCTGTCTGTCTATGATTGGTTTTTCCTGTTGGAGACAGGTATAAAAACAAAATTTGACACAGTCAGGACCCAGCAAGGGTCCAGAGTTTTAGCTCAGTTAACAGTTTGCATCATCAAACAGAACAGGTCACTTAAATTTCGGCATAACCTTTCATTTAAATTACATGTAAAACACAATTATAATCCCCCCCCCCCCTATTGAGAAGGCAAGCATCAGCCTGCCTTGAGAGAGATATTCAATCTCTTTTTGACCATTTCTCCAAGGCAGAGCTTTTTAATCTTTTTTTGTGTGTGTCCTGGACTCCTGTGACAGCCTCATGAGGCTAATGGACTGCTTCTCAGATGAATGTTTTTAAATGCGTAAAAGACGGTCAAGGAAATCAATTATGTTAAAATGCCGTTTTCAAAATATGTAAAAACAAAAACAAGTTCATGGTCCTCAGATTAAGAACCTCCAGCTTCCTTTGCAGGTGCTAAAAAGTGAACTCAAAAGACATTCTTTTCACAGAAGGATCAAAGAGATTTCTTCCTTCTGATAATTAACCCAATCCCTGAAGGGCATGGTAGGGAAAGGAGGGAACTCTTCGTTGTAGGTGGATCAATCCAGGGTCCCCTTCCCTTAGGGTCACTGGCCCAATTACTTCAGGAAGGAGTGCTTTTCTGGACTGGTCTGGAGAGAGGTAAGCAAGACCCTGTTTCAGAATTGATAGTTAAAGAGGAACTGAGAAGGGATTCTCTTTCAGATTTGGATGATGTAAAAGCATTCTTAATATTTTTAAAAGAGAGGAGGTTTTAATCACCTTTCATAGTAGTTACCACTCTCGGTTTGAATCTATTCTCCTCAGGAACTCTAGGGTGCAGAGGAGCGTGGGATCTCAGCTTTGGACATTTTTGTACTTTGGTTCTTGTCATATTTTCTTAGTCAACAACCTGTTTCTCTAAAATCTAGTTAAGGCTGGCTAGCCGATTGAAATCAACTGATAATCAAAGGGGACCTGACCTGTTCGCTTTACTGGGGCTCAGGGGAGGGGCCCCAGAGTTGATATGTGCCCTACCACATCTTCCCTTATTGTTGAATTTTTATTTTGTCAGAAATTTGATATATTGTGAGTGAAAATAGCTTGTGTAAGACTGGGGGTTCTAAAGGCAGAATGGATTTCTCTGGATTTTCTCTCTAAATGCTTTGAATTCATTAATTCAAATTGTTGCTGCCTGGCTTGTGCCCTGCCACACTTAAATTCAATTCACTGCAAATTATGACATCGCCTCCCCAATGTCATGATCCTCTTTGAGAATGAAGGACAAACAACAGCTTAAAATGTAGACTACAGTATATGTTTTTGATATGAGTACTGCTGTCTCCTTCATCCCTTCGGAGAGAGACAGCTTTCTCTGTGAAAGCTTGAGAAACTGTGGGGTGATTGAGGCCAGATGACCCAACAGTCCAGCCTGGTCCCACACAGGAAAATAGTACTCTGACTCATTTTAACCTGAGGGGCAGAAGAAAAACCCAGTTTAGTTCAGCATTTTGGAAGTAGATCCAAAAGCAATGAATCAAAAACAAAAGATTCTTTCAGTTTGCTTCAGCCTCCAGCCAGGACCTGGCACTTTGGGGTACCAGAATTTGAACCTGATCCTTTCTGTATTTCTGTATACCAATTGTTTAGTCGTTTTTCAGTTGTTTTCGACTCTTTGTGACCCCATTTGGGGTTTTCTTGGCAAAGATACTGGAATGATTTTCCATTTCCTTCTCCAGTTCATTTCACAGATGAAGAACTGAAGCAAACAGGGTTAAGTGACTTACCCAGGGTCACACAGCTAGTAAGTGTCTGAGGTCAGATTTGAACTCGCCACTGTGCTACCTAGCTGCCTTACTATGTATACCAATACCAATACCTAAACACTATTTCTCTCTGCTGCAGAGTCCCCCACTCACAAATAAAGTGATAACTGAATAGTTCATTAACAGCTAGATGGATCACATTTATCCAGCCTGCAAAAGACATTTAAGCTACTTAAACAGAAATAAAACTAACTTTACAGAACAGAATAAGCTTTGAAGTCAGAAGCTGTCCTACTCAGGCAGAAAGAAGTGGGGAGAAAGGTGAGATTGTAGAACAAGCAAACACCTTCCCATTCTGACTGATGAAAGAGGGGGCTGCTGGAGCTATCTGGGCTACATTTATTTCATCTATTTCATTTGCTCTCTGGAATCATACTGCTGCAACCATATTCAACTACTCCTATGACTGAGGGAGCTCTCAGTTCAAAACTTCCAGTGAGACAGAACTTCTATAGGAGAAAAAATAGGAGAGAACAGTATCATGGAAGCCTGTATCCTTCTATCCTTCCTTCCCTCTTTCCTCGGGGTTAAGTGACTTGCCCAGGGTCACAGAACTAGTAAATATCTGAGGTCAGATCTGAACTCAGGCTCTGCTGACTCCAGGCCTGATGCTGTATCCACTGTGCCACCTAGCTGCCTCAGAAGCCAAATTTCAAGAAAAAGAACTTGGTGAGAAGCACCAGCTCCATTAGAGAGAGGCCAACAAGTAGAAGAACTCAAAACAAAACAAAACTCTTTCATTTTGACTAAGAGAAAGCCAAGGATGTCCTTAGAGCAGGGATGTGCTGGTAAATGTGGTTCTCCACAAAGAAATGTCCTCCATACAATTTTAAGTTTAATCTATATTATCATAATTTTCTCCATCACTTATTTAAGTCTAGAAATCAACAAACAATAAATCAAGCCCTGATTCATAGCATTTGTGGATTTCCAAGGTGTAAATACTCATACTGAAAATTTAATAATAAATAGCAGTTATGGCTTTAGCACACCTCTACCTTAAAGCAGTATCTAGGATAGAAGCCAGATGAGAGATTGCAGGGGATTGAGGATGGTGAGAAGAAATAAAGGCAAAGCCCTATTCTTTTTTAAAACGATATTTTATTCCCCCCCAATTATGGAAAGACAATTTTTAGCATTCATTTTAATAAGATTTTGAGTTTCTAATTTTCCCCCTCGCTGCTTCTCCTTTCCTCCTCTCTTCCTAAAATGGTAAACAGTTTGATGTAGGCTATTTATGTGCAATCATGTAAAACATATAGTCACACTTGTGAAAGAAAAAACAGACCAAAAAGAAGAAACCACGAAAAAAATAAAGTAAATGAAAATAGGATGCTTTGATTTGCATTCAGAGTCCATCAGTTCTTTCTCTGGATGTGGATAGAGTTTTCCATCTTGAGTCTTTTGTAATTGTCTTGGATCATTGTGTTGCTGAGAAGAGCTAAGTCATTAATAGTTGATCATCACACAGTGTTGCTGTTACTGTATACAATGTTTTCTTGGTTCTGCTCATTTCACTTTGCATCAGTTTATACAAATCTTGCCAGGTTTTTCTGAAATCTGCTTGCTCATCATTTCTTATTATACACTAGCTTTCTATTAAATTCATATACCATACCTTATTCCCCAATTGATGGACATGCCCTCAATTTCCAATATTTTGCCAACATGAAAAGGGCTGCCATAAATATTTTTGCACATGTAGGTCCTTTTCTCTTTTTTATGATCTCTTTGGGATACAGACCTAGTAGTGGTATTGCTAGATCAAAGGGCATGCACAGTTCAGTTACCTCAAAGACCTATTCTTTTTTTTTTTTTTTTGGTGGGGCAATGAGGTTTAAGTGACTTGCCCAAGGTCACACAGCTATTAAGTGTCAAGTGTCTGATGTCAGATTTGAACTCAGGACCTCCTAAATCCAGGGCTGGTGCTTCACCACCTAGCTTCCCCTCAAAGACCTATTCTGAAGCCAAGTAGGATGATTGGGGAAATGTGTTCATAGCATCTATGGGCTCAATCACCATTTCTGGCTTGAACCTCACACAGTAAAAGCTAAATTCTATTACGAAGAAATGATTGTAATAAAAAAATGTCTACATGAAAAATATATTGTGATGAAATAATGAGATTTAACAGATACTCAAAGACCCACCTGGAGATTAATCTAGACTGATTGAATCAAGTGAGAGTGATTCACTGCTGATTAGCCTACTTCAAGTTAACTGGATTGTAATCACACCTTGAGAACACCTTCAGAACCAATGGATTTGGATGATGCCAACCAATCAGCTTGAAGCAGTGTGTAAGGACCACCTCTGTTCCAGACCTATAAAAAGCTTCCACAATCAGTTTGCTGGAGAGAGTTCATGATTGAAGGAAGCAGGCTTGTGGCAGAGGACTTGAGGAAGAACCAGACCAGGCTGGAACTCTAGGCTAAATAGGCTTTTTTTTAAACTTTCTGAACTCCATGGGAATATCTGTATGCTTTAATAAATGTTTAATGCCCAAGGACAGGTGCTAAAGCTTCTAATTTAAGGCAACCACAATTTAGATTTTAAACATCACAATATCCAAGCCTTAGAGTATTTACTTTGAGCAATATTTGAGATGGCAAAATTCCTGAGTGGACTGGGAAGTGAAAGAACTGCTTCCTGTCCCTCACTCTGCTACTGTTGAGTTAGGGGATCATTTAAAAAAAATCCTTCCCCCTTCTAGTCCAGTTTTTTTTTTTTAAGTGAGGCAATTGGGGTTAAGTGACTTGCCTAGGGTCACACAGCTAGTAAGTGTTAAATGTCTGAGTCCAGATTTGAACTCAGGTACTCCTGAATCCAGGGCCAGTGCTCTATCCACTGCGCCACCTAGCTGCCCTCGTAGTCCAGTTTTTTAAATGTAAAAGGGGACAGGGATGGTAGCAAATGGTATGATCTTCCAAGTTCTTTCTGGCTGGGTTCAAATGCTGATTCTGCCACTTACTATCTCTCTTCAGAAATCACTTCCCTTCCCTGGATCTCAGTTTTCTTCATCTCAAAAATGAGACAGTTGGACTAGATGACCCTTAAGATCCCTTTTAGTTATAAATCCTATGATTGTAACATTTTGATTTTCTAACATTGATGATTTTCTTTTTCCTTATAGGAATAAACATTCTTAGAAGACTTCAAAAGGGCCATGTGTTTGTGCTGGGGACAGGAAGGCAGGACAGGGGGAAATTGTGAGATTGTATCTTGTTGCTCAATGGTCCTCAGAGGTGATAATCCCTGGTGGAAGAATGGGTTGTGGCAGTTGGAAGTGGTGCAGCAGTTCCTTGCCTATATAGAAGAGACAGGGGTGCAGGGAGGGACAGGTTAGCACTGAGATGGATCTCTGTGGGAGATCCCCTTTCCTCACAAAGTCTCCCTTCTTGTTGGCCTTTCTCACCTCACAATGCTCCATTCCCAGGGGCTCCTTTCAGCAGCCTTACTTTCCCAAATGACTAGATTTCTCTAGTATGAGGACCTACAATTTGTGGTAACTAGCCAATACACTATAGTGGACTAGTATCAAGCCCCTTAATCTCTCAGCCTCCATTTTTTCATCTTTAAAACTGAGTTAATAATACTTGTCCTACCTATTTCAACTTCCTAGTTGTAGTGAGAAGAATACTGTGTAAACTTTAAGGCGCTAGATAAATGTGCATCATCATTATTATAAATCAATAAAAGTTATCATTAGGTGATTCACAAGTGACTACTGTGGCCAGGTATCCTTCTTTGTTTTAAACAAACATTTATTTTATTTTCCATTTACATGTAAGGGTAGTTTTCAACATTCATTTTCATAAGATTTAGAGTTCCAAATTTTTCTCCCTCCCTCCCTTTCCTTCCCCCTCCATAAGATCACAATCAGGTTATATATGTACAATCCACAAGTGTTCTTTTTATCAATTCTTTCTATAGGGGTGCATAGTAAGCTTTCTCATTAGTTCCTTGGGATTGTCTTGGATCATTGCACTGCTGAGAGTAGTTAAGTCATTCACAATTGCTCATTGAACAATACTGCTGTCACTATGCACAATATCCTCTCAGCTCTGCTCACTTCACCATACATGGATATTCATTAGTCTTTCAAGGTTTTTTGGGGATCATCCTGCTTGTCATTTCCTGTAGCACAAGTCCATTCCACTACAATCATATAACACAGCTTTTTCCATCATTCCTCAATTGATGGACATTCCCTCGATTCTCAATTCTTAGCCTCCACCAAGAGTTGCTATAAATATTTTTTGTACAATTTCCCCCCTTTTCTCTTTTTCATGATTACTATTGTTAACTGTTTCCCTTCCATCCTATTCCCTTCCCCATGATATTTATTCTATTATCCATCTTCTTTCATCCTATCCCTTTTCAAAGGGGATTTGGTTCTGTCTGTCCCTTTCCCCACTCTGCCCTTCCTTCTTTTGCCCCTCTTTCTTGATCCCTTTCCCCTCCTATTTTCCTGCAGGGTTAGAGAGATTACTCTACCCAACTGAGTGTGTACATTATTCCCTCCTTGAGCCAATTCTAATGAGATTGAGGTCTTTGAGCCAATTTTGATGAGTGTTAGGCTCATTTACTGCCCAGATTAAATAGATTACTCCAACCAGTTGGGTGTGTCTATTAGTCCCTCCTTGAGGCAGCTCTGATAAGTTTAAGATCTTTGAGCCTTTTCTGATGAGAGTAAAATTCATTTACTGCTCTGCTCCTCTCCCATCTCTTCCCCCACTCCATAAGCCTTTTCCTGTTACTTTCATGTAGGATTTTGCTTCTGCCCTTCCTCCTCCCCCAATGAATTCCTTTCACCCCTCAATTTAACCCTAAAGATGTTATCATCTAGCTAAGTGACACAGTGGACAAAGCATCACCCCTGGACCCAGGGGGATCCCAGCCAAAACCTGGCCTCAGACACAAGACAGTCACCCACTGTACAACCCCAGGTATGTCCCCCAGCTCCAATTTTTTTTTTTATGGTCCTCTAGGGTCTTGTATTTGAAAGTCAAATTTGCCATTCAGTTCAGGTCTTTTCATCACAAATATCTGAAAGTCTTCTTTTTCATTAAAGTCCCATTTTTTCTGCTGAAAGATAATGCTGAGTTTTGCTGGGTAGGTGATTCTTGGTTGTAATCCCATTTCCTTTGCCCTTTGGAATACCATATTCCATGCCCTCTGGTCCTTTAATGTAGAAGCTGCTAGATCTTGTGCTATACTGACTGGGGCTCCACAGTACTTGAATTCTTTCTTTTTGGCAGCTTTCAATATTTTCTCCTTGACCTGAGAGCTCTGGAATTTGGCTATAATATTCCTAGGAGTTTTCTTTTGGGGATCTCTTTTTGGAGGTGATCGATGGATTCTTTCCATTTCTATTTTAGCTTCTTCTTCTAGAATTTCAGGGCAATTTTCCCTGAGAATATCTTGGAAGATGGTGTCTAAGCTCTTTCCTTGATCATGGTTTTCAGGTAGACCAATAATTTTCAAATTATCTCTCCTGGACCTATTTTCCAGGTCAGCAGTTTTTCCCAGAAGATATTTCACATTGCCCTCTTTTTTTTTTTTTATTCATTTGGATTTGCTTTATTGTGTCTTGGTTTCTCATAAAGTCACTGGCTTCCATTTGTTCAATCCTAATTCTTAGGCAGTTATTTTCATCAGAGAGCTTTTGTACCTCCTTTTCCATTTGACTTTTCAAGCTGTTGACTTTTTTCTCATGTCTTTCCTGCATCACCCTCATTTCTCTTTCCATTTTCCCCTCTACCTCTCTAATTTTATCTTCAAAGTCCTTTTTGAGCACCTCTATGGCCTGAGACCAATTTGTATTTTTCTTGGAAGCTTTCGATATAGGGGCTCTGATGTTGACATCTTCCTCTGAGGGTTCCCCTTGGTCTTCCTTGTCACTGAAGAAACTTTCTATGGTCCTCACCTTTCTCTGTCAGCTCATCTTTCCTTTCTTTTACTAGACTTTTAGCTCCTTAAAGTGGGGCACTGTTTCCAGGCTGCAGTATCCCAAGCTTAAGAAGTCTCAGGTAGGGGCGGCTAGGTGGCTCAGTGGATAAAGCACCGGCCCTGGATTCAGGAGTACCTGAGTTCAAATCCGGCCTCAGACACTTGACACTTACTAGCTGTGTGACTCTGGGCAAGTCACTTAACCCCCATTGCCCCTGCAAAAAAAAAAAAAAAAGTCCCAGGTGGTATGATTGAAAGAGAATCAGGTTCTTCCCTCGCCCGGCCTGTTTACTGGTACTAGATGACCCCAGATCAACTTGCCAATCAACCAGCTTTGTGTGTTGTGGTTGTCAGCTCCGATGAGCCTGTGCCCCTCCCCCACCTGCGCCCCTTCTACTTGAGCCTACCACCTGGTTCTCAGTAGGGGTGTAAAATCCAAGTTCTGCTTTAGCACCAGCATAGACCCCTGTAGTCTCTCCCCTGCCCAGGGCTCAGCCCACTCACCAAACTGTGAACTTAGTTTCAGACGACACTGGTGCTTCAAGTGATTCAGAGGCTCTGGGGGTGTCCTTCTCTGGTGAGGACTTCCTGAGACTGGATGTGTGTTAGGGTGACTGTGGGGTTGGGCCGGACTCCTGTATCAGCACAGCAGCTCCCTCCTTCTGACCTTCCAAGCTGTCCTTGGTTAGAAGATGATTACAACACATTCTTCTGTGAGTTTTGCTGCTCCAGGCATTTTCCTATGACCTTATTTGGATGTTTTTTGGAGTGATCGTGTCATGAGTTGGGGAGCTCACTGCCTTTCCTCCGCCATCTTGGCTCCACCCCAGAAGTCTCCTCCCCAGGTATCCTTCTAACACTTGTCTTTTGGAGTATATTTGTGTGTTGCTTGGCATTACCAATTAGACCAAAGGTTTATAGGATAATAGATGGAAAAATGTTTTCCATTTTGGCCTTAGACAACAACCAATTCAATCCCTTCATTTTATAGGTGGGGAAATACATGAGGTGCAGCAAAATTAAGTGTCTTACCCAAGGTCACACAGACAGTCTGTCTAATAAGACTAATAAATCTAATAGATGTAGAACCCGGCTGTTCTGCCCTCAGATCCAATGCTCTTTCCACTGGGGCAAGGGCATGTCTGTAGTTTAAAGCTTAAAAGGCACTTACTTAACTATACCCCTAAAAGATAGGAGGTCTACGTATTATCCCCACTTTATAGATAAAGAAACAGACTCATGAAGATGAAATGAATTTTCTGGGGTCATAGTATCAGAGCTGGGATCCAGATCCATATCAGCTGTCTCCAACTCTATCCCAATAGGATATTTTTCACATAGAACATGTGAAAGTGTTACATTGTTGTAGTGACAAGTAGTTCTCTTAAACTAGAGAACTGCAAACCTCTTCAGGTTGCTTGCCTGGACAATGCAGACAAGCTCAGCCAACTCTTCCTGAAACAAGAGTGTACTTTATTCCACCAAACTCTCAGCCAGTCAAGCTTCTTCTCACAGCAAAACAGAGCTCACAATAAAACAGATGCAAAACCTGTTTTATCTATTTCTCCCTCTTGAACTAAAGAAAGCAGTAGAGAGCAATTAATCACCTTTCTGAGAGGCAGCTAGGTGGATAGAGCATTGGCCCTGGATTCAGGAGGACCTGAGTTCAAATCCGGCCTCAGGCACTTAACACTTGCTAGCTGTGTGACCCTGGACAAGTCACTTAACCCCAGTTGCCTCACCAAAAAAAAAAATCACCTTTCTGAGAGGTTTCCCCTCTCTCAAGTTGTAGGTGGTAGAATAAGCTAAAAAACAAACAAACCCAGAATTCAGTTTTTTTCCAATGAACTTCCCAGCAGATACTAGCCAATAAGCAAAGTAATATTTCTCTTATCAGCAGGCTCCCAGAAAGGCAGCAGAAGCCTTCCTGTCATCTTACTCTCCTGCTGGCTTCTTCACAGTTGGATCTTCATAATCCCAATACTTTAAAGGACCCCCTGATGGTCAGTGACTCATCTTTACCTTATGAGGTAAAATTCAAGAAATCCATTTATTAATTATGAACCCAACAATATTTAATTGTCCAAGTCTCCAAACAATTATTTGACTGATAATTTTGTCAGTCATGACCCTTAAAACTATACAAACTGTCACATTTAAATGATCTAATAGACCACAATGCCCTATGAGCAGTAATTCAAGTAATTGAGTCATTTTTGTCTTCAAACAGGTCTTTCCAATACATTCATCCAATGGATAGTTTCTCTCTCTGGTTCTTTTGTTTGTTTGGGCAGTGAGGGTTAAGTGACTTGCCCAAGGTCACACAGCTAGTAAGTGTCAAGTGTCTGAGGCCAGATTTGAACTCAGGTCCTCCTCACTCCAGGGCTGGTGCGCTATCCACTGCGCCACCTAGCTGCCCCCCTCTCTGTCTCTCTATCTATCTAGAAATCAATCATCTATTTTATATATTGCCTATATGCATACACATTCTTCTGTTTAGCTTAAAAAATTTTTCATAACTTGGCATTAATCCTTTTCCCAGTCTCACTGGACATTCCTCCTCCTATCACATTTTGAGATCCAGTCAAACTGGCCTCTTCTCCATTCCTCAACTGCAACCCTGCATCATGTGCCTTTCCACTCCATGTCTTTGTCCCCATGCCTCGAATGCATCTCCTTCTCATTTCTACCTTGGAGAATCCTTCTCTTCCTTCAAAATGAAGCTCAGGCAGCACCTTCTACAAGAAACCTTTCTCAATGTTTAGAAAAGCTGGAGCTTTCCTTCCCTAATTACTTTGCACTTATTCTCTTTATGTTTATTTTGTACATACATATCCATATATTTGTTTTCTCCCCCATTAAACGTAAGTTTCTTATAAGTAGGGATTATTTCATTCCTCTTATTTATATCCCTGTGCCTAACACAGTAGCAATTAGTAGGCACTTAAATGTTTGTTGAGGGGCAGTTAGGTGGTGAGTGGATAGAGCACTGGCCCTGGATTCAGGAGGACCTGAGTTCAAATTTGGCATCAGACACTTGACACTTACTAGCTGTGTGGCCCTGGGCAAGTCACTTAACCCTCATTGCCCCACCAAAAAAAAAAGTTGATCAATTGACTAATAGACTGTCAATACTTACAACTATCATGCCTTTTGTATTTTGTTTCATTTGACTTTTTTTTCCATCTTGTTACGACACCCATGGAGATGACATTTGAGGGCCTGCAGTAGTTGTAAGCAGCTCAAATTGGCTCATGTGTTGCCTTCCTTAAGCTTATAGAAAGGGTTAGAATGTCATCATCCGTGAAGGGAAGGTAATAGTTGAGTTGTCTGCCAGGTGTCACATTTTTCAAGTCACAGTCAAATGATTTCGTCCAAGTATCTTTGGTGCAAATATGTGAGAGGTTTCCCCTCCCACCATGTCACATGACTTTGAACAGCAGTGCTTTTTAAAAATCATGCTGGCTGTTTTCTGATTTTAGTTTGGGGATGATATTGAATATTATCCAAAAAATTCAGAAGTAGGAAACTTTTGGTTCTATGCCTGCTTTGCACCTGGAATCTTCGCTCTCAGTTAGCAACCACACACCCACAGGAAGCAGACTTCAATAGACAGTGGTCAGATAGTTATTAGGCATAATCAAAATGGAAGGAAAACTGTTGAGCATTCCTACCAGAAGACTTGTGTTCAGCCTTCTCCCAAAGTGCATCCTAATTACCTTCCCCATTCTTTTGTTTTAGGCTGATTGTAAAGAGAGAATAAGGGGAAAGGGTTCATATCCTGGGGCTAGTTTTAGATCTTGGAATTATACCAAAGATAAACCAGAGAAGTCATATTCCTTTCCCTCTTACCAACCAAAGGGATTTTCACTATTTACTCTGGGGTCCTCTTCTATCAGACTGGATTTTGGGAGCACTGGTCTATTTGCATAGCCCCTCTTAGGGTCCTATCAACCCACAGACAGAGTCCTCAGGTTGCAGCAAATAGCCTTTCTTTCTTTCTTTCTTTCTTTCTTTCTTTCTTTCTTTCTTTCTTTCTTTCTTTCTTTCTTTTGCAAGGCAATGAGGGTTAAGTGACTTGTCCAGGGTCACACAGCTAGTGTCAAGTGTCTTGAGTTTGGATTTGAACTCAGGTCCTTCTGAATCCAGGGCTGGTGCTTTATCCACTGAGCCACCTGGCTTCCCCATAAATAGCCTTTCTTACTATTGTGACCTTCAGATGCCCTAACAGGTTCAGTCCCAAAAGTTAGCTACCTCTTTCTGTAATGACAATCAGCAATCCTGCCTCTAAGGACAGTCGCCGAAAATGCCCGAATTCCTCACATGGCAAATGGAAATCTCTCTTAGGGGTAAAGGAAAACTGGAACACAACCCTTTTTATGAACTCACAGATATGGTCACTTCTTGGTCCCAAAATATTTTCTTCATTATGGGGTCTTTGAGGCCTCCTTGGCTCTCCCCAGAGATGAAATAGTTTTGTAGAAACATTCCCTACATTGTAAAGTTTCTTTTCAAAAACCCAACCATTGACTCTTAGTGATTATTATTATTATTATTATTGTTGTTGTTGTTGTTATTGTTATTTTAGTGTCAGTTGACCTGGGAGAAAGAAAAAAACTGGTCTACAGGGAACCCTAGAGAAATAGGGGGAACAGAGACTGTAAGAATCTGGGTGTCACAGTGACAGTAGCTGTAGTTTTGTAGGTCTGGACCTACCTAAATCTGTCTGAGGTTATTAGAGACAGGAGAAAACCTCAGGTGGGCAATCTGGAGTTCAGCATCAATCGTTGTTTCTCTACTTAGGGATAAGGGACTAGATCTGTGATTTCCTTGGCATAAGGAACTCTGGAACAAGGAAATCCATCTATCACTGCAGGCTGGCACTCTATCTGTAATTACTAGCCTTAGAGAGTTGCTTAGAGCACAGAAAGGTCAAACAACTCGCCCAGGGTCACACAGCCAGTATGTATGGATTTGGCCGTTGGTCTTTTTGGACCTTGGAACAGATCTCTATCCACTGTGAAATGCTATTTCTTCCTTTTTACATTTATTTACAATATCTCTGTGTCCTAATACATGATCAATTTTTTTTATGAAAGTTTTATCTGTTGCTAAGAAATATATTTTCTTTCACAGTCCCATTTAGAAGATGCCATACGTCTTTTTTTGGGTGGGGTGGGGTGGGGTAATGAGGGTTAAGTGACTTGCCCAGGGTCACACAGCTGCTAAGTGTCAAGTGTCTGAGGCTGGATTTGAACTCAGGTACTCCTGAATCCAGGGCTGGTGCTTTATCCACTGTGCCACCTAGCTGCCCCCCATAAGTCTTTTTAGTTTTAGTTTCTCCAGTAATTTGTTCAATTCCATATTTTCCCTTTTGTTTATCTCTCTGTTACATTTGTCCCAAACTGAGAGACATTAAGATTTCCTGCCATATTTTTTTTCTGTCTATGTCTTCTAGTAATTCAATTACTTTTTCCTTTATGAATTTAGATGTTAAGGCATTTGGCACATACAAGTTTAATACTGATATTGATTTATTGTCTATAGTTCCTTGTCTTGTGAGAAGCTACTATTCTCTACTTATTGATATTTCCCCTTTTCTCTTTTTTCCCTTTACATGATGAATCTTTCCTCCACAATCTTCCTTCTCCCTCCCCCCTCCAAGTAGAAGGGACTCTAAAGATAATTTAATCCACTCCCTTCATTTTACAGATAAAGAAACAGCAGTGGGATTGGAACTCAGACTCTCTGACTTAAAATTTTTTTCCCTTTTTTTTCCTTCAAATTCTCTCTCTCCTCTCTCTCTCTCTCTCTCTCTCTCTCTCTCTCTCTCTCTCTCTCTCTCTCTCTCTCTCTCTCTCTCTCCTTCCCTTCTTTCTCTATGTGCCGAATGGATCTTTCCTGCTAACCAATTTACTCCTACCTTAGTAATTATCCTTTTTCCTGGCATCTCAGACCTCCTACTGTTCCCCTACAACTCTCTCTGTCATCCTTACCCTTGCCCACGACTGCTCACTCATCTGTTCCTTGGAGCACCATGGCCAGAACCAAAAGGGGAAGTGGAGGCTCTGTTCCTCACTGCTTCTCCTTTCTCCTCAACACAGATTAGGCAATGCTGCTCTCCCAGAAGCCCTGAAACCAGAGACTTGTTGGGTTCATGCAACAGCTCTGATTCATTTGACTTTCTTCTTAGTGAACCCAGCAACCCCAGAAGAAGCTAGCTGCCCCTTGCTTGAGCAATCAACTTGTTTTCCTCTTTCCTAGCTCTGAGCTCCAAATGTTCCCAGGACCCTTCCCCTCTGACTAAAGGCCAGGGCAGGCCATTTTGTGCACAGGGGGCTCAGTTCAGGCTGTATCCTTAGTCCTCATTTCCTTCTTTCCCTTTTTTTTTCCCTTTTATTTTTTCAGTGAGCAAGTTTGAATTTTCTTTCTCACTGAGCCCTCCCTACAACAATTTAAAAGAAAAACAAAGCTCTTAAAATAAATATTCATAGTCTTGTAAAAAAGAAATTCTAGCGTTGACCATGTCCAGTTCTGTATCTCGAAGCCATCACCTCTATGTCAGAAAGTGGGTAGTTTGCTTCACATTAATTCTCTGGAATGGTGGTTGGTTGTTTCATTGATCCCAGATCTTAGGTCTTTCAAAGCCGTTTTTCTTTTTTGATGCTGTTATTGCATAAATTGTTTTCTTGACTGCACACTTTACTCTTTCTACACATCTTCCCAGGGTTCTCTGAAACCATCACCTTCATCATTTCTTATGGGTTTTTTGGGGGGCAATGAGGGTTAAGTGACTTGCCCAGGGCCACACAGCTAGTAAGTGTCAAGTATCTGAGGCTGTATTTGAACTCAGGTCCTCCTGAATCCAGGGTCTGTGCTCTATCCACTCACTGTGCCACCTAGCTGCCCCCATGTTGTTGTTTTTTTGTTTGTTTGTTTTTGTATCATTTCTTATGGTACAATGGTTTTTGTGGTACTATGACATCCATAAACCATTATTTGTTCAGTGATTCCCCAACTGATGAGCATCACTTTGTTTCTAGCTCTTTACCAGTATAAAAAGAGCTGTTATAAATACTTAACATGCTCCTCTCCCCCTCACCCCATGCTTCTCCCTATGCCTGGGATGTTCTCTCTGCACTTTTTAATTTGAGTGCCTTCCCTCTGTTGATTATTTTCTATTTATCCGTGAATAGCTTCTTTGTACATAATTCTTTGTATGTTGTCTCCCTCATCAGATTGTGGGTTCTTCAAGGGCAAGGTCTGTCTTTTACCTTTAGTAGGTGCTTAATAAATGCTTATTGACTGACTTCCTAATTATCCTTTAAAACCCAATTCCAGAAACCATTTCTTCCTACAGAAAGCTTCTCCAGTTTCCCTAAACCTCACCAAACACCTGTTCTAGACCAGTACAATTGGTCAAGTGTGACCCAAGATTCTCACATTCTAGTTTTTATAATGACTCAATTTTTGCCCCTAGAATTTTAGATGTCAGCTGAGTTTCCATTCAAGAAGGGGGGCTTTACCGATGCGAAAATTTATTTTGCTTAACTCTATATGTTTGTAACAGGTTTTGCTTTTCTTGCTTAGGAGAGGGAAAGGAGGAGGAAGAGGATTTGGACCTGAACACAAAATAAAATTGAATTAAAAAAAACAAGAGTCTTAATTCTAGGAAGTTGGTCTAGGGAGAAGGTTAAGTCTTCTCCCCACTCCCTACCTTCCCTCCATTTAACATGGAGTCATTAGATTGTAGAGATAGATTTTGAGATTTTAGAGGTGCTCTCCTTCTTTGACCCTATGGGCACCCTAGTTGATATTAGTTATGGTGTGAAGACCTGTTGACAGACATCTAAGAACAATAGTGAGAGAAGAACCCCCAGGGAACTTCCCCAGAAGGGATTGGCAATTGGTGTTACACACTAGAAAGCTTGGAATGGCTTTACCCTAAACTTCCATGTTCATCATAGATGAGAATCTGCCGTTTTAGAGGGATTGCTTAGTGAATTATGTCACTCTTCCCACCCCATTCCCACCCTTCCTTCCCCTGTGGCATCTACTGCTAGAAAGTAGATTCCTAACTTACTTGTTTCTCAACTTGTTTATGTCAAGATCAACCCAAGTGGGGTGGGGGTGCAGGAAAGGGAGGAGAGGGGAGGGGAGGAGCAGCAACAGGGCTAGACAGTGCTAGGGGGAAGCTGGACTGGAAAGTCCCTGGGAGCTCCAGGTACTTTGCTAATTCAACTTCCCTGTGTGTCTAAATGACCGTGCGAGTCTCTGGAGGTAAGAGTTTTGTTTTCATATTAATGAAGAAATGAATTTGGTTTCTTTCTTTTTTTTTCTTTCCCTCAGAGTTAATGCCACTCAAATGAGTTCAATTCTCTGAGCATCATTGTATGGATTCAGTAACAGAATGACATATAGAACACCGTGCTGGGCATTCTATTCTACAGTTAGAGTTGGAAAGGACCTTAGTTGCTCTCTAGGCCAATGCATATCAGAAAAAGGAATCCAACTGAGCTGACATTTGATCACATAGCCTCTACTACCTGGTATACAATAAGGTCATAATAAATGTTTTATCTAAAAATATTTGGAGACCTCTGCTGAATAGGAGCCCAAGTCCTGCCTACATAGCCCCTTCCATTTTTAGACAACTCAATTTTGAAAAAGTTTCTCCTGACGTCAAGCTTGAATTTCCCCCTTATCAACTTCTTCTTTTTTTTTTTTTTTCAGGGCAGTAAGGGTTAAGTGACTTGCCCAGGGTCACACAGCTAGTAAGTGTTCAAGTGTCTGAGGTCAGATTTGAACTCAGGCGCTCCTGAATCCAGGGCCGATGCTTTATTTACTGGGACACCTAGCTGCCCCTCCCTTATCAACTTCTATCTCTTTTGGTTCTTCCTTCTGTAGCCAGAGTGAAACAATCTAGAGCCTCCATATAGCAGCCCTTCTCGAGCCTCCTATTTAATCTTCTCTTCTTCAGGTCAAACATTCCCTATCCTCGTATGCTCCTCATTCTCCTGCACTGTCTAAAATTGAAAATGTCCTTAAATTGTGGTACCCAGAACTGAATACAACACACACTCCTCTGTCTAGAGAAAGCACAGTGGAACTCTAACAACCTTATTCCTGGAAGCCCTGCTTCTCTTAATGTAGCCCAAGTCTCCATTTATTTGTTGGTTTGGGACTATCGCATCATACTGCTCATTCCTATAGAGCTTGTAGTCCACAGAAGTCCCAGATCTTTTTCGAATTGCAGCCTAACAATCTTGTACCTGTGAAGTTGATATTTGAGCCCAAGGGCAAGACATTCCAATTCCACTTTGTCTTAGGAGATTCAATCCAATGCTTTAGTCTATTAAGATCCTTTGGGGATTCTGTCTCCATCACCCAGTTTGTCAGCTGTCCCTTCTGTTGTTGCGTCATCTGCCAATTTCATCATCATTGCATTTATCCGGGTCCTTTTATCTGAGTTTTTTTGCCAGGTTGATATTGAACTCTTTAAGTCTGCCCATTCAACTAGCTCCAAACCTACTTAAACTATTATTGTCTAGACTACTTCTATCTTTTCCCCGAGAATTGTATGAGATGTTTTATAAAATGCTTTGCTAAAGTCTAAGTAAACTATGTGGTGGCTCAGTGAATGTGTGTGTGGGCCGGAGTCAAGAAGACTCAACTTCCTGAGTTCAAATTCAACCTCAGACACTCACTAGCTGTCTGACCATGGGCAAGTCTCTTAGGTTGTTTTTTTTTTTTTTTTTTAGTGAGGCAACTGGGGTTAAGTGACTTGCCCAGGGTCACACAGCTAGTAAGTGTTAAGTGTCTGAGGCCGGATTTGAACTCAGGTACTCCTGAATCCAGGGCCGGTGCTCTATCCACTGCGCCACCTAGCTGCCCCCATGGGCAAGTCTCTTAACCCTGTTTGTCTCAGTTTCCTCATGTGTAAAATAAGCTGGAGAAGGAAATGACAAACTACTCCACCATCTTTGCCAAGAAAATCCCAAATGGGGTCCCCAAAAAGTCGGGACATGACTGAACTACCACAAAGTAAACTATATCTACATAGCATTCTATTGCTCTACCAGTTTAATAATGCTATTTTAAAAAATGAGGTTGGTCCACCATGACCTCCTGTTTTTTCTCTTGTAGAGTATTTACTCTGACTCCCTCTTCCAGAGCCAAGTTATATCTCCTCCTCAGGGTCCTGGGGCGGGGGGGGGGCGGGGGTGTAACTCTGGAGAATTTCTCTTTTCCCATCAGTTTGAGCCCTAAAGGCTGTGTTCTCCATATTTGTTAGGAGCCAGCGAGTAGCAACCCAGTTCCGTTTAACAACATTGCATCGTTTTGCTTTTACTAGAGAGGAAAAAGATATAGCCAGCACAAACATACAAACATTCACTGACACTGCCCGCTTGCCCCCCTACCCCCCATGCCATCAGTGCATACTAAGCCCTATACTACCTCAGTGTCTGGGGAGCAGGTTCAAAACTTAGCTCAGTTCCTATATCTCATTGGTCCTACCAAATTTATTTATGTCTAGATGCAGCGTGATCGGGCAGCTGTGCTGGGGTCCCAAATATCACTCCTGAAGATTGCTCCTTGCTCCTCGGAGTATCAGTGCTGTGCTGGCTGCTAGACCCAGCCTGGATTCCAACTCTGGGATTCCTGTGGCTCACTCTCTTAAATAAGGTTGGAGACGCCCATTTTCTTTACCTAGATCAGAAAAGAATGAGTGGAAAGGGCTAAGTCGGGGGCAGGGAAGCATATTGTCTCAGAGTCTTAAGAACAAAGTTCTAAGGACTTTTCTCTTCATGGTCTCTCATTGGCTGCCATGAATGGAAAAGTCAACAAGTCCCCTATATGTGAATGAAATAAAGAGGTGGCCAAAGCTGACTCAGGTCTTTTTTGAAGATGCTGACAGTTCTAGATAGGTAGCCAAGTGAAAAAAGATACTTCAAACCACACAGTTAGCCAACTGGAATCAGTTACAGAATGTCTGCATGTCTGCGTGCTTCACAATCTCTGCATGACATTTGCCTTATACGCCAGTACTATTCTTCCAGAAGCAAGCACCTTAGGTTCTCCACAACTGGAGGGCTCATCAGCTGCACAAGCTGTGTATGTGTCATACCTGCAGTCTACTTTTTTTTTTTTTGAGGCAAGTGACTTGTCCAGGATCACACAGCTAGTAAGTAACAGCAATTTGGAACTATGCCCAAAGAGTCACTAATTTATGCATACCCTTTAACCCAGTTATAACATGACAAGGACTATATCCTAAAGAAAGCCAAAAAGAAGAAAAGGACTCAGAGGTCCAAAAATGTTTATACTAGGTTTTATTGTTCTAACAAATAATTAGAAACTAAGAAGTAGCCATGAGTTGGGGAACAGCTAAACAAATTAGGGTACATGAATGTAAAAGAAGATTATTGTACCATAAAATTGATGGAAGGAATGGTTTCAGAGAAACTGGGGAAGATATGTAACCTGATACAGGGTGAAAGGGGAAAACCTGAACAGTTCATTTATTTATTTGCTTTATATATTTTTGGAGGCAGTTCAGGTTAAATGATTTGCCCAGGGTCACACAGCTAATAAGTATATGAGGCCAGATTTCAACTCAGTCTTCCTGACTCCAGGGCTAGTGCTCTATCCACTGTGCTGTCCCTCTGAACTGTCTATGTAATAACAATGGCATCATAAAGACAAACAACTACTTAAGAACCCTAGTCAGTGTGATAACTGACCATAATTCCAGAGGAAGAATGATGAAGAATGCTACCTACCTCCTGAGAGAGAGGGAATGGACTCAAATTATAGAACGAGAGGTATACTTTGAGACAACCAGTGTAGGAATTCTTTTTTTTGTTGCTGCTTAATTATGCATATTTGTCAGAAAGGTCTTTTTCTTTTTCTTTTTCCCCCGTGAAGGGAGGAAGGGGGGGCGAAAGAAGGTAAGTACAGATAAGGTTATCAAGAAAGAAAGAAAGAAAGAGAAAGGAAGGAAGGAAGAAAGAAAAGAGGTTGTTGAAAACTTTTTAAAAAATACATAGAAGGGGGGGCAGCTAAGTGGTGCAGTGGATAAAGCACTGGCCTTGAATTCAGGAGGACCTGAGTTCAAATCCAGCCTCAGACACTTGACACTAGCTGTGTGACCGTGGGCAAGTCACTTAACCCTCACTGCCCCACAAAACAAAAAAATAAAACAAAACAAAACGAAAATACATAGAAGGAGGGCAGCTAGGTGGCACAGTGTATAAAGCACCATCCCTGAATTCAGGACGACCTGAGTTCAAATCTGGCCTCAGACACTTGACACTTACTATCTGTGTGACTCTGGGCAAGTCACTTAACCCTCATTGCCCCATTAAAAATAAAATAAAATAAAATAAAAAAATACATAGAAGGGGGGCAGCTAGGTGGTGTAGTGGATAAAGCACCCACCCTGTATTCAGAAGGACCTGAGTTCAAATCTGGCCTCAGACACTTGACGCTAGCTTGTGTGACCCTGGGAAAGTCACATACCCTCATTATCCTGCCCCCCCCCCAAATGTATTGTAAAAATACATAGAAGATGGGGGCAGAGCCAAGATGGTAGAGGAAAGGCAGTGAGCTGTCGAACTCATGACATGATATCTCCAAAAAAACATCCAAATAATGACATAGGCAAATGCCTGGAGCAGCAAAACTCACAGAAGAATGTGCTGAAATCATTTTCTAACCAAGAAAGGCTTAGAAGGTCAGAAGGAAGGAGTTGCTGTGCTGATACAGGAGTCGAGCCCAACCCCACAGTCACTCTGACACAGATCAGTCCCAGGAAGGCTCACCAGAGAAGGAGGACCCCTAGAGCCTCTGAATCAGCTGAAGCACCGGTGTCGTCTGGAACTAAGCAGGGGGGAGACTACAGGGGTCTATGCTGGTACTGAGGCAGAAATGGAGTTTTTACCTTTGCTGAGAACCACAAGGTAGACTTGAGTAGCAGGGGCCCAGGTGGGGGAGGGGCACAGGCTCGTGGGAGCTGACAAACCACAACACACAAAGCTGGTTGATTAGCAAGTTGGTCTGGGGTCATCTACAGACCAGGGAATAGACCGAATGAGTGAAGAACCTGATCCTCCTTAAATCATACCACCTGGGACTTCTGAAGCTTGGGATATTGCAGCCTGGAAACAGTGCTCCACTTTAAGGAGTTAAAAGTCAAGTAAAAGAAAGGCAAGATGAACAGACACAGAAAAGTGAGGACCACAGAAAGTTTCTTCAGTGACAAGGAAGACCGAGGTGAACCCTCAGAGGAAGATGTCAACATCAGAACCCCTATATCTAAAGCTTCCAAAAAAATATGAATTGGTCTCAGGCCATACAGGGGCTCAAAAAGGACTTTGAAGATAAAGTTAGAGAGGTAGAGGAAAAAATGGAAAGAGAAATGAGGATGATGCAGGAAAGATACGAGAAAAAAAAAGTCAACAGCTTGAAAAGCCAAATGGAAAAGCTCTCTGATTAAAATAATTGCCTAAGAACTAGGATTGAACAAATGGAAGCCAATGACTTTATAAGAAACCAAGACACAATAAAGCAAATCCAAATAAATAAAAAAATAGAGGGCAATGTGAAATATCTTCTGGGAAAAACTGCTGACCTGGAAAATAGGTCCAGGAGAGAGAATTTGAAAATTATTGATCTACCTGAAAACCATGATCAAGGAAAGAGCTTAGACATCATCTTCCAAGATATTCTCAGGGAAAATTGCCCTGAAATTCTAGAAGAAGTAGCTAAAATAGAAATGGAAAGAATCCACCAATTACCTCCATAAAGAGATCCCAAAAGGAAAACTCCTAGGAATATTATAGCCAAATTCCAGAGCTCTCAGGTCAAGGAAAAAATATTGCAAGCTGCCAAAAAGAAAGAATTCAAGTACTGTGGAGCCTCAGTCAGAATAGCACAAGATCTAGCAGCTTCTACATTAAAGGACTGGAGGGCATGGAATATGATATTCTAGAGGTCAAAGGAATTGGGATTACAACCAAGAATCACCTACCCAGCAAAACTCAGCATAATCATTCAGAGGAAAAAACTGGGACTTTAATGAAAAAGAGGACTTTCAGATATTTGTGATGAAAAGACCTGAACTGAATGGCAAATTTGACTTTTTTTTTTCCACATTATTTCCTTGTTTTATTTAGAAGTCTAGGCATATCTGTTCCATGAACAACAAAGGATAAATCAAACACTCAGATGCTAAGAATTGGTCTTCAAACATTATATCCAACGATGCCACCCTTGCCTATGATCTCGCCAACATAAAACCACACGCACACCTTAGTGGCTATCAAACTATTTAGCAGAGCTTCCTTAACTGTGAGATTTTTGAAGCTACCAGTTCGAGCTGATGTGATTATTTTTCTCAGGATCTCAATGGCTCTGGGGATCTCAGTAGGACTTGGAGGAACCAGCTCAACCTTGGCATAGTAGCAAAATGTGACCAATCGAGGCTTCAAATAACTTGCAGTAGCATTTAGCAGGACCGGGGCCTTCTCGATGGCATTGCGGATGAGCTGGGCCACGGTGGGGGCGAACGGAGGAGCACCCAAATTTGACTTTCAAATATAAGACCCTAGAGGACCATAAAAAATTAGAGTTGGGGGACATACCTGGGGTCATACAGTGGTGACTATCTTGTGTCTAGAGGCCAGGGTTTTGGCTGGGATCCCCCTGGGTCCAGGGGTGATGCTTTGTCCACCATGTCACCTAGCTGCCCCATGATGACATCTTGAGGGTTAAATTGAGGGGTGAGGGGAATGCACTGGGGGAGGGGGAAGGGCAGAGGTGAAATCCTACATGAAAGAAACAGGAAAAGGCTTATGGAGTGGGGGAAGAGATGGGAGAGGATCAGGGCAGTAGATGAATTTTATACTCATCAGAAAAGGCTCAAAGACCTTAAACTCATCAGAGTTGCCTCAAGGAGGGACTAATAGACACACCCAACTGGGTGGAGTAATCTATTTAATATGAGCAGTAAATGAGCCTAACACTCATCAGAACTGGCTCAAAGACCTCAATCTCATTAGAATTGGCTCAAGGAGGGAATAATGCACATACTCAACTGGGTGGAGTAATCTCTCTAACCCTACAGGAAAATAGGAGGGGAAGGGGATAAAGAGAGAGGGGCAAAAGAAGGAAGGGCAGAGTGGGGGAAGGGACAGACAGAACCAAATCCCCTTTGAAGAGGGATAAGATGAAAGAAGATGGATAATAGAATAAATATCATGGGGAAGGGAATAGGATGGAAGGGAAACAGTTAACAATAGTAATCATGAAAAAGAGAAAAGGGGGGAAAATTGTACAAAAAATATTTATAGCAACTCTTGGTGGAGGCTAAGAATTGAGAATCAAGGGAATGTCCATCAATTGAGGAATGATGGAAGAAGCTGTGCTGTATGATTGTGGTGGAATGGTCTTGTGCTATAGGAAATGACAAACAGGATGATCCCAGAAAAACCTTGAAAGACTAATGAACATCAATGTATAGTGAAGTGAGCAGAGCCGGGAGGACATTGTGCATAGTGACAGCAGTATTGTTCAATGAGCAATTGTGAATGACTTTACTCTCAGCAATGCAATGATCCAAGACAATCCCAAGGAACTAATAAGGAAGCTTACTATCCACCCCCATAGAAAGAACTGATAAAAAGAACACTTGTGGATTGTACATATATAACCTGGTTGCGATCTTGTAGAGGGGGGAGGAAAGGTAGGGAGAAAAATTTGGAACTCTAAATCTTATGAAAATGAATGTTGAAAACTACCCTTACATGTAACTGGAAAAATAAAATAAATGTTTGTTGCAAAAAAAATTTTAAAAATTTTTTAAAAAGGAAGAAGATGGGGGCAGCTAGGTAGAACAGTGGATAAAGCACTGGCCCTGGATTCAGGGGAACCTGAGTTCAAATCTGGCCTCAGACACTTGACACTTACTAGCTGTGTGACCCTGGGCAAGTCACTTGACCCTCATTGCCCTGAAAAAAAAATACAGAGAAGACAAAACAGACAAAACAGAAGGAAAGTCTGAAGGAAACACAGACAAGCAGGATAGCTCACAGCATTACATGTTAAATTTATTATATTCTTTAAACAGAAAGCAAATTGTACATATGAAAGATTCACAGTTTCACATATGACCTCTTTTCTTCTGTTTTGTTGTGTATATGAAAGTGCTCATTTTATTTCGTATTAAGTTTGGAAATGAAATACAAAAACAAAAAACCTCCTCATACAATTGGCTCAGTTTACATCTACCACAGTTTTTTCAAGAGCTGAGTTTGTAGCTTCTTGCGTCCAGATGGCTTCAATTCATCAAGGACATCTAGGTGCATGCTTCTTTACTGACTCTTTACTTATCTTGGCTTTCAACTGTTTAGATTAGATAGATCCCTGCCTCCAAGGAGCCCACAAACCAAGTATGAGGATAAGACATATATTGTTGTGTTGTTGTTATTGTTTAGTCATTTCAGTCATGTCTGACTATTCATGACCCCATTTGGAGTTTTGTTGGAAAAGATACTGGAGTGGTTTGTCATTTCCTTCTCCAGCTCATTTTCCAGATGAGGAAACTAAGGCAAATAGGGTTAAGTGACTTGCTCAGGTTCACACAGTTAGTATCTGAGGTCAGATTTGAAGTCAGGAAGATGAATCTTCCTGACTTCAGGTCTGGCACTCTATCCACTGTACCACTCAGCTGGAAGGGGGTTTACAGGGGACATATAACTCAACTATCTCATTTTGCATGTTAGGAAACCTGAATCACAGATCTAAAGTTCAAAGGTATCTAAAGAGGCCATCTAGTCCAATCTCCTCGTGGTTTTTGTTGTTGTTGTTGTTGTGGCAGTGAGGGTTAAGTGACTTGCCCAAGGTCACACAGGTAGTAAGTATCAAGTGTCTGAGGCTGGATTTGAACTCAGGTCCTCCTGAATCCAGGGCTGGTGCTTTATCCACTGTGCCACCTAGCTGCCCTGTGTCATATCTTTTTCCTTGAAGAGATTGATCTTTATAATTTTGTCACATTTACTTGTGTATGTGTAGTTGTTCTTTCCATTTATATTGTTGTAGTTAGTAATGTTTTCTTGGCCCTGCTTTTCTGTATTCATCACACAAATAATTTCTTACAGCATAGTAGTATTCCATGACATTCATCTACCACAATTTGTTTAGTTATTCCTCAGTTGATGGCCATCTACTTTGTTTCCAATTCTTAGCTATCACAAAAGTGCTGCTATAAATATTTTGAAGTATATGAAGACTTTTTTCTCATTGATGGCTTCCCTGGGGTATATGCAATAATGATATCTCCGCTTCAAGGGTATGGATACTTTTAGTCTCCTTATTTGCTTAATTCCAAATGCTTTCTAAAATGGTTGTACCATTTCACAGTTACATCAACAAGATATTTGTGTGGCATCTTCCTACAAACCTCCCTCTTCCCCGAGCTTGACTGTTGCCATTTTTGTCATTTTTGCCCATTTTCAAGGTGTGAGGTGTAACCTCAGGGTTATTTTGATTTGTATTTCTCTTATTAGTGATTTGGAGAATTTTTTATGTGGTTGTGAATACTCTGCAGTTCTTCTTTTGAGAATTGTTTGTTCATATCTTTTGACCATTTGTCCATTGGGGAATAGTGCTCTTTATTTAAAAAAATTTTTTTTTAATTTAAAAATTATTTTAAAATTTTAAAGATTTAACAAAAATCTATTTTCTCTCCCTACCATTTACCCCATCGAAAAAGAAAGAAAAACAAAACTTTGTAATAAATATGCAAAGTCAAGCCAAACTAATTCCCACAGTGGTCATGTCCAATGGACTCTGAGTCCATTGCTTTCTGGTCAGAATTGGGGTAGAATATCATCATGGGTTATCTGGAATCATGGTTGATCATTTGCAGAATGGCTTTTATTCTTAAAAACTTGAATTGGCTCTCTATATATATTGGAATGAAACCTTTATCAGAGAAACTTGCAGCAAAGATTTCTTTCCCACTTACCTGTTTTCCTTCTAATTTTAGGTACATGTTTTTGTTTTGTGCAAAAAAATCCAGGGGGCGGCTAGGTGGTGCAGTGGATAAAGCACCGGCCCTGGATTCAGGAGTACCTGAGTTCAAATCCGGCCTCAGACACTTGACACTTACTACCTGTGTGACCCTGGGCAAGTCACTTAACCCCCATTGCCCTTAAAAAAAAATCCAAATTACATATAATCAAAACTGTCCATTTTATCTTCTGTGACCCTCTCAATACTTTATTTGGTTCTGAACTCTCTCCCTATACACAAATCTTTCCCCCCCCTCCCCTTTTCAGGGCAATGAGGGTTAAGTTTTTTGGTGTGGCAATTGGGGTTAAGTGACTTGCCCAGGATCACACAGCTAGTAAGTGTCAAGTCTTTGAGGCCAGATTTGAACTCAGGTCCTCCTGAATCCAGGGCCAGTGTTCTATCCACTGTGCCACCTAGCTGCCCCCCTATACATAAATCTTAAATGTAATTTCTTCCTTACCCCTCCAATATGTTTATGTCTAAGTTAAGTACCCATTTTTTGTCCAAGTTAAGTACCCACTTGGAATTTAGCTTATAAATCATAATTTTGTTCAGAGAAGTCTGCCTCGGTTTGCCTTTTTGTTAAATTTTGGACGTGACAAGTTGAAATTACATAGAGAACTTCAATTTGGCTGTCACTGATGAAGCCCTTACTATGTACATAGGGAACTGTGTTGGTTGCTGGGAATATTCTGAAATGATGTGTTTGTTTTTTTTTAAGTGTTGCGAACTCCTAGCAGACAGGCACAATCTGATTAAAGGGTTTAGTTGAGAACTACTTGGAGTTGACTGAGGCACTTAGAAGGAAAGTGAGCTTGGTTCCATTCGTGGAAGGCAGTCCTTCTTAACCTGTTCAGTTATAATAGTAGCTGACTTTTCTGTAGGCTTTAGTTTACAAAGGCTTTTCTCCAATCACATTGTAAGGTGAGGCAGCCTAGTGGAGTTGATTGTGAGTCAACCTCAGAATGAGGAAGACCTGGGTTTGAGGTCTGGTTCAGACCTCCTATTGGGTTATAAGACCCTGGATAAGCCACTTAACCTAATATCAGATAAAACTATACATTTCAGAACAATTCCTCATTGAAGGAGTTTCCTACTAACTGGTGAGAAAATTGAATCTCAGAGAGGTTAAGTGATTTGCTCAAGGTCACAAAGCTGACACAATGCCATCCTCCTCTTTCCTTCCTTCCCCCAACTCCACAACATACAAAGTGCATTTATCCCTCTTGGGAAAGCTAGGTGGCAAAGTGGACAGAACACTGGCTCTGGTTGGGAGGATCTGAGCTCAAATCTCACCTCAGACACTTACTAGCTGTGTGACCCTGGGCAAGTCACTTAACCTTAATTGTCTTAAAGATCCAAGGCCATTTCCAGTCATCCTAATAATATATCTTGCCACTGGACCCAGATGGCTCTGGAGGAGAGAGTGAGGTTGGTGATCTTGCACAGTCCTTCCTCACTTAAATCCAATTCACTGCAAGTCATGACATCACCCCAAGGGTCAGGGTCCTCTTCGAGAAAGAAGGACAAACAACAACAATATCCCTTTTATCAGGAGGTTAGACAATCAGCATTCTGGATCTATAATATGAGGGGTTTGGACCAGATGACTTCTAAGGTCCTTTCAGGCTCTAAATCTATAATCCTATTATAGTTATCTATCTGATATCATATCATATCCATGTTTATGAGACCAATAGCTTCAATGGGGCACTGACTAGGTTTTATCTAAACTTTGTATTTCCTCTATCTCCCAGTCCTATTTTCTGCACAGTATAGACAACGTGTTTTGCAGAATGAATCTCAACATTCCAGAACAGACCTTTAAACTAGGAAATAATTGGACAAAGGTCTCTGAGCATCAAGTTTCTTTTTGAATTTTCATTTATTTATTTATTTTGAGCATCAAGTTTAGCTATCATGAAAGCATTAAAGTCAAATTTTTTCTCTCACTCAAACTTACTGCCTTTTCTTTACCACTCTTTAAAAATTTTATTTAAAAATTAGTATCCTTATTTATTTTATTATTTTACAACACTTATTTTTCTTTTAAAATGCTTTTAAAAATCACATTAATTTCCAAATTTATCCCTTGACCCACTGAGCTAGCCCATGTGACAAAAATTTTAAAAGAAAAAAAAGCATTTCAATAAAACTAGTCAACTCATAATAGTTTCTGACAATCTATGTAATAATGTATACCCATAGTCCCCCGCCCCTGCAACAAAGAAAGGGAGGTGAATTTTCTCATCTCTTTTCTTGAGCCAAGTTTTAGTTGTTGTAATTTTGAAGCATTAACTTTTTTAAAAAAATTCTTTCGACTTGCATTGTTGTAGTCATTTTCATTATTGTTTTCCTGGTTCTTTTTTTTTTTTTTTTTGGTGAGGCAATTGGGGTTAAGTGACTTGCCCAAGGTCACACAGTAAGTGTTAAGTGTCTGAGGCCGGATTTGAACTCAGGTCCTCCTGACTCCAGGGCTAGTGCTCTATCCACTGCACCACCTAGCTGTCCCCTTCCTGGTTCTTCTTACTTCACTCTTAGGAAATTAGTTAATAAAACTAATAAAATTAATTTATATAAGTCTTCCCATGCTTCTCTGAATCCTTTATGTTTATCATTTCTTACACACAGTAAAATATTTCATTAGATTCATGTGCCATAATTATCTAGCCAATCCCTAATTAATAGGCACCTACTTTGTTTCTAGTTCTTACTGCAAAAAGTATTGCTGCAAATATTTTGGCACATATAGAACCTTTTTTCTTGTCTGTGATCTGCTTGGTGATTTGATTATGCTTAGCAGTGAGATCTTAGAGTCAAGTGTCTAAGGGCTCTTAAAAAGCATCATTCCAACCTGCTTTTCAGAGTGGTTGGACTAATCTGCAGTTCTACCAACAGTATATTAGTTAGTGTGGCGATCTTCCAGAAGCCTTTCCACTATTGACTACTGTTTTCTTTTGTCATCTTTGCCAATTTGCTGGGTTTTAGGTGAGACTTCAGAGTTGTTTTGATTTGCATTTTTTTTATTAGTAGTGATTTGGAGCAGCCTTTTGTAAGGTTAATAATAGTTTGTGATTTTTCTTTTGAGTGCTGTTTGTTTCTATCTTTTGGCCATTTATGCATTGGAGATTGGATATTGGTCTTATTTATTTGTGTTAATTCCCTTTCCATGGGATACTAGGCCATTATCAGAGACATTTGATAAAAAGTTTATTTTTCCCAATTGTCAGTTTTCCTTCTTATCCTAGCTGCTGCATTGATTTTATTTGTGTAAAACATTTCAATTTCATTGTAATAAAAATTGTCTGTTTTATCTTTTATGCATTCTTCTATTCCTTATTTCAACATTCTTATTTGAAATGTTTAAAGGAAAAGAATGATTGAAAAATTTTCTTCTAAGAGCTCATGATCTTTATCCAAGAGATAAAGATGTTTACAGGAGGCAAAATGGATAATTCTGATTATATAAAGTTGAAAAGTTTTTGCACAAACAAAACCAATACAGCTAAAATTATAAGAAAAACAGGAAATGGGGGGGAATCTTTGTAGCAAGTTTCTCTGATATAGGTCTTATTTCTTAATTATATAGTTAAATGATACAAATTTATAAGAATAAAAACCTTTCCCCAATTGATAAATGGTCAAGGAAGTTTTCAGAGTAAGACATCAAAAATATTAATAGTAATATGGAAAAATGCTCTGAGGAAATGATAATTAGAGAAATACAAATTAAAAAACTCAGGCATTATCACCTTACACTCATCAGATTGGCTAAATTGACAAAAAAAGAAAATGTTGGAGAGGATGTAGAAAAATAGATACACTAATATGCTATTTGTGGAGCAAATTAGTCTAACCATTCCGGAAAGTAATTGGAACTATGCCCAAAAAGCTATTAAACTGTGCATATACTTTGACTCAGCAATGCCACTATTAAGTCTATCCCCCCCAGAAAATCAAAGGAAATGGAAAAGGACTTATAGTTGCAAACATATTTCTAGCAACTTTTTTTTTTTTTTGGTGGTGGCAAAGAATTAGAAACTGAGGGAATGTCTGTCAATTGGGGAGTGGCTGAACAAGTTTTGGTATATGAATGTGATGGAATACTATTTTGCTGTAACAAATAATGAAGGGAGTCATTTTAGAAAAACCTGGGAAGGCTTACATGAGTGGATACATAGTGAAGTGAGCAGAACCAGAAGAACAATTTCTATAGTGATAGTAATATTATAAAGATAGCCAACTGTGAAAGACTAAGTAACTCTGATTAATGCAATGGCTCATCACCAATCCAAAGGATTCATGATGAAAAATGCTCCCAGATAGAGAACTGATGGACTCAGAAAGCAGACTGAATAATTTATTTCTCTTTCTTTTCTTTCTTCCTATAACATGGCTTATGCAGAAAATTTACTTTGCATGACTTCATATTTGTAATGGGTTTTGTGTTTCATGCCTTCTCAATGGGTGGGAAAGGATTTTTTTTTTTTTGGTGAGGTAATTGGGGTTAAGTGACTTGCCCAGAGTCACACAGCAAGTAATTTTGTTAAGTGTCTGAGTCTAGATTTGAACTCAGGTCCTCCTGAATCCAGGGCCGGTGCTCTATCCACTGCACCACTTAGTTGCCCCAGTTGTGTTTTTTGTTTTTTGTTTTTTGGTTTGTTTTTGGAAAGGATTTAAGGAGAGAGAAAGAATCTGGAACTGAAAATAAAGTAAAATTGAATTTTAAATGATTTCAAATAAATTGAATTTAAAATATTTCTCTAGCCATAAGTATGAAAGATATATCCACCCATTTTCCTCTATTTAAAAAATTGGTGCAATGCTTTTATATTTAAATTGAGTATCTATTTGTATCTTATTATACCCTATAATTCTTATTAACTTGGGTATTTGTTGGGGTACGGTGACACCAGTGCTTGACATAAAGTAGGTGTACTTAATACATATGTCTGTAGATGTCTGTAGACAGTTGATGATGGTGGTGGTAATGACGAAAAAGGATATCTAACAGAGAGGAGACAGATAAACACAAAATCAAATACATGTATGTTATGTATTTTATAGTCAGTCAACTAATAAATCTTTATTAAGAACCTTACGGGGGGCAGCTAGGTGGTGCAGTGGATAAAGCACTGGCCTTGGATTCAGAAGGACCTGAGTTCAAATCCAGCCTCAGACACTTGACACTTAACTAGCTGTGTGACACTGGGCAAGTCACTTAACCCTCATTGCCCTGCAAAAAAAAAAAAAAAAGAATCTTCTGTGTGCCAGGCATTGTGCTAAGCACTGGGGATACAAAAAGAGGCAAAAGAATGTCTCTGCCTTCAAGCAACTCACAATCTAATGTGGTAGACAATAAGTAAACAAATAAGTATAAACAAGCTGTATACAGGATAAATAGGAAGTAATTAAAAAGAGTAGACATGGGCAGCTAGGTGGCGCAGTGGGATAGAGCACTGGCCCTGGATTCAGGAGGACCTGAGTTCAAATCCAGCCTCAGACCCTTGACACTTACTAGCTGTGTGACCCTGGGCAAGTCACTTAACCCCAATTGCCTAACACCCCCCCCCCAAAAAAAAGGGTAGACACTAGAATTAAAAGGAATTGGAAAGCTCTCCATATATGAGGATGGAATTTTAGTTTAGGACTTGAAGGGATGTTAGGGAAATCAGTAGGTGGATATGAAGAGAGAGAGCTTTCCAGGTATGGGGGAGAAAATGCCCTGTCAGAGAGATGGAGTACCTTGTTTGTGGAACAGCAAAGAGGCCAATGTCACTGGATTGATGATGCATGGTGGGGAGTAAGGTATAAGAAGACTGGACAGGAGGGGGGACTAGGATAGGTTATGAAGTGCTTTTGAATGCTAAACAGAGGAATTTCGTATTTGATCCTGGACTACAATAGAGGTTATTGAGTAGAGGAGTAAGATGGTTGGACTTGTGCTTTAGGAAAATCACTTTGGCAGTTGAATGGAGGTGAATTGGAGTGGGGAGATACTTGAAGGCCTGGCAGACCCACCAGTAAGTTACTGCAATAGTCTAAGATGAAGTGATGAGGGCCTACACCAGGGTAATGGCAGTATCAGGCGGAGAGGGGAAGGGTAGTGTATTTTAGAGATGTGGCAAAGGTGAAATTGACAAGCTGTGGCAACAGATTGGATATGGACGGCAAAAGATAGTGAGGAACGGACCCCCATATTGTGAACCAAAGGGACTGGGAAGATGATGGTGCCCCTTGACCTGTTAGGGAAGTAGGAGAAGGTTTGGGGAAAACATTGAGTTCAGTTTTGGATATATTGAGTTTAAGATGTCTACTGGACATCCAGTTGGGAGATGTTGAAAGTATAGTTGGAGATCAGCAGAGAGGTTTAGGGTAGGCTAGATCTGAGAATCATCCCACAGAGATGGTAATTAATCCATGGGAACTGATGAGATCACTAAGTGAAGTAGTATAGAGAAATAAGAGAAGAGGGCCTGAGACAGAACCCTGCGGGAAACCTCTGGTTAAGATGATGACCCTGAATGAGGGTTCACCAAAGTGGACTGAGGAGCAGGCTAATAGGCAGAAGGAGAACCAGGAGAGAATGGTGTTTTTAAAAGCTACAGAGAAGAGAGTATCAAGGACAAGAGGGTGAGCAATAGTGTCAAAGGCTGTAGAGAGGTCAAGAAGAATGAGGATTGAGAAAAGGCCATTGGATTTGACAAGAGCAACTTGGTGGAATGATGAGCTGAATTGTAGAGGGTTGAGAAGTGGATAAAAGGAGAGAAGGTGAACATACCTCTTGGAGACAGCCTTCTCAAGAAATTTGGCCACAAAGGGCAGAAGAGATAGAGGACAATAGTTAGTGGGGATGGGAGGATCAAATGAGGTTTTTTGAAGATTGAGAAGACAAGAGCATGTTTTTAGGTAGTAAGGAAGCAGACACTAAATAAAGAGAGATTGAAGAAAAATGGGAGGACAGGAAGGATAGAGGGAGTGATTTATTGATGACAGAATAGAATAGAATCATTTGGGCATACTTGCTTAGGCAAGGTAAAGGGCTCCCTTTTTATGTGAGACAAGGGTGAAGGAGATAGTAGTAGAATTCATCTGAGTTATATGAGATGAGGAATTGGGGATAAGAGACAGTTCAAAACTGTCAATGGATGTCCAAGAAGCAGTAGCTGACCCGGACATCTTTGATATCTGAATAAGTTCTTTTTTTTTTTTTTTGCAGGACATTGAGGGTTCAGTGACTTGTCCAGGGTCACACTGGTAGTACGTGTCAAGTGTCTGAAGCCAGATTTGAATTCAGGTCCTCCTGAATCCAGAGCCGGTGCTTTATCCACTGCACCACCTAGCTGTCGCCCTGAATAAGTTCTTTTTTTTGTTTTGTTTTGTTTTTTGCAGGGCAATGAGGGTTAAGTGACTTGCCCAGGGTCACACAGCTAGTAAGTGTCAAGTGTCTGAGGTCAGATTTGAACTCAGGTCCTCCTGAATCCAGGGCTGGTGCTTTACCACTGCACCATCTAGCTGCCCCCGCCCTGAATAAGTTCTAATGGTTCCACAGTTCCTGCTTCACCCACCTTCATGGCCAGTGGAACAAATTGTTCTCATCTACCCATTCTGCCATTGTTAGTAGCGCATTTGAAAAGAACCAGCACATAGTAGGTGCTTAATATGTATTGACTGACTAAAGAATGAATAGAAGGAAGTGAATGGGCATTTGTTTGGGGGTGTGTGATCTATATGTCGTTTTAAACTAAATTATTCTGATTTTTTCAGTTGATGGGAATGCTTTCTGTAGTATTTGTATTTCCTAGAGGGAGAAGTTATTATAATAATTTATGTAGCACCTTAAGGTTTACAGAGCATTGTACATAAGCTATCTCATTTGATCCTCACAATAGCCTTGTGAGTAGGTGTTATTATTATCCCCATTTTACAGATAGGGAAACTGGCCAAGAAAGATTATGACTTGCCCAGGTTTCGTGGCTAGCTATCTGCCATACCACATAACTGTTTTTAATATCTAATTAGCTAAGAGATTATGTAGTAACATTGGGTTACACCCTCTTCCAAAGTCCTTTGGGGCTTGGTGATGTCCCTTAGTTCTCACAAACTATAATCCTGGAATGCCAGCATAAACAGGTCCCACCAAATCTAATCAGCACACCATTATCAAATGTTCACTCTGGGCCATGAGTTGGGCTGCTGGTCATTGAGCATACAGATATAACAGTGTCCTCAAGGAGCATGCAAGTCTACTAGGAAGGCATATGAGGTGTACAAACAAATCAAATATGGGGGCAAAGGTGAGAATGAAGGATTAAGTGCTCTAAGAAAATCTGGGGAGGTGGAGATCAGAAGCATAAGATAAGGGGGCGGCTAGGTGGCACAGTGGATAAAGCACCAGCCCTGGATTCAGGAGTACCTGAGTTCAAATCTGGCCTCAGACACTTGCCACTTACTAGCTGTGTGACCCTGGGCAAGTCACCTAACCCCCATTGCCCCACAAAAAAAAAAAAAAGAAGCATAAGATAATAGTGATATAGAAGGCAAAAAGGGGTTAATAGAAAAACCTAAGACCCAAGCTCTAATTCAGATATTAGCTCCAAAAGGGAGTTAGACCCCAGTTAATGGATAACTTACAAGTCAGCATACTAGGTTCTTGTACCCACAGAAATCAGTGCCCATAATGGGAACAGAGGGAGAAAAGCCATGATGACCTTAGACTAAATGACAATAGTATAGAAATTCTAATGAAAAATGGAGATATTTTGAAACTAGCCATGGGAATCAGAAAGAGACGTGCACAGAAAAGGCCAAATTTGTCCCCAGATTCACCTTATGACCTGTAAACCCCCAAAACACACCTCCACTGAAAAAGGTACCTGCCTCGGGGGTTGGCTTAGGACCCCAGGAACTCCAAATTAGGATAAACCCTCCCCCGAAACACCCCAAGGTGGAGAATATCATGAGACTGATAATCAATTTATCCATACTATAAATATAACTGTCTTTTCTTTCAGTATTGAAGAGATACCTTTCCAATATTCTGGTTCTCTCCCTGTGGTTGACCACCCACAGTATTGCAATAAAACTTGGAAAACTGAATCACTGAGTCTTGTAATTTTTTTTTTTTAGTGAGGCAGTTGGGATTAAGTCACACAGCTAGTAAGTGTCAAGTGTCTGAGGCCAGATTTGAACTCAGGTCTTCCTGAATCCAGGGCCAGTACTCTATCCACTGCGCCACCTAGCTGCCCCCTTGTAATTCTTTTGGAACAATCAATTTGACCCCAAATTCCAGTCCACATCAGTAGGAAGATTTGGACTTGTAGTTAACCAACCCACATTTATTAAGTATCTGTTATATGCCAGGCACTGTGTTAGGTGCTGGGCATGATACAAAACCAAAAATGACACAGTTCCTGCCCTCGGAGAGTTGACATTCTATTGGGGGGGGGGAGACAACATGTATAACATTGAAATATGTACAAAATATCCATATAGATTCTCTGCCTGCTAGCTAAAGGACATGTCACCCAGAAAGGGGCCTGAGCACATGCCCAGCCTCTTAGGAAGTGTTCCTTCATATATAAAATGAATATTAGTTAATTTGTTGTGGGAATAGGATGGGGGGGTGTTAAAAATTTTTTTCTTTTATTTATTGTTACAGTTTGAGTCTTGAGTTGTCTCCTCTCCCTCCCTCCCAATCTCATATTAGAGAAAACCAACTTTTTTTTTTCTTTTTGGGCGGGGCCAATTAAGGTTAAGTGATCTTGCCCAAGGTCACACAGCGGGACGTGTCAAGTGTCTGAGGTCAGATTTGAACTTTGGTCCTCCTGAATCCAGGGTACCACCTAACTGCCCCCCAAGAAGGCCAACATTTGACATGGATATCCGTGTGGGACCATACAATACCTACTTCCACATAACCAGTTCTTTCTCTGGAGGTAGATAGCATTTTCCTTCATAAGTCCTTCATAGTTGATTTGAATATTCATATTACTCATAAAAGCTTAATCCTTAAGTTTTGCTTTGAACAATGTTGCTGTTACTGTATACAACATTCTCTTGGTTCTGCTCATTTCACTCCGCATTATTTAATGCAGGGGATTGTTGAAGAAAAAAATATCAGTACTAGTAATATACTCTGTAACAGGTGCTCAAGCATTCCAGAAACAATATTATTTCAGATTTGTGTGTGTGTGTGTGTGTGTGTGTGTGTGTGAAGCAATTGGGGTTAAGTGACTTGCCCAGGGTCACACAGCTAGTTAAGTGTCTGAAGCCGAATTTTAACTCGGGTCCTCCTGAATCCAGGGCCGGTGCTCTATCCACTGCACTACCTAGCTGCCCCTATTTTAGATTTTTAAGCTATTTCTAACTTGGAGAGAGAGCTGTCCAAACTGGCTTAAGAGTCTCCTCTGATGTAACTCTTTGGCCTAAGAAGATTTCAGGTAACATTTATAGGAATCCTGAATAAGGAAAAGATCATAATATGTTAAAATACAGTTTGGAGTTAACATTCCAGAATAGTTGCCACTCAGTTCCTTCCTGAAACACTCCCCTTAAGAGTTCCTTCCTCTGATGGATATCTTAACCTTGAAGTTCAAAAGAGGACAGACTCCAGGTACTGGGGAGGCAAGCATACCATCTAGACACATATTAAGTTTGGTTATCACCTGTATTCCATTTCAAAGGAAGGGCTTATAGTTTCTCCCTACTTTCCTATAAAGAAAAGTTTGGAAAGGGTTTTAAGCTGGAAAAGTAGTATTTTCTTAATATTTCTGATTTTATTGCTGTTATTCAGTCTTGTCTGACTCTTGGTGACCCCATTTGGGGTTTTCTTGGCAGAGATACTGGAATGGTTTGCCATTTCCTTCTCCAGCTCATTTGACAGATGAGGAAACCGAGGCAAACAAGGTTGTTTGAGGCCAGATTTGAACTCAGGAAGATGAGTCTTCTTGACTCCAGGTCTGGAACTCTATACTTCTATAGCAGCTGGAGGAAAAAAACCTCCTATAGGAGTCAAGAGACACTTAGGCTTGAATCCTGCCTCTGATCCTTAGGAGCTGAGTGACTGTGGGTAAGTGATTTTACCTTTCACGAGTCTATTTCCTCATCTATAAAAGAAAGATCAAGGTGACACCCAGGACAATGTGAATTCATGCCTTGTCAAAGAAGAACCGCCATTGTCAGACAAATGTCTCACCTGTGTTACTCTTGTTAATAAAGATTTAATCTCATTAAGACTGCATCCCACCTTAAGTAGACACAAGAGGGATGCAGGAGGGCCTCCCAGGCTCCTCCTGGGCATAGCTTTTACCTATAGATTTGGGAGATATCTGGGTAGAAGTAATAGATGAGGTCAAGATTAACAAAGGAGAGTGGGCCCAGGACAGAGTTTTGGTGGACATCCATGCTTAAGGGGAATGGAGGAGAACAAATAAACTAGCAAAAGGGACCCACGCGGGGCAGCTAGGTGGCACAGTGGATAAAGCACCAGCCCTGGATTCAGGAGGACCTGAGTTCAAATTCGGCCTCAGACATTTGACACTTATTAGCTGTGTGACTTAATCCCAATTGCCTCACTAAAAAAAAAAAAAGCAGTGGGGGGGACACCCACGCATGAGCCATCAGATAGGAAGGAGAAAAACCAAGACAGTGTCAAGGAAGCAAAAAGAGGAGAGAGTAAGCAGGAAGAGGGGATGGCAAAACAATGGCAAGTGCTGCAGAGAGATCGATAAGGCTGAAGACTGAGTAGAAATCATAGGGTTCAGCAGTTGCTGAAGGTCATTGGTGAATTTTTACAGGAACAATTTCAGTGGAATGGTGAGATTGGAAATCCTGTTGCATGAGGTTGAGCAGTATAAATGGGGGTGAGGAAGTAGACATAGCAAGTGGAGACATTTTTTAGAGGTTCAGCAGCAAGAACAGAGATTAAGGTTGGTAGTTTGAAAGGATTGGGCATTTAAGGGGAGGTTTTCTTTTGTTTTGTATTTTTCTTTTCTTTTTTTTTTTTTGTTTTAGTGAGGCAATTGGGGTTAAGTGACTTGCCCAGGGTCACACAGCTAGTAAGTGTCTAGGGTCTGAGGCCGGATTTGAACTCAGGTCCTCCTGAATCCAGGGCTGGTGCTCTATCCACTGCACTACTGTGCCACCTAGCGGCCCCCTTGTTTTGTATTTTTAAAATTATGGATAGAGGGGCAACTGTGTTGCACAGTGGGTAGAGCACCGGCTTTGGAGTCAGGAGGACCTGAGTTTAAATATGGCTGAAGATACTTACTAGCTGTGTGACCTGGGGCAAGTTACTTAATCCCAATTACCTTCCCCCCCCCAAAAAAAAAAGAAGGAAAGGAAGAAAGGAAGGAAGAAAAGAAAGAGAGAAAGAAAGAAAGAAAGAAAGAAAGAAAGAAAGAAAGAAAGAAAGAAAGAAAGAAAGAAAGAAAGAGGGGCAGCTAGGTGGCGCAGTGGATAAAGCCCCGGCCCTGGATTCAGGAGTACCTGAGTTCAAATCCGGCCTCAGACACTTAACACTTGCTAGCTGTGTGACCCTGGGCAAGTCGCTTAACCCCATTGCCCTGCAAAAAAAAAAAAAAATTTAAAAAAAAAAAGAAAGAAAGAAAGAAAGAAAAAGAAAATTAACGATAGAAAGAAAAGAGCACTGGATTTAGATTCATAGGACCTAGGATTGGATTCCAGTGGATTATGCCATTTGTTACATGTGTAAATTTCATAACCTCTCTGGATCCCAGTTTTTCCTCATTTCTAAAACGAAGGAGTAGGACTTGATGTCATCTATGGTCTTTTTATTTTTAAACTGATCGGATGAATACATTTGTAGGTACTGGGGAAGGAGGGGGAGCCAGAAGCAAAGAGGATGAGAAGAAACCATTCCTAGAGCAGGCTCACAGAGGAGACAGAAAGGGATGAGATCGTGGATGGCACAGGTGGAGAGATTAGCCTTGGCAAAGTGGAGGGATAATAAAAAGAGAAGCTTTTGAGGTGTGAAGGAGGGAAGATTAGGATGTCTCTCATGAACTCAATCTTCTCATTGGAGTTGGAATTGAGGTCAACTGCTGAAGGAGGGGGAGTCTAGGAGTGAAGTTAGGGACTGAATAAGGGAGAAGGTTTGGAACAGCTGCTGTGGGGACTGTGAAAGGGAGTTAACCAGAGAAGCTAAGGATTGCTGTGCAATTGTGAACACCCAATTTAGATTAGATAGTGTAGGTTTAGAGTGGACCTTTTCAGGATATCAGGGGGCAGTTAGGTGGCACAGTGGATAGAGCATAGCCCTCAAGTTGGAAGGACCTGAGTTCAAATCTTACCTCAGATACTAGCTGTGTGACTCTGGGCTTAACCCCAATTACCTTAAACATCTGGGACCACCTCCACTCTTGCCACTGGACCCCGACAGCTCTGGAAGCTTCCTGCCTTTCTTCAGAAGCATTTTGCTGGCTCAGGAAAAGGAGGTGAAAAATGCAGATGGTGGGGATGACTTGGGTTGAAAGTTAGCAGGGTGGGAAGAGAGGTTAAAAAAACGCAAGAATTCAAGACTGGAGAAGAGGGACTTTTTCAATTGGACAACTATAGGGTTGAATTTGAAGGGAGAGATGAGAAATCAGCACAGGTGAGGTGGAGGGGGACGACAGGGTGGGGTTGTGGGACAAAAGATCTTAATGGGACAAAAAACCCAACCCCAACCCCCCAAAAATCCAAGTTTAGGAGGTTTGAGGCTAGATCCTGGAATGAAGAGACTGCATACTTGCTTGCTACCTGTGGATCAGCCTCCGAAGTTTGGAGTGGCTCATCACCAGAAGGGTAAATACTTATGATATATAGGTGTGTAGGTCCATAGGCAATGGATTTTTATGTCTACAGAAGCTCAGGGAGATAATCTAATAAAGCAAAAAATAGCGAGGCAGCTAGGTGGCACAGTGGATAAAGCACTGGCCCTGGATTCAGGAGGACCTGAGTTCAAATTCAGCCTCAGACACTCAATACTTAACTAGTTGTGTGACCCTGGGCAAGTCACTTAGCCCTCATTGCCCTGCCCCCCCCCAAAAAAAAAGTAGTTACGAACACTCCTGATTGAAGGTCATGGCAACAAAATCATATGTTTTAAATTTAATAATAGCTAGCTTTTACATAAGGGTAGCTAGGTGGTACGGTAGATAGAGCATCAGACCTGGAATCAGGAAGACTCATCTTCCTGAGTTCAAATCTGGCTTCAGAAACTTACTAACTGCGTGACCCTGGGTAAGTCCCTTAACCCTGTTTGCCTCAGTTTCCTCATCTATAAAATGAACTAGGGAAGGAAATAGCAAACCACACCATTATCATTGTCATAAAGAATCAGATATGATTGAAAAATGACTGGACAAAAACAAGAACTCCCTGATTCCAGGTCTAATACTTTATCAATGGGGCCACCCAGCTGCCTTCAACTAATTCTCATATAGCATGGCTTGGAATACTTTCCTGTCAGCTTTCTCTGGACACACTTCAGTTTGTAAATGTCTTGCCTAAAATATAGTGTGAAAAACTGAACTTATCTGGTTTGATTTAGGGCAGTAGTAAAGTGACTTGCCCAGGGTCACACACCAGTAGTTAGGGGCAGAAGAAGCAGAATTGAAATCCAGGTACTCTGATTTCAAATCTAATTTTCTTTCCACTATACTATGCTGTTTGAATTTCTAAAACCCGAGGTAGTCAGTGAGTTTTCTATGACATTGTTTTTTGTTGTTGTTCAGTCATTTCAGTCTTTAAAAAATTTTTATTTTATTTTATTTTACATTTATGGAATAAAACAAGCATTTCCATAACAGTATAATAAAAAACATGATTGTACATGAAACTGTAAATCTATTATATACAGCTTGCTATTCCTTTTAAATACATAATAAAGTTATCATGTAAATTTCTTTTTTCCCTTTTTTTCCTTCCTTCCCTCCTTACCACAGTAGAGATGGCTATCATTAGACGTAAACATGTAAATATATTATTTACATATATATATACATACTTCTATTTATCATTTCTTTCTCTGGATGCAGATAGCATCTTCCTTCATATATCCTTTGTAGTTAATTTGGGTATTTTTATTTATTTTTTTATTTTTGTGGGGCAATGGGGGTTAAATGACTTGCCCAGGGTCACACAGCTAGTAAGTGTCAAGCATCTGAGGCCGGATTTGAACTCAGGTACTCCTGAATCCAGGGCCGGTGTTCTATCCACTACACCACCTAGCTACCCCCAATTTGGGTATTTTTAATAGCCAAAATAACTTATTTGCCCAAAATTATTCTTTTTTTGTTGTTTTTGTTGGGTAGGGCAATGAAGGTTAAGTGACTTGCCCAGGGTCACACAGCTAGTATCTGTCAAGTGTCTGAGGCTAGATTTGAACTCAGGTCCTCCTGAATCCAGGGCCAGTACTTTATCCACTGCTACCTAGCTGCCCCCTGCTCAAAGTTATTCTTAAAACAATATTGCTGTTACTGTATATAATGTTCTCTTGGTTCTGTTCATTTTGCTCTTCATTATTTTATGCAGGTCTCTCCATGTTTTTCTAAGATCATGGAACTCATCATTTCTTACAGCTCAGTAATATTCCATCAGGATCATATACCACAGTTTGTTCAACCATTCCCCAATTGATGGGTATCCCCACAATTTCCACTTCTTTGCCACCATAAAGAGAACTGCTATAAATATTTTAGAATATGTAGATTCTTTTTCTTTTCCCTAGGCAATTCCACCCCGCCCCCCCACCTTTCTTCTTCTTCATTATAACCACTTATATTTGTGTAGTTAGAATTTCATCCTTGAAAACATCTTGTCCCTCTTACTGATATCCCTTAACGAGTTAGATCCTATCTATCCTTTCTGAGAACTCTTTGAAATATGTCTCAGGTATATACAGATGCTTCTACCTTCTGAAGGATGAAATGACCAGGAGGGAAAGTCAAGAATTTGTCTATTGCTCTGCAAGTCACTTAATCCTTTTTGCCTCAGTTTCCCCATCTATAAAAAAATGAGCCGGAGGAGGAAATGGCAAACCACTCCAGTATCTCTGCTAAGAAAAACCCAAATAGGGGGCACCTAGGTGGCACAGTGGATAGAGCACCGGCCCTGGATTCAGGAGGGACCGAGTTCAAATCCGGCCTCAGAGCCTAGACACTTACTAGCTGTGTGCCCCTGGGCAAGTCACTTAAACCCAATTGCCTCACAAAAAAAAAAGAAAGAAAGAAAACCCAAATGGGGTCATGAAAGTCAGACACGACCAAAATGACTGAAAAACAATAACAAAAATAACAAAAAAAAAATGCTTAGAGAGAGAGAGCGGAGAACGAGCACAAATGGGTGCAGATGCAGTGCTCCCTTCACATACCTATTTCTGTACTGTACCAGTTTCTCAACTGTGTCTAGAGCTCATTAACCATTTCCGGTTGATCATTTTGTAATATACTCTCGCCATGATATCACTTCCATTTCTCGTGCCTCTGATTACAGGAGCACAGAGCTTGAAAGAAAAGGGCCTGAGGAACCATCTAGTCTGATTCTCTCATTTTGACATTGAAGGTTTGCGGGGAGTTTGGCCAGGGAGATTAGGTAGGATTGTCTCAGGGAGGTTAGATAACCGGCCCAGAGGTCTCACATGTAGTAACCTCTGACTCCAGAACCTCACTCTGAGGTTCCCTCTCACCCCTTCTCTTTGTGTATTTATCCATAGAAGTCTGTCTTAGATCTTAGATTTAGAGCCGGAAGAGACACAAAAGACTATCTAGTCTAATCTTTCCATTTACTGTGAAGAAACTGAGAATGACTGAGCAAAGATCACATACGCAGTAAATATTTGAGGTAGCATTTGAATTCACAACCTCTGACTCTAGGGCCAGTGCCCTTTCCACCAGACCATGCTACCCCCTTGTGGCAAAAAACAAACAACCCCCCTCCAACACTTCTCCCCTCCACCCCTCCATGGCTTCTCCTTCCTTCACTTAGGAACAGATGTATAGTAATACTTCTCTGCTCCTTTGATCTCATCTATTCCTTTCCAATAAAGTTTCAAAGTATATCCATTAGATTGTAAGTTCCTCGAGGTGATGGAATACTACTGAGCTGTAAGAAATGATGATTCCAGTGATCTTAGAAAACATGGAGAGAAGCTGCATGAAATAATGAAGAGCCAAATGGACAGAACCAAGAGAACAACAATATTGTTTTAAGAACAACTTTGAGTGACTAAGTCATTTTGACTATTATAATACCCGTTAACTACAAAGGACATATGAAGGATGACACTATCTGAATCTAGAGAAAGAACTAATAAAATAGAAATATATATAGAATAGTTTAACATATATATATGTATGTATACACACATATTTGTGTCTAAAGGTAGCCATCCCTAGGGCAGGGTGGGGGGAAGGGAAGACAAAAGGGAAAAAAGTTACATGATAACTTTATTTTATATTTAAAAGGAATAGCAAGTTGTACATAATAGATTAGCAGTTTCATGTGCAATTATCTCTCCCCCCAACTGCCCCATCCTACAATGTAATGGAAATGCTGGTTTTATTTCTTGAGTTCAGAATAAAATAAATAAAAATTTTAAAAATATTATAAGCTCCCTGAGGGCAGGGGCTATCTTTTGCTTCTATTTGTATCCCTACAAAAGCACAGTGCCTGGTACTTATTAGGTGCTTAAAAATATTTATTGATCAATATTCTTAAATACTTTTGTTTGATCTGTCTGACTCTTCATGATCCCCATTTGGGGTTTTCTTGGCAAAGACACGGGAGTAGTTTGTCATTTCCTTCTCTAGCTCATTTGACAGATAAGAAAACTGAGGCAAAAAGGGCTAAGTAAGTATCTGAAACAACATTTGAGTACAGGAAGATGAGTCTTCTTGACTCTGGGCCTGGCACTCTATCCATTGCATCACCTAGCTGCCCCTTAATACTAGGTATATCAAGAAACTTTAATCTTTAAAGATTTAATAGCTTAACATGACACTAAGTTTCTTTTGACAGCCTGTAGCTGTGTTCTAGTTAGGAACCCTAGCTCACCAACCTTCAGTGATATCTGATTGCAGTTCTATTGGGAAGGTTAATCATTTCTTAGCTTAAGGCCCTGTGCCTCCAGGACAACTTCAGTTCTGGGAAAACATTGCACAGAGCTCCTCCTAGGAAACAGGAGAGCATACAATGTGATCTGCAGAAGCTTGTGAAATCCAGGTCTTGTTGCCCTTCCTGGCAAGCAGGAATGACAGGGACAACCAACCAAAGGGCGTCAGTTCAAACAAACTTGTGATTACAGTTAACAAGCAGAAGCACTATATGAACATGAATCTAATTAACTGAATGTGATAATAAGCAATTGCCTTTAGAGCAACTCCTGTTGCTGGGATCCTCGACATCAGAACCTATTGGTTATATTCCTTTTGTATATTCTACAACAGGACTCCTCAGAGTGATCCATGGTCCCCTAGGGGGATCCTTGAGACCCTTTCAGGGGATCAACAAGGGGAATTTTTTTCATAATAATATGAAGACATTATTAGCCTATTAAAATACTCCTCCCTTTCCCAACTACGTATCTCTGTAAAGGCCAGATTTTCTTCATCTACTTCAACCCAATCAATTAATCACAACAGATTCAATGTAGAAGCAGATAGGAGAATCCAGATGTCTTCTATTAAGCCATTGATTAAAGAGATTTACCCAAAATAGTGGTATTTAATATCACTAAATTGTTTCTGATCTGGAAGAATAGTTATTTTTTCATTAAATTCTTTCTAATAGCATGTAATGAATTTGTAATTATTATTTTGAATGGATTAATAAATCAATATTTTAAAAATTGATCAGTTTCTATTTCTCATATGGTAAATATTGATAGCTATAACTCACATTTAAAAAAAGCTCTTCGAGGTCCTCCTTAATAATTTTTAAGAGGGAAAAGGGGTACTGAAACCAAAAGTTTGTGAACCAGTCATCTAGACCAATCCTGCCATTTTTCAGATGAGAAAATTGAACCTCAAAGAAGAACTTGGCCAAAGTCACCCATCTAGTTAGTGACAAAACCTTAAATTCAGTGTGTGTGTGTGTCTGTGTGCAGGTGTATGTATGTATGTATGTATGTGGTTATGTATGTAGTACATGTATATATGCATGTGTCTGTATATCTGTGTATATGCATGTGCATGTGTATGTGTGTGTACATTTTTGGAAAGCTGCATGTAGCTCAAACTTCTTTAATAAGGATTCTATCTTGCTTGCACTAGGGAAGATGGCCCTTCAGGGAATCATCCTTAATTCAGATATTTATGGAGTGAAACCTATCATGGGGCAGGCCACTATTTTAGGTGCTGAGGAAGACATAAAGAAAACACAAAAGTCTCTACACTAAGGGACCTTATGGGTGAGTAGGGAAAATGAGACATGTACACGAATGACTCTAATACAAATTAGAATGAACCAAGTGCAGGGATCCAATCCATCATTCCTATCAAAGTCATATTTCTTATCTATTACCTTGACCATGGCATTCCTTTACCCGGAAACCTTTTGAGGTATGCATACTATTGGCTGCCATGTGTGATTCAAATTTCTTTGCCTCTCATTTAAGACACTATAGCATCTCACATGACCACCCTTTCCAGTGTATCTTCCATAACCTACTGCAAATTCTATGCTCCAGCCAAACTAGATGGTTGTCTGGCCCCTGAAATATGTCCTGGGGACTTGTCCATATCTGTGTCTTGCTTGAGCTGTTTCCTAGAACATTCTCTATCCCTACCGGTTGAATTCCTTTAAAGCCCTAATTCAGTGCTATGTCTCCCAAGGGAGCCTTCTCTCATACCTCTAGGGGTTCCCTATTGCCTTTGGGATCAATGATAAAACCCTCTGTTTGGCTTTCCAGTCTTGTTACCTTACTCCCCTTGTTCTACTCTGCCATTCAGTGACAGATCCCAGCCTCTATGCTGTTCTTCCCACAAGACAGTCCATCTCCAGACTGAACTTTTTCCTCGGCTATCCCCCATGTCAAGAATGCTCTCTCTCATCTCTGCCTCCTGGCTTCTCCCATGGACTTCAGGCTTACCTAGCTAGACTCCTGGCTGCTTCAGTCTCTCTTATGTGTTTCCTTAGACTTCACATTGACCTTTGAAAGGTCCTCTAATCTTCCTGTTGTGCCAAGAAGAAGCAGCAGCCACCAGAGTGGTTGTCAGGTGAGCAACACCGGGAAGGGGACAGTGACAAGTAAAGAATCACCATCAGAGAGAGTGAGCCAGGGGAAGAATGGTTCAGGAAAAGAAAGTGGGAGTGAAATGTCAAGCAGCTCCTTATCAGCCTTGCAAAGAAATTGTCCCCACTGGGCTTGATTCTTAGCCTCCCAGTTTACACTGGGAGTGGAAAGTGACTCGATTCTCTTCTAATCATTCTATGGGCCTCTGTTGCTTCGAATCCCCTTTTCTTTTTTTCTTTCTTTCTTTTTCTCCTATGTATTTCCATTTATTTTATTTTTTTCCAGTTACATTTAAAGCTATTTTTCAACATTCATTTTCATAAGATTTAGAGTCCCCAATTTTTCTCCCTCCCTCCCTTTCCTCCCCCCTCCACAAGACATCAACCAATCTGACATAGGTTATATATGTACAATCTACAAGTGCTTTTTTTTTTTTTTAGTCTGTGTTCAGTCAATATCAGTTTTTCTCTGGGAGTGGATAGCATGCTTCATCAATCCTTGGGATTGTCTTGGATCATTACATTGCTGAGAGTAGTCAAGTCATAGAATAATTCCCTTTTCTGAGATAAACTACCTGCTCCAAACCTGCTCCACACTGTATTCTGGGCACATTTTTACTTTCTTTTCTTGCTGGGGAAAACCCCACTTAGAACCCCTAACAATGTCTATAATTAGCAATTCTATAAGTAGTAACTTTCCCAGGGAATCCGAGATGGGGGACAGAATGAAGCACTGGGCAGCCCAGTCCTCTGATTGAAAAGACAAGCCCACCCAGAGCAACAAACCCTGGGCAAAGAATGATGTTAGATAAAGAGGTAGAATTGGTACGGGTCTTCAGTCCCTGGACCTCAGCAGCCAGCCGTGCCTGGTTAGCATTGTGTTCATTCTCATTCTCTCTGTCTCTGTCTCTGTCTGTCTGTCTCTCCCTCCCCTTCCTCCTCCCCATCTCCCTTTACACCCCTCTCTGTCTCCTTTCTTATTCTTCCTTTGTCATTCTTTCTCATATTCTTTTTTCCTCTCTCATTCTCCCATTCCTTCTCTCCCTCTCCTCTCTCTCACCCTTTCTCTTTCCCATTTTTTCTTTTTCTCTCCCTCTCATATATATATATATATACACACACATACACACACACACACACACATACATATGCTATTATAAAATTAAATTAATTAAAGCTTAAAACCACTAGGACTTTTGAGAAAACATGTCTATATCACATTATATAATTCACATGTACATATATGTTAACTGGTTTATTGAATTATATACACATAGGTATGTATATACCTAATTGCTTAAAATTGCATTAAAATGGATTAAACTGATTGGATTAAAAAAAAGGATGAGCACACCCTATGGGTCCTTATAGGACATCAAAACCAGCCTAGCCAATGCTTATCACTAAGGAGATTTAATATATACGTTCATTCAATAAACCAGTCAACACACACACACATCTATATCTAATCTATATCTATATCTATGTCTATGTCTATGTCTATATCTATATATATATCTTATGTGCACATGCCTTACATATGATATATACAGGATGTCCCCAAAGTCTCAGTGCAGTTTTTTTGTTTGTTTGTTTTGGTTTTTTTTGCGGGGCAATGAGGGTTAAGTGACTTGCCTAGGATCACACAGCTAGTAAGCATCAAGTGTCTGAGGCTGGATTTGAACTCAGGTCCTCCTGAATCCAGGGCCAGTGCTTTATCCACTGTGCCACCTAGCTGCCCCCCTCAGTGCAGTTTTTTTTTAAGTGAGGCAATTGGGGTTAAGTGACTTGCCCAGGGTCACACAGCTAGTAAGGGTTAAGTGTCTGAGGCCGGATTTGAACTCAGGTACTCCTGACTCCAGGGCCGGTGGTCTATCCACTGTGCCACCTAGCTGCCCCGCCAGTGCAGTTTTAATCTATTTTTTTTGCCAGTTAATGAATATCTTTATTTTTATTTTTTTTACATATAAGGTATTTTATTTTTTCCGTTACATGTAAAGATAGTTCTCAACTTTTGTTTATACAAGCTTTACAATTTCAGATTTTTCTCCCTCCCTCCCCTCCCTCCCCCCTCCCCTAGACAGCAGGTAATCTGATATAGGTTATATCTATATATCTATATACATATACATATACATATACATATATATACACACACACATATATATATATATCCATAATAACATTAATCCTATTTCTGCATTAATCCTGTTATAAGAGAAAAAATCAGGGCAGTAATGCAAAACCTCAAAATAGAAAAAAAACCCAACAGCACCCAAAACAAAAGAAATAGTATGGTTCAATCAGCATCTATACTCCACAGTTCTTTTTTTTTTTCTTGGATTTGGAGTTCCTCTTCTATCATGAGTTCCCTGGAACTCTTCTGTACCATTGCATTGGTGAGAAGAATATAGTCCATCATAGTAGGTCAACACTCAATGTTGATGATACTGTGTACGGTGTTCTTCTGGTTCTGCTCATCTCACTCATCATCAGCTCACGTAAGACCCTCCAGGTTTCTCTGAACTCCTCCTGCTCATCATTTCTTACAGCACAATAGTATTCTATTGTATTCATATACCACAACTTGTCCAGCCATTCCCCAATTGATGGGCACCCCCTCAACTTCCAATTCCTTGCTACCACGTAAAGAGCTGCTATAAATATTTTTGTACATGTGGGTCCCTTTCCCCCTTCCATGATTTCTTTGGGAAAAAGACCTAAAAGTGGAATTGATGGGTCAAAGGGCATGCACAGCTTTATCGCCCCTTGGGCATAATTCCAAATTGTTCTCCAAAATGGTTGGATCAGTTCACAGCTCCACCAACAATGAATTAGTGTTCCAATTTTCCCACAGCTTCTCCAACATTTATTATCTTCTTTTTCAGTTTTAATCTATTAGAGCTTAATTAATGGGAAATCACCTTAGTGACATTAAGTGGCTAGGCTGGTTTTGCCGTCCAGTGATCTCACAGTATCCTTCACACGCTGTGTTCACCCTCTCTTATCTGATCAGCTTCATAGGATTATATGGTTCTCCTGTTTTTAACTGATACCATCTTAGAGCTGTGAGAATTCACCACATTTTTGTGGCTCAGTGAAAACGACTTTTGAACATGATCCTCATACTTATCAGATTTTCCTCTTTTCATCTTGGATTCAACCCATTTGCAGCATCCTGGTGGACTCCCGGGCCACTTGCCACTAGCTAGATGTGAGAATTCGGGGGTCCTTTTGGCACTGTGGACCTTGGCTTCCTCAGCTGTAAGATGGGAAAAGTGTAGGGGCAGAGGTCCCCAGGCACTCTGTAGAGGGACTGCTTGTCCTGGGATCAGGTGGACTAGTTGGCCTTTGATGGTCCCTCCAATTCAGAAGTTTTGTGGTTTCTGAGAGGCCCTAAGGAGCAGAGGGGGAAAAAATCTTTCCATTGAGATGGGGGTGGATAATGACATCTTCAGTATCTCAATCAACAAGCATTTGTTAAGCACATAGTAGGTGTGTTAAGGGCTAAAATTCTAGCTAGTCTGTCTAAAATATCCAATGAGTGGTCGCCAATAAATTATAAGCTTTAGCAAGAGTTAGACTTTTAAGCATTTATTAAGGAGAATAAGAATTTGGTAAAGAGAGAGAGAAAGGCCTAGATTCCTATCTATTAAAGGGAGAGCGCATTTCTAGCTCCACTCTCCACCAGAGTCCAAAGGCAAGAGCCCGAGATCGAGCACCAGTCTCTTCCTTCCTCCTCCCACTAGCCCGCGTCACTTCCTGACGCCAAAGAAAAGACTCCTGGTCTTGCCCTCAAAGACCTTTGCTTCATGGGCGGAACTCTTCTACAGTAAGTCTCCAGCAGGTGGCGTCATTCCAATTGTTACAGGTGCTAATCACTATGCTAAGTGGTGGGTATACAAGGACCAAAGCAAAATAATCGCTGAGGACCTTACATTCTAATAGGGGAAACAACATGCAATAGACACATATATCCCAGTAAACCTTACCACATAGGTAGGCAGCTAGGTGGCGCAGTGGATAGAGCACTGGCCCTGAAGTTGGGAGGATCTGAATTAAAATCTCACCTTGGGCACCTGCTAGCTGTATAATCCTGGGCAAGTCACTTAACCCCAATTACCTTAAACATCCAGGGCCATCTCCAGGTAAATCCAGTCATGACATCACTGGATGTCATGGGCCTCTTTGGGAATGAAGGACAAACGACAACAACCATATACTTACTCTAGGCCTAGAGTAAGGCTTCCTGGGCTTTACCATAGGTTCTACCACTAAAACCTTTAGACCCCCGGGCATTATCATTCGATTTGCTGTTATATCCTAAAGACCTTTCCTTCTGCTCCACAAGGGAGCCCCGCTACATATATTGTCTCTCTCAGTTAGAACATGAGCTCCTAGCCACAAAAGGCTGCCTCATTTTTCTATTTATATTCCCAGTGCTTGGCACATAGTCAGCACTTAAATTATTTTTCGTTCATTCACTTCCATATAGGTAGTAGCCTTCCGCCAGTCGTGGACTACCATGGATCAGTGCTTTGAAGAGCCACAGGCCACACACAGTGTGGCTGTGCAGTCCAGTATGGGAGCCACAGCTCCTGCTGCAAGGAGGACATCAGAAAACTGCACTCTCTGTTGCTGGTTGGTTCCTGCGTCTCATTCGTTTTTCTTCCTCCAGAGCTTGGAGGCCCATCTCAGCTGCGCAAGCTGCCCCTGAGTACTGAACTCCATTGGGCACAATAAAATACATACAAGGCAGGTCCAAGGTAGCCTTGGCTGGAGTAGGGGCAGGGGGAGGATGGAGGATTGGTACAGCAGCCAAGGGGACCAGGAAAGAAAGACTTCATGTGGACAGAGGTGGTGGAGCTGAAAATTTTGATGGAAATCAGAGATTCTGAGAGACAGAGGTGAGGGAAGAAAACATTTTTAGGCATCAGCTCATAGAGTTGTGAGAATCAGATGAGATAAGGTATGTAAAGCAGTTTGCAAACTTTAAAAGTATTATATAAATGTTGGCTATTACTATTAGGAAAAGAACAAGAAGAGTAAATCCTAGGGAGGAGAGAATACTCACCAGGAGGACTTGATCAATGTCATCAAATGTTGGGGGGGGAGGGGGGACAACTAGGTGGTGCAGTGGATAGAGCATAGGCCCTGGAGTCAGGAGGACCTGAGTTCAAATCTGGCCTCAGATGCTTGACACTTACTAGCTGTGTGACCCTGGGCAAGTCAATTAACCCCAGTTGCCTCACCAAAAATTAAAAAAAAAAATTTATGGGGAGATCAAGGAGAATGAGATGAAGAAAAGGCTGGTGTATTCGATAAGTAAAAGTTCCCCTTTTGGTCAACTAACAGAAATATATGACCAAAAGCTACTTCCCAATAAATGTAGTTGAAAAACATGAACAAACAGTTTTGGTAATTTTCAAAAGTCCTTTGGATTATGAAGCAAACCCCATAACTGATCAGTTTCCTATATGTGTAAATTATTTTCTACCAAATTGTTTTTTTTTTAAATGAGGCATGCCTGTATTCTGAATACCATTAAAAATAAAGTTTTATTGTTATCTTTGTTTTTATATCACTTATATTTTTCAACACAACTATGCATGCATATATCTTCTCCTCCCCATCCCCTGAGCAAACCCTTATAACAAAGAATTTTTAAGAAGTGGGAAATTAAGTAACATATTGAAAAGTAGGACGACATATGTAGTGTTTCACACCCATAGTCCATCACTTCTTCAAGGAAATGGGGGAGGTGCCTTTTCATATATTTGTGGGAAAGTTTGGTCATTATTATTTCACAGGTATCAGTTTCATGATTTTGTTCTTATTTTTGTTCATTGACATGGCTGTAGTCATTGTGTTTATTGTTTTCCTGGTTCTGCTAACTTTAGTTTGTTGTTGTTTGCTCTTTGTTCTTGAAGAGGACCAGGACACCTGGGTGATGTTATGATTTGCAGTGAATTAGATTTAAGTGAGGCAGGGCTGTGCAAGGTCACCAACCGCATTCTCTCTTCCAGAGCCTTCTGGGTCTAGTGGCAAGATATATATCAGGACGACTGGACACGGCCCTTAATGTTTAAGGCAATTGGGGTTAAGTGATTTGTCCAGGGTCACACAGCTAGTAAGTGTCTGAGGTGAGATTTGAACTCAGGTCCTCTCAACTTCAGGGCCAGTGCTCTATCCACTGTGCCACCTTCACTTTGTATCAGCTTATCTAAGTCTTCTCAGATGTCTCTGTATTTCTCATATTGTTTCTTACTGGAACCCTTTTCCAACCCCTTTTAATTCTAGTGCCTTTCCCTCTGTTAATTACTTTCTATTTATCCTGTATATGGCTTGCTTTGTATATATATATTCAATTGCATGTTGTCTCACCCATTAGACTGTAAGCTCCTTGAGAGCTAGGAATGTCTTTTGCCTCTTTGTATCCCCAGTGCTTAACATGGTGCCTGGCAGATAGTAGGCACTTAATAAATATTTATTGATTGATTGATCTTACAACACAGTAATATTCCATTATATTCATGTCCCACAACCCACTCAGTTATTCTCCATTTGATGTGTCTTTACTTTGTTTCCAGTTCTTTGCTATAAATTCTGCTATAAACATTGTGTGTATATGGACCTTCTTTCATCCTTGACCTCCCCTGGGTTATACGCTTAGTGATGGAATCTCTGGATCCAAAGTAAAGGGAAATTTTAGTCACTTTCTCCACATAATTCCCAATCACATTCCAGAATCATTGGACCATCAAAACTGCACTGTGAGGGCAGCTAGGTGGTGCAGTGGATAAAGCACCGGCCCTGGATTCAGGAGGACCTGAGTTCAAATCCGACCTCAGATACTTGCCACTTACTAGCTGTGTGACCCTGGGCAAGTCACTTAACCCTCATTGCCCCGCAAAAAACCCAAATCAAACCAACAAACAAAAAACTGCATTGTGCACCTGTCTTTCCACACCCTTTCTAGCACTATTAATTTTTTTGGGTCATCTTTGCCAATTTGTTGACTCAGTGATGTTTTGATTTTCTTTTCTCTTCTTGGTAATTCAGATCTTTCATATGTAGTTTGCAATTTCTTTCTTTGAAAACCGTTCATGTTCTTTGACATCCACTTCATCCCCACATTTATCTGGAAGGATCTTTTGGTTATATATTTCTGTTAGTTGCCCATAGATCTTGGATATACGAGCACCTTCTATAATTGCAAAATTGTATCATTTCTTAAATATAAAGATGGAAATAACTTTTATTGAAACTCAATTTTTTTCAAGAAAGGTATTGAATTGCTGTTTCTGAGTTTTGACCAAGATGTTAACAACAACCACAACCACAACCACCACAACAACATGATGTAATGGATAGAATACTGGATCTAAGTCCCACATCAGGTACTTGCTAGCTATATGACCCCTGGCAAGTCACTTATCTTTCAATGGGCCTCAGTTTCCTTATTTGTAAATGAAAGGGAATTATCAGTTGGGCAACAGTCAGTCAACAAACTTTTATTAAACTTCTACTCTGTGCCAAGCACTATGCCAAGCACTGGGCATACAAAAAGAGGCAAAAGAGACAAAAAGCAAACTAATATGTACGAACAAGTTATATGTGGGAGGGAAGGCACTAGAATTAAGAGAAGATGGGAGGGGCAGCTAGGTGGCGCAGTGGATAAAGCACTGGCCCTGAATTCAGGAGGACCTGAGTTCAAATCCAGCCTCAGACACTTGACACTTCCTAGCTGTGTGACCTTGGGCAAGTCACTTAACCGTCATCCCCCTCCCCCCCCCCAAAAAAAAGAGAGAAAGAGAGAAGATGGGGAAAGGCTTTCTGTAGAAGATTGGATTTTAGCTGGGACTTAAAGGAAACCAGGGAAGCCAGGAGGAAGGAGAGCATTTCAGGCATGGAGGACAGCCAGAGAAAATTCTCAGAACCAAGAAGCGTCAGGATGGTGACTCTTGTTCCTGGAATAGCCAGGAGGCCGGTATCGCTGGATTGAAGGGTAGGGAGTGAGGTGTAAGAGAACTCAAAAGAGAGGAGAGAGAGAGGTCATGAATGGATTTGGGTTTGATAACCTCTGACACCCCTTCTAGTTCTCTCTCTATGATCCCATAACGAATGGGGTAGAGAGACGAAGGGCAGGCAGGCCGGCACAGAGGACTGCAAGCTAGAGCTGGAGTCAGACGACCCAGGTCAGAATCCCGATTCACACTTACTAGCTGTACGGTCCGGATCAATGATATTAATTAGAAAGTAGGGTCAGAAGAGCCATTTTGAGCTCAGACCCTGATCATCACCTGGGAGAGCACCTGGGAGAGAGACTGAAATGAATTAAAGGGAAGAGGGTCCCCTTCCTCGCTCTTTGGGGACTTCAAACAACATCTGATCGTGGGTAATGGAGGTCACAGGCCAGGCACACCATGTTCTAGTGATTCTCAGGACTGTTGGCCTGAGAACCATCGGCTGCCTTTCTCGCCCGAATACCAGTGACTCCTCTCCTAAGGTTGGAAGAGATCAGGTGAAGGTTTTAGGGATCCTCTGCCCTACTTCCTTTCATTACTGATTAACCACTATTTCTAGGACACTCAGAAACATAAATAACTCAGAGCTGGGACATAAGACTTAGGAAGGGAGGAGCTGTGTGAGTGTATGTGTTGAGTAACTCTTACAATGCCTTTTCCTAGACATTGTACCTCTTTCCAGGCTACTCCCAAGAAACTCTTTTCTACAAATAGTAAATGCCACCAGAGTGAATCTGAAAGGCAAAGTAGTGAAGTAGGGAAAACATAGAACTAGGTTTGTTTTTCGGCTCTGCGACTGACTTCCTTCATGACATTGGGCAAATCACTTCCCTTCAGAGGCTCAGCTTACTCATCTATAAATGAGTGTTGGGATACGTGATCTCAGAGATTTAAAACTTGATGAGCCCAATTTTCTCCCCATCCTAAGGCTAAGTATCTGACCTTTTAAGAGAGCAAATCTCCAGGAGTTCAGATTTGAAGATCAAAGGCTCAGAGAGCGCTGACTGTGGGGACAACTTGCTTGACCAAGGCTCTTGAGTGAAGTCACATAGGATTATGCTTGGCCCCATTACCCAGAGACGAAGATGGCAGGAAATAGCATCTACGGGACCAGCAACTTTAGGGAGCAAAGAGTGAGGTGGGAAAAGACTTTGGAGTTAGAAGGATCTCAGCTCTCTTAGAATCTGTGAAGTATCTAAGGGCATTGTCTCAGTCGCAGAATGACAAAATTCAGAGTTGGAAAGGATCTTGGTGGTCATCTAGTCTGTCCCATACCTGAAAAAGGAATCTTCACTATAAAATTCCTGACAAGTAGTCATCCATCTTCTGTGAGAGGGCATGATCACCATCATCCTGGCTATTGATCATATAACACTTTTTTTTTAAACAGGTCCTTGACATATTGGGTTTTGTTTTGTTTTGTTTTGTTTTTGGCATGTCAATGAGGGTTAAGTGACTTGCCCAGGGTCACACAGCTAGTAAGCGTCAAGTGTCTGAGGTCGGATTTGAACTCAGGTCCTCCTGAATCCAGGGCTGGTGCTTTACCCACTGTACCACTTAGCTGCCCCCAATTATGTAACATTTTAAATTTTGTGAAGCACTTCACAAATATTGTCTCATGTAGTCCTCACAATGACTGTATAGTATGCACTAGGCTGGAGTGTATGGGGTGTTCAGGGAGGACTAGCACCTCTTGTGGGAGGGCTTGCCTAGCCCTTTTCAGGGCTGCTCATCCAACTTTGGTGTCCACCTGGCCCTCAACTCTCACCTGTGGCTCCAATGAGCTAAAGCTTGCATAGCCACTACATCTGCTAAAACCATCTCAGCAGACAGACTAAAGCAGGCTGAAGGTAACCAATAGGCCACAAAGTCTCCATTTAGTTAGGGGGTGTCTATCCCAAGCACGTGAAGACTTCCTCCTGGTGGAATGGACTGATGAGAACAATTTGTTCCAACAACCATGAGGATGCCTGAAGCAGGCACTGTGGAGTGCTTAGAGCTTGGTCAGGCTTTGAAGATGCCAAGGACATCCACTGCATCCCGAGCTATCACCAATCTTCTGGACTTTTGTCCTGTCACTGGACTTCAAAGACTTTGGAAGACAAGTGAGGTTGACGACTTTGTGCAACTTTGTCTCACTTAAATCCGACTTGTGAAGACATCAGCCCATGATGTCAGTGGTCCTCTTTGAAAACAAAGAACAACATCACAGTAGGTGCTATCTTTAGTCTCATTTTATTGATGGAGAAACTGGGATAGAGAGGTAAAGGGACAGATTCACCCAGCTAGGAAGTGTCTGAGGGAGGGTTTGAACTTGCATTTTCCTGACTGCAAGTTCATTATTCTAACCACCACAATACCTAGCTACCATGCCATTTGATTGGGGGAACCCACTATCTTCAGAAAACATCCAGTTCCATTTTGGGGCAGCTCTAATTGTTATCTCATTTCATAGAAACATGGGATCAAAGATTCAGAATGAGAAGGACCCTCAGGCATCATCCACATCTGATCCTGTTATTTTACTGATGAGTAAACTGAGGTCCACAGAAATCAAATAAGGCCATGCATATAATAAATAAGAGCAAAGATTTGAAACTAGGATCTTTGACTCCAAAGCCAGCATTCTTTCTGCTGTACCCTGCTTCGTTTGACTGTGCCTTTTTTCTTACAACAACTCTGTGAAGGAGGTAGTCTGAGTATTATCTCCTCAGTTGACAAATGAGGAAACTGAGGCCCAAAGTGTGTGTGTGTGTGTGTGTGTGTGTGTGTGTGTATGTGAAATTACTTGCCCAAGATCACAGGACTAGTCAGTGGCAGAAAAGAAACTTGAACCCAAGTGTATGATGATTCCAGACATGTCTTCCATGACACCTCATGGCAAAAAGTAGAATGGATACTGGATTTGTAAAAGGACTGAGGTGTGGTCATGACTATGGGCAAGTCACTCCCCCCAACAGTTTCCTCAGATCACATCTCTAGGGCCCTGAGGGACCTTACCAAGATCACACAGGTGGTAATCACTAGAGCCACAATTTGAACCCATTTCGTCTGATTCTATATTCAATGCTCTTTCCACTGTGTCATGTAAAATGAACGTGTTAAATCACAAGAGTCTCTTCCTGCTCTTGATTTGTGATAGAATTAAATTCGGTTTGGTTCAGTACAATTCAAGTCAACTCAACAAATATTTTTGTTGGATTTGTTGAATATTCAACAAGTATTTCTTGAGCACCTACTATGTGCCAGGCACTATGCTAAAATGGGGATATAAAACCAAAAGTGAAAATTTCCGACCTCAAAGGTCTATCCTACTGTAACAAGAGTCACTTTGTTCAATTTGTTTCCACCACTGCTACCAATTGTCATTGAGTAGTTTCAGTGGCATCCAACTCTTTGTGACCCCATTTGGGGTTTTCTTGGCAAAGAGAGGGGAGCGATTTGCCATTTCTTTCTCCAGCTCATCTTACTGACGAGGAGGAGCTAAGGGCAAGCAGGATTCAGTGGCTTGCAGAGGGTCACACAACTTGTAAGTGTCTGAGCGCAGATTTGAACTCAGGAAGATGAGTCTTCCAGACTCCAGGGCTGGCACTCTATCCACTGCACCATCTAGATGCCCTTTAATTGCTACTGATTAAGAAGCATCGAGCACCTTCCTCCTCCTCCCCCCTTCCCTCTTCTAGATTAAATAGATTAAAATAAGATTTCAGGGGAGGGGTGTGATAAGAAACCTGCCATTCCTCCTGCCCCCCGCCCCCCACTGTGCCACGGTGGCAGGTGCAACCCTGAGAATAATCAGTAAAGGATCTCAACAGCTGCAGGCCTGAAACCAGAAAGTTGCTAAGGAAGTTACACTTGGAGATCTGACACCACTTACAGGAAGGGGGAAACAAGTCCCCCTTAAATAGATCTCTTGGATCTCTCACCAGAGCCCCAAAGCAGCCCAGTTGCTGGTGGAGTCAGCCACTTCTACCCCTAGGTTCTCTAGGCATGCCCTGAACTCTGCCTCCAAATTATGATTGGGAAAATAAGGGCCTACCACCACTGAATTTGTTTTGAGAAAAAACTGATGAGGTAGAAAAGTAACTGTATTCTTCATTCCCATTCTGATTCTCCCTTGGGTGTGGGAGCCTCTTCTGAGACCAATGAGAGTGTCAGATGTCCTGACCTTTCTCCCCCCCAATTCTTTCCCTCCCTGGGAGCCCCAGGGGACATTGGAAGGACAAAATTAACTCAGGTTTCTACAAAATACTTTGCTCATACTAGCTATGTGGTGTAGGTATCCACCCTTCCTCCCTAGAAATTATATTGTATTTATTTAGTAGGGATTAAGTCTTTATTTATCTGGGCTTGAATACTAGTGTTGCCAGTCGCCATCTGTGTATCCTTGGGCGAGTACTTCATTTCTCTGGGACTCAGTTTCCTCATCTGTAAAATAAAGGGATTGGACAAGATTCCTAAAGTCCCTTCCAGCTTCAAATCTATGATTCTGTGTTGTGCCACCTCCAGTGGAATGGAAATAGGGCAGGGCTGTTCTAATCTTAGTAAAGCCTTGTGCATAGTGATAAAGGATGATGAATGAACGGATAAATAGATTGTATGAGGATTCTCATCTTACGAATGAAGAAATTGGAGAGGCCATTGTTTGCTCTAGTTTATACAGCTAGTGAAGCGTCAGGGTCTCCTGACTGACTTTTCAATCCTATTTGTTATCAATAGCATCATAAAAAATTCTTAAGCGTTTACTATATGCTAAGAGCTAGGGATACAAAGAGAGGCAAAAACATGCTCCCTGCCCTCAAGAAGGTTGCATTCTAATGGGAGAGACAACCGGCAAACAGCTATACATACAAAATATATACGGCGGGGGCAGCTAGGTGGCGCAGTGGATAAAGCACCAGCCCTGGATTCAGAAGGACCTGAGTTCAAATCTGGCCTCAGACACTTGACACTTACTAGCTGTGTGACCGTGGACAAGTCACTTAACCCTCATTGCCCACCCCCCCCCCAAAAGATGGCAAAATATATACAGAGTGAATGGGAGATGATGACCTTAGAGGGAAGATGCTAGCAAGGCTGAGTCTTCTAGGCATAAGCAGAAGGAAAGATCACCTGGTTTTTGAGGGTTCAGGGGATGGTAACATAGGAGAGAAGGATGCATTCTGCATTCCAGACACTCTCCATTCCAGATCTCATCCAGCCCTCTCCCATGACAGGTCATCACCTCCTATGCCTGTAATGTCTTCTCTCTACCCTCTTACCTGCTGAAATCTTTTGGCTTCAAGGCCCAGCTCAGGCACCATCCCTTTGAAACTGTGCACCATTTTCACCCCACTTCTCCCCAGCCAAAAGTGAGCTCTCCTTGTTCAAATTTTCTTAGAGTGCACTAGTTTGCTTTCTCCTCTGCCTTTATCACATGTGAAGCTTGAAGTACACTTATTTGTGTAGATGAAGAATACAGGATGTGGGGCCAAAAGGCCTGGGTTCAAAATAATCGTGGGTAAGCCACTTAAGTTCTCTCTCTAAGTTGCAGAACTGCCACCGCTCCTTCATGTATTGTTGATGTGGCCCCCATCCTATTGGATCTTTGAGAGCAGAAACTGTCATTTGTCATCCTGGTATGGAAGGAGACTAGTGTAGCACCTGGAACTTAGTAGGTGTTTGTTTATTGATTGTTAGATTGAATACATCTGACCTGCAGGAAGAAAAGAATAAGGAACAAATAGATTCAAGACATAAAGTGATCAGATTTCAGAAGTGCCACACCTAAGGGACATGGGAAAGAAGCTGGTGTGACCTACATAATATTCACAGGTTAGAATTGGTTTTAAAATTTAAAAATAACATTAAAATACATTTTTATTATCTTTCATTCTGTATATTACCTATAATTCCTAATCTCTCCACGATCCCTCACTTAAGTAACCATCCCTTTGACAAAGAATGAAAAAGAGAGGGGGAATCCAGAAAAACCAGTGATATGTTGTAGTCCACTCATATGACGCTATAATTGTTGAATTTTCAATGTGAGCATTTATGCTTCAGAAATTGGCAAAGGCTACACATCAGGGCTTGATTTATTTTGTTGAATGTTGTTATTGTTCCTTCATTCTCAAAGAGGACCATGACATCAGGAGGTGATGTCATGACTGGCAGTGAATTGGATTTAAGTGAGGAAGGGCTGTGCAACATCACCAACCTCACTCTCCCTTCCAGAACCATCTGGATGCAGTGGCAAGATATGTATCAGCTCTTTTTTTTTTTGCTGGGCAGTGGGGATTAAGTGACTTGCCCAGGGTCACACAGCTAGTAAGTGTCAAGTGTCTGAGGTCATATTTGAACTCAAGTCTTCTTGAATCCAAGGCCAGTGCTTTATCCACTGCACCACCTAGCTGCCTCCCGGCAAGATATGTATCATGATGACTAGAGATGGCCCCAGATGTTTAAGACAATTGGGGTTGCCCAGGGTTGCACAGCTAGTAAGTGTCTGAGGTGAAGTTTGAATTCAGGTTCTCCCAACTTCAGGGCCAATGCTGTGCCACCGAGCTGCCCTTGTTGATTGACTTAAGAAAGTGTTAGAAAAAATGATAATACAAATTAAACTTAAAAGTGTGTCAAGTATACTTTTTTTTGGAGAACTATTTGTTAAACATTTGCCAGTATACCCCTGAACAAAACTAACCAATGTATTGAAAAATTCTGACATTTCATGCTGTGTTCTGCATCCCCAAGTCCCTCACTTCTGCAAAGCAGCCAGAAGAGATGCCTTTTTGCATTTCTTCTTGGGTGCCAAACTTTTCTCATTATTGTTTTGAAGCATTCAGTTTAATTTTATTGTAATTATCCTTTCCTTTTACACTATTCTAGTCATTGCCTATATTGTTTTCCTCTTTGGGCTTACTTCACTTTGTATCAGTTCAAATGCCTTCCCATGCTTCTCTGTGTTTATCCCGATTATCATTTCTTTTTTTTTCTTTCTTTCTTTTTTTTTTTTAGTGAGGCAATTGGGGTTAAGTGACTTGCCCAGGGTCACATAGCTAGTAAGTATTAAGTGTCTGAGGCCATATTTGAACTCAGGTACTCCTGACTCCAGGGCCGGTGCTCTATCCACTGCGCCATCTAACTGCCCCTGATTATCATTTCTTACAGCACAGTAATATTCAGTTGCTTTTTCATACCACAACTTGTTTAACCATACCTCAGTCAATGGGTATCTACTTTGTTTTCTGTTCTTTGCAACTACAAAAAAAATGAAGCTAAAATATATACAGGGCTCTTTTTTTCATCATTGACAAAAGGTTAGAATATTAAGGAGAATTAGAAGAGTTGAGATTCCCTCGAAGTTCTAAGTCCTATTATCTGATCATTTTAAGGTTCAGAAGTTTTCCACATGTGTTGTCTCCCCCATTAGAATTAGAGCTACTTGACTATCTTACTCTTCCATTTATGTCCTCAGTTCTTAGCACATAGCAAGCCCTTAAAAAGTGCCTTATTCAGTCATTCATTCATTCAGATTAGAAAAGGAGGGTGGAGCCAAAGATTAAATGGAAATTTCTAGAAAGGAAGGTGACCAAGATGACCAAGTATAAAATTCCCTTTGAGAGACAGTATGGCACAGTGGAAAATTGGTGGACCAGAAGTCAGGAGGTTCTAGTTCTGACCCTGGCATTCACTAGCCTTATGATTCGCTGCATTAAGATATTGTAATAGATTAAGAGACTAGCACTGGTTCTTACATCCCTTCCAATTCCATGATTTGGGACTGTGGACAGAACTATAACTCAGAATCATGGTATATGGGACAAAGTCAGTTGGATGGGGGAGTTGGGACAGGTTGAGGTTTGTTCCAGTTAGGCACAGCCTAATTATCTGGGTCTAGGCAACAGCCAAGAGAAGGTAAAGGTGAGGGGAGGTGGTATGAGGTTAGCAAGCTAAGTACCATCTATGCTAGTAAGATGCAATTAAGCAAGACAACCTCCAGGATGGGATGGGAAGAAAGTAAAAGGGAAAGGTGAGATGGAGGTGGGGAGCAGGTTGAGGGGAGAAGGATGGACCATGCCCTTAGAACCAGCAAAGGGTTATAGTGAGATAGAAATATGACTCCACCTAAACATGCTGGTGCCTTGGGACAAAGCCCAGATCACCCTGCCCTAGTTATGGCTTCTTTTAGGCCTCAGTTTCCTCATCTGTAAAGTGCAATGATATTTCAACTTTGACATTCTATGACTTTCTATGATTCTAGTGTGTACATTCTAAGGGGTTTTAGTAAGAAAATATGCTTGCTACTGAGCAAGGAGGAGGGATAAGTTTTTAGGATCATTAATAATAGAACTAAAAGGGAGCTTTATTATCTGCGGCAGTCCCTTACTCTTGCTACATGACTGGCCCAGTTTCTTTCTAGTCATACATGTCTTCAATGATGTTTTGGATGCAGCTTTATGAACAGAAGTCATCACTGCTAACATGCTAACATTCTGATCTCTCCACTGCCTCTGGGCAGGGGTGTGCTAGTAAATGTTTAATAACCAGTTTTCTGAAAACTCTGGATACACTTTAAATTTAATTTGCATTATTAACATTTTCCCCATCACTTCCTTAAGTCTACATGTTTAACAAAATAATAAATCAATCCCTGATTTGTAGCATGTGTCAATTTCCAAGGTATAAATGCAGATATAAATGTTCTCACTGAAAATGTTTTGAGCTAGCTCCAGAAACCCACTACTTTTGGGTCAATATCTCAGAACACCTGCAATGTTGATTCTTCTGATATCATGCTCCATCATTTACAGTCAATATATGAGCTTTTTATTGTTTGCCCTAGAAAATGTTGACATTAATGTAAGTTGGGCAGCTAGGTGGTGCAGTGGATAAAGCACCAGCCCTGAATTCAGGAGGACCTGAGTTCAAATCTGGCCTCAGACACCTGACACATACTAGCTGTGTGACCCTGGGCAAGTCACTTAACTCTCATTGCCCCACAAAAAGAAAGACATAAATGTAAGTTATACTTGTTATTGATGGTTTCCAGAACTAAGGTATATATATTATAGGTGTGGCCTCCAGGTACCTATAGTAGGACTGGACTCCTAAATTTTTGGTCCTATAGCTCTACTTACTCCCTTTTGCTTTTTCTAATCGTTAATATCTTTATATAGCACTTACTATGTGTCAGGAACTGTGCTAAAGGATTTATAATTATTATATCATTTGATTCTTACAACAACTCTACAAGGAAGGGTTCTTCTTACTTTCCCAGCATCTTGTTAGTGTCCATGTAGACACTAGCCCCCTTCCAGAGGGAGAGGAAGCAGGGGTAAAATAATGAGATATTCTGATCCATTGTTACAACTCAAAGGTACTTCACAGAAGAGCTAAATGAATCAGTCCATGCTAAAAACAAAGCAAAACATTTTATAATATTAACTCTATTTATATAATTTTGTAATTTACTTTATAGTTTATTTTTATGTTATTTTATAACCAAAAAAGATAAAGTTATTATGCCCATTTTATAGTTGAGGAAACTGAGGCAAACAGAGTGACTTATCTAGGGACACAGAGCTAGTAAGTGTTTGAGGCTGTATTTCAACTTGGTTCTGCCTGACAACAATGCCCAGTGCCTTATACTTCTACTCTCAAGCAGACACACAACTCCTGTCATGGAATCTGTTTCAGTCCATTTCAGAATCTGAGTTCTTGAATTGTTTAGGATCTACATTCATGGATTGATGCCCTGGAGTCCCAGGTTAGGAGCACCTCCATTCTGGGAAGTGTGGCATAGTGGGAAGAACTCTCTGTGTGGCGTCCTAGCTCTGCTATTCACTGTGTGACTTTAGGCAATTAACTTTAATTCTTTGGACCTCAGATTTCTCCCATTGCCAACATTCTATGTTTTGAGGATTCTAAAATTCGACATGCTAAGGTCTCTTTTGGGATTAGGCTTCTGTGATCCTATGAATTGCTCTCAATTTAGCAGAAATTTCTCAGAATGATTTTAAAGCCTAAAGTTAAAAAAATATTGTAAACCTAATAATAACCATCAGCAATGAATAATCTAATAAATGTTACAAAATGAAGAGTAAAATCTTAACATGAAACAATTTTTAACAGGATAGAACCAACTTAACTAACAAGCCAGCAAAAACTTGATTTTTTGTCCTATGTTCTTTTCTGGATCTATCAGTTACTTTTGTAGCATCTAAATTTAATCTTTAATTAATTAATTAATTTAAAAATACATTAATTAAAAAAATTAATTTCCTGACCCTTCAGCTTAGTCTAAAGTGGTAGCTGCTATCAGCTCATTCCCTTGTCATTGTTCTCTGTCCTTTCTGGGCATATAGTGCTGGGCATTTGTTTGTTTTTTGGATGCAATTGGGGTTAAGTGACTTGTCCAGGGTCATACAGCTAGTAAGTGGCTGAGGCTGGATTTGAACTCAGGTCTTTCTGACTCTAGGACCCATGCTCTATCCACTATGTCACCTAGTCACCCCATAAGGTGATGGTTTGTAAAGTTCACATCCAACCACCTTGGACCCATCTCTCTGCCAATTTATCCATAGTGGATCTCAGTTTATATCTTTTGGGTTGAAAAAGTAGTAGAATTTCTTCATTTGACAGGCAGTGGCAACAAAGTATTGGACTTAGAGGCAGATGTCAGTCCTAGCTTTATCACTGATGGATGACTTTATTAGGTCAGAGGACCACATACCTAGAAATGGAGAGGGATTCAAAGGCTAAAGCTAGTCTAAAAACGTCATTTTATACATTAGGAAACAGGCCCAGGCAGGACCTTAAAAAAAACTTGTCCAAAGTCATGCAGGTAGAGTTAGAATTTCATCCTTGGTCCTTTGACTTCAATTGCTATTCTTTCCACTGAACAACACTGCCTTTCAAGTCAGCAAGTCCACAAATATTTGCTTAATGTGCCTTCCTTCTTTGAATTATTTCTAACTTATCTTATTTAGACATAGTTGTTTACATATTGTCTCTCTTCCCCATTAAACTTCAAGTTTCTTGTGAGTAGGGACCACTGTCTTTTGCATTTCTTTGTATCTCCAGCACTTAGTATGGTTAAGTGCCACATAGTAGGCACTTGCCAATGGGCTCAATGACTATTAAGCAAGAATGTGCTGGTAAATGTTTAACAACTAGCTCTCTGGAAAAAATATACACGTATAGGGATAGATATAGGTATAGGTAAAGGTATAGGTATAAATACAGGTATAGGTATGCATATGTATATGCATATGTATGTATATGCATATGTGTGACACATTTTCTATTTTAATTTGCATTATTAACATTGTCTTTATCACTTTGTCTAGACCCTAGCTTCTTCTTTTTTTTTTTGGTGAGGCAAGTGGGGTTAAGTGACTTGCTCAGGGTCACACAAGCTAGTAAGTGTCAAGTGTCTGAGGCCCGATTTGAACTCGGGTCCTCATGAATCCAGGGCTGGTGCTCTATCCACGGTACCACCTAGCTGCCCCAGATCATAGCTTCTTCTTCTTTTTCTTTTGGCAGATCCTAGCTTCTTAAACTGTGGGTTGAGACCCCATGTGGGGTCTTGTAACTGAATGTGGGGATTGAGAAAATCTGGAAAGAATAAAAGGTTATGTATACCTATTTTATATACCCATATTCCCAGGGTTGCATAAAATTACGGTCTCTAGTGGAAAAAGTTTAAGAAGTCCTGGTCTAGAGGATCAACAACAGAGAAGGAAGCTTGGATTCTACAGACTTTGCTGGTTTCTGAGGCATAAGTGCTCACAACTGACCATTTAACAATGAGTTCTCCTGAGCTGGTTTGAGCTGGCTCTTGCAAACTCCTTGGAAGTACCTATTGCCAGGCTTTCCATCACCAGTGTCCTCAATGCCCACACATATAGAACAAAGCCCGCTATCATTCTGGTTTTGTTTGTTTTGGGGGGCTATGAGGGTTAAATGACTTGCCCAGGGTCACAAAACTGGTAAGTGTCAAGTGTTGGAGGCTGAATTTGAACTCAGGTCTTCCTGAATACAAGGCTGGTGCTTTATCCACTGTGACACCTAGCTGACCACCCCCCCCCCATCATTCTGAGATAGCATCATCACCTAGTTTTCTGATTTCTCAAGTGAAAGGTTCTAGGGGTGAAAAGAATATAGTCAGCTTCTCAGAGTCTGGTTCAGCCTTGCCTGCTTAGGATGTTCTACCAGCAAATAAAAAATCCAGTTATAACATCTACTGCAACATTCTGATATGGATCACCAGTGGCAAAGGTCATTTTTTTACTGATTGAAAGAAATAAAGCATTTGAAGAACAGTTGAAAAGTCACTAGCCCTGGAGGCAGAGGACCTGGGTTCAAATCTTGCCTGTTATTTATTACCTTTGTGACCTTTCACCTTTCTCAGCTTTGGTTCCTTCATCTGCCAAATGACCATGTTGAATGAGATAATCTCTGAGCTCCTTCCCAGCTCTGAATCTATTATCCTATGGCGACATTGGCTTTTTGAAAACACATCAGCCTCAATAGCCTTGTCTGTAAACCTGGGATAGTGATAATTGCACCATCTACCTCACAGGTGAAGAAAGTGCTTTGTAAATTATAAAGGGCTGTTATTAATGTAGGTGCCTGATGTTGGGCCTAAGGAAATGATGACTACCTAGGGAGGGATAAGCTTGTCCCTTACTAAACTCCAAAGCTGCTCTCTTCTTTCCGTTCAGCTGCTTTCCTAATCGTGACTCCAGGAGCTAAGTCTTCTTTCCCACGGAAGAGGAGGAGGGCATTGTTTTTCAGCTTTTGTCCCCAACCAGAGGGGGGGGGGTGGAGTGGGGAAGGGGGTTGCCCCTCTGCCCTCTTAAGAAAAGCATTGGACTCTAGGTGGCAAAATGAGTAGAATGCTGGACTTGGTGTCAGTAAGAGATGAATTCAAATCCTACCTAAGACACTTAAGGAGTGTCACACTAGACAAGTCATTAAACTGTTTTCACCTGTAAATTGGGATAAAAATAGCAACTATTTCCTAGAGCTTTTAGGAGGATAAAATGAGATAAAATTTGTAAAACACTTTACAAGCACCATACAGGGTGTTTTCCAAACGTCAGCTTGAAAGCGCCTGGACTTGGGAAACACCCTATATAAATACTAGTTATTATTAACGAGGAAGAACAGACTTCAAGTCAAGTTGTACCACTAATTTATTGTTGGGTCTGCGGTAAGTCATCTGATCTCTCTGAGCTTCCATTTTCTTGTCTGTAAACCAGGTTATAATAAATGACTCCCCTCTCCCTCATCTGTGTTGCTGAGAAGAAATCAGCCTCTGAAAGCCGAGGGCTCGCTCTAAACATAGGTTCTCATGTCTCTTCCTCGCTCAGGTGTGGAGTGTTTGCTGAAAACCCGCCCTCTCGTCTCTTCCCTTGCCCAGGCTGTTGCTCAATCGCCCCCGATTTCACAATCGCACATGGGGATAGCCGACAGCCTCTGCGGAGCTGAGTTCCTCAAATGTTTTCCTGTGTTTGCCAGGACCATCCACTACTCTGAGTCATGTGTAAGTGGGAAGTTGAGCTAAGACAGTGAAGGCTGAACTGAGAGGGAACGAGAGAGGGAACGAGAGAGGGAGCTAGGCGCCCGCCCGCTGCTCCTGCCGTGGCTTGGGCTGCAGAGGCAGGCAAAGAGAAGGGAGAGGAGTCGGGGGAGCCGAGCCAGAGGCACGAAGCGAACGGAGCCGCCTGGGGAACGGAGGGGGGCTCGGAGCCGGTGCGGAGCCCAGAGGGGCGCGGAGCCTTGGAGGGGCGCGGAGCCGGTGAGGAGCGGAGAGGGACGCGGAGCCCGCTGGGGAGCGCTGCGCTCCCCGGGATGGGGACTGGGAGTGAACCTGATATGACGAATGACCACTGGGAGAAGTGAGACCACCCAGAGGCAGCCCAGTGGCGGCCGCTCCCACTGGAGAATGGTGTGTTAGAAGAGGAGGAAGCATGCTGTCTGTCACCCTGGTGCTCTTGGCCACCCTGTTCTTGGCTCTTGGGGACGGGCTGGTCCCGGAAGGCTGTCCCAGACTGGGTAAGCGGTGTTCTCTCTTGGAAGTCTGGGGTTCATGAAGCGGGGACCGAGGGTGTTGCCCCAGGGGTCACAGACAGAAAAAGGACGGGGTTCAGGGCCACACCGGCGCTCCTTGTTCTAGCTGAATCCTAGCAAGTTCCATCTAGTTTCCTAGAATATTTGGGTCCCCGGACTTATCAGACATTGTTCTCGTTGGTTTTCTTATCTGTAAGATGAAAATAAAGGTGTTGGACTCCAAGGTACCATCCCAACTCTGACGTTTGGTAGTTGCGTAATTTATGCCAGGCAAGTCCCTGGCAGACCTCGGGCAGGACAGCTGCCTCTGACATTCTCATTGGGGGACCATAGGCAAGACATCTAACCTCCCAATACTCCCGGCTGCTCTCTAAGATTGTCTGTTTGTACATGTGAGGAGAGCTTCCACCTTGGAAGTTTTGTATGCCGATCAAATCACAGATCTCCTTCCCCCTCCCCCCCGATTCTATGCCATAAAAATACACTCTGAAGAACATAGGACAAGGAACGGGTCCATGCCTAAGATACTTCCTCTTCTCCATCAGCAGCTGTTCTCTTGTGACAGGTCTCTCTGCACCTGCTCCCTGATTTGTTCTCTGACACCCTCGACCACTTGGGGCTGACCCTCAGTCCTCTTATTCCTCATGATACTTTCAGAACCTGGGCCCTTGCCCCTTTCCCCCTCATCTGCTCACAGGGAAAGGTCTGAGCTAGCTTTCAGGTGTCCCAAGGGCAAAGATGCTTGAAAAGTTTTCTTGTGGGCGGGGCTGTTTCCTCAAACCTGCCCCAACTCCTCTCCCTTCCCGAGGACTGTCCCCAGCTGCTCCCCCTCCAGCCCTCTGGGGCTTTGAGTATGACTCCTTCATGAGTGTGAGGTTGACTGACTTCATCAGTGCTGAGTCACTGATCCACTCCATCCACCTCTTCTCCAGCACTCCCCTCCACCCAGTCCCGGCAAGTCTAGAGCCTCTCTTTCTGGGAACCTAATGCCAAAGCATCGAGATCACCAAGGGGGAATTGTCTAAGGCTGGAGCTGTCAACCCCCAGCTCAACTCCTCCCCCTCTTGCCAGGGGTCAAGGGGAGATTCTATGTCTGACTGGACTCACTTGCTGGTTGGTGGGGATTCTGAATCACTACCCAGGCAAATATTCCCACTACTATCAAGGTCTTGGCTGGATGCCCAGGGCTGACTGACTGGTATACATAGCACGTCTCAGTTTCTCTTAGACAGCATCTGCAGGGGTTTATTTTGGGGTTTGTCTGTGAGGATATCTAGAAGGCAACAGGTTTGTTTCTTGCAAGGATCAATCAGCCACTTGGTTCCTTTTTTCCAATGGATAGTTGTCCTCAAGACACCCCATTCTCACTGTGTCAAATACTCTCTCCAATCAAGTCTCTGGCCTCTAGGAGCGCAAAGTGCACAGCCTTCTCTCTTTTCTGCTTTCATTTCCAAGGAGAGGGTGTGAGTGTTGGTCTGCTATGACTGGAGAAAGAAGATAGAAGTGGTGGTCTTGACAGCCTGGCAGGCTCTCTTTCAGAGTTTTGAATATAGACTGACAAAACACCAAGACACTGTAACATGAAAGAAGATAAAATGAGAGAGATGGAAGATAATGGGACAGAGCTGAGGGCTTAGAGAGAGGGGGAAATAGACAAAGAGTGGATGACCCCAGGCTGATGGGTACCAGCCAGGACACTGGGGGTGAGGAGGAGGAAAATAACAAGGGAGGAGCCATGATGAATGCTCAGGAGTCCCAGCTCAGGCAGATGGAAATTTATAATACAAAAATCCTATTCCTAATTGCACCTTAATTGAGGGGAGCCAGTAGGAAAAGGCCTGCGACTGTTTTGAGATATATTAGGCAGTCTTTCTTTCTCTCTATGCATCAACGCTGGGCAAACATAACTTGAAGGAAGTGTCAGCTTGCTTAGCATCATAGGAAAATGCAGAGAAACAGAAAACATCCAGAGCCCAAGCTACACACACACACACACACACACACACACACACACACACACACACACACACACACATCCTCCCACAAGCTTCAGAGCAAAAATATAAAAATAAGAGAAACTGGTGGGTAAGATAAATGGATCAAATGAGATAGATGTTAAATTTCAGAGAATCAGGAGGCGGGTATAGAGAAATTAGAATTGCCCCATTGGGGAAATACCAATAAAAGCATGTTATCTGGTAGAATGAAAATATAAGACTGGGAGTCAGAAAACCTGAATTCAAGGTCTGGTTCTGGACTTGCCACTAATCTTTGGCCAGTGAAATCTTATTTCTCTGGGTTTTAACATCTACTCTTTTTTTGTTTTGTTTTGGGTTTTTGTGGGGCAATGGGGGTTAAGTGACTTGCCCAGGGTCACACAGCTAGTAAGTGTCAAGTGTACGAGGCTGGATTTGAACTTAGGTACTCCTGAATCCAGGGCTGGTGCTTTATCCACTGCGCCACCTAGCTGCCCTAATATCTACTCTTAACTTTTTTTTTCAATTCTGGTAGAAAGAGTTGTAGACTTGGAGTCAAGAGATCTGGGTTATTACTTATTAGCTATGTGACCCTTAGCAAGTCACTTCTATGACCCTCAGTTTCATCATCTGCAAAATGGAGACAATAAAAATTTCACCACCTACCTCACAGGATCATTGTGAGGAAATCACTTTCTCTTCTCAAACCTCCAAGTGAAATGCCAACTTTTCTTATAAGTTTCCTTTTCCTTAGTAACTCTCAAAAAAACAATGTATCTTGAAAGTTCTTCCAGTCTCTGACTTTGCTTTGATTACAATCTAACCCTTACTTCTCAATGTCATCCCTACCCCTCAGATGCCCAAGCCCAGGGCTAATATGACCTATAGATAGACTTAGTGGCTACTTATATGGCATGATTTTAGGGGCCAGTTAGATTCTCACCTTCTAAAAGTATCTCTCTCACTCAGTTTGGTCTTCTGATACAGGACATCCAAAGTTAGACATTCAATTCTTTGGCTTAAAGAGTTAATGCTCCAGTACAATGTAAAGACCCAGTCTGTCCATTCCTTCATTTGTTTATTTATAATCAGACCTGTGATTTCATTGGTAAAGAGAGCTCCTAAGGAGGGACTTTCACTCTCGATGTATCTTGTCTTAGCTGCCTGAAGCAGAGAGGTAACTAGTTTGTCAAGGGTCACATAGCCAATTCTGACTTAAATCCCTCTTTATCTCAGTTTCCTCATCTGTAAAATGGGGATAATACTAGTGATAATAATACCTACCTCCCAGGGTTGTTGTGAGAGAAAATGATATTTGTAAAGTGCTTTGCAGACTTTAAAATGCTTTCTAAATGCTAGCTATTGCTATTATGTGGGAGAGGTGGCACTGGGACCCAGGTCTTCCTGACTCTGCATAGCATTCTAGCTACCATGCCATGCCATCATTTTTAGGCCTTCTCACAACCCTCTGTGATTGCTTGTTGATCTGCTCATTCTTTACCTTGAAAGCTTCAGTATTTTATTGAAGGTATCCACTGATTATGTAACATATGAGTTATCCAGGCCCTTTGATGCTTTTTGTGGAAGGGGGTGAGGCAAGGGGAATCATGAGCTTTACATAGCAAAGTATGGTAGAAAGAGGTTAGTTTTAGGGTCAGGAGACCAAGGTTCAAATGTTGACTCTATAACAGTAATAATAACAACAATAGCTTGGCAAAGTGTTAAACACTTCACAAATATCTCATTTGATGAGCATGATAATAATAGCTGGCATTTATATAGTCCCTACTATGTTCTACGCACTGTGGTAAGCCCTTTATAAATATCTCATTTGACAATAACAATAGCAATAACAAGAGCTAGCATTTATGTAGTGCCTAGTGTATGCTTGGCACCGTGCTAAGTACCTTGCAGATATTATCTCATTTTCATCATAGTACTAATAATAGTTAACACTTATATAGTGCTTGCTATGTGCCAGACACTGTGCTAAATGCTTATAAATGTTATCTCATTTGATTCTCACAACAACCCTGAGTGGGGGATACTATTATTTTCAACATCCCCATTTTTCAGTTGAGGAAACTGAGGTTGAATGATTAAACCAAGGTCACACAGCTATTAAGTGTCTGAGGCTGGATATGAACTTGGGTTGTCCTGATTCCAGGCTCAGAGCTCTATCCACTGCACCACTCCTAGTTTCCTTTTCCCTATTGTTTCCATTGCCACTTTGTTGTGTAACCATGGATAAATCACGTCACCTCTCTAGACCTCTTTACTTTCTTCTTCTGTAAAATGATGGGGGTTAGATGGGGGGGGGGTCAATCCCAACCCCTTTAACTCTAAATCCTATAAAACTCTAGGACAATATAAGCCAATTTCCATTCCTTTTTCTCAATAAAACCACCACTTGGATGACATTTTGCTCTTAGGGGTTTTTCCACTTGAATATAAATATGTACAGAAGCAAGCAAGAGGTTGTAGCACTTCCTGCTCTATTTTGTCCTCATCAGACTACATCTATAGCAAATTCTATTCTGGGAGCCTCACTATAGGAAGCACACTGATAAGCTGAAGAGATGGGAGCAACCAGGTTAGTGATGACCTCTAAGGTCTTTTCTAATTCAGAGATTCTGTGATCCTAAAACTACAAAAGATTTAATCACAAAATCCAAAGCTCCTGGGTCCCAGTCTTTCTCCTGGGGTTTTTCTTTGGTGGCTCACCCATTTTTCCCATTCCCTTCAATCTCAAGCCCACAGGTAGGTATATCAAGGATGTAGAGTGGCAAGGGATTTTAGAGGCAACTAAGTGGTACAATGGATAGATAGCATGTGGGAGTTGGAGTTAGAAAGACCTTCATTCAAATCCTGCCCCAGATACTTCCTAGCTGTGCAATCTTGGGCAAGTCTCAACCTTTGTCTCCTCATTTGTAAGATGGGAATGATGATAATAGCACCCACTTTCCAGGGTTGGTGTGAGGATAAAATACATAATATTTGTAAAGTGCTTTACAAACTATGAATGTTAGCTTGTATTTATTATTATTATTATTATTATTTAGTCCAACCATTAATTCTATTGATGAAGGAACAAAAGTCCCAAGGAGTTAAGTGATTTGCTCAAGGTCACACAAGCAGTAAAGTAGGATAGCTGTGTTTCCGCAAGATATCTGACTCCAAAGTAAGAGCTCATTGCCTTATGCCAGGCTGCCTTACATGTAAACTGCATGCACATGGGAGGGAATTTCCAGGCATGAATCAGGGAGAATTGAGGTAGACCAAAGGCAGACCAATTGCTTCACAAAGGCTAAAAGCACTGAACACTGAACTCAGGCAACACAAGAAGCATGATATGGTGGCAAGAGTATTGATTTTGGAAGCTGAAGACCTGGGCTGATTTACTCATTGTGTCTTCTGTGACAAGACATTTTATTTCCCCGGCTCTCAGCTTCCTCACTCGACATTTAAGGGGTTAGAGGATCCCCAGGTCCTATCTCTAATTGAAATCCTTTCCCATAGAATTGAGAAGATGTAAATCTGAGTCCCTTCTTTGCTAATTATTAGCTGCATGACCCTGGACAACTTCCTTCACTTGATTTTAGTTTCCTCATCTGTGAAATGGGGATAATAACACCTGTAATGCATACTTACCAAGAATATTGGGAGGAAAATGTTTTGTAGACACTAAATTGCCACTGGGAGCTATTACAGGCTCTTAGATTTAAATCTGGAAGGGACCTTACAGGTCGTCTCATCCTTTACAGCTGAGGAAACTGAGGCACTGGGAATTAACTCATTTTTCCAAGGTTGCACAGTTAGTAAGGGGTAGAGCTGAGATTTGAACCCACACCCTCTAATTCTAGATGCAGAGGACTTTCCACTGCACAATACTCCCCACTTTTTTTTTTTTTGCGAGGCAATGGGGGTTAAGTGACTTGCCCAGAGTCACACAGCTAGTAAGTGTCAAGTATCTGAGGCCGGATTTGAACTCAGGTACTCCTGAATCCAGGGCCGGTGCTTTATCCACTACGCCACCTAACCGCCCCACTCCCCACTTTTTATTATGGGTGTATTCTTATAGCCTACTTGCTCTGCAGCCCCCTTCAGGACCACAGGGAGCTACTAGCTAGAGCATTTCCCCCTTTGGATGTCTGAGGAACTAAGCTTCTTTGCCCCAGGTTCACTCCTTATCATTTCTAGTTCAAATAGTGCTACCTCATCAGTTGAGTTAATTTCCCCCTGGCACTGCCCCTTTTATATGCATATCTATTTGGTTTTTTTTTTGTTTTTTGTTTTTGCGGGGCAATGAGGGTTAAGTGACTTGCCCAGAGTCACACAGCTAGTAAGCGTCAAGCGTCTGAGACCGAATCTGAACTCAGGTCCTCCTGAATCCAGGGCCGGTGCTTTATCCAATGCCTAGCTGCCCCTCTATTTACATTTAAAGTATCCCCTGTACTCCAGTACAGTGGGAAGTACCCACTGTTTTCCCTAACTCTGTATGCAATACCCTCATTTACATTCTTTCACTTTTTCTTTTCTTTTTTTTCTGTACATTTTAAAAAAAGGAAACTGCCTAGGCTCTCTAAAACCATCCCCTACTGTCCCACTCTCCCAACTTTTCCCTATTGCTTTTGAAAGTTAGCTAAGTAATTTAAATACATTATCTATTTGATCCTCAAAATTACCCTGTGAGGGAGGTGCTATTGTTATCCCCTTTTTGTGTCTGAGAAACTGAGGTTACACAGCTTTCAAACTCAGAATGGCCTCATTCTAAGACCCATCCTCTATCCACTGCATCATGTTACCTCTCTCAATTTACATTCCATTCTGGGAGAATGAATCCAAAACTGAGGATCAGGAAATGGAAGCCCTAGTCCCAGGCCCTTCACAAATGTGCACATCAGTCAGTTCTCTTTGGGCTTCAATTTTCAAAACTGTAAAATGGGGGTGGTGCTATTGGACTGTACTGTCCCTTACAGCATGCTGTGTCCTTGTGGTTATTTTGGAAAACCCCCAAGTCTAAATAAATCAGTTCCTTTGTGGAGAGGCACTTTTGATTGGGAATGAGGAAGTGTGGGGTGCAAAGGATTCAGTTGAGGAGGTAGGAAATGAGTACAAGGGGACTCTGAAGACAAACTTCTCTACAGTTTTGCTGAGGTCTGGTTCTATCCTCTCTACTTCCATTGGTAACGTTCTACTCTGTTGGCCACCAGGTCCTGCATTTAGAGAAGCCCAGGACTAACACCTGCCTCACTGTGTATATGGGAAGAAATAATAACTTATCAGGACTGATTTAGTGCATGGATGGGGGAGAGGAGAGGAGGAATGAGGAGGGGAATGGGGACTAGGGTTCTAACTCTTTTTTTTTTTTTTTTTTTTGCGGGGCAATGGGGGTTAAGTGACTTGCCCAGGGTCACATAGCTAATAAGTGTTAAGTGTCTGAGGTCGGATTTGAACTCAGATCCTCCTGAATCCAGGGCCGGTGCTCTATCCACTGCGCCACCCAGCTGCCCCCAGGTTCTAGCTCTTTTATAGGCTTAGTTCTGCTTCCCCCCCCCCCCAACATTAGTTTTGGTGTGAGAAGATGTGAATCCTAGTTTTAGTTCTGTCACTTATTAGCTTTGTACCACTTTACTTTTTTGAAACTTAATTTTCTCATCTGTAATATAATGGGTATAATAAAGCCTGTATTTCCTACCTTGCAGAGTTGTGAGGAAAACGCTCTGAAATCTAGACAGTACGAGCTCTATGCTATGGTGCCCACTCCCCTTTCCATCACCACCCCAAAGCCACAAGTAGTGAATGAGTGGAAAGAGGATAGAGTTAGGTAGGGTTGGTGTTGAGAGTATGTGGCAGGGAACGGAGTTTATCAGAATGGTCAGGGTTGGGAGGGTGGATTTCTTTTATTTCCCTTTTAAATTCTAACATCTGGGGCAGCTAGGTGGCACAGTGGATAGAGCCCTGGAGTCAGGAGGACCTGAGTTCAAATCCGGCCTCAGACACTTAACACTTACTAGCTGTGTGACCCTGGGCAAGTCACTTAACCCCAATTGCCTCGCTAAAAAACAAACAAACAAACAAAAAATTCTAACATCTTTTTTGGAAGATAATGTAAAGATATAGATCTGGAATGGAAACTGGAAGACTTGGTGTCTAATTCTACATTTGCCACTAACTAATTGTGTGATCTTGGTACTTTCCTGCAGAGAGAGTCTGAAGGAAGAGTACTGGCTTTGGAATCAGAGCACCCCCTCCTCCAACCCCCACCCCCCAAAATCCTGACTCAGCAACTTTATGATCTTAGGCAGATAGCTTTTCTTCATCTTTAAAATGATGGGGGTCTAACAAGGTGACCTCTCCATCTGTAAGTCTATGGGCCCTTGACATGATTACCTTCTCAGGACTTAGTTTCTTTATCTATAAAATGAAATGGTTGGCCTAGGTGATATCTAAGATCCCTTCTAGCTTTGGCATTATGTGTTCTCTGTTTCAACTTTAAGCCCTGGATTGAGTGATTTTTTTTTTTAGCTGTTCCCTGTTCTCTTAACCCCTCCTCTTTTAGCTGCTTCCCTGCCTCCACCCTGCATTCTCCATTTTATCTCAAAGCATTTCCAACCTTCCTGATTTGGCCCTCTTTCCTATAAAACCTCACATTTACAAAGCATGTTGAAATTTATGAAGGACTTTGCTCACAACACTGTGAGGTGGATGGAACAAAGTACTATTATTATTCCTGTCCTATAAGAATAGTATTAGGAATATAAATGCTCAGAATAAGCAGAGGCTGGCAAGGAAGGCTAAGGACAAAAATATACATACATACATACATACATGTGTGTATGTATGTATGTATGTATGTATCTGTCTGTCATGTATCTAGCTATTGTGTCTGTCAACGAGACAGAACTAGCTGCTACTTGGAGCCAAACAGAGTAGGCCAGAGACAGGAGAGTCAGGAATGAAATAAAGTTTTATTTTCAGAGTGAGGAAAAAGGCTTGCAAGCAAGGAAGAGCTATAGATGCATGTGCCAGGGCCCCACCCTGAGTTGGGGTGGGGGGCCAAGGCAGTATGGGGAAACCTCAAAACTTATACTAGTGGCCGCTCAGTAGGCTGTAGCCTTGACAATAAGGGAGTAGCAAGCATGTGACAACTTTGATTCATTGCAGGACTTTCTGAGTTTGTCTTGTGCTTTGATCAGAGAATACCTAGTGAATTATGTGACTAGCCCAGAGGGTGAGATCATCCAGAGGGTGATCGTAAAGGATTGCTGTCCTGCCAATCTCAGGGTTGCTTTCTGGGCCTTAGCTCTGGAAAAAAGGGATTCTAAATTTTATTTTGTCATTTCTTCCTTTTGGCCAAAGGGAGGGAGTCTGAAAAAGCTCCTACCCTTTGCGTCATTAACCACAAGGCTGGTTGGGTCAGGATAAGATGTTGCCCAGGGGGTCAGTTCCTTGAGGGGACCTGTTGGAGAAGTGTGTCCCAAGTATCATTGCTAGCCATCATTTGCTTGCAAGCAGAAAAGGGCGGGGGGGGGGCAAGAATATAGATGGAGAAAATGCCAAAACATTTGAATCTGGGCACATAACAAAAGGGAAGAGGAAAAAACTAGGACAGTACATTCAGCCCTCGTCCAGAATCTTGAGACTGCTGTCTTGTCTGCTCGTCTGGGTGTTGAACTGCTTCTGTATAGGTACTGGATGAACCCTGAAGGCCCTGCAGAATTCTGTTGTCTGATAGGGGGCTGAGAGCCAAAAAAAGGAGGGTGATAGAAAGAGGGCACCTGGATGCCCTTGATGAGTTCACGTTACCAGACCCAGATGAGCTATGTCTTTGGGTACTAAGGCAGCTATGTGGTGGATGGCATAAAGCGCTGGACTAGGAGACAGAAAGACCTGAGTTCCAATCCTGCCTCAGATACTTAACCCTAGGCAAGTCATTTAACCCCTATCTGTTTCTGTTTCCTCATTTATAAAATGGAGATAATAATAGCATCTACTTCACAGGATTGTTATGCAGATTATATAAAAGAACTCATGTAAAGCATTTTGTAATGTTAAAGAATTATGTAAATAACAATCGTTATGATAAAAAATCATTATATGATATTATAGAAATAGAAAATTGAATATTAATCATTATTATTATTGCTAAAAGAAATGGCAAATGTATTTTACTGAGCCACTGTCAGGGATCTTTGAAAGACTGTAGAGAATAAAGATGTCTCAGGATCGTAAAAGGGCAATATCTTAGTTTTCAAAAAAGGTAAGAAAATAAAGTCTTTTTTTTTCCTTAAGTGGGGCAATGAGGGTTAAGTGACTTGCCCAGGGTCACACAGTTAGTGTCAAGTGTCTGAGTCTGGATTTGAACTCAGGTCCTCCTGAATCCAGGGCCAGTGCTTTATCCACTACGCTACCTAGTTGCCCCAAAAAATAAAGACTGTTAATGACATAGGTCAGTGAGTTTAACTTGGATTCCTGGCAAATTTGTAGAAAATATTTTTAAAGGGATAGTGAACATCTAGTGGCACATCTAGAAAAATGAGCAGTGATCATAGATACACACAATGATGAAATCAAGAACAGGTTGTGCCAGATGAATAAAATAGAATATTATTATACAGTAAGAAATGCATAATAATAAGAGGAATTCAGAGAAACATGAGATTTGTATGAACTGATGCATAAAGAAATAAGTGTATTTGAAAAGAACAGTATACACAATGAACTTCAACAATGTAAATGAAAAGATTGCTTGCTCTTGAGCCAAATTCTGGAAAATCATTAATAGTCTTAGAGAACAGATAATGAAATATTTTTCCTTTCTCAAAGCAGAGATGCTGGGGTGGGGGTGGAGGGGGTGGTGGGGATGGGGACATAATAAGGTCACAATCTTGTCAGATATAGTCACTGTGTCAGGTGTTTTGTTTAATTGTTTTTCTTTGTTACAATGAAACTTTGGAGGGGAATATGAGCGTGACAAGGTGTTTTCAAATTGTATTTAAATTTAAACATTTTTTAAAAAGAAACAAACATTTGGGGGCAGCTAGGTGGCACAGTGGATAAAGTCCTGGCCCTGGAGTCAGGAGGACCTGAGTTCAAATTCGGCCTCAGACACTTAACACTTACTAGCTGTGTGACCCTGGGCAAGTCACTTAACCCCAATTGCCTCACTTAAAAGAAAAAGAAATAAACATTTTTTTAAATAGTTTTGAGTTCCAATTTTTATCCCTCCTTCCCTTTTCCCCTCCCTGAGGTAGTAATCAATCAGATATGGGTTATACATGTACTGTTATATAAAACATTACCATATTAGTAAAGAAAATTATTTTTAAAGAAAGAAAAACAAAACTCCTGTTACAAATATGTATAGCCAAGCAAAACAAATTCCCTCACTGACAATATGTCTCAATTTGTTCCGAGTCCATCATCTTTCCAAAAGGAGGACAGTGGCATGTTTCATCATGACTCTTCTGGAACTGTGGTTGGCCATTGTGCTGATCAGAGCTCTTAAGTCTTTCAAAGTTGTTATAGTATTATTGTGTAAACTGTTCTGGGTCTGCTTACTTTACTGTTCATAAAAATCTTCCCAGTTTTCTCTCAAACCATCCCCTTCACCATTTCTGCTACAATGGAATTCCATGACATTTACCTACCGTCACCTATTTGGCCATTCCCCAATTGATGGCACCCTTTTAGTTTCTAATTCTTTGCTGCCACAAAAAGAGATTCTATAAATATTGTTGTACATATGAGTCCTTTTCCTTTTTCTTTGATCTCTTTGGAGTATAGACCTAGTAGTGGTATCATTGGTTCAAAGGGTATGTACAGTTTAATAGCTTTTGGAACATGCTTTTAAAATTGTGTTTTAAAAATGAAAAAGAAGAGGCCATGCCAGGCTATATAAGGATTATTTAATTGTCTGTCTTTGAATCTCTAGCACTTAGCACAATGCCTAGCATATAGTAGGTGCTTAATAAATAATTGTTGCTTGCTTGTCTGAGTAAACTTATTTCCTATTTTGACAGGATTACCAGATTAATAGATCAGGAGAGTGTTGTAGATATTATCTACCTTTCATTGTTCAGTCATTTCAGTCATATCCAACTCTTCATGACCCCATTTGGGGTTTTGTTGGCAAACATACTGAAGTGGTTTGCCATTTCCTTCTCCAGCTCATTTTACAGATGAGGAACTGAGACAAACTGGCTTGAGTGACTTGCTGGGTCTCACACAGCTAGTAGGTATGGCCAGATTTAAACTTTGGTTTTCCTGACTCCAATCCCAGTGCTCTATCCACTGCATCACCTAGTTGTCCATTATCTACCTAGATTTTAGCAAAGTTTTTGACAACATCTCTTGTGCTATTACATGGAAAATATGGAAAGGTGGGTTAGATGATGGTATAGTCAGATGGATTTGGAATTGGTTGAATAGTGAAGTCCAAAGAGTATGCATTAATGATTTAATGTCAACTTGAAAGAATGTGTCCAGTCAAGTGTCACAGGGAATTTGTGTTTGGTCCTATGCAATTTACAACTTTTATCAATGATTTGGATAGAGGTGTAGATGGCATGCTTAGAAAACTTGAGGATTTGACAGATAACTAACAAGTGATATAAGTCTAGGTTAAAAAAGGTCTTGACAGGCTAAAACATTGGGCCAAATCTGATAGAACAGAATTTAATAGGAATAAATGTGAAGTATTGCACATGGATTTTAAAACTTATCTTTGTAAATGCAAGTTGGGGGAGACCTGGAGAGACAGCAGTTTGCCTGAAAAAAAATCCCCCAAACATGTGGATTTTAGTGTACTAAAATCCTGATGCAAATCAACAGCTTGACATGACAGTCAAGAAAGCAAATATAATCTTGATCTACATTAAGAGAGATGGATTGTCCAGGACTAGGTCCTATTGTACACTGTCAGGGTGAGATCAAATTTAATGATCTATGTTCAGTTCTAGGTGCCACATTTTAGGAATGATATTTTTATTGTATTTATTTTTTCTCAAATAAAGATCTTTCTTTTCTCTCTCCCACCTCCTCTCTCCCCATACTGAGAAAGCAAGAAAAACAAAATTCCTGTTACAAATGTGTATAGAGAAAAAATCCCCAAATTTCTGTATTGGCCATGATATATATATATATATATACATGATGCATGTTTATATATAATATACCTATATACACATAACCATACATATATATTGCTTCAATCTGTACTCTGAGTCCTTTATTTCTCCATCAGGAAGTGTTAGCATGTTTCATCTTGCATCCTCTGGAATGATGGTTGGCTGTAGTGTTGATTGGAGTTCTTTTTTAAAATTTTATTTTATTTTTGCGGGACAATGAGTGTTAAGTGACTTGCCCGGGGTCACACAGCTAGTAAGTTTCAAGTGTCTGAGGCTGGATTTGAACTCAGGTCCTCCTGAATCCAAGGCCAGTGCTTTATCCACTGCGCCACCTAGCTGCCCCAATTGGAGTTCTTTTATGAGAGGCATTGATAAATTTGAAACAGTCCAGAGGGAGGCAACCAGGATGGTGAAGGGCTTTGTAAGGGCCAAATTTAGTATGTGGAGAGTTAATTGGGTGGCTCCCCGTAATATTGGGGTTAAAAAAGGAGATTAACAGCCTCTTTTAAAAAGAACAAAACAGGTTTTATCAATGGGAACAAATCAACAACACAGGTAAAGTTAATAGAGTTAGGAATAATGAAAAAGGGGATAGACAAACTCACCACCACACCAGCATCTCTCTCCCTCTCCCTTGAGCACAGGAGTGAGTCCTCTTCTCCCTTCTCTCTCCCAGAAGCCCCCTCTCCCACAGGAAACAGGGCTGTCCACACACACACACACACACACACACACACACACACACACACACACAGCCCCAAGTTAATTGGCTGGCAGCCCTGATTGACAGGACTAACAAGTGGCTCTACAAATGCAAGCCAGCCAGCTTCCAGACACCGAAGACCACCTTACTTGTCCTCATCAGGCTTCTCGTCATGGCGGGGCTTCCCTACAGTATAATTTGGCCAGGCCCATGCAGGCGCTCGGGTGTCTGGCGTGAGACCACTGCGCACATGCACGTGCCGGGGCTCCCAACCTTAGCTAAAGCTGGGGCCGCAGAAACCCCAAATCACAGTCAATTCCTCACAGCTTCAAGATCATGCCATATGAGAATTGATGAAAGAATTAGAGATCTTTAGTTTGGAGAGGAAAAGACTTAGGGGCCATGTGATCATTTTCTCCAAGTATTCAAAGGGTTTTCACATGGAAAAGATAATAGACTTGTTCTTCTCTCCCTCATTGAGCAGATCTAGACATAATGGGTAGAATTTGCAAAGAGAAAAACTGAGGTTTCATGCAAGGAAACGTTTTCTATGAATCAGAGCTATTGTAAAGTTGAATGGCCTCCCTTAGGACGTACTGGTACCCCCCCATCGCTGGAAGAATGGATGGAACCCCAAAGGGAAATAGTTCCTACCCTTAAAGAGCTTATATTCTATTGGGGGAACAGACATCAATTAATTAGTATAAAATACCTACAAAATAAATAACCGTGTATTTTGGGAGGGGGGGTGGAGAGGGTACTAAGAACTAGGGGTGGGAGAATCAAAGTAGGTCTTGCTTACCTCCTGCAGAAGTACTACTTAAGTTGAGCTTTGAAGGAAGCCAAGGATTTTAGGAAGTGGAGATGAGGAAAGAGTATGTTCTTATCTTGGGGGACAGTCTGTGGAAAGCCACAGAGATAGGAGATGGAATATCACAAACAGAGAACAGCAAATAGTTCAGTTTAGCTGGAATATAGAATGCACAAAGGCAAGTAATGGGCAATGATCCAGGGAAGGTAGGTAGAATTCAGGCTGTAAAAGGCTTTAAATGCTGAACCAGTAAATGTATATTTTTTCTTGGTGAAACTAGGGAGCCAACAGAGTTTCTTGAGCAGGGGAGTGATGAGTTAAAAATCTATACTTTAGGAATACCAATTTGGCAGTGGTATGGGGAATGAATTAGAGAGGGGAGAGGCTTGATGCAGGCCTCTTCCAACTCTGAACCTGTGTACCAAAGTACTTGCCTTTTATCACACGGGTAAGGTGTCAAGCCAAATTTCAAACTCAGGTGGTCTGAGGATGCTGTGCTAACTATGACACCTACCTCTTCCCCAAGGACCCCTTGGCTTCCTTTCAAAGGCTGCCATTCTCAAGCTGTTCCCTTGCATGGGGCACTAGGGAACTCCCCTCCCTCTTTCCCCTAATTTAGAAAACTCTGTCTATTCCTGGATCTGGTTCCAATGTACCTGATGTTTAATCTCTAACATTTCAGAAAGGGCGGGGTTTAAATTGGGAATTTTTAAAATTTGAGGAATCAGGGGGCAGCTAGGTAGTACAGTGGATAAAGCACTGGCCCTGGATTCAGGAGGACCTGAGTTCAAATCCAGCCTCAGACACTTGACACTAACTAGCTGTGTGACCTTGGGCAAGTCACTTAACCCTCATTGCCCCGCAAAACACACACACACACACAAATCTGACTGCTATACCTTAAAAAAAATAAAAATAAATTTAAAATTTGAGGAACCAGAAGTAAATTGGAGTTACCTGACTCTCTCAAAGCCTCTGAGGCACCATCTCTAGATTAACTTTGGTGGAGCTTAAAGCGACTACAATCTCTGTCTTCGAGCAGTTTATAATGTATTGGGCAGACATAACAAGCACCATGGAGCCAAGATAAATATTTATATGTACAAGCTGGAGGTTGTTCCAGAGGCAGAGACATATGATTAGTGGAGAAGCAGCCAGGGTGCCTTGGAGCAGGGATTTGATTATCTGTATGGGGTTTAGGGAAGAGTTAGGGAAATGTGACCTTGCTTCTTGGAAGGTGTTAGGGCACAGCTTCAGATGGAGGCTTTTGGTTCTCATCCGTAGAAGAATCCTTTGTTATCTGCTCACTCATAGAGGATTTAAAGGTGGAAGGGACCTTAGAGATTATCTAGTCCAACCCCCTCCTTTTACTGATGAGGAAACTGAGGCACAGAGAGGGCAAATGACAGCTTTGTGATTCAAGTATCAGTCTTTGAACTTCAAATCTAACATTACAGAATGCTTTCCTAGTACACACTCATTTGTCAAATACTTTATTAAGCACCTATTGTAAACAATAGAACATTGAATAAACCTGTGAGAAACATCATTGCTATTCAGTTGTGTCCAACTCTTTGTGAGCCCTCGGACCCAAACCAATCAATGCTGTCCATGGGGTTTTCTTGGCAAAGATACTACAGGGTTTGCCATTTTCTTCTCCAGTGGATTGAGACAAACAGAGGATAACTGACTTGCCCGGGGTTGACACAGCTAGTAAGTGTCTGAGGCTGGATTTGAACTCAGGTCTTTCCGACTGCAGGCCCAGCACTCCGTTCACTGAGCCACCTAGCTGCTTCAACAGTTAGGAATCTTAGATGTCATCTAATTCAGCCTTCTCCTTTTACAGATAAAGAGCTCAGGTCCCAGAGATATTAAATGACTTGCAAAGGGTCACATGGCTATTTAATGGCTGAGTCTGAACTTGAATGCTTATTTCTTGAGCAGAATAACGTTATTTCCACTACTCTGGGCATCTCTCTTTATCATTAGATGGGAGTGGGAGTAGGGAGAAGTGAAAGAAAAGTAGAAGTAAAGAGACTGACATTTGTGATGCCTCCAGGAGGGAATAAGAAGAATAAATCAATCCATCCATCCATCAATCAATAAGCATTTCTTACTGTATTAGGTGATGGGGATACGAAGAAAAAAAAAGAAATTTCTTTTCATCCTATCCCCCAAGGAGCTTACATTCATTCAATCTGCAGAAACAAATCAATGTATCAATAAGAACAAGAAGTATGCGAAGTCAATACAAGATGATTTCAGGGGCTTAGGAGGCATTAGTAGTGGGGGTGGGCTGGGGAGAAGGGGGAAGCTTCCTATAGGAGATGTCACTCAAGGTAAGCTTTGAAGGAAACTAGAGATTGTAAGCTCGTCCTGAGGGAGGTGTTCTTCGGTCATTTCAGTCGTGTCTGATTCTTCATGACCCCATTTAGGATTTTCTTGGCAGAGATACTGGAGCGATTTGCCCTTTTCTTCTCCAGCTCATTTTACCGATGAGGAAACTGAGGCAGAGTAAAGTGACTTGCCCAGAGTCACATACCTATTAAGTGTTTGAGGTAGGGTCTGAACTCAGGTCTTCTTGACTCCAGGTCTAGCACTCTATCCACTGAGCCACCTAGCTGTCCCCTAAGGTGGGGGGTGGGGGTGGGGTGCGGGGCAGTGGATAGAGTGTCAAGCTTGCAGTCAGGAACTCATCCACCTGAGTTCAAATATATATACACATATACACACATGTGTGTATTTATATGTACATGTATATGTACATCATGTACACATATGTATATGTGTGGATTATACACTTATATACACATACATGTATATCTATCTATATCTGAAAATGTAAATTGGAGCCACTTGGTGAGGACCTTTAAATGCCAAATGCAGGAATTTGTAGTTTATCCTAGAGATAAGAAGGAACCACTAGAGTTTACTGACAGTCAGTCCTGTGCCTCCTTTGGAGACTCCTTTCCTCAGTAAGGCTCAGGGATCTCTGTGGCTGACTCTGATGGGCCTGGGAAGACCTTATTGCCGTTCTTCACCCTTCGTTCTTAAAGGGAACTGATGGCATCCCACGGGTGATGTCTTGACCTGCTCGTGCCTTAGATTTCAGTGAAGCAGAGCTGAGCAGGGTCATCTGCCTCCCCTCTCCCCTTACACCTCAGGGTCCCGCTCCAACTTCCTGCAACTTTTAAAGGAATGGTTAGAAGGGTGTGATAGGAAGAGCAAATGTGAGGACAATTGTAGAGAACCTTAAGGAGAAAGAGCACGGTAAAGAGCTGGGGGCGGGGAGGAGAGGCGAGGAGGAAGGAAGAGGGAGGCAGGAACTGAAGGCTGTGCCTCTTCAGGACAAGAGGGAGGAAGAGAATCACCCTAAGTGTCTCCATTTGTTAACCCAGCCTTGTGAGATGGGATTCAAACTCTTTCTTTCCCAGTCTCCCAGCATGCTAGGCATAGAGATGTCCCCTTTGGAATCCACGTCCTGGTTTCAAGTCATATGACCTCTCAGCAAATTCTGAGGGAACCTGCCTGGCCTTAGTTTTTTTGTCTGTGAAGTGGGGAGCTGGGCTAGTTTATATCAACATTCTATGGTTCTTTGATTCTGCTCAGGTTACTGGGCAAGGAGGCCTCAATTTAATTGTACAAATTTACCATTCATTGATTAAAAACCTCTAGTATATACAATAATGTGCTGGGGTCCAGGGGACGAGAGGGGTGCAAAGTCTAGATGTGACACTATCCCTGCCCTAGCAGAGCTTACCTTCTAGAAGGAACAGCTTTAGTTTTATGAAGTATGACACTCTAAACTTATACACATACATGCATCTATAGAAAGTGGCACACTCCATTTCTTAAATCTGCCCTAAGATTTTAGGCATACCCATGTATGCATGTATGTATGTATATCCCTAAAATCTTAGGACAGATTTAAGATTCTCTAGCTTAAAATATGGGCAGCTAAGTGGCACATTGGACAGTGAAACTCCTGGAGTCAGGGACACTTGTCTTCCCAAGTTCAAATCTGGCCTCAGATACTTCCTAGCTGTGTGACCCTGGGCAAGTCAATTAACCCTGTCTGCCTCAGTTTCCTCATCTGTAAAATGAACTGGGGAATGAAATGGCAAACCACTTCAGTATCTTTGTCAAGTAAACCCCAAATGGAGTCACTAAGAGTCAAACACGACTGAAAAAAACGACTGAGCAAGGACAAAACTTAAAACAGCACTAAGGCTTTGGAGATACCTTGTATTGTGCCATTTTATTTCTACGACAACCCCAGTGACATGTTTTTCTCAGATGAGGAAACTGGGGCTGAGAGAGATTAAGTGACTGACCAAGGGTCAGACAGCAGGTGTCAGAGGTAATATTTGAATTTAGGTATTCCCGATTCCAAGTCCTACATTTTATCCACTATGCCACCTAGCACATGTAGAAATAACTCTAATACAAACTGATACATGATAAGTGCATAAGAGAGGGGCAAAGTGCTGTGTGAGGTCTGACGTCCAGGGTCTGAGGCTTCCTTCCCCTCCCTGCCTTTCCAGATGCTGGAGGCTCCTGTTCTTGGCATCCCTCTCCTTTCTGATCAAAGGTTCTCTTTCTGAAATAAGACTCTTCCTCGCCTCCTCTTTGACCACCTCCCAAATCCTCTCCTGCCACAGCCTGAGAGAATTGGGAGGGTGAGGTTACAGGAAGCTCTGAAGCCGTTGGGGTGGTCCAGCCCATGACCTTTAAGCTTCTGCTCTGGACCAAGGGGCTGCCGGGATTAGCAGCCACGAGCTAATTCTCTTGCTTTGGCCCAGCTAGCCTCTTACATAAAAGAGGCTGGGAATCAGAGGTTTGTTTTTGCTGGCATTGAGCACAAGTAATCTCTGAGAGAGTTGGGAAATATGTGTTTGTGTGTTCGTGTTTTTCACTGGTTTTGACGTTTACAAGTTTATTTGAAGGGGGGGGGAACCCACAACTGGAAGATGATTGCCTCCATACACACACCCACTCCCCACCTCTCCCCACCCTTGACTCCCAGCCATTCCCAAAACCCACAAACAGAAGCCAGAAATGGGGAAGGTCAAGGCTGACTCCAGTGCTTTGGCTGTCCAAAGAATGTGGGACATTTAGAACTTAGTTGGATGAATCCTGCCCCACCAGGGAGCTGGGATCCCAGTGGCTTCAGGTATGAAATGCAGTGGGCATTGGTGCCTTGGCTTCCTGGGACTCTGATCTCAGTTTCTCGGAGCCATGGGCAAAGCACTGGTTTCCTTTTTCCTCGAGGGAAAACCCAGGGAGGTGGTGGAAACGTCCTTCCCTAGAGAGCTTGAGGAATCCAGTAATTGTTCTGTGTCAGAGTTGGGTCACAGCCAAACCTTCTTAAGAGTCAGAGATCTGGCCTTGCTATTACCCCCGAGGCTTCAAAAGGCCTTGATTAAGTACCTGTCTTTGATGTGATGGATAATGTGCCATTTAAGTTTAAAGCAGCATGCTCCATGCCCTCTGGGAGCCCACAGCCCAAGAGAGGCAACACTACTGTGGGCAGAGAGATACCAGTGTCCAGTAATGAGTTAAGAATTTATATTTTGGGGCAGCTAGGTGTCACAGTGTATAAAGCACCAGCCCTGGATTCAGGAGGACCTGAGTTCAAATCCGGTCTCAGACACTTGACACTTACTAGCTGTGTGACCCTGGGCAAGTCACTTAACCCACATTGCCCCACCAAAAAAAAAAAAAAAGAATTTATATTTTCTTATCAGCCCAGACCCCATATAATGAGAGTTGATTGAGCGCCGGCCTCATGCACAGAATTGTGCCAGGCCCCTGGAACATGGGAAAAAAGCCAATCTCTGCCCTGAAGGGGCTTACTTTCTGGAGGGACAAAGCGTATCAACACATAAAGAATAAGCAAGTTAATTTGAGGAGCCTGATTCTACTCAGTTGATAAGCAACTGGCTGATAAGGGAAGGAGAGAAGATTTAATCTGGTAAAAGGAGGGCTTTTGTCACTACACATAGAAATGACTATCTCTTGATTGTCAGTCTCGGCCCTTCTCCCCTCAACCTGCACGTATCACACTCATGCACACATATTCTCTTTCATATCTTTTTTCTCTTTGATTTGGAAGTTCCTCCCAGAATCCCAAGGGAAAAGGTTCCCTCTCCTCATGTCCTAACCCAATCCTGCCCTGAGAGGGGGGATGTGACGCCGCCCCTCCCTGCATCCTTCCTCCACCCCCCCCCTCCAAGCCACTGATGCTGGGGGAGAAGACAGGTATTCAACGAGATGATTCCAACTTTGAGATTCAACACATCCAAAATTCAGCAAACGTTTATTACAAATAGAGGCCCTGGGATGTGTTAGAAAGATGATAGTTATTGTCCCCTTTCTCTTCCCAAGACTCTTTTTTTGTTTGGTTGGGGTTTTTGTTTTTTTTTTTTTGTCAGGTCAATGAGTGTTAAGTGACTTGCCTGGGGTCACACAGCTAGTAAGTGTCAAATGTCTGAGGCAGGATTTGAACTCAGGTACTCCTGAATCCAGGCCCAGTGCTTCATCCACTGCATCACCTAGCTGCCCCCAACAAACGTTTATTGAGTGCTGACTCCACAGAGTCAGGTGCTGGGGGAGAGGCAAGGTTTAGTTAAGACAGCCTTCTCCTTCATGGAGTTTGAGGTGTATCAGGGGCATGAGAGAGTAGGGCAACTGGTACAGCTTTCCCCTTGGGCCATCTGGAGACAACAAACTCAAGAACTGGGAAGTATCTTAGAAGCGACCAAATCCAAACCCCTCATTTGAGAGGAAACAGAAGCAAAGAGACATAAAATGACTCTCCCAAGACCACACAGTAAGCAGGTTGCCACTTTGGGATTTGGACGCAGATGGAGAAACTGAAATGCTGTGTCCACCCTTGTGTCAGAGTCTGGTGTGCGGGAAGGAGTGCTCAGAGCATAAACAAACTGTCTCTAAGAGAGTCTGAACATTCTGCTCTGCAGAAGAAGGCGGGACTCCATTCAGCTCCAAACTGGTGGAGTTGTTGACTCAACAGCCCTGGATACTAATTTGTTCATGGTCAGAATGAAGAGAATTATTCACCCTCCTCCCAGCCCTGTCTCCTCTCCTCCACACGTCCAAGTGCCAGGATAAGTTTAGCAAGATGAATGTCTCTCCACACCTCCGGGCTCCCCCTCCCCAAAGAGGGTGGAGGTGGTGGTTGTGGGGACAGCAAACAGATGCCCACTGACGGACATCTCAGAGTCAGGCCGCCAGTGCTGAGTACACTGGAAAGAGTAATGAAGGGAGGCTTGCTGAAGCATTCTCCTGGCCTCTTGGGCAAATATTGACACATAATTCCCCTCCCTTTCTATGGGGGCCAGACTCTGGGAGGGCCCAGGCAAGAGATGCAGGAGCAGAGAAAACATGGACAGATAGGGTTAGCAGTAGTCTCAGCTCCAAACCACTGACAACTAAGCTTGAGAAATCCCGTCTTTAAGTAGGTCTCTCTGGGAGAAGGTCAGTCCTGAAGAGCTAACAGGAGGCCTCCTGGCAGGCTTGATGGAGCTGTAGCTTGGAGAGAGCTGCTAATGCAGGAGGTCAGATCTGATCTGGCAAAGGATTCACAAGCATTATTTGTTTTTTTGCAGGGCAATGAGGGTTAAGTGACTTGCCCAGGGTCACACAGCTAGTAAGTATCAAGTGTCTGAGGCTGGATTTGAACTCAGGTCCTCCTGAATCCAGGGCTGGTGCTTTATCCACTGCACCACCTAGCTGCCCCCTCAAGCATTATTTGTACTGGTGCATTTGGATTATCCATGTTTCCTTGGTCTTTCCCCTTCTGAATTATCACACACAGTGGCAGCAGGTAGTTTAATGGATGGAACACTGGGACTGGAGTCAGGGAAGACCTGAGTTCAAATGTGGCCTCAGACACTTACTAGCTGTGTGACCCTGGGCAAGTCACTTAACTTCTGTCTGCCCTAGTTTCCTCAGTTGCAAAATGAAGGTGATCATAATACCTACCTTGCAGAGTTGTTTTTTTAGGATTAAATGCAGTAATATTTGCAAAAATCCCTTAGCTCAGGGGGCAGCTAGGTGGCACAGTGGATAAAGCACCAACCCTGGATTCAGGAGGACATGAGTTCAAATCTGGCCTCAGACACTTGATACTTATTAGCTGTGTAACCCTGGGCAAGTCACTTAACCTTCATTGCCCCACCCCCCAAAAATCCCTTAGCTCAGTGCTTGGCACAAAGTAGGCACATTATAAATGATTATTCCCTTCTCATGAAGGAAGAAGGGCTACAGAGCTTCTTGATGAATGTTTGAAAGAAAAAGTATATTAGGTGTGTACTACATGCAAAGTGCTTTACTGAGTTCTGGGGATACAAATAGAAAGGAAAGAGTCCCTACTCTCAAGGAGATCACATTCTAACAGGAGGAGGCAACAGAGCTGTAGGGAAGATGGAAGGGTCTGGTGGGCCTCAGAGGTTCTGTGGCAGGGCAGATGGTAAGGCCCAGTGGTTTTGAGGGTAAAGAAGTAGAGGTCTGGAGGGAGCTGCAATAGGGCAAGACAGTTAGATTCTTCCCAGGTTCTTCCCGGCATGCTTCTCATGTTTATCATTGAGGAACCCCAGGAGGAAAGGATCATGGGATCACAGATCTAGACTCAGAAGGGATCTTAGAGATCATCCAATCTGACCTTATTTTACCGAGAAGGAAACAGAGGCCCAGGGAAGTAGAGTGACTCACCCAAGGTCAAACAGCGAATAGGTGGCAGAGAGGGAGATGGAGGCAGAGAGACCTTTAAGAGGCTTGCTTGGACCCATCCAGCCAACTGGTGACTAGAATCTGAGTTTTTTTCTTCTCAGTGCAAGGCTTTTTCAACTAACAGGAAGAGTGGTATAGTGGAGAGTGCTGGACTTGGAGGCAGGAGATCTGGCTTTAACACTTACCAATAGTGTGACCATGGGAAGCTCACTCTACCTTTCTGTGCCTCAGTGTCCTTCTCTGGAAAATGGAAAGGGGGGAGTGGTAAGAACTGTTTCTTGCCACACTATTTGTGAGGGTAGCCCTTTGAAAACTCAGCACATTTTTGGTCTGTGTTTTCTTTTGCAACATGGCTAATGTGGAAATATGTTTTTCATGACTGCACATGTATAATCTATATTAGATCACTTGCCTTCCCGAGGAGATGGGAGGGAAGGGAGGAAAGGAGAGAGGGGAACAATTTGGAACTCAAAATTTGAAAAATCAAATGTTAAATTTTTTTTGTTTATATGTAATTGAGAAAAAAATTTTTTTAAATCTTAGTGCATTATTAAAATGTGAGTTATTACTTTTTGTTTGTTTTTTGGTTTTTGGTGAGGCAATTGGGGTTAAGTGACTTGCCCAGGGTCACACAGCTAGTTAAGTGTCAAGTGTCTGAGGCTGGATTTGAACTCAGGTCCTCCTGAATCCAAGGCCTGTGCTTTATCCACTGCGCCACCTGGCTGCCCCATGAGTTATTACTTTTAAGGGTAAATTTGGCACTAGCGTGAAGGGGAAAAGAGACTTAGAAAAGCCATAAAACTGCAAGGTAGCTAGCTCCAAGGCAGACTCAAGGTCTCCCTCCATTATACCTCTGACACCCCCAGTCTTTCTCTCCTTTAATGCAGAGCTTGCCTCCAAAACCCTGGATTCAGTTAGAGAGTGTGTTCCTTATCCTGAGAAGAGCTTTGGCTTCTTGGTGTCAAAGCGGTTTGACACTCTAGTTCTGAAGGCATGGAAGGGCAGCATGGAAGTGCTAGATAACAGCTACTGCTAAAGAGAGCTTTGTGGAAAGATGATGGCGGGTCTGTGTAGAGAGCAAACATAGATCTTCCACATGATTGAAGGCCAAGGTACAGGCTGAGGTCCAAGGCCATGAAAAGTCAGCACCTTTGGGTCAACAGGAGTTAGGGCAGCCTTAGTGTCACAGAATAATAATAATAATAATAAATAGCTGACCCAAAGATAGAATGGGGTGGGGGACAGATAGGCAGACAAAGATAGAGAGATAGAAGGAAGGAGAGGAGCGAGGGAAGGAAGGAGAAAACTGGACTCAAGAGGGGAGGACATGGCAGGATGCTGGAGTCTGTCCTGAGTGACACAAGGGGCTGAAAGGGGGAGTGGAATTTGACAGACACATGGGCCCTATTTCACAGTCTTGCCTAGGGCTGGCCCTCCCACTGAGGGCTCTTCAGTCCAGGGTTTCAAATCTAGTTTAGACACATGAAAAATACCTATCAGATCCAAATGTTCTTTAGTGTCATGAGCCCAATCTTGTCCTTAGACCTTCCCTCGATGATTTTAAAATCACTGTTTAGGTTTTGTAGGGACCTCTGGGTAGTCCAAGGTCTTGTATTGGGATAATGGTGTTTCCAATTTTTTTTGAGAGGCAGTAGATAGCCTGCAGTCCATGGCCAGTAATGGTGTGAGTGCAAAGTGGGGGAAAAGAGATGTCACCTAGGAAATGCACAGTCAGAAAGGGAGGCATAACAAGTCTCTGCACCTCTCTCTGGAACAAACTGGCTTAGACTAGGTAACCATTGAGGTTGCTTCCAGTTAATAATAATTATAGTAATAGCTGCCATTTATATAGTGTTTCAAGGTTTGTAAAGCATTTTACAAATATATCTCTTTTTATCCTAATAACAGCTTTGGGAGGTAGTTGTTCTTATTATCTCCATTTTACAGATGAAGAAACTAAGGCAAAGAGATATGAAATAACTTGCCCATAGTCACACAGCTGGGAAGTATGTGAGGCAGGATTTGATCTCAGGGTATCCTGATTCAAAGTCTGAAGTCCAGTGCGCTATCACTTGTATCACTTAGCTGCCTAAATTGATCATTCTGTGTTCTCTTATTTGATTCTCACAATTACCCCACAAGACCGGTAGTGCAGGTATCATGGATACTGGCATCCTTGCTGTAACCACCTGACTGGGTCATGCTGAGAAAAGCACTTTGTAAACCATAATTATTTTATTTTATTTTATTTTATTTCATTTCATTTCATTTCATTTCATTTCATTTCATTTTATTTTATTTTATTTTATTGTGAGGCAATTGGGATTAAGTGACTTGCCCAGGGTCACACAGCTAGTAAGTGTTAAGTGTCTGAGGCCGGATTTGAACTCAGGTACTCCTAACTCCAGGGCCAGTGCTCTATCCACTGCGCCACCTAGCTGCCCCCATAATTATTTTATTATTTCAATGGGTCCATGATCTCTTTAAAGGTGGATCTCTTTCTTCCATTAGTGTAGACTGAAATCCATTCTCTCTTCATCCCAGGTCCTTCTGGACCATGACTTGCACCTACCCAACATACTGGAGGCATTCCTCCAGGTATTTCATCCATTCATCCATCCATCCATCCATCCATCCATCCTTCTGCTTCATTAATTCACCTATTTATTCATTCATTTATTTGCCCATTCATTCATTGGTTTGTTTGTATATTTATGTATTTTGTCATTTTATGAATAGCCACCCAGTTCTCAGGCTTTCTATCAGCTCTTTCTTGCTATCTGGCCCACCTCCCTTCTGATTGTGGATTTCCCAGGTGAAATCCTTTACAGCTTACCTTGAATTCAAACCATCATTGACAGAATGCCATAGGCTACTCACTCTTATCCCCTCTCCTCTCCCAACAGGGCATCACCCCAATGCCCTATGGGTCCCTTTTCATGTTTGTTCTTCAGAAATTACAATGTTCCAGGATTTTGCAGTCGAGGTATGAGGTACCATATAAATATGAGCTCTGAGGACACTGAACCCCAAAGAGATGGAGTGACTTGTTCAAGTAAGTGGCAGAGTTGGAACTTTCTAACCCATCTGTCCTTCATGGGCCTGAGTCATCTTCCTAAAACTCTGCTAGGATCATATCATCCCTCTCCTTAAAACATTTCTGGGTCTCCCCCTTTGCTCCAGAGTAAAATATCAGCTCCTGCTTCTAGCATTCAAGGACTTCCACAGTCTGGTTCCAGGCTCGCCTTATAATAAGCCTGAGCTCATGTTATTCCCCTTCCCATCCCTTACCCTCCAGTGAAGAGGGCCTTCATATATCTATATCTACATATATCCATCCATATATAAAAATGAATACATGTATGTTTGTATATTCATACCTCCAACATAGAATATGATGCTTTGCACACAACAGTTTGTTGAATAACTCAGTGATTCAAACTTGGACCCTCCCAACTCCAGATCTAGTCCTCATTCAATTATATTGTGAAGGAGGGACCAGTTATCTTGCTTCAAGGTCCCAGTTCCAACCAAAACCACCATCAATCTGTGAATTTTCCCTGAGATATAAGAATGTCCTCTGCTCCCTGGCAATATCACTAAACAGCATGCCCAAACAAGACCATCTCATTTTATCCTGAGAGGTAGTGTAGTACAATGTAAATAGTCTTGGATCTGGAATCAGAGATCTTGAGTTTGGACCCTGCCTCTGCTAAGTAAGTATTAAGCTGTGTGATCTTTGGCCAATCACTTCCCTTTTCTGGAATTGTTTCCCTATCTTCCTTTCAGAATATTTAGCTTCTTTCAAGACTCAGATCAAGTGCATCTATCACACCTTACCCCTAATTGCTAGTGTCCCCTCCCCCTCAAAAGCTTCATATTTATTTATTTGTTTATTTTTTGGTGAGGCTATGAGGGTTAAGTGACTTACCCAAGGTCACACAGCTAGTTCAGTGTCAAGTGTCTGAGGCTGGATTTGAACTCAGGTCCTCCTGAATCCAGGGCCAGTGCTTTATCCACTGTGCTACCTAACTACCCCGCTTCATATTTATTTTGTAGATATTTTGAATAGACTTACGTTTGTACATGTTGTTCCCCCTCCCTTCTATTAGACCGTAAACTCCTTAAGGATAGGGATGGTAATTTGGTCTTTGTACCCCTAGCACTTAGTACTCATAGAAAGGGTTTAATAAATATTTGCTGAATGAATGAAGGGGTTAGACTCCAGATGATCCCTCAAAGGTCCCCCCCCAAGTTCTTGAGTCTATGGTTCTATGTCTTCTCTCTTCCACAGATGTGCCAGGTGATATGCTGACCCAGGTGCTTGGTGCCCCCGTCACTCTGACCTGCCTGGATGGGGAGTTGGAGAATAATGTCACCATTCACTGGAAACTGGAGGATAAGTCTATTGGTCCACAGCTTGGCCATAGGGAAATGTTGGGAGGTAAGCTATTACTGAAGTCGGTGCAGTATGATGACTCGGGAAACTACACCTGCTACCTGGACGGCCTCCCAGTGAGGACCCTGCCTCTGCTAGTGGTTGGTGAGTAACACCACCCCCTTCCTGAGCATTGTTCTGTTTGTATTCTTTTGGAAGATCCTTCCAATGCATCCTCCATTGCCTCACCTCCTAGCGGCTTCCACTCTGATTCAACCTTCATACTACCATTGGGCTAACTTTGTACTCCCTTCACACTGTTTTGCTCAAAAGTCTTTGGTAGCACTCTGTTGACTTCTGGGTCAAATTTAGATTCTTTTCCTTGGCATTCAATGTAGTGCCTATTCTTCCCTGTCTTCTCCCCCCTCCCTTGGCTTTCCTATTTATTTTTTGTTTTGTTTTGGGTTTTTTGTTTGTTTGTTTGTTTGTTTTTTAGTGAGGCAATTGGGGTTAAGTGACTTGCCCAGTGTCACACAGCTAGTAAGTGTTAAGTGTCTGAGGCCGGATTTGAACTCAGGTACTCCTGACTCCAGGGCCGGTGCTCTATCCACTACGCCACCTAGCTGCCCCTTTCCTATTTATTTTACATTACTTCCTTCTACAATTTCTAATTCCTTAGCCAAATTGGACAGTTCCCACCTACCCACCTAATACTTCAATGTAAACTAACCCTGGTCCCTTTGATTCCACTGCTTCTTATGACTGCGATATCCTTCTTGCCCCCTTTTTGCCTGTTGAATTTTTTACCTAGTTTTAAAAGCCCAACTGAAATGCCATCTCCTTCAGAAAGACTTCTTCAAATTCTCCCTCTGTCACCAACACCTTCCTTCTTAGAACTTACAGAGAGCATTTTTCCTGGCACCTTTCTGATGTGCTTGTATAAAACTGGGTTTCAGATTTATCTGCGCTTGTGTTTTTGCATTCCTTTGTTAAACTATATGCTCCATGAGGGCAGGCACCTTTTCTTATTTAAACTTGCCATCTTCCTCAGTGCCTAGCACTGAGTACTGTAAACGTGTGTTGAATGGATGCTCTCAGATATGTGCCATGCCTGAAAAAAGTCCCTTTTAATATCCTGTTATTTACGTGGTCCAAGAAATTACAGGAAAAGCTTATTATATTTGCCAGCAAGTGACCGAATACTGAGAATATCCCAGCCCATGGCTGGGCTGGGTATCTCCTAGCTCAGAACCCAGAGAGTTCAGAACTCTGCTCATAGTGAATTAGGTGGTCTGGGCTCCACTAATGTTTGAGATGCTTCCCTCCCTCGTGGCTTATCCCAGTGACCTGGAAGATGCTTAAACAGTGAAAGGAAAGGCATATTCTCTTCTAGAGATGTGCTGTCTTGGCTGTATGACCTGAGCTGGCCATTCCTTCTAGAGTGTAACTGTGTCCTTAGTGCAGTAAGCATTCAGTAGTTATGAACTGAGCAAAAGAGAACTAGTGTCCAACACACTGCCTCAGACATTGTTGGTGCTCAATAGAGAGAGCCAGCATTTATTAAGTGATTGTTATGGGCCAGGAAGATGGCTAGGTGGTGGTGCCATAGTGTGCAGAGTGCTGGGCATCATCTTTCTGAGTTCAAATCTGGCCTCAGATACATACTAGCTATGTGACCCTGGGCAAGTCACTTAACCCTGTTTGCCTTAGTTTCTTCATCTGTAAAATGAGATGGAGAAGGAAATGGCAAACCACACCAGTATCTTTGTCAAGGAAACCCCAAATGGGGTCATGAAGAGTCGGATGAAGTGACTGAACAGTGGGCTAGGTGCCAGTTACTGGCTAAAAACTAGGCATCCAAATACCAGCAAGCAATATTGTCGCTGCCCTCAAGAAGCCCATATAGGGTAAGACCATACATAAAGGGGAGCTAGAAAGAGAGGAGTAGAAGGGTCTTGGCAGGCTAGGAAATGGCCTAAAGTTCAGCGGAGCCTGGATCTCAGAAAGATAAGATAAAAGCTGGCCTATGACTGATTGATTGATTATGAAGGGGTAGTGGAGAATGCTTAAAATACAAATGCAAAGGACTTGGAAGTGAGTCTGGAGCTGGTTGATAGCCCCAGTTCTGTTATTTACTCATTTGGGGGACATTCCCCCTCTTTGGCATTTAAGATGAGGAGGTGTAAGCTGGTCAGCATTCCCTTCCTTGACCTTCAAGGACAGGAATGTTCTAAGAGACGTGGATGTTCTCTGAGGTCTCCTCTAGCCTTAGCGTGTGATGAATATAACTTATCACCCACAATTGCTCATCTTTATTGCTCCCCTTTTCCTGAGAGGTAACAAGGTATGGTGGAATGAATACTCAATCAGGAATGAGTAGCCATAGGTTCAAATCCCATTTCTGTCCTTTGCTACCTGTATGAGTCCCCTTTCTGTGACTCAGTTTATCTGTAAAAGAGGAAGGTTGGACTAAATGCCTCCGAAGTCCATTTCCAGCTCTAAACCTGTATGTAACTTTCCGATTCTGCCTCTCAGGAGGGAAATGAGACCTCCAGCACATCGGATTTTTACAAAGGCCTAGTGAGAAGATAATGTAGTGCTCAACTTGTCTGCCCTCTAAGGAGATGTGAAGGGGGAGTGCTAAGCTCTTATGTTTTTCAGATTTGTGCTCTTTAAAGTGCCTGGTCCTCTCCCACCCTAGAAGAAAGCTTTTGTTGTCTGCTGCTATGACAACGCTCCGTAAGTGTATATGCCTGCTTTTCAGACCCTCCTGAAGAGCCCGTCATCTCCTGTCGAAGGAAGAGTTTTGTTAGCAGTGTCGAGTGCGATTGGAGCCTCCAGAGAAAGCCGTCTCTGCAGACTAAGGCCATCTTGTTAGTGAGACAGGTGTAAGTGTCTTGGGAAATGATTTCATTTTGAAACCAGGCCCTTCTGGGGAGGGGAAAGAAGGTCCTTAGAAGTCAGGACATGTGAGGCACTGGGTGCTGAGAAAATAAAGGAAATGTTTGCTGGATCGAGCCACAGGCAAGTCCTAAGATGGGATCTGAAGGAGCTCCAGGAAAGCTCCTAAAAATATCTACCCCCACTGGCTCACCACGATGACAAGTGTCGGAAGGCAGAAGTAGGAGTGACTGATAGAAGTTACACAGAGGCCAAATTTAGCTCCATCTAAGGAGGAACTTCCTGCCAGTTAGAGAGAATGAAAAATGGAATAGGATGCCTCAGGAGGTGGTGAGTTCCCTGTCATTGAAAACTTCCAAGGCAGGCTAAATGACCATCTGGTGTAGAAGGTTTAGGTGAGATGGCCTCTGAGGTTCTAACACAGAGATTCTGGTTTTATGTCTGAAATTCCACCATCAGTGAGTTGTTTCTTGGGTTTATTATTAATATTTATAATTAGCATTTGCATAGGCTTTAAGGTTTACAAAATGTTTTCTATGTGTTACCTCATTTGGTCCTCCCAACAACTCTGGAAGATGTCTTATTTAAATGCAAATGAGCCAGGTAGGAATAACATAGCAAGTCATGCCTGGTACATAGTAGATGTTTACTAAATATTTGTTGACTTGACTTGAATGAGATGAAAAAGAAAGAATGAAAGAGAAAGAAAGAGAATGAGAGAGAGAGAGGGAGAGAGGTGGGGAGGGAGCTAAGGGGATAGGGAGAGAGAAAGAGAGGGCGGGGAAGGGACAGAAGGGAGGAGGGAGGGAGGGAGAGAGAGTGAGTGAGCAGTTGCTGGAGAAAGATGAGTTAGGTATACCTGGACACTCTGGCTAGGTAGGGTACCATTAAGGCACAGGGCACATGGAGATGGGCTCAATAAGGATGAGAAGGGGGGGATACCAAAAGAGGAAGTGGAAGGTGCCAAAGATATACTGGGTCTATTTCACAATCTTGTCTAACAACCAACAGCGCTGCAGCTGAGGTCCTTTTAATCTAAATGTTTTCCAAACTAATCTAAACAAAATAAACACGCCTATCAGATTTAAAGCTTTTCTAGTCTCTAGTGCCAAACCTTGCCCTGAGAGATTCCCCAAAGGAGTTATTCTAAAAGTCTGTTTTTTGAAACTACCAGTAGTCTCCCAGAGGTCGTTCTGATAGTCCATAGGCTCAGAGTAGAAGAGTTTAGATATAAAATCTGCATGCCCCAAATCTGTAAATGAAGAGATAGATGGTCCTTGCCCTATTGGGAAAAACACTAAAGATTATTCAAAACTCTTATTATTTTAAGAATCACTCCCCAAGAAAGGGACACAAACAGCTCCTGGCTTACCTTTTAACTAAGACTGCGTTTCAAATCTTTATTTGTAAATGGGCTCCTTAGAACTTGGAGTTCAACTTGAGTTGTAGTAGGCCCAGTGGGGTAGAGTGCCTAGCCTGAAGTCAGGAAGACTCATCTCAGACACTTACTAGTTGGATGACCCTGGGCAAGTCACTTAACCCTGTTTACCTCAGTTTTTTCATCTGTAAAATGAGCTGGAGAAGGAAGTGGCAAACCACTCCAATATCTTTGCCAAGAAAACCCCAAAGGGGGTCACGAAGAGTCGGACTCAACTGAACAACAAAAAGACCCAGTATGATAAGGATACCAGGCTAAAAAGCATGCAAAATCCTGTTTGATTTGTGATGTGGCTGAAATCTTGTATGTTTGCTTGCAGTGGAAAATAGTAGAAAACAATACGATGGAACATGCGCTGTACATTATTTCCACTAGAATGCTTGCTTCTGCCTTCAGCATTTCCTGGTCTGGTAGTCTTTATAAGACTCAGCCTTGGGCTCTTGACTTGATTCATCCCAAAGTGTAAATGGAGGACGACAGGAGGGAGCTGATAGAGGGAAGAGGGAGAGAGTAAATGGGCCCTTAGACCTTCTTCTCCTTAAGTCCCACCTTCCTCTCCAGGGGGGTACTCATGAAAGAGACACAGAAACACATTTTCTGCTCATGCAGTCATAGAATCATACCTGGAAGGAACCTCAGAAGTCCTCTGGTCCAACCCCCCTCATTTTACAAATGAGGAAACAGAGGCCCATGGAGGTAAGGTGACCTGTCCAAGATATCACAGATTATAAGGCCAGAAGTAGGAGTTGAGAGGAGATTTATCCCAGGGTACTGAATACAGAGGTGCTTAAAGCACTTGTAGTCTTTTACATAAAAAATATTAGTGCTTAGACCCTAGTAAGATTAATTTGTTAAAATGGTAAGTTACCAGATGGTACAGTGGATAGAGCGCCAGGCCTGGAGTCAGGAAGACCTGAGTTCAAATCTGACATCAGACACTTCCTAGCTGTGTGATCCTGGGTAATTCACTTCACTCCACTTGCCTCAGTTTCTTCATCTGTAAAATGAGCTGGAGAAGAAAATAGCAAACCACTCTAGTCTCTTTGCCAAGAAAACTCCCAAATGGGGTCACAGAGTTAGACATGACTGGAACGACTGAAAAACACTTCTGAACCCACAGTTGGGGATTAATCTCTCTGAGTTTCCACTTCCTTATCTGTAAAATGGGAATGATATTTACAACAAACAGCTCCCAGGGCTGTTGTGAAACAAAAATGCGATAATGTAAGTGAAATGCACTTAAACCCCAGGAGCCTATATAGGGTCTGCACTTATGATTTCATTGGTAAAAGGATTTCTCAGATGAGAAAAATTTCCTCTACCTATGCAGGTTGTCATCATTTTTGCAAGTTATATAGTCTGAGAGAGTCACTGAAGTCATTGAGAGGTTAAGTAACTTGCCTGTTAGAGTCAGGACTTGCACCCAGGGCTTCCCAGCTCTGAGATCAGCTCTTTACCGTACCATTCTGCCTCTCACAGAGACCATAGAAATGGCAGTCATTGATTGCCTAATCAGTTCTCCAGTGCAGTTCTTGCCCCTGCTTCTGCTTGTGTCCAACAGAAGCAGAGCAACGGGGAGGCTGGAAATGAAACGTTTGTTGGTCTTGTGTCTCTGGCAGACAGAAAGAAGAGACGTTCCAGAGGCCGTGTCACTACCTGCAGGGATTACAGAAGTTCTCTTGCCACTTGAATCTTGGGGAAGAGGATGACTCCCTCTATTTGGTTGTCTTATGTATCACCAGCGGGGGTATGAGGAAGTCCAGCAAAGCCTACCAGTTCAGGGGTTATGAAGTCCGTAAGTATGCTTCTGCCTTCCCCAGGCTGCTTCCTCCATCTGCTTAGTAGAGGCCCTGGAAGCCCTAAAACAGCGGCTGTGTGAGGAGGCGGCTGATGATCAAACCCTTGTGGTAGACCAGCCATTTTGCAAGGATTGGGGTAAGGGTGTACTGGTAACATTTTTAAAAAACAAGCTCTCTAGGGAAAAAAAAATTCCCATGACCTACTATTTTTCCCCATCACTTTCTTAAGTCAAGATGATCCACAAAACCAAAAACCGAGCCCTAATTTGTAGCATTTTTGCCAATTTCTGAGGCAGAAATTCTCATGCTGAAAATTTAACAGACAGCTCTAGCCCAGGGAGCCTTCACTCACATGCACAGTACCGGGTTGGGGATTAGGGATAAGGTTTGTTTATTGGTGGCATTCAGTAGTCTAGACATCCTGTTTAGATAACTATCTGTTATTTAAATGTTTGATTGAATAAATGAAGGTATGAATGAGTGAGGAAGTCTGCACTGAATACTAAGCTTTCCCCTTAGAGCAGGCACCCTATTCTCATTTCTCTCTTCCTCTCCTTTCTCTCCATTCTTTCCTCAACCACAGTTCAACCAGATCCTCCAGCCAATGTCACAGTCACAGCCGTGAACAAAAGCCCCTATCGGCTCAATGTCACCTGGAAAGACCCGCCTTCCTGGAACTCCATTTACTACCGACTCCAATTTGAGCTCCGTTACCGGGCTGAAAAATCCAAGGCTTACACAATTATCCAGGTCAGTTCAATTTTACCCGTCCCTAAATATCTTAGAGGCAGGTGGAAAGCTCCTCAAAGAGATAGTCAAGCTACCATATGTGTGAAGGACTAATGATTTTGGCAGTATGGCAGTGGGCGGGCTGTTAGAGAGGGAGTGCTCAGTGACTGGAATTTCCTCCAGTGATAGAGACTATCACCTGCTTGTGACTTAGTAGATAAATCCTAGAGAGCTACCCAAGTGACTTTCCCAGGGTCACACAGTTACTAAGTGTCAGCAGAGCCAAAACTAACTTTTTTTTTTTTTTTGCCTAGGCAGCATAGTGTCCAGCATACTCTTGATATGGTGGGAAAATGGGGTACGGGGTTGGGGTTCTTAGGAATTCCTCTTTAAAGAATTACACCCTCTTGCACACAAAACTTAGTTAGAATAAGGTGATAGTTTATTTAGGAGCAAGGGAAGGGAAGGGAAGGGTGGGGGGAGTGAAACCATGAAAGAAATCCTTGGACTTTTCATGGGGAGATTTGGCATAAAGCACATGGCTCAGAGGTACCAAATCTCCTCGAACAGGAGACTGGAAGGTACTTTTATAGAGGACTGATGGGGGTGGACCATCTGCCCGAGAAAAGTTCCTTTAGTGAGAGAGGACCATCCCCCACTGGTGGTGACTAAAGGAATTGGGTGAGGGGTGGCTACAGATCCCTCTTCAGAAAGCAAAGGCCGCAGCCACACCCAAATTGATCTCTCCAGGGTAAGGGAGACCAGAATGAAGGGTAGGAATCCCAAGCTAGCTCAGTCTGATTTGGTCCAGTTTATCTCTCTAGGCGTTATCTGTCCTCTGGTTTAGTTTCTCGAGGAGAAGATTCCTTGGTGTACCCCAGAGAACTTCTGGGGTGCTCTGCACCCCATGACACTCTCAAATCAGCTTCTTAAAAGGGTAGGGCCAGGGGGCAGCTAGATGGCACAATGGATAAAGCACCGGCCCTGGATTCAGGAGTACCTGAGTTCAAATCTGGCCTCAGACACTAGGCACTTACTAGCTGTGTGACCCTGGGCAAGTCACTTAACCCCCATTGCCCCAGTTAAAACAAAACAAAACAAAACAAAAGAGTAGGGCCAGTATGAGCCATGGGAGCAGGACTGGATCGTATTGGAAAGGATTCATAAATATATTGCCATGGAGCAGCTAGGTGGCGCAGTGGATAGAGCATCGGCCCTGGGTTCAGGAGGACCTGAGTTCAAATCCAGCCTCAGACACTTTACATACTTACTAGTTGTGTGACCCTGGGCAAATCACTTAACCCCAATTGCCTCACCAAAAAAAAAAAAAAAAAAGGATAAATATATTGCCAGTTGCTTGTTGTTGTTTAGTTGTTTCAGTTGTGCCTGACTCTTTGTGACCCCATTTTGGTTTTACTTGGCAAAATTACAGGGGTGGTTTGCCATTTCCTTCTCCAGCTCATGGTATAGTTGAGGAAACTGAGGCAAACAAGCTTGAATGACTTCTCCAGGGTCACCCAGGCAGTATCTGAGGCCAGATTTGGACTCAGATCTTCCTGACTCCAGGCCCAGTACTCAATCTACTGTACCACCTAGCTACCCCTGGCAGAATTAGGAGAAAAGTGTGAGAAATAATTACTAATAATTGACATCTTGGAGAACCCAATGATCTCCCCTCCTTTCTTAGTCCTTCCTTCCCCGCCCCTTTCTAAAGTCCAGTTCTCTTTGAGGCATTCCATCAAATTTTTTTCATCTGGGTCAAGCCCAATCCAAGCTTACAAAGAATCTTGGGTGGAAACAGACCATTTGTCTACATAGTTAAAGGGCTTTCCTGAGATTTGACCTGCACGACCAAACCTAGGTAGAAACTATTTTGTTCTGATCATCTTGGGTGGGGGTCTCACATTCTTTCTCTGATGTCATTACCAAGAGTTGAGGGACTTGAATCATACATCCTTGGAGTTTATTTTAATATAACCCACATCCAATCACGTCAACCAATTAGATTTGATCATTGTTAATCAATAGGATTTGATTGCTATGTGATGGGCCTCCTGCAGTTAGAAGGCTATATAAACCGAGACCCCACCACCATCATTAGGGGTCTCTGGGCTGAGAGAGATGGCTAACAGACCTCCTTTTACTAATAATATGCCATCCTATTAATAAAGTGATTAAATTACTGAGAAACTGTGTCTCTCATATTTTTAATCATCACAAAAGAAATGTTCGGAAGGCTTAAAGCACTATTGAAATGTATTCTTATTTATCAACAAATAACTGCCTGATTTAGGTAAATAGTAGGAGCTGGTAGATCTGGTTAGACATGTGTATGTGCATTGGAATATTAGACATGTATGTGGTCAGAGATATTTTATGCTGTACATTTGTGTGTGTGATTATGAATGCTTGTACGTGTGTATACACGCAAGTGAATGCGTTATGGAGATGTGTGGTATGTGCATGAGCATGTGTGCATGCATGTCTCTGTTTATATGTGTGTGTACATACATTTGTGTTTGTGTCTGTGTGTGTGAGAGAGACTAATTCATGTCCTGTGTCTTCGTGCCTTTCTCTTTCAGAGGAAGGACCAACACTCACTGATTATCAGTGATGCCTTGATGGGCACAAGGCATGTTGTACAGATTCGGGCCCGGGAGGAGTTTAATCATGGCCAATGGAGCAAATGGAGCAATGAGATCATGGGTACCCCATGGACAGGTAGAATTCATTCATTCATTCATTCATTCATTTAATTTTATTTATTTTTCTTAGTCCAATAAGTTTATTTTTGAAAACGTACACAAAAAATGTTGAACCATTTCATGCATCTTCAGCAGCTGGAGCATCTCCACCCTTGGTGTTCCTAGTATAGATCACTTATGCTCTGTGTTTGGAAACTAGCTTAATCAGACCTTTACTGGGGGCAGCTAGGTGGCCAAGTCGATAAAGTACTAGCCCTGGATTCAGGAGGACCTGAGTTCAAATCTAGTCTCAGATACTTGACACTTACTAGCTGTGTGACCCTGAGCAAGTCACTTAACCCTCGTTGCCCAGCAAAAAAAAAAAAAAAATCAGACCTTTACTAAGCAGTTCCTGGAGGGCTGCCTGGGTTAGAGAACCCTGAATCTTCAGTCTTTCTGAGACTACTGCAGGGGTGATAAGTTTATAGTTGGGGACCTCCTTGCAGAGTTTGTCATACATTGCTTTGTCAAACAGAACCAGATTGTTGTGCTTGCCTTACATTTTCCCCTTAGACCACTTTTTCTTCTTAACTTTGCCCCCAGACTTGTTCACGGGGTCTTTGTCCTTCTTGGCCGACTTGCCAGCATCTTTCTTCTTCTTATCATCCTTGGGCGGCATGGTGAGTCTCCTGGAACTCCTGCTGCCTTCAAGCTAAGATATCGGACAGAAAGCCAAGTAGAATTGATTTCTTCTTTTAAAACCTCAGTGATGAACAGTAGCATCAAACTCAAAATAGAAATGGGGCTACTATATCACACCTAAGTATCCTTACCAGTTGCATATTGACTGTTGTTCAGTTTTATTTGACTCTTTGTGACCCCATTTAGGGTTTTCTTGGCAAAAATACTGGAGGGGTTTACCATTCCTTTTTTTTCAGCTCATTTGACAGATGAAGAAACTGAGGCAAATAAGGTTAAGTGACTTGCCTAGGGTCACATAGCTACTAAATGTTTGAGACTGGATTTGAACTCAGGAAGATGAGTCTTCTTGACTCCAGGCCCAGCATTCTATAATTTAACAAAATAAATACAAATACAATAGAACATATGTAATGTTAACATGTGGTTTTCTAAGTCAATATGTGAGAAGCTAGGTAGCCATAGCTGCTTGCATATTGACTTAGAAAACCACATGTTAACATTACATATGTTCTATTGTATTTGTATTTACTTTGTTAAATATTTCTCAATTATATATACATAATTTTTTTTTTTTGCAGGGTAATGAGGGTTAAGTGACTTGCCTAGGGTCACATAGCTACTAAGTGTTTAAGACTGGATTTGAACTCAGGAAGATGAGTCTTCCTGACTCTAGGCTCAGCATTCTATAATTTAATAAAATAAATAAAAATACAATAGAACATATTTAATGTTAACATGTGATTTTCTAAGTCAATATTCGAGAAGCTAGGTAGCCATAGCTGCTTGCATATTGACTTAGAAAACCACATGTTAACATTATATATTGTTCTATTATATTTTTATTTATTTTATTAAATATTTCTCAATTACATTTTTTTGGTGTGGTCAGAGCAATGAGGGTTAAGTGCCTTGTCCAGGGTCACACAGCTAATAAGTGTCAAGTGTCTGAGGCCAGATTTGAACTTGGGTCTTCCTGAATCCAGGGCCAGTGCTCTATACACTACACCACCTAGCTGCCCCTCCCCTCAATTACATTTTAATTTGATTCAGGTGGGTGGTCCACAGGCCAAGTATTTGATACCTAGGGTTGGAAGGGGCCTTAGAGGTCACATACTTCAACCTGGTGGACTCCTCTCTATAAAATCCTCCAAAGCTAACCAGTCATCCAGCCCCCATTTGAATACTTCCAGTGACAGGGAGCTTATTATCTCACAACACAGGCAGCTACATGACCTATCTCTATAACACATGAAGTCAAGAAGACCTGAGTTCAAATCTGACCTTTTTAGCAGTGTGACCCTGGGCAGGTCACTTAAATTCTGTGTTTTAGTTCTCTAGCTGTAAAATGGGGGTAATTATAGTGCCTCCCCCCCTAGGGCTGGTGTGAGAATCATATGAGAAGCACTTTACAAACCTTAAAGTATTATATAAATGCTAGCTATTATTATCATTCACTGTTGTTACAGAGTCCTTTTTCATGTTGAGTTCACATCTGTCTCCCTCTGTCCATTTGGGAGGCAGTGTGATTTAATGGAAAGAGCACTGATTGGGGAATCAGAGGACCTGGATTCAAATCCTACCTCTTGGCATTTACTACTTGTATGACCATTGATGCTTAACTGGCCTGTGCCTCAGTTTCCTCATCAGTAAAAGGAGGGGGTTGAACTAGAAGAGATCTGAGGTCCTTCCACCTCTAAATCTATGCTATGCCTTCTGGAATAACCGAACAAATATACTCCATTGTGATGAAGCCAGGCTGGTTCTCTGTGATCATTACTTCCTTTTCTAGTTATTTATGTGTTATAGAATTTTGCCAGGAATTGAAGTCAAGGAAGCTCATGGGCTGATAGTTTGCACATTCTTCTATTCTTGTGTGTGTGTGTGTGTGTGTGTGTATAAGATTGGGACAACATATTTACATATTTGTCCTTTTTCAATTTTATAATACCTCTCTTATTTCTTATAGTTTTTCCAAGATCACTGACAGTAACCCAGCAATCACATTTGCTGAATCTTCTAGTAGCCTGGGCTATATAGGTCATCTGGATCTGGTAACTGTACCTCCTCAAAGGCAGCTAGGTGTACTTCTACCATCTCACTACCTGTCTTGGGGTTCATATTAACCATTTTGTATTCAGGCCCTGAATTATTTTTTTTTGTCAGAAAGAAGCAAAGTTAAGAAGTGAGTAAGCCAGTCAATGTTATTATCTTCTCATCTGCCCCAAGAGGCAGTTTTTTCTCTAATAATACTAGCTAATGATAGCTAGTATTACATAGTACTATTACATTGTACTTTTAATTTTGTAAAGACCTTTTTTTGGGGGGGGGCAATGAGGGTTAAGTGACTTGCCCAGGGTCACACAACTAGTAAGTGTCAAGTGTCTGAGGCTGGATTTGAACTCAGGTCCTCCTGAATCCAGGGCTGGTGCTTTATCCACTGTGCCACCTAGCTGCCCCTGCAAAAACCTTTCTTTATGTGTTATGCCATTTGATCTTTACACCAACCCTAGGAGGTAAGTGCTATTATTATCCTAATTTTACAGATGAGGAAATTGAGGCTGAGAGGCGTTGAGTGACTTGCCTAGGATTTCACAAATAGTAACTGCCTGAGACAGAATTCAAATCTGTGTCTTCCTTACTCTCAAGTCCAACGCTATATCCCCTTTTTTGATCATTTTATTTTACCCATTATAGCTGATAAAAGATCCTTTGTTGTTATCCTTAGCTTTTCTCTCAGACCTAACTCCTTTTGAGTATTAGCTTTCTAATTCTATTCTTATAGGATGATATCTGGTTGAGTTGAATTTGGGGTTTACCACTGTTGGTATCCTGCGAATGTTGTCAGTTTACAAACTGTCCCCTTAAAATTGTTTTTAAAAATTTTTTTCTTTGATGAATTGAGATATACCAATCAGATTTTTTTCTCAGTTTTTAGGAAGCCAGAGAATTATTAATTTTTTTTCTTTGGGTCCTGCCCTTTACATCTGTCATTTTTGCCTGCATGAATTCCACATTTTTTCCAGTTTTGTCATTTCCTGGGCTTCTTGTTTTGGCTTTAGCTGTTGTTTTTGCCGTTTTTTCTCTCTAGCAAAATAATTCTGTTATTCGTTGAGTCTGTTGTTTTGTTTATTTTTTTCCCTTCGATATCTCCAAATAGAGGAATTTTATAATCATCTTGTCCTAGAATTTCTTAGGCCCTTTCACTTGGGCCCTTTCTTGTTTTATTTCATCTCTTGACGTTTTTGTTAATTCCATTTTCTCCTGAGTGCCTTCACTGTGTCCATTTTCCATTTTATTGTGTCCTTGGAAATTTCTAAATTCCTTCCTTGAGCTTCTGTTGCTGGTGTTTGAGTATATTTTCCCTTCAGTTTCTGCTTCTTCTCCTAAGCTGTAGCAGCTCTTCCTTTGCTATTGCTTAAAAACAGTGTTCTTTGAAGAATCTCTAACAGATTATATTTTTTTGTTTGTTTTTTGAGCTATATATTGAACTCCTGTGACTTCATTTTTTTATTGTCCCGAAAGTCCATTCTTTATAAGTTTTAAAGGAGCTATATTCATTCTTTCATTTGACTAGCATTTGTTAAACACCTACTATGTGCCAGTCACTGTGCTAGGGGCTAGGGATACAAAGACAAGAACTGAACAGTCCCTGCCCTCAAGGAACTTACATTCTATTGGTTCTATATGTGAGCCAGAGTTGCATAGTTAGCTAATATTATGAGAGTGATCATCTAAAGCCCCCAGATTTCTTTTTTTCACATGAGCTGCTACCAATAGTTCAGACAGAAGGTGATGAGGAACTGTACTGGGGTTGCAGCTGTGTGAATGGAGAGAACGGGACATATACAAAGGAGCTTGTGCAAGCAGAAATAACCAAACTTGCCATAGGTTGGATAGATGGAGTGAATGTGAATAAGTTGAGCATGATCCTGATGTTGAAAAATGGGTGACTGGGAGGATAGAGGTGCCCTCAGCAGGGAGGGTCAGAAAAAGTGAAGGTTTGGACAGCAAGATGATGAGCTCTGCTTTTATTATTTATTGAGTTTCAGATGTCTATGGGACATCCAGTTTGAGATGTCCAAGAGGTAAGTGGCAATTCGAGACTGGAGCTCATGAAAGAGATGAGGGTTGACTACATAAGTCTGGGAATAATCTATATAGAGATGATAATTCAACTCATGGGAGCTGATGAGCTCACCAAATGAGATAGTACAGAGGGAGAAGAGAAGAGAGGGTCCAAGCTAGCGTTGGGGCCCATAGTTAGTGTGCATGACCTGGATGAAGAGCCAAGAAAGGAGACCAAAAGGTAGAGAGGTAGGAGAAGAACCAGGAGATAGCAATGTTATGGAAATCTAGAGAGGAGAGAGTATCCAGGAGAAGAGGGTGATCAACAGTGTCAAAGATCACAGAGAGGTCATTGGATTTGGAGAAAGCTGATGAGCTGATGAGCTAGGAAGGGTGTAGGAGGAGGAGAAGGGAGATTTAGATTGTAGATGGTTTTATCAAGAATTTCAGCCACAAAGGGGAGGAGAAATATAGGATGATAGTTAGTGGGGATGGCTGGATAAAGTCAGAGTTTAAGGATAGAGGAGACATAGGCATGGTTTTGGCAACAGCAGAGTTGCCAACAGACAGGAAAGCCTGGAGACTAGAGAGATTGGGGGGTGAGAGAAGGGGCAGTCTATTGGCAAAGAAAGATGGAAGAAGGATCTGCCTTGGCAAAGAGAAGGACCACCTCTTCATGGGTGAAGGAAGAGAAAGAGAAGGAAGACATCTGATTGATGTGAGCTGGGAAGAAGGAGCTCTTGAAAAATGACCTCAATATGAGGGGTTAAGTACGAGATGAAGTCCTCAGCCCAATCATAGGGAAAACCTACATAGCTCCATCTCCTCTCAAGATGGTATAGAAGTTACTAAAATAAAGTCAAAATGGATACACAATTTAGACATAAGAGGTGATACCATAGGTAAATTAGGAGAGAAAGGAATGGTATACCTATCAGATCTTTGGAAAGGAAAACAGTTTATGACCAAACAAGAGATAGAGTATATTATAAAATGCAAAATGGATGATTTTGATTACATTAAATTAAAAAATTTTTGTACAAACAGAAACAATGCATCCAAAATTAGAAGGGAGGCAGAAAGCTGGGAAACAATTTTTGTGGCCAGTACTTCTGATAAAGGCCTCATCTCTAAAATATATAGGGAACTAAATCAAATTTATAAGAATCCAAGTCATTCCCCAATTGAGAAATGGTCAAAGGATATGAACAGGCAGTTTTCTGATGAAGAAACCAAAGCTATCTTTTCCCATATGAAAAAATGCTCTAAATCACTATTGATTAGAGAGATGCAAATTAAAACAACTCTGAGGTACCACCTGACACCTATCAGATTGACTAAAATGACAAAAAAGGAAAATAATAAATGTTGGAGAAGCTGTGGGAAAATTGGAACACTAATGCATTGTTGGTGGAGCTGTGAACTGATCCAACCATTCTGGAGACCAATTTGGAATTATGCCCAAAGGGCGATAAAGCTGTGCATACCCTTTGACCCAGCAATACCACTTTTGGGTCCTTTTCCCAAAGAAATCATGGAAAGGGGAAAGGGACCCACATGTACAAAAATATTTATAGTTGCTCTTTATGTGGTGGCAAGGAATTGGAAGTTATGGGGATGCCCATCAATTGGGGAATGGCTGGACAAGTTGTGGTATATGAATACAATGGAATACTATTGTGCTATAAGAAAAGATGAGCAGGAGGAGTTCAGAGAAACCTGGAGGGTCTTGTGTGGGCTAATGATGAGTGAGATGAGCAGAACCAGAAGAACATTGTACACAGTATCATCAACATTGAGTGTTGATCTACTGTGATGGACTATATTCTTCTCACCAATGCAATGGTACAGAAGAGTTCCAGGGAACTCATGATAGAAGAGGATCTCCAAATCCAAGAAAAAAAAAAGAACTATGAAGTATAGATGCTGAATGAACCATACTATTTCTTTTGGTTTTAGTGCTGTTGTTTTTTCTATTTTGAGGTTTTTCATCATTGCTCTGATTTTTCTCTTAAAACATGACTAATGCAGAAATAGGCTTAATGTTATTATGTGTATATATATAACCTATATAAGATTACCTGCTGTCTAGGGTAGGGGGGAGGGAGGGAGAAAAATCTGAAATTGGAAAGCTTGTATAAACAAAAGTTGAGAACTATCTTTACATGTAACGGAAGGCTCCCTGCCTCAAGTCATATTGGACCTATCATCTGCGGAGCTGTCTGCCCAGGGTGTCATTGTGTAAGGTCATAGGTGTGAGAACCTTCAGTACTTCAGAGATCAGTGGCTGCTCATCCGTGCCTTAATAGACAAGCTCAGAGGTAAAGTTTCTTGCCTAAGTTTACAAAGGTATTAAGTGGCAAAACCAGAACTCAAACCCAAGTCTCTTGACTCTTTCTACCTAGCCCTTAAAGGGCAGAACAAGGAAAAAGAAATGAGAGTCACAAAGAAGCAAATTTAGGTTCCTTCTAAGAGCCTGAATCTTGACATTGTTGACTGCGTTTCCCCTCCCTCCAAGTGTTCTTTTCTCTCTTGGTCCCTGTGAAATTTGTCACTTGGTTCTCTTCTTACTTGTCTATCTTCCCTTTGCTGGATCATCATCCATATTGTACCACCTAACTTTGGGCATCTGGCATGTGCTTTCTTCTTTTCTACACTTTCACTCCTGGTGACTCCAGGCCGCATGGAATCCCCCCCCCCCACGCATTCCTAACTTCTCTCCTGTGCTCCACTCTCTTATCACTAACTGCTTATTTTGTATTTGAGACTGAATGTTCCATAGACATCTCCAACTTAACATGTCTTTAAACAGAACTCATTAGCTTTTCACCTACCCCTTTTCTGACCTATTTTTTGTAGACAGCACCACCAAACTTCTAGTCATCCAGATTTACAGCCTTGGCGTTATCCTTGACCCCTCACTGTCTCTCATACCATATATCCATTCAGTCAATAATCTATTCTCTTAATAATGATAATAATAATAATAATAAGCTAGCATTTATATATAGCTTTAAGCAAAGTCCCATATGAGTAGTGTCGTTTTTTCTGTATGATAACTTTTTTTTTTTTTAGTGAGGCAATTGGGGTTAAGTGACTTGCCCAGGGTCACACAGCTAGTTTCAAGTGTCTGAGGCTGGATTTGAACTCAGGTACTCCTGACTCCAGGGCTGGTGCTCTATCTACTGTGCCACCTAGCTGCCCCCGTATGATAAGTTTGAGAGAGTGCTACATCTCTCACAGCTATTCCCTTCTCTATACTCACATAGCTACCACCCTAATGGAAGTCACCCATCCCCTAGACTATTGCAATATTCTTCTATTGGGTCTTCCTGACCCAGGTGTCTTCCCTCTTTAATCCATCTTCCATGTAGCTGTTAAAATGATTTCTCTAAAGCACAGGTCTGGCTATGTCACACCTCTGCTCCAGTGGTTACTTTATTACCACTGGGGTCAAATACAAACTCCTCTGTTCAGCATTTCAAGGTCTTTGCAGTCTAGGTCCAACTGATCTTTCCTGCCTTAGTTAACAAGGGAATCCCATAGAACATGATGGGAATTGCCACTCCTGGTTCTGGCTGATATTGTGGGAGCATTGGGGCTGGCTTCCAGCCATGTATGACTTGAGGTACTGTGGTACTGCGAAGATGCTCTTAATTGGATACTGAACCAGAGTAAGAGGTGATTCAGTATATATACAAAAAGAAGCTCCCACCTAATAGACGTTTTGAATTCACAAAGTTGTGAGCATCCCTGACCACTGCAGGATAAGTATTGGCACGCCTAAGACCAGGACAGAATAAACACAAAAGGGATACACCCCAAACCCAGGCACAGGCTTGCCTAGGCAGGTGGCCATGTGCTTACAATTGCTTAGAGGGCTGAGCTGGGAAATGGGCCAGTCGGCCACCCCTCCTGCATTCAAGCAGGTTGCAAACAGTATTTGCTGCACATTTTCTGCACAGAAAAGCAGAGAAGAGCAAAAGGGCAGGTCAGTTCCTTTGGTGCATCCACTGAGTCATCTGCTTCTCCAGCTCAACAGCCAATCACAGGACTCTTTGTCATCTCACAGCATAAACCTCTCATCCATGAGTCATATACATGGCTGAAAGCATGCCCCAAGGGGCCAGCAGGAGCCAGTAGGAGCTGCTCTGGGAATGCTATGGGATGTCCTTGTAACACTGTTCTATGCTCGTTCCCTTCTCTCCCCACTGCAGTGCAGCCAAACTGGTTTCCTTGCTATTCTTTGCACACAACACTCCATCTCTCTTCTTGTCTTTCCACAAGCTGTGTCCCCATTCCTGGAATGTACCCCCTTTTCACCTCCAATTCTTAAACTCCTTTAAGCTTCCTTCAAAGTTCAGTTCAAGCCCCATCTTCTACATGAAGATTCCCCTCTCCCCTCAGGTGCTAGTGCCTTTCTGCCCCAAATTACCTTGAATTTATTGTATATACATACACACATATGTAACTGTTGTCTCCACGATAGAATGTAAGCTTGCTGAGGGCAAGGACTCTTTCATTCTTGTCTTTGTATCCCCAGCACCTATCACAAGTAGGTGCTCAAGAATAATTCATTGGTTAATAATTTGCAAATAATTAATAATGTAGGAAAATCATAATTATAACTGCTCAATGTAGCAAAATTATAAACAACACAATTATTTATTATACCATTTATTGGTTATAGTTATTCAATAACAATTAGAATGAATAATTCATTGGTTGATATAGGAAAATCTAACAATCCAGAGCTATTAAAAAAGGGAATGGGCTACCTCCAGAAGTGATGGGATCCCCCTCACTGGGGGCATTTAAGGAAAGGCTAGAAGACTGCTTTGGGGGTCCATTAGAGCCAGGATCCTTTTCCAGGTATAAGTTTGGATTAGAAGGTATCTGAGATCCCTCTCAGCTCTGATGTTTTGTGGTTCTGTGACACTTAATCCAGGCTTAGCCTTGAGCTCTAGCCAGCCGAGTTAATGGCCAGAGCAGAGGCTGTCTCAGCACGGGCTCCAGTGACTGCTTTCTCTGTTGCTGATGTCAGCAAGGAAAGAACAGCAATTTGATGCTAATAACACATGAATGGAGATGACCCAGAGCTGCATAGCAACCATTTTCACAAAGGAGATCTTTTCTTGGGCTTTGCACGAACACTCATTATCTATGGCGTGGGTGTGTGGAGGGGGTTATTATTATTATATATTTTTTTCATTTTAGAGCTGATGAAAGTGTAAAGTGGCTAAATCTGAAAGGCCTCAGAATTTAGGACATTTTAAAGGAAATATTAGGAAAGTAATTGGGTAATCCCTTCCAGCCTGGAAAAAGGACCTTCCCAATCTCTCAGAAACCTTTTTAAATGAACCTTCCTGACCCCTCCTCATAAATAAAACCATGGTTACAGCTCTAAGGCTACCCACGCACCTGCTCAGATGTGCTGGAGCAAATTCTTGAGGCTCGTGTTTATGTCTCATTTATGAGATCATCTGAACAGGGGGTGGGCAATCTTTAGCCCTCAAACAGCCTCTCTAGACTGGAAAGAGAAAGTTCTCCATTACAGCTCAGAGTCAGAGAATAATTCTTCCCTCTGATGTTCTTACAATCATTATGGTCCTTTTTAGCTCTAAAAAGAAAAAAGCAGCTGAAGCTCTGTGAATGGCATTAATCGGCTCATTGGAATTTAAAGGGCTCTTTGTGTCTTTCTCTCTTCCTCCCTTCTTTCCCTTTGCCCACAGTTTTTCCCTACTCCTCTGTTCCAATTTCTTTCTCCTTCCTCTTGTTTGCTTTTTGATTCCTTTCCTTACTTTCTATTTCTTCTTCAGATTCCTTTTCACAATATTTATCCATTTTATAACCCTGAGGCATTTTTGTTGTTATTCCTTTGTGTATGATTGATTCTCTGTGACCCCATGTGGAGTTTTCTTGGCACAGATACTGGAGCAGTTTGTCATTTCCTTCTCCAGCTTCTTTCATAAATGAGGAAACTGAGGTAAAACAGGGATTAGTGTCTTGCCCAGGGTCACGCAGCTAGGAAGTGTCTGATGTTGGATTTGAACTCAGGAAGATGAGTCTTCCTGACTCCAGGCCTGGCCACCTGTGCCACCTAGCTACTCTGGGTGGCATATGTTTACATTTTTGTGTTTATTGAACAGAATATTACATTCTCTGGTCTTAATTTTAAGACTGGGTGCCTTGAGCATTTAACATTTCTCATTCTCAAACCCAAATCCAACCTTCCAAATTAACTAATTAAATTACCTTTTACTTGAGTGTTGCCCTTGATTCATTTTTTGGGGTAGGTCAATAGTCCTTGATTGAAATAAAAGAAAAATCTTTTTCATTTTCAATATGGGTTCTTTATAGTTGCGAAGTAAAGTGAGAACTGAAAAACAAATACAATTAGGGAAAATGATTGTTGTTTAAATTATACAGTTTATGTGTATATGTCTGTTTACACAGTTTACACGTATATGTATACACATATTACAATGGAAAGAAAACTGGATTTGGAGAGAGAGAGAGTGGTGGGATATGAACCAGTATCTCTCTCTCTCTCTCTCTCTCTCTGTGATCTTGGGAAAGTTACTTAACCTCTCAGGCCTCAATTTTCACATCTGTAAAAGGAGGGAGGTAGATTCAATGATCTTCAAGATCCCTTCCAGCCCTAAATCTTGGATCTTATTATGATCCCTATAAATAATAATGTAAAGCCTGCTTTTCTCTTACAGTTTAGAAAAGGCTATGATGATCTCTAGATGTCATAATGAGATATGGTCGACCACATTAAAGATATAACATTCCTTTTGTTAGGTGACCTTAGGCAATTCACTTAACTCCTCTGGGCCTCAGTTTGTTCATCTATAAAATGAGAAATTTGATCTAAATGGCCTCTAAGTTTCCTTACGGCTCGAAGGCTGTATTTCTGTGGCTGATCCTCTAACTGTATGCTTCAGAAAGACTTGCAACTCTTCATCAAGTTGTTTTGTCTTCATGACACCAACTTCCTGGTTTGACTTGACTTCCATAAAATTGATTTAGTCCATTAGTTCTTTGGTGCTCCTCTTACCTAGTTTTAGGATGTTTAATCTACTTATAAGGTGAGGGCAGCTAGGTGTCATGATGGATAGAGTCACTGAGCCTGGAGTCAGGAAGATGAATCTTCCTGAGTTCAAATCCAGCTTCAGACACTTACTGGCTGTGTGACCCAACCCTGTTTACCTCAGTTCCTTATCTGTAAAATGAGCTGGAGAAGAAAATGACAAACCACTTCGGTATTTCTGCCAAGAAAATCCTAAATGGGGTCATGAAGAGTTGGACACAATTGAAATGACTAATAAGGCAGAAGGATCAATCAGCCAATAAGCAGTTATTAAGTCTCCATTACTATGTGCCAGGCACTGTGCTGAGCCTTAAGCATCAGATTAAAAAACAAAACAGTCCCTTCCCTCAAAGAGTTTACATTCTGTTGGGGGGTGGGGTGGGTCATGTACACATAACAAAGGGGCAGGGAGGAAAACTGACAATTGGGAAGAAAGGCCTCGTGTAGGAGGTGATGTGTGAGCTAAGTTTTGAAGGAAACTAGGGGTTCTATGAAGATGAAGGAGGAGGGCATTCCAGTATAAGGAACAGCCTGTGCAAAGGCACATAGGTGGATGATGGAATGTTGTATATGAGAAAAAGGAAGTGACCAGTTTGGTTGGAAAAGTAGACTAGAGCCAGATTATGAAGGGTTTTAAATGCCAAACAGAAGAATTTATATTTTACAGTGCCAATGGGAAGCCACTGGAGCTTTTTGAGTAGGGGAATGACACAGGCAGCCCTGTGCCTTAGGACCTCACCATCTGTGAGGATGTGTTGGAATGAGGTGAGGCTGGGGGCAGGGAGACCGGTTAGGCGGCTATTGTGAGAGTCCAGGTGAGAGGTGATGAGGGCTTAGACTAAGGTGGTATTTCTATGAGTAGAGAGAGGAGATAATTGAGAGAGAGGTTGTAGAGATAGAATCTACAAGACTTGGCGACTAATTGGTTACAGAAGCTAAGGGAGGAGGAAGAAATGAGTCTGAGTGACTAGAAGGATGGTACTGCCTTCAGCAGAAACAAGGAAGTTAGGCAGAGGGGAGAGTTTGGGGGTGGCATGGAGATAATGAGTTCTGCTTTGGGTATATCGGGTTTGAGATGTCTATGGAACATCTGGTTAAAAATGTCCAATAGGGAATTGTTGATGTGGGCCTAGAGCTTGGGGGAAAGACTAAGTTAGGATATAAGATCTGGGAGTCATCTGCAGAAGTGGTCATTGAATCAATGGCAGCTGATGAGATCACAGAAGGAAAGAGTATGGAGAAAGAAGAAAAGGGAACCCAAGAGAGAATTTTAGGGTTCGTACTCAGTTGAGGGGAGGTGCGTTATTGATGATCCAGCAAAAGAGACCACAGAGAACCAAGAGGGCGCAGTGTCACAGAATGCCAGAGAAGGAGTCCAACGATGTCAAATGCTGCAGGGAAGTCAAAAGAGATGAAGAGTCAGCAAAGGTGATTGGATTTGGTGATTAAAATATAATTGTTAACTTTATAGAGGTCAGTTTTATTGAGTGATGGGGTTGTCTGATTGCAAAGGACTGAGAGGAGATGAAGTAGAGGCAATGAGCATACAAAGCTCTTTCATAGAAGTTTGACTATGAAAGAACAAAGAGATAGAGGACAACAGCTTGAGGGATGAAAAAACGTTACCCCACTTTAATTTTCAGTTGGCCATCTTCTACTCAAAGTTGTAATATGGGCAGGGCAACTAAAGTTTTGTCCCAGGGTCTCAACATTCAGTGTGGACATATACTTCTTTCCAAAGGGAGGTACCCATACTGCTATCCACTTGACTCATTGTCCTCTGCTGGACTTATTTATGCTTCATGGTAGGTGCCACTACTGAGAGTTCTACTCTTCTTCTGGGGCTTACCTCATCACCATGCCCCTCTACCTTCTACCTCAACTGAATTGAGTGAAGCACCTGAATCTAAGGTGGACTCTTCTCTCTGTCCTGTTATTTTCCCCAAATTGAATTTTCTCCAGTTTCCCAAATGCCTGGTTTTGACTAGATTATAAGCAACTTGAGGGCAGGAGAACTCTCTTCCTCTCCTCTTCCTTCCCACTCTTTTTCCAGTGCCTAGCACAGCACTTTGTCCACAGAAGATATTTAATAATTCTCAGAAGACTTCAACTGCACCACATCTCAGGGTTTATTCTTCTTTTGACCATAAACAACAGTGGGCTACCCTTCATCTTACGGCTGCCATCTTCTCCATCTACTTCTCTTGGCTCTCCCACAAAGTAATTCATATGGTCTATGTATTGACATTCCTTAGCAAACCCTCACAATATTATTTTTAACTTCTTGATTTGGGGTTGATGAACTAAACAAGAAATAATAAATATTTCAAAACCCAGAAGGCATTCCACTCCATCCTAGTCATATTTGAGTGCCCAGTTGTCAGCCCTTTGTCCCCTTGCTGCCTTGGAAGAATTAGTTCCCACAGAGAATCTGAGAATGTTTAGAGAGAAAAGGCTTTAAGAAGTCATCTGGACCATCCCGACTTTTAAAAAGTTTCCTAAGTCAATGCCATAAGCATCAGAACTTGTTCTATTTCTAAAGCCCAAAACTATTATAGGGCAGGGCTTCTTAAACTTTTTCCACTCACAAACTGTTTGCCCAAGAAATTTTTCTGTGACCCCAGTATCTAAGTATATAAAGTATGTATACATAACCTTTTACTGTTGCCACAGTTCTTGTGACCCCCACATTCAGTTATGCATGCCCATCTGGGGGCTTGACCCATAGCTTAAGAAGCTTTGTTTTAAGAAACAACCCAAAGCTGGGTAGTTTGATGCAAAGAGTATTGGGTTTGGAGTTAGAAGGCTCTGGGCTAAAGTCCTAGCTCTGACATTCATTAACTAATCATGTGATGCTGGACAAGACACTACATTTCTCTAAGCTTCTCTTTCTGTAGCTATGAAAGGGGTTATCTACTTCACAGGGTTCAAGAGAAATAATGTCTATAAAGCATTTTGTCACCGTAAATGGCCAGATAAATGATCTCCTGAGTATAGGGAGATCCTGTTTGGAAACCTGTTTCCTGTTTGGAAACCCAGTATAGATTGTAGCTTATTGGGCAGGTTAGTTTTAGAGAGTTGCCTAGGGCACTAAGAAATTAAGTGACTTGGACAGGGTCACACAGCTGGTATGTATTAGAGCCAGGACTAGAATTCAGGTCTTTCTCACTCCAAGGCCAACTCTCTGCCCATTATGCCATTTGTGGCATTAGAAAAGGGGCAGCTGGGTGGTGTAGTGGATAGCACACTGGCCCTGGAGTCAGGAGAACTTGAGTTCAAGTCTGGTCTCAGAGACTTATTAGCTGTGTGACCCTGGGCAAGTCACTTAACCCCATTTCCTCCCAAAACAAAAACAAAGCATTAGAAAAACATGGTTTATTATCCTAATTGTGAATAATGATCCTTTTCTTAAATCTGCAGAAACCAAGAGCCCTGCAGCTGAGACAGCATCATTCATCTCTACACAGGTAAGCTATGAAGTTGTCACTAAGACCTCTAGCTGTTCTTTATTGGTCCCTGAAACTTCATGGGTGTCTTTGAGAATATAGAATTGGACAGTCCTTGTCCCAGTGGGTTTGTGGTATCATTATTTGACTGAGGGATTACAGGCAAAGCTGCTTAGCTCCCCTCCTCCTTAAGTAATCTAATTTCTTCCCCTTTCTACTAAGCCTCTTTAACTAGAGACATAATTCCCTAAATGCTAAACCTTGTGGCTCAGCCACTTTTAGGAGGATGAGCCCTTGGGGCAGGCAGAGAAAGAGAGAAATAAAGAGGTGAAAGGAGGAGTCAGGGAAGAAAGAGAGAGAAAGAGAAAGGGGGAGGGAAAGGGAAAATGGGGAAGGGGGATAAAAGAGAGAGAGAGAGAGAGAGAGAGAGAGAGAGAGAGAGAGAGAGAGAGAGAGAGAGAGAGAGAGAGAGAGAGAGATTAGATAAAACACACAGGGCTGGGGCAGTTAGATGGCACAGTGGATAGAGCACCGGCCCTGGAGTCAGGAGGACCTGAGTTCAAATCCGGCCCCAGACACTTAACACTTACTAGCTGCATGACCCTGGGCAAGTCACTTAACCCTAAGTGCCTTACCCCCCCCCCCCAAAAAAAACCCCAAAAAACCCCACACAGGGTTACAAAGGAAATCGATTATATTGAAATACAATTATAAAAAAGAATGTAAACAAGTTTATGGACCCTAGGCTATGAACCCTTGATAAATAAGTGGTTAATAAATGAACTTGTGGAATTTCAGGTGCCTCCTACTCCAGAAAACCACATTGAGAGTCATCCCCCAGAAAACCCTGAAGGCATCACCAACACTTTGCCAGGTAGGAATCTAGTGTTCTGTTTCTAGGAGCTGGGTTAAGCAGTGGATGGAAAGTGCAAATGGAAAAAATCTTAGTTATTTTGAATAATTTGTTGAAACCCAATCTGACAAGTTTGAATTGGAGAAGATTGTTAAGAAATATACTAGAATCACTTTCCAACTGTTGTGTCTTATTTGAAGCTGAGATAGAGCTAAGTGCTGATAAGAAGTTTATGCTCAGTGTTGATTCCTGAGAAGCTCACATTGTATGTATATACATACATGTAGATATTTTATTTATGTATATCTACACATATGTGTATATGTAGATATATGTACATCTACACATGTATAACACATATACATTATATACATGCATATGTACAAAGATTGTTATTCAGTCATTTTTCAGTCATGTCTGACTCCTTGTGACCCCATTTGGGATTTGGGGGGCTTTTGGGGGCAAAGATACTGGAATGGTTTGCCATTTCCTTCTTCAGCTCATTTTACAGATAAGGAAACTGAGGCAAACAGGGTTGAGTGACTTGCCCAGGGTCCTCAGATCCTGGATTTGAATTTAGGAAGATAAGTTTTCCTGACTCCAGTCCCCACATTCTAGCAACCTAGCTGCCCAACATAAGGCTGTATTACCAAACACCCCTAAATTCTCTTAGTCCACCCTGGATCTAGCTAGCAAACTTGGAACCTGTGTCTCAGTTTTCTTATCTATAAAATGGAGAGAAGGGTATTTGCCCTATCTGTCTCTCAGAGTTCCTGTGAAAAGTGCTCTATAAATTATAAAGTGCTACACAAGTGTAAGGGGTTGTTTATGTTGAATGGATCTTCTCAAAACCACATCTATACCCTAAAGAGGAGACTCGGTCTCTGTTAAAAACAGCTGCCTTACTAGCCTGTGCAAGACTGTGGTCAGACTTTAAAAGCCCAAAGAGATGGAAGCTGCTTTGTATGACTGCTGGGGAGGATGGGTATGCAAATACTGCAGCAAGGCAGAGTTGGCACTTCTGAAGGGCCCAAGGTGGCCTAGACATGGTTGAACTTGTGCTGAGGAGGGTGGTTTTTTTTAATGTTCAGAAGCAGTCTGGCAAGGGGGGAGAGAGAGCGGAGGGGGTGGTGGTGGGGTGCAGTGGATAGAGTGCAGAGGATGGAATCAGGAAAACTTATCTTCCTGAATTCAAATCTGGCCTCAGACACTCACTAGCTGTGTGACTCTGGGCAAGTCACTTAACCCTGTCTGCCTCTGTTTCTTCATCTGTAAAATGAGCTGGAGAAGGATAAAACCCCAAATAGGGTCACAGGGAATTGGACACAACTGAAAAACAACTAAACAACAACAATAACATGGTGTAGTGGAAAGATGAATGGACTTGTTGGAAGAGTCTGTGTCATCATGTACTATCTGATGTTGGGAAGGTCATAAGCCTCTCTGAGCCTTAGTTTTCTCCTCTGTAAAATGGAGATAATATTTGTTCTATTTCACGATTAACCTCCAAGATTTGTTGGGTGTTGTGAGGATGGAATAAAAGAAAGCATGTGAAAGAGCTTCATAAACCCCCAAGTGCTAATTAAATGTGAATGATAGTCACAGGATGGATTATTTGGAGCTAAGAAGGTCTTTAGAAGGCATCTAATCCAACACCTACATTTCATAGTGTGGGGACCAATTTTTAATTGGGGAGTGTTATCTAAGTGGCTCGCCTCAATATTGGGGCAAGGAAGGGGACCAGCAGCCTCCCTCAAAACAGAACAGGATTTATTTTAACAAGAACGAATTTAAAAGAAAAACAACAACACAAACAGGATCAGTAGGATCAAGGGAAAGGAAATAAAATGGGGAAAGGGAAATTATACAACCTCAAAAGATACCACCGCCCAGGAATCAACTGAGAATATTCAGCAGACCTCCTGTCGGTCCAGCGTCCAGCTAGAATGCCCAATTCTCCTCCCCCAATCCCAGAAAAACCCCACACCAGCCCCAGCCAATGGGATGGCCGCTCTGACAGTCATATGACTGTCCTCACTAGGCTTCCAATCATTATAATTTTGCCAGGCCCATGTAGGCGTCGGCGAGTGGTGATGATGTGAGGTGCCAGAGCCATGGCAATGGCTACAACCAGTGGGTGGAGCACTGTGCAGTTTGCGGAGTCCCAGGCCGGTGCCTGCTGAGGCATAAAAACCTCAAATAACAATTAATTCTTTACATTAGGCTCATAGATTTAAAACTGGAAGGAACTTTAGGGACCATCTATTCTATCTCCCTCATTTCACTGAAGAGAAAATTATAGCATAATGAGGGTAAGTGAGTTGTCCAAGGTCTCACAGCTTGAACAATTTCTCAGGAAGGATATGAATGTTAGGTTTTCTGGACCCCAAGCCTTGAATTTCATCCATTACAACAGATAAATAAAATGAGGTTCAGAGAGGGTATTACCTGCCCAAGTTCACACCAGTGAGTAGTAGAGCCAGAGTTTGGACCCTTATCCTCTGATTTGAAATTCACACTGCCTCTCAAATAGAGGCAATGCTGTCATTGACAGAGTGCAGGACTCAGTGTTGGGAAAGCTTGGCTTCCGATCCCACCACAGTCACTCACTACTGCTTTCGTCTCTCCTAGAATATAAGCATCTTTGTGTTTATATCCCCAACACCTAGTATAGTGCCAGGTGAACATGGAAGGCACTTAATAAGTGACTAGTTGTGTGTCCCTGGACAAGTTCTCTAACCCCTCCTGAGTCAAAGAGCCCTGTAATTTACAAGCTAGTTGTGATCTGTACTGGTGGAAGGAATTCCTACACTGGGAGCTCCCCACACTGATGAGCACTGTACCCTTCCTGTATTTAAGTATTATTATATGTGTGAGCTATCATTGTTGTTTTTACGTGTGGTATGGCTCCTTGAAAATTTATAATACAACCCATATACAGGCATACCTCAGAGAAATGACAAGTTTGGTTCCAGACCATTGCAATAAAGCAAATAACATGAATATTTTGGTTCCCTGGTACATCTAAAGTTTTGTTTTTACTATACTGTAGTCTTTTAAGTGTACAGTAGTACAATGTCTAAAAAAACCCCAATGTACATAACCTTAATTAAAATACTTTTTTTGTTACAAGATGCTAATCGTCATCTGAGCCTTCATCTTTTTGCTGTGGAGGGATGGCTGCTGAAGGCAGGGGTGGCTGTGGCAATTTCCTAAAATAAGACAACAGTGAAGTTTGCTGCATCGATTGACTCTTCATTTCACTTGAACACTTAGGGGTCGTTGTAGGGTTATTAATTGGCCTAAGCAAAATATTTATAGATTCAATTCGATGTCGTGTATGGGTGCGGTTCATGGGGCCCCAAAACAACTGTGATAGTAACATCAAAGATTGCTGAACACAGATCGTCATAACAGACATAATAATAAGGAAAACATTTGAAATATTGTGAGTATTAGCAAGATTTGACAGAGAGACACAATTTGAGCACATGCCGTTGGGAAAAAATGGCACTGAGGCAGGGCTGCCATAAACTTTCCTTTCTTTTTTTTTTTTAAGCAATAAAGTGGGGGCAGCTAGGTGGCATAGTGCATAAAGCACCAGCCCTGGATTCAGGAGGACCTGAGTTCAATTCCAGTCTCAGACACTTGACACTTACTAGCTGTGTAACCCTGGGGGCAAGTCATTTAACCCTCATTGCCTTGCAAAAAACAAAAACAAACAAACAAATAAATAAAAGCAATAAAATGAAGCATAATAATTGAGGTACACCTGTACTTTGTTTCTCTCCCCTTCTTCTGCAGTGCCTGGATCTACTCATTCACCCTACACATTCCTACTAGCTGGTGGAAGCCTGGTCTTGGGAATGATTCTATTCATTGGCATTATCAGGAGGTAAGATGACCCTAACTGGGACGGTTCTGTATCCTTTGCCCTCTTGATGCCCATAAGACCAGGGCCATCTTAAAATAATACAGTTATCAAGTTCAGGGCCATAGCTCTGGAATAAGAAAATTTATACTAAAGACACAAAATCCTCCTCGCTCACATTTTGTAAATGTGTTAAGAAGAGGCATGGGGGCAACTAAGTAGCACAGTGGATAAAGCCCTGGCCCTGGATTCAGGAGGACCTGAGTTCAAATCCAGCCTCAGACACTTGACACTAGCTGTGTGACCCTGGGCAAGTCACTTAACGCCCATTGCCCTGCCAAAACAAAAACAAAAACAAAACAACAAAAAAAAGAAGAGGTGGTGCAGATGTGGGCATGGGTAACCAGATTTCCTTTTCAACCATCCCTAACGACTTTCTACACAGGTATTTGCTTTCAGCATTCACTCAAATCTGTACAAGACTTCGTTTGGCATAGGTTCCTGGCTCATTTAACAAATGAATGACCATTGAAGAAAAATTCCAGTTCTCTTGAGTTAACTTTAGAAATGTGCAAATTGGTCTGTGCTTGAGACCAAAAAGAAATTAGTCCAGGATGGTTTGGGGGCACTTATTGTTTACGATTTGAGAAACAGAATTGAGTAACAGATGGAAAAGAAAGGTAAAAAATTTACCTTTCTTTTATTTTACCTTTGGGTGTGATTTTCATGGGAACCTCTGCCTGGAGGCCAGAGCCATAACTAGATTTAAAATTTTTTTGAATCCTGGGGTAAAAACAGATGAGCTGAGGGGCAGATAGGTGGCACAGTGGATGGAGCACTGACCCTGGATTCAGGAGTACCTGAGTTCAAATCCGACCTCAGACACTTGACACTTACTAGCTGTGTGACCCTGGGCAAGTCACTTAACCCCCATTGCCCCGCAAAAGCAAACAAACAAAAAAACCAGATGAGCTGAGATAGGCTGTTAGTGGTGCTGAGGACAGTAGGATGGGGGAAGGGGGTGTAGGAGGTACAGAAGACAATCTAATCATTTAAAGCTTTTTCCCCATACCCTATACCTTTAAGGGACAACTCCCTACCTCTCCCCCAATCAGTGCCCTGAGGCAAAGTTCTAGGCATTTTCACCATGCTGCTACTCCTGTGCTGGTTATAATTCTGTCTGGGGCGGGAGCTCACATTAAGCTCACTGAATACAGACAGATTCCTCTGTTCTTTTAGGTAGCTGCGTCCTTGTCTTGCCAAAAGAACTTGACAATTCATTTGGGGAAAAATTAAGGTGAACTGATACTTTTATATAGGAACCCCCCTTCCCACCCTCCAAAAATCTTGTTTACATGTGTTTCTTCTCTAATATCATCCCAGCAATAAGAAGCAACTGTGGTTTAATGGAAAGACCTTTGAATTTGGGTCTGGGTTAGAATACTGGTTCTAACCCTTATATGTCAACTCTATGTGACTTACTATGTTAACAGATATTAATATTCTCTATGTTGTATTGTATTTTTATTCATTTTGTTAAAGATGTATCATTTGATTGAAATAGTTCCCAATTACATTGGCTCAAGTGGCACTCAGGAGTCCTGTATACCACTTGAAGCCGATTTGCCATGATTGTGACCCTTCTGAACAACGTGATTGCTAAAGTTCCTCCCAGCTCTAAATCCCATGAACCAATGGGATTATTGAGTTAAGGTCTGAATCCTGCTAGATTGTCCTCCAAAAGGTTTATAGCAGTTAACAGTCCTACCAGAGACATAGCAGGGCACCTGTTTGCCCACTGTCCATTAGAATTTAATTTTATTGTTTTTAGCTATTTTCAACAGTTTGCTGAGTGTAAGGTTTAGTGAATGGAGGTCTGATCTTAGAATTAGAGAGACCCAGGTCCTGTCTCAATTGAATTGAATCCTACTTGTGTGATTTGGGGCAAATCACTGGTCTCTTAGCACTACAGGCAGCTTTCTAAGATTCTAAGTTATAGAGAGTTTGCTCATCTGTATTGGTGGAAGGAGTTTTAACTCTGGGAGTTCCCTAAACCAATGAAATCACAGGTCTGAACCTCTCTGTCCCACAAAAATAAAGGGGAGTCTCTTACATTACATGTTTACATTGAATTTAAATCTTTTTGATAATTAGAGAATTTGAACAGTTTTTAAGGTGTTTATTGACAATTTTTATCTCCAGTTTTACAATTGTCTGTTCATGTCCTTTGACTACTGCTCTCCTGGAGAATATGTAATAACATCATAAATTTAGAGCTAGAAGGAATCTTTGAGGTCATCTAGTCCATCCCCCATCCCCACCATTTTATGGGTGAGAAAACCAAGGCCAAGGGAGGGGAGGGGAGACTTGACCAAGGTCATCAGTAGCAAAGTTGGAATTTTAACTGGTATTTTTTGATTCCATATCCTCTGGTGTGGTGGCCCATGCCTGTTAAGCCCTGCTACTAGAAGAAGCATCACTTGAAGTAGATCACTTGAGTTTGGGAGTTCTGAGCTTCAGTGGGGCTAAAGCCAATTGGTTGTCTTTACTAATCCCAGCATCAGGATGGGGAGGCTCCTTACCCTGACCCTTGGGAACATGTGGTCACAAGGCTGCTGATCAATTGGCCTATGTTGGAAATAGAGCAGGTTAAAGCTTCTGTGCTGATCAACAGTTATCTCTAGCCTGGGAGTCCCCATTGCCCTCCCAGCCAAGGTGAAATAGAGAGAGACCATGTCTTTAAAAAAAAAAAAGAGGATTGAGCCCATCGGGAAACACAGTCAGGATCAGTATAGGTTTCAACAATTGGAGAAAACAATTCACAGGGGTGCCTCTAACCACTGTGTCACCTAGCTGTAGAACAGGTATGGGCATAGTAACTGTTGCCCACTGACCAGTCCTAGCTTGGTGCAGAAAGAGTAATCTCCAGGTCACCAAGGGATGAAGTTTTTCAACCAGTATGATACTACAGTGTTGATGTTGTTGTTGTTAGCATTCAGAGACATTTCTCCCCCACAAAAAAATATTAACAGTTGACATTCAAGTACTTTTTAAGGTTTGCAAAGAGCTTTGCGTACATGATCTCATTTGGGATTATGAGGTAGTTAAGTGGTATGGTGTTGGACCTGGAATCCAGAAAATCTGAATTTGAATCCTATCTCAGACACTTACTAGCTGTGTGATCCTGGGCAAGTCATTTAAATTCAGTCTACCTCAGTTTCCTTTTCTGTAAAATGAAGATAATAATTGTCCCTGCCTCCTAGGATTGTTGTGAGGATAAAATGAGACAATATTTGTAAAGTGCTTTGCAAACCTTGAAGTGTTCTATAATTGCTAGCTTCTTACAGATGAAGAAACTGAGGCTCAGAGAAATTCTGTATTGTTTCAAGTAAGTCACACAGCCTCAGCCTCACATGACAAATAATGGCTCGGTAATTCTGGGCAAGTTATTTAAACTTTCAGTGCACTGGCCATCTCTCTATGTGTTGCAGATAAGGTAGTGACCTGCATTGGTAGAGGGAATTTCTTTATCTGGGAGTTCCCTCTATCAGTGAAATTCTAAGTCGAATAAACAGGGTTGTGTTGCTAAGTGTTTAACAACTGACTGTCTGCAAAAGTGTAGGCACAACACACTTTTAAGTTTAATAGATACTCTTGTGATTTTTTTCCCATCCCTCTCTTAAATCAAGAAATCAACAAAACAATAAATAAAGCCCAGATTTATAGCACTTGTCCATATCTGTTTTTTTGTTTTGTTTTGTTTTGTTTTTGTTTTGGTGGGGCAATGAGGGTTAAGTGACTTACCCAGGATCAAGTGTCTGAGGATGGATTTGAACTCCTGAATTCAGGGCTGATGCTTTATCCACTGTGCCACCTAGCTGTCCCCACATTTGCCCATTTCTGAAGCATAAATGTGCATATCGAGAATGGAGCAATCTGTTCTTAAGAGCTAGTTTGAACTGGCTTCAGCATATTCCTGCTAGTAAGTGTGGTCTGAGATTTGAATCCAGGTCTCTTCTGATTTATGTCAACTTCTCTTTTCGCTATACCACACCGCCTCTAGAATCTATCTTCATGAGGGTCCCCTTGCACTTTACAACAAACTTATCTGGAATTGATTAGTTCCATTAGATAAGAACTTTCCCCCCTCCACATTTATGTGCATACATATATATGTATTACAATTCTATCTCATAATTAAGATTGTGTCTATGTAAGTTTCCCACTGTAGTATTCCTAAGAAGATGGAAGGCAGGGATGGTGCTCCCCATTTTGCAGATAGGAAGACTGAAGTCCACAGAGGTTATATTCATTGTATATATACAGTTCAAGGAAGTTAGACATAGTGTATTCAGGATTGTGATACAGCATCCAGTCCTTGGCCCTGCTCGTTTCCACTATTGGGAAGCATCTGCAAATCAAAATCTCACTAAGATATTGCAGACTCCGTTAAATTTTTCTCTTTGAGTCCCAGGTTAAGGACTAAAGGTTGTTTAAGAGCCAAGTAGCAATGTGGATAAAGATAGCATGAGAAATGAAATTCAAGAAAGATCCCCATTGGGGGCAGCTAGATAGCACAGTGGATAAAGCACCGGCCCTGGATTCAGGAGTACCTGAGTTCAAATCCGGCCTCAGACACTTGACACTTACTAGCTGTGTGACCCTGGGCAAGTCACTTAACCCCCATTGCCCCGCAAAACAAAACAAAAACAAGAAAGATCCCCATTGTTTGTTTTCAGTACTGGTCTCATTGTCCTCCCCCAACCAAAGCAGCTAACCTATAATATGAATAAATTGGAATTAGAGGTCTCATCTTGGAACATTGGAAGGAGGTCTTGAATTTGTGATCAGTAGAGCAGTGATACTTGTTCTGCCACTTACTATCTGTATGACCTTGGGCAAGTCATTTATGCCTCAATTTATTTCCTTTTTTTCTCCCACGGCAATGGGGGTTAAGTGACTTGCCCAGGTCACACAGCTAATAAGTATCAAGTGTCTGAGGCCAGATTTGAACTCAGGTCCTCCTGAATTCAGGGCTGGTGCTTTATCCACTGCACCACCTAGCTGCCCCCTGTGCCTCAATTTTCTCATCTGTAAGAATGAAGGGGTTGGACTGGATGGCCTCTCTTCCAGCTCTAAACCTGACCGTAGGATCTCCCTTGTCTTGCCCACCTTCAGAAGAATAATAAATCAAGGGTTAGTCAAAGTATGAGTCGCAGTGGAATCATGGGGCTTAAAGCTAAGAGGGGCCTTAGAGATAATTTTGTTCTCCTACTCTGAGGAAACTAAGGCTGAATCCAAATTCAACAAGCATTTATTAAGAACCTGTACACTGTATACAGGGTACTGAGAGGGACAGAGTATTTCTGAGGTCATGTGGACAAGAAGGAGCAGAACTGAGATTTGAATTCAGATTCTCTTATTCCAGATCCAAAAGGAAAGGAAGCCAAGTGGCCTGTACTGTTCAAAGCATAGGTCATCTGTCCTGAGATCATTGGGATATGACTAGACCGTGGCTCATTGATAATGAACCTTTCTCTGGCCTATTAAGCTGCTCTTTTCAGTTACTTAGCTTTGGCACAAGGCCCCAGGTGGCTGAGCACTCCATCAGAAACTGTGATCACAGAGATGTCTATCTCTTTCCTGTTGAACACTGTCTTTCCTGTTGAATGAGTCACTTTTGCCCAAATGGTGCCCACAGCAGGGCTCTGTTGGAGCTGTTGAAGTTCAGTACACCTCCCAGAAGCTGGGGAGCCTGGAGGCAAAGTCTCCCATGGGCTATGTTAAAAGATGCACTTGTTGATGGGGAGGTAGGAACATCAGTGGAGAGAGAAGCAGGAGGCCATAGAGGTAAGGAGTGGCTCAGTGCTTCCTTGCCGTTTACTCACTGCCGAAAACTCCCCTGCTTGCTGTTTGTCAGTGGCAGTATTCATTTGTCTGATGTCCCATTTTGTTTTCTTCTTTAGTAAAAAGAGTACACTCATATTTTCATATTAAATAGTTTCAGTGCTGAGTAGAGGAATTGAAAAAGTAGTCTTTTTTTTTTTTTTTTGGTGGGGCAATGAGGGTTAAGTGACTTGCCCAGGATCATACAGCTAGTAAGTATCGAGTGTCTGAGTCCGGATTTGAACTCAGGTCCTCTTGAATCCAGAGCCAGTGCTTTATCCACTGTGCCACCTGGTTGCCCCCTGAAATAGTAGTCTTAAGAACTGCCCTCCAGGGGTTGTTTCCTCATCAGTAAAGTTGGAGTGATAATACTGTCCATTACATAGGAAGTGTTTTTGAAAGAGAGCAACTTAAATAGATATATGTGTATGTGTATGTGTGTATACATGTGTGTGTATATATATATATACACACACATATATGTACATACCTATGGGTGCATACCCATATGCATATGTACATACGTGTATATATGTATTTATCTATCAAGCATTAAACAGCAAACTCTTTAAAGTATTTCTGAGGCCTTTGACTCAGGACTTTCTGGAAATAGACTGCACTATGAAAAACTTAATTAGGATCCCTCTGAGGGTGTTAGACAGGGAGTCAGGAAGACCTGGGTTCAAATCCCACCCCAGGCACTTTTTAGTAGCATGATGCTAGACAATTCACTTAAGCTCTCTATGTTTCCTCATCTGTTAAATGAGGGGGTTGGCCTCAGTAGTCTCCAACACTAAATCTATGATCATATGACCTGGGCTGGGAGCCTGGCCTCACCAAAACGATCCAGATAGAAGTGTTTTCATGATATAGGAGAACAGTCTTGCTAAAGAATTCTTTGTCAGTACATGTAACCATCTGGATTTCTTGTTTTGTTTCTCTCTGTGTGTCTGTATTATCAAGGTACAAAAAAAAGTTGATGCTGACAGCTTTGAAAGAAGGCAAGCCAAACATGCTCCCTCCACAATCCTTGGGTCAGCCAATTCCTGAGAAGCCCCAATCTACCACGGTACTGTTTCCCCTCATCCCGCCATCAGTGTCTGTCAGTAGCTCTGAGCCTACCAACACCCCAGGGCACATCAGGAAAGAGATTGTGGACTCCCAGAGTCCTTACGACATTACCAACAGAGACTACTTTTTTCCGAGATAGACCCAAAAATGCATGGAGCATCTGGGCTTCAGGTAGGCCGAACTCTGTGGTGTATGAAGGAGGACTAAGTGGACTACCAAGAAAGATGCTTCTCAATGTCATTTCAGTCTACCTGCTGACGCACTCGTGCTTTGGACTTCTCCTGTCTTATTGCTCCACTGGAGAAGCTGGGCTGGGCTGGTCTCCCTCAGAGAAGCATAATGCTTTTAGGTCCAAGGAGAGCCTCCTGCAGTAAAGCTGGGAGCAAATGGACTGACTCCCACCAAGCAGAAGGAAGAGGTTGTGCCACCATATTTCATGCTGCTCTGGGTAACTGGGTTGATCAGCTACCCCAGAGAAAGAGAGACACACACAAACATATATGGAGGGCCATGAGCCCAACAGGTGATGCTCTCCCTATAGGATATATGGGAGGATGGGAATTAGGGTCCATCTTGTTCTTAAGAACAATATGAATGGAGAGACTGCTGGTGGTCTGGACTCAACCATCAACATTTTCTCTCCTTAAGGCATCTCCCTCTCCTCATCTGGACATGATAATTTCTAGCATATTTGCCATCCCAATCCAATGCCATCCTTGTCCAATACACCCTTTTCACTGTCCTAACAACATTCTCAGATACTTAGGATAGTTGTTGAAGAAATTCAGCTCTTCTAGGCCCATGACCATCTTTCAGTCTCTTCCTTGCAGGTTTGTTGTTTGTTTGTTTTCCTCTCAAGATGTTGCCTTCTTTTCCCATTCCAGAATACTGTTGAGATTGAGTAAATGGTGCTATCTCTTACCACCAAATTGTAAAATAACACCCCCACCTCAACACACTCACACACACACACACACACACACACACACACACACACACACACACTCCCCCAACCAAAGGCTACTGTAATTAGTGTTTGATCAAAACATTTTATCATGTGCCAATTGCTTCATCTCTACTTTTACCATGTGTGTGTGTATATATATATATGTATATATATATATATATGTATACAAACATACACTGTATATAAAACATGTCTACTAAGTATCTGAATGTCTCTCCTTGCAACACCCTCATTTTACAGATGAGGAAACTGAGGTGCAGAGACTTGCATAAAGTCTTATAACTCTTTGGTTCACAGTGTTCCCCCCTTGCCACCCCCATACAAGGAAGAGATGCTATTTTTCCCCCTAGGATGTGGTGGTTTCCTTTCCTTCTAGTCCAATTCCGGCTGGCCTAGCACATGGTTCCGTTTCATGTGAACTATGAAGTCTCATTTTTACTATAGATTTATGTGCTTTTATGTTTTGAATTGAACTCAAGTAAGCAGGGAAGATGATATTTATGTGAATAGGGATGTGAAAAGAAAAGAACAAGCAAGATTATACTTTTTATTTTTTTTTTCTTTGAGAGGAAGAATGTCCAATATTAGAATAGGGTCCGTGTATAAATAACTCAAGCTAAAAGCACAATAACTTTGTATAGCTGAGCCAAGTGAAAAAGAGGAAGGAGGAAAAAAAAAAACTAACATTGTTTTCCTCTTTCCCTTATGCTCTCCCTCTCCCCAGAGAAAGGATTCTAGTATTTTTTGTTTTTGATGAGTTTGCTTAAAAAGCATACAAGAACCCCTCCTGTCCTTTGCCCAAGAATTACCCATTAGAATTAGCTCATTGAGTCTTCAAGTTGAGAGGACCTTAGAGATCATCTACAGATCACTTACAGATGAAGAAACTGAGGCCCTGTGATCTACCTAAGATCATAAAACTTGTTAGTGGTAGAGCAGAGATTCAGGCTCAGGTCTCTGAACTTCTAATTCCATTCTCTTTTTACTATTCTATGCTGCTCCTTCATCTTTAGAAAGGATGGAAGAAATGAGAGTGGCTAATATTATGAAATAAATATAACACAATTGCTAAGAACAGTCAATGGAAAAACATCCCATCATTTAGAATGATTAGTGTTCTCTGGGGCAAGAGAGGCTCATAGGAAAATTCATTACTTCCGTGCCCCACCTTCTTAACGCTTTTTAAAAAATTTATCCCCTCATCAAGTGTTCCATATTCACCAGCTCACCTTCTCTCTTCACCCCCACTTTTCGGGGCTACTCCCTCTCTAAGAAAAGGTAGATAAGAAAAACAGAAGCAAAAAACCCCCCACATTATCATTTCGCTATTTGCCTGTAATACTGTTGCTATTGGCACTAGGTAAGTGGGCAGGTTGGCAAGAACATTAGCCTGTAGGACCAGGGGAACTGGGTTTTGTCCTGGCCCTGCCACTAATTAACTACGTGGTATTAGCCAAATCACTTTCAGTCTTCGGCTTCAGTTACCACATCTGCAAAATGGGTCTGATAATGAGAGAAGTTGGACAAGGCAGTGTTGCTTCCAAGGTCCTTAAGTTCTGTGATACCCAAGGTTTATTTGCAAAGCTGGCTTAAACTGTGAACTTCTGAAAGCCTGTTGCTGGCTAGGCAGTGAATCTCAATTCACCAGAGCATCAAGCAAGTTTTTAAGAGTGGTTGGTGGGTTAGGTGTTTTTTTTTTTTTTTTTTTTTATGTTATCTGAAGTTTCATAAAGGTTTCTGGAACCTGAGCACAGCAGAAATAGTATTCAGAGGAAACTTCAAAATAAGCATCTGCCTCACAAAGGATTGTTCTGGGCCTTGCAGTTCTTAAAGCGTTTGAAAGGGTTTTTTTTTTTTTTTCCCTCCCTTTTTGCCCACATACAAGCTTAACAAACCCAAGCTGAGCCAAGTTAGACTGAGATGTGAAATTCAGATAACTCATTATCTCTGAGAGCCAGCAAGCTTTGATCTCAAAATGATGGTTACTTTCAGGATTACTGTAACCCTGAAGGTTTGTTTTTTGTTTCTTTTTTTTTTTTTAAACTAACCAAAGAGCACTCCCCAACCCCCTGCTTCTGTCTTTTGTCTCTCTGTCTCTGTCTCTTTCAGTAAGCTAGGATATTAAACGAAGCAGGTCAATTCAAACCTTCTTTTTTTGAGTCGATCCCTTCCCTGAAAAAGTGCTACCCCAAATTGTCTTGAGACGGTGGCAAGTGCCCCCTTTGCTGCAGGAGCTCAGGCAGAGACTGGATGGCTGCTTGGTGGGGGTTGCGCTAGAGGGTTCTTGCTTCAGATTGGGATTTGGCTAGACAGTCTTTGAGGTCCCTTGTAACTCTGCGAATGTGTGATTCAAAGTCATAAGCTAGCACAAAGATTCTTCTTCATATTGACTATTGACTTTAATCGGTGGGAGAAATTTTGACCTGAACCTCAGCTCCATGTGTTGGCCTTCATCCATGATGATGGTGCTAGTGACTCAACATGAGCAGCCACCTGCACTGTTGCTAGACGTGAACATTTAGAATAAGAGTGGGGCAGCTAGGTGGTGCAGCGGATAGAGCACCAGCCCTGGAGTCAGGAGGACCTGAGTTCAAATCTGGCCTCAGACACTTAACACTTGCTAGCTGTGTGACTCTGGGCAAGTCACTTAACCCCAATTGCCTCTAAAAAAAAAAAAGAATAAGAGGCAATGTGTCAAGAATATCAGCTTATTCTTCTGACTATGAAGAATCAGCAATCCTGGTCAGTACAATGTTTGTATTCAAATTTTTGCGCAGCCTTGAGGCTTATTGAACTGAAAAACACCAAAGGATGTGTTTTGATGAGCCTCAGGTAACCCTCCAAAGCACAGCAACGAATTGGAGGGTTCGTTTGCCAGGGACAAGTTGTCAGATGCTTCCTGGAGGAGGTGGGAAAATGATGTCTCTGATGAGGACCAGCACAAGCAGGGCGGGGAAGAGTGAGCCCCTTCTGGAGAAGAGAGTCATGGCCTGAAACAGGATCCAAGCAAGCATAAAGCAAAAGTTCAGGCCAGGTAAACGCCAGCGTTTCTTCGATGTGCCCGGATCCAACGATTTGAGATGGAAGTAGGGAACCCTATAGAGGAGCTGAGACTCAGACTTGGAGGGAGTACCAAATCAGGTGGCACAAGATAGGGAATGCTGGGAAAAACTGCTTGATTCATCCTGGATCTGCCAAGCTTTGGACTTTTCTGGTGTCTGTGACTTGTTCCCTAGCCATGCTCTGCACTAACACATCTACCATGCTCCCTATAGACTCAGTAAGGCTTCAGGTCACCAGTACTCATACTGGATTTCAGCCACTTCTGTGCCTGTGGGAAATGGACAACCGTCAATAAGCTAATCCCTAATTTCCTTTTGCATACTGGAGAATTTGGGCCATCACAGCCAGAGCATGGATTGTGCAGAGGATCACTTGCTAGATAATGCCTTCCAAAAGTTATGGCTGGTGGCATCTCCCATCCATGATGAGAAGGTCATGGTTTCAGAATTCCTCAGTGAGCATTCTGAAACCTCATCCTCTTCCTCTTTCGCATTGAGTCACAGCCTGTACCTGTGTTTCCTGACCCAAAGCCATGCTTCAGATGTACACAGCATCTCGGAGGCTGGAGATGGTCTGAAGACGTTTTCCTTTGGAGAAATGGTGAAAACTGATGATGGTGATTTTGAGCAAGAACATGGCACCCTGGCTTTCTACCCAGGCCAACTACCAAAATGTAGGGTTTCTGGAAAATTTGTAGCCATTTCCGGAGTAGGTGTGTGTGTGTGTGTGTGTGTGTGTGTGTGTGTGTGTGTGTGTCTCGTGGGGGGGGGGTTGGGGAGAGCACTGAGCAGAGCACTCAAAGCAGATGTCTCTTCTAATTAGCTAATGTCAATCTTTACGTCACATCCTTGGGGTGGCTGGGGGCCAGCCATCCAGGGTTTCTATGGTAACATTAACATTAATTAAGGGGCATTCTCAGTTTCATGAATGTTGGCTCAAGCTAAGATGCCACTAAAGAAATGAGCCTGCTCCACATTGGAGAATTCTAGCAGGTGGCAAGGCAACTAATGCTACAGAATTTACCTGGATATAAATCACTGGCTTGTTTTCACAAGATACCTCAACTCTATGTGATTTTTGACAACAGAAGTGATATTTTTCAACTGTCTACCTGATTTCCTGAAAGCATTTACCAAAGGTTAATATCTGTATCAATAGGATACCTTTTTCAATGTATTTTCTATCTGCTGTTTTTATTTTCATTTAAAGAAAATATTTTTCATGTTTGAAATAAACACATTTTTAAAACTTATGTCTGAATTTGGGGTTCCCAGACTATATGGACAAATTAAAGGCAGCTTGGTATAATGAACAGAGGGCTAACCTTGGAGTAAGTAAAACCTGGGTTCAAACATATACTAGGTGTGGGCAATCAATCTCTCAGTACTCTGGGCAACACTGTAAGACTATAAGTTACAGAGAAATTACTTATTTGCTTTGGTGTTGGGAGGGGTGTTTCCAAACTGGGAGTTCCTCACACGAGTGACGTCACAGGTCTGGGGACCAACCAAAATTAGATCTGTGACCTGAAGTATCATTTTCCGTAACTCAATTTTCTCATCTGTAGGTGGAAATGTACAAGAAATAGAGGATTTCTATAGTACTTTAAGGTTTACAAAGCATTTTAATAATAGTAGCTAGCATTAATAGCCTTAATTTAACATTAATCAAAATCAATAAAGCAGTAACAGCCAGCTCTCTATAAGCTCTCTAAGGTTTGCAAAGTATATTACACATGTGGTCTCATTTGTTCCTCACAACAACCCTAGGAGCAGTGCAGGTGAGGAAACTGAGAGATTAAGATTTCCTAGGGTCACACAGCTATGTATCTGAGAAAGGATCCAAACCCAAGTCTTCCTGACTCCAAATGCTATATTCCAACCACTACACCAGAGGTGTCAAACAGGCAGTCAGTGGGCCACGAGAAGCCCACAACACTCCCAGTACAGCCTGACCCAGGTTAAAATGTCACTGGGAGGGGCAGCTAGGTGGCTCAGTGGATAGAGCACCGGCCCTGGAGTCAGGAGGACCTGAGTTCAAATCTGACCTCAGACACTTAACACTTACTAGCTGTGTGACCCTGGGCAAGTCACTTAACCCCAATTGCCTCACTAAAAAAATAATTTTAAAAAATGTATATTAAAAGTTATTTTTTAAAAATGTCACTGGGAAAAACTGAACAAAAGAAATAAAACCATAATTGCAGAAGCAAATGGCAAACCTTTCTAGTTATCTCTGCCAAGAAAACCCCAAATGGCACCAAAAGTCACTACATGGACTGCAGAGATCCTCAGTGGTCCCCCTTTACATTGGTTTGATCTCACCAAGCTGCTTTATACAAATTTTATTTGATCCTCACGACACCCTGGGTCGTGGGGTGGATGCTATTATTGATTCCATTTGACAGATGAAGAAAATGAAACAAAGACAAAACAGAAGTCAAGTGACTTGCTGGGGACCACACAGCAGAAGTGTCGAAGGGTTACATTTGAACTTGGGTCTTTTTATTCCAAGGTCGGTGCCCTGTCCATTCACACTAGCTCTCTCCTAGTTCTAATGTTTCTATTTAGCATTTATTAGACTCCTACCACAGCCAAAGCATAGTGCCAGGTGCTGGGGTTCTATACTATTATGCAGAATGATAAAAATTAAGGTTTTAGGCTGGACAATTAATCAGAAGAGTGTGTGTGTGTGTGTGTGTGTGTGTGTGTGTGTGTAAGGGGGTGGAGGGAGTAAGATTCTCATCCACCCTGTGATGTTTAAAATTTAATGTATGGGGGGCGGCTAGGTAGCGCAGTGGATAAAGCACCGGCCCTGGATTCAGGAGGACCTGAGTTCAAACCCAGCCTCAGACACTTGACACTTACTAGCTGTGTGACCCTGGGAAAGTCACTTAACCCCCATTGTCCCACCAAAAAAAAAAAAATTTAATGTATGGCTGCCTATTACTGTCCCAAGTTTGGGAAAAATTAGCTGGGGTTTCTAGTATATTGATTACTTATAAATTAGAAGCTTTAGCACCAGTTTTGGAGCATTAAGCATTTATTAAAGCATACCAAGTATTAGTGAAAAAGAGAACACCTGGGTCAGAAAGTTACAAAAAGGTCTATCTAGCCTAGCGATCAGCCTGGGCTGCTTCTTCCTCCAAGTTCTCCACCACAAGCCTCTTTGAGAGCAAAACTGAGAGTGGAAGCTCTCCCTGATTCCGGAGGAGAGGCGGTCCTTACACCCTGCTTCAAGCTAATTGGCTAGCATCACCCAAATCCATCGGTCCACTGGACTTGAGGGTGGTCCATGAGCAGAATGTGCTGAGGTCAGAAAACCCACCTCCTCAGAGCCAGCCTCTCAGGTAGGTATAGTTTTAATCAAGTCAACTTCAAGTGAGTCAATTAGCAAAATCAATCCAATCAATTTTATTATTATTATTTTTTTGGTGGGGCAATGAGGGTTAAATGATTTGCCCAGTGTCACAGAGCCAGTAAGTGTCAAGTGTCTGAGGCCGGATTTGAACTCAGGTCCTCCTGAATCCAGGGTTGGTGCTTTATCCACTGCGCCACCTAGCTGCCCCAATCCAATCAATCTTAATATAATCCCCTCAAATGGGGAGTGGGGGGGGGGTCTCTGGGCATTCCAAAACCCATTATTTTCTCACAACCCTTAGGCACTCACTAGTTTTGTGACCCTGGGCAAAGCCACAACTCCTCTGTGCCTCAATGTTTTCATCTACCAAATAGAGATAATAATGGCATCTTCCTGTCAGGGTTGTTGTGAGGATCAAATGAAATGATATTTCTAAAGCATTTTGCAAACCTTAAGGCATATATAAATGCTAGCTATTATTAGTATGTCATGATTATGATTTCTTTCTTTCAATGCCTTACCAACGTACCTCTGGAAGAAGTAGGGATGGAGTCAGCTCAAGAAATACACACTTGTTCCTCAAAAAATCTTTCATTCTAAAATGTTTCCCAATTCAAGGTCTATGGGTTGTTAAAAGGACAAAGTCTCCACTATTCTTTTTTTGTTTTGTTTTGTGGGGCAATGGGGGTTAAGTGACTTGTCCAGTGTCACACAGCCAGTAAGTGGCAAGTGTCTGAGGCCGGATTTGAACTCAGGTACTCCTGAATCCAGGGCCGGTGCTTTATCCACTGTGCCACCTAGCCGCCCCTATTCTTTAGGGCTAGATGATATTAATCAGAGGCTGACCATTTGATCAGTTGAACAAGCAGATGCTTGTGTCAAGGCTCTTTGATGGGCCAGACCCTGCCCTATATGCTGGAGTAATAGACAATTTGGTGCCTGCTCTTCTGGAGAGTAGGGTGGACTACTTTGTTTTGTCTCTAGGTTCCCAGGACCTAAATCCCTCGCCCAGGGTGAATGCTTAGTGTGTTTGGTGAATTAAATTGCAGTGTAATGTGAGGGACAAGACATGCACATGAATAAGTAAGAAACAAAGCAGTATGTGAGAAAGATAAGAGGGGAGGTTAAGCAAAGCCTTACCCAAAAATAGGATCTGAGTTTGGGAGCTGGAAGGTACCTTAGGGGCCATCAAGTCTTCCCCTCTTATTTTACAGATGAGGAAAGTGAGGCCCCAGGGAAATGAAGTGGTTTATGATCACTGTCAGCTTAGGGGTGGAGTGAGGCAGGTGATCAGGAAAAACTGGAAGGAGGATCCCATGACCTGGACCTGGAAGAGTAGGATTTCAACTGGAGGGCGTGCACCCCAGGCAAGTACACAGAGAGGGGAAAGGGCAGGACGAATATGGGAACAACTAGTAGTCCAGCTGGGCTGTAATATAGAGAATGTAATATAGAGACCAGATTCATACACTTCAGAAATCTAGTTTGGCAGCTGTGAGAAGGGTGGACTTTGGTGGGCTTTTTTGTTGTTGTTGTTGTTGTTGTTTTGCAGGGCAATGAGGGTTAAGTGACTTGTGCAGGTTAAGTGACACAGCTAATAAGTGTCAAGGGTCTGAGTATGGATTTGAACTCAGGTTCTCCTGAATCCAGGGCCGGTGCTTTATTCATTGCACCACCTAGTTGCCCAGAAGGGTGGACTTTGAAGAGTTTGGGGATGTAGATACCATTAGGAAAGGGAGCTTCTCCAGGGAAAGCTATAGGAGAGTAGGGTTAATGTTTTCCTCCAGGAGGGCACGTGTTATGAGGTCCATATAAAAAAAAGGGAAAGAAGATGTCAATAAGGGGAATAGTATGACCAGAGGAAAGGAAGGTTCTGACTTCATCTTGCGGGGGGGGTGGGGGAATGGCACTGAAAGATTAAATGGTAAAGATTTGTCTTTGCTTTGTCTGAAAAATTAGTGCGTCAGGTGGCTAAGGAGTTGGAAGAGAAGTCAGTCAGGCAACAAGCATTTATTAAGTGCCTACTATGTGCCAGGCACTGCACTAAGCACCAAGTATACAAAGAAAGGAAAATGCAGTCCGTGCTCTCAGAGAGTTCATGGCCTAATGACTGGCACAACATGTAAACAGTTATGTACAAACAATCTATCAAGAGCATAAAAAATGGGGATAACCAACAGAGGGATACCCGGCTCTAGCCTCAAGGGACATCAGGAAAGGCTTCTTCCCTGGGAATGGAGAAAGGAGAGAGAGAGAGAGAGAGAGAGAGAGAGAGAGAGAGAGAGAGAGAGAGAGAGAGAGAGAGAGAGAGAGAGAGAGAGGGAAAGAAAGTGATCCTGGGAATCTACCTCTATCTTTGGGGACTAATGGTTATATAGTTAAGGGTCTCTGTTTTGCTTTCCTTTGTCCAGTAAAACTTTTCTTTCTGAGATTCTAAACAGTAGGCCTCAGATAGATCACAGTTTGCAGGTGGTTCCGTAGTGCACTGACCCAGTTTTCTTCTTCAGGAGCTACATACAGACTGACCAAGAGAGTGGGGAGGGGGAAAGAAAAAAGATTGCCAATCACTTTTCAAGAATAGCATCCCCAAGTTGGGATGGATCACTGAAACATTTGTAACAACAGGCCCCTCAAAGAAACCTAAGAAAACCATTTCCTCTGATGACATTCTAACCACCTAAACCAAGTTCTTAGAGACTATGGAGTATCACACACCCCCTTGGAAGACTTGAGATGCCTATGGACTCCTTCTTAGAATAATGCTTTTTTCTTTTTTCTTTTTTTTTTTTTTTTGGTGAGGCAATTGGGGTTTAGTGACTTGCCTAGGGTCACACAGCTAGTAAGTTTCAAGTGTCTGAGGCTGGATTTGAACTTAGGTCCTCCTGACTCCAGGGTCAGTGCTTTATCCACTGCACTACCTGGCTGCCCCAGAATATGGGGGCTTTTAAATAATTCAAGGAAATCATAAATTTCAGTTAGCCATTGGTGAAATAAAGATGCAATTTTATTCCATCCAAGTTCATTGACCTCAAAATCTATCCAGGAACTCCCTGGAGGCCTATGTACCCCAGGTTAAAAATCCCTCTTCTAGACACTGCAACATGCAACTAGATGCTGTTTTGGCCACTTGACTTGCATATTAAATCCATAAAATACACAGAGAAAGGAACATGTGTTTTACCTAACTAGGACTTGAGTAAGCTTTACAAAACCAGTATGGGCTCATTTAAAAGCTCCTCTGTATTTGGGGGTTCTCCTTTATTCTTCACCTGGAAATTTTTTAAATAATATGTTTAACTTGGAAAAAAGAGGGGGAAATGACAAATTCACACCCCCCCGCCAAGAATTGTCGTAGGCCCTTCTCATGACACCATGAGAACTTCTGACACAAAAAGGAATAGGGGGAAAGGTACAGAAGAGTTATTTGCAAGAGGGAACATTTTCTGGTAAAAGGTGTTCTTGGAACCCATGACTTCTGTTGATGTTGGGAAATTGAAATGCAGCAGTTACTCAATAGCCTAAGAAAGACAGTTTAGAAAGCCCAGGGTTGTACAAAGTCAAAAACCAAGGGCCCTTTGGTAGAGAAAATTTGAGAACTAGAACTGTGGCATGAATTCTCTTCAAAGTCTGAGTGGAAATATCAGTGTGAAGAAGGACAACGGGAGGTAAAACAGAAATAGTTTGGGGTTGAAGGGGGAAGCCCCCCTAACAAAACACTGCAGGGATGCCTGAAAGTTACCCCAAGGCAGATAGAAAAACATGTGAGAGCCATCTGCTGCCTGCTCCCCTGCCTGGGCAAATCAGAGGGAAACCACAGGATGAGAGCGCCGGTATCCATGGTTTCCTTCAGGATGCCTCCTTCTGTTTCTGAGGTCGGTTCCCTGGCTTGCTCAAAGCTACACAGGAAGCAGATGGCCCCCGGGTGACAATCCTGCATGGATAGTGGAGCCTTGGGTGAGAGAGAAGGCACGGACCAGAAGAGACGAGAGATAGTCCCTTCTTCCCTTTTTACTCACGGCATAACTGTTAGGATAGCAGGGTAGTCGTACCAAAAGAACTCATGTGGCAGATGGTGTTTCAAACCAGGGACACTCTGTTCCGTGAACAGTTTCTGAGAAAGCTGGATCTATGATAAAGCATCAGGGCACAAGGATCCCAAGCCTGCCTTTCTATCCTGGACGGAAATTGCCTGACAAGTCACTTCCTCTCCTTAGGTCTCAGTTTCCTTAGCCACAATAAGCAATTATTACACTCTTCTTTTGTTCCGGGTATCATGCTGAGTCTGAGGCTGGACATTTAGGGAATCCATATGGCTGAAAGAGCAGAAACCTGGGGGTGGGGGGGGAACAAGGTGGGTAGGGGTCTAATCTTAGCTTTGCTCCCTTGATTTTGGCCTTCTCTGGGCCTTGGCTTCTTCATTTGTCAAATGAGAGGCTAGACTAGCTGAATCCCAAATCCCTTTCCCAACTCTAGCATTCTAACCACTGTATGGTTGGCCACGATGGAGAATCAGAACTGTTGACAAGGTTTTTAGTTATTAGTAATGCACTTTAAAAAACAGTTCCCCCCGGGGGCAGCTAGGTGGCGCAGTGGATAAAGCACTGGCCCCGGATTCAGGAGGACCTGAGTTCAAATCTGACCTCAGGCACTTGACACTTACTAGCTGTGTGACCCTGGGCAAGTCACTTAACCCTCATTGCCTTGAAAAAAGAAAAAAAAAATTTACATCAAAAACAGTTCCCCCCCCCCCCCCCCCCCCCCCCCGCCCCAACCCCAACTAAGCACAGTCTTGTAGGAAAAAAGAAGAGAAAGCTCTTGGGAGTTGATAAGCTCTTTGGTGAGCTTGACTTGGATCCCTATGTCGAAACATCTTCCCCATGTGCAAGGAGAGCTTCCCATCCTTTCAAATATGTCACCACTTCTCCCCTTGGTTTTTTGTTTTTTGTTTTTTGTTTTTGTTTTTGGTGAAAATCCCTCTTCTCTTCTTTAAATTAACTTTTTGACTCAGCTATTTCCTAAGTGAGACCAAAATAGCTTTAGGTGGTGACCTAAAAGGTGATTGAAATCAAGTCTTCTTAGTGAAACCAAATGTTACAGCAGAAATGTGTGGGTATATTCATCTCTGTTGGAATGAAGTTGTTGTGAGTGTTAAAAATAAAGTATCTTCCCCAGCAGGTGCTCAGAGGGGTGATTTTTTTTTCCTTCATATGTTTCGATTAAGTCCCCGTTGTCAAATGAGATACTTAGCACAGTGCCTGGATCACAGTAGGTGCTTAATAAATGCTTGCCTCCTCCCCCTCCCCTAGAGATGAATGTACATATATCCTGACACATTAGCTATGGGACTCTGGTCCAAGGATAACTAGAAATTTTTTCACCTGGGGCAAACACTTTGGAGGGAGAGGCACAAAGGATAGTCTGAGCACTTAGTGGCTGCTGCTCAGAGGATTGTGGGCAGAGGGTGGACCCTATCTCTGTCCCTGAGCTTCGTGGCCTCTGACTTTGCTTTTTCTTTCACCCTCCCCTTTGACCTGCTTCCTCTACCTGACCTCCCTGAAAGGTGAGAAGCACAAAATTAATGGCACCTTGGGGGAGCCTCTCAAAAGGAGGGAGTTTGCTTCTCTCCTTCTCCCCTCCCTCCCATGCTGACTCCTGGAAAAAGCCCTAGATGCCCCGTCCTAGTTGATCCTCTGGATCCCAGGGTGAGTCCATGACTCTGTGTACTTCAGGAGACTCCCTCCTGGGATTTATCTACGAAGTTAGGAGTTCTTACCCCTTGGGGTGTCATGGAGCCAGCAGTCTGTGAAACCTATGTACTCCTCAAAATACCTTTTTCAATGCATAAAATAAAATATGTAGGATGACAAAGGAAATACATTTTAGTGAAATTGTCATCAAGGTTTAAAAGAGATACAAAAACCCCTCAGCTCATGGACCCCAGGTTAAGAACCCCTGTGCTAAGTCATAGAAGGCTGCTTCTGTTTGGCCAGAAAAAGCTACAAAGGCAAAAATCACAGACCTTTCTAAATGTATGGAGTGGATTTACATGGAAGTCCTCCATGTAAAGAGATTCTGATGTGATTCAAATTTGCCAGCTGACATGGGGAAGGGAAGGGAAGGAAGGAAGGAGGGAGGGAGGGAGGGAGGAAGGGAGGGAGACAGGAAGAGGGCCCGCATACAATTTAAGATGGGAGCCAGGGACAGAGAAGGCAGAGCTGGAGAAGGAACACATGCTGATGAGGGCAGACCTACAGGGGCCACACAATCATGGGAAGATGGATGACTTCTGCTTTCATTCGAAGGAGTTTTTTAAAGTTTTTTTTTTGGGGGGGTGGGGCAGTGGGGGTAGGAACACTAAGCCAAGGGGCACAGGAGGGGGCGGGAAGAGCAAGAGAGGGAGAGACAGACAGAGACAGAGAGACAGAGAGAGCCAGCCAGGCAGCCAGCCAGTCAGACAGAGCTCGGGCAGAGTTGTTCTGTCATTCAGTCACATCTGACCCTGTGGACTTTGTCCATGGAGTTTTCTTGGCAAAGACACTGCTATGGTTTGCCATTCCTTCTCCACTGGGTCCCCATTTTACAAATGAGGACGGGGCAAATAGGAGTTAAATAACTTGCCCAGTGTCACACAGCTAGTAACTATCTGATGGCAGATTTGAGCTCAGATGTTCCTGATGCCAGGCCCTATGCTCTATCCAACTGTACCCAATAAAGTTAACATAGGTGGGTTTTTTTTTTGGAATGTGGATTTCTTTCAGAATTCTTTACATAAAGTTGAATTTGTGTAATATGAATTTACATAATGGGAGAACTGTCTGAATTTTGTGACTGTTCCATTGAGTGACAAGATGTGACTTTATACGATTGACCCAACTTTTATAACAATAATACATTTTTAATCGAAGTGCTATATTCATGGGTTGTCATGACCAAAGAATTCATTACCAAGCAACCTGTGATGTGGTGAGGAGCATCTCAGTACTTAGCTAGGATGGTCCTTGGAAAGCATTTTGTCCTCGAGACAGTCTCTTTACAGCTGGGAGGAGAGGCAGCCATAGATGGGGCTCTGCCTTTGAGAACCCAGAGACATTTCCAAAAGGCGATAAGGCACTGTAACAGAATCCTAAGCACACAGATTTAGAGTTGTAAATTAAGGTGGTTTGCTGCATCAATTAAAAAAATTTTTTTTTAATTAACCTACCCTTCTTACTACTTTTTCCTCCAATTAGTTGAATTTAAAAACAATCATCACAATCCCTCAATACAGATTGACAAAGCCTGGCAAAACAGATCCCCACATTAGCTTTGTCCAAAAATTTATGTTTCTTCCTGTATCTGCAGTTTACTACCATTCTGTTAGGAGGCAAGTGGCGTGTTTTATCTTCATTCATTTGGATTCATGGTCTCTTGTTGTGCTGGTCAGAGTTCATGTAGCTGTTTCCCAATAGGAAGATAACCCTGAATTTCCAATTTTGGGCCACCCTAAAAAGAGCTACTCTCAATATTTTCACATTTATGTGTCTTTTTCTTCTTCCTTTGATTTTTTTGAGGGTATAGGCCTAAGTGGGCCTGCTAGGTGGCACAGTGGATAAAGTGCCAGGCCTACAGTCAGGAAGACCCATCTTTCATGAGTTCAAATCCCACCTCAGACACTTACAAGCTTGGAGACCCTGGGCAAAGTCACTTAACCCTGTTTGCCTCAGTTCCTCATCTGTAAAATGAGCTGGAGAAGGAAATGTCAAACTACTTCAGTATCTTTGCCAAGAAAACCCCAAGTGGAGTCACAAAGAGTGGAGCATGACTGAAACAACCAAATAACATCATAATGGTATAACTGAGTCAAGTGGTGTGGACAGCTCTGTAACTTTCTGGGTATAGTTACTGTTTGCTAGAATGCATGGACCAATTCACAGTTCACCCAAAGGTGCTATAGTATACCTGTTTTTCCATAGTCCCAACACAAATTTGCCATTTTCTCTCTTTGTCATCTTTGACAGACTAATAAGTATGAGATGGAAAATCAAAGTTGCTTTAATTTATATTTTCCTAAATATTAGTGAATTAGGGTATTTTTCTTGGGTTTCTTCCTTTGAAAACTGCCTATTCATATCCTTAGACCATTTCTCTATTGGAGAATGGCTCTTAGTTTTATAAATTACAATCAATTTCTCATCTATCTTGAAAATGAGAACTTTATCAGGGACACTTGTTGCCAAGATCTTTCCCCTCCATTTATCTGTTTCCTTGCTGATTTTTACTACGGTAGATTTAATTGTGAAAATCCTTTTAAATTTTATCAAATTGGTCATTTTATCTTGTATGATTCTCTCTTAGAGATTACTTGCTTAATCATGTGAATGGTAATTACTTTATTTCTCTAATTTGCTTATGATGTGACTTTTTCTATTTAGGTCCTGTTTCCAGGTATATGGTGTTAGGAGATGGTCCACTGTAGCAATTCGAATGAGGTTCTTTCTGTGCTAGTTCAAGGAGGTTTTTTGTTTTGTTTTGTTTTGTTTTGTTTTTTTGGAGAAGTATCAAAGGCCTTTATTTATATATTCACGAGAGAATGGGCCAGCTCCCTAATGGAAATAGCCAAGGAGTTTTAAAATGAGAGATTTGGGGGCAGCTAGGCGGTGCAGTGGATAAAGCACTGGCCCTGGATTCAGGAGGACTTGAGTTCAAATTCCCCCTCATACACTCGACACTTACTAGCTGTGTGACCCTAGGCAAGTCACTTAACCCTCATTGCCCCGTGCAAAAACAAAACAAAACAAAACGTAAACTAAACTGAAAGATTTGATCAATTTTTCTTTCTCCATTTGGCAGCAAAGGCCTCTTCTTGACTATGTGATTTAAGGGAAAATGAAAAAACCTACACAAAAGACTTCTGTCCAAAAGGGCCAGAGACAGAGTAGATCATCTGAATTTATGCCCACATTGGAGTGATAGTGTGGCAGTCCTATCTCTGACGTGTGTTAAGAATGCTGGCTCCTTTGGGTGGGAGGCCAGTGATTGATGGGGAACAAGGTGGTACTTCTTACCTCTACTTCCAGAACTCTCTGTAGCCCAGGTAAGCACTAGGGGTCCACTTCGCACTCATACTTAATTGGGTCCTCAGGAGGTTGGTTACATCTCCCCCAAAGTTCTAGGGGTTCCCCTGAAGGACAGTGGGGTATCTCTTCTAATACGATCAGTTCAAGGTCCTATGCTAGTGTGCTTTCCCCATTATCAATCACTAGTGAACATTTCCTCAATACCATTGACATAGCATCCCATTATCATTTTTTTTTTTTAGTGAGGCAATTGGGGTTAAGTGACTTGCCCAGGGTCACACAGCTAGTAAGTGTTAAGTGTCTGAGGCTGGATTTGAACTCAGGTACTCCTGACTCCAGGGCTGGTGCTCTATCCACTGTGCCACCAAACTGCCCTGAATCCCATGATCATTTAAGCAAATAACATCCATTAGCTTTTATAAAGGAATATTTAGTGAGAAGATTAGAAGGGGCAGCTAGGTGGCGCAGTGGATAAAGCACCGGCCCTGGATTCAGGAGGACCCGAGTTCAAATCTGGCCTCAGATGGGTGACACTTACTAGCTGTGTGACCCTAGGCAAGTTACTAAACCCCAATTGCCTCACAAAAAAAGAAGAAGAAGAAGAAGACTGAAAATGTAGAATGGAGAAAGTAATTGACCTATTGTATAACTTTATTTTATTAAGCCCTCTCAGCACTTAGCATGCTGCCTGGCCCACAAGAGGTGCTTAATAAATGCCTGTTGACACAGAAAAAGACTTAATCAGAGTAATGCTTTTTTCTAGTAGATGTGAGTTATAGCTGGAGATATGCCTTGGAGACTGGCAAGTACAATACTCTCATCTTGTGACTCAGAGGAGAATGAAGTTGACTTTCTAAAGGTTATACAATGTCAGTGCTGGGACTAGAATACTGGATTCTGGTGTTCTTGTCAGTATACCAGGTACTTTGCCTTCTTGGTCAAAGTGGTAGCCTAAAAAAATGTTTTGTTTGTTTCTTTTTTTTTTGGTGAGACAATTGGGGGTTAAGTGACTTGTCCAGGGTCACACAGCCAGTAATTATTAAGTGTCTGAGGTCGTATTTGAACTCAGGTCCTCCTGACTCCAGGGCCAGTGCTCTATCCACTGCGCCACCTAGCTGCCCCCTGGTTCATTTTTAAATTGAACTGAATAAATAAATGCAAGGCATCTATTAGGTATTTTCATGTGCTAAGCTGGGTGATCAAAATATAAACGTGAAATAGCTTATGGTCTATCAAGGGAGACAAATCTTTTAAAGACTGATGGCCAGGGAGGGTAGTTACGGTCAGGGAAGTCACAAAGATGGTCAATAAAACAAAATGGGCAGTCAACTGAGTCTCCCTTTTCAGCAACAAGGGTGGAGCTGATTTGAATACAGTTCTCAGGAAAGGAGAGAGAGAGTGGTACCTAAGAGGGCATGGGTCTCTGAAGGTCAGCTTTGGAGGGTGGAGCACACAGCAGGGCGTCATTGAATATACACAATTAACGCAATAACTTTCCTACATTAAGATTCCTTTAAAGGTCAACTTAATTCTTCACCCTGGTATTTGTTTGGAATATTTTTGAAGCAATCAGTCATTCAACAAGTATTTATTGAACACTCACTGTTTTCTAGGCATGTTGCTAAGTGCTGGGGATACAAAGATGGGCAAAAAACCAGTTCTCTGCCCTGGAGGAGTGCTAGGTGGATGGTAGTGGTGGTGGGGAACCACACACCCACAGCTCTGTACATGCAGGATACATACAGTGAAAATGGAAGGTAACTTTGGAAGGAAGGAGGGTGGGGAGGCTGACCAGGAAAGACCTCCTGTAAAAGGGGGAATTTGAGCTCAGTCTTGGAGGAGGTGAGGGGAGACATGGCATTCCAGGCAGGGGGGAAGTGTTTGCACAAAGACATCAACCATGAACACAAGGAATAGTCAAAATCCTAGCAGAGCTGGACTGGAGAGTTTGGGGGGAAGGCAGGAAGGGCCAGCTTGGAAATGGCTTTAAATACCAAACAGGCTGTTTACTGATCCTGAAGCTAACAGGGAGACACTAGAGTTTACTGAGAAGGGAGTGACATGGGAGGATAGGTGCTTTAGGAAAATCACTGGCACAGAGTAGAGGATAGATTGATTGGAGAAGGGAGAGATTTGGGACAGGTACAGCAGTTATCGCAGGCTACTGCGATAGTTCTGGGAGAGATGGTGGGAGTTTGTACCAAGATGGTAACTGTGAATGGAGAAAAGGGACACATAAGAAAGATGTTGTGAAGTTAGAAACGACAATATTTGTCTTCCCTAGTGACAATGCTGTTAAGTGTGTAGTGTGGATATTATCCCTGTTTTGAGAATCAGGAAACTGAGGCTCAGGGAGGTAATGTAACTTCATAATCTTGTAAGCTTTAGAGCTAGAACGAATTTAGAGATCATTTTGTTTTGTTCTCAATTTTTTTTTGTTTTAGGACCCATTCGTATTTTAAAAAATTACTGAGGACCCCCAAGAGCTATGTGTTATATCTGACTATACTGCATTATAAATTAAAATAGGTACATTTAAAACATTTATCTGTTCATCAAAAATAACAAGAATGAACTCAGTACATGGTAACCTTTTAATGAAAAATACATTTTCCAAAGCAAAAAAATTATGAGAAAAGTGGCATTGTTTTACATATTTATGCAAATCTCTCTCTCTCTTTTTTTTTTTAGTGAGGCAATTGGGGTTAAGTGACTTGCCCAGGGTCACACAGCTAGTAAGTGCTAAGTGTCTGAGGCCGGATTTGAACTCAGGTCCTCCTGACTCCAGGGCTGGTGCTCTATCTACTGCGCCACCTAGCTGCCCCTCCACTATGCCATCTAGCTGCCCCTGCAAATCTCTTTTAATGTCCAACTTAATAGAAGACACCTGGATTTCCATGTCTGCTTCTGCATTCAATCTTGTTGAATGTTGTTTTGGTTGAGGCATATGAAAAAAATCTAGCCTCACAGAAATGTAGTTGAAAAAAGGGAGGAATATTTTAACAGACAAATAACATCTTAGTGTTATTGATATGGAAAATTAAACATAGAAACGTAGAAGGGAGGCTTTGACCTTGTCTGTGGCAGACCTTGCTGTGTTCCAGCTACAGCTGCAGGCCTGTTTCTCCTTTGTCCTTTGTAAGGTAGTCTCTGACCTCATCCTTGTTCGATACACTTGTATGTATCTTTCTGTCCTATAATGATGACTATACCACTATACCATGCCTACTCTTTTTGTATATAACCAGGCTGGCTACAAGACTCGGGGCCCATTGTTGGAGGTTTGACCCCCCCCCTTGGGCCCGCATATAATAAACTCTCTCTCCACCTCGAGTATCTGGCTGAGTATTTTCTGTGTCAATCGTGCCATAACATTATTATGAAAATAGTTTTCACTCCAGGGACACCCATGCAAAGGTTTCAGTGGTCCCCAGGGGTCCACAGACCATACTTGGGGAGCCAGTGATCTAATGTAACTCTTAAAGAGAGGAGGAGAGGGATTTGTAGAGCAGTTAAAGCACTAGCCTCAGTTCACACAGGTAGTAAGTGGCCAAGCCAGGATTTACACCTGGTTTTTCTAGTTTCAAACCTGGGTACTTTCCCCCACCACCCCAAGCTTGTCTCTGGACCCCAGAGTAAGCAGCAGCACTGGAATTCAAATGTATATATGTGTGTGCAAATGTATATATAGATGCATACACATAAAATCATTTATATAAAACATGATATATATTATATATGTAATATGGGTGGGTTTTTTTTTACTTCTATAAGTAACCTTTCTTTGGAGGCCCCTAGATCTGCTTTACTTCTGTTTATTCTATAGCAAAAGACTGAGGCTCCACTTGAATACTTTAGAAAGTGAATCCCTTGACGTGCTGAGAGGTATGTTTGTGTCTGTATTTGTGTATTCTTTGTTTGGGGGGGCCGGGCAATGAGGGTTAAGTGACTTGCCCAGGGTCACATAGCTAGTAAGTGTCAAGTGTCTGAGGCTGGATTTGAACTCAGGTGTTCCTGAATGCAGGGCTGGTGCTTTATCCACTGTGCCACCTAGCTGCCCTATGTGTCTGTATTTGTGAACCCTTTATTCAGTAAACTCCAATGGCTCCCAATCAATTCTGGGATAAAAATATAAAATTTGCTGTTTGGCCTCCAGAGTCCTTCCTAACCTGGTCCCTCCTGCTTTTCCAGTCTTCTTATTCCTCAACTTCCCCCATCCTACCCCCCACATACTTTACAATCCAGTGATGCCAACCACCTTACTGGTCCCTGAACAAGACACTCCATCTCTAGGCTTCTGGGCATTTTCCCTGGCTGTCACTCATGCCTGGAATTGTCTTCTTCCTCATCTCCACCGTATTCTGTTGTTGTTTAGTGGTGTCTGACTCCTTGTGAGCCCATTTGTGGTTTTCTTGGTAGAGATTCTGGAGTGTTAATGTGTTAAATGGCAAATGCCATTTCCTTCTCCAGCTTATTTTACAGATGAGGAAACTGAGGCAAACAGGGTGAAGTGACTTGCTCAGGGTTATACAGCTAGGAAGTCATATTTGAACTCAGGAAGATGAGTCTTCCTGACCCTAGGCCTGGAACTCTATCCATTGTGCCACTTAGCTGCCTTGGGTTCAAATTCTGCCTTAAGATATTTATTAGTTACGTGACCATGGGGAACCTCTCACAACCTGTTTCCTCATCTGTGAAATGGTAATACCAATACTCACCTTAACTACCTCTCAGGGCTATTGGGATGAAAGGACTTTTCACAGATTTTAGTCTATTCAAATGTGGGTTGTTACTATAACAGTTCCACTTTGGAGAACAATTGTTTCTCTTTCTCTTGGGTACTGTCTTTAGGCTGCTTGTTTTCTTCCAGTCTGTCTCCAATCAGCTCCTCTTTCTAACTCCACTCCCTAGCATTTTTATCCCAAGCTCCGCCCCCCCTTACTCAAGGGCTGTTCTCCACCCCCACAAGACTGATTTTGTGGGATGTTTTCACACTCTAAGAGGTGAGGCAGGGGTCTGCGATGCTGTGATGTGTAAAATGAGTAGATATTGGAGCTAAAGGCAAGATGGCACTATTTCAGAAGTCCAAATGAATAAAATAAGGAGCAACAGCAACAGCTCACAGTTACATGTAACTGGTGGTCCTAAGTATCTCTGGAGTCCCACAGACCCACATTCAAACCTTGGAAGCTTCCCGATAATCCTACTCCATGATTCAGGGCCCCATCCAAGATAACCTTGGGACCATCTTAATTCATCTCATTTCTAGCTCTCTTTCGGGTATCCTCAGTTCTCTTGCAATCACCAAACTAACAAGGCATGACAAATACAACCAAGTTATCATACACAGCAAACAGAAAGGATTTTTATGAGAGAATAAGGCAAACTTTTGTCTGGGAGGTTCACATTTCTTAGGGCTGTTCTCAGTTTACAATGGTACCCAGAGATTGACGATTACAATACAGGAAAACAGTTTAGAGTCTCTATAGAGTAAAACAACTCACTCCTCTGATGAGTCCTGTCTTTCCCAGGTCATTACAGACTAGAGTTGTGGCTTCCCCAAGTCGGGAATAAGTCAATATCGCTGGAGAATTGATCCCATCATCTCTGGACCCATACAGTCCACCCAACTCACAGTACCAGTGAAGGGCATGATTCAGCTGCCTACTCCATTGTGTGTCTCTGTTCCTTAAAGTTCCTTGATTTCACTTCCTGGTTTGAACCAGAAACAGGAACTCCTCAGTGACTCTTTTATTGCTGATATCACCCCCAGGTACAAGTAGAATTATTGTTTTCATTTTCCTCTGGACCACAGGGAGTTCAATGTCCAGTTTCTTGTTCCTATCAAGGTTTTGCTGTTTCCATGCATTGGCGTTTTTTTTTTTCCCTTGCTGCTGTCATCCACTTTCCCTTCCACTGGAAAGTGTCACAGCTCTTGCTATGGAGATAGTAAAGGCCAATATACTTCCAGGCTAACTAATTAACCCAAATCTAGCTCTATTGTTCTTCAGGCCCATAGAGCTTCCCTGCCCACAAAGGGTTCCATACTGGGCTCTGCAGACCACTGCTCATCCAACTGTCTCGACCAGAAGGTTCCCAGACTTCATTCAACCTCTCTAGACCCCAGTTCTTCAATGAGGGGGTTGGGCTAGATGGCTCTAAACCCATAATCCAAAGTGAGTTAGAGTCTGAACCCTATTCATCTTTTCCCTGCTATAGCACAGGCAATGAGTATCCCCCACACAGGTCCTAATAGATTTAGAAGTTGGATCACAACTTAGAGGCCATATAGTACAATTCCCTTGTTTTACAGATGAAGAAAATGAGGCTCAGAGTGGTTATATGCCTTGTCCAGGGTCATACAGCTAGTAAATATAAGAAGTAGGATTTGTTAATTTTTAGGAAGTAGGATTTGAACTCAGATCTTCCTGACCCCAAGTCCAGCGTTATCCATCATACCATGAGGAAAAACACTGAGTTTACAACTCCCTTCATGTCCCCTTAATCCCAATTTTAGGGCCAGAACATGCAAATTACCAAGAGGCTCAGAGAAGGCTCAAGAAAGCGTCAGAAATGCTATAAAGGGATAAGGCAGCATAGTCCAGTGGACAGACTGCTAGACCTGGAGTCAGCAAGTCAATAAATCTGGGTTCAAATCTCACTTCTGGTACGTATTAGCTGGGTGACCATGAGTGAGTTACTTAACTTCATTTACAAAATGGAGACAATTCCTAACGGGAGTAACCTCACACGGGGTTGTTGTGAGACTCAAACCAGACATCTGAATGCAAAAGGTCTGTGGTGGCTTTACAGCTTCAAGATTTGAAAAGTAATTTGTTCACAAGCTGATGAAGGTAGACCATGTTAAATCTGATTCTGATTCTCTCTCTCTCTCTCTCTCTCTCTCTCCAGGTACTCATTGTGCTGAAACAACTTCTTTCACTACTTGTTGATTTAAGCTTTGACAGATTTCCACAATTTCCTCAACCTTACTAATTCATATCCCCATAAATTTAGAATCTGATATAATTGAAATCGAAACTCAAATTCTTTGCACATTCTTTGAAGAAAAGATTAATTAGGAAAACTAATAGTGCAAAAATTTCTAGGAAGACCATTTAACTTAGAACATAGTATTTTTAAGCACTTCAGGAATGTCCAGTTAATACATGTTATCCATAGTTCAGGGTGTGCCCTCCCATGAAAAGCTCTAGCTTTGGATTCCCATGGAGACTGTATTCATCCTGAGAGTGGCCTGACCCCTAAAAAAAGAGGAATCAGGCTCTCCCACCCATTTCTTGGTTCATTATGTTCTCATCCTAGAAATCTGGAGAAAAATTTCTTAAACTTATCGCACTTATGATACATTAATGCGAGAAAAATATAAATTCACTCTCTTCACTGCTCCTCTGTCACCAGTGACCTTCTCTTTGACAAATCCAGTGGTTCCATCTTAATCCTCTCTTCCTTGGCACCACTGTGTAGTGGAAAGAACACAGGTGGTGGTGGTGAGAGGGTAGAGTCAGAACACCTGGGTTACAATCCCAGCTCTGCTCCCTAGGAGACTTTGGGGAAGTCTGTTTCCTCATGTGCAAAATGAAGGGGTTGGAATAGATGATCATTAAAGTTTATTTAAAAACAATCTCTAGGGGCAGCTAGGTGGCGCAGTGGATAAAGCACTGGCCCTGGATTCAGGAGGACCTGAGTTCAAATCTGGCCTTAGACACTTAATACTTACTAGCTGTGTGACCCTGGGCAAGTCACAACCCCAATTGCATCACCAACCCCCCCCCAAAAAAAAAACCCAATCTCTAAATCCCATAGTTACCATTTCTGTGCCAATGGACCCTCATTTACCATCTCTTCTTATTATTTTCCCCCAATTGTCCTTTCTGACCTATTCTTTTTTTTCAAAGAGGCTGCCATATTCATTATCTTAACTCCAGAGGTAGGACAGACAGGTATTATTCTCCCCATCTGACAGCTGAGGAAACTGTCACATAGACATTTACACATTCTTTTTTTTTTTTTTTTTGCAGGGCAAAGATGGTTAAGTGACTTGCCCAGGGTCACACAGCTAGTAAGTGTCAAATATTTGAGGCCGAATTTGAACTCAGGTCCTTCTGAATCCAGGGCCACTGCTTTATCACTGCTTTATCCACTGTGCCACCTAGCTGCCCCTATTCTTTTCTTTTTTTAGCAGTTAGAATAGTTTATTTCGGGGCTGAGGAAGGGAAAGGAAACCATGAAAGAAGTCCTTGGACTTCTCATGGGGAGAAAGGTATGGCACAGAGAGAGTGGCTCTGAGATACCAATCTCCCCCTATTCTTTTTTTAATCATAAAAGTATTTTATTATTTTCCAGTTACATGTAAAGATAGTTTTCAATATTTGTTTTCATAAGATTTTTAGTTCCAAATTTTTCTCCCTCCCTACCTTTCCTCCCCCCCTCCCCAAGACAGAAAGCAATCTGATATAGGCTATATATGGACAATCATATCAAACATATTTCTGCATTAGTCATATTGTGAAAGAAGAATTAGAGCACAAGGGAAAAACTTCAAAAAAGAAGGGGGAAAAAACCAGCCTAAAAGTAGAAACAGTACGGTTCAATCTGCATTTAGAATCCACAATTCTTTTTTTCTGGATGTTGAGAACACTTTCTATCATGAGTTCTTTGAAATTGTTTTGGATCACTGCACTGCTGAGAAGAGCCAAGTCTATCACCACTGTTCATCACACAATATTGCTGTTACTGTGTACAATGTTCTCCTGGTTCTGCTCCTCTCAGTCAGCATCAGTTCATGTAAATCCTTCCAGGTTTCTCTGAACTCCTCCTGCTCCTCATTTCTTACAGCACAACAGTATTCCATTACATTCATATACCACAACTTGTTTAGCCGTTCCCCAATTGATGGGCATTCCTTCGATTTCCAATTCTTTGCCACCACAAAGAGAGCTGCTATAAATAATTTTGTATATGTGAGTCCTTTTCTCTCCTCTATGATCTCTTTGGGATACAGACCTAGCAGTGATACCACTGGGTCAAAGGGTATGAACATTCCCATAGCCCTTTGGGCATAATTCCAAATTGCTCTCCAGAATGGTTGGATCAGTTCACAGCTCCACCAACTAGTCTTCCAATTTTCCCACAGCTTCTCCAACATTTATTATTTTCCTTTTTTGTCATATTAGCCAATCTGATAGGTGTGAGGTGATACTTCAGAGTTGTTTTAATTTGCCTTTCTCTAATCAAAACTGACCTATTCTTTTTGATCTGTTTTGCTTGTTCTGCTTCCTTCTCCTGCACATCCTGGTAGTATAGTAGATACAGTGCTGGGCCTACAGTCAGGAGAGATCCAAATTTAAATCCCACCTCAGACACTAACTAGCTGTGTGACCCTGAACAAGTCACTTAACCTCTTTTTGCCTCAGGTTCTTCAACTGTAAAATGGGAATAATAATAGCATCTGCCTCCCAGTGTTGTTGTAAGGACCAAAATGGATAATAATTGTAAAGCACTTAACACAGTAGCTGGCATATAACAGGTACTATAAATGGTTAGCTATTATTATTATATTATTACTATGTCTAACAAGACCAGGCTTCATATATCATCCAAGTGTCTCACTAAGACTATGTTGCAAAGGACTAGACAAAAATGAAAATATATTACATTTTTCTCAATTAGTACAAATTAGCAATTCTACTTCATATACAGAGTTGGGAAGGTATTATTTGCTTTTAAGGGATTTGTTTTATTGGTGCCTTTGGTTTTATATCACATTCATTTCTTTCTTTCTTTTTTTTTGGTGAGGCAATTGGGGTTAAGTGACTTGCCTAGAGTCACACAGCTAGTAAGTGTAGTGTCTGAGGCCGGATTTGAATTCAGGTCCTCCTGAATCCAGGGCCGGTGCTCTATCCACTGCGCCACCTCGCTGCCCCATCACATTCATTTCTTAAATTTGTCTTCCCACTTCCCTGTCCAAAATGAGCCTTTCCTTGCACAAAAGCTTTAAAAAGAGAAAAAAGAAAAAACCCAGCTCTGCAAAACCAGAGTATATAACACTTTATTGCCCTTACCACCCTGCTTCTGGAATGAAGGGAGATTTTTTCAAACCTTCCCTGGTGCTGAGCTTAGGCATCACAGTTACTCAAGGTTTAATTTCACAGATAATTTTTTTTTTGGTTGTTGTTCTCTCAAGTTTACCCTATGACACCCATGGTGTGTCCTGTCTTCCTAGGTTCCTGAATTTGTGCTCATTTTTTCATATAGTACAGGAATATTACATTACTTTCACATTAATGCTTGGGCATCCCCTGATTACAGAATTACATAGAATCAGAGAAATGGAAGGGACCTCAGAGGACATTAATTCCAACTCCTACCCAAATGGGATTCCCAGTACAGTGTGTCTAACAAGAGTTCATCTAGCCTCCACTTGAAGAATTCCAGTGAGAGAGGATCCACAATCATAGAGGAAATAGATGAGTGGTTTTTTTTCCAGTTCATCGCTACCACCAAAAAAAAAAAATACTGCAGTGAATATTTAGTATACATGGGACATTCTTGATGGATTTTCTTAGGATATAGGCCTAGGAGTAGTATTTCTGGGTCAATGGGTATGGACTTTTTTTCCTTTAAGCATGATTGCAAATTGCTTTTCAGGATGGCTGGGTCAACATAATTTGCTTTAAAAATCTATTCCACAGGGGCAGCTAGGTGGCGCAGTGGATAGAACACCGGCCCTGGAGTCAGGAGTACCTGAGTTCAGATCTGGCCTTGGACACTTAACATTTACTAGCTGCATGACCCTGGGCAAGTCACTTAACCCCAATTGCCTCACTAAAAAAAAAAAAATCTATTCCACAAATCATGTTTTTAAAGTTTGATATGGTCAGAGAGATATTATAAATAACAAGCAGAAAAGTTCTAGAATCAGTCACATACCAATTTGGGGGAGGGGGAGGGGCTGGGCAACAGGGGTTAAGTGACTTGCTCAGGGTCACACAGCTAGTAAGTGTGAAGTGTCTGAGGCCGTATTTGAACTCAGGTCTTCCTGAATCCAGGGCTGGTGTTTTATCCCCTGCGCCACCTAGCTGCCCCCACATACCATTTTTGAAGGGAGGTACTGAATGATACAGAAATGGGGATGGAGGGTAAAAACTTAATCCCAAGGCTGGTACTAAGTGTGCACTCTGGAAAATTATGTCTCTCATGCTTATTTCAATTCTGCAAAATATCTGAATATAAATATAAAAGCTATGACTATATCTGTCAATATGTCAAAACTGACCCCAAAAGATTTTGTTTGTATTTGATTTAAAAAATCAGGTGTATACTATATGCAATGTGTCTAAGTGAAACATAATTTGATTTTCCTCCTATGGGGTTGACTAAATTAGCTATTAGCTACTACATGACAGGTACCAAAGGGAACAGGCTGGACAATACCCTGATCCGTTTGTGTACCCGAAAACAATTTGAATCCTAAAAAGTACTCAAATGATATTTTCTCAAGTCAAATAGCCTACCCTTTTGCCAAATATTAAGGAAAAAAACACACCATCAAAACAGTGAGCTCTCACACCCCCTTGTGGTCAAAGTTATTCATGCTCAGTAGAACCTTATTTGGGATTGATGGATTTACTGAATAAGAATGACTAAAAAACAAACTTACTTTCCATCACACAAAAAAGAAAGAATTCACTCCGTTATAATATATTCCATTTAAAATGAATGTTAAGACACTTGATTGACCATGCCAAGGGAACCTAGTTCCATTTTTAAAACTACTTTCTCTGAAGAGAGAAAATAAAAGAAAGGAGAGGTAAAAGGATAAAAATAAGGCCAAGATGCCCTGGTCACATGTTTGATAACTTTACATATATTTTTTATGGAAACACAGGATCACTGCTCTGGAGCTGGAAAGGACCTCAGAAGCAAATTAATCCAAACCCCTTATTTGACAAGGGAGGAAACTGAGGCCAAAGAAGACTTGCCCAATGTCAGAAAAGAGGCCAGATTTGAACCCACAGTTGTCTGTTGCCAGAGCCTGTGTGTTTCCTTGCAACACAACTGTTGGCTTTCCCTGCTGCAGCTGTCTGTCCCCTTTGCTTTTTAGTTTTGGACTATTTCACGTCACATGGAGGGTTCCAATGAAGGGAGAAGATGCCTATTAAATTTAAATAAATGAAATAAACCATAGCTATTCCCCAATAATTAAGTAATCAAAGGAGATGAACAGTTCTCAAAAGAAGAATTACAAAGTATTAACAACCATCTCAAAGAATGTTCCCTATCACGAATAGTATGAGAAATACATTAAAGATGACTAAAGGGGGCAGCTAGGTGGCACAGTGGATAAAGCACTGGGCTTGGATTCAGGAGGACCTGAGTTCAAATCTAGCCTCAGACACTTGACACTTAACTAGCTGTGTGACCCTGGGCAAGTCACTTAACCCTCATTGCCCTGAAAAAAAAAATGACTAAAGAGTTGTGGGAAGATAGGCACACTGATTAATTGACGCAACAGCTGTTAATCAGGACAACCATTTTGGAAAGCAATTTGGAATTATGAAAAAGTACCAATTCAAAATAAAGTTCAATTCAGAGATTCAAATACTGGGCTTAAATCTCTAGAAAGCCATTGATAAGAAATCCTCATACACACCAAATTATTTATGGAAGCACTTTTTGTGATAACAAAGAATTGGAGGGATGGTGGGAGAAAGTACATTGCATTCAATAGGGGAATGGCTAAACAAATTATGGGTCACGAATATGATGGAATATTATTGTGTTATAAGAAATGATGAGGGACAGCTAGGTGGCACAGTGGATAGAGCACCAGCCCTGGAGTCAGGAGGACCTGAGTTCAAATCCAACCTCAGCCACTTGATATTTACTAGCTGTGTAACCCTGGCAAGTCACTTAGCCCCAATTGCCTCACCCCCCCCAAAAAAAAAAAGAAAAGAAAAGAAGAGAAATGATGAATGTGTCAAATAGAGTAGCATGGAAATATTTACATGAAGAGAGGCAAAGTGAACTTTTTCAATGAACTGAACAGTTGTGCCAATATTTTCCATTGTTTTTTGGGGTTTTTTTCCCTTTTTTGTCTTAAAAAATACTATTTGTTACAGGGTATGGCTTTCTAGGAAAGAGAAGGGGAGGGATGCTGAAGAAAACCATTATAATGTAAAAAACAAAAGAGAAAAACTAATTAAAAAATTAATTGAAGGAAATAAGCCAAAGATTATGATTTGTTTGACATGACATTTATTTAAGTTATATTTCAGGGTAAACAGCGTTCAGGGAGATGTGTAACCTATGTTGGCTATCACAATACATTCAGAAATTGTACAAAATATTTCTGTATTATAAATATTTAAAAATTAATAAGATAGGCAGTTGGTTAAAATACATTCTTCAAAAAAAAATCTAAGCTAAACCTATATATATCAACTGATGTTTTAAAATTTCAGAGTTCCCCTTACAAAAACAGCTGAACAATTAAGAATTCTGGCAAAATTAGATGTCAGCCCCAATTATCTGATAATCACCAGCACTTTCATTTAAAATAGAACTACAAAAAACAAGCTATACAAGCCTAAACAATGATGAGCACTATAGTATCCCTGGAATCCAGATCAAAATGGAAAGAGGTTTATTAGGATGCAAATCTCCTTTTAGAGGGAAGGGTATTTCAAGGTGGCTACAGTAATCAGCACCATGTCAAGTCTTTCTCCAATAGAGGGTTTCAGTAATTCATTAGGAAACAATGAAGAGGATTAATATTATCTCGTCTGAATAGCACTTTGTTCAGACAGTCATCCATAAGAATTAGGCCAGCACACCAATTTTCCCACTGCAGTTTACTCTCATTTCCATGAGATGGTAGTATTAGCCCAGCTCTTTCCTTTTATAATGTAAGAGGTTCCAAAGAAAATTGCAGGCAAGGTAAATTAAACAAGATGTAGAACAAGGGAATAACAGCATCTGAAATTTACTCAAAAGCCAAAAGTACCCTGGGGATGGTGGGAAGAAGTAGAAACTAGAAAACATTCTTAATTAGAATGAGTAAAAAAAATGGCCATCCTTTTTTGTTGACAGAAGGCACTTAAAGGAACCTGCATCAAAAGGGTGGCTAATGAATGCATAAAACACCCCAAAAAACAAACAGAAAAAAACTCCTAACTTTACCACCTCTTAATTAGTCTTCTGAAACTCTAAAACTTAACTAAAAATCCCTCAATTCTCAAATGAGACACTCTTTCTCAAGACAGACAGCTAATAATATACTAATTAACAGATAAAATAAAGCCAGAAATTTCTATCTTCCTGTTAAAAATTAAAAATTAATTTGGTGATAGTTACAGATTAAATGCCTCTCTCCTATCCCCCACCAAGTGAGACAATTAGTGAACTGCTGCTTGCTAAAGGGTAAGAATTTGAACAGTTAGGAATAAGGTTCTTTTCCAGAAATCTTACTTTTAAGAAACATTTCTTTTTAGAAATGCTAGGAAAAAGGGGGGGGCAGAGAAGATGCCCTTAAAGAGTAGACACATAATCACATTTTGTTTTTATTGTTCTCCATCGTTCCCTATCCTAACTTTTGAAGTATTGCTTGTAAATAATATTCAGCTAACTGTTCCAGGTTTCTTAGAAACACACTCTTTTAAAACAATCAACCCAAGTATAAGCTTTCAACCTGGAAAGAAGATAAAGGGAAAGATGGGGAAAGAAGTAGTATTCAAATCCTAGAGACAGTGGGGTGCAAGGAAATGCAGAGAGATGCCAGGAAAGCAGATTTTTTTTCCCCAGTTCTGGGATTTTAGTTGCTATGTTAACTTCCAACTAGCGTTATGATCTTAGATAAGTCACAGTCTGTGAGCCTTAGTTTCCTCAGTCATAAAATAAGAAAGTCTGGTTGATCTCTAAAACATTATGAGAGATGGATGTTCTAAATGACAATATTGTCTCTTCCCAAACACCCTGACACCCCAAATTGTTTCCCTTACTGGAAATAATTTAATTCACATAAATAAAGCTATAAGATGGGTGATTTTGAGACAAACTGATCAAACCTACCAACTTTCCCAGCTTCCAATAAATATCTAGCTTTTATACAGCTTTAGATCAGCTGGCCCAGGCAGCTTAACAAGGAAGCCATTAGGTGACACCCTGCTGTGCCTAATTGTTTTTAGAACATATGGTACTTTGTGTCACTACCCCAGCTGTGAATTCTCAGGCTTTTGTCACAATCTTAATAGCAGATTAACTCCCATCCCCCAATTTACTCTACTTTTTGGTTTGTCACCATATTCCATAGGCTACTCTCTTGTCAGTCACCCGAGACAGAAAAATCACTTTTTACAATAACATTTTTCCTTCTGGCTTTTTATAAACGAGTGTAGTGTATTACACAGACATCACAAGAAAATGGCAAACCACTCTAGTATCTTTGCCAAGAAAACCCCAAATGGGGTCACAGAGAGTCGGACATGACAAACAACTGAACAGCAACAGCATAATGCATAAAAGTCCAGAAAAAGAACAGTGCTGGGAATATAAGTGCTTAGCTAAATACCTGATTTATTTATCATTTATACCTTAAAATGTTACTTCTGTATTCATCACAGTAGTTGGTAGTGCCAAGTTTTTAAGTCATTTAGTGTACAAAGTAAACTTTTGTAAATGATTTGGCGTTTGTTAAAATTAGGACATTTCATCGGATCCCATTTAGGGAATAACTAGAGAATAAGGTCTTAGATAAAATGGAACATAATGTAATTGTGACCTGTGGAGGTCTTACAAGTAGCCCATTTTTAAAGGTTCTGATCTATGCTTTAAAAAAAATTATAAGATTACCAACACAAACAAGAATTATTCAAAAGATTCCTTTAGAATTTTAAAAGCAAGGGTATACATATAGAGCCCCTTTGCCCAAAATGTGTATATGAAGTGAAATGTTAACAATAGAAAAATGATAACTGGTGGCTGCAGAGATATTCCTACCTCAAAATGAATCCAAATTTATATTTTTTCTGGTCTTTCAAACAGACAAAAAAAAATTCCCATGCTATAAAAATCAACTTTTCATTGCATCTTTTTGCAGGCACCTAGAACACTTTTATGAATAAACTGTAAACCCCAGAATACAGAAACAGCTGCTCAGCTTCAATTATAGAGCCTCTTACCATAATATTATTCTTCTCACAGTAAGTCTGTTATCCCCATGTTTTCCTCACAGTAAATAAATTGGCAATATAAGTTTATGGCTTATTATAAAGATAACACAAAAACCTTATTTAAGAGCATGAGAAATAAAATTTATAGAAAATCTGTTATGAGGTTAAAGACACACATGCAACCAAAATTATTATAAAATACCATGGCAGACTACAATTCAATCTGACAGACGCAGAGTGGCAAACTCTTAAAAACAAAACATCTCAAAGCAATTTAGCTTATACTGTTAAATCCCAAAGTACTACTTTTGTAAAACAAATCTACCCGAGTTGTCCCAAATCACAAAAATCCCATAACAATAGGCTTTTCCCCAATAAGGCAAAGACTCACAAATTATCCATTTAAAAAATAGTATTTGGCTACTTAAAAAAATTTTTTTTAAATTTTTCCATCAATAACAAGCCTCTGGCTGCTTATTTTATTCTACAATTTCAGAACAATGCCAATAATGCTTAATGACAAGAGCAATTAAGACCTGGGGTGATTCCCACCCCTTTCCTCAGTTATACACACATGAAGCAGATGCCAGGTTTGAAAACACAGTCTCGAGCAAAAACTCTGTTAGTGGAAGGTAGAGGGGGATGGGATCCTAATTGCCAAAGAAACCTATTATTGAACTTTCTTTCAAGTTTGGAGTTCTCCTTGAATTACAACCTATCAGAAAACTTCCTTTGAGGACCCCTTTTCCAGTGTTAGCAGCCAATTCTTATTCTGCATTGTTTCTCTGTTCCCAAAGGTCCATCCCATGGTGAAGTATGCATTCAAGTAGCCTGTCCTTTTCTGGCTGGTTCCTCCACAAGGACAGAAGGGCTATACCACAAAATGATGCTTTAAAGACTGGGTACTTTGGTTGGTGATAGGTGCCTTTCTTTGGCTGTGCTCACAACTGGGCAGATGTTGCTTCTTCCTTTGTGCTGGGGTCTCTACTTATCCTTTCTGAGGAAGTGTTATTTAGTGTAGATACTGTTCTCCTCTTCAGTGAAGAAAGCAGGTACTGAGGACTGGATCTGGGGCAAACAATTTATTCTTTTTTTTTTTAAATGAAGACTTTTACTCCCCTGAATATTCCTGTAGAAAGTAGACACCAATAACTGAGAAAAGGTCAAGCCCGGCTCAGGGTCGGGTTTATGCCCCTGTAGCTGGGGAGGCAAGGTGCCTCACTGGTGGAGTTAGTGTAGTCTGCTGTGGACAGGGTAGAGGAGGGTCATGTGTTCTGCCCCCTTGAAAGGTAACTTCTCATTGGAATAGTAATGCACCACCTCTGGGATGCTGTCAAATACAGCACTTGTTTGATCGAGAGTATACTTGTTGTCTTTAGTCTGGGCCACGATAATGTGAACACATCCTTGACTGGTCCTGTAACGAGACACAAGCCAGAGGAGGAGACATGAATAACCGAGACTTAGAGGAACCCTGCCCAGTAGAGACCACTCTGGTCCAACACTGGGCAGTCCCACAGGCTCTCCTGGCCTTCCCTCCACTGTTCTATGATAAAAAGAAATGCTCTTGACATCTAATACTCAAGCAAAGTGCTTGAAGCCTCCCAACCTCCTGCTAAACTTGTTTCATCATTGGGAGCTGTGTCTTCAGTATAAAAAAGTCATAGGCGCTAGTTGGATTAACGCCTTCTAAAGTAAATTATCAATGCCATCCCATCATTAATGTTACCAGACTGCTTAAAGCACTCAGACTCAGGTTTAAAAAAAAAGTCCACCCTATTTCCTTCAACAACAACAAAATAATAAAGTATGGATCCAAATAAATTTTTTTCCATGTCTGGAAAGGCCATTCCTTGTTTTAAGTAAGTTTGTTTTGCTCAGATACAGCCTGTTGGCTCAGACAATGCAAGCTGGCAAAGAAAGCTCAAGCTAACCCAAAAAGCGCCCATTTCAGGAGTCGAGCAGGGCTATTCCTGGCATTGTATATTCGCTGGCCATTTCAGTTTTATGAGCAATACTGCTTGGACACCCAGCCCCTTTTTCCCCCTCTAGTCTGATTGTTTCAGCTACAGGGGCTCTGCTTCCTCAGGAAGGAAATGCAGTTAGTACTCCCGACAATGATCCTCCAATATAGCGCCACTGAACTAGCCTCGGAGACAAGGATAGCTGGGGAACTCAGACTCCAGGGGCTGAGGCACAAACACGTCTTTGTGTACAGTCAGGAGCAGCAGAGAGAGAGAGACAGAGACAGAGAGAGAGAGAGAGAGAGAGAGAGAGAGAGAGAGAGAGAGAGAGAGAGAGAGAGAGAGAGAGAGAGAGAGAGAAGGAGAAGCTAGCCATCTTCTCTCCTCTCCAGCGTAAGACACACAGCAAAGCTCCCGCCAGGGCGGCTTTCTCCAAGCCTAGAGGACAAAATGCAGAGGGGCAAAGGACTCCAGAGTGCAGGAGGACACAATGGGTCTTTATTACAAATGAGAGCTTATTTTTATTCAGTCATCATTCCCAAGGAGAGAGACAAGGCTGGTCTGAGAAATCCTAACCAATAAACGGGTTCTTATTGAGCCATCAGTTATGAAGATAGGATTTAAAGAAAGATGGGAAAATGTGTATGAGTGAAGTAAGCAAACCACACAACAATGCAAATGTGGGCTGGCCTCCTAAGGAACTACAATAATGGTCCCAGAACACCGATTATGAAATGTCCCTTCCTCCCGAGGACTTAGCAGAGAGGCTAGAGGTTACAGAGAGAGGGCCGCATACACTGTCTTATTTGGTTTTGGTTACTAGGGATGGATCAATTTAGGGGGTTGGAGGAGAATAACATTATATCCAGAAAAGAATGACATAAAAACAAGAGGCACCAACAAAATTTTTTAAATTATTTTTAAAATAATTCATACTATACAGATGGAAAAGGGGACAAAGAATTATTGAAAGCATGTTCAACAATCATTTCTGACTGGTCGAGAGAAAGTAAACAAGCTAATTCTGTTTTCTAAAAATTATTCCCACAGAGAAACCATTAGACTATCTATATTTTTTCATGGGCAGTCATATGACATTGCAAGGAGGTATTCTTTGAATCAAGCACTCCATGAGTTTAAAAGGTCTATTGAGACCATTCTAATGGACCTTTACTCTTTGGTTTTTCTGGTTAAGTCCCCCCTCCTCCTGCCGGTCTTAAGAGTCTGTTAAACTAGTCATGAGGTTTAGTCCTAATGTGACACAGAGGAGAAAACCCAGGATTTGAAGAGTTAGAGGACCCAGGTTCAAAATCCTGCCTCTGACATTGACTCCCTCTGTGTTTCTGGGCAGGTGCCTTAACCTCTCTGGGCTAGAGTCTCATCTCTAAAGCAAGGGGGTTGTGTTTAAGGTTCGTTCAAGCTCCTAGTCTATGATTCTATGACCTTTTTAACCTTATTCCATCTAAGACCTTCTTTGGCCCATTTCTCATTTTCTCTCTCAGCAGTCTGACCGGGCACCGAGACACTTACTTTAGTGCAATAGAGTATCTACTGTTCCCAGACTCACTGTTGCGCACCAGGTAACTGGCTTCTTTACAGGGTTGGAGCCGACTCTCCGCCTCTGCCCGGGTGATGACTCCGTGATACCAACTAAAGTAAGAAGGGAGGTAGAGTTGTGTTAAAACTCAAAGTCTGAAGACTGCGACATTCGCTCCTGGTCGATGCAATGCAATTGGTGCCTTTAGTGACTTATTCTAGAGCATACTTCCTATTTTAAACTACATCAAAAGGAAATTAGGATAATTCTGCATCACAAAGTCTGTCAGAACATCAAGTTCAGGTACTGTTGAAAAATATAATTTCCATTCTGTATAATTTGTTTAAGGTTCAAGTCAAACAAAGTCTGTGCACAACCCCCACCTTAATACAGAAAATTCATAGCAGTAAATAGGAGGCTCATTATCTCCATGTAACATGTTAGGAATAACTCAAGAAGCATTATGTAGAGAGAAGCCTTTCTCTAACTTTCTGGTCTCAGGACTGCACTCTTTTACACTTTTATATTATTGAGGACCAAAAAGAGCTTTTTAAAAGTGTGAGTTATACTATTGATATTTACCACAATAGAAATTAAAATGGATATATTTAAAAATATTTAATTCACTTTCATTTATAAATTAACAATAATAAATCTGTTCCATGTTAATATATTTTATTTTTATTTTTGCAGGGCAATGAGGGTTAAGTGACTTGCCCAGGGTCACACAGCTAGTAAGTGTTAAGTGTCTGAGGCTGGATTTGAACTCAAGTTCTCCTGAATCCAGAGCAGGTGCCTTATCCACTGTGCCACCTAGCTGCCCCTCCATGTTAATATAAATAACATTTTTATGAAAAATGTTTTCCAAAACAAAATAGTGAGAAGAGAGGCATTGTTTTATATATATATTTTCAAATCTCTGATGCCTAGTTAAATAAAAGACATCTAGAGTCTCTTTTCTGCCTCTGCATTAGTAGATAAAATTTATATAGCACTTAGCATGTGCCAGGTACTATGCTAAATACTTTACAATTATTATTTTATTTGCTCCTTGAAATAACCCCTGGGAGGCAGGGGCTATTATAAGCTCTCTTTTACAGATAAGGAAACTGAGGCAAACAGAGGTTAAGCAACTTGCCCAGTGTTGCACAGCTAATAAGTGTTAGGTCGAATCTGAACTCAGGCCTTTTTGACTTCAGGCTGTGCTCTCTCCAGCAGCCCCTAAATATATTGTTCTGGTTGATATATACAAAGAAAATCCAGCCTCACACAAATATGAGATAGTTGGAAGAGTATTTTAGTAGGCAAATAATGTCTTAGTATAGTATTATTATAAAAAGAGATTTGACCTCTCAGATCCCCTGAAAAGGTCTTGGGGACCCCCATGGGCCCAAGGACCACACTATGAGAACAGCTGGTAGAAAGTACCAGTCTCAAAGCCAGAAAGACCTAGGTTCAAGGTTTACCTTGGACACATAACTAGCAGTATGACCCTGTGTGGATCATTTAACTTCCCAGTTCTTCAAGCAACATCTAAGACTACAAATTGCATAGAATGTGCTGACCTGCCTTGGTAAAAGGAAGTTCCCCATACCAATGAAATCATTATTCCAGGTTCTATCCTGATAATGGAATAATCATTTGTCTCCAAGTTTTTTATTTTTGCAGAAGATAGCGTGATATAGTGCAGAGTGCTTGCTGGACCTGGCATCAGTGGACCTGGGTTCATACCCCAGCTCTGCTACTTGATGCCGGTGTGCCCACGGGCCTCCATTTCCTCATCTGTAAAGTGAGGGAACTGGACTGGAGGGCTCCTGAGGTCCTTCCAGCTCTACACTTATGATCCTATGAATATTCTTTATCAGTCCCAGAGGCATTCAAAGAAAGGGTCAGACTTACGGCTGCTTCTCCAGGCAAATGGCTGGGTCCACTCTCTCCCCTTCACTGTGATCAGAAAGGGTTGGTTTCAGGATCTTCTGAGTCCAGCTCTTCTGCCTGTGGTGATGCCGCAATGTTTCTTCCTTGATGGAAGGTCGCTCCGATCCCTCAAACTGGACTGGAAGGAAGGCTCCATTTAATATCAGACTTGTCACTGCAGTGGTCTATGGAAGACTTCAAAGAAAAAACTGCCTTTCCTAAAAGATGCATTGTTTTTCCTATATGTTGGCATGTCTAAGCACACGGAAATCTCAGATATTCCGTCATCACACATGATGCCATTTCCCAGCAAACTATCCACCACCAGAAGGAAGTTTTAGAATATCAGTTGGGAACCAAACTCTTCTACCTCTTTTATTACATTTACTCAGAGGTTCCTAGTTTTGCACTTTTCAGACTAAAAGGGATTGTAGTGAAATTGTTCCAGCAAAGTACACATCCAGTGAAAGTTTAGGTATTTTTTTATTAAAAATCACTAGCAAATGGAAGATGACAGGAATAAATGAAGACAGCATAGATTTAAAACACACTAAATGCAGCAATTTTTTTCTTTGATATATATGCTTTGGCATTATGGCTGGACAAATCTGAAGCATGTATAAAGGCAAACTAAAGGCACCTAATTTTGTGGTTGTTCAGTTCTTTCAGTTGTGTCTAACTCTTCATGACCCCATTTGGGGTTTTCTTGGCAGAGATACTGGAGTACTTTGTTATTTCTTTTTCTGACTAATTTTACAGATGAGGCAACTGAGGCAAATGGGGTCACACAGCTAGTAAGTGTCTGCAGTAGGATTTGAACTTGGATCTTCCTGACTCCAGGCCCAGCCATCTATCCATTGAGCCACCTAACTGTCCAGGTACCTAATAGGTGGTTCAATAATCCCAGACTGATCAACTTTAAGCTTCTGAGCACAGTACAGTGGACGAAGGCCTGGTTCTAGAGTTAAAGGGCCTGGGCTCAAGTCCCATCCCTGATGCTTACTACCTGTATGGCCTTGGATAGGTCCCTTAGGTTCTTTAAGCCTCAGTTTCCTCAGCTGCAAAAATGAGGGAGTAGGACTAGTTAATCTCTAAGGGCCAGTTCTAGTTCTATGATCCTAACATCCTAAGTAGTCACGGATGATGTGGATTAAAGAACCAGCTGCTAAATACATCACTTACACATTCAAAAATCTGGATCTTACCTTAGATCATAACTAGAGTCATGTTAATTAACTGTTAGAGGAAAAATAGCCAGAAGGCATTCAAATGCAGGTAGCATTAACTAATGGGAAACCAGGACTAGGCACTGAAATGTTTTATTTCTGACAGTAACATGGATCCTCTCACTATCAATTATGCAAATATATGTGTATATATAGTCATCCCTCGACATTCGTGGGTTGGCCATTGATAATTAAATGGGAATTTTTGGAGATTTGTGCTATATTAGGGAAAATTGCAGATGACACCCATATGTAAAGAAAACCTTATTAAGTCATAAATGAATAAATACTCTATATTATTAATGTTTTATCATTGACTACCATAAGCACACATACATAAATATGTTATAAACAGATTTTTATTAAAAGTTTCAGAGCACTAAAGAACTATGGGCTACAAGCTCTCTTTGGGAACCTCTTCTCTTTGTCTTTCTACCAACCAGACCCAGGCATGTGATTTTCTTCCTCAGGGATCATTATATCTTAGGGGCAGCTAGGTGGAGCAGTGGATAGAGCACTGGCCCTGGATTCAGGAGGACCTGAGTTCAAATCCGGCCTCAGACACTTGACACTTACTAGCTGTGTGACCCTGGCCAAGTCACTTAACCCTCATTGCCTCACTCCCCCCCAAAAAATGTTAAATTGAGTTAAACTTAGTTCCTAAATGAAAATGAATGAAATGTATATTTAATTTTATTCAATATTGCATAGAATTGTATAACAGATGTGTTACACAAATGGAAGCAAATATAAAGGAGAACAACTTTAGACCATTGCCTAAACAACTAAGAAAAAAAAAAACCAAATCCCATTTCTTTGTAATATAATTCAGGAGAGTCTTTAAAACACCTATAATGGAGGTATCAAAGTGACTGAAGCCAGCCAAGTTGTGTTGGGCTCTTTTCTCTCTACTCTCTCTGAGAGATCTAGCTCATCAGCTACCATGGATTCAACTACAATGTCTGAAAAGGTGACTCCCAGATCTGGCTCTCCAGCCCCAGTCTCTCTTAAACTTCAGTCCCACATTCCCAAATGAATGTCCATTGGATATCTCAAATGATGTGTCCAAAACAGAATTTTTCTTTCCTCCCAAATCCTCTCAATTTTTGTAGTTCTACTGAGGGCAATACTAACCTTCCAGCAAACCAGGCTCACTACCCCAGAGCTATTCTTTGCTCCTTACTCCTCCCACCCACTCAGTTATAAAGAATTGTGGATTCTACCTCCACAACAGATCTGACATCCACCTTTTCTTCTCTCATACCACCACCACCCGAGTTCAGATCTTTCTCCTTACTGCCTCTCGTCTTCCTGCCTCCATCTCCTCCCTCTCCAATTCATCCTCTGCATTGCCACCAAATTAATATTCTTAAAATGGAGAGTGGATCCTATCATTCCTCTGCTTAAGAAGCTTCAATGGCTTCCGTTCACCTCTAGGATAAAGTAAAAACTGTTTGTCTTTTAAAGCCCTTCACAACATGTCCCAATCTGCTGTTACAGGTTTATATGCCACATACTCAACATTTCAGCCTCACGTATCGTTCCCTGGCTCAATAGCCTATCTCTAGTCTCCATGGACTCCCTCCTCAGCCTCACCTTATAGAATCCCCATCCTCCTTCAAAGCTTAGCTCATGCTCCATCTTCTACAGAAAACCTGCTCTGGTCCCCCTTGTTTCTGTTGCTCCTCCCCCTAAATTCCTTTTGATCTCTTTGGAGATGTGTTGCATTCCATATTCTGTGCATATGCTGTTTCCTCGGTAGGAAAATCTTTGAAGACAGGGACTCCTGAGTCCTTGCCTCCTTGGTGCCTAACACTGGCTGTCAAGTAGTAGGCATTTCACTAAGTAAAAAGCAAGCCCAGACATTTTATGCAATTTGGGTGAAATGGGTGATTTGGGTGAGATGGCATCACCCATTTCAGTGATTTCCTCCTACCTGACAAAGCTTTCACTATCTGTTCTTTTTTCCATTCCCACGGCTGTTCATACTCTCCTGCTGGTCGCTCATCATTTTCAGGAAGCCTGCTGTCTGGGGAACGTATCTTCCTTTCTTGTATGGTGCCCATCTGTACATCTGGTTTGGGTCCTCCTTCTCCAGGTTCATACGGAGTATCATACAGCTGTGGGGGTTTGCCCAGAAGGTCTTTGGAACTCCGTCTTTTAGCTAAAGTCTCTGATTTAGTGCCATTTTCCCCTGACTCACAGGGGCTGTCAAGCAGTTGAATAGCCTTCACCAAGGGGTCTTTAGAACCTCTTCGCCTTATTTCTGAAAGGTATATATGTAAATGTGGATTAATGAAAACACACATGTAGCACCACAGTTCCCTTGAAGGGGGCATGCTATTATAATATCCATGAAACTTAAGCACCCACCCATCTTTCTGTCTTATCTCCCCAGTCAAGGCTGGCATGTAAGGCTGGAGTTATGTTTCGATAGCTCAGATTCTCTGCCAGTAGCATAGGAGCAAGAGAGGGAAAGTGTCTAAGCCTTCCTTCCTCTATCTGCTATATAACTCCTATGACGTATAAACATTAGGCATTAATCTGGAAAAGATCACAGAAATCTACAGATCCCAAAGTAAGGCCTAGAATGAAGCAATGTGGCCAAAGGAAGCAGCAGTTCCAGGGCACACTGCCACATACCTACTCTAACCGTGTAGTCTGATCTGGCTCCAGTTTAGCCTTAAGCTGTCTGCTCCATGTTACGGAACAAAATGAGACAAGCCAGATGTAAAGGAGTCAGTGTGTAGGAAACTGCAAACAGCAGGAAGAATTTGTTTCTGTGGGTTAGAAACGATGTCTTCTAATCGTGGAGAATAACCAGAAGGAGGAAAGTCTTTTGTAAAGCATTTTGTAAAGAAGGCACATGATAGGATGACCCAAGAAGAATGATTACTTAAATTTTAGAGCCACAAAACAATGCTGCAGCCTAGGAAAAGAACAGAAAAGAAATAAAACCAGAGTAAGTGTGTGTGGGGGGGAGTTACTCAAACTTGGGGAACAGAAAATTCAACCTAGAATCTATTTATAATGAATAGGGGACCAATGTCCATATCCAGCTTTAACTCTGTCACTTTTGAGTCTCATACACTCTCCGTCCCAACTACTCCTGGGCTCTAGAGCTGGCACCTTCTGTTCTGTTCTGTTCAGGAGAAAAACCAAGAACACCTTTCCTTTGAGCTTAGTCAAAACAAGGTGGCTGTTTTTTCCAAAGGAACTACAAATAAAAAATGAGAACAGGAAAGGATAGAATAATAGGATACACATTTAATTCATTCTCAAAGTCCAGTCACATTATATCAGCTGGCATTCTATGTTCTTCCTTGTCTCACTTCAACCCTGTCTCTGTTGAACTAGGAAGAAAAGGAGCTTTTCTATACCTATGATCAGGGGAAATATATTTAGATAGATAATTAGAAAGTAGAAATTACCTTATATGGAACAACTTTATAGTGATGTTCAACATTTCATACTTGTAAAACAATGCAGAGCTGATGGTACTTAAGTGCCCACATTAAATGTCTTTCTATCTTTTTTAAAGAATGTCTACAGAGTTCTGGGAGAGAAGAGTGAAAATAACAGTGAGCTGTGTACTTGGTCTGATGACTGAATCCTAGAATTTGGGGGTTGGGAGCTCAGTGTCTACCTAGTCCAACCTGTACAAGAAAGGAAGGGAAAGAAAAGCACTCCTTCCTTTGAAAGTCCTTGGACTGGGTAAAAGATATGCAAAGTATTATTAGGTCTTTAAACAATGTTTAATTAGGAAAAAAGAAAGACTTCCACATGGGGTCCCTCCACCCCCTCAAGCTCAATGACTTCAGAATTCATTCCAGCACCTGGCTGCCCTGAACCTGAGGCGCCATAGTAACAGAAACAATCACATGGTTGCAAACGGATCCTTCCTGTAGGGAGAATAGCCCCTGACGTGCAGAGCTGGCTCTGAAAGGAAACAAGACTGAGAAGGAGGAAATGGAGAAAGGAAGCTACACCCAGGCTGTCCGATACAAGCCATTTACCATGGCAGACAACAGAAAGCAGTTAACTAACTGCAGATAAACAGTCATTTGCAGCAAAGGGCTGAAACCAAGAGCTGACCTTGTAACAATTAAAATGTGCTGCTGGATGGAACAAGATATGAAATGTGCTAAAAAAAAATTTTTTTCTCGATAACTAATTCTAGCCTTGTAGACTATACTCCACACATATTTACATTGTTGATAACTGAAAGAACACAGAGGGCTCCCCCCACCAATTTAAGCAATTTAGTTTTAGCTTGTAACTCCTCTAATACAAGGATCTTTTATGATAAAGGATTCTTTGATAGACAAATCGGGCCCTATTTTAACTGTGTAATGTAAATTTAAGAGTTTAATTCAAATGCTCAGTTTACAAAAGTCTAAGTTGAAGAATTTCAAAACATGATACTTCAAGTCATTTTCTACCCTCTTAAAAAATCAAGCTTTTATGTGTAACATGGTATTGTAGAGTAGGGCAAGAGGGAAAGGTTTAATCAAAGTTCCCCTGACCACTACGTTAACATCATCTCCATGAGCTAAATGTTTCTTATACCTGCTCTGTTTAAAGACACTGAGACACATTTTCATATTTGGAACAAATTTTTAGAAGTATTCAAACCACTGAAGAATGTTCTTTCCAGACAGAGAGGTCTAAGTTTATGTTTGTATGTGGAACAAAAATCAGAACGTTGAGTTGTAAACCCTAAAAAGTTTGAGGCTTACAAGGGAAATGGTGAAAAAATCTAAAGAACCATGACTGTCTCCCTCCCTCTCCCATAGTTATTTTCTTCCCATATGTAATCTTGATTGAATATCCAAACAATGAGAACATTTTAAAAAGCTGAATGTGTTTAAAAGACCAAACCAAAACAAAAAGGCCCAAAACAAACCAAAACAAACAACCCAAAAAACCCTGGATGTTATGAGAAATCATCATATTGGGAAGGAAATTGGGGCCAGATGACCTCTATGATCTTTTAAGGATCTCTGATACTAAATTGGCAACTCTGGACTAATGATAAACAATGCTAAATGCTCACAACCTTTTACTGCATACATTCTGCTGAGGAAAATGGTTTATGTTACTACCCCCCCCCCATTCATAACCTCTCTTCTAAAGGAAGTACAAATTCCTGCTTGTTTTCAAAATTCCCAGAGGATATGGGTTCTAGTCTCAGCTTTGCTATTAAGTAACTACTTGACTCAGGTCAAGAAATGCCTGCTCCTGCTGCCCCACTCCCATGCCTCCGTTTTCTTTCCACATGGGGTTGTTACATGGATGAAGACTAAAGGATCACAGTTCTAATCCAACCTCCTGGTGTTGTAGATAATATAAACGAGAGTGCTTTCATACCAGGTATTACAGCTAAAAAGCAGGTTTATACTCTCAACTTTATGTAGATCAAGAAAAGAGAGTAAAGGTCCTCCACATGAACTATAAAGAGATGATGTTTTGTAAACATTTAAATAACTCCACAGTACCTAAGCAGAACAAAAAAAAAAAAAAAAAGAAAGGAAAAACCCAGCAGCAAATCATTTATTTCCAGCTTCTGTTCGGCTCACTCATTTCCTGTTATTCTGCCCAGCTGTGTAGCCCCATGGGTAGGCTAAGTCAATGCATTTACACTATGCTGATAGAGAAGGGAATGTATATGTATTAGGTATCAAGGGAAGTGACTAAAACCCAATTACTAGGGACCAATGGCTTTCAAACAGTTAAAAGGAAAGTATATAGATTGTTGTTTTATTAGATTGCTGAAAATGATGTCGTTGAAGTTTTAGATTTTAAATAGAATTTAGATATTTATTAAGTTCTGACTACTGAGAAGAAATTAGAAATAAAGATTCTGCTCTGCCCACTCCCAATTATCCCTAGCTTCAAGCCTACATACTAATAAGAGTAATAAAATGTGCACATAAACATATAAGGAAGAATATTTTAAGTACATAGGAAGGGTTCATTCCAAGTGCATGGGAGAAATGTGCGGAGAAAGAGAAAAAGCAGCAAGAGAAAGCTTTCAAGTGGGGAGGAGGAAGTAGAAAAGGAAGAATTCAGGAAGGCTTCCTGGAGGAGAGGACATCTGAGCTGGGCCTTGAAGGAAGAAGGACTTTTAGTAGGAAGAAAGGTGTGAAAGAAGTCCATTCTAATCACAGAGGGCGGAAATTAACAGTCCAATTTCCCTAGAATATGAGGTAGGTTAAGAATAGTACCATAAAATATGAATCAGAAGGGTAAGGTGGAAATTGATTGTGGAGGGTCCTGAACCAAGCAAACCAGTTTGCATTTTACCCCACAAGAAAGGAGGAGCTACTGTTTTATTTAAACAGCAAATTTCACAGATATACTTTTCATTTAGCAGGCTCAATTGATCTGTAACTTCCTTTGTAAGCCCATGACATTAAGAATATAACATTCATAAGAAAAATACAAATCAATTTCATGGGTATGTTTTTCATAGCCACTTAAAAGGAACCCAAGAGACAAAATGATTTATTCTATTTAAAGAGGAAGAGAGCAAAAATATGAAAACAAAAGAACAGAAGCTGAAAACAGGAATTCGGCATAGATTCTTAGGGGAAACTCCTTTTTTGAAATTTTACATCCCTAATTGTTTTAATTTATCCTTTTTATTCCTCTCTTCCAACCACCTAATTTTTATTATTTTTTTCTATATTTTACTGTGACTCAGTTCATTTTTCATTTCCTTTCATTCAAGGGTTTCACCAAGGGTCACAGTCCAGTGACCTCAGGGTCAAAGCCTGGCCAGGCTACACCCTGGCTGAATCCAGCTCCTTATCTCCCTCCAGCAGAGCAGCAGGAAACAGAAGCACTGCTTTCCTGTTCTAGTTCATTTTCATTTCTGAAGCCTGCCCTGACTGTATCAGAGCGCTGAAGATAATTATCCTTGTGTTCCACTATTCTGAGACTCTGCTTACGTTCCTGTAGCTTGACAGCTTTTCAATTTGTTTTAAAAACAGTAGAAACAAAGTCTTTAATGTGTGACCAATTAGTCCTTTCCCAGGCATGAAACTCATGACACTCAAGAGGAAAAAAAAAAACCCAACAAAAAACTCCCTTGAGTCAGCACTCATATAGTAGATGTCTGTGTATCTTAAATCACAAAGTTTAAATAAAAGTTAGTAGATAAAATTTACCAAAGGAAGTATTGTTTGTTAAATTTGTTCTATCAAAGCACTAATTTAAGCTCATAAAGATATAAAATAAATGTAATTAAAATAGGAAAGTTTGGTACCAAAATGATAGCATGATTCTACTGACTTCATGATTCTAGAAATACATCACCTTTAAATTAAGAACTATTATGGGGGGCAGCTAGTTGGTGCAGTCAATAAAGTACCAGCCCTGAATTCAGAAGGACCCGAGTTCAAATGTGGCCTCAGACACTTGATACTTACTAGCTGTGTGACCCTGGGCAAGTCACTTAACCCTCACTGCCCCACAAAACAAAAAAAAGTATTATGAAAAAAAAAAAAAGAATTTAAGGCATACCATTACATTTAGTAAAGACACAACAATTTCTAGCTTCGTCAAATAGACAGTTTGAGGAAGTTTTTTTTTTCCAGCAAAATAACAGAATCACATCATGTCTACATAGTTTTGAGCTATTCTTTAAAACAATGTATTATTTCCTTAATGCACACTTGTGACTCTCAGATATCCAATAGCTTGGCTAGGGAAATAAGGAATTCAGGAAATACTTATAGTAACCTTAGCTGCCAGGATTCCCCACTTCATTCATTTTAATTCATAGAAGTAGTAATCTTGCCTAAAGGCCAGTGTGGATTGAATTGAAACAGATTAAATGACCTTGGAAAGTACATCAAACTCCAGGAATTACATGATCTTAACAGAAACATGAAGGAAAAGAAGAGACTTCTGTTCTAATCTCAAAAAGATGCAATGACCAGACTAAGGAGGTCATGAGCCCCCATACTCTGCCTTCCCTCTGTGATAATCTCCAAAGAATTCTCTCATTCTCTCTCTCTGTATATATATATATATGTGTATATATATGAATTATGTAGTTCGTATGCAATTGTCTCTTCCATTAGACTGGGAGCTCCTTGAGGGTAGGGTCTTGTCTTTTCCCTTTCTTTGCATGCCCAGTGCTCAGCACAGTGCCTGACACATAGCAGGTTAATAAATACTTGCTGTTGACTTGACTCTGCCCTAGTTGACCAGGGCTGATGTAAACTATCTAAAATACAGCATCTAAATTTAAAGGTGATTTATTTCTGGAGCTCTGAAGTCAGCTGGTTCATGCTATCTTTTGGTCTCAAAATTTCCTATTCTTTTAATTAGCTCTTTTAAATGTTTTCAGAGCATAAAAATTATTCACATGTCCTTGCTTTCATAGGTCAAATCAAAAACAATATTTGGAGTATCGGGGTCAGTTCTGTATGCCATGTTGTTAAGGAGGACTCTAATAAGTTGGAGAGCATCCAGGGAAGGATAAGCCAGGATGGTGAAATCATTTCACATGAGGATCTATTTAAAGAACTGGGGATGTTTTAGCCTTGAGAAGACTTGAGGGTGGTGGTGGTGGGGTGGAGGTGGGGAATGAAATATGATAGCAATCTTCAAGTCTGTTAAAGGCTGTCATGTTGAAGAGGGATTAGTCTTTCTCTACCGAGTCCCAGAGGGCAGAACTATGGGTAACAGGCAGAAGCTGTGAAAGGGGCAAATTCAGGCTTGGAAAACTAACAATTTGGAACTATACAAAAGTGGGATAGATTGTCTCAGGAATTAGTAAGCTCTCCCTCACTGGAGGTCTTCCAACAAAGTCCAGGTCCTCCTTTTATCTACTACGGACTTGGCTCAATCACTTAATTTCCTCCCTACACTAAAAGAATGTGAGAGAGTAGGTATCAGATGATAAAGGTATTAGGTAAAAATACTAATGAGCTTTTTTGTGGTCCACTGGCACCTCTGGCTGAGGAAAATCCCTAAACCAGTGCCCACTGGCAACTCTCCTAACATCTCAGTCTTTGAGCTGCCTGGGTTCCTGGGAGGTGAACTTGCCTGTATAGGTCAGATCCTCGATGCTGAGGCAGGCTCTCTACCCACTATGCCAAGTGATTTCTTGCTTGAAAGGGCGAAATGTATGAAGTAGGAGGCTTATGTCCATATTTAACCAGCAATTTTGTACAAACCTGTTATCATCTGCTGGGCATCATATGGTTCCATGTAGCCATCATTCTCCCCTACTCTTTCTGCATCCCTTTGACCCTTTGTACGTTTGGCATCATAGGGATCAGCATAGTCTTCTAAAATGATCACCTATAAGAAGAAAAGAGAAGGATTCCAAAGTGCCAAAGTAGTAATTGTACCCAAATGATAGTTTGCAGCATCTCAGAATCACCATCAATGTACAAATGACTACAGGTGTAGTGGGTGTGTTTGGATATGAATAAAGACTACAAGACAGTCTCACCATCAGCAAGAAGTACAATCCAACGCACTTTTTCTAATAACTGGTTTAGTACAGTGCACATAGCAGGCACTTAATGGAGTTGCATGATTCTATCTCCTCTTGCATTTCCTTTCTAGTCCCAAGAAAGCATTTGCTACATAAAATGAATGGTCTGGGGGCTTAGAATAGAAAAAAACAACAACCAAATCAAAAACTGTAACAGTACATCCACATGAGGACTTAACCCCATCACTAAGCTTACCAATCACAGTCTGTCAAAAACCAAATACTTACTGAACGCCTCCTGGGGAGCTGTGGGCAATGGGTAAGACAGGGCCTCTGCTGTCGTGGAACTTAAAATGTAGTTAAAGAGGCAGTACTAAACGAAGAAATAGAAGCATTAGATGGCATGATGAATTCAGAGAAGGGAGACATCAGACTGGAAGGCTTCATGAAGGAAGAAGGATTTCAGTTGTGTCACTAAGCACAGCTATGACTTTGAGAAGCAAAGGGGGAGGAGGGAGAGCATTAAGCGTGGGCTCTTATCCCATGGGATTGAAAAGAGGGAAGGCAAAGAAGGGGAAATGAGCAAGACCTTAGAAAGGACTCAGAGTAGGGTAAGGAGCCACAGACATAAGTGAATAAACACAGATGCCCAGCAGCTATACGTGAATATTGAAAATGTGTGTCAATCGTATTGCTTCCTTCATTCAACAAATCTTTATCAACAGCCAATTAAATTACACATGTAGACTTGTTCTAGGCACAGCAAGAGATACACAGTACCATGCTATGCAGTCCCTGCTCTCAAGGACCTTATGTTCTAGTTGGAAGGACAAACCATATTCATGTGAAACACTAAGTAATGTTAGAGTTAAATAAGACAAGAATGTACAAGAAACGTTCCAAAGCTGTATGGACCTTACGTTACAGGCTCTTACCACCATCCAATTAGGCAGAATGTCCAAAGGGACTGTTAATTGGAGCTGTTAGAAATTTACTCCTCTGTTCAAACTCCCCTCCACCCTAGGAATCTCTTCCCCTATGAAGACAGTGTACTCAATGAAAGGAAAATGCAAGATTGTTTGTTAATACAGTAATCTAAATATTTTATCCCTCATTTTCACTGCTCTTTAATCCTGGACAGCTTCTAGAGACTATGATATAATAAGGAGGACCAGAAAATATCTTTGCTCTTCCCAATCTTAACCTCCTTAAGAGCATTTTGAAAACCAAGAGGACTCAAAAACAGCTTGGTGCACTGGACAGCAGTGCTAGAAGACCTTGGTTTGAATCCTGTCTCAGGCGGTTAGGGAGGTGAACTACTCTGAGCCTCAGTCTCCTCACCTGTAAAATGAAGAGGGTAGGTTTAGATTCAATAATTTCCTCTCAGCTCTAAATGCATGATCTATGCCCCTCTTCAAACATTAGCTATAGAGAAGAAAGGGAATTCAATTACTAGCAAAGAGATCTGGGCCCGTCCTTAGTTAATTTTATCAAGGCTTTGCCTAGAAACTCCCTACACAAAATCACAAGATGAATATGCACCCTTCAACAGGAAGACAAGTCTGGTAAAGTAGCAGAGCCCTATTTAAAAAGAGTTTTGAACTACCAGAAGAATAATAGTATTCTGGTGAAGCATTCCAACACTAAGAATACGACAATGTCACCAATGATCCAAACATTTCTTAGACGTGTCCAGCTTTTACCTTTCCCTCAACTATAATGAATATTAGATATTTTTTTTCAAGTAAGGGTTCAACCCCTTAAAAGTGGCATGTGGGGGAAAAAAAAAGACACAAGAAATGTTCCAAGGCTGTATGGATTAAGTATTATAGGCTCCTACCATCATCCAAATAAGACAGCATGTCCAAAGGGTTTAATAGGGGTGGGGTGGTGGTGGCGGCGGCTGATTTGATGGGGAAAAAGGTTGGTTTGACACGGGGGGGGGGGGGGGGGGGAGTTGATTGATGGGAAAATAAGTGTTGGCTTAATGAGGGGCAGGGTTGGTTTGCTGGGGAGGGAAGGATTGGTTTGCTGTGGGGAAGGCCTGGCTATAGGGGGACAGTTGGCTTGATGGGGTGGGTGGAAGGGTTGATTCGGGGCGGGGGTGATTTCAGTGGGGATTCTTCTCCTTACCGTGTCTTGCTGCTTGACCCCCTTGCCTTTGTCCAGTTCGGGTCCCAGGGAAGAGGGGGAGGAGGAAGTGCTGGAGCTGGAGCTGGAGCTGGAGGTGGAGCTGGAATAGCTTTTGCCGTTCTTCTCCTGGGTGTCCACCTTGATGAGCCGGTTGATGTAGGTGCTGCAGCCGGTGCTCTTGGCCGAGCCGCGGAGCTGCTCCTCCTCTGGGGAGGCGGCGGCGGCGGCGCGGGAGTTCTTGCGGCTCTTGCCCGCAGCCGCCTGGAGCATCCCTTGGATGCTGTCGCGGGACAGCCGGCTGTCCTTGGCCGGGCCGGAGCCGGCCGCCTTGCAGCTGCCCAGCTCGGCGGCCGAGTTTTTGCGGCTCTTGCCGGACGGCGGGGGCAGGCCGGGGCCGCCAGCTTCGGAGTTCTTGCGTAGTTTGCTGGCCAGGCCGCCCCCTCCTCCCGCGCCCCCTCCTCCTCCTCCTCCTCCTCCTCCTCCTCCGCCGCCGCCGCCGCCGCCGCCCGGCTTCGCCCGTTCCGACACCGTTTTCAGCGTCAGCGGTAACTCCTTGAACCACTTGGCTGCCATGGGGGGCGCCCGGCCGGGGAGCGTCGTGGCCCCTCCAGAGACCGAGCCGGCGAGCAAGTAGGCGAAGCCCAGACACCGAGAGACGCCCGGCGCCGGCGACACACACATTCCCCGGGGCGGCGAAGCGGCAGGGGGCGAGCCCGGCGAGGCCGGTCCCAGGGGAGATGGGGGCAAGGGGGCGCGGGCGACTTTCCCACGACGGGAGGTGCGGAGGGCGGGGAGACCCGCAGAACTACTGCCGCTCGGCCGTCTGTCCGTGCAGAAAACGCGAAGGGTACCCGCGCGTGCGGCGCGGCCGGCCCGGGGCTCGAGGCGGGGCCGGGCGTCGCCGTCCCCCAGGCTCCTCTTCCTGCGGTCCAAGGCCCCCGAAGTTTCCTCTACTCCCGTCCCCGCCCCCGCGCACCGGCTGTTCTAGGGAGCTCCCGGACGGTAGGGGACGGGGCCCGGCTCACTGTACCTTCGAGAACCGCCCCCGACGTGGGCGATCGTACTTTCCGAGGTCTGGGAGGGTGACAGCGGCGGACGCACCGACTAATTGATGTACAGCGGTGGGAAAAACCGCCCCTCACCTCCCAGAGCCTCCCGCCCGGCCCTTCCACTCTCCTAGGCCTAGGCACCTCCCCTCTTCTGCAGATTCCCGCCCAGCTCGCATGCTGAGAGGAAGAGGGCGGGGCCTGAGGGGCGTGTCCTCGGCCCCACTCCCGCTCCCTTCCCTCGTGCGTCCTCAAGCTCGAGGCTCGAGGCTCAGCTACTGTCAATGGGCGGGGGCGGGGCAGCACGCCCCTCAGCCTGGCGTGCTGGAGGTGAAAAAGGGGACTGATTTACCAAGATTATCCCACCTTCCCAATCAGGCCCGACCTAGCTCGGGCTCTGTAACTCCTAACTAAGAGTTAGTGGCAAGAGTGCTGGGCTTTGGAGTCAGAAAGACCTGGCTTCATATACCAGTTAACTTATTAACTGTGTGACTGAAAGCAGATCCGAACGTCAATTTCCTCTTCTGTCCAGTGGGGCTAATAATTCCTTAATTAAGTACCCCACCTCGAAGGGTTGGTGCAAGACTCAAATGAGAGATGTGGTGCATTTTTAAAAACAGTAAAACGCTAATAATATCTAAATGTCAGACAAGTTGTAATACCCATATTCTCTCTCTTCCCCAAAACTAAATTGTGCTTGCACCAACCCAGCCTTCACAGCATCCACCACTGGACATGCGCAGTACCCATCATCCTCCTGACCGCCTTTCCTCTCCTCGCATTCCGCCCCGCGCAGCCGCACGAGGCAGGGATAGCGGGAGGGTGGAAGAGGGGCCGCTGTTTTCTCTCTCTCACTCTCTCTCATTGCTATATCCTCGCTTTGCAGGTTCTGGGGAGCTCTGTGAAAAGAAAGTGGGTGCGAGGAGGCCGAGAAGTCTGGTAAGTGAGACTATTTTGGCTACATAACCCTCCTCCCCCCTCCCCTTCCCCACCCCCACTCAGCGCCTTAGACCGAGACATGTCTAGTCAATCAGTCTACTAGTATTTGTGTTGAAGCGCCTACCTTGTTCGAAGCACCATGCTAACTCTGGGGGGCGAATAACACGGTCCCTGCCCATTTCCTCACCCCCAGTCTAACGAAGAGGAGACATCATCAGATGACCCTGGGAAAGGCTACTTGCAGAAGGTGGGGTTTTAGCTGAATCGAGAAGCAAGGGGCCAAACACTTTGGAGGGTAGCGGGGCTAAGAGCTTGTGGAACAGATTTTGGTTTTCTTCTCCCCTGGAATGCTTGGTTGGAGTCCGGAGACCCACTGAACTCCACACCTCCTCCCCTTTTCCAATCCCTCCCCTCAGTTTGGTCTTGTAATTGCTTCTCTCAGTTTATCTAGAATTGTGACCAAGTCCAGCATTTGCATTCAAGTAAAGCCTGTTTAACTTGAATTGAATTTGGGGACATCCCCCTACGCTTGGAGGGCCTGGAGGAAAATGGAAAGTGACTTTGTTTTAACAGAATTGGGGAGGGGGGCTGAATGTTTTGGAGAAGTTGGGGGTGGGGTGAGGAGAATTGTTTTGTGACCTGAGCCTGTTAATTTCGTAGGTATCGGGAACTTCCGGTGAGAAACCAATGGATATCAATAACTATTCCATTATAGTCTTAAGAGAGTTTCCTGGGCCACTGAGAGGTTGTCCAGGGTCAGGCACAGTCAGTATGTGTTAAGTCAGAAGGAGGACTTGAAACCTGGTTTTCCTGCTCTCCATGGCGTAGGCTATGCTCTTGTTGGAGAAGATAGCAAAAGGTATACACAAAACTAAAATGGTGGCAGAAGGCAGAGGCTTAGGGCGTTTAGATTCTGTGCTTGGCCCAGACACTTAATCAACTCTGTGAACTTTTTTTTTAATTAAAAAAAAATTTTTTTTGGACTTTGTGAACTTGAACCTCCCAGAGATGATTTTATCATCTGTAAGGGGAGGGTGTTAACACCTAAGGAACCTCATGTGCTAGTTGTGAACATAAAGTGAGATCATTCCAGTGAAAGCATTCTGTAAAGCCTGCCCCATAAAGTTGTAAGGCAATATCTGTGATCTGTTCCAGATCATCCTTGTAATTAATTACCCTCTTTTGCAGAAATAGTCAAGAAATTATGACACATGAAATATAACAATAAAATAACATACTCCACAAGCCACAGACTCTTTTTATAATTATACCTTGTACACCCGTTTAGAGTATTGGGCTTGGAGTCAGGAAGAACCTTGCATCTTTCCTCATACTAGCTGTATGACTATGAGAGAGTCACTTAACTTCTCTAAGGCTCACCTTTCTTTTCTATAAAATAGGGATAATAATATCATAATACCTACTTCATACAGTTGCCTTCAAGTTTAAATGATTTTTCAGACTCCAAAACATTATATTCTATTTTCTTTCTTTCTTTTTTTTTTTTTAGTGAGGCATTTGGGGTTAAGTGACTTGTCCAGGGTCACACAGCTAGTAAGTGTTAAGTGTCTGAGGCCAGATTTGAACCCAGGTCCTCCTGACTCCAGGGCCGGTGCTCTATCCACTGCACCACCTAGCTGTCCCCAAAACATTATATTAATGCCATTGTTGTTAATGTGTCATACAAGTATATAATCACTCTTGAATTCATAAAGGCCTTTTATTCTGCAAATTTATTTCTTGTAAGGATAATCTTTGTCTTTCTAACAGCCTTGGAAACCATGGAAAAACTATTTCCATGTTCCAGATGGAGACACTTAGCCACAATAATTTGTTTAAGGTCACAAAGTCAGAGGTAAAGCTGGGATGAGTCTACTCCTGTCCTATGGTTCTGATTATTAGACTTATCTTGATTTTATTTATGCATTCACGTATAATCCTTTTTTCTCCAGTTTAAATTATCTATCCACAGAGACTGTGGATGTTGTTACTGTATCTTTTAAAGGGAATAAAATCTTGAAAGAATTAATTTATCATATAGTTTTAAATGAATAACAAATAATATTGCTATTTAAGCCTGTGTGACTAGAGAGCTTGAAAGAGAAGAGAAAAGGCTTATGGGAAAAGAGGATTCTCTTTTATAAATTGAGGTGGGGGTTTAGAGCTAATTGATTAATGAGAGAGATTGTATATTTCAGTTAATTTGTGAGGGACTGTCAGAACCCCCTGATTGCCTTACAATCCAAGATGAGAAATAGTATGGTAATGAATCAAGTGGCAGGATACAAGGAAAGTGGAGGTTCATGGTGACTGTCAACTAGTACATGCATGTGAAACCCACAGGTGAGAGAATAGTTGTCCAAAACCCTGCCACATAGGTAATAACTCCATTTTGATTTTGTCAGAAAAATAATATCACTTAGTAAATTAAAAATTTTTTTTCTATACATAACCTCTTTAGAGCCTCAGAATAATCCAGTAAGGCAGAACAGATGGTATTGATCCTGTTTTAAAGATAAGGAAACAGAGAGGCTTAGAAGTGATTCATCCAAGTTCATAAGGCTGATTAATTAATAGATGGCAGAACCAATACTAGAGCTAACTCTTCTGATTCTACAGTACAGTACCATACTTTTTCATAACATGGATTAACGGTCCCTCAATTATTTCTGAACCTTTTTTTGGACATTTATTTTTTATTTTATTTTCTTAATTATATTTAAACATTTTTAACATTCATTTAAAAAAAATTTTGAGTTCCAAATTTTCCCCCTCTGTTCCTTTCCCCCCTCATTGAGAAGGCAAACTATTTCATATAGATTGTACATGTGTAGTCATCCAGAACATTTCCATATTAGCTATGTTGCAAAAGAAAATGCAGACCAAAAGGAAAAAAAGCACACCAAAGAGAAATAAAATCAAAGTATGCTTCAGTCTGCATTCAGACCCTCATTAGTTCTTTCACTGGAGGTGGATATTGTTTTTCATCATAATGTCATGGGGGAATAGGTGGTGGGGGTTCTTAGGTATTTAAAGAATTACAACTCTCAGACACTTGACACTTACTAGCTGTGTGACCCTGGGTAAGTCACTTAACCCTCATTGTCCCAAAAACAAACAAAAAAGAATTACAATTCTCTCATACAATCCAATTAGAATAAAAATGGTCTTTTATTTGGGTACTTAGAGAAAGTCATCAAGAAGGAAGACTTCCCTCTTGGGGAGGAGATGGCTTGGAGACATTTTTCTCCTCAATGGAAGAAAGGCTTTAAAAGCTTTTATAAAGGATAGATGGGGTGACCACCTGACAATGGAAAGTTCCTTTTGGGGGTGGAGGTGAGGAAAGATTCCTGAGAGTCAGAGGGATTTTTCTTTTGAAATTATAGTCCTGACCTTTGGAGTTATCTCCATCCCTGGTGCTAGCAGCCATGCCCAATCAGTTTATCTCCTGGTGGGGTGAGAGAGGCTTGAATGAGGGGTGGTGGTCCTGATTTCTGGAGCTATCTAGTTGGCCAAGCTAAACTTTAATTCCTTAATTCCTTGATATGTCCTAACCCCATGTTAATAAGTTCTTTGAAATTTTCTCAACACATTGTATTGCTGAGAAAAGCTAAGTCATTTACAATTGGATCATCTTCTTACAATGATTGCCATTAGGATGTACAGTGTTCTGATTCTGCTCACTTCACTTTGCATCAATTCATAAATGTCTTCTCAGGTTTTTCTGAAAGCATTCTGCGTATCATTTCTTATAGTACAATAGTATTCCATCACAATTACATACCACAACTTGTTCAGCCATTCCCCAGTTGATGGGCATCTCCTTATTTTCCAATTGCTACCACAAAATGAGCTGTTTTAATTATTTTTACACACGTAATTCCTTTTCCTTTTCCATTGATCTCTTTGGGATACAGACCTAATAGTGTTATTGCTGGGTCAAAGAGCATGCATAGTTCTCCAGAATGGTTAGATCAGGGCAGCTAGGTGGTGTAGTGGATAGAACACCAGCCCTGGGTTCAGGAGGACCTGAGTTCAAATCCAGCCTCAGAAACTTAACACTTACTAGCCGTGTGACCCTGGGCAAAGTCACTTGACCCCAATTGCCTCACCACAAAAAAAAAAAAAGTCAAACAAACAGAATGGTTAGATCAGTTTGTAAACTAAAATTCTACCAAAAATGAATGTGTCCCAATTTTTCTGTATCTCCTCCAACCTTTGTCATTTTCCTTTTCTGTCATTTTTTTGCCAATCTGATAGGTGTGAGGTGGTATCTCAGAGTTGTTTTAATGTGTATTTCTTTAATCAGTGATTTAGAGCATTTTTTCACTTTACTATAGATGGCTTTGATTTCCATCTGAAAATTGCTCATTCATATCCTTTGACCATTTATCAATTGGTGTGTTGTTTGAAATTATATGGGGGTGCCTATCTCTGTCCCAAGTTTTAGGGAACTTAGTTGGGGTTTTGAATATATTGCTATTTATAAATTAGAGGCTTTAGCATCAGTTTTGGGCATTAAGCATTTATTTTTATTTATTTGGCAGGGCAGTGAGGGTTAAGTGACTTGCCCAGGGTCACACAGCCAGTTAAGTGTCGAGTGTCTGAGGCTGGATTTGAACTCAGGTCTTCCTGAATCCAAAGCCAGTGCTTTATCCACTGCGCCACCTACCTGCCCCACATTAAGCATTTATTAAAGCATATTAATTATTTGTAAAGAGAGAGCAAATGGCTCAGAAAGTTCAGAAAGGAGAGATAGTAAGAAACCATGGGGGGCAGCTAGGTGGCACAGTGGATAAAGCACCAGCCCTGGATTCAGGAGAACCTGAGTTCAAATCCGGCCTCAGACACTTGACACATACTAGCTGTGTGACCCTAGGCAAATCACTTAACCCCCATTGCCCCACAAAAAAAAAAAGAAAAAGAAACTGTGGTTGCTTCTTCTGAGTCCCTAGGCCAAGAGAGAGTGTAAGAGTGTAAGCTTCCTGTGGGTCTGGAGGAGAGGTGGCCCTTCCACACTGCTCAAAGCTAATTGGGCTAGCATCATTCAAATCTATTGGTTTACTGGACTTGAGGGTGGTCCATGAGCAGTACATGCTGAGATCAAAGTTCAGAGGACAGACCCTTTGAGGGGAAAGGCTTTCAGGTAGGTATGGTTTTAATCTCGATTATCTCACTTCACAGTCCAAGGCCCAACTTGACTGACTCTGGGCTGGCTTTAAAGTCAGGCAAGGCTTTCTGGGTCCTGAAGAACCCCATTATTTTCTCACATTGGGGAATGACTCATATTCTTATAAATTTAACTCAGTTCTCTATGTATTTGAGAAATGAGGCCTTCATCAGAGAAACTTGCTATAAAATTTCTCCCCAGTTTCCTGCTTTCCTTCTAATTTTGGCTGCATTGGTTTTGTTTGTGCAAAAACTTTTTAACTGAATGTAATCAAAATTATCTAATTTATATCCTGTAATGCTCCGTGTCTTTTGTTTGGTCATAAAGTCTTTTGTTATCCATAGATCTGACAAGTAAAATTTTCCATGCTCCCCTAATTTACTTTATTTTTGAACTCTTTTTTTTTTTTTTGGTGAGGCAACTGGGGTTAAGTGACTTGCCCAGGGTCACACAGCTAGTAAGTGTTAAGTGTCTGAGGCTGGATTTGAACCCAGGTACTCCTGACTCCAGGGCCGGTGCTCTATCCACTGCGCCACCTAGCTGCCCCTATTTTTGAACTCTTAAAAATTTATTAGGGGGCAGCTAGGTGGCACAGTGGATAAAGGACTGGCCCTGGATTCAGGAGTTCAAATCCGAACTCAGACACTTGACACTCACAAGCTGTGTGACCTCTGGCAAGTCACTTAACCCTCATTGCCCTGCAACAATAACAACCACCACCACCAAATATATATATATGTGTGTGTGTGTATATATATATATATATATATACATACTCATACACATATATACATATATAATATACATATATATATTTCTGATCTCTTCATATTTGAATTTTTTGTCAAAGCCTTTTAAAAAATATTTTATTTTTCCCAATTACATGTAAAGATAGTTTTCAGCATTCATTTTTGTAAGATTTTCAGTTCCAAATTTTTCTCCCACACTCCCTTCCCTCCCCACTCCTGAAGACTTTCAAGCAATCTGATACAGGTTATATATTACAATCATGTTAAACATATTTCCACATTAGTCATGTTGTAAGAGAAAAATCAGAACTAAAGGAAAAAACCCAAGACAAAAGAAACAACAACAACAAAAGCGAAAATAGTATGCTTCAATCTGAATTCAGACTCCATAGTTGTTTTTCTGGATGTGGAGAGTATTTTCCATCATGAGTCTTTTGGTATTGTCTGTGTATCACAGTTGATCATCACCCAATGTTGTTGATATTGTTAAAGCCTTTTAAATTATCTTTAGCTATTTTCTCATAAATTCTTACCTTAGTAACCCTCCATTAAGTGTGTGATGATGACAAATTATGCACATATTCATATTTAACTCTGGCTGGTTTTTGCTTTGCAGGTGATTCCTTCAAAAAGAATTAAAGAACTGCAAACATGTAAGTTTCTTTCCTCACTACCACCATACCTCAACCTAAGTGTTGAAAGTAAAAATGAATAACATATGCTTAAAATCTGAGTGTGACATTTTAGAAAGAATATTGACAAACTGGAGTGCAAACCAAAAGGCAAAGGATCTTGAAACCATGGTATAGTATATGAGGGAAAGTTGAAGGAATTAGAGATGTTTAGTAAATGAAAAGAAGACTTGGGAAGTATATGATGCTCCCTTCACATACTTAAAATGTATTATTCACATGGAAAAGGAAGTAGATTTATTCTATGTTTCTCTGAAGAATAGAACTGGGGACCAATGGTTAGAAGGTATGTCTAAATGTGTAAATGAGCTATTGAGCAATTAGAGTTGCTTCAGGATGGAACAATCTACTCTGTGAGGTACTGAGTTTCTAATCACTGGAAAGGATGAGCTGTAAGTAGGGGGATAGGAGGGAAAATTGATCAGGATACCACTTACCAGTTGATTTTTCCCAGCCCAAGTGATGTCACCACAGAAAATAAGTCATTTATTAGACAAATGAGGTGGTAGGTTTTAAATGAAAGGTCTATACTTAGTTACCTGTAAATGATGTGTAAAGAAGTAAAGAAATTGAGATTTGAAGAAGGGCCCTGTGAAGAAGGACTGATACTTCTTTACCCCTTACAAGGTATGAGGACATTCTTTAATCCAGCTTAATAGGTTATAAAATTATGTGGTGGCTAGCTATTGACTGGCCAGTGGGTCAGCCACAATCCTGGTGACCTCTTAAAAAGCAGGACATACTCTCCAGAGCAGGAATCCAGAGGGCCAAATCTGGCCTATTGACTGTTTTTGTAGGGCCCCAGCTAAAAATGATTTTACATTAAAAAATACAATACAATTTGGGGGGGGGGCAGGGCAATGAGGGTTAAGTGACTTGCCCAGGGTCACACAGCTAGTAAGTGTCAAGTGTCTGAGGTCGGATTTGAACTCAGATCCTCTTGAATCCTCCTGAAACTGGTGCTTTATTCACTGCGCCACCTAGCTGCCCTTAAAATTTTATTTTAAAATGTAAAAACAATTCTTAAATCAGGGGTTGTAAAAAAAAACCAACCCATAAATAACCCTCCATAATTTGGCTACCCCTGCTCTAGAGAGTCACAGTCAAAGCAGAAGGCCCTGAGAAATGTTACCACTGGCACTAGAAAAGAGAACCAGGTATGGAAGTAGAACACTGCCTTTTCTAGGGAATAGTTCTTAGCTTTTGGGTAGGTAAGGATATCTGTTTCCTTCCTCTCACAAACAGGTTTGGCATCATGCAATAAAGCTACTTGCCCAATAAATATTATACCCAGTAGGGAGCAGGCCCAGTAAGAGTAGAGGCTCAGGCTGCTCTAAAAAGTGTAACCTCTGGTAGCAAAACAAAATGCCAGTCTAGGCCATCAGGAGTTGAGTTGCAAAAAGGAACTGGCCTAGGGAGAAGCCTTGCTGAGCAACCTGTGAATCAGAGATTTCAATTGCAGTAGATGAAGCATTAGAACACCACAAGAAGGGGAAGAACAGCAAGTCCCTAGCATGTCAGAAGTGTGAGTTGCCTGGACCATGTTTCCTTATGCCTCTCTACTAGTGAATTCTGCATGTACTCACTCTTCCTGTGGACACTGTGCAGTTGTGGGAGAATGCAGTTCAGCTATGTAGGAGAATAGGGGTGGGAAGTGAAGGTGATGTTTTAATTATTTGTATGATACCATTTCAGTAAATGCCTTTGCTTCAAACTGATTATATTTACTGGTTGATTAATAATAAAGGTATGAACACTGGTAGGGGTCTTATAAGCTATAGCTCATAGTTTTAGGAGTTCTGACCCACATAGTACCTTGAAAAGGGGGGGGGGTAGTCACCCTCCTTAAGGACCTAACTTTTAAGTGTGAGTTGGAAAAGATACGCAAAAGAAGTGTTGCATAAGTCGTGTTGACCAAGGCAGTTTCTGAATCAGTTTGGTGAGGTTACCTCTTTGCCTAGAGAGTGTGGACCATTGGTGCCTTTTGAAAAAAATAGAGGATGCGTTCCAGTTGTTTTCCAATGAATGAGGCTACCTCCAATATAATTGGCTAGCTAGGGCTCTAGGAAATGTAGACTCTTGTTGGAGGGGCCATCTCTTTCTTATGGTTTATGAAAGTGAGGCTACAAACCTGATTAGCCCCCTTTTTTTTTTGGCGGGGGGGGGGTCTCCTTTTTAATTTTCCCTAGTCAAAGGACAGACCAAAGTTCATAACAGAGTAGACTAGCTTTCTGGGCAAAGAGAAGCCCCAGAGACTTATCCACCAGGAATGATTTTTGGTGGTTTTGAGGCCAAAACACCTACGAGTTACATGTTTACTTACAGTTTCCTGAGCCCAGAGAGACTGGAGACCTAAGAGTGGACTTTCATAGTCCAAGAGATGGCAGTGGCTGGGGCAGTGATAGAGTTCTTGTAGAAGTACGTAGCAGAAACATTTATATGTTTGCCCATGTGGACCTGTAGGGAGTTCATGGACTTCTGATTTCCAGACTGTTGTTTGTCTGAGAAGGGGAGGAATGAGTTGATTTTTATTTTCTAAGCAATATCCAGAAATTTAAACTTCTAGCCAGAGAAGGGAAACTTTCTGGGTGGCTTTTGCCTTAGAGATTTCCCCAGGAGTTAACTTTAAGTTAATAAGTGAAAGGATCAGATCTTTTAGGAGGGAGAAGTGTCCTTCGTGGAGAAAGATCACCTCACCTACATGACCCCTGAACTTGGAGGAGCAATAAGGCTTAAAGCAATTACTTGGGAATCAAGAGATTGGGGCATTGTCATCCCTGGCTGTCACAGTGGGCTCTTTGGGCTGTGAGGGTACTGCACTTGCATATCTAGCACACCTGAAGTGTGTTTGCCTCCCATGTGACATCTAAATTATAGGGGGCATTTCTAGTCAAGATTGTGTAAGACCCTGTGTGTGGGGTGGGAATTTCACTGGAAATGGTGTTTCTAATGGCATTTCTTTCTTAAGAGATCTGTTTATGGGTTCCTGTGAGTCCTTCATATCATCTGCATTTCCTATGGGGTAAAAATAAGGTTATTATCTATGTATGTGAATTTTTGTTATTTTGAGTACTTGTATGAGAACTGTGGACCTTGTAACCCAATTGTGGGAATTTAGAGCTGAAGTATATTTGGAAATTGAAAGTTTGCAGGCCTCAGCTTGAATTGTCCCTGAGATTCTGGAGGAACATAACACTTGAGACACCAAGAAAGCAGCAACAGGACCATGCCAAGACTTCCAGAAGTTCACAGAGCCCTAGCTCTACTATCAAGTCTAAAGTCAGGAAGTAAGTGGGAAGACTGAGAAAGAAAGAGAGAGAGAGAGAAAGAGAGAGAGAGAGAGAGAGAGAGAGAGAGAGAAAGAAAGAAACCTTTGAAAGCTGTTATGCTGACAAAGATGCTAGACACAAACCTTAGAAGAAGTGAATGACTCCAAGACATCTATTAGTCAAGCCTCAAATTAAAACACAACTTGGTCACAAATTCAACTGGAATTTCTGTAAGAGATGATGCAAGAGTTTAAAAAAATTAAAATGTTTTTGTCAATGAAATGAAAATGCTAGAGGAAAAAGTTGGAAAATAAATGAGCTATAGAAAAAAGATAAGGTCTCATAGTAAAAACCACTAAATGGAAAATTGATCAAGGAGAAAAAACAAGAATCATCAGACTATCTGAATTCTGTGACCAAAACATGAGCCTAGACATCATATATCAAGAAATCTTAAAAATAAATCTTAAGAGTGCCCAGATCTCTTAGAACCAGAGGGTAAAGTGGAAATAGAACAAATTGACTGGTCATCTCCTGACCAAAGTGAAAACTCCCAGGAACGTTATTGCCAATATCCAGAGCTTCCAGGTCAAAGAAAGAAATATACTTCAGGCAGCCAGAAAGAAAGAATTGAAGTACTGAGGAGTCACAGAATCACACATGATTTAACTGCTACTACCATAGTGGCACAGAACTTAGAATGCCATATTCCAAAAGGCAGAGAATGAAAATAAGCTTATAGACAAGAATAGCTTACCCAGTAAAATGGAATATAATACTACAGGAGAAAAGAAATGGAATTTTTTTGGGGGGAGGCAGTGAGGGTTAAGTGACATGCCCAGGGTCACACAGCTAGTAAGTGTCAAGTGTCTGAGACTGGACTTGAACTCGGGTCCTCCTGAATCCAGGGCTGGTGCTTTATCCACTACACCACTTAGCTGCCCCCCAAAATGGACTTTTAATAAGAATTCTCCCAAGCATTCAGAAAAAACTTGAACTGATTAGAAACTTTGAGGTTCAAACACAAATTAAGAAAAAAGATAAAAAGGCAAATGCCATTAAATAGTGATAAAGGATTAAGCAAGGATGAACTGCTTACATTCAAATGTGGAGAGATGATACACACGTCCCATCTGAACTCCATTATCATCATAGAGGGAGTCTAATTAAACAATGTCTGGGAGTATTCTGTTATATCTTAATGATCTTAAGAGAAGATTGAGGGTGGGGGACAGCTAGGTGGCACAGTGGATAAAGCACTGGCCTTGGATTCAGGAGTACCTGAGTTCAAATCCGGCCTCAGACATTTGACACTTACTAGCTGTGTAACCCTGGGCAAGTCACTTAACCCCCATTGCGCCCCCCCCCCCCAAAAAAAAGAGAAGATTGGAAAGAAAGGGGAAGAGAGATACACTGGGAGTTGGGGAAGGGAAAGGAAGGTTAGGGGAAATTATCTCACATAATCAGGGTGTGCCAATAAAAGTCTCTACAAAGAAGAACATAGAAGGAATGTCTGACACTTAAATTTCATACGTACACATGCATATGCACTGTTATTCAGTTGTGATTGACTCTTTGTAACCTTGTTTGGGATTTTCTTGGCAAAGATACTGGAGTGTTTTGCCATTTCCTTCTCCAGTGGATTAAAGCAAACAGGTTAAGTGACTTGCCCAGGGTCACACAGCTAGAACGTGTCTGAGGCTAGATTTGAAGGTCTTCCTGACTTCAGGCCCAGCGCTATATCTACTGAACCATCTATCTGCCTCCTATGTACCTACACAGTTGAGTACAAAAATACAAATATAAGGAGAGAAGTGGAAATTAAAGAGAGGGTGGATTAAGGAAGAGATTAGTCCTAAGAGAAGCAAACTCAAAAGATGTACAAAAATATTTATAGCATTTTTTGAGGCAGCAAAGAATGAGAATCTGAGGGGGTCCCTGAAAATTGAGGAGTGGCTAAACAAGTTATATATAAATGTGATGGAATACTTTAGTGCTCTAAGAAATGAAAGGGAAAGTTTTAGAAAAATTTGGGAAGATTTATATGAACTGATACAGAGTGAAGCTAACAGAATCAGAACAATTTTTCCAAATAATAATATGGTAAAGACAATTTTCAGAGAATTAGGAATCCTGATCAATGTAATAACTAACCATGATTCTGGAGAACTAATGATAAAATATGCTACCCACTTACTAATTGAGAGATGAAGGACTCAGAATGAAGAATGAGACATATTTTTGGTGGGGTTATTGCCAATGTGGAAATTAGTTTTGCTTTACCATATATGTTTAAAATTGGGAATTTATTTTTATTTCATTCTCAATTGGGGGGTGGTTAGGGTGGGAGGGAGAGAAAGTGGGTTTTTGCTAACTGAAAAGAATATAATTTAAAACGAAAGCTATTACAATGTGCCAGGTGAGAGGTGATTAGAGTGTTTGTGATTTAAGTGAAGAGAATGGGCCAGAGTAGCATCTACATTAACTTTTGCATACAATTTAGAGCTGGAAAAGATAGTTAATGTATTAAATAACACTACTAGATTCCAAAAAGATCTCCACATACTACAACTATGGACAGAATCCAAAATGAGGAAATTTATTAGAGAAAAAATAGAAATCCTGTGCTTGAGTCAAAAATAATAAACTGTAGCAATGATAGGATGGGAGATATGAGACTAAAATCATGTTTATGTGAAAAAGATCCAAGATCTACAAGTGGGATCCGAGTCAACTCCATGAGATGCCAGCCACAAGAGTGAGCATTGTTTAAAGTTGACTGTCCAAAGTAAAAGTGTCATAGGCTAGTGAAAAGAGCACTTGTACCTGAACTTGAACCCAGGTCAGATTCTGACTGATAATTACTTAACTGTTTGGGCAAATTGCTTAGGTTATTTGAGCCACGGTTGTTTTCTTGTCTGTAAAACGAGGGTGATAATTTGCACTGATTACCCTTCAAAATTTTTGTGAGTGATAGCCTTTCATATGGTAATTCACTGTGGAATTTCACACTGCACTTTATAACAAGTCAGTGTTATCATTATAGAAGTTGAAAATGCCACTACACCAGGGCCTGATCACACTATGTTTAGAGTTCTGTATATAGTTCTGGGCACCACATTTAGGAAAGGTTTTGATGATCTGGAATACATCCATAGGAGAGAGAGAGACCACTTTGGCCAAGGGTTTCATATGAGGGTTAGTTCAAAGGACTGGGATGTTTACAATGAAGAAACGATTTTAGGGGGAATGTGATAGTTGGCTTCAAATATTTGAAGAGCTTTGGCTAGATTTGGGAGCTATTAACAAGATCATAAAATCTTTAGCATTAAAAGGGACCACAGGAGGGCAGAGCTAAGATGGCAGAGGAAAGACATTAAACCCACAGGGCTCCTGATACAGTCACCCCAAAAATAACAATAAAAGAACCCTTGGGGCAGAAAAACACCCAAAAATACGGGCTGAGAGTTTTCTCCAGCTATAGATAGATTTCAGGGGCTATGCTGGGCCACAAATAAAGCCTAACTCCCCCAGTTGGGCCGACACACCAGACACCCACCCGAGGAATTTGCCCCAGTTCCTCTGAATAGGCTGCAGCATTGGCATCTTCTGAAACCAAGAGGTCGGGCGGTGGGGGGGGGGGCGGGAGGGGAGGGGGTAAGTGCAGGGGTACCAGTGGACTGGGGGGAAAGATTCAACTGTCCCACCCCAGCAGGCAACCAGGAAGAAATCCTGAGCGGTTGAAGGCCCAGGTGGGGAAAGGGAGCAGGCAGGCTCATCAGAAGTTGAGAACCACACCACAGAAAGCTTTGCTGGTTGGTTGCTTAGTAAGTAGGCCTGAGGTTATCTCCAGACCTGAGAACAGGCCAGGTGAGATTAAAGCCTGCCCTCCCCTCAACCCAAAACACCGGGGACCCTCTGAAGCTGGGAACAGGAGTGGAGCTGAGAAGCAGCCCCCCACCCCCCAGTGGAGAGTTTAAAATCAAATGAAAGCGAGGCCAGGCAGGCTGAGAAGAAGCCCAACCATCCCCCGGGCCACGCCGTAGCTTGAACAGTGTGTCCTGGAAGCAGCGCCACACTTTAAGAAAGAGTTAAAAGCCAAGAAATAGTAAGCCAGGATGAGTAGGCAGAGAAAGCAGAAGACCATCGAAAACTTCTTTGGGGGTAAGGTAGACCACAATACAACCTCAGAAGAAGAAGATAATAACAGGGTTAAAGCTCCAACATCCAAATCTTCCAAGAAAAGTATGAACTGGTCTCAGGCCATGGAAGCTCTCAAAAGGGACTTTGAAGAGAAAGTAGGAGAAATAGAAAGGAGATGTAGAGAAAAAGAGGAAAGAATGGAAAGGGAAATGAGAGTGATGCAGGAGAGTCATGAGAAAAAAGTCAACAGTTTGAAAAACCAAATGGATAAGGAGATTAAAAAACTGTCTGATGAAAATAACTGCCTAAGAATTAGGATTGAACAAATGGAAGCTAGTGACCTTATGAGAAACCAAGACATAGTAAAGCAAATCCAATTGAATGAAAAAATAGAGGGCAATGTGAAATATCTCCTTGGAAAAACAGCTGACCTGGAAAATAAATCTAGGAGAGATAATTTGAAAATCATTGGACTACCTGAAAACCATGACCAAAACAAAAGCTTAGACACCATCTTCTAAGAGATTGTGAGGGAAAATTACCCAGATATTCTAGAAGCAGAAGCTAAAATAGAAATTGAAGGGGCAGCTAGATGGCACAGTGGATAGAGCACCAGCCCTGGAGTCAGGAGTACCTGAGTTCAAATCCGGCCTCAGACACTTAACTAGCTGTGTGACCCTGGGCAAGTCACTTAACCCCAATTGCCTCACTAAAAAAAAAAAAAATAGAAATTGAAAGAATCCACTGATCACCTCCTGAAAGAGATCCCAAAAGGAAAACCTCCAGGAATATTATAGCCAAATTCCAGAACTCCCAGGTGAAGAAGAAAATACTGCAAGTAGCTAGAAAAAAGGAATTCAAGGGGCAGCTAGGTGGCACAGTGGATAAAGCACTGGCCTTGGATTCAGGAGGACCTGAGTTCAAATCTAGCCTCAGACACTTAACACTTAACTAGCTGTGTGACCCTGGACAAGTCACTTAACCCTCATTGCCCTGCAAAAAGCAAAAAAAAAAAAAAGGAATTCAAATACTGTGGAGCTCCAATAAGGATAAAGCAAGATCTAGCAGCTTCTACATTAAAGGACCGAAGGGCATGGAATATGATATTCCAGAGGGCAAAGGAACTGGGACTACAGCCAAAAATCACATACCCAGCAAAACTGAGTATAATCTTTCAGAGGCAAAAATGGGATTTCAGTGAGAAAGAGGTCTTTCAAGCATTTGTGATGAAAAGACCTGAACTGAATAGAAAATTTGACTTTCAAATACAAGACCCTGGAGAAGCATAAAAAGGTAAACAGGAAAAAGACTTCATGAGGAATATTAAAAGATCAAACCGTTTACATTCCTACATGGGAAGATGATACTTCAAAATCATAAGAACTATCTCAGTAAAAATTCACAGAAGACACAGATCTGAACTGAATATGAAGGGATGATATCTGTAAAGCATTTATGTTTTGTTCTTTGTGGGGCAGACAGGGTGGGGTGTCATGTCTGGGGCTGGATTTGGGCTTGGGGCCTCCTGGGTCCAGGGCTGGTGCTTTATCCACTGTGCCACCTAACTAATCCATGATGACATCATTAAAATAGGGTTGAAGTGTAGGAGGAATAAACTGGGAGAGGGAGAAGAGGAGAGATGGTCTGGGGAGAGGTAGTTCACATGAAGGAAACAAGAAAAAAGCTTATGGAGGGGAGGAGAAGAGGGGGAAGGAGTTGGGGAGTGAGTGAACCTTAATATCATCAGAATTGGCTCAAAGAAGGAGTAACATACATACTCAAGTAGGTATAGTAATATATTTTTGACCTGGGGGGGGGAGGGAGAAAAGGGGAGGGGGAAAGAAGGGAAGGAGGAAAGGGCAGATTGGGGGAGAGAGCAGTAAAAAGCAAAATACTTTCAAGGAAGATGAAGATGTTCTGCATTACTGCACCAGTATGACATATTGAATTGCTTGATCTCAGAGGGAGAGTTGAGGAGGGAGGGAGGAAGAAAAATTTAGAACACAGAATTAGCTCAGGGACCCTGATCTCATTGGAGTGGGCTCATGGAGGGAATAGCTTTCATACCCAATTGGGAGGAGTAATCTATTTAACCCTGCAGGAAAGTAGGAGGGGAAGAGGATAAGGAAGGAAGGGTGAAAAAAGGGAGTGCAGAGCGAGGGAGAGGATAGTCAGAAGTAAAACACTTTTGAGGAGGAATAGGTAAAAAGAAGAGTAAATGGCATGGGAAGGGAGTGGAATGGAGGGAAATAGTTATGATGATTGATTATAATGGCAAAACATATGGTATCTACTTTGCTGGGCTTTTATGAAGAAAATTCTTTGTCAAGCTTAAGGTACTACATACAGGCTCTAATGAACAGGATACTGTCAGAAAACCCTGGAAAGACCTACGTGAACTGAAGAAGAGTGAAATGTACTGTATACAAAATAACAGCAATAGTGGGGGATGATCTGCTGGGAAGCATGTGGTTATTTTCAGCAAGGCAGTGATCCAATATAACCCTGAAGGACGTATGAAGATTGCAGCCCACCTGCAGAGAAAGAACTGATAGTATCTCTAAACAGATGGAAACACATTAAAATTTTTTTTTCTTTTCCTCTTTGACAATTCCTTAATCTGAAGTTTTGGGTTTTTTGATTGTTTTCTCTCACAACTAGCTAATATGGAAATTTTTCCATGACTACTCATGTATAACTTATCTTGAATTGCTTGAGTTTTTGTGGGTGGAGGGTGGGAATGGAGGGAGGAAGAGAAGTTGGAACACAAAGTTTAAAAAAAAATTGATGTTAAAATTTTGTTTTCACATATATTTTGGAAAATAAAATTCTATTCAAAAAAAAAGAAAAAGAAAGGGAACTCTATAGCTATCTGTGACAGCTTCCTCTTAAATTCCCCTCAATATCACCAACAAGTTATTTAGCAGCTCATTCTTGTGTGGGCTCCCCAACACTGACTCTGAGGTGATGACGGCAGGTCATTCATTAGTTATTTGTCCAGGGCTACCGTACTGCCTGAGAAACTGAATCAAACACTTAGTTGATTAGGTTGGAGGGTCATAGAGGTATATATCTAGATAATTTCCTCTGAGGTCAGAGAATCTGGGTTCATAATCTTACCTCTAAGGATTGTTACCTTGGGCAAGCAACTTTGCCTGTGCCTCAGTTTTCTTATCTGCACTAGATGGTCTCTGAAGGACCTTTCAGCTATAAATCTATGATCCTATATAAAATACAGATTGTGTATACACACACACACACACACACACACACACGCAGATATGTTTATACGTAAGTGAGGTGCCCAACTAAGAAAATCAACTCATGCTTCATCATTTAAAGTTAAGATGCTAAGCCTGTCTTAGTTGAGTCATCCATCCATTACACTGTGAAAAGGCCGCGATCAGTTTAGAGGTCTTTAATGAGCAGCTGGATGAAGTTGCATATTAAATGTTTGGATTAGTAAGAACACTTGCTAACATGCTTTGGACCCTGTAGAAGACCAAGGAGAAGATATTCCAGCTAACCCCTGATAAGGATTCGAGTGGGGGAGGGGGTGGAGTGGATAGCCGAGTTTCAACCTTGCTCTTGGTCTTTTCTCCTCCCCCATCCCCTTAACTGGAGGAGGACCTTGCAAATTTCAGAGGGACCAAGGATTGTATTTTTTGTTGGCCATTCAAGTATCAGCCTCTTGAATTTTGGAGGTTTGGACTTTTTCTCACATCACCACCTCAATTAGATGACAACAGTATTTTCATTGGGACTTCAGAGGGGGGCTTAGATTGGGTGTCTTCAGAGGCCTCCTCCAGCTTGAGCTCTAGCTCTCATCCAGCAGACAAAATAATGATGGCATTTGAAGCAAAGAGCTTCTCTGCTCTTCTCTTCATACTTACTGTAAGGATGAAATTTTATACAAAGAAAATCATAGCGGGAAGAATGCTGTTCCACAATTGATGTCTTTGTTATGGTCATGGCAGGTCTGTGAGCAGTGGTGAACACCGACCTTTTACTAAGTACCCCAAGAAGAATGGGAAGTCAGAACAGCATAAAACCTTGGGTGAGTAGGGCAACCCTTCTTGCTCTGTGTGTGTATATCTGTTTATGGGAATATGGGGAAGAAGATTGTAGGTGTATTTTGTTATATCTGTTTGATATGATTATATATGTATATGTTATATATTTATATACCATAAGGGGAAATGAGAGGTATTCCCTTAGCATAGCATCTTGTGGAGTGACTCTCATGTGTCAAGTTTAATGGGGGTGGTTCCCATAATTAATTTTGCCCAGTTTTTGGCTTGCTTTTGCCTTAAGGGATTGTCACTAGTGGATCCATGGATCAATTTATGTTTGTTTTATTAATCTCTTCTTATAAACACTCCTATTTCTGTGTTTATTTAGGAATATTATATGATCTTTTTTCAAAATTAAATTTTGTTGAAATCTTTTGTTTTTATATCACCTGAATTTCTCCCAGTACTGTTCTCCTTCCCGTGTCCCCGAGAGCCATCCCATATAATAAAGAAAAAATTGTTAAAGAAAAAGGAGAGCAAAAAATAAGCAAAAACCAATCAATACATAAAAAAGAAAATATATGCAATTTTCTACACCTGTGGTTAGGGATACTACCTCAGTGTGCTTCCTTTGCATTTGTGACCTATTGATAGCATCACTGCCTGTTCCTTCCTTCTTGAGCCTTAGCTTCACTGAATCTATCACTTTATAAAAAATCAGAACTTTTGCTCAACTCTCAAATAAACATGCCAGCATTTAATCACAGATAAGAATTAGTTACCACTATATTTTTCTTTATTCTTGTATGTGTATATGTGTGTATATATGCATATACACATATAGATAGCTAGATATATATATGGAGATATACATATGTATATATAGTTTTATACACACATAGATACTCAGTAATTAAAGCTTAAAACTGATACATGTATATGTATTTATATTATGTGTGGGTATACACATATACACACACACACAACAGAGAGTAAAACAATAGAAAGAAAGGACAGTGAGCAGTGGCAAGGGGGACGTGTTCATTTGGGTAGGAGGCAAATAGCATTTTATGTTGTTGCCTGCAGAGGCAGAATCAGTTTCTCCCCCATCTCAGCCTTCTTTCAAAGGGGACAGAAATCATTCACCAACTTAATAGATATTTAAGCATTGAACTAATTAAGTGGAGGGAGATGCTGCTTCCTTTGGCCACTCTACAGTCTCACCAATGTATACCCATCAGTTCTACAAGTGGAAAAATTACCCTTGTTCCTTAGCACTTGAACAAAGATTCTCAGAAGAGGGGAGGGGATCTGGTACCCAGAAATTAGGACATCTTGCTCAGTTCTTTGACTTTCCTTCCCATCTGGTAGATAACAGGAACAGGAAGAATGCCTGCTCCTCCCAATTTCTAGTCTTTTCTCCCAAAAATGGAGTTCAAAGTTATCATCATGTGATAAACTTTGATATAGTGGCTCTTTGAATGTCTCATCTTGCAGTGCAAAAGGGCTACTTGTGTGTGTGTGTCTGTGTCTGTGTCTGTGTTTGTGTATGTGTGTGTATACTTTACACATGCATATACACTCTCCTTTTGTCATTATGTCAAACAGTTTTGAGGGCCCCCACCCCAAGTGTATGTGGTGATGTATAGAACATTTTTTCCTGCCTTTCTATTATATGAAGGGTTATTTTTTCATTACATATTCTCCAGGGCTAGCATTTTTCTAATTGCTCAGTTTAATCAGTGATATTTATTGCAAATATTTTTCTTTCTCTGTAGGTTCTTTTCTAATTTAGTCTTGATTGATTTTGTTCATGCAAAAATTTTTTACATAATACAATACAATTTTACATAATAAAAATTGCCCTTTTTCCTTTCATACTCTCCTTTCTTCCTTCTTTAAGTAAATTCCCACTAGCCATATTGTAAAAAAAGGTAAGGTAGATGATTTTCTTCCAGTTTTTAAATGGTGGCCTTTCATGTTCATATTGCATATCCATTTTGAACTTCTTATAGTATATGGTATAAGTTTTTGGTCTGAACCTGATTTCTTCTAAATTGCTTTCTAGTTTTCCTAGCAGTTCTTATCACAAAGGAAATTCTTCCCTCTTTGGCTCATCTTGAATTTATCAAATACTGGGTCACTATGTTTGATTGCTTTTGTTTCTTGCTTACCTCTTTTTTTTTTTCCCCACAGGATCTTCTTTTCTGTTTGTTTGTTTTAGTGAGGCAATTGGGGTTAAGTGACTTGCCCAGGGTCACATAGCTAGTAAGTGTCTGAGGCCAGATTTGAACTCAGGTACTCCTGACTCCAGGGCTGGTGCTCTATCCACTGTGCTACTACCTAGCTGCTCCTTCTTTTCTGTTTTTTAACCAGTATATAGTTTTGATGACTATTGCTTTATAATATAGGTTGATGACTGGTAATCTCATTTCCTCTTTTATTAATATTTTCCTAGTATACCTTAAGATTCTAGATTTTTTTGTTCCTGCAGATTAATTTTATTGTTTTGCCTGGTGCTAGAAAATATTCCTTTGGTAATTTGGTTATTATAGCACTAAATCTATAAAATGTTGGCACAAACTATGAGAAGTGAGTGTCTCTCCATTTTTGTCTTCCTCTATTTCTACAGAGAGTTTTGTAGTTGTATTTGTATATCTTGAGTGTGTCTTGGTATGTTAACTTGTGTCTTATACATTTTGTAGATATTTTGAATGGACTTTCTCTTATTTCTCCCTGGTTTTTGTTCGTATTGTATAGACATGAAGATGACTTTTGTGAATTTATTTCATACCCTTTTACTTCACTAAAACTATGAATCATCTCAGTTAATGTCTTCTCTGATTTTCTGAGTATACCAACAATATCTGCAAATAGAAATAATCTGGTCTCTTCTTTGTTAATGTTTCTACTTTTAATTTTGTTCTTATTTCTATAGCTAGTGTTTCTAGAATTATTAAATAATAGTGGGAAGAAGAAGAATCTTTGATCTGCTGCTGTCTATATGTTCAACCCTGCCTTTAAAATAATATGCTTTTGATCACATTAAAGAGGGGTATCTCCAAACCTTTGCATTTTAGGGTTTTTAATATAAATGAGGGTCGCGTTTTGTCAGGCTTTTCTGCATCTATTAAAATAATTTTGTAGTTTTTGTTTGTCAATGTGACTAATTATCCCAGTTGTTTTCTTAATTTTGAACCATCCTTGCAACTCTTGTATGATACCAACTTTGTCATGTTGAATTCACAGTTTTTTGGATATGGTGCTAGTCTCCTTGCAGAGATTATGTTTAACACATTTCTGCATCAGTATTTGTTAGTTAAAGAGTTTTCTTCTCTTTTTTCTTTCTCTAACTGGTTTGGGTATCAAGAATGTATTTATTTTGTAAAAGAGTTTGGCAAAGGGCTTTCTCTATTGTGAAAGATGATTTTTGTAGCATAACTATTAATTGCTCTTTAAATGTTTGCTTGAATTCATTTATAAATGCAGCTGGCCCAGAAACTCTTCTTTACTCCTTCCTCTAACCCACCTTTTTCTGAGATTGATTTATTGACTTTTCAAAAAGCAGCTTTTTATTTTATCAGTTCTATTAGGGACAGTGATTAAATCTGTGATTTCATTAATATAAGAAATTCTGTGATGAGGGAACTATCTCTACAAGTAAAAGTCAGAATCTTTTCTACAACTTAAAGGCTTAGAGAATTAAGTCACCTTCCTAAGGTCATGTAGCCAGTATGTGTCAGACACAATATCTGAACCATTCTTTCTGACTCAAAGGTCAGTTCTTTATCTCCTGTGTTATATTGCTGCCTAGCAGTTCTATACTTTATTTTAAAGTTTTTATGTTTCTCCTTTATTTAAGATTTCTTCTTTTGTACTTTGTTTAGGGTTGCTAATTTGTTTATTTTCTAGTCTTTTTATGATCATTTTATTGATCCTCTTTTTCTGTTTCAGTTAATTTAATTTTTTGAGAGAAAAATTTTCCTCTGAGATCTCCTTGATTTAAGTCATAAGTTTTGGCATGTTCTCATTGTTATTATCTTTAATATAATTTTTTTAGATCTGTTCTTTGACCCACTTAGCCACCTATTTAGCTTTTGCTCATATAGTCTTTATCAAAGTAATGTTTTTTATCGTATTATGGTCTGCAAAAGATATTTCTTTTGTGTTTTTTGTTTTTGTTTTTTTTTGCAGGGCAATGAGGGTCAAGTGACTTGCCCAGGGTCACACAGCTAGCAAGTGTCAAGTATTCGAGGCTGGATTTGAACTCAGGTCCTTCTGAATCCAAGGCCAGTGCTTTATCCACTGTGCCACCTGGCTGCCCCCTGTTTTGTTGTGTTTTTTTTTTTACATTTGTTTATGATTCTTTTATGCCCTATAGCCAGTCCATTTTTGTAAAGGTACTGTGGTGAGAAACATATATTCTTCCATTCAAATTTTTCTACAGATCAGTCACCTCTATTTTTTCAACAATCTGTTGAGCTCTGTTTTTAAAGAATATTCATCACTATGCCAAATTTTCCTTCTTGTTTAATATCTTTCTCTGAGTTGAATAAATCCAACAGAAACATAAAGCTGCCTGCTGATTTTATGTTACTATAAATTTCTCTTTTTTTTGCAATTCTATTACTTTTTCTTTCAAGAATATAGTATGCGGGGCAGCTAGGTGGTGCAGTGGATAGAGCACCTGCCCTGGATTCAGGAGGACCTGAGTTCAAATCTGGTCTCAGACCCTTGACACTTACTAGCTGTGTGACCCTGGGCAAGTCACTTAACCCCAATTGCCTCACCAAAAAAAAAAAAAGAATATGGTATGCAATTTGATGTGTGTATATATTTTTAAAGGCTATTTTTAATTGTCTGTGGTGCCTTTACACATTATATAGTTTCATTATTTGTTTCTTGATATGATCAATTGTTGTTTTCCTTATCTGAAATAATCACAATTCTTGCTTTTCTAGAGTTGCCTGAAGCATAATAGATTTTGTTCTATCTTTTATTTAATTCTATATTTGTCTATATGCTTTTAATCTGTTTTTGTATTTGAAAAGTGTTTTTGTATTAAAAAATTTAATTTCAAAATTGTTTGGTATTTCAGTCCATTCACTTTTAGGGTTATAATTAAATTTGTGACTTTGTTAAATCCTTTTATCTACATATGTTTTCCTCTTATGGTTAAGTTTGCATTTAGTCTCTGTAGTTTGTGGTACTTACACAAATCTGATCCCATTCTTTTGGCTTCCATTCCTTTCTATTACCTAGTCTTTCTCAAGTTCATTGAGTTGATTTGTCCCTTTCTCTCTTATATTTTATCCTTACCTCCCTAGTTCAGATGAATGGTATACCTAATGTTCTCTTTCTTTATCCATACTACCCCCCAAAAATCATCCTCTTAATTTCAGTGACGTTAATTTGTAGTATCTCTTTCCAAGAAGTGTTCTCATTCCATCCCCTTTTTTCTCCTTTTGTTTTTAAAGATATTCTAGAAACTCTTCTCAGAAATGTTAATCCTCAGTGAAACATCAAGATAAAGTTGGAAGCTCTCTATTACTGTATGGTTAGGGGAGCAATCCTGTTCTTTTTCTTTTTTTTCCACTATCAATTTTGATTTGATGACATCTTTCCCTTTAATATGCCCTCTTCAATCCACTTTGAACTATTCCTCTCCAGAAAGTGGGAGTTAGTACCCTTTAGAACATGACCTTTGCTTAGAGAAACTGTTTTCCTAAAGTGCACCACCACTCCCAACAGAGTTCATTACAAAATTCCTAATTTTGCCCTTCTTACCTCTGTGTGTTTGCTTTATAATGTTAGCAGATTATTTCTTTTTTGTTGGCAGGAACCATCATTTAGTCTTCTCTTTGTGATCTGGTCTCCCAGGTTCTCTCTTTACTTTTCCAGTGCCCCAAAAGCAGGAGTAAAAATGGAAAGCATCTTGACCACCTCTCCCCTTAAGTCTTGCTCAGTCTTTTCAGGCCCACTCCTCATTTCTCTCTCTCTCTCTCTCTCTCTCTCACACACACACACACACACACACACACACACACACACACACACACACACACACTTCTCTTTATCATCCAATCACCAATTGTTTGGATTTGAGGGAGGGTCACATAGTCAGTAGAGTCCTGGATTTGGAGGCAGGAAGATCTGGATTTGAATCCTGACTCAGTTACTTACCTAGCAGGGTGACCCTGACCAAGTCACTTAACCATTTAGCCTCAGTTTCTTCACATGTAAAAGGAAGTAATTAGACTCCATGACCTCTGAGGTTTCTTTAGTTCTAAATCTGTGATTTACTAATGAGGAAATGAGACATTATTTTTGTTCCTGAAATATAGACTCTTTTTCCCTTCTTGTTTTTCTTCCTGATTTTATTGTTTGCTCCTCAGATTCTTTATCCCATTGATTATCCCTTTGCCTTTCAGTGTCTGCCAATGTGTGTGTGTGTGTGTGTGTGTGTGTGTGTGTTTAACAAATAATAGAACAAACAAGACTTCTCTACCCCACATGATGACTTTGTCTAGCCTTAGCCTCATGAAAAAAACATTTCATTTCTTAATTTCTCATTGCTATCTGAAAGTTTTCAGATAGTTCAGAATATTCTTTTACTATAAACTAAAAGAAGAAAGTTTAAACTCTCTTTACCTCTGGATTGTTTTGAAGGAATGGCTTGAATGATTTCCTTTTGGTGAATGTCCGATTGTTTCCATTGACACTTAGGCTTAACTTTGCAAAACATATTAATGTTTTTTTGGTGTCAACCAATCTTTGCTTTTTGGAATATTATACTCAGATTTTTCCTTTGATGTCTTACATTCACTGAATAATGAAGTCTATATCACTGATCGTCATTGAAATGTGAAAGTTTTTTCCTTGCTGTGTACCAAATTTGTTGTTATTATTTTGAAGTTTGGCTATGATTTTCCTTGGAATTTCTTTGTTTTGGTATTGTCTGGATTTCTTCAATCTGTTTTTTACTGTCTACTTCCACTCTTTTTGGGCAGTGATTTTCTAAATTGTTGTATTAAGGGTTTTTTTAATCATATTTTTTAAGGGATACATAGCTCTCATATTCTTTTCACATACTCTCTTAAAGTCCCATACTCTTAAAAAATAAAATTTTTATGTTCTTTCATTTTTTGTTGTCGTTCAAAGGCAGTTTTCCTTCTGCCTCTTTGTTTTTATGGGCCACAAAATTCTTTTTTTCAGAGAATCTATTGTTCGGGAGAGTCTCATTTTGTCCTAAATACTCTAATTACACTTGTTGATTTCTTCCTTAAGGACTCTAATTTCTGACTTATTTCTTTGTTATCAACCCAAAATTATTTGATTGCTCTTCCTATCTATATAGGATGGTTTTAGAGTTCTTATTTCAGAGGGCCTTCCAAATTGTTTTGTGATTTATTTATTCACTTTCTCAGTTTCTTTAGTTGTAAAGTACTTATTCATCAGTCATTCTGCTAATGTTTCTGGGTTTTTGTTTGTTTGTTTTGGGTTTTTTGGGTTTTTTTAGTGAGGCAATTGGGGTTAAGTGACTTGCCCAGGGTCACACAGCTAGTAAGTGTTAAGTGTCTGAGGCCGGATTTGAACTCAGGTACTCCTGACTCCAGGGCTGGTGCTCTATCTACTGTGCCACCTAGCTGCCCCTCTGTTTTTTTTTTTAAATAAACCTTTAAGTATATTCATAAATTTGTTTTTTTAAGAAACCCATCAATACTTCCTATCTGAGAGGCCTAGGACTTTTGTGCACTTCCTCTAGTCCTGGTTTGTTCTCTCTTCTCTCATGTTCTCTGTGGCCCTGAAGGGATACAAGTGATGCATTAGGCTTACCACAGGAAAACTTTTGGAGGTTACTCTGGTTGGACCAATTCACCTTTCTTTCCCATCCCCATTTTTCTCAGTTCTACTCTTTAGTTTTTTGTGTGTAACCCTGTTGTATAGGGAGCAATTCTCAGTTGGGATGGAACTTCTGGGAATTGACTCAATTATTTGTTGTCTTCAGTGTATAGATTGAGGAACTTATGGAAGAAGGTACCCTGAATAATTGTGAGGGATAATTATAGAAAAACCTTTAAAATTATGTCTCTTTTCCACTTTTTATGTCAGTTTCCTGTTTTCTTCTTTACAGAATTAGTATTAAATATTGTAACCAGCTCCTTATTTATGTCCCTTTCTCCACAATATGCTCTATCTAACTTCACAGTTACCCCCTTTTTTCCCCTCTTGCCTTAGGACTAGTTTGATTCACAGGCTTCTCTGTGTTTCCCTCCCCGCTTCAGCTGAAGAGTTGGGGCAGGAGTAGTGTCTGGAGTTCTAGAAACAATAGAAATGGGCTTCAGTGTTTTGTTATGTTTTTAATTTTTCTGTAACAATTACTTTGTGGTAGGTTATTCCAGTTTTTTCTTCTTGCCATTGTGAGTTTTCTCCACATGTGGGCATTTAATAGTTTATTTGGGGTGGTAGATGGGGAGCTATTCCTTTGGGTTTACCCCTCTCTGCCATGTCAGAATTTCTCCTCTCCATCTGTTTTCAGCAAAGTTCATTTATCAGAGACTATAAGTCTTCCTTAATCCTTTTGGGTACATAGCAATACTACATTAAAATGGAATTAGTGATAATCTTACTTTTAATGTATTTTTTCCCTCTTCAGGACACAGGAAGAAAGAATCAGAGGTATATGTTGGAAATCTTCCATTGGACACCAAGGAGGTATCATTCCCCTTTTTGCAAATGGTTCTCTTTTTCTGTCTTGTATAAAATTATTTTTAATCTTCTTTTTAGAAGTTTGCGTGTTCAAGCCAAAAAATTTTTATTCCACAGATTTGGAAGAATAAGCTTAAGAGGATTTGAGTAATAGAGTTATCCCTAACTTATTCAGTTATCTATTCTCTAGACACAAGGAGGGAATTTGTGTCACAGATAATCCGCAATCCACTTGAAAATTTTGGCGGGGGAATGTATTCATTACTGTGAAGGAAACTCAGTGAAGTTAAACTTTTAAAAGTGTCTATTGTGTGCAAAGCACTAAAAATGATAGCTCTTGCCTACCCATGTGAGGTAACCTGGGGATTGGTTATACACATAAGGCTATTACTGTTATGAGACTTTCATTATACCCCAGTAAAGTATTCATTTTTTTGAGAGTAGAGACTGTTTCTTTGCATTCTTCTTAATATATCCATGGGCTAGTCCAGTGCCTGGCACAAAGTAGGTGTTTAATAAATACTTATTGATTTGAGTATTTGAGGCAGTAAGAATGGCAAATATTCAGAGAGCTATAGAAGAAGATATAATTACATGCTAAATTGTGTAGTGCTATAAATTATGGTAGATGATAAAATAGTCAGAGGAAGGTTTCGTGAAGAAGGTAGGACATGAAGGATGGATAGTATTTGAATCAGTGTAGCAAGGGGACTTAGATGATAAAAGGCACAAAATAGGAATGAACAGGAAATATTCGTGGAACAGCAAGTCAACCAACCTAACCCTAGCAGAAGGAATGTATTAGGGTAAATTTGAGGAAGTAAAGTTATACACATATGCCAAATTAAGGTGTATTTTTGGACAAGCACAGTTTTGGCAGAGGTAGAAAACTGAGCAAGGAAGTAACATGATGAAAGTAGAATTTAAGGAAGATTAATGTGGTGATTATTATTTAGGACATATTTGTATGGTGAGAAATCAGAATCAGAAAGGCTGTGGGGGTTGAACTAAAGTGATGGCAAGAATAATTGATGGGAAAGAATGGATAGAAGCAAAGGCAAAAGAGAAATCCACAGGAATTAGTGCTTACAGGATATGAAACCTAGAAAGGGATAATAAATGTTGGCGAAGATGTGGAAAAATTGGAACACCAATGCCTTGTTGCTAGAGTTATGAATTGATCCAACCAGATTGTAGGGCAGTTTGGAACTGTGCTCAAAGGGCTATGGGGCTGTGCATACCCTTTGACCCAGTAATACTGTTATTAGGTATGTATTCCAAAGAGATCATATAAAAGGGAAAAGGACCCACATGTACAAAAATATTTATAGCAGCTCTCTTTGTGGTGGCAAAGAATTGGAAATTGAGGGAATGCCCATCAATTGGAATGGCTGAACAAGTTGTGGTATATGAATGTGATGGAATACTATTGTGCTGTAAGAAATGATGAGCAGGCAGATTTCAGAGAAACCTGGAAAGACATAAGTGGACTAATGCTGAGTGAGGTGAGCAGAACCAGGAGAATATTGTAACACAGTAACAGCAACATTGTATGATGATCAGCTGTGATACACTTAGGTCTTCTCAGCAATACAATGATCTAAGACAATTCCAAAGGACTCATGATGGCGTGGTTTTGTTTTTTGGCATTTGAGAGTGGCAGTAACCTCTTTTAGAAAATTAAAATGCGAGCATTGGGGCAGCTAGGTGGTGCAGTGGATCAAACACTGGCCCTGGATTCAGGAGGACCTGAGTTCAAACCCAGCCTCAGACACTTGACACTTACTAGCCCCCAATGCTAGCATTATTAACAAAGGACTCATGATGGAAAATGCTTTCCACATCCAGAAAAAGAACTGTGGAATCTGAATGTAGATTAAACTACATTATTTTTACTTTCTTTTTTTTTTCTTTCTTGAGGTTTTTCCCTTTTGTTCTGATTCTTCTTTCACAACATGACTAATGCAGAAGTATGTTTAATGTGATTGTACATATATAACCTATATCAGATTGCTTGCTGTCTTGGGGAGGGAAGGGATGGAGGAAGAAAAAATTGGAACTCAAAATCTTATAAAAATGAATGTTGAAAACTATCTTCACATGTAACTGGAAAAAATAAAATACTATTAAGATTGAAAGATGGAGAAGGATAAGGAATCACAGATGCTTCTTACAGTTTCAAGCCTAAATGATTGAGAATGATAGTGTCATTAATGAGAGAGATAGGGGGAAAGAAACTGGTTTCTTAGAAAGGAAAATGTTGAATTTGAGGCATTGCTAAAATAGGAGTAAAGGATTAGGACTTGGATTAGAAGAATAGACTAGAAGATACAGATTTTGAAAAAGAGATTGTTACAGCTGTGAGAATGGATGAACTGTTCAGCAGACAAAAGAAGGTGAGGTGAGGTCTAAGACTGATCTGTGGAATATTTGCTGTTTTTTTTCAGTTTTTCATTTATTGAGCATCTGCAACACGCAAGTCACTATGCGAGACTGAAAGAAAAAAGATATGAAATGCAGACTTCCCCCACACTATTTTCATGGAAAAAAAAGTTATAAATAGATAAATAGGGCAATGTGATAAATGCTGAGTGATAAAAGCAACAAGTGCTACAGGAATTGAAGAGAGAGAGCACTCTTTTTCCTATTGGGATATTTGAGTCCTTTGCTTCTGGGGTTCCTGCCAAATGTTAAAACTATGGTTTTGAGCTCAGCTTTGAAGAAGCTAAGGTTCTATGCTAGGATGGTTTGGTGATCTTAACAAGATAAGAATACTTCCTCCAATGATTACAACCCTTCCTTGTCTTTTAATCCTTGCATATATTGTCCATGATTTCCAATAAATCCTCTACAGAGTCCCTCCAGTATGTTGAGGTATTCCTCCAGATCTCTTGAAACTGCATGGTTTCCAGTGGAGTAGGTAGGCTGTCTTCCTATTACTCATCCTTGCTATATAACTGGCAGGCCTCTTCCAGTTCCATGTCTTTCCGATGACATTCTGATTCTTCTCCTGTATAATTCTTCATTGCTAATGTATTGCTACCTACCCAGACCCCACTGCTCTTCCTAATTTACCCATTTCTGTCCAGAGGACCACCATGCATGGAGGTCTGCAGCCTGAGTGATCCTTGACTCCATACTATCACTCATCCCATATAGCTAATCAGTTTCAAAATCTTATTAACTCCACAACATTTCTTGCATCCATTTCCTCATCATTCAGATAGCCACCACCCTAGTTTTGGATGTTTTCACCTCCTATTTGGTCAACCTGCCTCAGATCCCTCCTACTCCAATTCATTTTCCACAGTTGTCTGAGTGACGTTCCTAAAGCACAGGTCTGACCCTATCACAGAAGAGTCAGAGGACATTGGTTTAAATCCAAGTTCTGTCACTTATCTCTAGTATGCCCAAGTTGGTTAGCCTCTCTTGTCTTCAGCTTCTTCATCTGCAAAATGAAGGGGACTAGATCATTTGGGCGGGGGGCAATGAGGGTTAAGTGACTTGCCCAGGGTCACACAGCTAGTAAGGGTCAAGTGTCTGAGGTCAGATTTGAACTCAGGTCCTCCTGAATCCAGGGCTGGTGCTTTATCCACTGTGCTACCTAGATGCCCCCATGATCATTTCTGAAATTTCTCTGAGCTCTAATCTGTGATCTTGTCATTCCCTGCTGAAGAAGTTATGACTTTGACTTCTGTGATCAAATACAAACTCTTCTGTTTGGTAGTGAATGCCCTTCACAGCCTGGCTCCACCTTAGCTTTCTAAGCTTATTATTCCCTTTATATGCTCCATGGTCCAGCCAAGTGAGCCTTTATGGGTTCCCTCATCCATGACATTCCATCTCCTACTGCTGTTCCTTTGCATTGCTGCATGACATGCCTAGAATCTACTTTCCTCTTACCTCTACCTCTTAGAATCATACTCAGCTAAGATACCATCTCTTGCATGAGGCCTTTCCTTCTTCTCTCATCCCTCCCCAAACCAATGACCTGGTATTTATTTTCTGTGTACTTTACTTTAGACGGGTCTCTGAGATCTCCCCACATAGAATATAACCTCCTTAAGGTCATTTTTGGTTTTGTATCTTCAGTGCATAACATAGCACCTGGCAGATGGTACGTGCTTTTTAAAAATATTTTCCCCAATTACATGGAAAAACAATTTTAACATTTAAAAAAATTTTGAGTTTCAATTTCTCCTTCCCTTCTTTCTCTCCCCCCTCCCTAAGACAGGAAACAATCTGGTATAGGTTATACATATGCAATAATATAAAACATAGTTACATAGTAGTCATTTTGTGGAAGAAAACTTGAACAAAACAAAGAATAAAGAAAGTAAAAAATAGTATGGTTCAATCCGCATTCAGACTTCCATCAGTTCTTTCTCTGGAGGTGAATAACATTTTTCATCATGAGTCCTTTGGGATTGTTTTGTATCATTGTATTGCTGAGAATAGCTAAGTCATTCACACTTGATCATCATACGATACTGCTGTTACTGGTCCTATTCACTTCACCTTGCATCAGTTCATGTAAGTGTTCTTAGGTTTTTCCGAAAGCATCCTGTTGGTCATTTTTTTTTTTGGGTGAGGCAATTGAGGTTAAGTGACTTGCCCAGGGTCACACAGCTAGTAAGTGTCTGAGGCCAGATTTGAACTCAGGTACTCCTGAATCCAGGGCTGGTGCTCTATCCACTGTGCCACCTAACTGCCCACTGTTGGCACAATAATACTCCATCACAATCATAGTACAATTTGTTCAGCTATTCCCCAGTTGGTAGGTATCCCCTCAATTTCCAATTCTTTGCCACCACAAAAAGAGCTCCTATAAATACCCCTGTATCTAGGTGCTTAATAAATATTTCTCGATTGATTACTCACATCCCTCCACTACCCTTTGAAGAAAAGGTAGAATTTAAGTAGAGGAGTGGGGGGGGGGGAAAGGCTTACTCTGTAGGCAAGGGAATTTGAAAAGGAACAGAAATGTTCATTGCATAGAATCATTGTTTCATAGAATGTTAGAGCTAGAATGAATGATCTTAGAGACCACTCAGTGCAACTCTCCATTTTATAGATAATGAAAGTGAGGTCAAGAGAAGGGGAGTCATTTGCCCACGGTTACATATTTACTTAGGCAGGAGACCCAAGGCTTCTCATTGCAAGTTTAGTGCTTTTGCCACTATACTGCATCATATGCATTGGAGACAGTGAATAGAACAAAGATGAATTGACAAAGGTTTGTATAGAAGTCAGAAGGCTGGAAAAGTAGTTTGGGGGCATACTATGGAGAGCCTGTAATGCCAGCTCAGGAGATTGCATTTAGCATCAGGGATGTCATTGAAAGTCTCTAAGCAAGGTGTGACATACAGTGTTGTATAGTATAAGAGCAACAACTTCTTAAGTAGATGATTTCAAACAGCAGGATTTGTATTTATAGACCATGGACCAGGCCTTTAGATATAAAAATGACATGTTAGGGGCAGCTAGGTGGTGCAGTGGATAGAGCACTGGCCGTGGAGTCAGGAGTACCTGAGTTCAAATCTGGCCTCAGACACTTAACACTTACTAGCTGTGTGACCCTGGGCAAGTCACTTAACCCCAATTGTCTCACTAAAAAAAAAAAAATGACATGTTTGTGGTCAGGGCTAGAGTATACCTAATGAAAGTAAGAAGGAATATATTTGCTTGGAGACCTGCAAATGTGATAAGAGTCCTTTAAATAGTAAAAGGAAAGGGATAGAGTGAAGAGAACCTAAGTATTTTCTAAGCCAGACCCAAGATTTATAAAATATCAGAGTTGGAGTGGACATGGGAGGTCATCTGGTCCAACCTGTATGAAAACAGATAAGAATTAGACATCAACTTTACCGTTCCCCTCACAATGGATCAGTCAGCTTCTTCTTAAAGATTTCCAGTGACAGAGAATTCATTAGCTGGACTTGGAGTGAGGAAATACTTAAATTTTGCCTCCCTCACTTACTAACTTTATAAGTGTGAGAAAGTCACTTAAAACTCTCTGACCCTGTTTCCTCTTATTTAAATGAAAATAATACCTATAGTACTTATCTCACTGGGTTGTTATTATCTATGAAATAATGTGTGTAAAGTACTTTGCAAGGCATGACATTTCATATTGTAAAGAATTAATTGTTATTTGAGGGTTTTATGCCTCTGCCCGCAATGGCCTGGGGCTCCACAAACCGCAAGGTGCTCCACCCACTGGTTGTAGCTGTTGCCAGGGCTCTGGCACCTCACGTGTCATCACCGCTCACCGACGCCTACATGGGCCTGGCAAAATTATAATGATTGGAAGCCTAGTGAGGGCAGTCATGTGACTGTCAGAGCGGCCATCCTATTGGCTGGGACTGTGTGGGGCGTTTCTAGGTTTGGGGGAGGAGAATTGGGCATTCTAGGTGGAAGCTGGAAAGCAACAGGTGTTCTGCTGTGTATTTTCAGCTGATTCCTGGGCGGTGGTATTTTTTCAGGTATTATAATTTCCCTTTCCCCATTTTATTTCCTTTCCCTTGATCCTACTGATCCTGTTTGTGGTTTTTTTTTTTAAGTTCATTCTTGTTAAAATAAATCTTGTTCTGTTTTGAGGGAGGCTGCCAGTCTCCTTCCTTGCCCCAATATTGCGGCGAGCTGCTTAGCTAGCACTCCCCAATTAAAAATTGGTCCCCACAATATGAATGTGAGCTATTATAAAATGGGAGGATTGGACTAGATTTCAGAGAGCTCTTTTCTAGCTTTAAGTCTTGTGACCTCTGTTCTGCTCTGGGATGATGGAAAGAGAGGCAGTGTGGTAAAGTGGATAGGGTGCTGGACTTGGAGTCAGGAAGACCTGAGATTGGCATAAGGCATTTATTAGCTGTGTGACACTGGGATAATCACTTAACCTCTCTATGCGTCAGGTTCTTCCCCTGTAAATGACAGTGTTGACCTCTCAGTTCCCTCCCAGCTCTAACTGTAATCCTATTAAAAGTGTACTAGATTTGGAATCAGGAGACCTGAGTTCAGACCCTGACTTTGCTACTCACTAGTGTGATGTTAGGTAAGACACATCTGGCTCCTGGCCAGGTGACCTCTAAGGTCCTTTCCAACTCTAAATCTGTGATCTTGTAACTCTAATTGCCAAGTTCTTCCTCCTATTGAGCCCAAGATCTGCCTTTCAGTAACTTCCAATCATTCTGCCTTTTTTGCCTTGGGGGATAGGCAGAACTAAACAAATCCCTCTTCCCTGTGTGTTTAGTTCTGAATACTGCATTTTAGGAAGGATACTGAAAAATTGGGTTTATGTCCACTGGCAACTTGTCGAGAGGAATAAAGATGTACTATTAGGTTTCAGTGACTGGGACTGCCCTATAGATGAATTACTTAACTTGAAGTTACGTCATGAGGCCTCCTAGGTTCACCAATGGGTTCATGAATGGGTTGGGTAAGACTTATATTAAGAGCCAACAAGATCCCTTTGCCTAAGAGATGAGCCAACAAGACTTTTGTTCTTTTCTAGAGACCTCCAGCCAAGTTATATTAAACCATCTTACACTAGTAACATTTACAATATTTCCCACAAGAATACTATAAGATACTTTATTAAATGTTTTGCTGAAATCTAGGTACATTGTATCTACAACATTCTCCTGAACCTACCAATTTAATAACACTGTCAAAAAAGGAAATGAGGTTAGTCTTGTCATTAATGAAGCTGTGCTGTCTCTCTGTAATCACTACTTCCTTTGCTCCATGTTCACTAACCATCTCTTTAATATTCCATTTTAGAATTTTCTCAGAAATAGGCGACAAGCCCACTGACCTGTAGTTTGCAGATTCTTTTTATTTCAGTTTTTTAGAAAATCTGAATGTTTTCACATTTCCAATCCTGAAGTATTTCCAGAATATTTTAAATGCCATCGACAGTGGCTTAATCACACCTACTAGTTATTTTAGTATCCATGTCTGTATACTCTGACTTCACTTCATCAAGTGAAAGGAGGTAGTCTCTTTCCGATCTCCTTACAGGTAACAACTTCCTGCTAACCATTTGTTCTGTTATTTCCATCACGAAAGTCATTCTCCTGGGTAGGAAACAAAAAAGAAGTGAGATGAGAATTGATCACTTTCTCCACCATACCTCCCAAGCAGCATTCTTCTCCCTTCTTTGATCTTTTTCTTTCTCCCACTATAACCTATAAAAAATCCTTTTTGTTGTCTTTAGCTTTGTTTGTCAGCTTCAGCTCATTCTGAGCTTTTAGCATTCCTGACACTGGGTTTACAGGACCATGCCATGCTCTTCGATTCTTCCTTTATTACCTACCCTTGCTGCCATCCTATGTATATAGCTTTAAAAAAATTTGGTTGGTGAGTTCATTGTGCATCTGCATCGATCTCTTCAGTTAACTTTTCTTTTCTCTTTCTCATTAGAATTGTTCCTTTTGTATCTTAAGAATTTCATTCCTATGCTTCCTGGGATGACGTTGCCTGTAGAATTTTAGTTCCTGGATTCCTGTGTTATTTTTTTCTCTAAACCCTTTGCACTTATCTAAAAATTTAGGGTGCATGTCTGACTTTGTCAGCCTTTCATCTTCACCATTACAAACTCAGGAAGGGAATGGTCACTTCTCCACAAGGTTCCTATCATTTCCATCCTACTAAGTCAGTTCCTTTTAATTTTTGTGAATCAGATCCTATATAAAAATTTCCCTTGTTGGTTCTTCTACCTTTTGAAGGATGAAATCTCTTTAGACTTCAGGTCCAACAATTCAGCACTTTGACACCTAGATATCTATTTCTTCTTTCTGTCTAGGTGGTCCACAGTAGATTGTAAAGACAAATTTTTTTTTTATCTCCATTGATCTTCACTCAGATATTCTCTATTATACTTCCTGTCTCTGGTTTCTGCATTTTTTCACATGCATATAACTTCTTAATGCTATTCCTCTTCCCCTTTATGTATCCTGTTTCTTTTGAGTAAGCTCCATTAGGAGCCATATTCTAGTCCTGGATTTCATTCCACTAAATCTCAGTAATAAGTCACATTTCCTCTTGCTTGTTGCCTAAAGATTTGCCATTTGTGTATAGACATTTTGAGACTAAGAGTTTTTACTTCTGACTCTTTTCTTGGAGTTTGTCTCTTCTGAACTTCTACCTGTCCCAACTGCTATTCTTCCTTCTTTGTAAGTTATTCTCGGTGGTATGTGGTTTCTGGTTAATAGTAGAGGTTTTTATCCCTCCCTCTGACCCATCCTTTTTAAAGCCCTTTTTATTAGATTAGATATTAGATTTATTGGATTATGAGATACCCTATAAATACATTCTTACCAATCTTCTGTGACGTGTAAAATCTAAATGTGATGTCTAAAAAATCTAATGTGTGGTCACCTTAAATTAGAAGCTTAACACCAGTCTTTGGGCATTAAGCATTTATTAAAGCATACTGGGTATTAGAAAAAAGAAAACATGTGGAGTTAAGAAAAGGCCTATCTAGCCTAGAGTTCCAGCCTAGTCTGGTTCTTCCTCAAGTCCTCTGCCAGGAGCCTGCTTCAACCACCAAACTCTCTTCAAACTGAGTATGGAAGCTTTTTATAGATCTGGAGCAGAGGCAGTCCTTACACACTGCTTCAAGCTGATTGGTAGGTGTCATCCAAATCCATTGGTTCACAGGACTTGAAGGTGGTCTCATGTCGAGTTCAAAGTCCTTAACTTCTGAGAACAATGCCTTAAGGGCCAGCCAGGTGTGGTTACAATCTAATTAACTAGAAGTAGGCTAATCAGTAGTCAGTCACTCTCACTTAATTCAGTCAGTTTAGAGTAATCTCCTGGTGAGCCTTTGAGTATCTGCCAAATCACATTATTTTCTCACACTTTATTGGATGTACTCCATCCCCATCCAGGTATCTATTATCCATATAATAGCTATGGTCTAGAAATTATGATCTCATTCTCAGACACCATTTTCTTACCACCTGAGTATTTATCAACTTGGGTTTTCCTCTTCTTCATTCTTTGCCTTTAGTAGATTATACTGAGGGAAACAGAGTCAACCTATGTTCTGTAGTTCCTTTCCCCAAACTTCATGGCCTTTGACAGTCTATCTTAGGCTCCCTCTGGCAGTATCATTTGTGCCCATGTGAATTACCAGAAATGAAGAGTAGTCATCTGCCTTGGAAGGTTCTGTTAGGTTGTATGTACGAAGGAATGGCTCCTGAGCCAGGAAGTTGCCAGCTCCTTTTCCTCTAATGCTTACTGAGTTATTCCACTTATCTAATAACTTCAGTGGTTCATCTCTGTCATTCCTTGGAAGACAAGCAGCTATTTCCTCCTCAGTGCATCCTGCTTCCTCCTTTTCATAACCTGCCTCAGATATGTGAGGGACTCACCAAGATTTGGGTGTATTGCCTATTATAGAATATATCTCTATGTGGGTTCTGGTGGAGTCTAAACTGCAGGGTAGTACTGTAAGTAAGGAACCAAGTGTCACCCTGTGAAAATAGAAATTCAGTACACTGTTCCACAGATGTATAGGGAAGATTGTCTTGCTGTCAGACCCAGAATTCAGTGCCATTCGAAGGGGGGCTCCATCCCACATGGGAGTAGTGTATATGGAAGATTTTAGGATCTTGCGGAAAAGCGGCCTGTCCCAGAGCAGAAGGGTAAGAGTGAGGGGAAATAAAGGTCCTATGCGCAGCATTTGCATTGTTGACATAGGATACTTATATGTAATCTGTGGAGTCCTAGACAAGAACTGGAGTTTTGAGGTTTCCTGGAATGAACTCTGAGGGGCTCAGGGTATAACAGTGATATTTTGGCGTCATGCCCCCAACCCCAGGATTAAACCAAGTCTCCATAAACTCATGGCTGAGGGCCTGGTTTGCACTGGGCTACAGTTTAGATTAGGGGTGTGTGTGTGGGGGGGGTACATATATATATAACAAATTCTTGCGAATGGTTCAATAGTGATTTTTGTCATTTGGTGTCAATAGAATAGAAACATCTCCTTAGTTACTAAGGTGTGTTTAAATGGCATTCTTTACCTGAGAATGTACTCAAATTTTTTCTAATGTCCAAAACATTTCGTTCTGAAGATTTGGTAGTTTTTCCTGTCACTCAAATGGCAATGATAATGATTTAGTTAATATTAACATTGATTAATATTAATAATGATTTAATAAATGAAGGTCTAACAATAATGGCTTTTTATGACCATATTGCTATAACATAAGTAAATCTAGCTTTGTAAATAGAAATCGACAATGGACTAGAGGCAGTGTTGGTGAGATAGGATGGCATACTGTAAACAGATATGAAAATTTTGAAATTTTTTTAAGACTTTGGGTGGAATATTTCTGGATTACAAACTGTTTTTAGTCTACTCAGGCCTTATTCCTCCAAAATAATTTCTAACAACTATTATGAGGAAGATTTAAATAAAAACTAAAGGAATCCAATTTTAAAAACATTTACCAAGTGCAAGGCACTATCTTTACTTTGAAGATCTAAGATGAAAAATAAAACACTCTGTGCCCTCAAGAAGTTTGAAAATCATATGGGGATTATAAAAGTAATAATATCTGGCATTTATACAAGGTGTCCCAAGAGTTTAAGACTTTACACCCTCTATAGTGTTTTAAGGTCTGTAAAGTATCTCTTACATGTTCTCTTCTCTGATACTGCTACCACCCTGCCAGGCCCTACCACTTAACATCTGTACTGCTGACATAAATTTCAGGTTGGCCTCCCTACCTCTAGTCTCTCTCTACTGCAGTCCATCCCCAACTTAGCTATTTCCTAAAGTCCAACTCTGACCATCTCACCCCCCACCCCAATAAACTTCAGCAGCTCCCTATTTCTTCTAGGATCAGAAATAAAACCCTCTATTTGACTTTTAAAGCCCTTTATAACCTAGCCCTTTCTTATACTTTAATCACCTTTATGATCCAGGAATACTGGCCTCCCCTGGTGTTCCTAGCCCAAGATACTAATTTTCTGACTACATGCTATGCTATGTATTGTACTAGCTGTTCTTTTTTTTTTTTTTTTTTGGTGAGACAATTGGGCTTAAGTGACTTTTCCAGGGTCACACAGCTAGTAATTGTTAAGTGTCTGAGGCCAGATTTGAACTCAGGTCCTCCTGAATCCAGGGCTTGTGCTCTATCCACTGTGCCACCTAGCTGCCCCTTAGCTGTTCTCTATGCCAGGAACTCTCTTTCTTCACCTTTACCTCATGACTTCCTTCAGGTCTCAGCTAAAATGTCATCTTATGCAGTAAACCTTCCTCCTCTGACATTACCTCTAATTTACCTAGAATACATCTTCCACATTCATAGTTGTTTGCATGGAGGGGTACCTCCTTGAGGCTAGGGACTGTTTTTCCCTTTCTTTATATCCCTGGTACTTAACAGAGTGCTAGGCACATATTAGGTGCCTTTTCACTTGGCTTTTTTACCCAAGGAGCTTATATTTTATCAACAAAAACAACGTGTGCACCTCGAAGTAAATGTAAAATACGTACAAAGTAAACCCAAGGTAATTTCTGTGAGGAAGAACCTCTGGCAGCAGAGGAGATCTAAAGAGGCTTTAGGTGGGAGGTGACTTTCCATCTTTGAGATTACACCTGTCACGGTCCCCTGAGTCTCCTTGTCTAGCTGAACAGATCCAGCTTCTTCAACCAATACTCAGGTGCCATAGAGTGGAGACCCTTCACACTCATAAATTGCTTCTTAAAAGGAAAAATCCAACACAGTTCCTTTTGGTAACAGATTACCTTATGAGTTTGGGTGGGATTGGGAATGAATCCATTCTCCTTATGTCCCTAATGCTTGATGACAGGATGTCCATAGCTCAGGTGCCTGGTGTATTGCAGTTTAAGATTAACTTAATTTAATTTAATTTAAGATTGCAGTTTAACTCAAGAACTACTATCTTGTTTCCTTCCCCCTTCCCTTTCTCCATCTCCTCCCTACCACTACTTCTCCTCTTTCTCATTTTTCCTTTTTTTTTTATAATTTTTCTTAGGAGGACATTCTATCCCTTCTGAAGGACTTTGGCCCACTCCGTGTCCAGAAAGTCCAGAATGGCTGCAAATGGTATAGTGGCTTTTTCTTTCTGATTTTTGGGGAAAACTGTCCTTCTCACCTTTGTCCAGTTTGCTGATGTGCTGTGCTGGCAAAGGAACAAGAGTGAAAGAATCCAGAGTGCACAGCTCTCCCTCATCCTCCTCTTTGGCACTACATTCAGTTTGGGAAACACCTTCTATCTGTAACACTTTGTTTATTCAACAAACATTGAAATGTCTACTGTGTACAGCACTCTGATAGGCAGCGGGGTTACAGAGTCAAGATAGTTCCTCTTCTCAAAGAATGTACAGTTTGGAAGTGGTGATAAGATAGGCAGATGGATAAATTAGAATTAAGAAAGTGAAAAACAAGAATAAAAACACCATGAGATCCAATGAGAAGGACATCACTTCCAGCTGCTGACTCTGAAGGATTTCAGGGGGAAGGAACATTTAAGTTGGGCCTTGAAAGCTGGACTTGGATCATCCTGCTGAGATGGAGAGGGGAGGGCAGCCCTCCAGTCATGAGGAGCACTGAAGAAGGGGCCCAGAAGAGGGAGGGGAAGTAGGGTGTGCTTGGGGATGACCAGTAGTCCATTCAGACTGTAAGGTCTTCTTGAGTAACATGCTCAGGAGTTGGGACTTTTTTTCTTGGTAGGCAATAGAGAACCACTGAAGGTTTTTTGACCAATGTGGACTGTTTATTTTTCATTATAATCACATCTAAGATTAATCTGGTGGCATTTTAGGGAATGTACAGAGAGCAGAAAAGGATTAGAATTAGGGAGAGCCATCATTTCAAAAGATATTTAAACCAGAAGTCATCCAGAAGAGGTCAGAACAGGTGAAGAGAGGGGTTGGTAACATTGCTTTGGAGGAGACTGAGAGGAGAACATGAAAGCCGTCTTCAGTTATTTGAAGAGTATTTCTTTTTCTTTCTTTTTTTTTTGCAGGGCAATGAGAGTTAAGTGACTTACCCAAGGTCACACAGCTAGTACATGTCAGGTGTTAAGGCTGGATTTGAACTCAGGTCCTCCTAAATCCAAGGCCAGTGCTTTATCCACTGCACCACCTAGCTGCCCCCTTGAAGAGTATTTCTACAGACAAATGATAAAAACTTTTTCTAGTTGTCTCCAAGGGCAGAACTAGAAATGATGGGTGGAAATTGCAAAGAGGCAGATGTAGGCTCCATGTAAGGAAAAACCTACTAAGAGTTAGAGTTGTCCAAAGGTGGATTTGGCTGCTTTGGGAAATAGCGGGTTGCCCTAATTGGAGGGAGGATTCCTCAGAGAGGAATCCAACACTTGTTATTGCTGAGGGGATTTTTTCATGCATGGGTTGTGTTACGTGGTGCTGAGATCCCTTCAGTGATCCTGAGAGAAACGGACCCTGGAGAAATGGAGAGAATTGTGGATTTAGAACTAGAAGGGATCTTCAAAATGAACTACATTAAGCCAGTCGTTTCATTTCAGGATGAGAACAATGAAGATGAGATAAAGGTCACAGAATAAGGAATTAGCTTTCACCCGAAGGACAAGCAGATTTCCTCAGAGCTGGGGAGGTGGGGGAAGGAAGGAGGGCAATAGAAGACACAAGTTTTAAAGTAAGAAGAAACAGAGCTGAGGGAGCTCATGTTTCAGGGCTTTTCTGTTCTCAGAAAGTAGGGGGAAAGGTCATCTGTTAAATGGTTAGGTGAGTTTGGGAGTTGAAAGGTGAAAAAGTTTGGAATAGACACTATGGGTATGATTCTGCATCTAGCCCTGCTTCGGACCGTGGACCAAGAGATGACAGTGTTTGGTTCTATTTCTGGTTGTGTCCTTGACCTACAGCGCTAGATGACCTTGCAGAAACCACCAATTAGTGACTTGGTTATAAGTAGAATGAGGAAAATGCATACTCCCTACTTTCCTGGTGTGCTAAAATGACAAAACACAGTGATGAAAGCACTTTGGCATTTTTAGCATATTGGTGCTCTTGCTTGGTTGTTGTCCTTCGTTCTCCAAGAGGACCAAAATGATATCACTTTGTTAGAGTCATGTTACAGTGTGTCGGACTGTGGCTGATCAGACCAATATGAGCTCGGAATGTTCTACCAAAGGTCAGACAGAAATAATACATTCAAAGGAATAGTAATGCTATCCCTCTTGAATTTCCAGTGTCCCTGGGTTTTCTTCCCATGAGGCTGGGACCTGGTATGATTAAGCTGAACTAGGAAAGCATTACAATGGAGCACAGGACTAAAGGTTGTTGGGTTTTTAATCTGTCGCTTATTTCTAAAATGTACTCCCCTGACCCACCTCTGTCATTTGATGTCCTCTTCTAGAGCCAATTCTTCCTTGACCAGACTACCAACCCCCCAGGTGAAAGTTCTCTCTTAAAGTGCTTTGCCTGAATCTTTCTATTACCATGTATAGGAAATTTCAGTAGTCCCTGTTATTTGTCTTTATTAGATTTTAAGCCTTCCCTCCTTGCATGTTTGTTTGTTGAAGATGAGGATAATACAGGGTGTCCCAGAAGTCCTAGTGAAGTTTTAAGCTTTGATAACTGTTAATCTCTTTCAAGCTATTACAGCTGAAAACTACTAGAAGAAAATTTTGGCACACCCTGTATTATCCTCTAGCCAAGTATCCATATAGGGCTGTAAAGATCCAGTGAATCTATAAAATGGGGAGGTTGGACTAGATAGCCTTCAAGGTCTTTTCTGGTTCTAGGTCTGTGCTCCAGTGAAGTAATAGAGAAGTGTGAGCCTTGTTATGAGGCTGTGTAGTACAGTGGAAAGGGCACTGGGTTCAAATCCTGGACCTGCTATTAACTACTTATAACACCTTGAGCAGGCCTCTTTACCCCCTGGGCCTCAGTTTCCTCATCTGTAAAATGAGGGAACTAGACTAGACCACTAGGATCTCTTCCAGCACTGTGGATTATAGCTCATGAGTTCCTTTTTTGTTGGAACATTTTTCCAAATGCTTCCTAAAGCCAAAGAAAACCTTTATGGTATGTGTTGGTCTAGCTTTTATCCCTTCTCCATTGTGGCTGCCTGGCCTCAGTGTTCTCTGCCCTCTTGGTGCAGCAGCAGCTCATGCACTAGACGTTGAATCAGTCTGAAGTGCTGACTGGTAAGAAGGTAAGGCCTCTCTCTTTCCCTCTTAGCTTTGCATTTGTTGACCTGGCCTCTGCAGAGAATGTGCACCTTGCAGTCAAGCAGCTGAATGGACAGATGTTTCATAACCGGAAGTTGTACCTGAACTCAAACAACTGGATCCCCAAGCAGAGCTTAGACTCCACGAAGGGCAACACAGAGTTACCGGTAAATTCTCCCCTTCTTCCTCTAGCACCTCTGTAGAAAAGACTTTCTTTTGAGCTAATAACTGGACAGAAGTCACTTTGTGATTCCTAGCATTTTCTTCAGGTCTTGGCTTTGTTCTTTCATGAGGAAACGGGCCCACTGGGGTCACGTGACCTTTGATAGTGAGTCAGTGTTTTGTCAGGTCCGGAGCAGTGACCCCTCTTAAAGAAAGGGAAGAAAAGGCTGGTAAGAGACATTGTGGAGGCAGCATAGATGAGACTTGGTGACCTGATAAGAGGGACAAGGAAGGAGGATAAACTCAGGGTTAGCTTAGACTTAGCTTCTAGGGATTTGAGTTCGGACCGACCCCCATACAAATATAGACAAGAAATTAATTGCCTGTAGCTCTTGTGTTGGAGGCAGCAAGACCACTGGATTTGAAGGTACAACCTGAGTTCAGATCCTGGCTCTGACATTCACTAGTCTATCTTCTCCCAGGATCAGTTTTCTCATCTTTAAAATGAGGATATCAATACCTGTGGCATCACAGTGTTGTGAGGATCAAAAGAGAAAAGTTATGTGTTAGCAAGATTCATGCTAAACTACCTAGAGCAGTCCCATAAGGTGTGGAGTATAGTGAAGCCAAGGTTACCTTTGTAAACATTTTTATACATCTTAAAAGAACTATACAAATACTAGTGTAGCTGATTACCCTGGCCCCTGCTATCTGAAGGACAGGTGAATTAACATTTCACCCCTTCTTCAGTGCTTTCTAGTGCACGTAAGGGGAATTGGGGAGGGGGGGTGTTCATTCTCTCTGCCTTTGGCTTCAGCCCCCACTGATTGTTTTCCACCAATTTTAAGAGTCCCCAGCATCCCGATTCCATTTAACCACTTAATAGTCAGAAAAAATACAAATACAAAAGAATATTTACTTTAAATATATAATGAAATCAAATATATAAAATCCATCTCTCTACCATAGGCCTCAGTCTCTAGAGTGGGAAGAGAGATCAGGTTCATAGCTTAACTCAGTTACTATATATCTTAGTCACACCAAAGCCGCCTTTGAGCTCAGTCCTGGGCACCCAGACTTCTCAGGGCTTCCCTTCCATGCTGGCCATGGCTTGAATCCAGGTGCAGAGACTCACTGAGACCTGAAAGGGTCAACTGAAACAGACCAAAACCCCAAGACCACTTCTCAGGGCCACAGGGCCTGAAAGAGAGGAAGGAAAGACCATAGTTGCCCTCACTTAGCTTAGTTCATGGTGCCCATGCTGGAATGAGCAGGACCTTCCCCTCACTGCAGGCTTCCAGAAAGACTGGTCCAGTCTGGTAGTTTTAAAGGTTCAGCTGCACAACCAGCAGAGAAGTTGGCAGGATGGCTTCTCCCAGAAGCAGGTCCTTGGTTGTCTTGGGGTCTTCTACCTTAAGTGATCTGACTGTGTGGCACAACCATTACATCAGTTGATATTTTATCTGGACCTGTGATTTCATCAGTGTAGGGAGCACCTGGGGAGGAAACTCCCCTTGTCACTGTAGATTGACCACTATCCTGCACTTAATTGCCTGGTAATGAGAAGCTAAATGACTAGTTTAGGGTCCTACAGTCATTGTGTATCAGAGGGGAAAATATCTAAACTTCTTCCTAACAATGAGTGGCAGCACAGCACAGAGCCGTCGTGTCCAAAGTGGGTGTCCTGGACTGACCCCAAGGGGTGTAATTAGTCAGAGGGTTCCCTTTTCTGCATTGTGGGCCTATCCATTACAACAACATCTAACTTTATCACCCAGTGTGTTGCAAGCTCCCAATCCAATGCAAGCTTCTGATGCAGGAGTAAGACATGATCAGCAGGGGCAGCTAGGTGGCGCAGTGGATAGAGCACTGGCCCTGGATTCAGGAGGACCTGAGTTCAAATCCGGCCTCAGACACTTAACACTCACTAGCTGTGTGACCCTGGGCAAGTCACTTAACCCTCATTGCCCCGCCCCCCCCCCAAAAAAGACATGATTAGCAGTACCTGCAGGTGCCATTGGTACAATTTCCTTTACCTCTCAGTGGACAAGCTCTGGGGTCTGGGGTAAGAGTTCCACCTTCCCCCTTTCATTTGTGAGTTGCACAGGATGAGCAGACATGGATGTATTGAAAATCTCATTCTGTTTTCATTCTCCCAAAACTAGCCTGTCTTCCAAATTTTCCTTTTATTGTTGAAAACACCACCATCCTTCCATTCAGTTTAGGTACACTGCCTCAAGGTCATCTTCAACTACCCCTTTTCACTTCCCCAACAAATCTAATAATTTGCAAAACTTTGTAGTTTCTACCTCGACAGCACCTCTGGCATCTGTCCTGTTTCTTCCACTCACACAGCTCCTCTCCTTATTAGGAGCATCTTCACCTCTTACATGGACTGGACTATTGAAGTAGCTTCCTAATTGATCTCTTTGCCTCGTCTCTTTTCCTTCTCCAGGCCATACTCCACATGCTGACAAACTGATTTTCCCAGAGTGCAGACCTGGGCGTGTCATGCCTCTACTCAGTGAACTTCAGTGACTCCTTCTTTATTCTAGAATCAAATGTTATCTTGCCTTTATCTCATTCTTTTTTAATTTATATTTTGTGTGTTTTATTATGTACATAATTATTAACACAGTACGACATACATAGTTTATAAATAGATAAACATATCCTTTGGAGGTAGGTACTCAAAAATTCAATATTAAATGACAGGATCACAAAAGTTTAGAACCCATTGGCATTAGTGGGTAGCAAGCCAGCCTTGGCATAGGGAACACCAGGGTTCAGTCCCTGCCTCTGACATACTGACTTTGTGACCCTGGGCAAATTGCTTACCTGCTCAGTGATCCAGGCAACTCTCAATGGTGTTGTTGTTTTTGTTTTTTTGTTTTGTTTTGTTTTGTGGGGCAATGAGGGTTAAGTGACTTGCCCAGGGTCACACAGCTAGTAAGTATCAAGTGTCTGAGGCTGGATTTGAACTCAGGTTCTCCTGAATCCAGGGTTGGTGCTTTATCCACTGCGCCACCTAGCTGCCCCCAGGCAACTCTCTAAGACTGTGAGATACAGAGCAGTTGTAGTTATATGTGAGGATGGGGTAGGTCTGTTAATTGAGAGTTCCCCACACCAATGAAATCATATCTGGAAAAAAGTTTCTTCTTCTGTATGTATACAAAATGATTTAGCAGTAATTGCTTTTTATTCCTTGGTCTTCTCTTTGAATTCTTGGCCTTGGAAATCCAAGGATAATTTGTAGAGGGGAAGGGCCAAGGGAGAAGTTGCTGTGCAGTTAATCTGCTTAAATTGTTGGAGTTGGTTCTTCCCCATTTTCTTGCTTCTGTCCAGTCTATTTTCTTAACTAGAACATGCTACAAAGAAAAATGCTACTGTTGGTCAGAACACCTGGTCTGAGTCAGACGTTTAGGGATGTTAGTAGTGATAAGGATGGCAATAATAATATTAAGTAGTCATTTTTATTTTTATTTATTTATTTTTTTTTAGTGAGGCAATTGGGGTTAAGTGACTTGCCCAAGGTCACACAGCTAGTAAGTGTTAAGTGTTTGAGGCCGGATTTGAACTCAGGTACTCCTGACTCCAGAACCGGTGCTCTAGCCACTGTGCCACCTAGCTGCCCTAAGTAGTCATTTTAAGAAACCTTTGAGAGTCTTAAGGGAGTTTTTTTTTATTGAGTTAATGATTAGATTGCTGACTTGCCATTGTCACCCTGCTGGACTTCACTGCTTTTGCTGTTAGTTTGCAAACAGACTAGCCATAAAACCAATTGCTTAACACAGACTAATACTACACTTCCATACTTTTGTTATCTATATGTCTGGTACCTTACTGTAGTATTGAGCAACTGATGTCCTTACACACAGAAGTGAGGGAAACTATTAGGAAACAGACTCTGTCTCTGCGTTTGTCCCTCTCTCCCTCTCCATCTATCCAGACATCCATCCAGTCTGCCTCACAAACACATATAAATGAAGCTAACTTAAGCAAGTACATTTCTCCTCTGTCGGCCCCATTTTCATCACCTGTAAAATGAAGGAGCTGAGCTAGATAATCTCTGAACTTCCATCCAACCTTTGCCTCCTCGTGATTCAAAGGCATAGAATTCTCAGAAGTAAATTCCTCCTTTATTCTGTATTATCAATCAAAAAAGTATTAATCACCTACCATGTACTAGATGCTGGGCTAGGTGCTAAGTGAGATAGGCCCTGCCTTCAAGAGGCTTACATCCTTTGGAGGAAACCACATCTATAGGTTTCTTGTGTGTGGGCTTGTTTTCCCATGGAGAGGATAGATGCCATTTGGCAGATGTGAACTGAAAATCCTTCTGTCAGAAAACAGTACTAGCTCTTCTTCTTCTTCATTCCTTTTCTCTACAGTTAGACAGATAGTATGTCCTCATGTGGCTAAGGTGGCACTCTTGGCTCTTCCTTAGGCTTTGGAGAATGTTCCCTTTGAAGACAAAGCTAACGTGATTTTTGGTGAAGAAGAGGAAGCTACCAAGACTCCTGGTAAGTTCCTGGACTGACATCCCTCTCCGAAAGAGCCACCAGGGGGCTCTTCTCAGGCTAACTTGTTCTTTCCTCCATCTTACCCAGTGGGACATTCCAGCTTTCCATCAAGCTCATTTAAGCCACTTTAGGAAATCTCCCTTGACTTGAGGAATCTGATCAGCCAGAACTCCCCATCCACCCATTCTCTGCTTCCGGCTTACCCTTTGCAGCATAGGGAAAGAATTGGTGGTTTTTTGTGTTTTGTTTTGTTTTAGAATTGGTGTTTTGGGGTGGTTTTTCTCCTTTTTTTTACCACTTCTGTCTTCTTCAGCTCTCTTAAGAGCAGGGCCTGGGTCTCCCCTAGATGTTGGATTTCACAGATTCTAACCTAGAACTTTCCTGGGGCTCTGTCTTCTATTTGTATTCTAGTGCCTGCCAGCCAGACCCCTCGAGCACCTGTTTCCCCTAATGTAACTGAAAGACCAAGGACAGCCTCCTATGCTGTTCCCATGGAGATGAGGTCAGTAGAAGGGCAGGGAAGACTGATTAGGTATACAGCAGGGAGCTTAGCCCTCTGCACAGAGGTCCAGGGACAGTGTCAGAATGTTTGGTGGTGGCAACAGTAAATTTTTCAGGAGTCCTGGGGTTTTAGTCTGGGCTCTGTTGTTTTGTGACCTTGTGGAGCTCATTCAACCTTTGGGGGCTTCTGTTTCCCCATAAGTGTGATGAGGATATTATCTCTAGATCAGGTGGTATAAGAAAATTAATTTCAAAGCTTCTTCCTGTCTTTAGGACAACTTGACATTCTTTGCTAAGGGAGGAAATCAATGGTCCAAATCATTAAAAGTAATTTATATTTGTTCTTGGAATATTAACTTTTGAAACATATTTTAAAAAGCAGATTTTTATTTTTAATTTTATTCTGTGTAGACCAATGATGAAAATAATTCAAAGTCACAGGAGAAAATCAGAGGTGTTGAGAGGCAGTTTGGTATAGTAGGTAAGGTACAGTCAGGAAATCTGGGTTTGAATTCTACCTCAGATACGCTTGCTAGCTGTGTGACGGAAAATCATTTAACCTCTCAGTCTTGGTTTTACCTCTGAAAAATGGGAGATAATGATACTGGGACCACCTCTCTCACAGGGTTGTTGATGTGCTTTGCAAACCTTAAAGTGCTATATGAATGTGAATGATTAGGTGTCAGAAGCTGGGCAATTCACATTGAGACTTTGCAGGATTACCATTTGAATCACTTTAGCATGCTGGGAATCTTCCACAGTAGCTGAGTGACTTTAACCAAGGTGGTCTGTTTTCATTTCCTTTAGAGGATCCTTCTTGGTGTTTCTTCTACGGGAATGTTTCCAAGACCTCAGCTGGCTGGGCATCATCCGCAGCATCCGAGGGGAAGTGGGGCTGCTGGTAACGGACACAATTCCCCAAACACCATTCTTCTGGGCCATACACCTCACTGAGGTAGGGCTTTGGGGCCTACTGCCAGCATAACTGGTCTTGGGCTGTCCCTGCCGATTTCACCTAGGGGTGGGGTTTGGGAACAGTAGTTTCTTTGAATTTAGAGGCAACTTAGTGTAGCTGATGGTGCATTGGATTTGTAATTAGAACATGGTTTCCAGGTCTGGATCTTCTACTTTGTACCTACCCATGTGACCTTGAGCAAGTCACTTTCCTTCTGTGGGCCTCAGTTCCCTTGTCCATAAAATGAAGAGGTTGAACTAGGTGGCCTCAGAGGTTGCTTCCAGTTTGTAATTCTATGAAGCTACCACAGAGCAGCCTCTGGAGTCCAAGAAGAGCATTGATGCTCTCTTCCTCAGAGAAAACTGAGCAGTTTCTAGAAGGTCAGAGCGTCAGAGTTCCCAGGAGCTTCATCCATCTTCCAGCCAGAATGGGCCTACCTGGGTGGGACAGGGAGGGGATGTGATCTCATCTAGTCCAACTTCCCACCATGAACATTTTACAGGCAGTGACCAAGCAAGATACATGTCATTATCTTTCTCTGTCGTCGTCCTATTCAATCTTTGGCCCTTTTATAGGAAGATGGGCTTCAGTGGTGGCTGGAAATAAACCCAAGGTGTGTTCTTAGAATTGGGTCCAGTTTTTCCCTATCTCCTGCCCAAGGAGTGGCTGTTTAATGCCTGTAGTAGCTATTTTAGTGCCTGTTTAAGAGCCCATAGTAACATAGCATGGTACAATAGAATAGACATTAATTAGCTCTGAAGTCAGAGGACCTGGGTACAAATCCCACCTCTGATACTTTGGACAAATCACTTCATATTCTGGGCCTTGGTATACTCATCTCTGAAATAAGGGGACTGGAGGATCCTTTGCTGTAGATCTATGAGCCTATGCCCACAGTTGAGTCAGACACATTGGAGGATCCAAGTAGGATTGAAGGGATACACCCATACAGAGTCCTGGTTATCCATGCCTTTCTGGTCTAGGTGTCACCTGAATAACTCCCATGCTCCCCAGAGAATGCAGTAGCTTCAGGTTATCCATAGTACACTCACGTTGTCATGACCTCTCTCTTCACCCCCAAAGATGATGCATATGTGAATGAACATACAGACAGTATGGCTTGCAGTATAGAGGATGTGATCATGTGTGTGACTACCATTGACAGGAAGCTCATATGAACATGGAGAAGCTGTTCTATGCCCTGGCAGAAGTGGAGGAGCAGCAGCCTTACCTGGCGGAGGCAGAGGTTCAGCGTGGGATCCGCTGCTTGGGAGAATGCCACTTGGGGGACGACGATGGTGGGGCTTGGAACAGGTATAGAGCAGGGATGGGCTTTGGGCAAATGGGAAAACTGATTTCCTTTACTAATCAGCCAGATGAGTAGTCTGTGAAACCAGGTACCCACTGAAGGCAGAGTCCTGTGCTGAAGATGTAGGAAAAAACCAGAAGACTCTTAATAAGCCCCAAAGGAAAGAAATAGCGGCTGGGAGCAAGACACATGGACACAAGTGCACAATGAATGTGTCAGATAAATGGTGGTTGGTTGGTTGCCTGGAGACAGTAGGCCCTCAGGTCTCAGGCTAGACCCCTGGAGGAGATGGAATTTGAGTAGGGTTCAGCAGTAGAAGAGTCATGGAAGCAGGCAGTGGGGGTGGGTGGGAAGTTAGCTCTTTCTCTCTGCCTGTCTGCCCTGTCCTCTCAGTAACTTTTTCCTTCCTCTGCCGCCCCCCCCTTGCAATATTCAGGCCCTGCAGGGCCCCTGGGATTGGCTCTCTTGCTCCGCCCCTCTTGGTTTCTCCACTTGTTCATTGTCTCTGGAGCAGAATAAAAATGAAGAAAATCTTTCTTTTCTAGCCCTGTTCCCTTCTTCAGGCTTTCTTTCTTAAGAGGATAGGGTACAGGGCCTGGGGTCCTGGATGGCCAGGTTCTGGTGCTGCTGCGGGTTCTACCATGGCTTCTTACTGTGGGATCCTGGGCAAGTCATTTAACTTGTTGGGGCCTCAGTCTTCTCATCTGTAAGATGATGAGGTTGGAATGTTAACCTCTGAGTCCTTTAGGCTATAAACCTCTGCTAGCAGTCTTCTTTTTATGTGGTTCTTTGTGGAAACAGTTCTCTCTCCCTTCTTTCCCCCTGGCAGGTGCTGGGTGTTGGACCGAATAGGTGACTGGGCTGTGGTGTTCTTCATTGATTTTGGCTGCTCAGCCACTCTCCCTGTGCAGTCTCTGCGAAGCCTGGACAGTGATGATTTCTGGGCCATCCCGCCTCTGACTCAGCCCTTTATGCTAGAAAAAGGTAATCCATGTTATAACCCTCCTCTGTCTTCCACCCTGCCCCCAGACATACCCTCTAGCGAAGAGTGGAAAGAAGGTGCTGACGGGGTCAAGGAGAATGTGGCGAGGGTAGCTAGAGGTGTAGGATTCAGTCATTGCTCTGGGCTGAGAACATGGTTTCCCAGACCCTTGTGCAGAAGCTTGGGGCTCTGTGAGCCAAGTTGGATGCCAGGGAGCAGCATTCCTTCCGGCTCAGCCACAGCGGGGATTGGCTGACCTGTGCTAGCTGGGGGCTCCCACTCCCTCCTCCCAGCCTTTGCCTCTTTAGACAGGGCTGGTGTGGCTGTTAGAGCTGTGTCTGCCCGGGCCAGGAGTCACTGCTCCCCTGGCTGTATATTCCTTTTAGGAGCAACATGATAGCTACCCCTCCACAGCACACACCGCGCGCGCGCGCACGCGCACACACACACACACACACACACACACACACACATATGCACAAAAGAGACAGAAATAGTCCTGGCTCCTGTTTTGTGTTGCCTTTCCTAAAATACCCACTCCTGGGTTGGTCCTGGTCACTTTCTCTTTTCCCTAGCAAGTAGTAAGGGTCCTGAGGGCCTTGACCACGGACCTCTTCATTTATGGGTTCCACTAACATTTTTAAGTGTATCCCTGGGCAAATTAATTTGGAGAGCACATCATTAGGTCTTATCTTAGATGCTTTAAGAGTTTGGACTGCGGCTGATAGGGGATCTAAGCCCCCTACTAAGGACACCCAGTAGTCAAGGGGCACCCCCTCGAGGCTTTTCTTCACAACTGCACTTGTACAGGTGTGGAGGAGTCCTTTCCGTGTAGACGCTGCTAGGAGTGTTGTGGGGTGAAGGCTCTGAAGGGAAGAAGGGCTCCCTGTCCGTGAGGGATGACTGTCTAATGGAGGAGACAGGACGAGTCTATCTACCCAGCAGAGTGTAAGCTTCTTGAGGCCACAGAGCTTCAGCTTTTGTCTGTGTTCCCAGCACTAGTCTGGTGCCTTGAATGGAGTAAGCGCCTAATAAGTAGTTGTTTGCATTAAGGTAAAGCAGGACTGTACATATGGATGCTCACATATACATGTGTAGAGGGAATGAAGCTGAAACATGAAGTAGTAAGTACATGGGAACAAGTATAAATAAATGAGATAGCCTGAATCCCTAAGTACTGTGGGAGCTGGTGATGCTAAGAGCTAACATTAGAGGGTGCTTCGAGGTGAGTAAAGTGCTTTACCTAGTTACCTCATGGGAGCCTCGCAACAGCCTGCTGAGGTAGTGCCCCCTGTGAAAAGAGCTGCTATTCTTGTCTCCTCTTTATGGTCTGACAGTGTCCATCTCTGGGTAGGATGAGTCAAGATGGGCTCACAGAAAGCAGGGGATCAAGGAATAATTCCACCCCACCCCCCATGAGCACATAGGTCTTCACTGTGAGGAAGTCTCATATGCAATATGAGAGAGAAAGTGGGGGGGGCACGCCCATGCGCACACATGCACCCCCATCCTCCCTCCCTCCACGGGGTTCACACTCATGATGTCTTACCCTCTGAGCCAGGGTGTGTCTGTGAGTAGAGACTTGTCCTCTAGTAGAGTAGAGGCTCTGCTCTCTGCTTCTCTTTTGCTTACTGACACTTTCCCAGGCCTCTGTCTCCTTCCTAAACTCCAGCCCCGACTAAAATGTATTTGAAGGTCTCATTTTGATTTTTAAATAGAAATTCTCACTTCCAAGAAAGCTATTCGTCAAGTCATGAAGGGAAAAATCACTGGCTGCTTGAGCATGGAGGTAAACCAGCCTTCTGGGCAAACATTTTGTCTCTCTCTCTCCACTACCTTTGTCCCTTCCCTCATCATTCATGGGGTTCTTTGCTATAGTTCATGTCACAGCCTCCCCCCCCCCATCTCTCTGCCTGCTCCTTTTTCCCTACGTGCAGATGCCAGGTGCACAAAGATGCTGTATTAGCTACATGACACGGGAGTTCCCTTTCCAGAGGAGAGTTTGGGGGTTGGGTCTAGGAGGGCAGGTAGCTATTCTACTAATGGATTCTTCTTTCTCCTTCCTTCTAGTCTCACATCCTGAAGTTTGAAGAAATGAAATGACAAACCTGCTCATTCATTTTTGGTTCCCATTTCACCCCCACCCCAGTTTCCTAGATAATATCAAACTCCACCCATTTTGCTTGTAGCCATTTTGTTTCATCCCTTCCTATTGGATCACTTTTACTCCTATATTCCCAGGATAAGTTTGGGATTAGATTTGATCAGATTCCAGTTCCCAGGGCTCTGGACCCCAGCACAAAACATGGAAATCCTAGGAAAAGAGTAGTTAGAAAGCTTTCCATTTGCCCTGGTGCTCTTCTAAGAAATTAGCTGTATGTGAAGGGCAGTTTAAACTTAACATAGGACCTCTTGATTTATGGTAAGAGCCTGAGTTGGCCCATATATTTTTTTTCTTTTTGTAGCCCTTCTGCCATGCTCCAGGAACAGGGAATAAATTGCCTTTGCAGATTTGTTGGATGGAGGGTATTGTTGCATTAATATCATGTCTGATATTATGTATGAAATCATTTTAGGTGGAAGGTATTGACCCAAGGTTTGTCTCCCTATCTGGTGAGAGTTACTGGGAGCCAAATGATTGCAAATAAACTCGTTGAATATGGCAGTCTGATGTCCTTTCTTTTTCTTTTCTTTTCTTTTTTTTTTTGCGGGACAGTGAGGCTTAAGTGACTTGCCCAGGGTCACACAGCTAGTAAGTGTCCAATGTCTGAGGTTGGATTTGAACTCAGGTCCTCTTGAATCTAGGGCCAGTGGGTGCTTTATCCACTGTGCCACCTAGCTGCCCTCTGATGTGTTTTTTTAACTGTCCTAGCTACTCCCTCCCCATCCCCCCAGTCCCAGTCTTTTTCTTTAAGCTGTGAGATCCAGAAGCTGCTCAATATTCACTGAATCACATAATTTAAAAATTGGAAGGGCCCATAGCAGCTGTCTGGGCTTATTTATATGTGAAAAGAATTGCCACTGTACCAGCAAGTGGCCACAAGCTTCAGCTTGACCTCCAATGAAGGGGGAATGCATCGCCTCCTCTGGAGCAAAAGGTTTTCTGATACCATCAATTCTAAACTTGCCCTTTTGTAACTTCACCCATTATTCCAAGTTCTGCCACCTGTTGCCAAACAAACAAGTCTAATCCCTCTTTCACATGACAGTCCTTGAAATACTCGAAGATAGCTATCATGCTCCAAATGAATCTTCCTTTCTCTGGGCTACTCGTCTCCAATTCCTTCAACTAATCCTCAAATGGCTCAAAGCCCTTCGCCATCCTCTGTCCAACTTAGGGTCCTTTACAAACTCTGATGCCCAGAACTGAGCTTGGTACTTTAGATCTGGTCTGACCACATCAGAATGTGTTGGAATATCCTCCCTTTGTTTCTGTAAGCCATGTCTTTCAATGCAGTCCAAGATTGCATTTGAGGTTTTTCGGCTACCATGTCACACTGTCCAATCACATTAATCTTGTAGTCCACCACAACCAACAGATATTTTCCCATTATTTTTATTGCTGTCTTTTGTTTTTATATCACCTTCCGAATTTCTTCCTTCTCTCTCACCCAGTAAGCCATCCAGTATAACCATGAATAAAAAAAAGGTGGGGGGACAGTTTATCATAAACAAACAAGTCTGACTGTGTGGGCAATATTCCACACCCATAATCCTCTACCTCTGCAAAGAAGGAACTCTTTTCAGGAACTTAGCTCTTCTCTGGGGCTAAGCATGGTCATTATTATAATGACAAAGACCATTTTGGGTATTGTTCTATTTTATGTTGCAGTCTCATATATTATTTGCTTGGTTCACTCTGTTATTGTTTCATATAAGTTTTCCCATGCTTCTCTGAAGTATCATTTCTTCTGAACTAGTACTCCATTATATTAATATACCACAGATTTTTTTTTTATTCCCTAGTTGATGAGCATCTTTCCCAGACCTTTTTCAAACTGTCCAAATATACTTTCCTTATTTTATAAACCAATTCAGGGCATCTAGGTGGTGCAATGGATAGAGCACTGACCCTGGAGTCAGGAGGATGAGAATTCAAATCCAACCTCAGGCACTTGACACTAGCTGTGTGACTCTGGGCAAGTCACTTAACCCTGATTGCCTCAAACATCCAGGGCCATCTCTAGTTGTGCTGATATATGTCTTGCCACTGGACCCAGATGGCTCTGGAAGAGGAGAGATGCTGGTGACCTTGCACAGCACTCCCTGATTTAAATTCAATTCAGTGCACATTATGACATCACCTCCTGGTGTCATGGTCCTCTTTGAGAACAAAGGTCAAACAACAACATGAATGCTATGTGGCATTCAATTCCCTACTTTACAATCACCTGTCCCAGTATGGGTGAGGGTGGCACAGAAAGGATTTCATTACTTGCCCTTACGTGATGAGACTCCATGAGCTCCTGGTTCTTCCCATACCCTCACTAAGATCTCGAAAAGAAAGGCAGTTAGTTTTTTCAACTGTTTCACCACTTTCTTTTTCCTACAAGGAAGTCTTACAGCTACAAAGACCCCAGAGTTAGAAGTGGTTCAAGGGAAAAGTTCTAAAGAATTCAACAATGTCTTTGACAAAGCAACATACAACAGACTCTGCAAGGAGTCTTATTGCCCCTGCAAGAATCTCCTAGAGACAGAAGATCCAGGGTTCTCTGGCCCAGGGAGCATATAAGGAATTGCTGAGTAAAGGTCTGATGGAGTTAGTTTCCAAACACTAGGTGATCGATAAAATGCTCCACCTGCTAATGGATATGCATCAGAGTGATTCAGCATATTTTCATGTACATTTTCAAAAATAGTTACTGAACTGAAAACAAAACTAACCTGTCACTCAAGTTTGATGTTTTTATGTGTATATGTAGTGTTCTCCCATATAAGAGAGTTTAAATCTCATTCTTTTTTGGTCATAATTAGACAATGTTCAGTTTTAATTTTGTTCTTTCTATTTATATTATTGATCATTGTGTATGCTTTTCTGGTTCTGCTGGCTTAATTTTGCATTGGTTCATCTAAGTCTTTCCATACTTCTCTGTACTCATTTTTTATCGGCATTGTTCAGTCATTTCAATCATGTCCAACTTTTCATGACCCCTTCTGAGGTTTTCTTGGCAAAGATACTGGAGTGGTTTTCGATTTTCTTCTCTAGATCATTTTACAGATAAGGAAACAGGTGGACAGGGTTAAGTGACTTGCCCAGGGTCACACAGCTAGTGTCTGAGGTCAGATTTGAACTCAGGTCTTCCTGACTCCAGGGCCACCACTCTATCCACTGTGCCACCTAGCTGCTCATTTGTTTCTTACAGGACAGTAATATTCGATTATAACCCATGTACCACAAGTGGTTTTAGCTCTTTCTCAATCTTTGCTACTCTAAAAAGTGTTGGCAAAAGACAGGGAAGTCATTTTAGCAAAAATAAATACCTTTCTGTACATCTTAAGTTAGGTGGCTATGTAAGACCTTGATATCGACTTCCTTGGAGTATATGCCTAAGAGTGATATAGATCTATTTTAGACTATGGCTTTTTTTTTTTTTTGCTTGCTTCCTTTCCAGAATGGCTGTACCAATTGAGATTCCACCAACAGTGCAATAGCATGCCTGTCTTTCTACAGCCCCTCAAATGTTTGACTGTTCTCATCTTCCAATCAATCAAACAAACATTTAAGCACCCTCTATGTTCCAGGAGCTGTTTGGAACTGTGGATATAAAAAGATGGAGCTGGCCCCACTTTCAAGGAGCTTGTGTTCTGGTCACAGGAAGACCTATAAGTATATATGTGCAGAATTAATTACAAAGTAGATACAAAGTAGGTAGGGAATTGGAAAAGTCACTGTGTAGAAGTTTTGAGTTATATGATTTGCACTTATTATTAGTGATTTGGAGTGCTCAATAGTTATTATTTGTAATTTTTGTGAGACCCGTTGCCCTCCTTTGACAACCTATCTACTGGGGAATGGATTTTGACATTATATACTTGTTAGCTCCCTCTCTATCTTGGCCATCACGCCCTTATCAGATGTGGATTCTAATTGAGGGAGTGGCAGACAAGAAGAGTTGTTTTGGTCTAACCCACAAGGATGGTGAGGAGAACCATAGTGGAAGGGAGCTGACCTTTGTAGAGCAATGGTAGTATTGATTTGGGTATGGTTGTCCACAAAAGAGATGGCAATCCAGAAGAGTGGATCTGCCAATGAGGGCATTGCAAGATGGCTAGAGAGATGCTGAAAGATATGACAAAGGAATGTTCAGGTTGGATGAAAGATGGTAAAGGGAGGTCTCTTCAGGTTGGACTGGACAACTAAGATGTCCCTTCATTGCTGTACAACTTGAAGGTGTAGTTACCTGCCCCGAATTGTTTTTGTTTGGAGTATGAAGTTACCTCTTTAATATATTTAAATAACTTTATTAGAGCCAAACTATTTAAATAACTTTTATTTCCATTTCATCCTTTGGTAGATGAGAAAAATACATTACAAAAAACATTATGCAGAGAACAGCGCATGGAGTACACTCTACTAAAACACAATCTATACTCCAGCCAGGGCTGGTAACAGACATTAGGAGAGGAAGCAACAGAGGCTGTGAAAGCCAGATTTCTCCTCCTCAGAATGAAATTTCCCCTATGTCCCCTGTTCCACAAAACTCATCTTATTCTGGAATACCCAACAAGGTGAAGGTGGGGCTAGAGCAGCATTGAGTGTGGCTGGTGAACCCTTTCTATTCACCTGGAGCAGAAACTTTCCCTCAATGGAATAGAAAGAAAACAAACATCCCAAATGCAGTTACAGCCTGGACACTATCCCATCTCCATCTACTTTTATCTGAGGCCCACATGGGAGGAGTCAAAGATCCCTTCTTTTTGCCACCAGATGACTTAAGTCCTAATTACCTGAGGCTAAGAGCCTAACTCAGGTATCCATCCCTAGCCTAGTTCTGTTGCTTCCTTCAATAGCCAGCCTACAGGCACAGGCTTTTAGCAGTAGCTACCTTGGCCTCTAAGCTGCCTTGCTGACAAGATGCCAGCAGGAGGCTGGTAGCACCTTAACTGGGAAGCCCAGAAATCCGAGGACACCATTAACACTTGAAGTGTTTGTTTTGCACATCCATATTCTGCTAGGAATTATCCCTCCTGATACACACCAGGGCCCTGATTTTCCGATCCTGTGAGGACACTGGACCCCCATGTCCAGGCTACCTCCTTTTTAGTCAGCTCCACTTCTGGACAGCCCTATGAGATATTCTGCTGAAAAACCAACCAAACTACTCATTCCATAGGATTCCTTCACAAACCAAAGCTGAGTCTTTTTCCAACTGACCTAATGGTAGCCAGGGGGTAACAAGAAGGTGGGGGCTGGAGGGGTTGTTCAAAGTCACTATCCAGATGCTCTGATGTAGGAGATGTTTTCAGGACACTAGCTGAGGGAGGGACATCAATAACTATGTAATAGCTGTAGCAGAGCCCACGAGACCAGAAAAGACAAATATACACTTGGGTGACAGTGGCCTCTACCTTGCTCTACTCTTCTATTTGCCCCTTCACACAACTCTATGAAGCAGCCTCCATGCTTCTTTTTCCAGGAATTTGAAAATATTCCAACTAAAGGGGAAAAAAAATCCCAATAGCTGAACTCTGACTGAAGGTGCCAATGAGTATAGTTCAGCAGGTCACAAGTGGCTAGGCGGCTTTCTTCCAAGGGGAAAAAAAAAGAAAAAAAAAATTTGCTCTAGAAGCCTTTTGGAAACATCACAGCCAAAGGATGGACCTAGGGTGAGCTTCAAATCTCCCTCCCCTCCTTGCCAGGGGCATGTGGCCTCCACTTTCTATACCAAAACTCAAGGTGGACACCACGTGTCCCACATCCCACCCCCCCACCACATAGTTCAGGGGATGGCATGTGGGAATAAAAATAACAATGAAAGAGTCAAGACCAGCATCTTCAAATTAACAAACTGTAATTGTTTTCCCAAAGATACATTTTTTTTCCATACACATCCATCATACACTGTAACCAAAAAAAGCAGTGTACATGAAATAAGAGAAAATAAATTAAAAATCCATAGCATAGGTAAGGAGGCTGCTCTAGTCTGGAGCACAGCTGAGTTTCCAGCAATATAAGAAGGCTCAAAAGTTTCTTTTATAAGAATGCCTGCTAGCAAGGGTTCCAGCAAGGTGGTTGGTTGGTTTGTAAGTCAGTCTTGAATATCTGAAACAGTTCTGTGTTGTGTTTTGTTTTGTTTTTCCTTAGCGTTTAGAATAGCCATCATTGTCCTGCAATAGGCAGAGCTATCACGTCCAGGAAAAGAGTGAGTGAGGGAGGGAACCACAGAGGCAGCGTAAGATCCAAATACAGCATTCAAAGGTAATTGGTCCAGTGGTGCCTGGGGGAGGGAGGAGGGAGAAACTCCAGGGTTAGCCGTCTTCTTTGGGGGGTGTGTACCAGCCTGTAAACAAAGCATATGGTCAGCAGTAGTGTCCTTGAAGACTAGCCCCACAGCTTCAATCTTGGGACTCCTCCTATGGGAAGGTTGATCCCTACAGTGAGGAGATGGGAGATCACAGAATGTGAAGCTGGATGATTTCTCCCCTGGAGACCATAAAAAAAGGAGACTGACATGGCTCCTTATCTGAGATGACTGGAGGAGAGACCAGATGTGTTCCTTCAGCTTGTGACAAGGAATGGGGACATGAGGGGTATGGGGGGAAGAGTTACAAAGACAAGCTACTTCCTGCCCCTCCCCTTCTGAGAGCAGTGTAGAATAGTCATCATGTGGAGTGGGGAAGGCCCTACGGGGCGTACCCTTCCCAAGGCTGAGCATGTGGCTTGTGTCCTTCTCCCCCAGACCCTTCTAGTCTTACCATTTTTTTCATGGATCTGCACCAGGGACTTGTAGGACTGCTGTGCTCTTGTCAGACTGTATTGAGACTGGAGAGCATTGAAAAGATGAGTCAGTCAATGTGAGGAGGACCCGTTTGTTACCTTGTTCTCCCCCTCAATTCTATGTTCAACAAGCATTTACTAAACTCAGACTCTGTGCAAAGACAAGTTCTTGCCCTCAAGGGAACTTCTATTTGACTGGGGCTAGAATCATTGATACAAGTCTGAGGAGGGGAGGCACTAACAATGAAGGGAAAGAGGGAAATAAGGCAAGGCTCTACCCAAAAGGTGACCGACCCCCCAAGTTAAACCAAAAGAAAGATGGTGAGTCTAACTAAGCTCCAGAGTTCATTGGTCCACAAGGTTCAGAGTTAGAAGAGAAGTCATGTGAAAGGTGGCAAATGGGTAGAGTCGACTAGGATTGTGGGGGAGCTTGTATTTCATCCTCTAGGCAACAGGCTGCATCAAGGCTCCTGAACAAGGGAATGACATACTCACGGCCTGTACCCTGGAAAGACTTTTCACAACTGTATGAACATAGAATGGATAGCCTGGAATTGGGCAAACCAATTAAGAGGCTACTATGATAGCTATGGCAAGAGGTAGTGAAAAGGATGCAAGAGACACTGGGGAGGCAGAATGGACCAAATGTGGCAGATGAAGGTGAGCTTAGAAGGACTCGAAGGCTACAGAGCTGGAGACTGGAAGGATGGAAGATAACTGTCCGGAACTTTGGAGAAGGAACAGGTTTGGACTGGGGGGAGAGGGGGAGGAGACAGCAGCTTAATTTTAGACATGATGAGTTTGAGGTGCAAACAGGCTCTCCAAATGGAAATGGTCAGCAGGCAAATAGCAGCAAAGGACTAACATTCTAGTGAGAGATCAAGGCTGATGACCTAGATGCTGGAGTTACCTGCACAGAGGCTTAGAAGAGAGCCCCAGGGGCAGCTAGGTGGCGCAGTGGATAGAGCACCGGCCCTGGAGTCAGGAGTACCTGAGTTCAAATCCGGCCTCAGACACTTAACACTTACTAGCTGTGTGACCCTGGGCAAGTCACTTAACCCCAATTGCCTCACTAAAAAAAAAAAAAAAGAGAGCCCCAAATGGAACCTGGAGGTGCAGTCACACTTAGGCAATGAGGCATGGTGACCAACAGATGCCAAAGTAGTAGAGTGCAGTGAAAAGAGCACCAGGCTTGAAGTCAGAGGAAGTGCATTTCAATCCTGGTTCGGCTATTCCCTATGTGGCCTTGGGCAAACCACTCTCTGGGCCTCAGTTTGTCATTTGGAAAGTGAGGCCATCGTACTAGATAACCTCTAATATTCCTGCTGGTTCTAAATCCATAAACACATCCAGGATAATGGGGGTGATGACAGTTAAAACTGCAGAGGTCAGAGAGGATATAGACTAAGAAAATAGTATCTGACGTTTTATGACGTTTTAAAGTTTGCAAAGTGCTTAAAATACATGATCTCATCTGATCTTGAGAAAGGCCACTGGGTTCAAGACTAAAGAGATCTTTGAAAGAATAGTTTGTAGTCTAGTGAGGTTGGAAGACAGATTGCAAGGGGTGGAAAAGTGTGTGGGTGGAAAGGAATTAGAAGCCAAGAGAGCAGGAACCTTTTTTGAGGGGTTTGGCAGTGAAAGGGAAGAGATAAGGGTTTGTGGGAATGGAAGGGTTGAGAAATTGTTTTAAGAACTGAGGAGCTCAAGCATGCTTACAGGCAGTAGGGAAGAAACCAGTTAATGAGAAACTGAAAATGAAGAGAAGTGATGATCAATGGGACAAGCTTCTGAAAGAGACAAGAGGTAATGGGATCAAGAGTACAAGTAGAAGGTTTTATTCTCAGCAAAAAGAAGGGCCTTTTTAAGAGAATGAGACCAAAGAGGTGAGCATGTGGGGCAGCTAGGTGGCGCAGTGGATAGAGCACCAGCCCTGGATTCAGGAGGACCTGAGTTCAAATCTGGCCTCAGACACTTTACACTTACTAGCTGTGTGACTTTGAGCAAGTCACTTGATCCCAACTGCCTCACCAAAAAAAAAAAAAAAAAAAAGGGTGAGTATGAGTGAAGATGTTGAGTGATTTTGAGGAAGGTCAAGAGGGTCTTGATTTTCTGAGTAAAGTAGGAACAGAAGTCATCTGCTGAGAAACAGGGAGTTGGGAGTAGCTGCAGTGGCTTGAGAGAAAGTAAGATTTGAAATGACTACTGCAGGAATATAAGTTACTCTGAAAAGAGTACAAAGATTTCTGTGCAGCAATGAGGTCCCTGTTGAGACTGGACTTAGCAGCAGACCCAGGAATGTATGGTAGTATGACTCGTTCCTGCAGCTCTGAGGATGGGCTCAGGAATACAAGTGGAGAAGGCTATTGTCTGCCAATGTGGCTGTTAGCTTCTCCTCTGGCCAATAACCCAAAGCATAAAGCTAACAAGCCGTCAATACGCAGCATTTACACTTGCTGCATGTCAGGCGCTATACAAAGCAGTGGGGACAGGTATGGCTGTATATATGGCTGTGTATATGGCTGCCCAGAAGACACTACACTGTCCTTTCTACATTCTTTAACCGTGTTCAACCTCTTTTTCCTTCTCAATTCTTAAGGTGACCACTCTGGTTCCTCCATGGCCACTGTGGACATCTGGGGGCTCCCCTTTTCCTCCTATCTAACACTACAGACAAGAGCTTCCACCTTCTCTGGCTCCAAGGACAGGGCCAGTGGAGCTGTTCTGCTGTCTGGCACCACACCCTCTCCCTGCCTGCTTCCCCACCCCCACACAGAACTTACTTTGTTGGCTCCAAACTGTACTCGTGCTTTCCCTTTCACCAGGGTGGCACTGATCTGCATGATCACGGACTCTATGGAGTAGGCACTGCTCCAGCCCTGTGAAAAGAGGAGAGAAGGGGAGGGGGAAATGATGGGGAGAACAGGTCAAGACATGGCTTCCCTGAGTCTTGGGGCTAAGAAGACATCACAAGTAAGTTCCCCAGTGAGTGACAGCTGTGCCAATGGTTCTAGGATGGCAGCTGTACTTCACCCACAACACAGGCATCTCTAAACCACCTAGGAAGAATGGGTACTAGGTGCTATCCTTGTCATCTACGACAGCAATAACTTAAAAACTCCACCTGGAGATATATTTGGGAAAAACCCAGCCCAACCCAGCTGAGATGAGGCACCGAGCTCACCTGTTTGGTGAGAAGTTCCATGCAGATGGCACCTCCACCCAGAACATACCTAGAGAGGAAAGACTGGTCAGCCATGCACGGCACAGGCTCTCTCCCCCCTTTCCTCAGGGCTTCCCTGGCTTTCCCATCTACTTACCCTCCTGAGAGGACTGGAGAGACAACCCTGACAAATGGCGGGTCAAAGGGGAAGTTGTCCTAAGGGGGAGCAAAACCAAAGTCAGGATGGTGTGATCTATACAGCAACAAGCGTCCTGTGTTGTCAGACACTGTCGCCCCCCACCCCCAGAAGAATACAGGGCAGACAGGCAGAGGAAGGCCAGAAAAATGGGGGATGGGAATTAAGGAGAATAGCCTTACTTTAAAAGAAAAGTTGAGGAGAATGAAGTCAGCGCCTTCTTTCTCTTTGAGGATCTGGAGATCATTGTGCAAAGCGCTGTCCTGGTCAACCCTACACAGCAACAGCAAGGTGAGAGGTCCTTGCTTGATCCCCAGGAGCTTTGGAAAGCACCCCCGCCCGCCCATGCCTGAGTGAGCCGGCTGGCCAGCCACAGATAACTTTGCACCCTGACCTGGCCTCAACTCTCCCTAAGCCCCTGGGCCCTGCTGCCGCCAAATAAAGCTGCTCTGAAGCCTTCTACTAATCGCTCACTCCCCCCCCCACCCCGTCCCAAGCTTTTCACTTACTTGAGGAGTTTGACGTTCCAATCGTACAGGCTATCATTTACTAGTTCGACTGCATAGTTTCCTGGGGTTTGGGGGTAGGGGAGAAGGGAGAGGAAGAAGTAATGAGTATTACTAGGACAACAGGAAAGAGGACCCCTCCTTCTTCAGGCCAAAAGAGCAGAGCAAAGTGCTGAGGGTTCGGCACCGGATTAATATCCTCACTCACTCCTAGGTGCTCTACCTGCAGGCACTAAGCTTCACCAAAGCCTAGGTTCCCACTGAGTAGCTTCAAGACCCTCTCCCCCTCCTTACTCTGAACAACCTGGTGTTCCAAAGTACCCCCTTCTCCACAGCTGGACTTACCGCCTTTGAAACTTTGTGATCGGTAAATATCCCTGAGCTCCTTCATCAGCCGGTCAGTGGCCTGCACCGAGCCAGACACTGCGCCCTGCAGGGGAGGAGACAATAGGAACCTGCCACCATTACAGGATTCGGGGACACATCTTGGATTTTAGAGGCAATTGCCTGAGGAAGTAAGCGCTAATTCTTTCATCCTACATTTCAAGAGTCAGTATCCCATTCTAGACCTTCTAAGCCTGGCACAGCCATGATGACAATACCAGTGGGAGAAACCCACCCTGATCCAGGACCCTGCCCACCCTCTCCACCAGGTGACACGTACATTTAAGTAATCTTGCCTCTGGTTCTTTTTAATTTTCTCTAATATGGCCAAGTTCTCCTTCCCAATGCCATCATCCTCAGACTTCTTCCCCTCAGCTGGCTCTTCTTCTTTCATTTCATAGTGATCTAGGTCCTCTGTATCCTTGAGGAACAAAACAAACACAAATTTTGGTGGGAGGAAAGGAGTAGTTAACCATCTCCCCAGCCCTGTATATAGTGAAGATATGAACTAGGCAGCCAATAGCCCATAGACTAAACTCCACGTTTAAGTCATCAAGTCACCCCCACACCACACACCCCACTCTTTACCATCCCAAAGGGGATAGATCTCTCTTATCACCAAGTTCCACAGCTCAAGTGAGTGTTTGATAGACCTGAAAAATTCTAACAAAAGCCAGAGACCAAGTTCCCTAATTCCCCCTAACTGGCCTTTCTCTTTCCTCTATGACTATCCCCAAGGATAAAAACCAGAGGGGGCGCAGCAGATAAAGCACTGGCCCTGAATTCAGGAGTACCTGAGTTCAAATCCGGCCTCAGCCACTTGACACTTACTATCCGTGTGACCCTGGGCAAGTCACTTAACCCCTCATTGCCTTGCAAAAAATTAATTCATTAAAAAAACAAAAACAAAAAACCCAGAGGGGTTTTAAACACCCCACCATTACTCATCTGTATGGTTTTGTCTTCCCCAAGGCTGATATTCAAGCTAACATTTTACTTGGTAAACTCTTACCAGGCTGGTGGGTGGACTGAGGGAAAAGGGAGAAGGCTTCAGATCCTCCCATTCTCCCTGCTCCAGCCACCAGACTCCCTAACAACATAATACATTTGGTGTTTTCCCATTTGGTGCTCTCATCAGTCAGAGTGATGTAATACAGAGGAACAGCAAGACTTGAGTTCAAGTCTCACCTCTAACATATACTGGCCACATGACCACAGGCAAATCATTTGCCCCAGACAACTTAGTGTAAAGACTGGAAGTAACAGATGAAGGTACCCATCTGAGTCACAATGGAGTAAACACAATGACAATGACTGATATTTATATGTTACTTTAAGATTCTCAAAGAGCTGCACATGCACTCTCACATATAATACTTGTAGCTGTCAGTCAGGTGACCCTACCACCTCAGGAGGAGCACGCAGAGGCCATCCCATGCCTTCTTTACTCCTGTCTTTTTAACACTTAACATAGTGCCTTGTATACAACAGGCATTTAATAAAAAGGTTTCAGTTTAATCTTGAGTTATTAATTTACCTAACACTTAGAGACTCAGGTTGTTGTAACTGGGGAAAGGCAGAGAGTCTAGGACCTGAATCCACCCCTAAGAAGCAATCAGTACTCCCTCTTCCCTTACAACCAGTCCAACTTTCCCCTATATTGGCCTGATATTCCAGCCAAAGACCATTTGCCATGATTAACCCCACCCAACTCCAATAACACCAATCGTCATCTTCTCAGCTGGAACTAGATTTTACACTAGCTGCTGTGCTGTTTCTTGAGAGTCTTCAGTTATTTCACATATATGTGTCAGTGCCCAAGTTCCTCAATGAACAACACTATCTTTTTTTCTTTGGTATCCTCTCTATGGGACTCTACAAATAGGGACTGTCTTATACCAATGATCTTTAACTCACCAAAGTTACTGTTACCAGCACCCCATCTAACCCAGTTATAAGGAGGCAAATCTGTCACCTACCTCAGGCATCTCTTCATCTTCATCTTCGGAAGAAACATCTTCTTGTGTGCACTACAGAACACAGGGAAAGATGGGGGTCAGAGCCAACGTTCCAAGAGCAGGATGAGCGGGTTCCCTAAACACACCCTCTCCTCTAACTGCTCTGGGCACTCAGGGCTGGAAGGCTAAGACTTCCAGCCTAGACATTCACTTATTCTACAGTGCGGGGGAACAACCAACTTAGCAGCCCACTCATTACTTGACCATCTCTTCACTATTCATGGAGCAAGGAACTACAATTCAATTTCCCACAGAGTAGGATCTATTTACTTTGGTCTCCACAGACTGATGCTACACATGAGGTCCTGAAGAAGTCTAGGTCTCTAGCCTCCCCTAACCCTAGGAAACCTCCCACGAGAACACCCCTGAATAGGTGAGCTACAAAGGAAAGGATTCACTTTTTAACACCTCTATCTCCATTAGATGGGGTTATGGCTGAGAGGAGAGATAGTGAAAGACGGGAATAGTGCAGATTTGCCAGAGGAACAAAGCCCCCACAGTTACTCACCTGCTCTGCTGGCAGGGGCTGGTCCAGCATCTCAACATCTGGATGCTGAGGGAGGTTGTACAGTTTGCACAAGTCAGAGATGATCCTCTTCAGATGCTGCAACAGCTGGGGATAGTAGACCACAGTGACATAAGATACTCTTGTCTCTCCCCAATCTGGCCAGGTGCAGTGGGAGAAACCAAGGGCTCAGACTCAAGATGAAGGTTGAGTAGTATCCATTTCTCCAAGGCACATGGACCCTGGGTCATATTGGAAACCTGGCCATGGGAGTGATTCTGTTAGAAAGCCCCATGCTGGAGCTGATGATGTATTCTCCCTCTAGCTAGGGGAAGGTGGATTCCCTACTGAGTCTTCTTCAGGATGATTATTTTACAGTGTTGTCTAAATTTAGGACAATTCCCACCCTTCATCTGTCTCGACTACAGGGTCTCTTCTTGGCTCAGGCCCCAAGTCCCTGCCCTGCTCACCAGAGTATTCCCTTTCTTTATGTCCACAAGTCTCTCCAGAACGGCAGCCAAGTTAGGGTCATCAGACTCCACAGACCAGATTGGGGGCACCGCAGGATAAGATTCCTAAGGGGAGAGGATAGGGAAGTCAAAAATGGAAACTTCAGATTTTGCCTGCCCACCCATTCCCAGGTGCTAGTCTGCCCTTCCCCCCTCTCCCACTATGTCTCTCACGAATGCCTGGCTCAGCAGATCAGTGCCCAACCAGGCAGGTTTGGAAGGGTCCTTCTCTGAATGGAAGCTTGAAGGCCAGATCCCCTCCTTTCCTTCACCCCAGGTCATTGTGAATTTTGAAAAATTATGAAAGGGGACCACAACTACTTCCAGTGAAGCCCCAGAAACTATTCTATTCCCTACCGAGGTCTAGGCTAAGGGATCCCCCTATGTTTATGGGACAAGAGTCCAGTCCCTTTTCCTCCTAATACCATGAAACCCAGTTACAGAAGGACCATGAATGCAATCGGAGTGGAAAAAGCAACAGCTCATTTTAGTTTTAGGAGGAGGAAGACTTGCAGCAAAAAAGGTTTTTATCTGGGACCAAATTATTCTTCCCAGCTTTCAGCCAAAGGCTTGATAGAATAAAGTGGTAGTATAAGGGAACCCCTCTTTCCAACACTGACTGGAGAAGATATTGTCCCCCAGTGACTGGTTGTGCCCATCTTTTCTTTGGTAACCCTGTTAACCTGCCACCCTCACAATCTAGGCGTGGGATGGAGGCAAGAGGTCACAGGGCTCTACACAACTGATTTAGAAGAGAACCTACGCTGCTGACATTCCCAACATTCCTACATCACAACAGTGGATGCAGACTGTCCAAGTTCTCCTATTTCCCAGAGAGGGGTTGGTGGAGAATCCAGGCCCCTTTCTCCCTTATGCCATGCAAGGGGGAGGACTATCTGGGGGTTAAAGTACTGTTTCAGATACAGGCAAGACAGACAGCATATAAATGAACAGAGAAAAGATGCACGAGGAGGGCAATTCTATATCGGAGAAATCTGGGGTTTAATCCAGAAAGTCAACTAGACAATATCGAGTAAAACATGCACTTTTGATGGGATTCCAATCCCTCACCTAGCTCAAATGTCTCAATTTTGGAGGTGAAGATTGTCAAAGAGATACTAGTTATCACATCTGACTAAATTACTGGTTTCTCTCTACACCAGTTTTCTGTGAAGGGGTGGGAATGGGGAGGGGGTGTGAAGGCAAAATCAGAAGATGGAAGAAGAGACAGAACTTGTGATTGGAATCCCCTTTGTCCAACCAGAAACTTTCCTCCCAGAACTTTGGCCTAGTAGGTAAAATGTGCTTTGGGAGCTGGCTGGGGACAATGTCCAAGCTAATCTGAGCTCATTCCCTCAATGCTCCCGAACAAAACTATCTACTCACTCTAGGCTGTACCCAATAGCACCCTGCCTGAATTAGGAAAGATTTCACCTCCCTGGCCTGTGAGGGGGCAAAACACTAATAGCAGGTAATCTCAAACATGTGAAGGTACAGTGACCATGTGGAATGGGAAATTACCAAAGCTATTAGTGACCAGGAAAGGAGGGAGCAAACAGATGTCCTGGGGGTGGGGCAAGAAGTAGGTCATTGAGAGAGAAGAACAAGTTCAATGTTTTGGGGGGTAGTGTTAACTATGAGATTTCTATAACTAGGCTAAATTACTAGGATGGATGTAACAATACTGTGGTGGATAGGACAGGATGACTGGGGTGGAATAGGGAAGTTCATAATCAAAAGGGGTAGAAAATGCAACTGCTCCCTGATATCCTTGGGGAATAGAGAAAGCTTCACATCTTCCACTAACAGGGGCAGGAAGAGAATACTAGAGATTGTATCAGAAGAGGATGGGGGGGATGGGGAGGAGGGAAGGCCCAGTAAACTGAGGGTCTCGAAGTCAAGAGTCCAAAGAGATGCTGCTATCTGAGGGTTCTGTGCTCAACTTTAAAGTGCTACAAAAATGTCAGTTATTGTTATCACCACCACCATCATCATTATTATTACTGATTCCCCCCAGCACCTAAGCCTAGATTCCCGAAGGAAGGAGTTGCTGAGAAGGGGAGAGGGGAGAGGGGAGAGGGGAGTGTCTCAGAAGCATGCGAGAAGTGCCTTGGGTACCTGGGGGGAGACTGAGGAAGGGCTAGTTCCAGACACTGGAAGGGGGGAGGGGTCTCCTCGCAGTGTTTCTCGAGGGGTGAGGGTTCTTAGGAGGCGGCCCCAGGTGGTGGAGACAGTGGGGTCGGACTTTAGGTAGGGCTAAGAAGAGGACCACCCCGGATTCCCGAGTAGCAAACGTAGGGGACTGTGACAAGGAGCAAGGAGACCCCACGTGGGGGCGCCCCCCTGGTGGGGGCGGCTCTGGGGCCTGGCGGGGGCCCAGAGGACGAGGACCCCGGGAGGGGGCTGGAGGGGCCCGGGCCTGCCCCGCGGGGGTCCTCACCGTGATGTTGCAGTGGATGCGGACGGGCTCTCCGGGCGCGGGGCCCCGCGGGGGGAGGTGCGGCCCGGGCGCCGCCCCCGCCGCCCCGGCCCCGGCCCCGGCCAGCAGGAACTCGCAGCTCAGCTCGTCCAGGCAGGCGCTGGCAATGCGGAAGCGCTCGTGGCCGCGGTGGAAGATGGACTCGAGCAGCTTCAGCTCCCGCCTCAGGCAGGGCCCCGGGCCCGGGCCCCCACCCGGGCCGCCCCCGGCCCCCGGCGCCGCCCCCTGCCCCTGCCCCTGCCCCAGCGCCAGCCCCTGCCCCAGCGCCCCCAGCTGCTGCCCCGGCCCCGGCTGCTGCTGCTGCCCCTGCGGCTGCGGCTGCTGCATCCTCCGCTCCGCTCCGGGGCCGGCGGGCCGGGCGCCTCCGGCCTCCGCTCCGGGCTCCGGGCTCCGCCGCCGCCGCCGCCGCCGCCGCGGTCCGCACTTCCTGATCCCCCCTTCGCCAAGATGGCGCCGCCGCCACCTCCGGGACAGGCCCCCCCACCCCCCCCCTCTCCCGCCGCCGGAAGCCGCGCGCCCCGCCTCCTCGGCTCCTCCTCCCCCGCCCCCCGTCGCCTCACCCCCGTCACATGACCAGACACGTCCACCCGGCCCCTCTCACGTGATGCCGCCGCAGCAGCCGCCTCCACCTCCTTTTCCTCCAGGATCCCCTTTCCTGCTACCCCACCCCCTGCATGTGACCAGACGGGGCTTTTTCCGGGCCACGCACTCCGTCCAGTTCCTTGAGCTCCCTTGTCACGTGACAGGACTGCCGCGTGCTCACCGGGGGCGGCGTGCGTGAGCCTCTATTGCCCTCCCTCCCCTTCCCCCACCTTCTGCCTTGTCCTTCCCCTGCCCCGGAGCGACCCGATAGCGGGCCTGGGCGCTGTCTGGGGTTATAATCCTGGTTTGCGCTTCTTTACTTTCCATGTGCCCATCCTCCTCCACATTTTTTTCTCCATCTCTCCCCCTGCCCTCCTGGTGGCAACCATTTGGATATCGACCTCTCTGCGTCGGACTTCCCCTCCTTCCCCTCCCCACTAGGCTCTAGAACCCAACCTTCTGCCCCCACCCTCAATTCTAGTCTTTATTGAGTTTATTATTGGAGGGAGGGGAGAAGGGGCAGGAACTTATTACTCCCTGTGCTTTTTTTATGGCTTCCGAAGGCCACGGACGCTGAACCCTGCGAATGCAAGAAGATGGAAAGCATCAGACCCAAGAATCAGCCACCCCCGTCACATCCCCCGACCTGAGGTCAGGTGGCAAACGCCATCTGGTCCTCTCGAGGCAAACTGGTCCTCTAGGAGGGCAGTGACTAGACGGCAGCGTCGCTAGCCATTCACTAGGTGTCGCCCTTGCGAAAGACAAAGCTCGTGGCTGGGCCGCCGCGAAACAACAGCTGGTGGCCCCGGAGCAGCCAGGAAAGACCGCTCTGGTTGGTGGAATAAATTTAGCAATTGTCCTAGGGCTTCTCGGCTGGGGGCCCACACCGGGCCCTGGCTCTTTCCATGGTACCTGGCACATAGTAATCAGTGCTTGCTGAGTGAGGGAATACACCCGAACGAAATCCCTGCCCTCCCCCTGCCCCCAGTTATGCCCTACAAGACTACCTGTTTAAATTAAATCTGACAAGCACTAATTAAGAACCTACAATGTCCTCGGTGCTGGTGATACAAAGACACAGATTTTTTAAAAATGCCTGCCTTCGAGGAGCTTATATTTTACTGTAGGGAAACAACACACACACACACACACACACACATAAATTATGCAAAGTGAGCACAAAGAAATGGGATGGTATTAAAAATTTAGTACTTTCTTCATGCCAGCCTGGTTTAGGGGATAGTGATTTGGAATGGGGGAGGAGGAATGGGGAGGTGAGGTGGGTGGGGGAGCAATTAAATGCTGGTTAATTGAAGAAAAAAAAAACTTTAAAGAAAAAAATAGAATTGGACTGGGTGTGAGGAAACAGGACTTATTGGGTCTGTGACAATTTTCCTGTGTGACTAAGCAAGTCATTTCAGGTCTCAGTTTCCTCATCTATAAAATGAGAAGATTGACTGAATCCAATGAAATCAAACATTAAGCACCTATTGTATATAGGGTGCTCTGTGCAAAGATAAAAACATGCCAGCCCTAAAGAAATTTACAATCTGCTAAGGGGATGAGACATGGTAGTGTCATGGGGTGCAGAGCACCCCAGAAGTTCTCTGGGGCGCATCAAGGATGCTTCTCCTTGAGAAACTAAACCAGAGGACAGATAACGCCTAGAGAGATAAGCAGAACCAAATCGGACAGAGCTTGCTTCGGATTCCCACCCTTCATTCTGGTCTCCCTTACCCTGGGGAGATAAATTTGGGTGTGGCTGTGGCCTTTGTGTCCTGAAGAGGGATTCATAGCCACCCCTCACCCAATTCCTCTAGTCACTACCAGTGGGGGATGGTCCTCCACGCCTCACCCAATTCCCCTAGCTACCACCAGTGGGGGATGGTCCTTCCTCACTAAAGGAACTTTCCACAGTCAAATGGTCACCCCTCCCCCCATCAGTCCTATAAAAGTACCTGCCAATCTCCTGCTCCAAGAGATTGGTACCTCTGAGCCACATGCTTTGTGCCTATCTCCCCATGAGAAGTCCAAGGATTTCTTTCATGGTTTCCCTTCCCCACTGCCTTTCTTTCCCTTTCTCCTAAATAAACTACCACCTTATTCTAACTACTTTTGTGTGCAAGAGGGTGTAATTCTTTAAAGAGAATTCCTAAGAACCCCAACCCCTAACCAAATCCCGTACCCCATTTCCCCCGTTACATTTGTGTCATATAAGGGAAACAACTGGAAAGACATAGGAGAAAAGGAGTGAGAAAGTACAGGTACAAAAAAGCAAAAAGCTCAGCAGTTCACATTTTGACTCATAAATTAAATTGTTGCAAGATTACATTTATAGGGAGCAGCTAGGTGGTACAGTGCATAAAAGCACTGGCCCTAGATTCAGGAAGACCTGAGTTCAAATCTGACCTCAGACACTTGACACTTACTAGTTGTGTGACCCTGGGCAAGTACTTAACCCTCATTGCCCCCCCCCAAAAAAGATTATATTTATATACTTAAAAGTTTGCAAACCTTTCTTGTGAACTAATATTCACAAAAATCCTGCAAATTAGGTATTGTTATAACCCCAGATTTACAGGGAAAAAAAGCTTAGAGACTTTCCTAGAATCATATAGCTCTTTTTAGTTGGCAGAGGCAGGCTTTAAAGTTGGGGCTCCTGGAATTCAGATGAAGCATTCTTTATACTACATCACACCGAACTGCCTCTGTTCCATCATTTTAATTTAAGGGGATTACAATAAAATTCCTACTTCATTTTTACTTTCAGCTAACCCTTTTTTCCATCTCAGTGCCCAGAATGCTCATGCCTCTGAATCATTATCCACTTGTACTTGCCCATCTTCTCTCTTTGGCTGGAAAGAGAGCAGTAAAGAGTAAAGATTTGGGAGATGGGGAGGAGGGATTTGTTGAAAGAAAGGTCTCACTTCCTTTCAGGACAGAGCAGAGAAATGAGGACTAGAAAGAAGAGGCAAAAGAGCTAGGAAGACTTTGGTAAGTTAAGAGAAAACTGGATAACTGCCATCAAAAAGCTTGAGTCAGCACCCATCTGCAAATTATTTAGGACTAGATGCGCCCACAATCTTGCCAAGGCCCACTTCCCAATTTGGGGATTCAGTTTAAGATAGACACATCTCTTAACCGGCCACCTTGCCTTCCTCCCTTCCCCAAGCAGGTTTCCTGCCTCTTTCCCCAGCCTTTTCCCCATATGTTGCCTTCCTCTACTAGAACAAAGCTTAAACTATGGGTCAAGTAACTGAATGTGGGGGTCAAGAAAAATTTGGCAACAATAAAAGGTTATGTATGTCTATTTTATATACCTATATACCTGGGGTCCAGTAAAAATGTCTTGGGCAAAAAGAGGTCACAAGTGGAAAAGTTTAAGAAGCCCAGGTCTAGAATGTAAGTTCCTTGAGGGTAGGGCCTGTTTTGTTTGCTTTTATTTGTATCCCCAGTGCTTACCACACATTAAATACTCAACAAAAGCTCTTATCTATCATCCATAAATGACAAAGAAAACTCTGAACAATGACATTAAATAAACATGCCTTGTTACTTACCCAAATCAAATGAATGTAGCATTTGATGGCTTTTGGTGAAAAGAGCTCTTTACTGGAGGGATGTAATTGTTCTACGATTTTATAACCCCAGGCCATAGGAGGATAAGTTTAAGGGAATATGTATGTTTAGGTGGAGAAATGATGAGGGTGGAGAAATGATGAGGGATTGGGGTAGGGGAATCGTCATAATTATCTTAATATTTGAAGGGCCATCATGTGGAAGAGAGATTATTAGCCTTTTTCTAGCCAGATGACAAGCCTAGGAGTGATGAATGCAAGTTACAGGGACTCTTATTTCTGCTGTACCTGAGGAAAATCTTCCTAGCCAGTCACCTCGATGATGCAAAAGTAGAATGGGCTGCCCCAGGATGTCATCAATACCATGTGACATGAATTTCGATGCAAAAATTTTAAATAAGATATTAGCCAGGAGATTAAAGCAAGTGATCACCAGGATAATACACTATGACCAGGTGGGATTCATACCAGGAATGCAGGGCTGGTTCAACATTAGGAAAACTATTAACATAATCAACCACATCAATAAGAAAACCAACCAAAATCATATGATTATCTCAATAGATGCAGAGAAAGCTTTTGACAAAATCCAGCATTCATTCCTAGTAAAAACACTAGAGAGCATAGGAATAGGTGGAGCTTTCCTTAAAATAATAAGCAGTATCTACCTAAAACTATCAGCAAACATTATATGTAATGACAATAAGTTGGAGGCATTCCCAATAAAATCAGAAACAGGTGTCATGGGGCACAGAGCACCCCAGAAGTTCTCTGGGGCACATCGAGGAATCTTCTCCTTGAGAAACTAAACCAGAGGACAGATAACACCTAGAGAGATAAGCTGAACCAAATCGGACAGAGCTAGCTTCGGATTCCTACCCTTCATTCTGGTCTCCCTTACCCTGGGGAGATAAATTTGGGTGTGGCTTCAGTCTTTGTGTTCTGAAGAGGGATTGTAGCCACCCCTCACCCAATTCTCCCAGCTACCACCAATGGGGGATGGTCCTTTCTCACTAAAGGAACTTTTCACGGGCAGATGGTCCACCCCCATCAGTCCTCTATAAAAGTACCTTCCAGTCTCCTGTTCGAGATTTGGTACCTCTGAGCCATGTGCTTTATGCCAAATCTCCCCATGAAAAGTCCAAGGATTTCTTTCATGGTTTCACTCCCCCCACCCTTCCCTTCCCTTCCCTTGCTCCTAAATAAACTATCACCTTATTCTAACTAAGTTTTGTGTGCAAGAGGGTGTAATTCTTTAAAGAGGAATTCCTAAGAACCCCAACTCCCACCAACCCATACCCATTTTCCCACCATATCACAGGCATGTCCATTATCACCTCTATTATTTAATATTGTACTAGAAATGTTAGGTTTAGCAATAAGAAAACAAAAGGGAATTCAATGAATCAGAATAGGCAAGGAGGAAACAAAACTATCCCTTTGTAGATGATATGACAGTATACTTAGAGAATCCTAGAGAATCAACTAAAAAACTACTTGAAACAATCAACAACTTTAGCAAAGTTGCAGGATATAAAATAAATCCACATAAATCACTAGCATTTCTATACATGACCAACAAAGTCTAGCAGCAAGCGATAGAAAGAGAAATTCCATTGAAAGTAATGGTAGCCAGGGCCAGCTAGATGGCGCAGTGGGTAGAGCACTGGCCCTGGATTCAGGAGTACCTGAGTTCAAATCCGGCCTCAGACACTTAACACTTACTAGCTGTGTGACCCTGGGCAAGTCACTTAACCCCAATTGCCCCTCAAAAAAACAAAAAAAAACAAAAAAAGAGAAAGTAATGGTAGCCAATATAAAATACATGGGAGTCTACTTGCCAAGACAAACCCAGGAACTCTATGAACACAATTACAAAACACTTTTCACACAAATAAAATCAGATCTACATAATTGGAAAAGTATCAATTCCTCATGGATAGGCCAAGCTAATATAATAAAAATGACAATTCTACCTAAATTAATTTACTTATTCAGTGCCATACCAATCAGACTATCTAAAATTATTTTATAGGGCTAGAAAAAATAACAAAATTAATCTAGAAGAACAAAAGATCAAAAATATCAAGGGAACTAATGAAAAAAAAATGCACAAGAAGGTGGGCTAGCTGTGCCAGATCTGAAGCTTTACTATAAAGCGGCAGTCATCAAAACTATTTGGTACTGGCTAAGAAATAGAGTGGTAGATCAATGGAATAGGTTAGTCACAGAAGACATAGTAGTAAATGACTTTAATAATGTACTTTTTGATAAACCCAAAGACTCCAGCTTCTGGGATAGGAACTCAGTATTTGACAAAAACTGCTGGGAAAACTGGAAGATAGTACGGCAGAAACTAGGCATAGACCAGCATCTTACGCCTTGTAGTAAAATAAGGTCAAAATGGGTACATGATTTAGACATCAAAGGTGATACCATAGGTAAATTAGGAGAGGAAGGAATAGTTTACCTCTCAGATTTATGGAAAGGAGAACAGTTTATGACCAAACAAGAGACAGAGAATATTATGAAATGCAAAATAGATTACTATGATTACATTTAATTAAAAAGGTTTTGTACAAACAGAAGCAATGCATCCAAAATTAGAAGGGAGGCAGAAAGCTGGGAAACAATTTTTATAGCCAGTATTTCTTTTTTTTAATTAATAAAGTATTTTATTTTTTTCCCGTTACATGTAAAGCTAGTTCTCAACTTTTCTTTATACAAACTTTCCAATTTCAGATTTTTCTCCCTCCTTCCCCTCCCTCCTCCCTCCCCTAGACAGCAGGTAATCTGATATAGGTTATATATATATATATGTGTGTGTGTGTGTGTATGTATATGTATATGTATATATGTGTATATATATGTATATATGTATATATATGTATATGTATATGTGTATGTATACACACATAATAACATTAATCCTATTTCTGCATTAGTCACGTTAAAAGAGAAAAATCAGAGTAATGATGAAAAACCTCAAAATAGAAAAGACAACAGCACCAAAAAAAAAGAAATAATATGGTTCATTCAGCATCTATACTCCACAATTCTTTTTTTTTTTCTTGGATTTGGAGATCCTCTTCTATCATGAGTTCCCTGGAACTCTTCTGTACCATTGCATTGGTGAGAAGAATATAGTCCATCACAGTAGATCAACACTCAATGTTGATGATACTGTGTACAATGTTCCTCTGGTTCTGCTCATCTTACTCATCATCAGCCCACACAAGACCCTCCAGGTTTCTCTGAACTCCTCCTGCTCATCGTTTCTTACAGCACAATAGTATTCCATTGTATTCATATACCACAACTTGTCCCCAATTGATGGGCATCCCCATAACTTCCAATTCCTTGCCACCACATAAAGAGCAGCTATAAATATTTTTGTACATGTGAGTCCCTTTCTCCTTTCCATGATTTCTTTGGGAAAAAGACCCAAAAGTGGTATTGCTGGGTCAAAGGGTATGCACAGCTTTATCGCCCTTTGGGCATAATTCCAAATTGCTCTCCAGAATGGTTGGACCACCAACAATGCATTAGTGTTCCAATTTTCCCACAGCTTCTCCAACATTTATTATTTTCCTTTTTTGTCATTTTAGCTAATCTGACAGGTGTCAGGCGGTACCTCAGAGTTGTTTTAATTTTGCATCTCTCTAATCATTAGAGATTTAGAGCATTTTTTCATATGGGAATAGATAGCTTTGGTTTCTTCATCAGAAAACTGCCTGTCCATATCCTTTGACCATTTCTCAATTGGGGAATTATAAATTTGATTTAGTTCCCTATATATTTTAGAGATGAGGCCTTTATCAGAAGTACTGGCCACAAAAATTGTTTCCCAGCTTTCTGCCTCCCTTCTAATTTTGGATGCATTGCTTCTGTTTGTACAAAAATTTTTTAATTTAATGTAATCAAAATCATCCATTTTGCATTTTATAATATACTCTATCTCTTGTTTTATAGCCAGTATTTCTGATAAAGGCCTCATTTCTAAAATATATCAGGAACTAAATCAAATTTATAAGAATCTCAAGTCATTCCCCAATTGGGAAATGGTAAAAGGATATAAACAGGCAGTTTTCTGATGAAGAAATCAAAGCTATCTATTGCCATGTGAAAAAATGCTCTAAATCACTATTGATTAGAGAAATGCAAATTAAAACAACTCTGAGGTACCACCTGGCACCTATCAGATTGGCTAATATGACAAAAAGGAAAATAATAAATGTTGGAGAAGCTGTGGAAAAATTGGAACACCAATGCATTATTGGTGGAGCTGTGAACTGATCCAGTCATTCTGGAGAGCAATTTGGAACTATGCCCAAAGGGCGACAAAGCTGTGCATACCCTTTGACCCAGCAATACCACTTTTGGGTCTTTTTCCTAAAGAGATCATGAAAAGGGGGAAAGGACCCACATGTACAAAAATATTTATAGCTGCTCTTTTTGTGGTGTCAAGGAATTGGATGGGGATGCCCATCAATTGGGGAATGGCTGAACAAGTTGTGGTATATGAATGTAATGGAATACTATTGTGTTGTAAGAAATGATGAACAGGCAGATTTCAGAGAAACCTGGAAGGACTTACATGAACTGATGCTGAGTGAGACAAGCAGAACATTGTACACAGTATCAACAACATTGGGTGTTGATCATCTGTGGTAGACTTGACTCTTCTCAGCAATACAATGGTCCAAGATTGTTCCAAAGGACTCATGATGGAAAATGCCTTCCAATCTAGAAAAAAAAGAACTGTGGAATCTAGATGTAGATTGAACCATACTATTTCTACTTTTTTTTGTTTTTGTTTTTTGAGGTTTTTCCCTTTTGCTCTGATTCTTCTTTCACAGCATGACTAATGCAGAAATATGTTTAATGCGATTGTACATATATAACCTATATCAGATTGCTTGCTGTCTTGGGGAGGGGGGAGGAAGGGGAGGGAGGGAGGGAGAAAAATGTGAAATTAGAAATCTTAGGAAAACAAATGTTGAAAACTATCTCTACATGTAACTAGAAAATAATAAAATACTTTTATGATAAAAAATGCCACATGACAAGATTTTCAAGTAGAGGTTAGATCATCATTTGTTATGATGGTAAAGAGGGGATTCCTGTTTACAGTTACAGATTGAATAAGATGACCTCTTGAATCCCTTTCAGCTCTCAGATTATATAGTTCTGTTATTCCCATTAGGAACTTTACCCTTTCTGCTGTAACAAACTGAGGTGAGTTATATGGAAGTGTTCTGAAGAGTATATAATACCACTTAACTAACTGTTCCCACTTCATCTCAAAGGACAGTAGATTACCACCCTTTGGTTCTTCATTCATTTGAAGGCTTTTATTCAGTCTTGTTCCCATGTATTCCCCCAGTGTTATTTTCTCCAGGCTGGACATTACAGATTTCCACTTTGTCTTTAAGCTCTTAATTTTTCAGCCTTTTTCATGGCTAAATTCTCTAAGATATGCACACTGGCACTAGCATCTAAGCATGTACAAACATGTCTAGACACTTTTATATATACTGGGACCCTGCCTTTGTGTTCTGGACCCCCCATGCTATCACTGTATTCCTCTCCCTCACAACTCCTACAACACTTAGGTTCTTCCTACCACATTCAACTCCATGAATTTGGGGACATTTCCAAATGTTTTTAACCAAAGAATTAAGATGAGATTGACCAATGATGAATGAAGAAGCATATGGTAGGTATGAGCAGGCTTCAACATATTCAAATAAAGGAGTATGGTCAATGGAAGGGACACTGAATTTGGAGTTAGTGGGATCAGTGCGCATCCCAGTTGTACTAAGTACTACCTGTTTGACATTTGACTAAGACATTTAATCTTTTATCTGTAAGATGAGGGGGTTGAAGTACATTATCTCTAAAGTTCTTTCTAGCTGTAAGTATGATTCTAAGCTAATTATAAATAAAAAGTAGTATAAAAGTTGTTACCAAAGAAACACATGAGTGAAAAAAGGTGTAGTCATATGGCAAGGGTAAGGGATAACTTATTGACAATTCCATGAATGTCCGTGGAATGTAAAAAAAATAGAGATGGGCACCTCAGTATAGTCATGGACCCCTTGTGAGGGACACAAAAGAGAGCAATACAGAATGGGCAAGCATGGTTTGTGGTTTGCATTGTTGTAGAGGATGACTATATTCTTGAGATCACAGATGCATTTGAGTATTTCAAAATTTAATTGTATCCGGAGGGGGGAAAAACTGCCTACACTTAAGTGCCCATCTTTCAGGTTTAATCTTCTAACACCCCACCCCATCACAACCCTTCCCTCCAATCATAGCCTCTTTCTGTGGCCTTTAAGAACATATAAAGAATTCTGGGGGAAAAAAATAATTCTGGGGCATGATCAAGACCTTTTCCTACCCAGCCTCAAAACTTGATTCTTCCCTTCATCACCAGCTCTGTTTTTATGCTTGGCAGTCTTGTAGATCCTACCAGGATGTGGGTGAGTGGATCAGGCTATAGCTTCCCTAATGACCTTCCTTTGGCTAATGAATGTCATATAGGTAGTTCATTCCCTTCTGGTTAGAGAATGGAGAGTTATGTCTCCTAGTCATTTCTTTCTTCAGTCCATTCTTCACCTGGTGGAAGTCAGAAGTGGAGAGGAGAAAATACCTGGTCATCCCGGCATAGGAAAACTAGGATTAAAACCTTAGCTCTGCCTTTACTAGCGGTTTGAACTTGAGCACATTCACTTGTCCTGAATTTTAGTTTCTTCAATTGAAAAATGGGGATGAAAATGCCTGCTTCATAGACTCATTGTGAAGTTCAATTGAGATCAAGTACTTTGTCAGCTTTACAACTGTACAGATGTATGTGATGGCAGTAATGATAACCATTCTTCTGATCCTCCCTTTTCACTGAGTCTATCCATACTGCAGATACTTCAGCTGCCTGTAGGCCCTATTCTCCCATTTGAGACTTTATCTCCTCCCCCAGGTTCCTCAGGCATGTTAGAAATGCTAAGCTAATGGAAATAGGAATCTTGGTTCCCTGGCCTAAGATGACAAATCTTTCTATTTTTTCGACCTTTTGATTTCATCTTCGTGATCTAACCTGATTTTCCATCTTCCCACTGTTAGAACTAGGCAACAGCCAGGTCAAGGGCTTGGTTCTGAAGTAGTGAGTTGAAGGAATAGGTCATAGTTGTAGACAGGAGGACAAACCCCATTTTCTTCCCTTTCCCCTTCCTATTGGAAGCCAAAATGGGGGAGTGCTGCAGTTGGGGTGGAATATGGGTGTTGGGTTACTAAGACTCCCCGTGTTATTCTGAAAGCCACTTACTTTTCAGTGATGACCCACAAGCCCTCTATGGTTGTGAGAAGCACTCTCCCCTCCTCCATTAAGTGAAAGTATGAACCACTTCCTTGTCTGGTCCCCTCTAGCCACAGAGCCCCAGACATTAAGAGTGTTTGGTTTTGGTGAGGGTTTCCAAACCTTCCCTTCCTCCATTTCTCTCTCCCTCCCTGTTTTTCACCTCGATCCCTTTGTTCATTCCCCTAATTTACCCACTATCACCACATTTTTTAAAGCCATGTCTGACCTACTTGGATTCGCTAGTACTGCTTCCTGTCCTCCTCCTCTCTCCCTCACCTCTGCCCCCCTCTCCCCCACCTCCCCAGGCTCCCCCGCAAGGCTGGGCAAGCAACATCAAAAGTAGGGAGGAGAATTCTGCTCTCAACACCCATCGCATCCCAACTCCTTCCCCTTCCCCCTCCAGCACCAGAGCAGATTCACACTAGGGCCCAAGAAAGACCCACTTTCCTAGGCAGGAGTCCCGGGACTAGCAGTGTTGGTGGCTCCACCTCAATGGCAGAGACCCCTCCCTTATCTGGAGTGGAGGAAACGATTTTAGTTCATCCCATCCTATCCCTCTGGTAACCAAACAGTGGGAAGCTCCTCTGATAGAGGCCAGGATCCCCTCAGGGAACTGCTAGGCTGAGATAAGCAAGGTTCCGGCCCCTCCCCCGAACCTCCCCCCCAGCCCCGCCCCCTGCGCCCCCGATCTGTAGGAGCTGCAGAAGCATCAGTCACAGCAAGCAGTAAATGAGGCAACAGCTGCAGTAGCACCCGAAAAGACTCCTGCTCCATCTGCATCTTCTCCATCTCCATCTTCAGCTCCAGCTCCAGCTCCAGCTCCAGGCGCCCCCCCCCCCCCCCGCCCCGGCCAAAACCCGGTTCCGACACCACGGACAGCACCCGGGCTTCAGTACCGCGGACAGCGCAACCCCCCCCCCCCCCGCATTCCCCTGCGGGTTGCGGAGCGGTGAGCTAGCCTAGGGGGAGCAAGGTAAGCTATGCGGGCGGGATGCCCCGGCTCCCGCTCCCCATGGCGCTGCTCCTCAGCCTTGGCCTCTTCGGGCTGTTTCCAGGTAAGGACATTGAGTCAGCCTGAGACATCCGAGGGGGCGGGAGTGGAGAAAGAGCAGTATGCTCTTGGAAGGACCGGTGTTCCAGGGAATTAGGGGAGACTTGGGGAAGGGAAGGGGCCCCAGAGAATATAGGGGACAGGAGCCGGTGAGGAGAGAGACGTCTCAAGAGCAAAAATGAGGTGGGGTATAATCTCGAAGCTCTCTTCCAAATGTAATATGCTGTGATTAGGACCATGGGGGGAGGGGACGGTTGGAAGGAGAATGGGGGGCAGGAGAGGGGGGGATAGAAGATCAAAGGAAGGGTTCACCACAGGAGTGAAGAGAGGAACCTGAGATTTAGGGAGAGGGAAAGGAATCCTGTACCTGATATGATTTGACTAGTTATTTCAACCCCACAGGCAGCTCTCAAACTGGGTCACCATACAGACATGAGAGAAAGAAGGGATGGGATCTCCACCCTCTTAGTGGGAGACAGAAGATAGGTGGGAGATGGAAGAGGAGGGACTGTGGGGGCTTGGGAAAGGGGTGAGAAACATTGCTGTATCTCAATGTGTTGAGTGTACTGAAACAAATAAATGAGCACTTTATGTGTGATTCTGCTAGCAACCCTGAGAGAGAGCAGGCACTGGGGGGAAGAGAATTGTGAGGGTTAATGTTAGTGTATGACTGAGGGTACACTTAATCAGAGAAGAAAATGTAGTCAGCCAGAGTGTATAGATGATAGATAGAGGAACATGTAATCTCGTGATGTATGTACGTCCCCGAGAAGTGTCTGAATCTAGAATGAGAAGGTCCTCCTGAATATGTTAAGCATGTGACCAGATACAAAGAAGTGCGGGGAGCAAAGACATGAAGGCACCACAGCACACACAAACAAAGACTTACTTAGTACTTGGGTCCACAATAGGTAAACCCAGATAACCCATACTTAATACTGACCAACACAGAAGCAGAGGACACCCAGACAGACACATACGTTATTGACACAAATAGCTGGGCTCCGAGGGACAGAAAGTGAGAGATATGTGACAATCTGCTTTTGGCCCTCATCCCCTAGAAGTTGTGACTGACTTCTGCCTAACGCAGAGAAAAGGGAAATCTCAGTCACATGTTCCAAGCTCCAATTCCACCCTTTGAGGAGAATAAGGGACAGTCTGAGGGACTCTCTTCTGTGTCCCTCAGTACAGGGACCCCCTTTTTGGGAGGATGAGCCTCAGTCTGTTGTCTTCTGAGGATTTTCCTACATGTTCAACTTTTCCTTTGTGATATACTTAATAACAATTCTCAAAAAAAGACAAATAAACAGAAATTCCAATAAAAATCATAACAAACACCTTGCATTTTGATAAAAGAAAAATATAATTTATAAAATAATAATAATTTATTCAGCCTGCATTCTCTTCCAATCTGTTTTCCATCTTCATGTATATATAGTTTTGTTGCTTTTAAAGAAGATATAGGGGCAGTTAGGTGGCGCAGTGGATAGAGCACCAGCCCTGGAGTCAGGAGGACCTGAGTTCAAATCTGGCATCAGACACTTGACACTTACTAGCTGTGTGACCCTGGGCAAGTCACTTAACCCCAATTGCCTCACCAAAAAAAAAAAAGATATAATCCTTGTTACCCTCTGTTTCTTTCACTTAACATCACTTTGTCCTTTCATATTTCCTTTTTTCTTTATAATAATGTATTTCTATAGTGCTTTTAAGGTTACAATGCCATTTGTCATTAAAACTTGATGAGGTAGACTATGCACATATCTCCATTTTACAGATGAAGAAACTGAGACAATAAGAGGTTAAGTGAATTACTCACAGTCACACATCCAGTAAATGTAAGAGTCAGGATATTTACCATTATTATTTATTTATTTATTTGCTTGATTGGATGGCTGGCTTTTTTTTTTTTTTTTAACCAGATCTGTGTTTTCTTTACCATTGCCAAATGATAACCTTCTCTGCAGCTTATGGCCTTAGGAAATTGACTGAGACGCTACGGGTTAAGTGATTTGCTCAAAATTACATGGCCAGCAGGGGCAGCTAGGTGGCTCAGTGGATAAAGCACTGGCCCTGGAGTCAGGAGTACCTGAGTTCAAATCCGGCCTCAGACACTTAACACTTACTAGCTGTGTGACCCTGGGCAAGTCACTTAACCCCAATTGCCTCACTAAAAAAACTAAACAAAAACCCAACAAAATTACATGGCCAGCAAGTATCAGAGGCAGGATTTGAACCGAGGTCCTTCCTGAGGACCAGCACCTCTTTCCACTACAGAACATTGCCTCTCATTTTTATGACCCATATCAATCAATCAAAAGGCATTTATTAAATGCCTACTATGTGCCAGGCACAGGTAATCCATAAAGATATGTTCGGTGGCATACATGGAACACAATTTTGGGGGGTGATAAGTTGTTTAATTTTTTATTATGAATTATAAAATTATCAACAAACATGAACATGTCCATATTGGAAGGTAGAAAAATGAGGATTGTATGTGAAACTGTGACTCTATTAGATATAACTTGTTTTAAACAAATCCATATTAATATTAAATTAAAAATTTAACTACCTTAAATTTAATTAAAATCTATACTAAATTACCAGCATTGCTTTGTTGATATCTGTCCCATTCTGAATTTCCTTCTGCTCCCTTTTGTGTATTTTAATATGTTTTATTAATTTTTTTGTTATCAGAACTACTCATTCAACATTCCCCTCACCTTTCCCCTCCCTAATTAAAGCTCTCCTTTAAAAGAGAGTCAAAGGGGCAGCTAGGTGGTGCAGTGGATAGAGCACTGGCCCTGGAGTCAGAAGTGCCTGAGTTCAAATCCGGCCTCAGACACTTAACACTTGCTGGCTGTGTAACCCTGGGCAAGTCACTTAAGTCCAATTGCCTCACACACAAAAAAAAGAGTCAAGCAAAGGAAATTTATGTTACATTGGTTGTGGCTGAAAAATATGTCTCATTCTGAAGCTACAGTCCATCATTAAGAGGTGGGAGGCATGCTTCATCATTAGATATACTGTCTTATTTAGCCCTTATTCATGAATACATTGCTTCCATGTTTCTTTTGCTATTACAAATAAAACAAACATACTCAGATTGTTGGATTCAGAGAGGTAGCATTGGCAGAATAAATAGAGGGCAGGCCTTAGAATCGGAAAGACCTGCTTTCAAGTCCTGCTTCTGAAGCACATTGTCTGTGTGACCCTGAACAAAGCCACTCTACCTTTTAGTGCCCCAGGCAGCCCCCCTAAGACTCTGAGTTTCAGACAGGTTACCAATCTGCACAAGAGAGTTTGACATATTGGTGAAATCACACGTCCAAAACACCCCCCACCCCACCTCCATCAAAATCTTTTTTAAAAAGCAAGGAAGGGGGGCAGCTAGGTGGCGCAGTGGATAGAGCACCGGCCCTGGAGTCAGGAGTACCTCAGTTCAAATCCAGCCTCAGACACTTAACACTTGCTAGCTGTGTGACCCTGGGCAGGTCACTTAACCCCAATTGCCTCACTAAAAAAAAAAAAAAGCATGGAAGGAAGGAAGGAAGAGAAAGAAAGAAAGAAAGAAAGAAAAGATCCTTATGATAGTCCTGGTAGTGAGATCAAAGAATGTAATCAGTTTTGTAAATGTAAGTTTCCAGATTGCTAACCAAAGAGACTGCTTCAATTCATCATTCCACCAACACTGTAATAACATACCTATTTCAGTAGCTCCAAATTCAGTAGTACTGAATTTTATTATTTTACCTATTTTTGCTAATTCAATTGGTATGAAGTGGTACCTCAAAGTTATTTTAATTTTCAGTTTTGTGATTATGAAAGAAGTAGAACAATTTAAAGTCATTTTTTGCAATGTATGTTTCCTCCCAAAACTAAACACACTGGTCGCTTTATCACTTATGACGTGGTATTAGATGGATGAAATTTTCATCCATTTCATATAGATACTAAAATAAGGTTGTTTTTCTTTTTTTTTTTCTTTTTTTTTTTTTTTTAGTGAGGCAATTGGGGTTAAGTGACTTGCCCAGGGTCACACAGCTAGTAAGTGTTAAGTGTCTGAGGCCGGATTTGAACTCAGGTACTCCTGACTCCAGGGCCGGTGCTCTATCCACTGCGCCACCTAGCTGCCCTTTTTTCTTTTTCTTTTTTTTTTTAATAAGGTTGTTTTTTAAAAAAGTTATGTATACACTTTGTACTTTTCTCATGAAGAGAGAGGAGAGTAGGGTTGTGGTCTGAGGGCCTAGATATTCTTCCTACCTTGGCATCCTGTCCCTTGCATGGGGAGGTTGTCCCAAAATGCCTTGAGGGGGTCAATACATTTGACTAACTCTTCTTACCCCTCTTTTGCACTCTTTCCTACTCTACCCCAGGGGTCCTGGCTACAGACACAGAGGAACGGTTGGTGGAACATCTCCTGGACCCTGCCCGCTACAACAAGCTCATTCGACCAGCCACCAATGGCTCTGAGCTGGTGACTGTGCAGCTTACAGTATCGCTAGCCCAGCTCATTAGTGTGGTAAGTTAGAAGTAATCTCAGTTCTCTGGCCCTTCAATCTCACCTTTGTGCTCCTGAATTCCTTAGGATAAGAGGGTGGATTCTCACTTGATAAATCCAACCCATTGGTGTGATTTGTGCATATGTGTGCATACGGATCTCATGTGTGCCTCCTTTGGGGGGGGCGGGGGGAGCGGTTCTCCTGGATTCTTGAAGTTGGCAGGTCTTCTCTATTTGGTCCTCAGGCATATGTGTGTTTACTTGGGAGGGATATGGGAGAGGTCAGGCTAGACTATTCATCAAGGCCTCCTTCTGTTTTAGCATGAGCGGGAGCAGATTATGACTACCAATGTCTGGCTGACTCAGGTGAGTGATCTAAGACTCTCCCCTCAATGCCCCTCTCCTTTTCAGACTGTTTCTCTTCTTCCATTTGCTCTTTCCTTCTATAGTTGCTTTTTTCTTGCCCTATTTCTCTAATCATTATCAAAGTTACTGTTTCCCCTCATACTTTAAGAAATACTTTCTGCAATTCTCTAATGTGTTTATCATATGATATTGTGTATTGTCTGAGTCATTTATTGTGAGCTCCATGGGGGGAGAGACCCTTTCTTTTTCTTTTTCTTTTTTTTTTTTTTAGTGAGGCAATTGGTGTTAAGTGACTTGCCCAGGGTCACACAGCTAGTAAGTGTTAAGTGTCTGAGGCCAGATTTGAACTCAGGTACTCCTGACTCCAGGGCTGGTGTTCTATCTACTGTGCCATCTAGCTGCCCCAAGACCCTTTCTTATCTCAACTTTGCATTTCTCCTCATGCCTTTGGTGCTGCGTACACTTTAAAATATTTATTGAATGAATGAGCCTCCTCCAGGCCTGCCTGTCCTAAGTGCTCCAAGACCTCTTTTGTCTCATGACTACCTATCCTTTGTCTTCAGTATCCCTAGTTTATGTCATAACAGATAGGAAGAGAATAGTCGATGAGAGTACTATCTGGATTTTGAACAGCTTTATTGAGATAGATGTAGTTAGTCAGTTAATAAACATGTTGAGTGCCTACTATAGGCCAGGTACTATCCAAAGACAAAAGACAGTCCCCTCTCTCCAGGAGCTCAAAGTCTAATAGGGGACACAACATGCAAACAACTATGCACAAACAAGATATAGACAGGATAAATTGCAAATAACAGAAGGAGGACACCAGTACTAAGGAGGATTGGGAAAGGCTTTTTTTCCCAGTGGAAAGATGGGATTTTAGCTAGGACTTGAAAGAAGCTGGGGCGGGGGGCGGGGGAGCCCACAGCTAGGTGGCACAATGGATAGAGCACTGGCCCTAGATTCAGGAAGATCTGGGTTCAAATCCAGCCTCAGACACTTGACACTTACTAGCTGTGTGACCCTGGGCAAGTCACTTAACCCTCATTGCCCTGCCAAAAACCAAAAAAAAAAAAAAAGAAAAAAAAAAAGAAAGAAGCCAGGGAAGCCAGGAGATGGGGATAAGGATAGAGAGAATTCCAGGCATGAGGGCAGGCATTTGCCTGGTGTTAAGAAATACAGTGTCTTGTGCAAGGAAACTGCATCTACAATCTACAGAGGGTAACTGGATGGTAGAGTACATGGTGGAGAGTCAAGTATAAGATGGTTGGAAAGATAGGAGTGGTCCAGATTGTGAGGAGCTTTGAATGCCGGACATTTTATATTTTGGCCACGGGAGTTTATTGAATAGGTGGGCACCATGGGCAGATCTTTACTTTAGGAAGATTGACAGCTGAGTGGAGGATGGATTGAAATGGGGACAGACTTGAAACAGGCAGACCCACCATCAGGCTATTCCAGTACTCCAGACCTGCACCATGACGGTGGTAGTGCCAGAGGAGAGAAGGGGATAGATGATGATGATAGATAGATAGATAAATGTTATGAAGGTAAATTTGCCAGATCTTAGCAAGAGAATGAATGTGGGAAGTGTGAGAGAATGAGGAATTAAGGATGACCTGTAGGTTGTGATTTTGAGTGACTGGGTACATAATATCCCCAACAGTAATAGTTCCCTATGTAAATTCATAAGGGGGGAGGGATTGAGGGGAAAACTAGTGAATTCAGCTTTGGAAATTTTTGAATTTTATATGTATGGGGGACATCCAGTTTTAGATGTCTATTAGACAGGTGGAGATGCAAGTCTGGAGGAGGATAAGAGAAAGGTATGCACTGGAGAAGTAGATTTGGGAATCATCAGCAGAGAGGTGATAATTGAATCCATGGAAGCTGATGAGATCATCAAGTGAAATAATAAAGAGGAAAAAGAGAAGAGGGCCCAGCATAATACCTTTGGGGACATCTACCTTTAGACTTGTATGAAGATTTGGCAAAGAAGACTGAGGAGTGGTCAGACAAGGAGAAGGAGAATCAGGATAGGCTATCATCACAGAAACCTAGAAAATACAGGGTATCAAAGAGAAGACTAACTGAAAGTATCAAAGGCTGCAGAGAGGTCAAGAAGGATGAGGACTGAGAAAAGGCCATTGGCTTTGTTTTTTAATGTACAATTTCATTTATTTAGAATTTTATTTTCCCCAAGTTACATGTACATACAAATTTTGAAATCAATTTTTAAAAAAAACTTTGTATTCCAAATTCTCTTCCTCCCTCCCTCCTCCCCCCAAGAACTAAAGTAATTCAATATAAACTACACATGAGCAGTCATGCAAAACATTTCCACATTAGCCAGGTTGTGAAAGAAAACAGACAAAAACAAAACTTCAGATAAAGGAACTAACAAAAAAAATTATGCTTCAATCTGTATTCAGACACCATCAGTTCTCTCTCTGTAGATGGACTGCATTTTTCATAAGACCTTCAGAGTTGTCTTGGATCATTGCATTGCTGAAAATAACCAAGTCATTTACAGCAGATTGTATTGCTGTTATTTTGTATACAGTACATTTCATGTTGCAGTTTCCTTGCACAAGACACTGTATTTCTTAACACCAGGCAAATGCCTGCCCTCATGCCTGGAATTCTCTCTATCCTTATCCCCTTTAATGTAGAAGCTGATAGATCTTGTGCTATCCTGACCATGGTTCCACAGTATTTGAATTATTTCTTTCTGGCTGCTTGCAATATTTTCTCCTTGACCTGGGAGCTCTAGAATTTGGCTATAATATTCCTGGCAGTTTTCCTTTTGGGATCTCTTTCAGGAGGTGATCAGTGGATTCTTCCAATTTCTATTTTACCTTCTGCTTCTAGAATATCAGGGCAATTTTCCCAGACAATCTCTTGGAAGATGATGTCTAAGCTCTTGTTTTGATTATGGTTTTCAGGTAGTCCAATAATTTTCAAATTATCTCTCCTGGATCTATTTTCCAGGTCAGCTGTTTTTCCAAGAAGATAGTTCACATTGCCCTCTATTTTTTAATTCATTTGGATTTGCTTTTATTGTGTCTTGGTTTCTCATAAAGTCACTAGCTTCCATTTTTTCAATCCTAATCCTAGACAATTATTTTCTTCAGGGAGCTTTTCCATTTGGCTTTTCAAACTGTTGACTTTTTTCTCATGACTTTCTTGCATCACTCTCAGTTTTTCCTCTACTTCTCTTACTTTATCTTCAAAGTCCTTTCTGAGTGCCTCTATGGTCTGAGACCAATTCAAATTTTTTTGGAAGCTTTGAATGTAGGAGCCCTGACATTGCTATCCTCTTCTGAGGGTGCACCTTGATCTTCCTTGTCACTAAAGAAACTTTCTATGGTCTGCATCTTTCTCTGTCACCTCATCTTGCTTATCTTTTACTTGACTTTTAACTCCTTCTTAAAGTGGGGCACTGCTTCCAGATTGTACTGTCCCATGCTTTAGGGGGTCCCAGGTGGTACAGTTTAAGGAGAGGCATGTTCTGTACTCGCCTGGCCTGTGCTCTGGTCTGAAAATAACTCCAGGTCTATTTGCTTTTCAACCAGAAAACAAAATTTTTGTTTAATTGGATTGATAGCTCTGGCTAGCCTGCACCCCTTTCCCACCTGGGCTGCTGCCACTCAAGGCTGCTTCCTGGTTCCCAGCAGGGGTAAAACAACCGAGTTCCACCTCAGTGCCAGAAGAGATCCCTGTAATCTCCCCCTAGCCGACCACTCAGCCCTCTTACCAGACTGTGAGCTTAGTTCCAGAAGATGCTGGCAATGCAGCCGATTTAGAGGCTCTGGAGGTCTTCTCTGAGACTGTGTAGTAGGAGTACTGGATTTGAAGCAAAGACCCGGGTGGATTTCTGAGACTTAGCTAGACAATCTTTCACATGTCACATCCTCTTTGGGCCTCAGTATCTTTATCTGACCTTTGGCCCATTCTTTCAGGTCCCTGCTCAGAATCAAACCTCATAGTCACAGCTTCACATTGGAAAAAAGAGGCCATTGGATTTGGCAATTAAGAGATCATTGGTAACCTTGGACAGACCAGTTTTAGCTGAATGATGAGGTCAGAAGCTAGACTGTAGAGAGTTACAAATAGAAAGTGGAGGTACCTCTTGTAGATGGCCTTCTCAAGGAGTTTAGCCAAAACAGGGAGATGAGATGTGGGTCTATTGCTAGTGGGGATGGATGGATCAAGTGGGGGGTTTTTGAGGATGGGGAAAACATAAGCAATATTTGTATACAATAGGGAAGCAGCCAGATGATAGGGAGGTAGATATTGAGAAGGTGGGAATGCTGGAAGAAGCAATCTGCTGGAGAATGTGGGATAGAATGGGATTACTTGTTCATTTAGAATCTTTTGCCTTGGTAAATAGAAGGGCCACCTCTTCATGTGAGATAGAGAAGAAGAAGATAATGGCAGAAGGCATTTGGGTGATAGAGCCTTCCCCAATTCCTTCCCTTTTTTCTCCCTTTTCCACAATCCTTGTGAGCCTCTAGCTCCTCCAATCCTTTCTATTGTTGGAATGACCCCTTCTTACCTGGTCACTTCTCTGGCATCTCTCCCCAGGAGTGGGAGGATTACCGGCTCACCTGGAAACCAGAAGAATTCGACAATATGAAGAAAGTGCGGCTCCCTTCTAAGCACATCTGGCTTCCAGATGTTGTCCTCTATAACAAGTAAGTAGCCCTCTAGCAATGGGGAGGGAAGGAGGATGCTCTTAGAAGTCCTTGGTGGGAGGGTCAGTTGAGCTAGAAATTTAAAAAAACAAAACAAAACAAACTAGTTCAAGGTAGATAAAGGGAAAGGAAACAGCACATAGACAGTGACAGAGGCAAGCAGATGTAGATATAGACCAATTGACAAATGGGATATATTTTTTTGCTTGTTTCTGTAAGGGAAATTTACTTTTGCATTTTTGAAAAAATATTAATGAAAAATAAACCATATCTTGCTATGGGTTACAGCAAGTATTTAACCAAAATGATAAGGAAAAGAATTGTGCCTTGAGGATATTTAAAAATTATAGTGAACATTAGCATTAATGAAACATTACCTGAAAGAAGACACACAAAAATTTACCCTCTTCTCTACATGGTAAAATAATCTGAGCTTATCAATGAGCTGAAAGAACCAATCAATTTGGAACATGGAATTCTGATATTTAAAAGTGAAATGTCACTGTGAGAAAACAGTTTATAAAACTGAAAACAAACCTTTAAACGAACTAATTCAGTTTATCACAAAGCTTGGTGTAGTACCAATGACTAACGTGGGGAAGAGTTGCTTATGAAAAATATGTCACATTCCAATAGTACTAAAACCACAAAAATAAATATGAAAGATCTCAGGCTCTTGAGAAAAAAATTATCTCTCTATAAGAGCTCTCAAAATTAACATGTCAAAGGGACCCAACTTTATGGCAACATATAATAGGCAAAGTACTTTCATCTAGAAAGTGTCTGTCTTTAAACACTCGGATGTTTTTAAGTTCCAAGGGATCCTGAGTCTCATGCTTCTAGACCATTAAAGTACCCGGAACTCTCTATAAAAAAACATTCCCCTTCCCCCATTTCCCTAGGTGCAAATGAGATAATTTGAGCTGCTACTCTGACCCCTAGAGCCAATAATGATTCCTTGTGATTCACAGAATGTTAGAGCTGGAAGGGATTTCAGTAGTTCATACAGTTTAACACCCTTCCTTCCCTTGCCCCTCCTTTTTTTTTTTTTTTTTTAGTGAGGCAATTGGGGTTAAGTGACTTGCCCACGGTCACACAGCTAGTAAGTGTTAAGTGTCTGAGGTCGGATTTGAACTCAGGTCCTCCTGACTCCAGGGCCAGTGCTCTATCCACTGCGCCACCTAGCTGCCCCGTCCCTCCTTTTGCACACACAAAACCCCAGAAATTAGTAGTAGGAGCAAAATTAGAATCCAGATCTCCTAAACTCCCAGGTTAACACTCATGTATTGAGGGTGTGGTAGGAGAGAAATTGTTTTTAAAAAAAAAAAGATTGCTTGTCAGTTGGCTAGGCTGCTTTACTTGGAGGCAGGGTCAAATCAGAAGGCAGGGGTGTGAAACAAAGAACCATTTGAGATCCCTTCCTCTCTCACCAAGGAATCCCTCCCACATCCAGGGGCAAGAAACAATTTCTCTACGGAGTTCATCCTTCCCTGTCTCAGAAACTGGCTGCCATCCCACTGCTTGGCGTTTCAAAGCCTTAATCCCAGGGCTCCTCTATGTTTCACCTCAAATTTTAATACACTTTGCTCACCACTATCAAGCTCCATCTACTTCAATCTAAGAAATACCTATACCTTTCCATTACCACCTACCCTTTATCCTCTTTCACTTTTGAAGGTTCCCACAGGCTATTTTCCCAGCTTGAAATAAGCTCTTTTTACCTTCTGCTCTTGCAGTTCCCCCCCCCCCACAATAAGCACATCTCCCCACCCTGTCACCCACTCACCCACACCCACACACTTTCTTAATCTTGTTCCTCCTTCCTTCCCTTCAGAGAACCTTGTTAACCTTATTATTCAGAGAACTGATTAACAGTTTGGTCCGTTCCCCCTCTCTTCCATTTCCCTATTCTTTCCTATTCCCTCACCTGATTTTTTTTGGGGGGGGCGGGGCAATGAGGGTTAAATGACTTTCCCAGGGTCACACAGCTAGTAAGTGTCAAGTGTCTGAGGTCAGATTTGAACTCAGATCTTCCTGAATCCAGGGCCGGTGCTCTATCCACTGCACCACCTAGCTGCCCCTCCCTCACCTGATATTGAGAACACCATCTGGCTGAATCATCTGCTCTTGTTTCTGTGCCTTGGAGGATGAGTGTGGTGATGGTGTCTTATATCCCTCATAAGACTAAGAGCTTCCTAAGTGCAGGAACTGAAGTTCCTTCACCCTCTAGATGACCTATTTAGTCACACAGGACAGGGTAGGTCCTTGAAGGCATGAGACTTGATTGATTTCCCCTCATCTTCCTCCTCCCAATCCTCTTTCAGTGCTGATGGGGTATATGAGGTCTCCTTCTACTCCAATGCTGTGGTTTCCTATGATGGTAGCATCTTCTGGCTCCCACCTGCCATCTACAAGAGTGCCTGCAAGATTGAGGTCAAGCATTTCCCCTTTGACCAGCAGAATTGCACCATGAAGTTCCGTTCCTGGACCTACGATCGCACAGAAATTGACTTGGTACTGAAGAGTGAAGTTGCCAACTTGGATGATTTTACACCCAGTGGTGAATGGGACATCGTGGCCTTGCCTGGCCGGCGGAATGAAAATCCAGATGACTCCACTTATGTGGACATCACATATGACTTCATCATCCGCCGCAAACCTCTCTTCTACACTATTAACCTCATCATTCCTTGCATCCTCATCACCTCCCTTGCCATCCTGGTCTTCTACTTGCCTTCTGACTGTGGTGAGAAGATGACCCTCTGCATCTCTGTCCTATTGGCTCTTACTGTCTTCCTCCTGCTTATCTCCAAGATTGTCCCACCCACCTCACTGGATGTGCCGCTGGTCGGCAAGTATCTCATGTTCACCATGGTACTGGTGACTTTCTCCATCGTCACCAGTGTCTGTGTCCTCAATGTCCACCACCGATCACCTACCACCCACACCATGGCCCCTTGGGTCAAAGTTGTCTTCTTGGAGAAGCTACCTGCTGTCCTTTTCATGAAGCAGCCACGCCAGAACTGTGCCCGGCAGCGGCTGAGGCAACGAAGGCGGCAAAGGGAGCAGGAAGGTGGTGGTGGGCTCTTCTTCCGAGATGCCCCAGGGGCCAATTCCTGTACTTGCTTTGTCAACCAGGCCTCTGTCAAGGAGTTTGGTGGAGTTTTTGGGGCTGAGTCGGCTGAGTCGGCCAATGGCTTCCGGGGGCGATCCGGTCCTGTTGGCCCATGTGGCTGTGGGCTCAAGGAGGCTGTAGACGGTGTGCGCTTCATTGCTGATCACATGAGGAGTGAGGACGATGACCAAAGCGTGAGTGTGAGGGGTAGGAAGAGGGCTGGAGAAGTAGAGGCCTTCCCTTGGCAAGTGGGGGGATAGAGGAGGTACAGACAGCATGGTGGGCTTGAGTGATGTCCTAACGACTTAGTGTATAAATGATTTGGTCAGTCAAATTTCTTTTAGCACTCATAAGACACATTATAGATTATACCAGGCAATTATACACATACACACATGTAAACATATATGTCTATAAACATAGACATATATGTATATTTGTGTGCATACACACATACAGATGAAAACATCCTTCTCTTCAAGAAGGTCAGAATAATAAGGTGTTGACACTTACTAGCTGTGTGACCCTGGGCAAGTCACTTAACCATCATTACCCTAAAAAAAAATTTTTTTTAAAGCTCTTTGGGGCGGCTAGGTGGTGCAATGGATAGAGCACCGGCCCTGGATTCAGGAGGACCTAAGTTCAAATCCAGCCTCAGACACTTACTAGCTGTGTGACCCTCGGCAAGTCACTTAACCCCAATTGCCTTACCAAAAAAAAAATAATAATAATAGAGTGCAATCAACAGAAATGGAAACAACCCTGGATTTGGAGTCAGAGGAACTTGGCTCTGATGCTTTCTGCCTGTATGACTTTAGGCAAGTCATTGACCCTCTCTAGGCCTCATCTGTAATGAGCGAGTTGGACCAAATGGTGTCTGTGGTCCCTTTAAGCTCTAAATCTGTGAACTTATGAAATATGTAACCACAAAATTTATAAATGTACAGTGGGGGCAGCTAAGTGGCGCAGTGGATAAAGCACCGGCCTTGGAATCAGGAGTACCTGGGTTCAAATCCGGTCTCAGACATTTAACACTTACTAGCTGTGTGACCCTGGGCAAGTCACTTAACTCCAATTGCCTTACTAAAAAAAAAAAAAAGTACAGTGAAGGGGGAAAAAAAAGTGGGCCAGGGATCACACTGGGATTTTAAAGTTGAAAGGAACCTCGAAGGCCATCTGGTCCAAAGCTTTCATTTTACAGATGAGGAATCTGAGGCCCAGAGAGAGGACATGATTTGCCCAAAGCCACATGGGTAGTTAGTGGTAGAGCGGGACTCTGAACCAATCTCTGTGTCCAGTGCATCACCTGCTCGGCTACCAGGATGACCAGTAGGCAAGGTTATTTTGGAATGACTTCCTGCAGAGGTCAGCCCTTGAGTTCTGAGTGATACAGAATGATCTTCCTGCCCTTCAAATAACTGTACCAGAAAGAAGCAACAATGGAATGAAATGGCTTAAATTGGGGTGGGGGAAAGAGAGAGGGAGGAGGTGTGATTATCTTCCCCACCTTCATTGGGCCTGGAGTCAGGTACACCCACTTCCTGAATTCAAATCTGGCCTCAGGTACTTACTAGCTGTGTGATCCTGGGCAAGTCACTTAACCCTGTTTGCCTCAGTTTCCTCATCTGTAAAGTGAACTGGAGAAGGAAATGGCAAATCACCCCAGTATCTTTGCCAAGAAAACCCCAAATGGGCTCATGAAGAGTCAGACACGGCTGAAATGACTGAACAACAATAATAAAATCAGGATGGAGATCCTGTACTCTACTGTATGCTCTACTGGATAAAAGAACCCCAGAAAGAGTGGGTGGTAGAAATGACTTGAGGCTTATTCCTCTAGGAAAGGCTCTGTCTTCTGGTTCTCCTAGAAAAGGGTATTTCCCTTCCCCCCCAAAAAAAACCCCAACAAAAAACTAATATCCCTTTTCTACTCAACTGGCTATCAAAGATAGCAGCAGCTTTATGAAATATTTATGGCAGGGACCTTGAGGGAGGGAGCAAGGATGTTGGTTGCTGGTTAGGCAACACATCATTTTCCTTTGCCCTTACTCTTCTTCTCTCGCTGTGTCTGTAATATTCTGGAATTTTCTTCTGCAAAGGCACTTTCGATCCTAGGATCTCAGGGGAGTTGAATTCAGTTTTGCTGATGGAATCACTTGGAGAATCTTCTTCACCTCACACTCCCCTGCATTAAGCCTGCTCTCCCAGCCTGACCTCTTAGCTCCTTTTTTTTTTTTTTTTTTTTTAGGCAATGGGGGTTAAGTGACTTGCCCATGGTCACACAGCTAGTAAGTGTCAAGTGTCTGAGGCCGGATTTGAACTCAGGTACTCCTGAATCCAGGGCCGGTGCTTTAACCACTGCGCCATCTAGCTGCCCCCTTAGCTCCTTCTTTTAAAGCTCAAAGAATCTGTAACCGGAAGGAAGAGATCATCTAGTCTAACTCCTCCCTACTCCCCCTGCTTTTTTTTTTTTTAAACAAAGGAAGAAACTGAGGCTAAGAGAGAGGAAGTGACTTGATCAAGGCCATATAGGAAGTAAGTACTACAGCCAGGATTCAAACCAAGAAGTTCTTTCAAAATCCAGGGCTCTTCCCACTATCCGGCATGGTCCATAATCTTGATGTGGGACAGCCCATCCACATCACAGCCTTCTGTTTCAGATCCATGTTAATGACTTGCTGATCTCAGTCCAAGATTGAGTCGGCTGCCATGGGAACTGGAGATGTTTCCATCTAAGTCATGCCATTGTGATGGGGAATTGGGGGTGGAATGAGAGAGGCATAAGCTTCATGGAGCTATGACTTTTGGGGCTAATGGACTCCAGATCCCCAGGCAACTGACCATTGGGAGAGCACATAGACAGACAGAACATTTATTAAGCACGTACCATATGCCAAGGATGCAAATAGCAATAATGATGTTGATAATAGTTACTAACATTTGTATTTGTTGTCATTCAGTCCTGTCTGACTCTGTGTTGTGACCCTGTGGACCACAGCCCATCAATGCTGTCCATGGGGTTTCCTTGGCAAAGATCCTGGAGTTTGCCATTGCCTTTTCCATCGGATTGGGACAAACAGAGATTAAGTGACTTGCCTAGGGTCACTCAGCTAGTAAGTGTCTAAGGTCAGATTTGAACTCAAGTCTTCCTGACTCCAGGCCTAGTGTTATATCCACTGAGTCGCCTAGATGCCTCCAATGTTTATAGACACTGAACTAAAAGCTTTATAATTAGAATCTCATTTGATCTTTGCAACAGTCCTGGGAGGTAGAGTATTATTATTGCCTCCCCCCCTGCATTTTACAAATGAGGAAACTGAGGCAAACGGAGCTTAAGTGGCTTGTCCAGGGTCAAGAGACTTGCTAAGTGACTCACATAGCTAGTGCCTGAGGCCAGACTTGAACTTCAGTCTTCCTGACTGTAGACTTGGTGCACTCTCCATCCGCTGTGCTACCTAGCTGCCTCAATGCCAGTGTAAGGTCCAGTGTTTTCTTAAGGTCTTTTTCATAAGGAGCAGTTAATGATGAAAAAGGCAGAAAACGGTGGGGGTTTTTTTTTTATCATAAAAGTATTTTATTATTTTCCAGTGACATGTAAAGATAGTTTTCAATATTTGTTTTCATAAGATTTTGAGTTCCAAACTTTTCTCCCTCCTTCTCTTCCCTCCCCCCTCTCCAACACAGAAAGCAATCTGATATAGGTTATATATGTACAATCACATTAAACCTGTTTCTGCATTAGTCATGCTGTGAAAGAAGCATCAGAACACAAGGGAAAAACCTAAAAAAATGAAAAAACAGAAACAAACATGAAAGTAGAAACAGTATGGTTCAATCTGCATTCAGAATCCACAGTTCTTTTTTTCTGAATGTGGAGAACATTTTCCATCATAAGTTCTTTAGAATTGTCTTGGATCGTTGTATTGTTGAGAAGAGCTAATTCTGTCACAGCTGATCATCATGCAATGTTGCTGTTACTATGTACAATGTTTTCCTGGCTCTGCTCATTTCCCTCAGCATCAGTTCACTTAAGTCAGAAAACTGTGTTTTTGCTAGCCTGAGAGGTGAGGTGAGCTAGCCAAACCAAAGAAGAAGTGGGGTGTCTCACACACTTGGGGGTATGAGGTCCTTCCACAGTGTCAGTAGGGATGAGACCCCACCTTGTAGCACATAGAGGGTGCTACCCAAACCAGCATGAAAGTACCAGCCCGTGAGGACTTTGCCTTCTACTGGGAGCTGGAAAGAGGCAAGGTGTACATGGCTGTCCCTTCTCCATGGCCTGGAGAAGTCTGGAAGATGGCTCATGGGCCTGTCTACCTCTACCCCACCTGTCAGAAGCAAGGGACCCAGGAGGCAGAGGACAGGTTACTTACTGGTGGGGAGGAGGTGAGGGAGATCTATCAGGGAGGCAAGGTCAGTGTCCTGGGCACTAGGCACAGCCTGGAGCTTGGGGCTGAAGAAGGAGCTGAGGATTTTAGTGGACCACAAGCTTCATGTGAGGCAACAGTGAGACCCAGATGCCAAAAAAAGAGCTAAATGTGATTTTAGACTGCTTTAACAGAGGCAGAGAAGACAATACTGGAACTAAAGCATGCCAAGTAATGCTGACTTAAACATTAATTCTTTTTTTAAAGAACTTGATGTAGTAGAAAAAACACTAGACTTGTATTCAGGAAAACCTGAGTTCAAGTGCTACCTCAGATACTTACTAGCTGTGTGGCCCTGGCTGGCCAAGTCACTAACCCTTCCCTTACCCTCCCCTTACCTCTATCATCTCATCTGTAAAATGGGGTTAAAGATGGTATCCACCTCAGAGATAATATTTGTTAAGCACCTTGCAAATCCTTAAGTGCTATATAAATGTTAGTGATTATTATCACTGTTGTGGCTTTAAATGAAAGCAGAAGATATGGGGAATTTGCACCTAAATGAAAGGGTGGCTCACGAACTCTCCCTTGGAAGGCAAATAAGGGAGTTGGCAGAGTCGGTCTACACTTGAAATATCACTTAGTCACTTTGTAGCATGGTGCTTATCATTTGTATTTTTAAAAAAGACCACTGGACAGCTAGGTAGCACAGTGGATAGAGCACCGGCCCTGGAATCAGGAGGACCTGAGTTCAAATCTGACCTCAGACACTTGACACTTACTAGCTGTGTCAGACCCTGGGCAAGTCACTTAACCCCCATTGCCTCACCAAAAAAAAAAAGTTAAAAAAACCAAACCACTGTTGAGATAATGGCAGCTTATGCATAGATGCCTGTTCCCCAAAGAGGAGGCAGAGACATTTTAAGAACTCAGAGCAGCAGCGGGATGTGGTGGATAGGGTGCTGGGGGCAGGAAGACAGGCATTGACTAGGTGTGTGACTCTGAGCAAATCTCATTGTCTTCACTGGCATTGTCACAATAATAATAGCAATAACAATAATAATAGTTAACATTTATGGAGCCTTACTATGTGCCAAGCACTATGCTAAGTACTTTACAATTATCATTGCATCCTAACAATAACCCTGGGAGGTTAGTGCTGTTATTATTCCCATTTAGGTTTCTGAATTTCCTTATCTATTCCGAGGTCCCTTCCAGCTCTAAACATATCATTCTATTGTCCTTTGAAAGATGGGAGGGAAGGGAATAAGCATTTATATGGCACCTACTATGTGCCAGGCCCTGTGCTAAGTGCTTTGGAGATTATCTCATTGATCCTCACAACAATCCTGCAAGGGAGGAGCTGTTAGTAGACTCATTTTACAGATGAGGAAACTGAAGCAACAAAGGGTTAAATGACTCCCTTAGGTTCACACAGTTAGTAAGTGTCTAAGGCTAGATTTGAATGCATGTCTTCCTGACTCCAAGTCCAGCATTTTATCTCCTGAGTCATCCAGCTGATCAATAAGACACTCAATTGTTTCAATACAAAGGTGGGCATAGAAGGCTAGTGAAAAGTATGTTGGGAAATTGACTCCAGATCAAGAAATCACACGGCAGCTAGGTGGCACAGTGGATAATGCACCAACCCTGAATTCTGGAAGACCTGAGTTCAAAATCCAGCCTCAGACACTTGACACTTACTAGCTGTGTGACCCTGGGCAAGTCACTTAACCCTCATTGCCCTGCAAAAAAACAAAACAAAAAACACCCCCCCCCCAAAAAAAACCCCCCAAGAAATCACAGAGACTAAAGGCTTGTAGGTTACACAAAAGCCTCATACAACATACACATACACACACATACACATATATACACATATACATAGATACTTAGCACAGTGCTTGGCACATAGTAAGGTTCTATAGTATTATATTATACACATATATACATATAGTATAGTATTATACACACATACATGTACATGTGCATATATACATATATGTATGTATATAGATATATAAATATGTGTAATTTGTTCAAGAAGAGAGTCATTATGCACTGGACATGGCAAGGACTGAATACTATGCTTTTTTTAAAGAAATTTTTGTATTGTTTTTCAGTTGTGTCCGACTCTTTGTGACCTCATTTGGGGTTTTCTTGGCAAAGATACTGGAGTGGTTTGCCATTTCCTTCTCCAGCTCATTTTACTGATGAGAAAACTGAGGCAAACAGGCTTAAGTGACTTGACCAGGGTCACATAGTAAGTTAAGTGTCTTGAGGCTGGATTTGAACTCAGATCTTCCTGACTCCAGGTCCACTCCTCTATCCACTGTGCCACTTAGCTGCCCATCACAAAGAATAGGACATGACTGAAAAACAAGTGAACACAACAACAGAGATATAAGGTAACACTATACTTGTTTGTTTTATGATTGAGAAAGCAAAATGCAGTCCTAAAGGTTCTTATTCAATAAGGTGTTTCCCATAAGATCATGCAAAATACCTTTAAAGATATAAGATGATTGTATTTGATCATCTGTTATTATTATTAAAAACAACCATAATATTAGCTAGCATTTATAGAGCACTTTAAAGTTTGCAAACCTTTTTACAAGTATTAACTCATTCTCACAACCCCAAGAGGTAGGTACTATTAGTATCTCCATTTTACTGATGAGGAAACTGAGGCAGGTGGGTTAAGTGACTTGCCCAGGGTCACATGACTTGTAAGTATCTGAAGCTGTAGGTCTTGCTGACTCTAGGTTCAGGCCTCTCTTCATTATGCCATCTATTATCAATGTCAAGTAAGACATAAAGCAAGTAGACATACGATTGCTAAAGATGTTTACCAGGACATTTTACATGGATAAGGGATTCCTGATATTTGGTGAGGTCCACCGGATGTTCTTTTTTGTGAATGACATTGTACTTATTCTATCAACGAGACCATTGCATAGCCTTTTTTTTTTTTTTTTGCGGGGCTATGAGGGTTAAGTGACTTGCCCAGGGTCACACAGCTAGTAAGTGTCAAGTGTCTGAGGCTGAATTTGAACTCAGGTCCTCCTGAATCCAGGGCCAGTGCTTTATCCATTGCACCACCTAGCTGCCCCCTCAATCTTACCTTTTAAAAACATTAATATTCTTCAGGTATGGTTGTGAATTATGGGAATACCACATAATCTCAAAAAAGTGAAGTAAGCCAGGAGTTCTTAACCTTTTTATGTATTATGGGCCCCTTTGCCAGTTCAGTGAAGCCTATGGCCACCACCCTGGAATAATATTTCTAAATGCATAATATATATAGAAGAAATCCAATTGTATTGAAATAGTTATCAAGACTGATTTTTTAAAAAAAGGACTGAAGGTAAAGAATCCCTGAAATAAGCTATTTCTGGATGTGTGTGTATGGGAGGTTTCCCTATCCCTTGAGGTCCTTGAGTGGAAGCTGGATGATCACTTGTCAGGGACATTGGAGAGACTATTTTTTCAGCTATAGGCAAGACTGGATGATCAGTGAGATCCTCTATCTAAGGAAGAGCTGGGAAGAGAGAGAGGCAGCTCTAGTGTGGACTAAGCCACACTGGAGCCCAGAGCTCAGGCTAACAGCTCTCTTCTCTAATTATCTTATTGGTGCAGCTTTGGGATACTGCTAATTAAGGGCATGTTATAATAATCAAGGACAACTGAAATTTATATAGGCCTTTCCATTTTACAAAGTATTCCTATTTACATACCTTCAGGTGATCCCCCAATAACCCTGAGGTAGGCAAGGCAGAGATTATATTCCTGGTGAGGAAACAGAGGTTTGGAGAAATGATGTGCCTTTCCCAACACCACACAACTAGTGTGTGGGCTTAGCACAGGTTTCAGAACCAGGTCTTCTACCTCCACATCCAAGGCTCAAAGACATGATAGCTATATTCCTTCACAAACTGTACCAACATTAAACCAAGCCTAGGTTGAGACAGTGTAGGCAGCTGTCTGGGGAATAACATGCTGGGAGCACAAGGGACACTTTTAAAGGTTATTTGTTTTTGGCGGCAATCAGAATTAAGTGACTTGCCCAAGGTCACACAAACTAGTGTCTGAGGTTGGATTTGAACTCAGGTCTTCCTGACTTCAGGACTTATCTACTGGGCCACCTAGCTACCCCTAGAGATTACTTTCTACCAATGCATATATCAGCAGCTCCTAATTTCCTCTTTCCTTGGCCAGTAGATCCTTATTTTTCCAAGTTAAATCGCACGTGTTGTTGAAAAAGCACACTCTGGACAAAAACACACGAAGCAACATTTTTCGTTTGCCCAGGCCACACAAATGCATCCTCATGGCTCTGACCACACTGATGAGAGCTGAAGGAAAGAGCTGCTGTAAGAACAGACCCAGGAAGATCAGGGCTGAGGAGGGGAAATGATGGTCATCCTGAGTCTGTGTTTCTTTCTTTCTTTTTTTTTTTCTTATACCACCAAAGCCTCGTGGTCCTTGGAAGATCTGGATTTGAATCCTCCTTCTGCTCTCTTACTCCCTGTGTGGATTTAAGCAAATCTGCTAATCTTCCTTGGATATAAACAGAGGGGCTCAGACTAGACATTTTAGGTTCCTCTCCACCTCTAAATCCAGAATGATAGCTAATATTTGAAGGTTTCCAAAATGCTTTACACACGTGACTTACACATGTGATTCCACTTGATGCTCATAAGAACCCTGAGTAGGCGTTATATTTATTCTCACTTTACATTTGAGGAAGCAGGCTCACAGTGGATAGATGACTTATCTATGGTCACAGTTAGAATCAGTCAGGATTCAATCCCAGGTCCTTCTGACTTCAAGCCCAGCACTCTTTCCCTCCATGTGCTATACATAGGGTGGACCTGGAGTCAAAGGGCCTGGGTTTGAATTCTGATTCAGGTAGTTGCTACCTACATAACCTTGGGTAAGTTGCTTAAAACCTCTATGGGTTTCAGTTTTTTTAACTGGTAAGATGTGGAGGTTGGGCTAAATCAGGACTTCTTAAAATTTTTCCACTGGCAAATTCTTTTTTGCCCAAGAAGTTTTTACACGACCCTGGGTAGGTATACAAAATAGGTAAGCATAACCTTTTACTATTGCCAAATTTTTTGCAACCCCCACATTCTGTTATGTGATCCCATGTGGGGTAGTGACCCACAGTTTAAGAAGCATTGGAGGGGCAGCTAGGTGGTACAGTGGATAAAGCCCTGGCCCTGGATTCAGGAGGACCTGAGTTCAAATCTTACCTCAGACACTTGACACTTACTAGTTGTGTGACCCTGGGCAAGTCACTTAACCTTCATTGCCCTGCAAAAAAAAAAAAAAAAAAGAAAGCAGCATTGGATTAGATGACCATCTCCCTAAGGCTCTTTCCTTCTCTAAATCTGGCCTTGGAGGCCCCTTTAAGCTCCAGGTTTCTGTGATTCTAATGGATTGGTTCAGCTTCTCAGACCATTCTATGTAGCTCCACGAAATGTGACTTGACTTTTGGAAAATAAACAAACCAAGACCCACCTGCTGCCCACTGTGGGTGTCCATGCTGGAGAAGGCCCTATTATGTGGAGCTGGGAGTAGATGTGCTGTCGAGAGATCTGGGACTGACAAGCAAGTCCCTTAATAGGATGAGCTAAGAGGAAAGTGCTTTGTAAAGCTTCACAACAATGGTCATCATCATCCTCGCCATTTTTATTATTAGAGGTGGAGCCTGGGTGCCAAGCCTCTTATGTGGGACAAGAGGGGAGAAGGCAGGCAGGTGCCCTTACCCACCACTCATCCTTCTCCCATCATGTAGCTGACTCTCTGCCCTCCCCCTCCTCTCTTTCTTCACCCAGGTGAGTGAGGACTGGAAGTATGTTGCTATGGTGATTGACCGCCTGTTCCTCTGGATCTTTGTCTTTGTCTGTATCTTTGGCACCATTGGCATGTTCCTGCAGCCACTTTTCCAGAACTACGCCACCAACACCTTCCTCCACCTGGCCCACCCAGCTTCCAGCTCCAAGTGAGATCATTGCCCTTATGGCCCCCAAACCTAAGCCACCTCAGTCCTTCCATGACAGAGGGTCCGTAGTGGTGGTGGTGGGGGGGCGGGGTTGGCTGCAGACAGAGAATACTGGGATTGAGGAGCTTCCTTCCAGGGACTCATTCTCTCTCTTTTGCCAAGCACTGCTTGCTCCTTTTCCTCCCGGGCTTAACCCCCAAGTTTCTTATGGAACTTGGCTGGTTTGTGCCTCCCCTTCAGTCTCCCCAAGCTTTTTGTTTCTCAGGGGTCCTGGAAGCAGCTAGAAGTAGGAAATGCCAGCTGAGAAAAAAGGGAGCAGAGATGGCAGGAGAGGAATGGACTGAAATCAGAACTCCTGTTGGGAGTCTGAAAGACAAAGAAATGAAAAGGCCTTGAGTCTAATGAGGGGCCTCATTCTCCTTGTCAAAATAGTTTCCAGATCATGTGAAAAACAGGGTGAGGGTGGATTTGAAGGGGAGAAAGAAGTGTATAGATAGAAGCAGGTTTTTCTGGTTCTTGGTTCTAGGTTCAAATGGTAGGTAACTCCAGAGACTAGGCCATGGGGACCAGAGTCTATGCAAGCCCCTTTGCAGAGAATAGATTCTTGGCTTATACTAACTGCTGCTGAACTTAGCTGCAAGGATTACAAACTGGTAGGTGGGTCTAAGGGACCTGTGTGTGCCCTTGGCTTGATAAACAGAGCCCATGCTGGAGTGCATTTTTGACCATCCCCTCCCCCCTACTTTCCCCTTTGTAGAGAAGAAAGTTTTTGGCACCATCCACTCTTTGCTTTTTGGGTCCTCTGAGTTTCTGGGATCACAGAAACACTGGCCCCACTTTCTGGGTTGTCAAAGATCCCAAATTCACCACTTCAGCATCCTCATATACCTTACTCTGCCTTGGGATGGAAGGAATATGAGGGGATGGCTTGGTGTCAGGGTGAGCTGATCCTACCAAGGCAATCTGGGTACATTTCTAGAATTCCAGGTTCCTAGAAGGAGTGTTAAGGGGCTAAGGTCACTGACAACTCCTTAACTGAAAAAGTATAAAAAGTACAACTATCAGGGGCAGCTAGGTGGCACAGTGGATAAAGCATGGGTCCCAGATTCAGGAGGACCTGAGTTCAAATCCAGTCTCAGACACTTGACACTTAGTAGCTGTATGACCCTGGGCAAGTAACTTAACCCTTATTGCCCTGCCTCCCCCCCCCCCAAAAAAAAGTACAACTATCTCACAGTCAATCTCTGACAAACTTTTTCTGGGAGGCTGAATTGAGTCTTTTAACTGAAGTGACCAAATTTCTTGGTTCTCTTCACCTCATGTAGACCTAGTCTCAGCAGCTTGTTGAAGATCTGAGAGAAGGGAACCAGGAGAGAGGTGAGCAGGACCTCTTCATTTCATCCTCTAGCTCTGCCTCTCTCACTCCCAAATAAACGACCATATTTCCTGGTGTGACTTTAAGAAGGCGGAGTGGCTCTGCTTCGGAAGAGTTTGCTGATTCCTACAGCTCTCTTCTCCATCCCTTTGGTCTCAGCCTCCCACCTTGCAGTTGACCTGGTTTGCTGTCCGCATCTGTTCCAGCCTGATTACAGCTCAGAGGGTTGGGTGAAGGCCAGAATAGCCCTAGTGGACCATTGTTCTAGGTAACAGAATGCTTCCCCTGCTCCATTTTGGCCCCATGCTGATTTCAGTTTGCATGCTTTATCTAGGGCTCACTCTGCAGGCAAGCAGAGGGTTGGTAACAGTGTCAGTTTGTGTCCCCTATATGTGGTCAGACTTGGGCACTGGCCTCTTCTATTTCCAGAGGGGCAATTTTACTATTCACTTCTTCAGAGGTGAAGAGATGAGGCTGAGATCAGAATGGGCAGAGATGAGGTCAATTACCTTGCTGGCCCAGGAAACACCCTTTTTCTGGTACTAGCACCCCACCATCACTCCATACACAGACTTAACCCTCCCCCCCCCTAAGGAAAAAGGGCTCTGTGGGAGTACAAGGAGCTAATGACAGGTTAACTTTTCTGTGAATTAGTCCCAGAAAATTTCCACTAGACTACGCTAGTCCACTTTTGTAAGCTTTTTACTAGTCTGTTCGGAGGATGCAGGCAGAGTTAAAAAAAATCCCAATCCCCCAATTTCCATTCCCAATAGAAATGATCACTGTAGCAGCCGGGTCACAGGGAGATTACAGTAGCTTGGCCGACAAGAGTCAAACTCACAGCCTTGTCAAGACGGTCTCTGTCGTTTTCTTCCCTCCCCCAGGGTGCTGGAAAGGCCTCCGCGTGTTGTCCAATGAGTTCTTGCGTTGGACCGCTCCCCTCCCCTCCCCTCCCCTCCCCTCCCCTCCCCTCCCCTCCCCTCCCCTCCCCTCCCCTCCCCTCCCCTCCCCTCCCCTCGATTTAGGCCGCTGAATCCACGAGCGCTGCCCTCTAATGGACTCATGCCGTCTCGACACTTGCCTTTTGCAGTCTAGTTTGCGGGTAGACCAGAACAAAGCTTCAGAGTTCGGGGGCGGGGGGGGGGGGGGGTGGGCTGGGAGTTCCCTGGAGCCCGAAGGCACATTCCCATTTCACAAACGTGGACACTGATGCCAAGTTGTGAGCTCCTCGTGGGCAGGTTTGTTTCATTTTTGGTCATTGTATCACTAGCCCCTAGTAAATGTAGTGCACATCGTAGGTGTTAATAAATGGTTGAAATTAATTGGTCAGGCTGACACAGGTCGTTAAGAATCAATTCTGGAAATTCAAACCCAGGATGGTAGTTAATGGGAAGAACAGCGGCCTGGGAGACCTGGGGTCTGGGGTGGGGGGGCGGGGAAGGGAGAGGAGGGAGGGGAGGCTCCCAGCTCAGACACTTGAGGCTGGGACTTTCAGCAAATCACCCTTGGCCAATTATCAGCAAAGTGAGAGACTAGTTTTTTTTTTTTTTTTGGCACGGGCCCCCACTCTTGGCTGTCTATCAAAGCTTATGAACCCTTTCTTAAGAGTAAGGTTTGTTGCCTACATTCAGAATTGGAATACTACTTTTCAGTTAGGTTAGTGAAAATTAAAGATATAACCCTCCCCATCCAAGTTCAGGGACCCTTACAGGCCCGTGAACCCCGGGTTAAGAACCCCTGGATTAAATTCTGTATTCTTTCAATTACACCAGGTGCAGGGATGCTTTGGAGGAATCTGGAGGTTGGGAAGCGTAGGAAAGAGAGGGCTGGACCCCATGGAACAAGCAAGGCAACTCAGATGTAAGAGGTCACAGTAATTAAGTTATTTTAGGGCACCACTAGGTTTCTGTGAGCTGCTGTCTTTTCTACCTCTAGGAACTCTCATTTCCTTTTGGAGATACCTTTTCCTTACCTTAGGACTACTGTGAGGATAAGTGAGGAAAGGGTCAGAATATGGACCAGAAAGAGGAGCTTAGAGTAGCTGAGATAACCCCAAACAAAAAAGGAGATTGAGAATCACTTCCACGTTTAAGAAGGCCTAGCAAATGAGGGCTCATTGTCTCTGGGGAACGAAGGCTACGAAATGTGTTGAGTAGAAAGGTGTCATCTTAGGCAACTACCTTGCAGATAGTGAAGGAGGAACACTAGAAGAAAATCAGGCTGGACCAGATAAGCTCCAGACCTGCTAGCTTGGTGAGGTGTGGTAAGATCCCCACACCAGGATACTGAAAGGTCCCCAAAATCCAGGCAATGGTGCTGACTCCTGCTTTTTTCCTTTTAAAAGAAATAACTCTTCCCAACCACACTTTATTAACTGCCACTGCCTCAGCCCAGTCAAAGAATGAGAAAGATGGGGGAAAATACTGGCTTTACTCAGAAACTTGATCAATCCTTGCACTGGATGGTCTCTGAGGACCCTTCCATCTTCAGTGCTGTGAACCCTTTATGAAACTGTTCGGTTTTTACACACACACCTCACCCCCCCCCCCCCCCCCGGACAGAGTGTAGGCCAGGGGAGCTGGAACCCCTTCACCCCCCACTTCAATGGTCACTCTTGTCTGTCCAGTATTAACACTCAGTTTCCCAACCTGTTCCAGTCTGGATGCCACAGGAATTCAAGATTTTGAAGAAGGTTCTTCTTCTAAAGAAGTACTATCTTGGTTTTGATGTATAATAAAAACCACTACTTAGCCAGAGTCCTGATTGGTTTTTTCCAAGCTCAAAAAAGGACGTCAGAATTAAATCAACTGTTCTTACTCATTTCTATGAGTCTTCAAATTCATGGTTTCTGGAAGAAGGGTTCAATCATGGTGACAGGGTACTTTCAATTTCGTATCTCATGGCAAAATTAAAACAAATGTGTGGTAACTGTTGCAGGAGGTATTACATTTAACAAATCCCAGAAAAAAGGTGACTGGGGAGGGCCATTTAACATCATGGGCAATGGGAGGCTTGAACATTATAGCTGAGGTTTACATAATGCTTTTCCTACCCCCCCCCCTTTGGGGCAATGAGGGTTAAGTGACTTTCCCAGGGTCACACAGCTAGTAAGTGTCAAATGTCTGAGGCTGGATTTGAATGCAGGTCCTCCTGAATCCTGGGCCAGTGCTTTATCCACCTAGCTGCCCATGATTACTGCAACTGATCTTCAGTAGAGATCTTTTCTATGTAAATCATCACATACATGAGATGCCTAGAGCAGGTAGGAAGCTGGGAAGGCTTTTTTTTCAAGGTTTCTCCTTTACAAACATATAGCCTTGCTAGTCTGCATGTAGAAAGAATCTTCTCAGGTTGGGAAAACAGTTAAATCTACAGGTCAGCTACTGGCCAAGCATCGGGGGAAGGGGAGAGAAGATGAGTGGGGATGGGGTGGAGTGAACCAAAACCCTCCTTAGCAAAAATCTTCACCCACTGAAAGCTGCCCCTTCCTCACGACCTGTTGTGGCAATAGGCCAGCTGCTTAACCCTACCACAATCTGTCTCAGGAAATGCCATGCCTACGTCAGCCAGATTTGTGAAGTTGGACTTGGAATAATCAGTTTTGTAAGGATATGTGTTAGACACGTCCCCCACCTAGGCTTAAACACTATGAAATAGGGAGGCGGAAAGAAAAGTCAAAAGATGGCTGTTTCTTCCTCCTTTCTTCCTATAACACATGGAATGGACCATAAGGAAAATGAACTGGTTTTAAAATCTTACTTAGCTTTCATATAGGTTGATACAATACTAATTTTTTTTTTTCAAAGCACACACTTACATATTCTGCAAGCAACTTCATCAGGTCAAAGATCAAGAAACAAGCAGGTCCCATAGGATAGTGGGTGCTCCAGGAAAGGAAGAGACACATTCAAGGTATTATCAATGTATTAAAAAGCAAATGGCCAAAGTCCAATTCCATTAAAACAAACAGTCAAAGCTGAGTCTAGTTGTACAATGTACTCCGACCCTGAAAAAATGTAGACCAAGGCCCTGTGGAAAAAGTGATGCAAATGGAGGGCACTGATGGAGCAAGCTGGGGTTGGGGCTGGGGCAGGGGCAGGGGCAGATGAGCTGTCTGGGACATTCCCACTGGCAAATATAACCCCTGGGGGGGGGGGTCCTGCCGAAGTAGCTTCCCTTTGCTCCAGCAGCCCCTATGAAATGCTTCTTTCTGCTATCAAACACATGCACTGGCTCTTTCTTCTTCAGAACAGGTTTGCAATCAGCTCCTCAGCATTTTAAAAAATCCCAGGTCTTAGGATTCCCTCTCCGCACTTTTAACTCACCAAATGAATTCTGGAACTAAGGTTGTCTAACAATACAGAAAGTTTCTTTTATTTCTTATGAGGAATGTATAGCTTCAATCACTGATACCTAGGGATTCTTACTTAAAGGCAGAATTACAAAACAAGTATATTGTGGTCAGTTTTTTCATTTACATTTGCTTCTCTGTTCTGTTCTCAAGAGCAATAGCCAACCCCCCCCTCCCCCCCAATAGCAAACTAAGTCCCTTTAGGGTCAGAAAGGTTCAAGTGAAGATAATTTATGCTAAGTGATTTCTCTAAGGGATATACAAAATTGCAACTGTTCAGGCTTATCAACCACAGCACCCCCCCCACCCCCAACCCCTTAGGAAAGGTTGAGGAGGATCATGATAAGGGGCTTAGTAAAAGAAAAGATTCAAGAAGAAATCTCACAAAATGGTATCGGATCCATCCTTGGGAAATTCCACCTCCCCTTTCTCCATTGCTCAGCAGCAGACAAAGAGGGTATGGGGGTGAATGAAGTAGGAAGGAGAGAGTGGGACAGGATTATCACAGGCTCAAACACACACACACACACACACACACACACACACACACACACACACACACACACACATCCTTTGCTCAATGTTCCTGCAGCAGAAACAATCATTAATAAGGGACGGAGGTGTTTGATACATTGCAAGCTTCTTATAAAAAAAAAAAAAAAGTTCACCATTCTTCATGATGTGGGCCAGAATCAACAAAGTATGTTTTACTGGTGGGTTTCTAATGTCCAACTAAAGCAGACTGTGTTGGGGATTGTCAAACATTCCAATTCCATCAACGAGTAATGAAGAAGGAAGAAAGAGATGATAATACTCTTAATCTGGGGACCTGGGATGAAAGAACTTCTTTCCAGGAGGTTCCTAACTACACAAGATCGCACTGCCCTCTGGGGCAGGTACCAGGATATTACCAGCTTTATTCAACCTGACTAAAAGGGACGGAAAGTACACTGGAGACAGGGGTCAAGAATCTTTTTCCTTCTTAGTAGATGGGGCACTATTTTCCAACAAGTTCCCTTTGACATTCTGCTATGCTGACAGGATACTCTTATCATGTCATGACATCCTGGCTTTCCTCATTCCCTTTAGATAATTTCTGATAGACTGTAGTAACTCCATAGCAAGTGTGTGTATATAGATACATGTATACATAGATAAAAAGATGAATGTGCAAGTTTATATATCTGGAGGTGTAGAGAGTATGAACAGATGGGTGGACCAGTGGATTGCTTGAAGGATGGGGAAAGGGCTATGTCTTGGCAAGAATACAGGTATAACTGAATCAGTTCCATTCTAGGGAGAGCTAGAGAAAAGACAGCTGTTAAGGGTGAAATGTTTCTGCTATTCTCCCTGAGATGTCTGGCTAACCTTTACCCCACACCTTGGGAGTTAAGGTGATGGAGGTGGAGGCAAGCACTTCCCCGGCTAAGGTGACATTGGGCCTAGGCATCTAATTCAGAGTTAAGTCGGCAATTTCAGGAAACCTTGGTTTTTGCCTACAATGTCCACTTTCTCCCCAACAAGCAGGAGAAAGGAACCATCCTATGGGCCTATATGTACTGGTTGAGAGTCATCTCTAGAAATCAATGATCAAAACCACAGGGAAATACTTCTAATATAATTGAAGGATAAGGTACTAATTTTAAACTTGAATGACAATTCTTGGTTACTTGTGGGAAGAATTAATTAAAACCCCCCTATTTTTGCTAATGCAAGTCAATGTTCCTTGGCGCAGCTGGCAAGAGATCTAGTACCAGATTAAACTGACCCCCCAGCCCCATGGCAACTGTGTGCTCTTTTTGTTTACCACTGATAATCTGATCACAGGTGTTGGCTGAGGTGGTTATGCATCACCTTTGGGATCTGACCCAGGGATTGTCCTACCCAGTCAGCTGTTTTGGGGTAAAGGCCATCATTAGCAATGGTGTGTACTAACAGCTGGCATTCGGGGGCACCATCCCCATCTGGTAGCGTTCTTGCCCCCACTGCACCGGGGAGCCAAAAATGTCCCCCCTGGAAGTTTCTTTCCTCCTTTGCTCCCTCTCTCCCACTACTGCTCTGAGGCAGTAGCATGCCTTCCACATCCACCTACTCTCCACTGGGGTTTTCTGGGTAGATTAGCTGTAGAGTTTTCCTTAACTGGCACAGATAACCAAGTTGACTGTGTCATTTCAGCCTTTCTTCTCTTTGCAACTATTTTGGCTAATACCTGAAACATACCACTCTCACCACATTTCACCCTCCTCAGGGGGAAATGTGGAGGATCCAGACAGTTAAAAGGAAGGGGAAAGAAGGGAAGGTGGAGAAGCCAAAGGACCTGGGATAATCCACAAATTATATCAGTTTTTGAATCACAAAGAGTTGACAAACCTAATCAAGACCTCAAGAAGTGAACGTAGCAAAGAAAAAGCTTGAGGGAATGGCCTGCATTTGCCCAATGACTGCTTTTGCTCTCCCCCATAGACTTCTGCCTCTTCTCTGGGAATACAGGTGGTGGCAAGGCCTAGCCCACCCCAGCCCACTCCGATAACCAAGAGGAGGCAGGACAAATGGGAACCCAAAGCCCTAAATAGTAGCAATCTTGGGTCCATTAAAAACAAAACAAAACAAAACACCAACATAATAAAGAGTGATGTCACCCACCTCCCACCCCAGACCCTGAAACATCCCCGAATAACCAGCTGATTGAGCACACTATGCATCACAAAGGGAAAAGTTTTTCTCCTCCAGAGGTTTGCTGATCCAGCTGCCGAAGCCCATGTCCTTCAGACCTTTTATGAAGTAGTGCTTGGCCACCTGGTAGTCCCGGGCAGCTTCCTTGGCCTCATTATAGGAAACAAGCCTCAGTAGGTCCTTGCGGTTGTGGTGGGCACATAGCTGCTGAAACAGGCTGAACATGCTCCTCTTAGAGAGCCGTGATACATCAAGTCTTGGTCTACAAAAACAGGAATACTTTGCTCATTAGGGACTAAAAAGGTCACTTATGCAAGCCCCCAAAGTAGAGAAACTATCAAGCAAATGGAAAAGAAGCAGACAGAATTCGCACTAGTAGTTTCACAGAAGTCTCTCTAGACCTGTTGACTTGGGATCATAAATTATGTCACAGCATTTAACCCTGGAAAGGAGCCTCTGATCTTCCTGATGAGAAAACTGAAGTCCAGAGAAGGGAAGTGACTGTCCCTCAATCACATATCTAGTAACGGCTGGAGCTGTCCACTGAACCTGAAGAAGACTTAAGGAAGTAGTTCTCCCTACTTCTCTCAGTACAAACACTTACCCATCCACTTTGCCTTTGGTGCCATCCAGGACCTCGATTTCAGTTCTGTCAGTCACACACCAGTTAACACTGGACTCCTTGGTTTTCCCAGTCTGCCTGGTAGAATCGTACACACTGACCCTACCCACCTATGGAAATCCAGGGGGAAGAAGTCAAAAAAAGGGACTTCCTTTTCAACTGCGGCATGCAGAGGCAGGGGCCCAGGAGGCCCATGGGACCCGGGGAGAGAGGAAGTGAGGAAGGGGGAAGAACTCCCTTTCAAATGGATTCTATAAAGGTCTAAAGTAGTGGTGCCATTCTCCAAGGGAGGGTGGAAAGGCCCATGAGCATGAAAGGTTATTTCCCTCTATCCCACTCAAGGGCACCCATTTTTGTTGTTGATAGGGCTGTTTTAAAGGGAGGCAAGAGTTATAGCACCTTAGGATGGTTGACAGTGTACGGAGGCTTTAGCCCTTCTCGGAATGCACTTTCCTCTTTGGACATACGGCAGCAGATCGCCCGTGTCAGGTGTCCCTGGCTATACAAGTAACCTACATAACAAGGAAAACATGAACACGTATGCACCAACAAATGAAGTGATCAAGTATTTATCAAGTGCTAGCAGGTTTCTGTTCTGAGCACTTTTTTTTTTTCTGAGGACTCTTAAAAGGCAGGTGGGTGCCAGGGCCTATAACAGAGACAATTTAAGGCAGGAGGTTCAGCTGCCACATTGTTGTAGATTCCCTAGCACAAGCTTGTGTTAATAAAGTATCACACACCACAGAGTCAAAGACTATGGAGTATAAAGAAACACTGCCATTGTACTTCTAGCTAGTGTATTTCCTTAACTTATCTTGGAGGAATGTTGCAGGGCCTGGCTGCTTTTAAAGGTCAAATTGATTTTCTTACAACAGCAGAGAGGGCACAGAGAATCAATGAATGGGCCAATGAGAAAAGCACCCTCTGTCAATGGGAGGCCTCCCACTACTGCCAGACAATGCAGAATGCCATCTGCTGGGGTCCAGGCACTACCAGTCTGACACACCAACTCCAGATCCCAAGCCAAGTCCCTCACCAAGAGTGACTGAGCTGAGATAAATAGGCTGCAAGAAGTGGGAGAGCATTGCCCCCTGCAGGCCAAGCACATTCCAACGCAGAATCTTATCACTGCAGGACATGGTACGCAGTCGTTCTCCATGTTGAATGCCATCCCACGTTGGCAGGATGTCACTCGATTCCACTGGGATTGTACCTTCTCCTGTTAAAGATGAGAGAAATATCTAAAGGCAACCATTTCAATCCCATAACCACTCCTCAACATGGCATTTATATACTACTAATATGCCATCCTAATCTCTGAGTGCCTTAAGGGCAAAAATAAAATTGTGGGTGTGGGGCCTATAATACTTGGGATCCTCATTCTGACCACCAAGCCAGGAGACTTGCCTCTCGTCTTTGGTCAGAGCTCATTCTCAAGGTCACTGGAATTGAACCATTTGGAGCTCTCTTCCAACTCTAAGATTCTGTGAGTTGATATCCTAGCTAAAGATCCAGTTTTCCTTAACTCTCCTTGCCTGGACTCAGATCTCTCAACATTACTCCTTTACCACCAAGCATTCTTATTTATGTACTTTTATCCATTATCCACCCCCACCTCCACCCCGCTCCAAAATTCCCCACAAGTTAATTAGTTGGAATTAACAAGGTTGTTTCTCTGGCTCACTGCAGTGTTTTAAGTTCACATTTGCAAGTACTGTTTTCTCAGACTAAGTTCTCAGATGGCAAGGATTGTGTCACATAGAGAGGGGACTTAAAGGTTTCTGATGATGAGAATAAAAAGTGACTTCCCTCTGTCCCCTGTAATCATTGCGGAGTTGAACTTGAGGGGAAGGAGGAGGCACCCATGACTCACCATTTTCTACCTTGGTGCGCAGCTTGCCTTGTTTTGGGTTCTCAAAGAGTGGCTGGTGCTGGGTGTCCATGTAACCCTCCGGAGGATCGCTGCAGGTCTTGTCAAAAAGGGCACCATCTCCACAAGGGGCAGTGCTGAAATACAGAGAGGGGGGCTGCTGGACCCAGGTTCCCTCTCATTTTCTTAGGGGGACAGCTGGAAAAACACTTTGGGTCAGAGTCAGAAGGTCTGGACTTATGCCCCAGGTTTGCCACTTACTAGCTGTGGGACACTGGGCAAATCATTGAATCTCTGGACCAGTTTCTCTATCTATAACATGAGGATATTAATATGTGATCTACTTTCTGCACGGCATGGTGAGAATCAAGTGTGATAATATTTAAATGTGGGCTATTATTATTTCTGTGTTTTGTCAAATCCAACATAGAGACATAAAGCCGCTTTTTAAATTGTAGCTAAATTCCATGCATAGGCAGGCTCAAATTTCTAAGAGACCGGACTCTATTTCATTAACTCATTGTAGAGAAACCAGAAGAGCAGGAGGTTCCCATAACAGAAAGAACCAGAAGCACCCCTCATGGGCTGTGCTGGAGTGTGAGTGGGTATGGCCAGAACGTGTACCGAAAACACAAGCATGAGTGAGGGTGGGTCTCCATGGATATGGAGGAGAAAGGACTCCCTACTGCTAAGCCAGAGTCTGACGTGTGGACTAGCCCAGATGCCACCAGTGTCTTACTAAAGACAATTACCATTTAGGCTGCACCTTGAGACTCAGAAAGCCCTTTACACACCCGATGTCATTTGACCCTCACAAAGACATTGGCAGGTAGATGTCATTATTTCCATATTAGAGAGGAGGAAACTGAGGCTTAGTGCCTTGCCTGGGGTCCCAGAGCTAGCTGTGCTGGAGGTGAGCTAGAGAGCCACGATGCTGTATCAATCACACTGTGCTTGTGGCCCCTCTGAAGGAAAAGGCAAACTCAGATGAAGAATAATGATGATGATGATGCCTACATTTTTATAGAGTTTACTGGGTGAATGACCAAGGATGATCCATACCAACCTGATGTAAAGGTGAAAAGTCACATTCCTTTTTATTTGTAGCTTATTTCCATGGGCGAGCTCAAATATACTGTCTTTCCAAGACATGGGACTGTATTTCATTAACTCATGGTATAGAAACCTACAAAAGAGAAGGAGGTTAGGGAGAGGTCCATTCCAGGGACTGGAGAATTTAATTAGAGGATTATGTTCCTGATGTATAGCTTATAGAACTTGGTGTCCATTGTGGCTACCCTAATTCTTCAGCCCCTTCTCAATCTGTCTGGGACACACAAGGAGGTGTCTTCATGCACCAAACTTTTCAGTTTGTTCTCCAGCTGTGTAAAGAACTTCAGAAGGCTCAGGAGGCAATGGGCAGAAACCACTTCACACCAGTTTACAAAACTTGGTAAAACAGGGCAAAGCGACCTGCTACAAATGCTCATTCCTACAGTGGCTGAGCAGAATGAGCCTGCCTAAAACTGCATGAACACATTGCTTCTTCCAGAGCTGTGTTCCCTATCCTATAGTCTAGGATAGACTGAAGGATCATTCAGTGAAAATGGAGAGGCAGTAGACACAGGCTGGGCTTTGGATCATTCCACACAGGGGAAGTCAAAGTCTGACTCATTTCCACGTCACCCAAAATCAATAAGTTATTTTTTACTTCAAAAAAGGTTACAAAGGTGGCTGGGAAGGCTGAGAAGCCGAAGTGGTTAGAAACACAGCTTGGAGCTTTTCTTGGCCGAATGGGTAGGGCAGACTCTTTCCAGAGAGAGCACGAATTCTTGAAGATCAATTCAAACAGATGGGGTGGCAGTCTGAGGACTCACCTGATGCACAAGCCTATTTGTTGTTGTTCAGTTGTTCAGTGGTGTGACTCTTCGTGACTCCGTAGACCATAGCATACCAATACTGTTTCTTGGCAAAGATACTGGAGTAGTTTGCCATTTCCTTCTCCAGTGGATTAAGGCACACAGAGATTAAATGACTTGCCCAGGGTCACACAGCTAGTAAGCGTCTGAGACTGGATTTGAACTCAGTTCTCCCTGACTCCAGGCCCAGTGCTCTATCTACAGACACCTAGCTGCCTCTTACACAAGACTATACCAGGCTTATGGCCAAACTATAGCCAAAAGTTCAAAGCATCATTGTCAAGCTTGAAAGGGGATGAAGAACAGAGATAAGGTACAATAGAGTGAGCCCAGTGATCTCTCCTTTGCCCCATCACTTTCTACTTTGCTTCAGATTTGTGTATATGTTGTATTTAACCCTCCTTTTCCTATTCCCACATTTAGATTATAATCTCCTTGAGGGCAGAGGTTGTACTGCTTAAAAAACCAAATAAACAATGTATGGGTATTTATTGATATTCATTTTAGATCCTGTTCCCCATCTTTCTGTGCCATTCCTTTTAACAAAGGATATCAATGAAAGAAAAAAAAAAGTCCAGCAAGAAATCACCAAGTGAGTGATCAGTATAGTGCTCCATGCCTACAGATCCCCCTTGCTGTCTTATCTTTATCCTCCCTGGCAATAAGTGGGTATTGAATTGACATCAAAGGGATAGGACCACCCCAAGGACTGGTGCCTTTTCCTTTAACTCCCTCCCCTCTGTCTGGGTCACATGAAAAAACCCGTAAGAGCCAAGGTTCTACATGCTCCTGAGTCTCAGATCTGCAGCACTCACCTGATAAAGCCCCTCCGGGAGATGATTTCTGCATGGCAGTCATTGACTGTCTCCCCCTTTAGACTCAATTCTTCTCCCTTTACACAGCGATTCCCTATGATTGGGGAAAAATTCAAATGTGAAACCAAAAGGGGCAGAGATTTACAACAGGAACATGAGAGACCATCAGGTTCAACTCCTTAACTTTATAGATGAAGAAACTGAGGCCCAAGGAGATTAAATATCATGCACAAGGACACACAGGTAGTAAAGGTTGCAAAGCTAGGATTCAAACTCAGGTTCTCTAATGCCAAATCAGCTTTTCTCCCATTTTGAACAAAACCAACTAAACATACATTCATAATACTGAAACCTAAAAATTAATTTCAATGTGTAAAACATCCATAATAGCCAATTTCTCCTTAATCTATTTTTGCTTTACAGAATATTTTTATATAAATAAATCCATTTCTCTTGTCCCCTACAATTTCTTTTATTTAACAGATAAATTTTCTGCCCTTCATAATTGAGTTAAGTATCATTCCATTTTCTTAGAAAGTCATGTCTCTCTAGGCACATATATGCATTAAAAAAATTTTTTTTGGTCTACAGTGTGGCTGCATGTTATATGGAATGAGGCGAGAATCTAAATTGATATTCACTTCTCTCTAAAACATTAAGAAATGAATCCTTTTTTTTTAAACCAGTTTTTACTTTTCCTAGGTTTATGACAAATATCTGTATATTTGATTCTATTTCTACGCTAGTTTGTTCCATTGTTCTATGTTTCTAGTTTTTGCAGAATGCTGCTTTATAACATACTTTAAAATCTAGGAAGACAAGTCCAAATTTCTTTACCACTATTCACCTACCCCTATAGTGACCTTTAACATTCCTGTTTGTTTGCCTTGCACCTAAATTTCATTGAGATTTAATCTGATTCTATAAAGACACTCTTCAGTATTGTGTTCAGTGTTGTTTAGTACAGTATTACATCTGTAAACTAATTTAGTGAAAATGACAGTATTCTCTATGTTGATATGACCCATCTATGAACACTGAACTTCTCTCCACAATTATTTAATTTTCCTTTATTTGATCATGATCTTTATAAAGGTCTTATTGTCTATGTAAATTAATTCTCAAATATTTATTTTGTTTTTGTTTTAAGTAGAGGTTTCTTTTGTTTTTTATAGTCTTTTATAAGTAACATGTAAGAATATAAGTCGATTTTATGGATGTCTTATATTCTGCAACCTTAATGAACCCATTGTCTCAAAACTGTGTTTAGACCAATGGACAAGGTAAATATTCATACCAGCTGCCAAAAAAAAAAAAAGATATTTTAACTTAATCACCTATGTTAATTCCTCTAATTTGGTTCTCTGGCCTTACTATGCCTGCTAGCAGTTTACTGTATGGAATAAAAATTTCTCCAAAGCTAGTCTTTTTAATATCTTAAAACATGAATGGGTACTGTAATTTATTGAAGGCTTTTTTTGCACCTCCTGCTATGATCATATGATTTTATGTTTTTTCCTCCCTAATGTTTCATATTATTTTCCCCCCATATATTATGGCATCCTTCTATTCTGGAATAAATTGGCTGTCATGATAAATGATTTTTAATGTACTGAATTCTGCTATTTTATATATTATTTTTACATTTATACTAATCAATAAGACTATCCTAAAAGTTTTTTTAAAAAAAAAAATTCTTGTTTTACCTTCCAATTCTGACATTCTATAAATCTAGTTTCCTGGGGGTGGGGGAAGAGGGGTGGAAGTGAGGCAATTATATAAAAATGTATTTCCCTTGTTATGTTAATTTTGACAATGCACACATCTGACCATCTATCCAGCACTGGACATCCTATAACCATCACACTTCTTTTACCTTAGAATTTAATTAGAGAGGGGCAGCTAGGTGGCGCAGTGGATAGAGCACCGGCCCTGGAGTCAGGAGTACCTGGGTTCAAATCTGGCCTCAGACACTTAACACTTACTAGCTGTGTGACCCTGGGCAAGTCACTTAACCCCAATTGCCTCACTAAAAAAAAAAAAAGAATTTAATTAGAGGATTATGTTCCTTATGTATAGCTTATAGAACTTGGTGTCCATTGTGGCTAACCTAATTCTTTTAGAGAAAAATTAAGAAAAACTATGTATGTCAATATCAGATACCGTCCCTCCCCCCCTCCCCCCCCAAACAAACCTCTTGTTTTTGCCAAGTTTTTATAATTAAGGCCATCTATATTTGCCTCATAAAAAGAATTAGATAGCATATCACCTTTTTCTATATTTTAAGTCTACATAAGTATAGAAATTATTGTTTCTCAAAGCTTAGAAAAGTGAGGAACCCATCTGGACCAAGTGCTCAGGATATTATTAAAATTAGAGTGTTTAATTATTTTACTTATTTCTTCCCTTGAAATTGTATTAATTTTGTTAACTATTTTGCAAGTTTAAATTCTCAAATTAGCATATATCAGCAATATACCAATATTTTATATTTCTTTTGTATTTGTGATTGCTTTTTTTGTTTCTCATTTCAGTGACTTACATTTTTTCTCCCCTTTCTTGATTTAGTTTGCTAATGGTTTGTCCATTTATTGGTCTTCTAGAGAAACTAGTTCTTGGTTTAATGTATTAATTAAATATATTCTTCATTTTCTACTCTGATTTTTATTATTGCTCTTTACCTACTTTTCTTTGGCCTATTATTTTGTCCCTTTTCTAAAATCTTCAGGTACAGTTGTAATTAAATCAGTCTCTTCTTAAACACTTAATGCCATAAACTCACCTCTAAGAACTGTTTCAGCTAAATGTTATAGATTTTGATGAGTGGCACTGATATTATCTTTTGTCTTTAAAATAGTATGTTATTGCTTTTCTAGTCTTTACCCCAATAATTGTTTCATCAACCATTTTTTGGTTTCCATGTAATTTACATACTGAGAAGCAGATGTCCTGGGATATACGGGGACCTTCCTGCCCTCTTACAGCCAAAGGATGAAGCACTAAGTGGATGCCACTGAAAGTTGAGGGCCTTTATTCCCCCTACGGCTCTGGCTAGCCATTGTGGCAATGACCTCTGACACCTCCCCTCACTCCCTTCCAACTAGTATCTCCCTGGGTCATTCCTCCTTCTTTGCCCTGATCTTCTTTCCCAGCCCTGACACAGGTGCCCTTACTCTCATTCTTTTTCAGGATCTCTCTCTCCCAGACCCAAGGCAGTACATTTTTTAGCAGCTGTGGTTCCTAGTCCCTTTATATATTTCTTCACCCATCTGATACAGGGGATCCAGAAGCACAAGTAGTTGCCTCCTTCAGATTGTTTCCGCTCCATCATCAACAGCATTTTGGCAGTTGTGTGTTCCCTGGCTTGGGTTCAGTCTAATATCCTCTTAGAAGTCTCCAAATGAAAAATTCTTAAACAAGATTGAGGGGAATGGGGTGGGAATTCCTGTTTTTGGATTCTATAGAATACTTAACCAGCCTGGGAGTAGAGGAAAGAAAGAGTACATGATGGAAAGAATGCTGGATGTGGTATTAGAGTCTGGGTCAAATCCTAATTCTGCCAAAGATGTGACCTTGGGCAAGTTACTTAACCTCTGGGTCTCAGTTTCCAAGCCTGTAAAAAGAGGGGGATGGCCTTTATCCCTAAGAAACATTCTAAAACTCTAAACCCTATTACCTAGGATACTAAATGATTCCTAAGGAAAATAAGCAAGATTTCTTCTTCTCAATTTGGGAGTGCTCATGCTACTATAAACAGACAGGTTTCTCCTTGACTAGGAAAGACTATCCAACAGAAAAGAGGAGGAAAGAAATCCTGAGCTGAATGTCCATGTGAAAGGCCAAGAAGATGGTGGGCAGCAGAGTAACAGGAAAGGGGTGGGGGTGGGCCGGCCTGCCGCATACCTGTCCCGAAGCTGACCACAAGGCCCAGGTCGTCATCGCTCTTCTTCATGATGATGGCGCCAGGATCTTGCGGCCAAGCAGGCTATGTTGGATGGGTGCAGTGAGAGAGCTGAAGCACTGGTGGCTCAGCATGGCCACCTGATCATGGAGGGTGCTGCCAGTCAGTGGAAGCTGCAAGACAATGAGGCTGGGTCCAGGGGCAGAGCTCCCCACTGCAGAGATTCTACCCTATTCTAATGTCTCTACCTTAAAGCCGAGACAGAAGGGTGAGTACTTTGGAAACAGATTCTTGATTCTCTTAACTGAGGTGGGTGGAAAGGAATAATGCAGATAGCACTGATTTAAAAAAAAAGTTCTAAGAATACCTATACAGTATATTCTCTCTTTCTCCCTTCCTCATCCCCAAAATATTTAACTTCTAAATTATGTTTCATTTGAGGAAGTCTTTAAATCATACAGGCTATCATTTAAAATGTGCTGTGCTTAATCTGGATGTGCACAATCTACATGTGCTGAAAAGGTGACCAGGAGAAGAGGCAGCAGCAAAAGCTGCCACCAGGATGGTCCCTGGGGAATATGTTACAGGGCAAGTTCCCTACAAAGGACAAATAAGCACAAGATATGACAGGACCTTGTCACTGAGGTTACCTCTGAAATGCCCACGCCTCCTGTGCGCTTTGCTCTCTCTGTCTCCCCAATCAGGACACGCAGAGCTGCATCGGCTGCCTCTTGCTTGCCCTGCTTCTTGCTGTGTGCACTGACTGCAGGGAACCATCGACCCCCAACTTTTGCCTGGTAAATGAACCTGTAGGATTAAAAACGAATGCTGAAAGGCATCTTCAAACCTGGAAAGAAAGCCCTGCAAAATTCAGCTTTTAAGATCTAAGCCAAGCTTTTTAAAATTCGGACCTATGATATCATCAGTATTGGAAACTCTCTTCCTTCAGGGAGGCAGACAGATCACTTAGGCATCCTCCTAGGACACAGAAAGGGAAAGGGATTTGCTCGTGGTCACAAAGCAAGCATGTGTTAGAAGCAGGATTTGGATCCAGGTCTTCTTGGCTGTCCAACACTATCCACTAGAAGGACTGAGTGCCTATCAAATATATTTACAAATATATTAAAAGTTAATTTTCAAGTATTTCACCCTATTAGAAGGAATAGCATAGAAACAAAAAAATAGTAAATCATTTTTGGCTTTTGATTGTATTCTTACATTGAAATACGGATGCACCTAACATTCCAGAAATTCTTAATTCTTAAAATCAAATAACAAAGCTATGTTGAAAAGGTCTGACCTGGAAGCCATCCATTTCAATTTTTGTTTTTATTTTTGGTGAGGCAATTGGGGTTAAGTGACTTGCCTAGGGTCACACAGCTAGTTAAGTGTCAAGTGTCTGAGGTCGGATTTGAACTCAGGTACTCCTGAATCCTGAGCTTGTGCTCTATCCACTGTGCCACCTAGCTGCCCCCATCCATTTCAATTTACCTGAACAAATATTTATTAAGTGTCTGCTAGGGAACGATCTAGTTTCATCCCGCTCTAAGATAAATGCTATCTTTTTGACTAATTGAAAGTGTGCTTAGAGGGCAGAAGTAGTCTTTTTCCTTACAAGGCAGCTAGGTAGCTCACTGGATGGAGCAATGGGAGTCAGAAGACCTGAGGTCAAATATGACCTCAGACACTTACTAGATGTGTGACCCTGGACAAGTCATTTAACCTTTGTTTGCCTCAGTTTCTTCATCTGTAAAATGGGAATAATAATAATAATAATAATAATAGCAGCATCTACCTCTCAGGGTTGTTGTGGGGATCAAATAAGATATTTGTAAAGCCCTTTATAAATGCTACTTATTACTTGGTTACTGGTTCATACTTTACTCCTTGCTTCTTATATTGCCACCCATACCAGAGTCCATGATCTTCCAAACTTTCATCATTAGAAAAACTTCAACCCTTGGCTCTTGCTGACTAGACAAGTGACAGCCTTTCTTCGACTATTATTTTAAGATAAGCCCAACCAAGTTTAACCTTACTCCCAACTCCCTGGCCATCCTTTGGAACCACAATCAAATCCATTCTATCCTTGTTCCTGGATGTGATGTTATCACTCCACCCACAATGGTCTCATTTACCATTTCTGTGACTTTTTGGATCAAAGTGCCTCTTCCTTTGCCACCTTCTCCCTATATGTGAGATTTCTCCTATTAGAATGTGATCTCCCTAAAGACAAGGTATTTGTATTTATATCCTCAGCACAGTGTTTGGCACATAGGAAGCATTTAGTGCTGTTCATCCATTTGTCCTTCCCTTCAAGAGGATAAGGAAACCATATAATTAGATGTCCTGGATTTAAAGGGCCAGAAGTCAACAAAGGGTGAAGGGCTAAATAAGAGTTTGAAGGTAAAGTTATTCTACTTTCCCCAAACCTATCTAGTGTGATGCGCATACATTCATGCTCTCATACCCTCACGCACCCACCCAGAGATAAGTCACTGCCACTGATACTGAAATCTCCAAATAAAGCAGAAAAGTAGGGATACTATCTGCTGAGAATTCCCAAGGATTGAGATGGATGTGGGACTGGGTTATGGTGGCAGCAAATGGCAATTCACTGTAGGTCCTAATTTAATGATTAGAGATTCTTCCTCTTGACAAACTAAGGACTAAAACAGTGTTGACAGTATCATAATTTTAACAGTCTAAGTTGTAAAATGAGCAAATTCATCATGAGAACTGTTATTATGAAGCCTGAAGGGCTGATTGTTAAGTATCAGATGCTACCTGGAATTGTCCTTCAATTCCAATACTAAAATAAATACCAAACAGATAACAAAAGAAATGGGATAAATGTTTTGCATGAGGAAAAGAAGGCTATTAAACAGTGCAATGGGGTTAAACTGGATTAGTAATAACAGCAGTTGGCTTTACATATATTATTTCCTTGAATTTCACAACCCTTCTGTTGAGAAGTTGGCCATACAGTTATTTTCTATGGAGGTCCAATGGGAATGGACAGATTCTCACTAGCTTAGAAATGTTAAAATGTGTCCCTGTCTTAAGGGGTGATCCCTTAAAGCTCCTTCAGTCTGCTAAGCTGAAAGGCAATCAATCCACATGTGGCTATTTCCAAAGCTATTCTAACACACTTCCTGAGAGGCTGCAATGCCAAGTTTACAATCCACTGGAGGTAAGTGTTCCTTCTCTCCAAGGAAGCTCATACTCTTTCCTTCTCAGAGAAAGCCTTTCTTTCCCAGGTACTGCAGACACTCCTAGACAGGTGAGAACTACCAATAGAACCCCAGAATACTCACTTGGGCTCATGAGGAGGTCCAGACTGTCTAACCAGCTTGAATTCTGCAGCAAAGCCATTGGATTCGGGCATACTCAAATAGGCCGCTGATAGGGTTGGCATTCAGGTATTTGATAAGATCCCCAATTTTCTTTGCCTTGCTGGGTGTTGGCTCTCCTAGGCCAGCAAGGGGTGCTGGAGGATCATTAAAGTAGTCAATGCTTGGCTGGAAGAAAATTAACCAAACAAAGGAGACTCATCAATGCTGACAGGTCTTAGTAGGGCAACAGGAGTCCTTTGAGGGACCGAAGAATTTTAAGTACATACCTGCTTGTCCAAGGGTCAGGCTAGGGATCTCCACAGAGAGCCTTCACAGCCACCTCAGCCGCCATCTGCTTTGCTGCCTTCTTGCTATTAGCCATCATGGTTGGAAACGTCTGACTCCCCATCTTTACACAGTATTTAAACCTGCCATGGGATTTAATTTAGTAGAAAAATGAAAACTTTTTTTCAGAGAAGAAATAAAGCTTAGACCTCTTGAGTCTGTCAGCCTTCAGGCAACTTGTTCCTCAACTCAAATGCCATCTAAGTTTCAAGAACTATCTTTTGTTTTTTGCAGATCTAAGTTTTTTTCCTGGTCCTAGAGGTTTTTCTTCCTAGGAGGCAGGGTCCATTTTACTTCTTCTTTCCCTAGCACCAATGACTTCTATGTCCTGAACCACTCTAGTATTTAACCCTTTTCTTTATCACAAAGTTCCTCAGCCTCTTCTTTTCTCCCCCATTGGCAGCAACCCTGTCACCAACCTAGGAAAGGATGTGGTTATTCTCTTTGTGAAACTAGGGAAATGCATGCTAGAAATCCCATCCACAATCTCCAAGAACAATATGACATACTTGGGGTCATGAGCTGGGCCTTCCTGGGATATGAGGAGGAATTCACAGGTGCTCCCGGATTTTTGCACATGCTCCATCAAACACTAATGGGATTCTTGCCAAAAGAAGACTTGAGGGGCTGATGGGACTGGGCATCAGACTTCCGGAGCCGAAGGCTATACAACATAAGAAAAAGGAACAAGAACTCCATGACTATAAACAACTTCTACAAGACGGACAAGCTGAGAAAGGGCAATAATAGAATGTGAGGTGCTTAAAATGGAAGGCCAGTCCGGGGGCATCTTTATACTCCTGGACTCGCTGGAGGTGGTTGTCTGAAGAGGACAATGCAAAGCAAAGCATCTGCCCTGGACTGGCTCCCACAAAGGCACGTCCTTACCTTCTCTGGTCCTTCCTCCACAGGTCGCGGGAGCCCTGGTGAGGTCACTTCTTCCTGGGCTCCAGACTCTTGAAATAGGATTGTCATGGCTTTGCAGCGGCATCTTGTCTGGCCAGCTTCTTGCTGCCAGCTTCTGCTGGAGGGAACCGCCGGCCACTGATCACAGCCTGGTATTTAAATCTGTGTGGAAAGTAATGAAATGTATGAATGCTCACCTGAGTCGATTCTCCCCCCTTCTTCCATCCATCAGGTCTCAGGAGTATTTCTGAGTGGGGGCCATCCCTCTACATAGAGTTCATTACCTGGAATTCTCTTAAAGTAAATGGGGACTTCTTGATTTATGGGTGAAGATGGAGAAGGAGCCATAGGAAACCGACAGCTGTCCTTTGAGCTAGATGTCAGGAAACTGCTATGCTTTCAGTAGCTGAGCACAGCAACTGGAAATAGACACAGGATGTGACCCTGAAAAACTTGGGTTTGAATTCCGTGTCTGCCACTAGTTATCAGTGACCCTCAGACAAGACATTTAACCTCTCTAGGAAGTTGGACCAGAAGATCTCTAAAATGCCTCCCTCGACTCTAGAAATCCTATAATCTCACGGACTTGTGACCAGAGATGCTTATGCCTGGGTCGACTACACTGGAGAAACCCACTTCTCTGCAGACTGAAGACAGATTTGATGGTGTATAGAACAGGTGGCTAAGGCAGAAGGCCAGCTAGTCCAACCCCTTTCTTTTTACAGTTAAGTTACAAGGTCACGTGGATAGTATCAGAGATAGGATTTGAACCCGGTCCTCGACTCCAGAACTTTTTCTATTATGTCACAATGCTATTCCTGTCTCTCCACATTTCCTATGGTCCTTTTCAGTCCCTGAAGTGAAACTAATCCCTTCTGTAGCTCAAGACCATGATCCCCACACACCATATGGGTCCTAAATGTACACCCTGCCACGGGATCTGGAGGTCTGAATGATCTCCTTTTGGGTTTTAAGGCAATTATAAGCCTCCACCTGTCACAGTAGTTAAGCTTGAAATCAACAGTGGCTTCCCTGGGTCTGCCCACAAGATCATGACAGCCATGTTCAAGGTATCAGGAGCGCTCAGATTTAGTTTAGATTGCTTATCTTTCCAATGGACACAATCACCTGCAGAGGGCCCCAATTGGTGGCAGAGAGAGCTGTTCAATTTTCTGCTCAGGAGCATTTGCTTAAAAAAAAAAAAAAGAAAAAAAGGTTACTTTCCAGTCTCCTGTGCTTCTGATATATGTGAACATGGGATTAATGTGCCTTATAAATGGAACCCAAAGAGAGGTAAACTGCAAACCCGAGAGCTGCCTTAATTATTAGTGCTTTAGGGATGAGTTTAGTGAGGAGAGGGAGGAATGGATACCCCTTTTTCTCACACCAAAGAAAGAGACTTCCCCTAAAGGGGTGGGGGGTGGTGGAGGAGATGGGACACCTCCCCTGCTCCTTTGGTAATTTGGCTAGATACCTCTTTACACGTCTTAAAAAACATTTCTCTTGAGGATGAACAGTACTCCTATCAACCTTTAACTTCACCAAAATAATCAATACTGGGATTAAAAAAACCCTGTCTGGGAACACTAGGGTCTGGGGAACCAAAAAGAGGTCAGCTCCTTAATGTGGCTCTGCCTGCTAGTCCTCAGAAGCCTTCCAGTCTCTCCCTCTGGCCAAAACCCCTCTCCTTCTTCTCTAGACCACAGGCTTTCTTCCCATTCCATTCATTCGCCTTAAGAATCTTTTCAGGGTAAGAACTATCACTGAGATTCTACCACAGTCTGGCCTGAGATTTTTTTTTTTCTTTTCAATTTTACATGTAAGAGGCAAATCTATTTTCAGTAGATTAAATGTAGCAGGAAGGACTAAACCACTCATTTGTGTAAAGGAGATGGGCAAAATAGAATTGCTCCCTTCTGACACAGGGACAACCGGGGCATACTCTTCGTAATGTGGACACGGACCTGGCAGAGGGGTGGATTTTGGACCTGTTCACAAATCATGTGAACTCTGTTCATAGTCCCCCTGATTCCTTAAATGATGACTTTTATTAAAACAAAGCAAATAAACACAAGCTTGTTTTGGGGAATAAATACAGCCAGACTGTCATCATGTGTGGCCCTAGGAGCAGGTAAATAAATGAAACTTAATAACTTCCAAACAAGCTTTATTTTAGTGAAGAGATTCAACTTCTTTTCAAAGAAGCTGCTTTGGTATTTATTTTTCCTTCTCAATCTCTAGCATAATGGGCTGACAATGAAATGGCAAAAAGGGAGTTGGAAAAGACATGAAAAATTAAAAGGCCCGTTCATCTGAACCATAATCAAAGGTTGAAGGAGTCTGAACCCAACTTTTGTTCTACTAAGATTATGTAGTGAAGTGGCCCAGTGGATTGAGAACTGGCAAGAGGACCCAAATTCAAATCCACCCTCAAGCAGTTATTACCTGTGTGACCATGAGAACATTATTTAACCTTTGCTTCAGTTCTATCACCTGTAAAGTGGGAATAATAATGGCACCCATCTCCTATGGTTGTTGTAAAGATAAAATGAGACACAGGTAAAGTGCTTTGCAAACTTTAGAGTGCTACATAAATATTAGCCATTATTTTTTCCTATATTGTTTCTTACCTGGGTTCATGTGATGGGCCACTCTGCTCTAAAAGTGTGAACTCACAGGTCTGGCAGGTGAACTGAGCATATTCTATAGTCCACTGATTGGGTTCTTCTGTCTGCAAGCTGTTAGTTTCTTGATAGCTGTGAACTGTGATTAGGCACCAACACGGGCCATGTAGTTGGGTAGAATCCATTATGGCGTGCAGGTCATCTCCCTGCTTAATACTTTTAAATCATCTGGGATGTCATCTGTGGCCCACTGACCATTTTCGATCTCATGTCTGAGGGGGTCATTGTCTTGAACTGGGGATCCTCAAAAAAAACCTGGAATAGCCACAATGCCATCCTCTCTTGGCCTTGATGGAGGTTGATGTCCATTCTCAACCCTCTCTTCTCCTTTCCTACTGGTGGTGACATCTGAGTTACCTGGGTCAACCCCAATATCTGTCTGGGACATATTTTCATTTTTTTTAAGTTGCATCCTCTCTCGCTTTTTGACTGTCAGTGACCACTTGGGTGGAGTGAATCCTTCTCTTCGAACATCTCCTTGCCTTTCCAAGTCAAAGAGTAAGGTATTTACATCTCGTGCCTTAGCAAGGCCAATGTTTTTTGCTAAGTTTAGGGAAGAGGAATCTGGAACATCAAATAAGTAGGCACAGATTTTCTCCTTGATATCGGCCATGTTGACAGAACTAAGGGGATCGTTTGAGTCAGGTATGAAACTTTCGTCTTCAAAGTCTGGACTGGGGCTTCTGTTTGGACCCTTTCTGATACCTTGTCTCACACGTGGTCTCACAGCTTGGTTAGACTGTTTCCAAGCATGGAATGGGGTTGGGATTCTCCAGTTAGGGGGTGTGCCTTCTTCCCTATGTAACTTCCCTTGCTTCAGCAGATGGTACAAAACTCGATTTACTTCCTTCTTTTGGACCCCAAGTTTCTTGGCGAGATCATACACTGTAGCAGATTGCCCTTCCCCAAGATCCTCTAGAAGTTTCAAAATTCTTTGCTCCTGATCTTGATTGATAGACAGCTGTTGGAAATTAGCAGTAAGCTTAGCTACACCTTGCCTTGATGGGGCTCTGCCTCTTGGGGAAGGTGAGCCTTTCCAGGGAGAGGGATTGCTAGGAGGAGGCCTTACAGTATTCCAATTCCCAGGCTGCCTCACGTTAGCAGATGGTGCTGGAAACCTTGGCCTTTCCCTGGTCAGAAAAGATGTTGATGCCTGCTCTCTGATAAGGGGCACTTCTAGGAGCTGTCCCCTCAGGAACTCTATCTGCTGATTTCGGAATCTCTCGGGAAAGAACCCCTGCCCCAGCTGCTGTTGTCTGGATTTGCCGTGATCATAGCCTTGTATCTGATGGTTACGGTATCTGTCGAGGGAACACCCCTGCAGGACAAGAGGATGGTGAAAAAAGGGCAGATTAGGACAGTGTCAGTGAGCCTGTGTGTGCCTGACACCAGCCTCTACCTGAAGCAGCACCCATGTTCATAGTGTGCTGCTGGAAAGCAAGTAAAACTCTGGGCAAGTAAAACTCTGCCTGTCCCAGGAGACAGGCAGCTGGGATCACTTTGCCCACCTCACAGTTGCTACGCAGAGGCCTGCCAAAGGGAAAATAGAGAGGGAGGGGAAGAGAGAGGTAGAAAAGAATGTAAAACTGGGAGTTCAGATATGAATCCCACCCCCAAAACAATGAGTTTCTGGCATGAAAATAAAGGCCTTATACAAAAGGCTTAGGCCTCACTGCCATGAAGTTTCTGTATGGTAGACAGGGCATGACATCAATTTCACCCAAACTACCAAAGTTCCTCATGGACTGGTGGGTCCTACATTGAAAAACTATTAATGAAAGGTAATCATCAGCATCAGGTACCAATAGGAAATGTATCCTTCTTTCCATACCCACTATACACTATTATTGAAGCAGTCATATTCATTCTTGCTGTTCTGGTAGCACATATTACTACTACCCATTTCTGGGACTAGAGGTCTCTATATAGGTCTCTCCAGTTAGAAAACAGATGTTTCTGGGGCGGCTAGGTGGCGCAGTGGATAGAGCACTGGCCCTGGAGTCAGGAGTACCTGAGTTCAAATCCAGCCTCAGACACTTAACACTTACTAGCTGTGTGACCCTGGGCAAGTCACTTAACCCCAATTGCCTCACTTAAAAAAAAAAAAAAGAAAATAGATGTTTCTAACCAAATCAGAGCTCTCAGCCTCACATGAAATTCCCAGAGGGCTGAATAACAGGTCTCCAGATGAAAGCTGTTTACTATACTTTGGTGAATTTTGGAAATGAAACCTATTTCAAGATGGAAAAGTTCAGTTCTCTAACTAAGCACATTTCAGTTGGCAAAAAACCCTAAAAACCAAATTTACTATTTTTCAAAGGAGAAAAACTGTCTGGATAGACACAGGATGGGGGGTGGAGGTAGGAAAGAAGGAAATCAAAAATACTTATTCTTGAACCCCCTCAACATCTTCATACTCATATTGCCCACCTTCTGTAGGGCTTTGTTAAGAACTTACTTTAAACCCTGGCTTGTTAAAAAGTGTTTTTTTAAAAAAAGTCTCCCCCCCATCCCCCTGGGCAATGAAGGTTAAGTGACTTGCCCAGGGTCACACAGCTAGTGTCAAATGTCTGAGGCCGGATTTGAACTCTGGTCTTCCTGAATCCTGGGCAGGTGCTTTATCCACTGTGTAAAAAATGTATTTAAAAAAATGCTTAGGAATGTGTAATATACATATACTGTGTAAATCTTATAAAATGCTCATGTAATGTGTCTGTGTGACCTTGCGCAAATCACTTTACACCTTAGGGCCTCATTTCCTTCGCTGTAAAAAGATATCTCTAAAAAACCAAAAACCCCAAAACAAACAACCCCCCCCCCTGTCATCCAGCTCTTTAAAAAATGTCCTAAATTCTAAACTTCACTCTGGGCTTTAGTCTTAATTACAAAATGAGGAAGCTGGACTGTGCAACCTTAGAGGCCTTCCAGCTCTAAAGGTCTGGTTCTAAAATTCTATGAGCCTCAAATTGTTTTTTGCAAAGCTGTTCCAACAGTGCTAGGTCTCCCTGGTGGAAAGGAGAATCAATTCTTCCTTTAAATCCCCAACCTTTTTGTGAAGAAAGCTTGGGATGGGGATGGGGGTGGGGTCCAGACAATAAAGACTGATCTCTGAGTGGTGCAAGGATACATAATTACCAGTATGACTCCCTTGGCTTCTGGAAGTGCCTGGTGTATGAATGTGGTGGTGGCAGCAAAACCACCATCATAGGGATCCTTCAGTAGATCCCAACGTATTGGCTGGAGATGCCATATTATAAATCCTCAATATTCAAACCTATCATTAGGTCCAAATAGGCCACAGGGCTCCTGCAGAAGTTAAGTAATAATCAGAAGCTGCCCTTACCTGAAAAGTTCGTCCATACCGATGAGCATAATTCATCACTTATCTGAGCACAAGAAAAGAAACTCCCGTGGTGTAAACTAATCCATTAACTACAGGAAAACTTCCCTCTAGAGAAGGAGAAAGGAGCTAAGAGTGACAGTAAGCCTGCAAAGGATAGTTCTTTGGTTCATATAATAGCTCTTGCAGTCTAACATCCCTGTTTAAAAGTAAAGAGGAATAACTTTGATAGCATGAAAAGCAAACATCTTCCCTTGGTCCTATGGAGACGAGTCAAACACTGCTTGCAGACTTAAAATGGCTCCAGCTAAGTTTCAGTTTCATTTACTCAGAAGCACTTCCCCCATAGAAAAGCTTCGATCCACCCAGAGGTGGAGTTAAAGCAAATCCAGGCCCGAGGTATCCAGTTTCACTGCAAACAAATCTCCAATGCTTTCAAAGAATGCATAAATGAATGCTATCGAAGATGGCATTCTTTTTCTTCTTCTGGGAAACCCACTACATAAAATAACTCCGTAGCACTTAGGATTTTCTTCACATGAAAGTTAAAGTAAAGGATTACACTCGATTAAGATAAAAACAAAACCAAAAAGATAGGCGAACCACATCTAAAACAGTCTCCGAGGATTTGTAAACCCTGTAGGACTCACTAGAACACAAACAAATCTCAATAATTTAGCCTGGAGGTCTGGGGTAGGAGGGTTCAAAGGGGACTAGAAGAGTAAGGAAAACTCTCCAAAATTAAAGTTACTCAAAAATAGTTTTATTACCTTTAAGAACCCTATATATTATAAACAAAATAGTGGGTATTCAAAATAGGTTCGTGTTTTATAAAGATCTCATGTTTTATCATTGATTTTGAACTTTTTCTTCAGTAAGAATCATGTGAGAGGCAGCATGGCAGAGTGGACAGAGCTGGCCATGGAGTGAAGGAAGACCTGAGGTCAAGTCCTACTTCTGATATATATTAACTGTGTGATTCTGGCTATGTCACTTAATCTTTCAGTTCTCCAAGCAACTTCTAAGAATATTAATTGCAGAGAAGGTGCCAACTACATTGGAAGGGGGAATTATCTCATTGTGAGTTCCCTATATCAATAAAACCATAGGTCCAGTCTCATCCCAAGAGTTAGGAACCTTGAATTATCTCAAATATCAAATTAATGAAGTCCATGCTAATACATTTTTGCTGTAGTGAGATGGGTTCATCTAATGACGGGACAGGTGCTCTGTTGGTAGCAAGAAACCTCCCTTGCAGTGCTGGATGGATCCCTGTGGTGACCTTAGGGAAGGACATGGGCAATTCACAAAGGATGGATGAGGCCCAGAGAAGCTTTGATCTGTATCACTGGAGGGAATACGAGAACTGATGAGCTCACACACCCCTGGGTCTGTTTTAGAGAAGTGAGGGCTCCTTACACCAAAGAGAAAATACCAATTGTTTTAAAGATCAGGCTTGTGCTATTCACAGGTCCAGAAACCGGAGGTTCAGGAGTACTCAGGGGCCATTGGGTTCAATGTCCTCATTTTATAGATATGAAAACTGAGTCTCAGAGAGCCTAAGAGACTTCTCCAAGGTCAGAGAGGTTAGAAATGGCAGTGCCAGGATTGCAGCCCCACTCACTCCCCATCTTGCCCTCTTTTCCTCTTTTTGCCAAGGTCAGCACTGCAGGGGGGATTCTATGTACCTGCTTCAGTTTTTCACAGCACATCTTGTTAGATATTTCTCTTTCAAGCCGAATTTAAATTCTGCAATGGATACCTCCCTCCATCTCAGTAAAACTAGTCAGGTCCTACCTCAGACTCCTGCTCTTCAGGTTAAATAACTTCAGCTTCTTTAAACTTTCTTTGGATACAAACCCACAAAAGATTCAACTCCAGTAGGGCTATCCAGCACCCTAACTGTTACCCTTTGATCCAACAGAGTACGCAATAAGCCATTCAGTGAAGTTTCTCCCCTAAACAGATCAGCTTATGCACCGAAACAGGAAGATGAATAGCTCCTGTCATTTAATCTTAGGAGCTCAAGTAACTGCAGACAGTCTTATTCATAAACGTTACATCTCCCTGCCCATTCCTAATGATTTTACTTCTTCAGGTACAGGGTGGTGATAGAAAACTCTTGTTACTACTCTCTGCCTACATGCACTCCAGACTCTAGTTCAGAACGGACTACTCTTGTTCCTTACACTTTCCTCCTGCCTCCTATAAGCCCTATGTTTTCCATGTCTTTGCTTTATGCCTGCAATATCTTTCTTCCTACTCTTCCCTTACTGAAATCCTTTAAAACTCATCCTTTAAAGCTCAATTCAAATGTTACCTCCTCCTCCAAGTTTCTACTGATCCCTTGCCAGAAGCTCAGATCTCACATAGCACAATGTTCTATACCTTTTTTTAATGTACTTGCCATGTAATACTGTGTCTTCTATTTATGCAAGTTTGATTCTTTTCCTCCTCCTCCACCTTCAGACTATAGGTTCTGGGAGGGCAAAGGCCTAGCCTTATCCAAATGTGATTCCTCTAACACTCAGCACAGTGCTTTGCACACAGTGGCTTCTTCTTCTTTTTTTTTTGCGGGGCAATGAGGGTTAAGTGACTTGCCCAGGGTCACACAACTAGTAAGTGTCAAGTGTCTGAGGTCGGATTTGAACTCAGGCCCTCCTGAATCCAGGGCCGGTGCTTTATCCAGTGTACCACCTAGCTGCCCCATAGTAGCTTCTCAAATAAACAATCTGCTGAACTACGGTGGTGTCTCATCTCAGCATGCCCCTGCACCTGTGATATGGGCTTGTCACACCATGGAAAAGGGCATGGGTTTTTAGGTGAAAGGGATGAAGTGTATGGGGGACAGAGGGAGACTACACACTGTGCATCTTTGTCCTCCTGTGTTTGTGCCAGGATGCAGAAATTAAGAAGATGGTTGAACACTCAACATTCTGCTCCTGCCCATTCCCTTTCCACTGGACAAAGGAGAAGGCTCACTCAATGTGGCCTCCTATCTTCAATGAGACAGCTTTACATACTCCTTTGCCTTTTAAAATTTGAGTCTCTACTAATGGATTTTTGGCCTGTGCCTACTTTTTTTTGCCTATGCAAAGGCTCTACAAATTTTGGCTCCAAAAGTCAAGATGATTTTGTCAGCTTTCAACCAATCAATGAGCATTTAGAGGAAAAGACTGACATAATGCACTACATTAATTTTCAACCTCCCAAATTTATTGAGGGGCTTTATAAGGGTCTTGACAGATGTTCTGAAAAGGCTCAAAAAGAGAGAGAGCTCAGTGCATCTGGCCAAGCAATTACATGGTGCCAATAAAAAGTGAGCAAAATCCTGGGTGGTCAGGACGCCACTCCTTATGCCTATAAGAAGTTGAGCAGGGGAAGTGATGGCTTTATTGCATTTGCTATCAGGCAGCTAAGTGGTACAGTGGATAGAGCTCTGGGCCAGGAGTCAGGAAGACATGAGTTTAAATCTTGCCTCAGACACTTATTAGCTATGTGACTCTGAATAACATGTAACATGTAAATAATATCTCCTTGACTCAGTTTCTTCATTGGTAAAATGAGGATAATAATAGCACCTACTCCAAAGGGTTGTTGTGAAGCTCAAATGAGATAAACTTTTTAAAAATTAGATTTTAATAAGTATTTGTTAAATGCCTAATATGTGTCAGAGACTGTGCTAAGTATTTTGCAAACCTTAAGTACTATATAAATATTAGCTATTATTATCTGTTAACACAACAAACGAAAAGGAGCAATCAAAAATACACATGAACAAGAATAATGAAACAAATGGTTTTAATTTCAGGTAAGACTGTGCAAAAAAAAAAATACTAGACACCATGGCAACCTGTTTTCTGGATTTATCAAATCCTCCTCTAGCTGAGGATGGAAAAGTTCCAGGAGAAGCCTGCAGTTTCCAGAGTTCAACAATCTGAAAGCTTAAACTGTGTAGCATTTCTAGGAAGCTGACCTCTTACTTTTAGTTCTCTGCGAAAACAGTGAGTGTAACTGATAAGAGGGTGTGGTTTCAGAAATATTAAGACTTCAAGGTCATACCTGAAACCCGGGGCAAAAGATGACTATTTGGAAATGACATAAAGGCTTAAAAACAAAACCTTTCCCACCTTCCTGCTATCCAGTGTTACATATGGGAAAGCCAGTAAGGGACGTAGGGGGGGGGGTGTGTGTGTGAAGAAGCCGAGGCAGCTAAAGAAGGGTTTTACAGCAGTATCAGCAGACTGTTGCAGGATAATTTAGAGAATCAAATATTAATAACAGGAGACAGAGATGGGAGAAAGACTAAACAATAGGGCAATGGACAATGGGTACAGAACTGGAGAGGGAAATTGATCCCTTTATTCCCCCAGTACTTTAAAATAAGAACATCTTATTATGGAAAACATTTTGGAAACTGTGAGCAGGCACATAAACCTTGTTGTGAGAATTAATTAAGATGAAGACTATTAAATGTTTTTCTAAACCAGAAAGTGATAAACAATCTCTGATCTCATTATAACGAATCCTAATTATTTAGTACAAACTGAACTTTTCATACAGTATTATTAAATCAAGTCATTTTTAAATGGTTAGACTGAAATCATCCCACTCAACTGAAAAATAACTACAGTTTTACTGAACCAGCACTCCTTCCCTCAAATAAAAAAATAAAGAAAGAAAAAAGAAATTTGCCTACCTAGAAAGTACATGGAACCTTCTGCTAAACACAAATTCCCGGGAAAGGAGAGCTACTAGCATCAGGATCAGTGTCTTAGCTGCATTTTATCTCAATCTTCCTAAGATTTGTATCTAGCATAAGATGTCTGTTGCAAGTGAAAACGCCATCCAGATCAACCAAGAATAAGCAACAAGCTCCTACTTATCACCCTAATCTTAATGATTTACTCAGATTACTTCAGTCATATCATAAATGGAATCATAAGATTGAAAGACAAAACAAACAAGCAAAACCACCTTCCACTTTAAATATCAACACTGCACAATCACCTAGCTCTTTTCTAACCATTGACTGCCACTCCCAAAATGTATCCAGTCTGGGAGCTACAGTTGTGTGGGAAACTACCTTTATCAATTTGGTCTATGGTGACTTAGTAGATAAATGCTAAGGAGTAAATAGCCTGGTACATAGAGATTAAGTGACTTGTTGCTTAGTAAGTGTCAGAGAGTAGATTTGAACCCAGGTCTTCCATTATCTAAACCCAGAAATATCTCTATGTTTTTTTTTAAATAAGTTTTTATTGATGCTTTCTGTTTTTTACATCATCAGAGTTATCCTTGGCATCCCTCCTCTACCTCTCACGGAGAGAGATAACAAGTATTTACACTTTCAAACAAATTCAATAATTAAGAACTATTTGTATTTAATGAAAATGATCATTATCTGTTGTCTAGAACACTTAATCCAAGCAGTTTGATTCATTATAGTCCAAATCTAACAGATCTTGGAAGATCCTAGGAGAACCCTAGTGGCACCGAACACCGAGTTCTTTATCTTTTGCATTAGGGGGAAAAAGCCCATTTTGAACTGAAGCGCGCTTTTCTCTTTCCTCACACAATTTTAGGCCACCAAATTCTTCAGTTTTGGAAAGGTGCTCTTATTACTGTCATAATAATAACATAAAGCTGGCATGGTGGCTAGCTCTTCTTTTAAAGAGCTTGTAGGATGGACTCATACTTCTCTAAGGGCTAGAACTAACAACATATAAAGATCATTCATTTATTCAATAATCATTTAAATGGTTAGTGTTAAGATCTCTTCCCTTTCTGACTGGGAGGACAGGGGGAGCCTGGTACAGCTGAATTTGGTGTCAGAGGTCTTTGTGACGTATACCTCACTTCAGCTTATTTGAGCCTTGATTTCCTCATCTATAAAATAAGGCCCTCCTTTCCAGCTTAAAATCTGTGATACTAGGACTAATACTAAAAACAACTCTATCCTTATAAACAAAAGAATGTGAGGGATTCTTTGACAAATTGCTACTGCTATTTTAGACTTCTAAACTTACACCACCTGTGCTTCAAGGGTCAATACACTAGGTCTTTAGGTTCTGTGTATCCCTCTCCACATTTCTTTTATGAGGAGGTACTGATTTGGGATGAAAAGGTCACAAATCTGGAGTTAGAAGGGATCTTTGGCCAGTCGTCTTCATTTTACAGATGAGGGTCAGAGTGGTTAATTGACTTGCCCAAGTCACACAGGGTAGTATCAGAGTACTTGAACCTCAGTGCCAGTGCTCTTTCCAATGTCCCATAGAGACCTGGGCCACTAACCAAGGTGCACAATTTTTGGCAAACACCCCCCCTTTTGGTTTCTTTCTCTGAAAAAGTAGGGTGCTAAAATGCCAATTGATGATCATAACGTTGTCCAGAAAACTTAACCCAAGCAGATTCATTCAAAATAGTCCAAATCTAACAGATGGTATACTAAAATAACCCTATCTATAAAATTTTATAAATAATTAATAAGGATCACTACAGAATCCTAGTCATATTGAACACTAAATTCACCTTATTTTATGTCTGCTTTCAAGTACAGTGGGAAGAGCACTTCGTTTGGAAACAGAAGCCTTGGGATCCAAAATTCACTCTGCTACATACTAGTGTGTGCAAGTCAAAAATTCTCCGGGCCTCAATGTCCTCATTTGTGAAAGGAGGGGGAAGGGTGGACTTCATGCTGTAAACTCCCTTTCTTACTTCAACGTTCTATGGGCTCAGTGGTAGAAAGAGTTAATGACAGGTCCATTTTTTTTTCCTCCTGTCCTTCCTTTAAAATTTTTTTCCCCTCCCTCATATCTGGAGCAAAATGTCTGGAGAGAATCAATCCTAAGCAAGAATGTGGAAAGTTCTTTTCTTTTTAAACAAGAAAATTCACGACTCTGAGGTCTTTAAACAAGGGGAAGGCCTTTTGGTGGGTGAGGGGGGTACGCCTCACATTAGTCCCACAATTCAATGCTTCCTCCTCCGTATGACATACGTGCACCAGCAATCCAGCTCGATCCCTCGCCTGCCTGCTGCCTGCCTCCGTTCCCAGCCAACAAATCACAGCCCTGGACTGGTTCAGGGGGAGTTTCCTCCCCCATCGTCGCTTAAGGACCGCTTTCCTCCGCTGGATGCTAAGATGCTCGGTGCACGACGTAGACACTTGCACCCTGCGCTCCCCGCCCCCCTCCCAACCTTCTCCCCAGCTACAGTTTTAGGCTGGAACCAGGGCTGCTGCCTCCTCCCTCATCCTTCCCTCTTCCCTCCTCCTCCCCCAGCCCCCAGTTCTGAGCTCGTCCAACCCAAGGCCCCGGTGCAGTCTCACCCTTGGGAGCCAGGGCACCGCGCCAAGCAGCCCGCCGCCGCCGCCGCCGCCCCCGCCTCCTCCTCCTCCTCCGCCCCTGCAGTGACAAACGGGGCCCTGGGGCGCTTTAACCCGCACTCAGAAGGCGCATGACCAACGCTGGGAGGATCAGCGAGGCAGCAGGGGCCGCGGAGGCCAGCGGGCGGCTGGAGGCTAGGGCAGCAGAACTCGGCCGGGGGGGTGAGGGGGGGCGGGGGATGCGGACGCGCACGGCTGCGGGGTGAGGGGGTGCGCGTGCGCGAGGAGCGCCCCCCCATTCCAGAAGGCTGCACGAGGCCTCCAGAGGCGGGGTGGATTCGCGGCAGGGCCTGCAGCCTCGCTCTCCCACCTCCTCCCCCCCTTCCTCCCCACAACTCACCCATCGCGCGCTCACAGGTGCGCGCTCCCCCATCCGCCACAGTCAAGACCGGCGGGCGGCGGGCACCTCGGTGTCCGGTTCCAGGAAGCTGGCGATGGTAGAAGAGGAGGAGAGGGGGGCGGAGGGAGGAGGAGGAGAAGAAGGCGCTTACCCCGTCTTCCAATTCGGTAGGAGCCCGAGTCCGCGGCTGCAGCGGGTCAGAGAGCCGCCAGTTCCCACCCCCCCACCCCGACCCCCACTACGTCTCCCTCTCTCCCTTCTTCAGGCGAGAATCAATGGTCCAGTCGCGCGCTGGTGACGTCATCGGGCGCCGCGCGGGGGAGGAGAGCAGGCCCACGTGACTTTCCAGCCATCCCTTTCTTCCCTGCTCTCCCCCGTATTTGGGGTTTTGTTCCCAAGGAGGAGGAGGCAAGATGAGCCTTTTTCCTCGGCCCTCCTCTCCGCCCACCCTCCCCCCCTCCTTTTTTCTTTTCTGTAGCGCTGTTGACGTGGGCTCCGGGCGGAAAGAGGGGCGGAGGGACTGGGGGAAGGGGGTCCACAAGGTGACAGTTTTAGAGGCAGCTTTAATCATACCCTTCTTGACCTTGAATTCACCGGCAGAACCGCCCCCACCCCTCATCCCCCGCCCCTCGCACACACATCTTTTTTGTTTCTGTCTTTGCCACATTTCGATACGGGGAAAGGCTCCTGGGGTCTCTTTTCTCCACTGATGCTGATTACGCCCCGCCGGGCCTTCTCTATCCGAGCATCTCGTTTCCCAACAAATATCCCACAGAAGATCCAACACAGCCCATACAATCGTATGGTCTCCTGGGCTTTTTGATACCTTGTGGCCACAGAGTAGCACTGGGGCTACCCGCCCATTGTCGTTCAGTTTCTTCTGGGCCTACTTTCTTTGTTCTAAAAATATCCTTTTACTTAAAGACTGGTAGAAATTTTAACTAATGTCCCCTTCTCATTGTCCCCAAATTCCCAGGTGTCTTCTGGAAAGCTCTTTCGACCCCATCACAAAATTCTTTAAATTGGGTTCCTTGTAAATTGTTTATCAAAAGGTCTGTCAGTCAACAGGCATTTATGAATTGCCTTCTACGTGTCAGGCACTGTACTGAATGCTGGGGATATTAAATAAAGGTTTAAAAAACAAAAGAGAAACAAAACTCCCCAAATCCTTGCTCTCAAGGAACTCACAGTCTACTTGGGAAGACGACATACAGAGATGCGAAGAGAATAGAATGGAGCCAACAGAGGAAAGGCAGTAACGTGAATCGGGATAGGCAAAGATGTCCTATAGAAGGTGGGATTTTAGCGGCTTGTTGACAGACTGAAAAGGTTCCCTTGACTTTAAACTTTATTAAGATGAAAAGGAATCCCATCTCATTTGCACATATGATAAGGATGTGCAAGGACAAGCCAAACTATGGAATGATATGGAAGATGGTTAATGAAACAAACCGCCCAAATCTCTAGCATGTCTTATGGATTTGTCTTTGACAGAAGCTTAACAGAGGGATTGCTAGTTTAAGTTTGCTAAACTGCCAGCACATTTCAAAATCTCTGGCAGCTATATCAGAAAAAACAAAGATCACTTTTTAGAGGAGAAAAACAAGTTGATGAGTTTCTTCCCTGCTAAAATAAAAATGGCTAAAAGGGTGCAGTCAAAATTCCTGGGATGGGGAATGCACTGGAGGAGTCTCAGTAAAAGTGGGAATCAAGTAGGGAGCCTGGCAATGCTTTGAAGGCATTCTTTGTTTAGAGGGGGGGAGACACCTTAGAGATCATCTAGGTCAACCATTTCATTCTACAGAAGAAACAGACCCAGAAAGGTTAAGAGGCATGCACAAAGTCAGTAAATAGCAGAGCTGGGATAAACAGGGCTGTTTTCTATAATCACAGACCAGCTCGCTTGAGAAAAAGTGGCACTTTGTGAATGAGATAGACACAGGTAGGAAAAGAAGTGTTCATGCTCACTCTGTGGGGATTCTGATGGGATGCCTGTTGGTGCTCATCAGGAAGACTTAGATTCAAATATCACTTCTTATACTTACTGGCTGTCACCTTGGTCAAGTAACTTTACCTCTCTGGGACTCAGTTTCCCCTCATTTAAAATGAAAGAGTTGCCTAGATGACTATGTAAAATCCTGTCTTGAAGAATATAATTCTATGATTCTCTAAAGAAGACACTAACAGCCTCTCTACTAATGCCAATGAACAGCTACTGCTTCCTCCTCAGCCTTACAGAAGGGCAGCTTTTTAGAATCTCCCTGCTGTCCTCTCTATGATGGCCAAGTTCCCACAAGGCTGGTGATGTCAGGGTTTAAAAGTAATTCGAACAACAACAATAACACAATATGATAATGGGTTTAAAGTGCTTCTCTCATTTTAACAACCTGAGAAGTAGGTAGGCAAACATTTTATCCTTATTTCATACATTGGGAAACTGAGATTCAGAGGTTAAAAATCTTATCTAAGGTCACACAGTTAGTGTCGGAGATGAAACTCAAAATCTTGGCTAGTGCTCTTTCCACTGCATTCCAGTGTTACCAAAAGCTGTTCTAAAGTCAGAGGGCTTTCTGAGTCTCAGTTTCTTAAATATTAAAATATTTATCTAGAAAATATATATAATAAGATATTAAATAATAAAATGGGAACAACAATATTTGTGCTATTATATGATTATTGTGGGAAAAGTCCATTTTACAACACTTCTCCTTTCCCACTGGGTTTCATTTTCGGAATGGGGGAGTCTAGGTAGGGGGAAATCCTATTGGTATGGATTTGAGAAAAGCCATTCCTGCAATGGAATAATATTATCACACATAGCATGAAGCCCAAACTGAAGAGTAAACTTAGACACATAGCTTTCTTTTCAACCCAGCTGGTCATCTCCTTTGCCCTGATGCCCTGTTGATTTGGTGACTCCAGGACATTTGGCTCGAGGGAGAGGGAGTGGTGAACTGGGTTTTCCCCTTAGGACTAGCTTGTATGAGACCTTCAGCTTCATCAGTGAGGTGATGCAAATATTTAATTATTATTTCACTTTTCAGTCTTCCCAACTAGATTGTAAACTTAGATATCGCAGAGATTCCCTGTTTTGCATTTTTATATTTCCCCCTAGTCTAAGACAATTCCTTATACATAAAAGCCTCTCAGTAAAATATTCATTGATTTCATTTGATCCCCCTGGGTTCTGCTTCCCAACTTGGGCCTGAAGGGAAAATTTGAATTGTCCTCTTGGGGGGGTCTAGTAGCATCTCTTTTCCCTTCAACCCTTTTCTCTTTATTTCTATCACTGTGTCTATAGGTTCATCAGTTTAAAGCTGAGAGTGACCTTTTAAGCTATTTATTCTATCTTCCTCATTTTACAGATAAGTAGATAAGTTCGGGGAAGTTAAGTGACTTTCTCAAAGTCACACAGGTAGCAAGCATCAGAGGCAGAATTTGAACCCAGGACCTTTGAATTCAGAGCAGTAGGTGTGCTTTCTCTGTACCAGTTTACTTAGTATATTTAGCAGTCATTTTATTCATAATAATGGGAGTTGATATTCATATAGATCTTTAAGGTTTACAAAGCACTTAACACACATTATCTCACTTTGAGACTCACAGCACTCCTGTAATTCTTACAAATATGATACTACAAGTGTGCTTATGCCCATTTCACACATAAGGAAATAGTATGACATTTAAAAAATTGTTTTTAATTTAAACATCTAGACAAACAGGACACAATTCACAACAATCTCTTTTCTTCTTTCTGAAAAAAATCAACCCCAAATCAAACCCAAGTATGAAACAATCTTAAAACATACACAAACAAACTTAAGGAGGAGGGAATGACCACTCCAAGGTCATATAACCAGAAAATGGCAAAGACTAGAAGGTAGGGCTTCTGTTGTCATGTCCAGCAGTGTGGTTTCCATTGCACCTAACAGATTCTTTCTGAGCTGCTTCAAAATTTCTGACAGTGGATGTGAATACATTCTTCCAACAAGAAATGGATATTCTTCAATGCAATTCAGCAAATATTTTCTGAAAAAATAATAGTATCTTAGATTTTGGAGGGGATTGTAATCTAATGAGTGTTATGAATATCTCCTATTTTCTCCAGTATCTTCTTTTGTTTGTTTTTCTGGGGGCAGTGAGGGTTAAGTGACTTGCCCAGGGTCACACAGCTAATAAGTATCAAGTGTTTGAGACCAGATTTGAACTCAGGTCCTCCTGAATCCAGGGCTGCTGCTTTATTCACTGTGCCACCTAACTGCCTCCAATGTCTTCTTTTCTATAAGGAAAATACAGTTTTCCCCAGTGCATTGTGCAACCCAGATCAATTCAGTAAACCCTAATAATCTAGGATGCCCTTAGTGAGGAAGGTTTGTTTCCTCATTATTCCATAAGCTTGCAAAAGAAGAACTTCAATTATAAACAATTATAAACAGCTTTTTTTCTTTAAAAAAAAAGCAACTGTGGGGTCTAATTAATAAAAAGGACTTTTTTATAGTAAATTTGATATGAGAGGTTGATAATGTCTGCATTACTCTCAGCTCCTCACTTTTCCCCACCCCATATATCTAATCAGTTGCCAGATCTTGTGGTTTCTACTTTCATAACATCTCTCAATCTCACCTCTTTTCTCCACTCATATGGTTACTACCTTAGTTCAGGCCTCATTATCCCTCCGCAAGACTTTTGCAATGATTTCCTAGCTTACATCCCTGCCTTAAGTCTCTCCTCCAGGCAGCTGTGAAAGTGATTTTCCTTAAGCCACATCTCTACCCTACTCAATAAGCTCCAGCGGCTTCCTATTGCCTCTGGAATAAAGCATAAGCTACAGTGTCTGATTCTGAAAGCCCTTCACAACCTGGCCCCAGACCAGCTTTCCATTCTTCCTATGCAAACTAATCTTCTCTTTGTTCCTGACACAGACAATCCACCTCCTTTCTCCCTGTGTCTTCAGGCTGGGCAGGATATTTGAGGGCCTGCTCTTCCTGGCTCCATGAGTGGCTATTGGGCCACTATGTTGTAAGTAGCAGGAGCTTAAGATTGCTCATTGGTTGATTATCCTGTACTACTTCTACAATATGATCTTAGCATCCTCACAGTTATTTTACTAGAAGTTTCCCGTTTTTTAATAATGATCATCAGGGTGCCACAAAGATGAAAACAGTAAGTTTTTTTCCTTCCTTGTAAACCATCCTGTGTAACTGACCATCTGAAAGGAAAATCCAACTACCTGGGTAAAGAATAGAACATTTCTGTCCGATGGGCAGAGATGGCACACTGACAAGTGCCTAAGAAATTCCTTGAGTGATCGGAATCTCTCCACCAAGTTGTAAAAACTATTATCAAGAGTAAGGCCTAGAAAGCATATATGCAAAACAGTGGAGAAGTTACTTCTAATTTTTAAAAGAACAATCAACAAGTATTTATTAAGCACCTACTATGTGCCAGGCCTTGGGAATTGTTTGTTCTTCATTCTCCAAGAGGATGATGGCATTGGAGGTGATGTCATGACTTGTAGTGAATTGGATTTAAGTGAGGGAGGACTGTGCAAAGTCACCAGCCTCACTCTCCTCCAGAGTCATGAGTGTCCAGTTCCAAGATATACATCAGGACAACTAGAGATGGCCCTGGATGTTTAAGGCAATTAGTGTTAAGTAACTTGCCCAGAGTCACACAGGTAATAAGTATCTGAGGTGAAATTTGAATGCAGGTCCTCCCAACTTTAGGGCCAGTGCTCTATCCACTGTGCCACTTAACTGCCCCAAGGCCCTGGGAATACAAGTATGAAGAATGAAATAATGAAATGGTCTTTACTCAAAATGAGCTGACATTCTAATGAGGGAGACCATAGGTACATATAAAACATATGTAAACATAAATATAACATTAATAAATACATGCGCACACACAAAATAGTTAAATGCCAGGTGGTTTGGGATGGAGGGCACTAGTAGTTGGGATTAGGAAGGGTATGGAGAAGATGAAACCTGAGCTACAGATTATAGTCTTTGTAACCTATGTAGTAAGGGGCTGTTCCCCACATGTAGTATGGGAGTGGTATGTGACTTAAAGGGAGGCAGAATAGACATCTCTAGCTTTTTCTTTCCCCACCCTTCTCCAGGGGAGACTTTAATTCCTGCCAGAAGGGGAAGCAGAAAGTTAGCGGTTAGATGGTTTGGCCACTCTGCTCTCTTCAGAGAGAAAGGACACTGGGCTAGAATTTTTATTTTTTTTTTATATTTAGAATTTTTATTTTCCCAAATTACAAGTAAAAACCAAATTTTGACATCAATTTTTAAAAATTCCATGTTCCAAATTCTCTTCCTCCCCCAATCCCCCCCCCCCGCCGAGAACTCAAGCAATTCAATATAAATTATACAAGAGTAGTACATGCTAAACATTTCCACCTTAGCCAGGTTGTGAAAGAAACAGACAAAAACAAAACTTCAGATAAAGGAACTAAAAAAAATTATTGCTTCAATCTGTATTCAGATACTATCAGTTCTTTCTCTCTGTAGATGGATTGCATTTTTCATAAGTCATTCAGAGTTGTCTTGGATCATTGCATTGCTGAAAAATAACCACGTCATTCACAGCAGATCACCTTACCATCTTGCTGTTATTTTGTATACAGTATATTTCACTCTGCATCAGCTCATGTAGGTCTTTCCAGGTTTTTCTGTTAGCATCCTACTCATCATTTTTTTAATAGTAAACTGTATTTATATAGTACTTTAAAGAGGGCTTTCAGCTTACAATATCCCATGAGGTTGATTATTGTAACAACAGTAATAGATATCATTTATATAGTACCTTATACCTGACAAAGGAATTTTCTTTACAATAGCCCAACAAAGGTTTCATACATTTAATCATTATCATCAATCAATCATCCAGTCATCCTCATCATCATCCTCAATCCATCCTTAATCAATGAAAACAGATTGAAGCATAATTTTTTTTGTTAGTTCCTTTATCTGAAGTTTTGTTTTTGTCCGATTTCTTTCACAACCTGGCTAATGTGGAAATGTTTTGCATGAAAAAAAATTTAAAAAATAAAGTCATTAGCTTCCATTTGCTCAATTCTAATTCTTAAGCAATTTGCTTCAGAGAGCTTTTGTCTCCTTTTCCATTTGGCTTTTCAAGCTGTTGACTTTGTTTTTTCATGACCCTCTTGCATCACTCTCATTTCTCTTTTCATTTTTTTCCTCTACCTTTCTTACCTTATCTTCAAAGTCCTTTTTGAGCACTTCCATGGCCTGAGACCAATTCATATTTTTCTTGGAAGCTTTAAATATAGGAGCTTTGACTTTATTATCTTCTTCTGAGGCTATATTTTGATCTTCCTTGTCACCAAAGAAACTTTCTAGTGTCTGCATTTTTTTCTGTCTGCTCACTTTCCATCCTATTTCTTGACTTTTAACTCCTTCTTTTAACATTTTTCTTCTTTTTTTTTCCTGAGGCAATTGGGGTTAAGTGACTTGCCTAGGGTCACACAGCTAGTAAGTGTCAAGTGTCTGAGGTTAAATTTGAACTCAGGTCCTCCTGAATCCAGGGCCAGTGCTTTACCCACTGTGCCACCTAGCTGCCCCCTTTTAACTCCTTCTTAAAGTGGGGTACTGCTTCCAGGGCACACTGTCCCAAGTTTCAGTGGGTCCCATGTGTTATGATTTAAGGATAGGCATATTCTACACTCCCCTGGCCTGTGCTCTGTTCTGTAAGTAACCACAGCTCTGCTTGCTGTTTAACCTGGGAACAGAATTCTATTTCACTGTGGTTGTAAGCTTTGGCGTTCCTATGCCCCTTCCCCACCTGGGCCATGACTCAAGACTCCTTCCTGGTTCTGAGCATGAGCAACACAACAGAGTTCTGCCTCAGCACCAGCAGAGACCTCTGCAATCTCCCCCTGGCCAACCACTCGACCCCCTCACCAGTCTGTGAGCTGAGTTCCAGAAGTAGCAACTGCCTCAGCTGATTCCAAGGCTCTGGAAGCCTGATTCACTGGGACGGGGGCTGGATCTGTGTGGACTGCACTCTCATCCCAATGTAACACACCTTTCCTGCTGACCTTTTTTTGTTGTTGTTGTTTTTGTTTTTGTTTTTTTTTGTTTTTAGTGAGGCAATTGGGGTTAAGTGACTTGCCCAGGGTCACACAGCTAGTAATATTAAGTGTCTGAGGCCGGATTTGAACTCAGGTACTCCTGACTCCAGGGCCGGTGCTCTATCCACTGCGCCACCTAGCTGCCCCTCCTGCTGACCTTCTAATCCATCTTTGGCTAGAAAATGATCTCACCCCATTCTTTTGTGGGTTCTGCTGCTTCAGGAATTGTCTTATGGCATTATTTGAAGGGATTTGGAGGGCTTTGGGGGAGAGCTCCGAGGAGTCACTGCCTGTCCTCTGCTATCTTGTCTCCTAAGGCTCTGGGCTAGAATTATATCTGTCTGCTCCCTTAAATACTGTTAGTATAGGGGTTGTGATTTTCAGGTTCAAGCTAACTTCTGATTGCTGTTCATTATTGGGGGGATGGAGGGCCCCAAGTTTTACATCTGAGGCTTGAAACCTTTCCCACCAAATACCTGTTCCACAATGAACATACATAACACTTAGCCAAGAAACCCATTTATCCAAATTAGTAGCAAAATAGAAGTGAGGGGAAGTATACATATGAGAATATATACTGGACAATACAGAGTGAAGGAGCTCTCCCACTGAGTGTGAGTTAACCCAGCTCAATCAAAAGAGAGAATCCTATGTCTCAGCCAAGCAGAAAATTCCCAAAGTCTAGTGTAGCAAGCTGGGTATAGGGCATAATGGAGACTGCCAACCCCTCTCATGTCTTCCCAGAGTCTTTTCCTTTGGCATTCTGAATAGGTACTAGTCTCATCCATCTTCTCTCGAAGCTGGAAGCAAGAAGGGTCTGAAGTAACCACAGGGCCTGAAGCAATTCAAGCTTAAAGAGAACTGAAGAGCTCCCATTTCTCTTAACCTACCCATGATGAAGGCATGGGATATTGCTTTCCATCAATAAAGCTGTACCAATAGGTAGGCTTTGGGACTGGGGTTACACCTGCAAATAAATGGCATTTGTATTTGAGATTTCTTTTTTTTCTTTTTCTTTTTTTTGTATTTGAGATGTCTAAGGATTACTAATGCTAAGGGTTATGTGTTCTTCATAGAGCACTTCTAGGGAATGAGGTGATTCTTCATCATATTGAATCTGAGAGTCACAGAGTTGGAACAGATTTCAGAAGCCGTTGAGTGGGCTTGTTACCTGGTCATAGATATAGAGCTGAAAGGGACCTAAAAGGCTACCTCGTCCCACACTTTCATTTTACAGATGAGGAAACTGAGGCATGGAGAGGTGAAGACACTTGACCACATAGGTAACAAGTGACAGCATTTGATGATCACAAACCCAGCATGAATCTGTACCTGATGAGGAATCTCTTCTGTGACATTCCTGAAAAGGGATCATCCTATTTTGCTGGTGTGATTTATGATGGGTTTGCACTGCCCCAAATGGTGTTGTAGGACTTTTGTTGTTGTTGATTTCAAATCATAATCAGACTTACAATCTGTCCTCCATAATTGCTTTTTTTCCTCATCCCACCTTGAGGATTGTAGACCACAGCATCCCCTGAAGTTTATTCCAGTTATTGCATGCTTCACAGCCAGACATTTCAGCTCTCTGTGTTTTTGAAGGAAAAGGAGCAAGGAAACATTTGATTAACTGTTCCCTCACTCTTGGGCTACTCCTGAGTCTGTTGTTTTTCATGAGCTAGTATTCTGGATGCTGGAGTACAGAGTATGACTGAGTTTTTAATTGTACATCAATAGTGATAGTTTGTATCTATATTTATATCCATACACACAACACATACATACAGACACAGATGTACCACACATTTTATATATATTTAAAATTAATATATACATATATCTCCTCTACTTACTAAATGGACATTTTGGAGGCACATATAGGCACGTACATTTATTTTGTTTTGTTAGGGATCGGTTCTTCCCATCTTGCCCAGGTTGGCAGTTCAAGGGCTACTCACAGTCCATTTTCAGTGCTGATCAGCATGGAGCCTTGACCTACCCCATTTCCTAACTAGATCAGTTTGCCACTTTTTAGGCAACCTAACCCTCCCAGGGAAAGGAGGGGGCTCATCAGATTGATGCCAAATTTGGTGCAGACACTCCGTGTGCACATCCCACTGAAGTTTAGAACTTATGAGCTCAAGATCTGCCAGTCTCAAGATTATAGGCATGTTCCACAACACCTAGCATTGTGTCTGTGTGTGTATGTACACGTATACACAATACAACCTATATGTATAACTATGTGTCTATGTAATGTGTATACATATACATTAAATACATAGGAACATATACGTGTGTGTATACACATATTTTTTATATATATATATGTAGAATGGAAGATGAAATTGAAGGGCTAAACTTGTAGTCACAGGATGTGAATTTGAATATTATCTCTACATCTGTACTACATGTGTGACCTTGGGCAAGTCATTTCACTTTGGGGCCTTAAGCTCCTGATCTATAAAATAAGGTTGAACTAAATGGCCTCTATTATACCTTCTACATCCAGGATCCTAATGCCCTTTTTTTTGTTTGTTTGGGTTTTTTTGGTGAGGCAATTGGGGTTAAGTGACTTGCCCAGGGTCACACAGCTAGTAAGTGTTAAGTGTTATGTATCTGAGGCTGGATTTGAACTCAGGTCCTCCTGACTCCAGGGCTGTTGCTTCATCCACTGCGCCACCTAGCTGCCCCGATCTAATGCCCTTTCTTGACAATAACTGTTTGAGTTAAGTGGTGCAGGCATCATTGTCCCCATCTTACAGCTGAGGAAAACTTTTGCTTTGAGATATTAAATGACCTCACCATCCCTTCCCCCATTTTGCATTTTAGTAATTTAATTTCAAGGTACACTTGCCAGACCCTTCCCACCAAAGGCTAGTTACACTAAAGGCCATCACAAATAGTGAATAGCAAATAAACTCACTTATTCAAGCAAAACAGCAAACAGAGATAGGAGTTCTCCAGATTAGATTATAGCAGAAAATACATGAGTAAATGAATTGGGGCAGCTAGGTGATGCAGTGGATAAAGCAACTACCCTGGATTCAGGAGGATCTGAGTTCAAATCCAACCGACCTCAGGCACTTGACACTAGTTGTGTGACCCTGGGCAAGTCACTTAACCCTCACTGCCCCGCCAAAAAAAAAAAAAAGAGTAAATGAGTCCTTTCCTGGGAGCTGGAGAAGATCTCATTTCAAACCTAGAGAGAGGCCAAAAGAGGTAGGCTGGAAAGCAGGAACATGTGTAGGGGCTTGCTTTTCCTATATGTTTGAAGCTTCCAAAGTCTTTTCCTCTTCATATGTGTCTCCCAAGAAGTCTCTCTGTAACCACAAATGCCCCCAAAAGATGCCCTGGTGCTGCTTCATTCCTTTCACAGTCTGGAGAGTCCCTTCAACATTCTTTTTACCAAAGAGAAATCACATCTCTCTCCATAGATGCAGTTAGTCAATAAGCTTTTATTAAGCACCTAATATGCTAATTTATTAATTTGTTAAGCTCCTAATATTTATTAAGTACCTAATAACAGCCAGGTACCATGCTAAGTGCTGGATACACATACAACAGCAGGGAAAACTCCCCAGACTTGAATGGAATCCCTGTTATATATATATATATATATAAATAAAAATGTTTATACAATATCTCACATTTCTATAACCCTCAAGGTACTTTCCTCATGCTAAATATATGTAAGTATTATTATCATCATTTAACAAATTTTGAAACTAGTTTAAAAGAGACAAAATGATTTGCCCAGGGTCATATAGTTAGTAAGTGGCAAAGCCAAGACTCCAAGTCCATCCCTTGTCATACACATAGGTTAAGTGACTTACCCAGATTTTTAGATTTGATTAGTGTTGGAGTTGTAACTAGAACCCAGGTCTTCTGACCCTTGGGGGAGGGATGAGTTAGTACATTTTTTGGTGAATGGGAAAATAGGAAATGGTTGAGTTGGGTTGAGATATGATTGGAATTTAAGTGAATTGAATTTGTGCAAAGGAACAGTATAAACATAAGTTCATTCATTCATTCATTTATTCCTTTGGATCTCCCTACTTCGAAATAGCAAAAGCTAGATACAATTTTTTTTAAATTAATAAAGTATTTTATTTTTTTTCCGTTACATGTAAAGATAGTTCTCAACCTTTGTTTATACAAGCTTTACAATTTCAGATTTTTCTCCCTCCCTCCCCTGGATACAATTTTGATATCCCTCAAATATCTAAATTGATAGTCTTGTGTTTGCTGTTTCCATGGCTAAAACAATGATATTTATCTAAACAATATACCAGTGGTTCATGTCACTGAATTTTAAGCCCATCTCAATAGATCAACAAGCATTTATTAAGTCCCTACTATGTGTTATGTAGGAGGCAGGTAGGTGGCTCAGTAGATTGAATACTAAGCCTGGAGTCAGGAACAGCTGAGTTCAAATCCAGCCTCAGAAACTTCCTAGCTATGTGACCTTGGGCAAGTCACCTAACTTCTGTTTGCCTTAATCCACTAGAGAAAGAAATGGCAAACCAGTATCTTTGCCAAAAAAAAATCCCATGGACAATATTGGCTTTCAATGGCTCATCTGGTCATAAAGAGTTGAATACAACTGAACAACAACAAATGCATTAGGTACTGGGTTTTAGACCTACAGGTCCTTCATTATTTTCTGAACCCCAATATTACAGTGAGCCACCCAATTAACTTTCCACATATTAAATTTGGCCCCTACAGTTAAAAGTACAAACAAGGTGCTTACATTCTAATGAAGTGAGACAACAAGTATATGTATAAATATACACAGCATAAATATAAAGTAAAGGGCTATGAATATATACAAAGTAGTTAAAACACAAGGTAGTTGAGGAAGGAGGGCACTACTAGATGGATAGATGGGGAGAAATTTCATGCAAGGAAGATAATACTTGAGCTGCATTTTAAAGGGCCGTGTTTTTTTTAAAATTAATTGTTTTCCGTTACATGTAAAAATAGTTCTCAACTTTTATTTATACAAGCTTTCCAATTTCAGATTTTCCTCCCTCCCTCCCCTCCCTCCCCCCTCCCCTAAGCAGCAGGTAATCTGATATAGGTTATATATATACACATAATAACATTAATCCTATTTCTGCATTAGTCATGTTATAAGAGAAAAATCAGAGCAAAGATGAAAAACCCCAAAATAGAAAAAACAACAGCACCAAAAACAAAAGAAATAGTATGGTTCATTCAGCATCTATACTCCACAGTTCTTTTTTTTTTCTTGGATTTGGAGATCCTCTTCTATCATGAGTTCCCTGGAACTCTTCTGTACCATTGCATTGGTGAGAAGAATATAGTCCATGACACTAGATCAACACTCAGTGTTGATGATACTGTGTACAATGTTCTTCTGGTTCTGCTCATCTCACTCATCATCAGAAAGGGCCGTGTTTTAGGAAGATCGCTGGCAGCTAGGTGAAGTGTGAACTAGAGTGGGAAGAGATTTGAGGTAGGGAGAAAAATCAGGAGGTCATTGCAAGAACCTAGGAGAGAAGCAATGAGGACCTAAACTACAATGGGAGCTGTGGTTTGCCATTTGTCCTCAGTGTTTCTATGTCTCCCAGTTCCCAATTCATATGTGGTTTCAGTCATTGAGGCTCCAAGTGGACCCTGGTTCACTTTCTTTTTTTTTTTTTTCTTTCCTGGTCTACTTTCTAGCTCTTCCATCTTCCGACACTTTGAAGTTCAAAGGGTCATCACCAGGTAAATGTGACACTCCCTCTGGGTTCACTCTCCCTCCTCCCCAACCAGGTGAAAAAGTCTGCCTCCTTGAGTACCTCCTAGAAGCTTCCAAAGCTTTGCTTCTTTGCTCTGAAGTGAATGCTTCCCAAACTGGCTTGTTGTACTACAGATAGACCCAAAGGTTTGTATGAGTCTTCCAACCAATCACAAAATACTCCTAGATGGTATCATCTACTTTCTTCCAATGATCGAAGGACTTTATTCCTTCTAAATCAAGGACTTGTTAGTTCCTAGCTTATATTTTTGATTCATTCAATAGAAAAGTCAAGCCTTCTTTGTTTACATTAATTGGGGTGGGGATACAGAGCCTCCCCCTTTTCTTACATGATAAATAACTTAATGAAATTAGAAATAATGGACACAGCCTGTTGACAAGATAAATAATTATTAACAAGAAATATCTGTTTTATGTTTTCTTCAATCAACATACATTTATTTACCTAGCATCAGACACTAGAATTGGAAACCAAGCATATTGAATAGCTTTTTTTTTGTAATCAGTCTTAATTTTCAGTATTTCATGAAATGTAAATTCTTAACTTTGTTGTTTTATGGAGGTTTCTTAAAGGCTCCTATACTTGCCTCTGTGTATATGGGGGTGTGAGGTGTGGGGTGGGGAGAGACAGAAATGATGTAATTCTAGCTGTCTTGCTAGGGAGATGGAGATTAACTTCAGTCACCCATTTCTCCCCACACGATGGCAGTATTTATTCAGGACTGCAACTGGACCAGAATTCTGGCTTAAACTGAGAATCTGAAGGGACATAGGATGTATCTTAAAAAAAAAAAATCAGAAATCACCATCATACTAGGTATTTCAAGTCACCAGCTCCTCTCCAGAGGTCAGAGAAGCAGCATGTTTTTGATTATTAGACTTGAAGTTAGGAGACTGGTTCAGGTTCTACCTCTTGACACTTCCTAGTGACTTGTTTGTGCTTTGGGACAAGTCATTGGACTTCTCTGAATATCAGTTTCCTCATCTGTAAATGGGGATAATAATACTTGATTGTATTATTGATCTCACTGGCCATTGCAAGGATAATGCTTTGTAATTTGGAAATATAAACCATTATTACTATCTGTTTTAAGGCAATGCAAACAGGCCTCTGGCTCTCAATACTTTTTAAATACTTCAGGGTTGATGACCTCTTTGAAGAGAACAGCTTTGTGCCTACTGGCTGCTGACACCATGGACAGAAGAAGTGTTCTGGTTTTTGTGAAATAAAACAAAAAATTTGGCAATAATCATTAACTCACTTCATATGAGAGCTAGTAGATAGGTTTAACTTTTGGCCCAAGTTGACAAAAGAGAGTGATAGACTAAAAAACAAGTCATTTGCAGTTACCCTAAATCATTTAGGGAACAAAAAATGAGAACTAATACACAACACCCGGGGGATATTTTCCATTTGCAAAACAACTTAGAAGTATTAATTAATCTTTCCAGTTCCCCTGATTGAAAAGTAATGAAGGCAATTTATTAACTTCAAATAAACAAATGGACCTGTTTGTGAAATTATTCAAGTCTTTGTAGGTGTTTATTTAACAAGAATGTGTCTTTAGATAACAAAAATATTGATATTGCAGGTATCTTTATCTCAAAAACATTCTTTATTAAATTGGAATGCCATACAAACAAGCAGGAGATATCAAGTTAGAACCTCTATAATCTTACTGCCTTACTTCTGAGATTATTTCCAATTTATCCCATATATCTTGTTTATCCACAGTTGTTTGGATTTTGTCTCTCTCCATTAGAATGTGAGCTCCTGTAGAACAGGGACTAGGTTCTTCTTAGTCTTTTTGCCTTTCTTTGCATCCCTAGTCCTCAGCAAGTAGTAGGCCCTTAAAAAGGTTTCTAACTTGATGCTACAAAAGTCCTACTTGGAGGTCTCATAGAAGGGAGAAGACGCTGTGCTCTCTTTCTCTCTCTCTCTCTCTTTTTTTTTTTTTTTTTGCGGAGGCAATGAGGGTTAAGTGACTTGACCAAGGTCACACAGCTAGTAAGTGCCAAGTGGCTGAGGCCAGATTTGAACTCAGGATCTCCTGAATCCAGGGCTGGTGCTTTATACACTTTGCCACCTAGCTGCCACCAAGATGCTGCATTCTTGAAGATTCTGCTAGTTGAGTCTAATCTCTGGCTAGTCCAACCAACCAGAAATGACTTTGAGTGCCCTTGGTGCCTAGCGATGGACCATATATTTGCCCTGTGCTATCTGTCTTGCCAAGCAGGGGGAAGCCCATTACTAGCATGTTGGCTATCAGAATGTTCAGAGCTTCAGAAATTCAAGAAGACAATCTATTTAGGAAACATGCTTTTGAAGTGGATCACATCTAGAAGAGGAGGCAATTAGGAAGTCTTAAAGGAGGGCAGGGAGGGCTTGGAGACCATGCTATTTAAGGCTTAGTTGAAGGCAGTGGGGACATTTAGTTCAAAGAATAGGTAGAACTGGATAACTGGTTCCAAGCATTTGAAGGCCTGTCGTGTAGAAGAATCCACTTTGTTTTGTCTTGACCCCAGAGAAAAGAATGAACAATTTGAGGCCGTTGCAAGGAGGCCGATCTTGGTTCCAGTGACAGCTATTTCAAAGTGGAATGGTCTTATTTAGGAAATAATATGTTTGATAGAGGTCTTCAAACAAAGACTGGATAGTCACTTCTCCAGGTAGAGACCCTTTCTGTGGAAGGAGACAGACTTTCTTTTCAGGCAAGATTTGGAATACCAGAGTTCTGAGGTCCTTTCCAATTTGGAGTTTCTCTAACACCATAGTTTAGAAGGGGTGTTTTGTAGGGAATACCCACACTTAAGAAACCATTGATCTTTTCTAGGAAGCTAGGTAGATGGTAGCTAGAGCATGGGATTTGAAATCGGGAAGACCTGAGTTTGAATCCTGCCTTGGACTCTTACTAGCTGTGTGATCCCAGGCAAGTCACTTAACAAAAGGGGACAGGAATTGTACTTACCTTGACCAGGTCGTTGTGAGGAACAATTGAGATCATGTATGTAAAGCACTTTACAAACCCTAAATCTTATTTGCTAGCTATCAAGTATTTGGAGTGGCTAATTATAAAGTCCATTAAGTTATAGGGGGACAGAGTTTGTGAAAACATATTGGGGAATCAAAGCTTGTCTGTGTTCTTTGGGAAGTGAATCAGCTGCATTGATGAACAATTGCCAAGCCAAGCATTCATTCCACTTCCTAATGTGTCAGCATATGAGGCATTGAAAGTCTGTTCTATATTTATTACTCGGCTCAACTGTTCTCTGAGACTACCCCTGATTTTAATATTAAAAATTAAACCTGATTTAGCTGAGGCAGAGATGAATTTCATTCTAAATTTACACAGGGAAGAAGGAAAGGCTGGAAAAATGAACCCTGCTGTAGCTTTTGCCTCTGGCCAATTTGAACAAGATAGTTTAATATGTTTGGCCAGCTTCCCAACAGACTACTGTTAGCGTCCTGTTCATTTCCTGACTTCAGTTCTTCCCCGGGTTCTCCAAAGTGGCCATCATGCATGCTTGTCACATTGGCCTTTAGAAGGAAGGCAAAGAAAAGGACACTTAAAAGGGATCAAATGCTGTGGAATTTTTAGGACCTATCTTGGCTCCCAAGAAGAGAAGAAATGTACTTCTCCCCTGTTCTTGGAGGGATGGATGCCTATGGCCGCACAATGTAACATATACTGTCAGGCATGGTCCATGTCAGTCGGTTTCTTGGTTATAAGGGACAGTTCATTGGATAGTGGCCAAATTGGGGTAGATGACTGTGATCTAAAACCAAAAGGAGTCAATAAATCTTTCATTTAAAGAAATGCAGGCAAAGAGGCCATGAGGCATCTCCCATGGAGGACCAGCATTGGGCAGAACACATTGCTTGCCCCTTATCTATCTAGAGTACATTTGTTGTAAGTGGAGATATTAACAGCATGGTACCACACTTCTATCTCCTTCTAATCTTCTCCTCTGACCTGGACTAGTATTCTCTCAAGGGAATTTTGTCTCTATAACCTGTTTAACTCAGCATTTGTGAGACTGCCAAATAGATCCAATTCTTTAAGCCTGGCGACCTAAGGCTTCAGTGAGAGTGGCTCTGAATCTGACTCCCACATATGTGAAGCCTTTATATCCTTGGACATCCACGTGTGTATCTGGAGTAGTGTGCTGCTAGGGGTGTATGCATGGGTTATTGGAGCAACCCTGCATGTTCTTTGGACCATTCTGTGTTAATAACAATGCTCCTTCATAAATGCAAAGGAGAGGTTTCCAGGAAAGAAGTTGGAATTGTATCAGTCCTACCTACTGCCACCTACTGGTAGTGGCAGCCAATGATGTTCAGTTGTTTTTCAGTTGTATCTAACTCTTTGTGACAGTTTGGGGTTGTGTTGGCAAAGATACTGGGAGTAGTTTGACATTTCCTTCTCCAGCTCATTTTAAACATGAGGAAACTGAGGAAAATGGGGTTAAGTGACTTGCCCAGGGTCACACAGCTAATAACAATCCAAGACCAGATTTGAACTCAGGTCCTCCTGACTCCAGGGCTGGTGCTTTGTCCACTGTCACCTAGCTGCTCTGTGGCAAGGAGATAAGGAGAGATAAGAACTAGTACTTCTACTACTAGGAGTAGCCTAGAGTGTTGAACGTGGAGTCAGAAACATCTAGGTTCAAATCCTACTTTTGACACTAGCTCTATGATCCTGGGACTTATCTTTTAGGGCATAAAGGTTTGTGATCTGCCTTGGTATAGAACATCCCCATCCCAGAAATGCCCTTCATTGATGAATTCTAAGGGCAGTTCAGATTTTTTTTTTCCTAGAGCACTTTGTCTGGATCTCATTCATCTGGCCCTATTACGTTCTATCTAGTGTTACTTTTATTGACATATATGTGGTATTTCCATTTCACGGACTTTAAACTCCTTGAAGTTAGGGACTGTGGCATTTATTAATCTCTGTATCTTCAACATCCAACATAGGATATAGGAGGTGCTTAGTCAATGTTTTTAAAATTTGTGCAATTCTTGTGATGCCTGATCACTGTTCATTTTGGTATAACCATGAATTCTGCAATCAGCTTTGCTGTAATAAATTTTTCTTTTTTTTTTTTGGCACGGCAGTGAGGGTTAAGTGACTTGCCCAGGGTCACACAGCTAGTAAGTGTCAAGTGTCTGAGGCCGGATTTGAACTCAGGTTCTCCTGCATCCAGGGTTGGTGCTTTATCCACTGTGCCACCTAGCTGCTCCCTGGAATGGCTTCTTTTCATTAGATTTTGTTTTTACTGCTGATAATTAACAGACTCCAACATTTGATTTTACTTGCTCTGCAAAGACAGGAGTCAGTGATGACATTGATGTTTCTTTTCTGCTTGTTTCTACTTTAGCCATGCTTTCTTTGTCCAAACACTATGAGGATCTTCATAGCCACAGCTGTGACTACCTTGAAAAATTATTTACATTATTGAATGCAATAATCCAATAAACATTTATTGAAAGTCTGTTACTTGCAGGACTCTATGCTCGTCTACTGGATATACAAAGACAAAACAATAAACAATACTTGTCTACAGGGAATTTATATTCTATGAAAGGAACATACATAAGGCCATAGGATCACAAATGGAGAGCAGAAAGGGACACTGAGGCCATCTAGTTCAACACACTCATTTTATAGGCAAGGGAGGGAGAGTCTCAGCCCCCTCCCATCAATTAATTAAATCACAGAAGGTCCAAAATATAATCAGAAGGTGGTAAGTGGAAGGGGTAGTCACATGTGATGACACAGGATATGGAAGTGCAATGAGGGAGAAATCATTCCATGTCATTAGTTTTAGGTGGGGTGTAGAAAGAGGCCAAAGAGGGTTTTAACTTAGCTAATATCTAAAAGTAGGCTCTTGGTTTGGCAAAATATCCCCTGCTACAATCTTGTTAGAATGTAGCTTCTTGAGGACAAGAAGATTTAATTTTTATTTGTCTTTGACTTTCCAGTACCAGATATGTAGTAGTAGCTTAATTCTTGTTAAATTGGATTGAATTACATGTAATAAGAAGCTCCAAACTCTACTTGGAGATGTGAGAATGTGGTGTTGAAAATGTCAGTAGGAACAAATGAGTTTCTTCTTCCCAAGATGCCTCTCCCCATCATTTCCTTATGTATTCCAAGCTCCTTTTAATTGTACTTCTCTAGAAAGTGCAGATTTCTGTAAAATTCAGAAATAAAGAATATTTTGTCAACTCTATTAATGACTGGGGTGATTTTCAAATTTTTCTTTGGAGGCAGCAAAGCCTCTTTTAATCACATTGAACTATTTCCTCAAAACTCCCTTGGTCTCATATGTGCCAGACGTGTACATGACAAGTCTCATTCTGGATTTGTGCTTTTGGAATGTGGCCTTTGATTCTGATCTAGTCACAGTGTATTTTGATGCATGTTGTTGCACTTAGACATAGCAGTGACCAGAAAGCATAATGATTAGATGAAAAGATGCATTATAACTTACTGCCCCCTAGGCAAAACATGAAGTTTTAGAAACTTCAAACAATTCCACAAATGGAATGGAGTGCAAGTATTACACTTTGGGAATTCACATTCAGGTTTTTTTTTATCAGTGGTTTCCATTCCTCTACCTCCCACCCACCCCCTGAAGAAGGGGATTAGGATTTTCACCAATTGTTTTCTCATCTCGTCTTTATTCCCCATCCCCCCAACTCTGATGTGGCTTGGGGAACCTGCCCAAGTTTGACCTTACAAAAACCCTGCTCTTAAATCAGAATTTGTTAACATGTATGGAGAAGTGGTGTGGCATGGAGTATAGAGGATTGGCTTCAGAGTCCTGAAGACCCGGGTTCAAGTGCTATCTCTTACACATATGATCTAAGGGACTATGTCACTTAACCTTCAGTGCTCTCTTTGAGATGAACAGCATTGTTCATCTTTCCTGATTATTCTTTTTTTTTTTTTTTGCGGGGCAATGGGGGTTAAGTGACTTGCCCAGGGTCACACAGCTAGTAAGTGTCAAGTGTCTCAGGCTGGATTTGAACTCAGGTACTCCTGAATCCAGGGCCAGTTGCGCCACCTAGCCGCCCCCTTTCCTGATTATTCTTTTTTTTTGTTTTGTTTTGGTTTTTTTTTGTTTGTTTGTTTTTGTTTTTGTTTTTTTTTGCAGGCAATGGGGGTTAAGTGACTTTCCCAGGGTCACACAGCTAGTAAGTGTCAAGTGTCTGAGGTCGGATTTGAACTCAGGTACTCCTGAATTCAGGGCCGGTGCTTTAACCACTGCGCCATCTAGCTGCCCCCTGATTATTCTTAATTGTAGTACCTTTCCTCTATTGATTATTTCCTATTTGTCCTGTATATAGTTTGTACATATTTGCTTTCTTGTCTCCCCAATTAGATTGTGAACTCCCGGAGGGCAGGGACTGTCATTTGCTTTTCTATCCCTAGTGCTTAGCACTGTGGTTGACACATAGTAGACACTTAATAAATGCTTATTGACTTGGCTGATATGCGTCAGTGAAGGGCGTTTCCACACTGGGTACTCCTCATACTTATGAACTCATTACTCTGGATTTAAAGACTTCCAAAAACATGTATAGGCTTTGGCTGAAATCTTCCTCTTCTGATGCCTCGTTATGGCCCAAAGATGACCTAGGGTTCTTGAGGGTAATGCCTGCTGAATACAAACTCTGGTAAGCCCCACAAAGTTGTCAAGACTTCAGATCTGCCTCTGGCAATGGACTGTATGTCTGTCCTCTGAGGATTAGTTTGGGGAGGCAGAACCCCAGATTTACTATAAGGAAAGGGAGTTTTTGACCATGGCAACTCTATAAGGGTTGTGATCTGCTGTGGTAGAGGAATAAATTCATAGACCTTGAAGTATTAAAGTATATTTGGACAACTTTTATTCAATGTAATAAAAATGGAATTGGAGGAGTTCCAATGAAGGCCTTTGGTTTCCTTTCCAGGCTCCTGCGTTTAAATGAATCTTTTCCTGCATATTATTTCATGATGACGAAGATGTTGGTCATTAATGTAGCTATGATAAGTATAAATTGTTTACCTTGGAAAGGAAACTCCAAGTATGTTTATTAAGGAAGTTTTGATGGTACTACAGCATGGTGCAGTAGAAAAAAGTATTATTGGACTTGGAGTTAGGGCCTGAATTGGAATCCTACATGTCTATCCAGGGGCAAGTCATTTATTCACTCAGTCTCATTTCCCTTGATAAGATATCAATACTGGAATATGTACCTCACAGGGCAATCATGAGGCTCAAACAAATTTGCAAACCTTAAAGTGCTACCTAAGTGTCAGATATTATTATTTTGCTTTGATCCAGTGATATTTTTCTTGGACCCAAGTTTTCTACTCTGTAAAATGAGGAAGTTAGACTAGGTAATCTCTAAGATCCTTTCCAGTTGGGAGATTCTGTGATTCCATGAGGTAGCTAGATGGCTCAGTGGATAGAGCCCTGGGCCTGGAGTCAGGAAGACCTGGATTCAAACCTGACCTCAGACACTTTCTACCTGTGTGACCTTGGGCAAGTCACTTAACCTCTGTTTGCCTTGATCCAGTGGAGAAAGAAATGACAAATCATCCCAGTATCTTTGCCAAGAAAAGCACATGGACTGCATATGGTCTATGGGGTCACAAAGAGTCAGATGTAACTGAACTGAACAACAACAAGTGATGCCATGGATCTTTATTTTCCAGGGCAATGAGGGTTAAGTGACTTGCCCAGGGTCACATAGCTAGTAAGTGTCAGGGGTCTGAGGCCAGATTTGAACTCAGGTCCTCCTGAATCCAGGGCTGGTGCTTTATCCCCTGCACCACCTAGCTGCCCCCCCCTTTTTTGGATTCCATGGATCTTAAATGGTGACAAAGAATAGGGATGAAGAAGCTCATAAGATCAACAACTTGGAGTTGAAAGGGACTTTAGAGGCCACGGACTCCAACCACCTTCTTTTATAGATGATATTATTGAGGCCCAGAGAAATTAAGTGACTTGCTAAAGATTACAAAATAGTGAGTGGCAAAGCCAGAATTTGAACCCAGGTCCTTTAAATCCAGGTGCAGTGCTATGTCTAGGCCAAGGATTCCTTTATTCTTTGTGATTCTATTACTGACTCCATTATATCTGGAATTTTCATATACTGAAGTATTGAGGTATAATAGAAAGGGCACTGACCTTGGAGTCAGAAAACCTAGTTTTGCATCTGGGCTTCATTTCCTAGCTGGGTTTGTTTGTTTGTTTGTTTGTTTTTTGGTGAGTCACTTGACTTCTCTGAGACTCAGTTTATACATCTATAAAATGGGAATAATTATAATACCTGTACTCACTACCTCATAGAATTGCTGTGATTATTGAAGGAGATACACAGAGCTTGTGACCATGAAGCACTATATGAATATGAGCTTTTAGTACTTGGGAGGCTTTTGGGATCAGAAGACCCAGATTCAGATCTTCCCTCTGACACTTATTAGCTGTGTGACCTATGGCAAAGTATTCAACCTTTTTGAGCCTCAATTTCTTTATTTGGTAAATGGGTATAATAGTGCCTATAGTACCTCACTCACAGGGTTGTTGTGAGGCTTACATGATATAATATTTGTAAGGTCCTTTACAAACTTTGAAGTGTCTACAAATCAAAGTTCTTAATATGTACTTATAATTATTATGAAGGCAGATATTATATTGTTTTATATAATACTGAGGCATATATGTGTGTATATATGTATATATGTGTGTATATATATATGTATATATATATATATAACATAACACAACATATTGAGGCAGCTAGGTGGTATAGTGTATAGAAACTTGGACTTGGAATCAGGAAAATCTGAATTAAAATCTGACCATAGACACTTATTAGCTGACCTTAGGCAACTCACTTAACCTGTCTGCCTCAGTTTCCTCATCTATAGAATGGTATAATAATAGCACCTACCTCGAAGAGTTGTTATGAAGAAGAAATAAGATAACATATGCTTAGCAGAGTGCCTGGTATATCAAAGCAGTGCTTAATAAAACACTTGCTATCCATCTTTCGTCTATCTATTTATCAATCTAGGGACAGCTAGGTGGCAAAATGGATAGAGCACTGGTCCTGAAGGTGGGAGGACCTGAGTTCAAATCTGACCTCAAACACTTGCTAGCTATGTGACCCTGGGCAAATCACTTAACCCAATTGCCTTAAACATCCAGGGCCATTTCCAGTCATCCTGATGTATATCTTGGTCACCGGACCCAGATGGCCCTAGAGGAGGAGTGAGGTTGGGTGACTTTGCATGGCCCTTCCTCACTTAAATCCATTTTCCTGCAAGTCATGACATTAACCCTGATGTCATGGTCCTCTTTGGGAAAGAAGGACAAACAACAACAATCTATCAATCTTTCCATATCTCATCTATTATCTGTCTATCCATCCATCTTTCTCAAGGTAAACAAATCATAGTATGGTAGAAAGACCAGTGACTCTGGAGTGAGGGGACCTGGATTCAAATCTGTGACTCTGATGCTTACTACTCATGCAAGCCTTGACAAATGCATTCACTTCCTGGGCCTCAGTTTCCTTATTAGTAAAATGAGGGAACTCAGACGGACTCAGAGGTCCCTTCAGTCTCTAAATCTCTACTCTTATGAGGATAAAAATGACTAAATAGGTATTTTACTGTTTCCTACTACTATTAACAGACATTTATATGGTGTTTTTAGGGTTTGGCAAAACACTTTTTACATAGTGTATATTTAAATTTATTATCACCAGTTTATGGTATAAGGAAACTGAGGGACAAAGAAGTTAGATGATTTGCCCAAGGTCACACAACTAGTCAGTGTCTGTGGCAGGATTTTGAACTTAGTTTCATCCTGACTCCAAGTATAGCCACTCTCTCTACTATATCATTTAGCATGCCTCAGGGAGACAGCAACAATTAAGTGCCGCAGCAGCAGCAACTACAACAACAACAACAATAAAATAGCGAGCATTTATAAAACCCCGCGCTAGCAAAGGTTTACAAAGGATATTAACAATATTATCTCATTGAACCTAACAACAATCCATGGAAGTTAGGCAATATTATAGTTTCCATTTTATGCACGCGGAAACAGGTGCATAGAAAAGTGTAAGATGAGTTCCAGGGTTAACAGAGCTAGTAATATGTTTAGTCGAGGGATTGATTTTGATTTTTTTATTATAATTGTTATAATTATAAAAAATTTTTTGGAGAGGGGCAATGATTTGAACCTGTTGACAACTATCAATTATGTAGAGTGTACCTATTGTGCCAAGCACTGCTGACTAAAGCAATGTTCATAATTTTTATCTCTTTTGATCTTTACAGTAATCTGGGACATAGGTGCTATTATTACCCCTATTTTACAAATGAGGAAACTGAAACAGGCAGAAGATAAACATCCAGTAAGTATCTGAGGTGGGATTTGAACACAGGTCTTCCAGACTCTAGGTCCAGTGCTCTAAACGCTGTGGAACCTACTCATAGGATAGTAAAAGCTGGGTCCCTAGTTCTTACCGTGTTTCCCACAAATGAATGATTGGGGGCCACCTGCTAGCTTTATTGTTGTTTGGTCATGTCTGACTTCGTGATGCCATGGACTTCTGGTAAAGCTACTGGAGTGATTTGCCATTTCCTTCTCTAGTGGATCACTGATCTATAGGCAAACAGAGGTTAAGTGACTTGCTCAATATCACACAACTAGGAAGTTTCTGAGGCTGGATTTGAACTCAGGTCTTCCTGACTTGGAGCCTAGTGTTCTAACCACTGCACTGCCTTGCCATCTTGTGCCCACCTAGCTAGCTTTACATTGCTTTATGACTTCTTGTGGGTGGTGTAGTTAGCATCCTGTTCATCACATTTGCTTCAAATGAAGAAAAATGGTCCTAGGAGAGAGGCAGATTAGTATAATGAGAAGGCCCCAGGTTTAAATCTGGGTTCAGCCACTACTTATCCATGTGACCTTGGACAAGGCACTTCCTTTTTGGAGCTTCAGTTTTCTTTTCTATAAATGATGAGGGTGAGAGAGACTAGATATTTCTGAGGTTCCTTTGGCCTCCAGAGTCTAGAATGGTTTCCAGCTCTGTAAGCCAACTTTGCATTCATTATTCTTAGGAAATCTTAAAAATGTGTTATTAAGACTGACTTTTCAACTTCACAGTAAGATCCCCATATGCCTTATTCCAGAAAGTGGGAGGTGACGGGGGAGTTTTGTGGAAGAGGATTGCCTGACATATAGTGAGCAAATACTTGTTGATTGATTGATTGACTGAATATAGGAACTTACAGCTAGGTGGTACTGTGGATAGAGCAGGGTCTTGGAATCAGAAGACTCCTTTTCCTGAGTTCAAATCTGGCCTCAGACACTCACCAGCTGTGTGACCATGAGCAAGTCACTTCACCCCATTTGCCTCAGTTTCCTTCATACTATACAAATGAGGCTGAAGAAGGAAATGGCAAACCAGTTCAATATCTCTGCCAAGAAAACCCCAAATGGGGTCATGAAGAATCAGACACAGCTGAAAGGCCTGAACAACCACCACCACCAGAAAACAAACCTATTCCCTTGGAGTATGACTGAGGGTTTGGCCCCAGGCTATAGGGATGCTCCAGTAAGCAATGTGTTTTTTTCCTTAAGAACAAAACAAAACAAAAGAAACCTTTGAGTGTCTTTTACTGGTCCCAGAAGTCTTTGTCATGTTGTCTCAAAGGAGGAAAGAATAGATATCTTGGAAGAAGGTTTTAGCTAATGTACTAATTCAGCACTAATGATATGGTTTCATTTTTTTGTCTTCCTGTTCTATAGCCCAAGATGTACATTCTGGTAGCATCTGAAAAAAGCATCTTCTAGGTAGTTGTAAAACATAACACACTGGGTTGTCATTTTCTGCTTTTAAAAGGTGTAAAATTAAATCTTAAGTTGATGCCATCCTGTTCAAGCCAGTCTTAGGCAAGAATAAAGTGCAAATTCCCAATTCTTTCCACCATCAAGATTAAGCACATTTTGCTTAATCTCTACATGTCATTTTTGGGGGGTAACTGAAATAAACATTAATCATTCCTGGACACTGCTATCTTAATCCACAGGAATGCAGGACAAAAAAGTATGTAATTTTTAATCAGATAATTTATCAGGTCCATTGCCCCCCTGGGAGGTACCTGTAATCTGTAGGTATTGGCTCCAAATTCTTTCAGCTGAAGCCAGATCACTTTGGAAATGATCAACATCTCCAGAATATGAAGTATGCATTGAATGGAGTTGTGTAGCCACAGCAGGGAACATCTGGGTTTTAAATGAAGGGTTTGCATATTTATTTATGGGTCAGAGAGTGGGAGGATGGTTCATGTGTCCAGGAAAGTGAAGACTTCATGATACCAAAGACAAGCATATTTTAGGAAGGAGTGCAAGTCTGCCCCTGGTGGCTCAGGGATTAGCATCAGCATACCTGTCTTATCCACATTCCACATCTGGAAACTCAGCACTCTGTCAGCATGGTGCAAGCTAACCTCTGCTTGGAGTCTTTATTCAGGCTGCTGCTGGCCGATAGGCTCTGGCAATCATTTTTCATGCTAGTGTGGCATTTAAAATTATATGTTGTAGCCTTATTTCTGTCCCAAGTTTGGGGAAAATTAGCTGGGGTTTCTAATATATTTGTTACTTATAAATTAGAAGCTTTAGCACCAGTTTTGGGCATTAAGCATTTATTAAAAAATATTAAGTATTAGTAAAGGTAGCGCACATGGCGCTGAAAGATAGGAAAGCTTAGCCAGGATAGAGGAGGAGAGAGAAAAAGGTGCTGCCACCCATGAGTCTCAGGCCAAAAGAGGAAGTCCCTCTGCCTCTGTGGGCAGAAGCTTTCTGTGAGTCCAGAGGGGAGGAGGTCCCAACACACCACTCCAAGCTAATTGGCCAGCATCACCCAAATCCATTGGTTCACTGGACTTGAGGGAAGTCTATGAGCAGAGTGTGTTGAGGTCAGAGTTCAGAGAATACACCCCCTGAGGGCCAGTCCTTCAGGTAGGTATGGTTTCAATCAAGTTAACTCTAAGTGAGTCAATCAGTAAAGTCAATCCAGCCAATCTCAATATTATCCTCTCCAGCAGGGCCCTCTGGGTGTACCAAAACCCGCTATTTTCTTACACTAAATATTGCAGAGGGAGGAGATTATTCTTTTGTTGGTTTGTTTGAAGAAAACCTTTTCCCCCCTTTAGATTGTCCCAACATCTTTTTTTTGTTGTTGTTTTTTGTTTTGGTGAGGCAATTGGGGTTAAGTGACTTGCCCAGGGTCACACAGCTAGTAAGTATTAAGTGTCTGAGGCCAGATTTGAATTCAGGTCCTCCTGACTCCAGGGCCAGTGCTCTATCCACTGCACCACCTAAATCTCCCCACAACATCTTTTAAAGATCTTTGCTGCCTCATCATGCGATGGAGTTGACCCAGCTCTTGCTGTCTATGTCCATGGAACACAAACTGAAGCAGATCAGAAAAAATGCAGAATTTCAGAGTTTGATGGGAACACAGAGCCCAGCTAGTTCAACCCATACCTGAAAAGAAAAGAATCTAATATAACCCATGAGTACTTAATGACTTCTAATGAGGGTGAACCCCCTAGCTCCCAAGGTGGGTGCATTCCATGTCTGATAGCTCTAATTATTAGGAAGTCTTTCATTACATCAGGCCTAAATGGGCCTGTTGGCTACTTTCCACTCATCACTCCATGTCCACTGGGGCTAAGCAGAACAAGCTTAATCGTTCCATGTGTCAACCTTTCAAATACCAGTGCTACTAACCTGGTGAGCCTTTGAATTTAGGTTCAGTGATGGACAAAAGGACCCTGCCTTGCCAAGTTTTGAAAGGTTCATCACAAGGTTGTTTAACCTATCACTTCAACTCTTGACGACTATCTATTAAGGTGAAAAGAGCTGCAACTGGCATCAGTGAAGGGAAAGAACACAGAGAAAAAATTGTGGCTCAGATAAGGTAGTTTCAAACCTTTGAAAGGATCAGGTGATTTGATACCTTGGGCCATTCATTTCGAAATCACTGGATTCTTACAGAGCGATGAACTCTTAAATTTTTCTCTTAAAGCTAGGTGGTGCAGTTGATAGAGCTCCAGGCCTGGAGTCAGAAAGATATGAATTCAAACCTGTCCTCAGACTAGGTGTGTGACCCTGGGCAAGTCACTTAAGTTTGCCTCAGTTTCCTCATCTGCCTTCCAGGATTGTTATAAAGCTCAAATGAGATAATAGTAAGCACTATAGAAATGTTAGCTTATCATCATCATCACCACTACCGTCATTGTTGTCATCATCGTCAACTTGCCCTAACAGTTCTGTTTTAGGCAATCCATTGGAGCCTTTCCTTTAAATTCCCTGTAATTTCATAGGCTCAGAGCTGGAAGGGTCCTTAGAGGTCATGTAGTCTGCTCCCTCATTTGACAGATGTAGAAACTGAGGCCCAGAGAATAATTTGCCCAAGATCATGTAGCTAACAGGATTTGTTCTGAACCCTGGTCCTCTGCCTCTAAGTCCAATGTTCTTTCTATTATACTACACTGCCTTTCCCCTCCCAGAATGTCTCCTTTTTTGGTCTCCAGAGAGAATTTCTGTAGAACAAATTTACTTATGGTATGAGTTTAATCAATATATTTTAAAAATTAAATCTTATTTAGAGATGTTTATAAAGTGTTTTGGAAACTTTAAAGTAGTATATAAATGAATCATTATAATAATAATAATAATTATTATTATTTTGCAGGGCCATTGCCTTGCAATGGTTAAGTGACTTGCCCAGGGTCACACAGGTAGTGTCAAGTGCCTGAAGACTCAGGTCTTCCTGAATTCAGGGCCTGTACTTTATCCACTGTGCCACCTAGCTGCCCCATTTTATAATTATTTTCTTTTTTTTTACCCTCATTTCTCTTTCCATTTTTTCCTCTACCTCTCTAACTTTATCTTCAAAGTCCTTTTTGAATGCCTCTATGGCCTGAGACCAATTAATATTTTTCTTGGAAGCTTTAGATATAGGGGCCCTGACAGTGACCTCTTCCTCTGAGGGTGCACCTTGATCTTCCTTATCACTGAAGAAACTTTCTATGGTCCTCACCTTTCTCTGTCTGCTCATCTTGCCTTTCTTTCACTTGACTTTTAGCTCCTTAAAGTGGGGCACTGTTTCCAGGCTGCAGAATCCCAAGCTTCAAAAGTCCCAGGTGGTATGATTTAAGGAAGATCAGATTCTTCACTCACCTGGTCTGTTCCCTGGTCTGTAGATGACCCCAGACCAACTTGCTAATCAACCAGCTTTGTGTGTTGTGGTTTTCAGCTCCCACGAGCCTGTGCCCCTCCCTGACCTGGGCCACTGCCACTTGAGCCTACCTCCTGGTTCCCAGCAGGGGTGAAAAACCCAAGTTCTGCCTCAGCACTCCCCTGCCAAGGGCTCAGCCCTCTCACCAGACTGGGAGCCTAGTTCCAGATGACACTGGCACTTCAACTGGTTCAGAGGCTCTGGGGGTCTCCTTCTCTGGTGAGGCCTTCCTGGGACTGGATCTGTGTCAGGGTGACTGTGGGGTTGGGCTCGACTCCTGTATCAGAACAGCAGCTCCCTCCTTCTGACCTTCCAAGCTGTTCTTGGTTAGAAGATGATTTCAGCACATTATTCTGTGGGTTTTGCTGTTCCAGGCATTGTCCTATGGCATTATTTGGATGTTTTTTGGAGAGATCGTGTCATGAGTTCAAGAGCTTACTGCCTTTCCTCTGCCATCTTGGCTCTGCCCAGGAAGTCCGCTCCATTTTATAATTATTTTCAAGGAAACTAGGTGGTGTAGTGCATAAAGTATTGGAATGAGAGCCATAAAGACCCGAGTTCAAATCCCACCTTGCTGTATGATCTTGGGCAAGTCAGTCTTTTCCAGCCTCAGTTTCCTCAACTGAAAAATGGGAATAATGGCACCTACCTTTTGCAAGCTTGTTGTGAGAATCTTAAAAGATACCTAAAGGGGCAGCTAGGTGGTGCAGTGATAGAGCACTGGCCCTGGATTCAGGAGGACCTGAGTTCAAATCCGACCTTAGACATTTGACCTTACTAGTTGTGTGACCCTGGGCAAGTCACTTAACCCCAATTGCCTCACTAAAAAAAAAAAAAAGATACTTAAAGCACTTTGCAAACCTTAAAGCACTATGTAAATGCATGTGATGATGATGATGATGATGACGACGACGACGACGACAGTGATTATTCAGGTGTTTTATCCCAGTTGTTTTTCAGGTATCAGAGGGATCCAGGAGGTTTATCAACAAAATCAAATTAATCCTATGATGATGTTTTCTATTTTAGAGTCGTATTTTACTTATAGATCTATGAAAATGATGTGGGTTCATCTTCCATGACTCACAGGATCACAGCCTCAGGGCTGGAAGCAACTCCAGAGGTTGTCAAGTTCAGTTTATATTTGACCAAAAATCTGTACCACCCCAGAGAGGAACCATCCGGGAGTAAATATTGGAGTAGTAAATGGATGATGAGCTGCAGGCAGGCTCCTTGCCCTCTTCGTGTGTATGCGTGTGTGTGTGTGTGTGTGTGTGTGTGTGTGTGTGTGTGTGTGTGTGTGTGTGTGAGAGAGAGAGAGAGAGAGAGAGAGAGAGAGAGAGAGAGAGAGAGAGAGCTCTTCATTTTGGCTCCGTGGCTGTGTTCCCATTTGACCTGCAGGTGCTGCTGTTGTTCAGATTCCCCTCAGTCTTTGAGCTGGAGCTTGCAGGGCCTGCTCACATTCCAGATGAGGGCTACTCAGGCAGTGGCCAGACTCTATCTGAGGCCTCAGAGCAATACGATGACGGTACTGGGTATAATTTTAAACTAAAGGAGAGATTTTGCTTAGTAGTTAAATACATCCAGACAGAGTTTGAAGAGGGCATTGTTGGTCCTGAGATACCCCAAGTGTTTTGCTTTTTGGCTCAGTGAGACACTTGTTGTCAGGTAGTCAGTGCACCATGCAGGGTGATGACCTTAGAGTCAGGAAGACATAAATTTTAATCCTGTCTCTGAAACGTACCACCTTTGAGAACATCGGCAAGTTACTTAACCCCTCAGCCTTGGTTTCCTCATTCCTTGTTTTATGAATGAGGAAACCGAAGACAATAATAATAGCACCTACCTCCCAGGGTCGTTGTGAGGATCAAATGAGATAAAATACGTAAGTTGTTTTGCAAACCTGACAGTGTTATATAAATGCTAGCTTTTATTATTATTAATAATAAAATTATATTACGTGCTCTTTAACCTTTTCTTACTTCTCTTTGGTAAGCTTCTTGAGGACAGTGAGTGGTTCATTTTTGTTGTTGTTTCCTCAGTGGATAACACGGTGCATGTTGTAGGCACATAATAAAAAGCTTCTTGAATTGGGGAATGGAAGAGGAGGGAAGGGAAGAAGCATTTACACAGTGCCTGTTATGTGCCAGGCACTATGCTAAGCTCTCTTTACAAATATTATCTCAGAGAGAAATGTTTGAAGATTCACTCCCCATCCCCCAAGAGAATTACAGGACAAAAAGAAAGGTCTTAGCTTTAACGCCATAAATGTGTCGAGATAGTAGAAGACTGTAGTGGTCAGACCAGAGAAATATCAGGTGAATAATAATATAATAATAATAATATAATATTGTTATTTGCCAATATGTGGATACCCTGAATGTAAATCAACAGAGGTTCAAAGACCTAGGACATGGAAGAAATTAGGTCAGACTGAAAAAAAGAAACCCAACATTGAGATCTGGGCAATTCATGCTTCTCATGAAAATGGAAGACATGATTCCTGTTACTAGAACTAGACTTCCTTCAAGCAAGTGATGCTGATGTCCCCCGCCCCTGCCCCCCCACCCCCAGTGGAAACATTACTGCAGATGAAGTACCTGCTATAGCACTTGGTAATAGTAGGCCCTTTTGTTGGATGTTTCTTAATATGACACTAGCTCATGGGAAGGACTGGTCAAATCCTGCATGTTGATTTCCTTTGAAAGAGCTCTGTAAAAGCTGCCATTGCTTTTCAGCACCTGGGTTGGTGAATTTATACCTTAGAGACAGCTCTTGCATACAGAGCATCTGGCTGAAGAGATTGACATTAATCCCTTTCATTGGCTCTTGAGGTTGAGGTAATAGAAATAGAGGTGGGTAGGTGGGTATGTACCCTATGGGGATGATTGTAGATTTAGAGGTGGGAGGGGTCAAGTTCAACCCTCTCATTTTACATGTGAGAAAGCTGGGGTTCAAAGAGAGAAAGAGGCCGCATGGGTAGTGGATAGGAACATCCTCCAACTAAACATTTCCTCTCAAAGAGTGAATATCAGACTGACTGAGAAATAGCCACTTATTTCTACCCCAGCTTTCTCCTCTTTCTTAATTCAAAATTATTCCTTTGAAAGTTCTTGGTTTCTCCACAGTGGCCCCAGGGAAGGAAGAAGAGGAGATCAAAGGAAAGCAGTGACTTCAGATTTCAGTTAATGCTGTCAGGCTGCTCCTTTTTATTTGTATTTAATGCTGTTGTATTACCCAACATAATGGTATCATATTTTTTTTTCAACCTTCCCCTTCTCTCCGGTTAATATTCATTAGGAAGTAGAAATAGAAGGTAAGAGTCTGGGGTTATCTTTATAGTCACACCTGTTTAGGTTTAGTTATTGGGAAGAACCGTCTCCTCTCCTACCCAGTTTCCCTCATTACACAAACCAGCTAAAGCTCAGGCCTCCCTCTGCAGCAGACTAAGGTCTTTCCAAAGATCACTGGAAGAGCCAGCACCATTTTACTTCTGTGCCTTAGTGAAGGCAGCAGCTACAGTCACCAGCTGCTGGTCCAGCACAGGAAGCCCAGGAGCAGCATCCCAGGGGAAGCTTTCCCATCATCCCCGACCCCAGGTGTCTCTTTAATTATTCTGTATATAGTTCGTACTCACCTGTGTACATGTGGTTGCCCTCTGCTAGAATGAAAACTGTACAAGGGCAGAGACAATGAAGATTTTGGTTTCATATACAGTGCCATACACATAGTAGGCACTTAAATGCTTGTAGAATTGACTTGAATTTTCTATATGTTGGTATTTACTTATTTGCATGCATGATATACTCCTCCCCCACTGGTAGAATGTAATTCCTTCCTTTCTCCCTTTCTCCTTTCCTTCCCTTCCATTTTTCCTTCTTTCCTTCATTGCTTCTTTCTTTCCTTTCTCCCTCCCACCTCCCCTTCTCTCCCTTCCTCTTTTCTTCCTTCCCTTCTTTCCTTCCTCCCCTTTTCTCCTTCTCTTCTTCCTTCATTTCCTCCCTCCTTTCCTTCCTCCCTTCCCTCTTTCCTCCCTTCTTTCTTCCTTCCTTTCTTCTTCTCTTCCTCCCCCCTTCCTCCTTCCTTCTTTCCTTCCCTCCTTCTTTCCTTCCTCCCTCCCTCCCTTTTTCCTTTCTCTTCATTACTGCTTCCTTCCTTCCTTCTGCATTTATTAAGCATCTTCTGTATGTCAGGTACTGTGCTACCTGCTTGTGATATAAAGACCAAAATGGAACTGACCTTTGCCCTGCAGGAGTTTACATTCTATCCTGAAAACCAACACATGCCCCTATAAACAAACACAAACAATATACAAAGTAAACACAGAGGTGGGAGTATGTCCTTAATAACTGGGGGGACTTGGGATGGGCTTCCCAAAAGAAGTATCACTTGAGCTAAGCCTCAAAGGAAACTAGGGATTCCATGAGGCAGAGGTGAGGAGGAAGCCCATGGCAGGGATGGAATAGCAGCCTCAATATGTTGCATGATATGAGGTCATGGAGTCAGGAGATGGAGTCAGGTGATTATATCCTCAATAGCAAAGAGGCCAGTTTGGCTGGAATTCAGACTGTGTGGAGGAGAGGCATGTCAAATGAGTGTAGAAATGTAGGCTTGTGAATGGCTTTAGATATGAAATGGAAGAGTTTGTGCCATATCCTAGAGGCAGCTGAGAAGACACTGAGCCGGGGAGGGATATGGTCAGAACTGTGCTTTAGGAATATCAATTTGGCAGCTTGGTGTAGAATGGATTGGAGAGAGGAGAAGAAGCTAGAGGCAGAGAGACCAATTAGGAGCCCATGGCAGTAATCCAGACCAAAGCCAATCTGGACCTAAACAAATGTGGAAGTTGTGTGAGAGAGAATGTTATGGATGCAAGAGATATCTTGAGGACAGGATGGATAAGACTTGGCAACTGGTTGGATATGGGAAGGAAGGGAGGAGGAAGAGTTCAAGATGACTCTGAGGGCGAAAACCTGAGTGATAGTCCCTGAGGACAAGAATTACTTTGTTTTGGTCTTTGCATTCTTTGTTTAGTCAATACCTTATAAATATATGTCAAGTTAAATTGAATCAGAAATCCCAAGTTATGTTTTCAGTTCAGCTAATGACTTAAGCAGGCCATTTAACTTTCTTGCTGCTAAGTTTTTCTCTCCTTAAAATGGGAATAAGGGCAGCTAGGTAAAGCAATGGATAGAACACCAGCCCTGGAGTCAGGAAGAGCTGAGTTCAAATACAGCTTCAAACACTTACTGCGTGACCCTGGGCAAATCACTTAACCCCCATTGCCTCCAAAAAGAAAGAAAAATAATAAATTGGCATAATACTATTTACCACCTGCTTCACAGGCACCTTCTTGGGAAGTACTTCATCAACATTTGCAAAGCATATTGAACTCATTGGACAAACATTGCTACATAAAAAGACTAATAATCACTGAGTCACTAAATATATTTAGAAAGGATTTTTGGAAGAGAGATTTATGAAATGAGTAGGGGGAAATGCAACTATATCTATTTTCAAAGTATTTTTAGGTCTAATAACTTAGCAATAAAGTCTCATTGACTAAGTGCTTTTTCTTGGAAGTACCTAATGATCATTTGCTTAAATCCACAGATAAAAATATAGGGTGAGGGAGACTCTTGACTTAGAGAACTAAAGCTGTGAAATACTTTAAATGCCAAGACTCTACTTAGGATTTTGCAGGTCTCTGGAACAGCTCATAAAAACTCCATGAGACACATATGTCCTCTCTGTTGTCAATTTGGCCAAATCATTTCTGATTGACAATCAGAAGAAGACACAAATTTCACTTGATCTAGCTCTGGACTGCATCAAGGGCTTTTACTGCACCAGAAAGTCGGTGAAATATAGATTTAGTTGGTTCTAAGAAGTGAGATGTCTCCTTTAGCTCAAGGACTCCTTGTAATAGAACTTCTAGGTCAATTTTAAAAAAAGATCATTGGCCTTTGCAACCTACATGTTTGGAAAAGACTTGCCCTTTGGTTTAGAGAATGAATGTTCATGAATGCTCATTATCGAAATGAAGACTGAAATGATCCTACATTTATTTGTAGGACTCCAAAGGTCATCTAGACAGTCCATCTCCCAGTCTTCAAAGAAATAGATTGGTATCAATCTCTGAATTGTCCTTGCCCCCGCGCCCCCCCCCCCCCCCCCCCCCCCCCCGCCACTGTTCAGAGAAGGAGATTCCACATACACATAGGATTTGAAGCCCAAGAAGACCTTTGAGATCATTTAGTCCAAATCCCTCATTTTACAGAGACGTGATGCCGAGAAAGGTGACACAACCATCATACAGGTACTAAATAGCTGAGCTGGACAAATACTGCTGCCCTCAAATCTACTCTTCATTCCACTGTACCATGTTGACTCCTTTCCCTTTTAAAGTGCTCACTGTCAGAAAGTGTTAGTCACAACTAATTCCCATGCTCCCATATCTCCTATGTCAGTTCAATCAAATTTCTGCTTATAAGGAATGCAGTATCTAAAGATTTCTCTCTTATAATACAGAACCACTGGGGAAATTGTGGCCCATAGAATAATTAAATGAAGGACAGGAAGCATAAGAATGAGTTCAAATGGAGGCTATAAAACTCTTTTGTTTTTGGATCACCAGCAATCCCGATATACCCTCATAATTAAGGAAAAAGGAAGTCATCCAAAGGAGGGAAGGGGAATTTCTTCTATCAGATTTTCTTCTCTTCCATTTCCTAAGAAGGTTTACCATGACCCAATTCAAAACTTTCAGGCATTTCACTTTTTTATAACCTTTACCTTTTTAATAAAAAGTAAAAAACAAAAATAATAATAATAATAATAATACATTAATATGCCAAATAGGACCTCTCTATGGCGAGGTCTCTCTCAACAAATGAACATAGGACCAGACAAAAGAAATGGAGTTGCGAAGAGAAATATGGTAGATTATGAAGTTTTTATATTATATATGTATGACTATATTATATATGACTGCAGGTATATGTGTGTGTCTATATGTATGTATAAATATGTATATTTGCCTACATATACACACACGCATATGTACATATTTATACCGACCTCTTTAGATTGAAGTCCAAGGCACTTTTTACAATGAACAGATTAAAGCCATTAATGTAGGACATAGCTGTTTCTGGGTACATATCAAGCTATGGCAATGACATTAGAATTTGGATTTTCCCTTCTCCACCTTTAGAGTGCTCCAGCTTGGGGTAATGATGAACACAATTGACTTAGAGAGAGATGACTTACAGGTGTGGAATGGTGAAATTCACCTATCTGTTTGTTCTCCTTAGTTACTGCTAGCAAAGGACAGCTCTCATTGGCCACATGCCGAGTACTCCGAGAAGGGAATAAAAATAATAAACAGCTCAAGGTTGGTTTCTGACTTACACTCAGCTGTAGGCCATTTTAAATGGACTACACAGGATGCCGTGTAGCTTTATGAGGGGCCTGATTTAATAGGTCACCCAGGTATCCTTATACTGATACCCAAATAATGTTAAAAAGGGAGAGGGGAACCACATTGAAAGTGAAAAGCATTTTGGAAAATGCTTGGCAGTGGCTCAAGCACCCTAATTATTAGCATTTGGTGATTAAAATGGGAAGGTTGTGTCCTGTTGCCCTCAAATAATTACAAATGTTTTTGTTTACTTCAATGTAGTTATAATCTAATAGGCATCAAACTGGAGAAATAAAGCATTCATGTTTCCCCTTGTGATTATGTCTAGAAAACCAGATCAAGAGAATGGGGACTATTTAATTTAGTTAGTTCCAGGCAGGACTGGCACTGATTTGGTCAGCCTTTACAGCATTTTCTAATCAAGAGTTGAGAGAGGGGGAATACGGTTTGCCACTCTACCCATTTATGGGGTCTTTAAGGTTGAGGCTCTATCTACTTTGGGACTGCTGTTCTAGGAGCTATGTAAATTTCACTAAAAACAGCACAGATCATACTCATTCTTTCATTTATCAAATGACTTTAAAGTTTGGGGGAAAGTCCCAAACCTTAATTTATTTGTGTAGATATTTCATTTTCTTTATTTGGTGACAATTTATTTGTGTAGAGATAGGAAAATATTAGTCAGTTCTAGAGGTGCTCAAAGGAAAGGGTGAAGGGAGCAAATGGCACAAAGGTATTTTAGAGGTGAATTGACAATCACCAGTACATTCATCAGTCAATTATAAAGTTGAGGATGAACTAATTTCCATTATACAAACAAGTTGGAAACTTAGTACATACAGTAGATAGAACCCCAGTGGCCTGGAAGAGGGAATGCAATTACACAGGTACCTAACTTAGGACCTGAGAACTGCCTAGGCACTGGGAGAATTTCTCAACAATAATAAAACATACACAAGTGTTAAATCTCAGATACATCAGACTTCAACTGGAGATGGCGACATTATTTTTCATTTTAATAGCTTGAATAAAGTATGGAGTGGTGCTTCAAGATGCAGATAAACTGAAGCTCAAAAAATGGAAGCTGGATTTTATTTTTAGCAGCTCATCTCTAAAGAAGGAGCTATTGTTTTGTACTACTAACATATTAGTGTGAATTTTTGAATTTGTGACTCATATTCAGGGAAAGTATAGATAAGAGACTCAGTTAAACTTACTCTGAGGGTACATATAGAGAACATGATTACATTGATTATAGGATGAGATTAAATGGACCTTTTTGCTGGGAGGAGGCTCACCAGTTTTAAGAAGATAACCTTTGTGTTAATCCGGACACACCATATTTCATCTAGATGTAGACTTTTCTTTGGGAGTCTCGGGCTTAGAGCAATTCTCCAGGTGAGCCTCAACTATTAGGTTGAGGAAGCGAAGGATGAAGTGTATGGGTGTGCCAATTATAGAGTCTTTCTCCTATTTGAAACCATATCTCATAGAATCAGAGATCTTGAACTAGAAGGGACCTAGGAAGGTATCTATTCCAAGCCCTTCATTTTACAGATGAGGAAACTGAGGCTCAGGGAGGTGACTGAACTTCCCTACAGAATTTTTCCTTTTCCCTCCTTTTCACCCCAGCAGTTACAAAATATTCACAGAGTAAAATGTAGCAGGAGAAGAAAGCTAATGTTTCTGCTGGCATATATTATACAAGTTGTTACCTCCCCCTGCCATTCCACTGCTGCCAGTCGCTCCATTTCCTTAATAAAAGGGCATCCAAACCTTGTTCCTGTCTATCTTTAGGCTGTCACCAACTCCAGAGAAGTAGCTTTTCAATGCTTGGCTCCGGCTCGGTTCTCACAGAAATGGAGAATCATCATTCTCCTTGTTCACATGGCCCCTTGGTGTATTCACAGAAATCAAAGCCTCCTGAAGCTCAGGAGAGAGAAATAATGTTGCTAATTTGGCTAGCTTTCCTGCATGTCCACAGGAAAAAAAAAGATTGACTGGCTGAGTTGGAGACTGATATGGATGGTGTAATTGGGCTTTTGGAAACAGGTAGTAAGTAGGTTCACCCCTCCCCCAACCCCAGCCCTCACCCCACTACTGAGCAACAGAAGATGGTTTCATAGAGCTACTCAAGAGAGATGGCTTTTCCAAAATCTTTTGTAATGGCTTGTTAAAATTGGGGTTAAATTCTTCTAAGCAAGGAATAGTGTTCTTTTGTCTCTGACACCAAGGACCTTGGAGAATTAGAAGTGTATGGCAGCTGTGAAGGTAGTTGTACTGAGACTCTTTGTCTAGAAGTTGGGCAATTGTTACAGTGATGTGTACTCAGAAACAGTCATTTGGAGAGCAGGTGGACACTCTGACCTGCTAAAAGACTAGGTTGATACAAAATATTAATTGAAAGTTACAATATCATTTATAATATAGCAATATATTTCAGTTAAAATAAACTATTATGCTTTCTCCTATCTTTTTTTGAAGCAAGCAGTACAGAGGCAAGATGCAAATTCATGTTGAAGCTTATTGTCTAATTCTGAGTAGAAACAGGAGTTTCTTTGAGTTTGCAAAGGAAATGTTGTCTCCATTATCATTCTTCTGCTCTCTGTTGTTTTCACTTGTGACCAATGCAGAATAGAGTTTCTGGGACCCAAATGGAGTCTTTGCCATATAAAAATGTTTTGGAGGGAAATGGATTGGTCCTGTGTGAAATGAACAAACTGAGACAACCTGTACAGGTTCAAAACCAGGGGATGTTTATTCCCCTTCTGCTGTAAAACTGGAAGTTAGTTGTTTTGTTCAGATTCCTGTGTGATTTGTTCCTGCTTTGTGTGTGTGTGTGTGTGTGTGTGTGTGTGTGTGTGTATCTAGAAAATGTCAGCATCTCTTTGGGATTATAACTAGATGTTTGAGCTGAAGCTTGTGCTTTTCTTCCACCAGCTTTTCTAGGCCCAATTCTTCCTTTCTTTTGTTCTATTTCAATATGTGGTCCTTGCTCATGACTATTTTCCAGAATGAATTTCCCAGATATGTAAACAAATGTCTCAGGGGCATTTGGCACCTAGATCTGGAGGTCATGTGTTGACTATTGGATGATGGGTGTTCAGAGGAAATGCCAGTTCAAGCTAGTGTATTTCCAGTAAAAGTATAAGGGGAAGCTGGGTGAAGGTAGGGGATCCCAGTTCATTTTTTTTATACCATTAGATTGAGATCTTTCAAGGAATCATCAGTACATGTCATTGAAAAAACCTGAATTTCACTTCTGATCCTTGACAAGGCCATAAAGTCGATTTCTGTTCCTGCTGCTTCCCTAGTAACACTCAGGCTGATTATCTTTTGCCTGCTATTCAACTATCAGAAACAGACAGTTAATATGAATATCCCCACAGAATGACTATATATAGCTTTCTTAATGGCACCAATGATCCTATTTCCATAATGTTTACGTTGGTAGCAAGAAAAAAGGAGGGGGAAGAATGCCTGGAGTGTCACCAAGTAGATGCAGGGTAGGGGGAGGGGGGAGGGATGCCTAGGAATAAATGAACCAAGCTGCTGTCTAAGGTACTGAAACATAACACAGTAAGGAGTAAATAGGCACAGCAGAATGATAACTATCACTTGCATCGGTTCTGGTAACCTTAAAAACAAAAAAGAACAATTGTAGAAACTGGGGACATTATGGATGGGAAAGTCACAACCTCCTGGCAGTGTAATTACTTTGCAGTGTCTTACAATTACTTCCCAGCATCATGGTGGGACAGGAAACTGTTTACTTTGGGGATTCAGTAGTTGCTTAATTTGGGGTTAAGCTGTTCATTGATTTACAAAATGATCATGGAGAGAAGCCCTGGAACTTCACATTAGTGCCCCCAATTTTCTTTCCACCAATTCTATTACTAATTACAGATTCTCGTTTGAGTTGATTTTAATGTTTTGGCTTTAACACCCCCCCCCATCACCATTTTCAGTGATTCCTAGCTATGTTGCATTTCAGTGTGCCAAAAACCAGGTGGAAACCAAACATAGCCAGCTAATTAGCTCGAACCTCAGAGATTACACTTAGTTCCTGTGTAATACTTTGCCCTAGAGAATATTAAACATTATATTCATATTTACCAATACAGGGACTGGGATACTAACTGGTTAAGTTACTTAGAGCAAAGAAGTAGAACTGGTTTGTTTCTGATTTCCAATCTTCTCTTTCTAGCTCAAATATCCTTCTCTTACTTAATAGCTTGTTATGACTACAACAAGTAGAAGAGGGGGGAAATCTATCTTTTAATATATTTTCTTTCTTCCACTGTTCTTTCCATTTTTCCTGCTCCTTCCTGCCTGCTGCAGAAGAATATTGCTATGCCATCTCTATATCTCTGTCAAGGTCAGAAAAATAGTGGTCTTCTCAGATGCAACTGCTCTTGCTGTTGCATTCTAGACAGCATTAAACAGCCCTACAGATGTGGTAACATTATGAAGTTAACATGTCATGAAGATGACAAAAACAGGTGAGAGGCAATTTATGAAAATGTATAGGTGAAGAACAAAAGATGATATCTTTAAGACAAAGATACCAGTTTCCATCTGAACTTTGACCTAAGGAGGAAAGGGCCCCTGGTCTGGTTTGGGCTACCAACTGGAGCTATGTTTTGAAATTCCACTGAGATGAGTGGACCTAAGGTATCACAGTACACCCCTAACTTTACAGTACATAATATGGCTTAAGCAATCCATTGTGGCATTTCTGTCTCTGCCCTACTGATGTCTAGAAGATCTAGAGAAAAGCAGCATTATTGGATTCGTCACTGAGTTATCAGAAAGATTAAAAAATTCCACCACTGGGAAAGCCATGCAGGATGGGCCTGCATTTTAGTTTAGCTACCCGGTGACTTAGTGTTTTTTCAAGTACAGCCAATTTTTGAAGGGTCAATTCAACCTCTTCTACCCACCAAATCTTGGAACAAGGAGGGAAGAAGAAAAGTTTGGAAGTCACCTGTTCTCCTATCCCTAATATCCAAGGTATGAAGGGATTGCCAATGAGCAGTGGCACACCAGAAAATGGACCCTGGGAAAAAGAGAAACAAAAAGCCTGAATGATCTGCACACTGGATTTTCAGTACCTAAGTCATCAAGACTTGTCTGTACTTGTATGAGAATGTGCAGTTTCCCAACAGACATCTTCAATGTTAGTATACAGAAGCAATCTTCCAATTGGACCGGGGCAATATTAGTATGCAGATCAGAACACTCATCTGCTAAAGAGCCTTTACTTGGCAAGGATAAAAAATCATGCTTCTCTATTGCACTACAATAGGTTCAATTTATGCTATAAATGCCCTTGTGTTTCCAGAGTGTCTATGGCTACTTTCACTGGAAGCAACCCAAACCACCCCCCTGAACCAGAAGGTGTTACAAATTTGTGTTGTCATCAGTGCCTGCACAGGTCTCTCACTGGTCAAAGGTCATGTAAAGCATAAAGAATTATTCACAGACTGAGAAGTAATAGTCTGTGTATAAATTTTTTGGGGGGGTGAATGAGGGGTAGATAATTTGACATGCAACATCTGAAATTAATATGAAACTGGATCATTCTACACACAGACATGTTGGGAGGGAGTTGAATTAACAATGAAAGGGTTAAATTGAGACCCAGTAGCTGAGGACTATGGTTTAGGAGTCCAGATTGGGCAAGTAGATTTCTACAATAATTATCAGCCACTGTTTGGTGAAATATGAAAATCACAAAGTAACTCCATGGTTATTTCATCTGTTTAAAAATCCATTTTTATGTTCTGCTGAATTTTAATTGAAAATAGCAACAAACATTGCTCTAGGAACATCAACGAAATAGATGCATGAGAGACATCAGAGACCTATGATATCTTTAGTGTGGAAACTCCCTTTATAAATGCTACTGGCAGCCCACTGGTAATTTTATAGATTTAAGGTGTTGTCTGAGGGGCAAAGAAATTAATGACTTGCTCAGGGTCACATAGCTAGTGCCAGAGGTGGGATTTGGACCTGGGTCTTCCTTACTCCAACTCCAGTGCCACATCTACTATGCCATGCTGCATTTCCTGGTACACATGATAGCGATAAGAATAAAGATTAAAAAACCAAACCAAACCAAAACAACACAGCAGCAAATTTGGTATTTGTGGTATGCAAAATCAACTAACAGACAATGCTAAAAGGAGTCTCGAAGAGGAAACCAGCAAAGGCTTGTGGATGGAGGAAGAGATCAGGCTACTAACCAGGGCTTCCTCCAAGAGCTGCCCCAGACTATAGATTTCCACCTGTGTCAACTGAAGACTTCCTTAACAGACTTTAGAAGAGCATGCCCAGTGTGACAGAAATAGACTGAAGCAAATTTCTGTAGCTGGGTGAATTACATAACTTACCTTAGTGTGGTAACAATTTATCAGAACCCAGCAGAACTGCTCTCCACTGAGGGATAGCATTCTTTTGCTTGAATTTAAACAGATGAAGTATACCATATAGTAGTGGGGAAAACCCTTCAGAATTCAAGTGGCAAATTACAAGATTATTTTCATCTGGCAAAATTTGAAGTGGTCAGATTAGGGCGATGTAAAAGATTTGGGAATTGGCATCACCATTCATGGAAGTGGGCTTGATCAGGGCTTGCTGGTCTTTCTAGCAGTTCTAAAGTCCCCTTTAAAGTATTCAGTCTTTTGAGACACATGGTTTTGTATCAAGATTAAAAAGCAGCAGTGGAAGCAGATACTCATTGATCCACATTAGTCAACACTCACCTCCATTTTTTCTCAAAGAACTTCTTTTATGAACCATCTTCCTTTCCCCAAACCTACCATCTTATAATGACTACACTTAGGAGCTGCTGTACATGCCTCTCATCATAAATGCTGCCAAAGTCCCAGAATCTGGGATGAGGAAACCTTTTACCACTCAGCTAGTTTAGGAAACTTGAGGAGGGTAGGCACAAGATCAGTGAGACTTCCCATCTGAAACTCAAACTGAGCCATGACACCATAAATATCTGTGGTGTACTCATCATCATATAATGCCAATGAATCTCTGGTTGTTAGGATAGCAGAATAAAACTCTACCAAAGCAGCTATTTTCAGAACACTATTTTTAGCTCCAGAAAGCCAATATTTTTGAGTTGGCACTCAACTCATCACAGGCACTGTACATACCTATGGCAAAAGCAACCTGTAAGGTTTGGAGGGGACCTATGCCCACAAAGAAAGAATAGTTGATGAAAAGTGATGTCTGAACAAAACAGTTCATCAATGGAGAAGAAATGGCTTGAATTTAGGGGCACATGGGCAGGAATTGGTTGGTTGGTTTTGATAAATAATTATTGATATTAGATTGGAAAAATCTGTCTTACATGACCTCATTTTACCATGCATTGTGTTTTATGACCTATGTAAGGGATAAGAGTTTTGATGCCCTATGACTGTATCTCTGTTTTGGCAAATTATGAACTTCTTTCTTCTACCTTTGTCATATAGAGAGACCTTGTTAAACTAGAGAAAAAGAGCAGAGCAGAATAGTAGATGAGGCCCTTAGTTGTGAGTTACACAAAGCCCAAGGCTGATATTCAGTGGAGTGGAATACTTTCTTCTAGTTGCTTCTCCATTGGCTCCTTTAATTTTCTCTCTCTCTCTCTCTCTCTCTCTCTCTCTCTCTCTCTCTCTCTCTCTCTCTCTCTCTCTCTCTCTCTCCTCCCTCCCTCCCTTCTTCCTTTCCTTTTCCTTCTCCCTCTTTATCCTCCCCACCCGGACAACAATTGAAGACCTGAGATTGAGCATGGATTTCTGTTCTCCACCAAACACTGCAACAAAGGCCCTGTCAAATGTTTGGCTTCCTTTCATTTCTCCTTTCCTCTTCCATATATAGGCACCTAGACAGAGATTCGATTTCTGATTTCAAGGCATATCGAACCAAGCACTCTGAATGAACATGAGTTTGTTAATTAGTTCAATCTTATTCTTTATGTCCACTCAGCCTGAATGTTCCTGTGATGACAGAAAGACCAGGAGAAAGTTGACTTGCATCTTAAGACCTGTCGGCAATTCTTCCTGTGTGGGGAGTTTTATTTAGCAGCTGCTTGAGCTTGTGTAAGGGGTGGGAAAAGAAGTGGAGCTGACCCCAATAGGGCTGTCGGAGAGTGGCGTGTGGGGGGTCCCCACTGCCACACTCACTCCCCGAGCCTCGATGACGGCTGAGAGGAGTTGTTGTTGCTGCTGACGCAAGGTGTCCGCAATGAGCAAGGGAAGGGAATTGAAGCTGGCAGTGAGTTGTTCTAGTTTAGACTCCAGACTGCCAATTTGTTTTTCCAAGTCTTCACTCCGGTCATTCAGCTCTGTGATTAAGTCATACATGACATTCTGCATCTGTGGGGTAAAAAAGAATATGGACCAGGTTATCATGGGAAAATAAACAGGGGGAGGACCAACCACAAGCAGCTTAGAGCAGGACAACCTATAATGCTGACTCATATCCTCTCAGACCAAGGAAAGGGGGAAAAGCTTAAAGGTTGGATTTGATGGCCTTTGAGGTCCCTTCCAGATCTAAATCTATAATTTTGTCACCCTGAAGAAGTGGAGCCTTGAACAGGTGCCTCCCATAGACTGACTGCCCAGACAGTCTCAATACTATTAGTTCATCAAACCTTCTAAGTGATGAACCTTCCAAGACACATACTGCTAAGGAAGGGCAAGATCATTTCCCTAGGTTTGGGTAAGAGTTTTTGAACGGATTGGGAGATATCCCTATTACCTATGATGCTTCTGTTTATCCAAAAGGTTTTTTTCTGAATTTGTCAGTAAAGTAGGTCTGGAAGGACATTTTCACAAAGTCCCATTAGACTAGGAAAAGAAATCACTCATAAAAGGGGTGGGAGGAAGCAGCAATAACAGATGGAATGGGAAGCAAAGGAAATGGAAAATAAATTAAGAGGAAAAAATGGTAGTGGTAGTGGAGAAGTAGCCAAAAGAGAGCTAAGGGACCAGTTTTTGGGGAAAGGAGATAGAAAATGCAGGGGTGCCTGCCAATGGAGGGAATTTATTGTGTGCATTAAACCAAATCCTCTATTAACAGGGAATGTAATCCTACCTCTATTATCTGTGTAACTAGGGAAACCATGATTTTGCTAAGTAAATGTACAGCTTGTGTAGTGTTTGTCCTCAGAATCAGTATCAAAAGAATCACAAAATCTCAGAGTTGGCAAGGACCTCAGAAGCCACTTAATCTAGTGGAGTGTGGTGGAATAAACATTGGCTCTGGAGCCTAAGGTCCTGGGTTCTAGTAGCATATCAGCCACTCACTACATGTATGACCTTGGGTAAGTCACTTAATCTCTTTGGGCTTCAGTTTCCTTAAATTATAAACTGAAGACAATTTCTATGGATCTTTTCTAGCTCTAGAAACAAGAAGTAAGAAATCCCCTTTGCAAAGTAGTTGTCCATCCTGTTTGAAACCTCTAGGGATAGGAAATTCCCTACTTCTTAAAGCAGTCAATTCTACTTTCTAACAGTTCTAATGGTGTAGAAGAGAGGTGTCACACACATAGTTAAAGGGCCACATTGCTACACCAATACTCCTGAATGAGCCAGAACCAGATTAAAATGGAATTTGGAAACATATTTTTAAAATATACCAAAATACAATGAAATATAGATAATGTCAATATGGGGTTTTCCAAGTCAATATGTGGCTGGCATGGTTCCTTATGTGTGCTTTAGTGGCCCCTCTTTCTATTTGACACGGCTGGTCAAGGAATATTTCCTTAGAGTAGAAATCACCCACTCTATATCTTCTACTTGTGGCTCCTTGTTCAACCTGCTAGGGCCCAACAGGGCAAGTCTAACCTCTCTCCTACAAGACAACTCTTCAAATACTTAACAATAGCTATGATGTCCTCCCTACCACTTCTTTTAGCTGATTCTCCTGTGATGTGATTTCCAAACTCCTCACCCATGGTGATTATTTTCCTCTTTTGGCCTCACTCCAGTTCTTCCTCCTTCCTAAAATGTGGCGCTCAAAACAGAATACTCCAGATGCAAGAGGCAGTTTGGTGGAAAGAACCCTGGACTTGGAGTTACAGGACTTGAATTTGAATCCTGACTCAGCCATTTTCTATCTATGTGATCCTGGACAAGTTGACTTGCCTCTTAGGTCCCCAGTTTCCTCTTCTGTAAAAATGACTGGGTTGGTCTACATGACCTCTAGAGTCTTACTTTCAGCTCTGAATCTGTGATCCTATGTGATCTTACTAAGACGAAGGACAGTGGACCTCTTGCCCCGCCCCCCCCCCCATTCCAGAGGCTCTATCTTTGTTAAAGAAGAGCGAGATCATTTTTTTTTTTTTTTGGCTGCCATGTCATACCAATGACCATGTCAAAACAATGAGTTGGTGAAGTGACAGCCATTCCTTCAAGGATCAGTCTTCACAGAGTACCCTCCAGGGACATGTGCACAACCCCCTCCCACTTCATTGAACAGAAGGGTAGGCCTGTTTGTGAGGCAGCTATAAAAAGTAGTCAGAACATTTTGGATCCTGATGTTCTCCCTCCCCCCCCCCCCTCCCCGATCACATTTCAACAGGTTCTTTCTTTCCAAGGAACCAAAGGAAAAAAAAGATAAATGGAGAGTGAAAACACACACACACACACACACACACAAAGGTGGTGACTATGCTATTGTCTCCCATTTGTTGCCTGGTGACAGGATTCCAGGGGAAACACAGCCCAGTGTGGGATATGCTAGGAGACTGCCAGTCCATTTAATCCCACTCCCCCCCCCCCACTCCCAGAGGAAAAGAAAAAGACTAGCATCACGTCAGTGTATACTTCTTCCTACTTTATAGCAGGCCATTGGGAAGGTCATTTTTTCAGAACACTTTCCTTCCCTTCAGTTAATCTGCTCTCCAAATTGTTTCCACTCCACACTCCATGAGGGATAGATGAGACTTTCTGTTGCACCTGACATTTTTGCTTCCTATATTCCTGCTATAGCTTGGCTTCTGTCTCTGGGAGATGAGCTGGGGGCAGTGTCAAAGAAACCTCGGAATGCAGTTACCTGGCTTAAATTAGTATGAGAACCTGCTTCCTGCTTGGTAGTGTACTTTAGCTTGCTCTGGACATATGTTGTGTTTGGTGTGAGGTGAGCCAGGAAGCAGGAGTGATCTTAAACCAGGGACATTAAATGGGCTCTTTTTTCACCACTAGCAATAGCTTTTCCTTTGATGGACCCCTAAAAAACCTCTTGCAAACCCCATGTTTCATCCAAATGTCTTAAGAATAATGACAGTCTCTCTATGCTTGTTCCAAACTGTGCCAACCCACTTAGCCACTTGATTGTAATTTCCACATCAGGTTAGGGAATCCTTTCTTTGACACAATCCTTTCATTGTATCCGGTGCCTGTGGATGGCCAAATACCCAATAATTTGCACTGATTGTACCACATTCTCAATGGGGCTTAATTTGCGTGAGGGAGTTGCTTTTCTCCTTGGGCTCACCAAGGAAGTGTGTTCCATTATGATAATGAATGTCTGCCTGCATGTTCTACAAGGCTGGCCCTGGGCTTTGTACTTTATAGATGATTTCGATCAAGTAGCAATGAAGAGAACTTGATGAGGGGGAGGCCTCTTTCTTTAACAGGCACCTACGCGCCATGATTACCGATGTGCTTGCTGCTGCTGGTAACAATGACCTTTCATGCCTTAACTTTAAGGATTTTGAGGAGAAGTGAATTTCATAAGCTCATTATCTGCCTCCCAGAAAAGTACTGGAAGTAATGCTTTAGTGTAACTGTGGAGTGGGTTAGTTTTTTTTGTTGTTGTTGTTGTTGTTGTTGTTGTTGTTGTTGTTGAGTTGTTTCAGTTGTGTCTGACTCTTCGTGACCCATTTGGGATTTTCTTGGCAGAGATACTGGAGTGTTTTGCAATTTTGTTCTCCAGCTCATATGACAGGTGAGGAAACTGAGGCAAACAGGGTTAGGTGACTTGTCTAGTATCACACAGCTAGGATGTGTCTCAGGTCAGATTTGAACTCAGGAAGATGAGTCTTCCTGACTTCAGGCCTGATGCTTTATTCACTGTGTTACTTAGCTGCCTGTAGGCAGTGGCACAGGGAAATGCCCAAATCATAACAGCAAGCTATAAATTCACAAGTATTCTCAAAGGAGAGCTCTCTTGGACTCTTTCTTGGACTTTGCATCCCTCTCCCTTTTTTTATGAATCAAAGTAATCAAATCACAGAATCCTGAAATCTCAGAGTTAGCAAAGGGATGTTAGGATCACCCAGGGTTATCACTACCTGGATAATGTAACACTCCCAGTGAGGGGGTCACCCAGCCCCTACTTGAAGAACTTCAGTGTCAGGAACAGGGCAGCTCATTCTGTTGTTAGGCAGTTTTGTTGGTTAGGAAGGTTTTTCCTTATAGCGAGCAAATATCTCTTTACTTGTTACTTTTACCAACTGGCCCTACTTTTTGCCCTCTGGACCTGAGCAGAATGTCTGAGGTTTATTTTTTCTTCATCTAACAGCTCTTCAGATATCAGAGGACAGTGCCTATATCATTCTTCTTGACCTCTGTCTTCTGCATCTTATGCAACGCCACATACTTGTCTTTTTCCCACATTTACTTCTGCCAGCCTTCAGTTGACCTGGTCTTGAGTCCATCACCATCTTGGTCATTCTCCTCTGAACACTGTATCTCTAGAAATATGGCTGCATTCCCATATTTTCATAGGGGAAGAATGGGAAGGTTTGAAAATAGAGAAGGAATTATTAAATTCAGCCAAAAAATCAAACATCTTCAAATTAGTCATCTGATTATACCAAGAGAGAGGTAGCATATTGTAGTGGATAAGGGCCAGCCTTCGAGTCAGATCTCATGAATTCCCATGGATTTAATAACCCTTTCTATGTTGATGATTCTCAAGTCTACTTATTCTGCACTGATCTCTCTCCCTCCAAGTGCCTTTCAGACATCTCAAATTGAGTGTCCAGTAGACATCTTAAACTCAAAATGTCCAAAGTGGAACTCATTATCTTTTCCTCTAAATTCTACTTCTTTCCTACTGTCCCTATTAGTGTAGAAGGCAACACCATCCTCCCTTCAGGCTTGACATTTAGGAGTCATCCCAGATTCCTTCATATCTCTTACTCTCCCCTCACCACCCCCTGCAACTTCCAACCCATTGCTAAGACCTGTTGATTTCACCTTTACAACATCTCTTGAATATATCTGCTTCTCTCCTCTGACATTGCCACCGCTCTAGTACAGGCTCTCATCACATCAACCCTATGTTATTGCCTTCTTATCTCTTCCCACTCCAATCCCTCTTACATTCAACTACTAAAGTGATTTTCCTAAAGCACAAGTCTCATATGGTCTTCTCATTTTCTCTGACTGTCCCCCATTTCTGGAATGCTCTCTCTCCTTGATTCTGACCACTAACCTCCCTGGCTTCCTTAAAGTCTCAACTAAAATCCCACCCTCTACAGGAAGCCTTACCCAACCCTTCTCTATTCCAGTGCCTGCCCTTTGTTAATTATTTCCTATTTATCCTGACCATAGCTTGTTTTGTATATATTTGTTTGCATGCTTTCCTGCCTATTAGATTACAAGCTCCTTGAGGGCAGGGACTATCTTTTGCCTCTTTTTGTATCCCCAGCACTTAGTACAGTGCCTAGCACATAATAAGCACTTTATAAATGTTTATTGATTAATTTTTGATTTGACCCATACCAACTGTCTGATCATGGTCAAGTCAATTAATCTTGCAATGAGGCCTATATCTTCCTAGGTCTTTATGTTGTGGAGTAGTTGCTGTTCTGCATTGGTGGAGAGAGTTTCCACATGGGGAATTCTTTATACTGTTGAAAACACAGATGAGGACAGAAAGCAACAACAAAAAACCCCCCTCAAACTGTCATACGTATTCAACACTAAAAATAACTAACAAAGTCGATTCTAGGCCCTATGCTTGCTTGTCCCTCCATATTCTCTTTAGAAGACCATCCTGATCTTGTAATATAATGAACCGATCTTATTCAACTCCATGTAAATACAATTCAAGACCTGGGGTTGACAGCTCAGGTGAGATTTTTTATCATGACTCTTATATAAGAACTTACAACTCTTGCTTGGCATGTTACTTCCTGTCTGTCAATTCAGAACCCTGAAAGGACTGTTATGTCTTTCAAGTGACCTAGTTATCTCAAACAATTTATTTACGTTGGGAGTAAATACCAGACTTTTGAGCTCAACAATTATAATAGATTCCAAACCTCTAGTATTTTAACCTTAAGGCTGTTTTATCTGTGTGTGGGTTTTTTTTAGAGGGGTGCCTGGTAGGAATTTCTCTCTGGCTTCCTACTGTAAGACTTTATGGGAGATTATCTTATCCAGGTATTCCCAGCCACCCTAAAAATAAATCTAAATGGAAGAATCTGAAGTCTATTGAGGGTGGCTTCAGATTCACCCACTCACCTTGGAAAGGTCTACCAGGGTGTTGGCTTGATCACTCAGTTTTCTCTGTTCCATCTTTACGCTTCTCAGCCTGTGGGAGAAAGATGGCAATGATCTCATCTTGGCCTTCGTGCTAAAGTGCTAAGAGATCAACTCACTTCTTTGGCTTCAGTTTCTTGACCAAATCACCCTCTCTGATTTTGGAACCTAGCATGGTTAATGTGAACATAACCTGAATAAAAGACTTGGCAGGATCCAAGGAAAGGACAAGTCTGTCTGTCTGTCTTTCTCCTTCTCTCTCTCTCCCAAGAAGAATGAGTAGGTCTGAAGTAGAAAGTGTTATGGGCCTCTTTTCCACCACCTCCCTGGCCACTTTCTTTAAGCCTCTTGAGGATCATAGGAAATTTCATTGGGCTTGGATCTACTTACTGGTGGATAGCTTGGAGGAACTTCCTCTGGTGTTTCCGGACTTTGGCATGGTCAATCTTTTTTAGCAGCTTGGTGTGTTTATAGATAAGCCACGTTTCCCGAAGGACATTCGCTGCAGCATTCTTTATCTATGAAAGAAAAGCAGACAGCTGGATAAGCTCAAATTCCTGAGTTTGTATTAAAATGTGTTTCATGTATGTAATTAGTCACATGCTATCTGCTATGGTCTGTTCTGGTCATCAGAAGGATGAACTCTTAGAAATAGATGATTAAAATCCATCTCCCACTAAACCTTTTTAGGGAACACAAGAGACTATGGTAACTTGAAGTTCATAGATCATAGATTAAGACTTAGCACTCAAGGTACTTAGCAAATCATATAGCCCAACCCCTCTCATTTTACAGATTAGGAAACTGGGGGCCAGATAGGTTAAGTCAGTTGGCTAAGATCATACACATAGTAGGTGGCAGATCTGGGAATTCCTGCTCCAAATATAGTACTCTTTCTCACTTTTCCAAGGTTGTTTTTTTGTTTATTATCCCAAGGACTCTTCCTTAGGCTATAGATACTATTGCTATACTTAGCAATGATTCATTGGCCAAACCCCTGCAGCCTTTAGGCCACGTTTTTCACAAATATGATTACATATCCATGCCATGGCTGTTGAATCCCACAGAACTCTGTCATACCTACCCATTTGGTACACATGGTTAATCTCCATGATTCAGAGAATAAACTGATTTCCATAGGCTAAAGGTGTTAATGTATCTTCTTTAGGGGATAATCTTCCCAACAGAATGAAAATGGAACTATCAACAAGCTAATCGTCCCATTCCCAAATGACCCCCAACATTGAAACTGCAGTTTTCCATGCAGATATAATTGGAACAAAACTGAAACATTTCCAAAGCAATTACTGAAAATCAGCTAAGAGTTTTCAGTGTGAAGCTGGAGCTTTCCTCCTTCAGAGGCTGGCTTCTTCTTGGTGCAATACAGTCACACATTTCTACAGAAGACACTGTAATCTGTTGACATGGAAACCACTGATATCACCCAGTTCATGACTGAACTGAGACATATCAACAGTATCCAGATGGCAAGGGACAAAGTTTTCATTCACACAGAGACATCTTCAGTAATTAGTAACAAGAGCAAGGGGAAACATTTCTTATTAAACACAAGCTAAATAGATTCTTGATTAACCATTACCGTTTATATCAGCCATGCAAATTGGCCCAGGCCCACAGGCCCATAGGTTCAGGGCATAGCAGGAATGAAAGCAGGTCTGGGGAAAGTCAGATGTTTATCAGAGTTAGTCTGGCAATTCACATCCATAGACTTCCTTAAGTCTCTCAAAGTACTTTCCTTCTAATAACCCCTCCATAAGGTAGGTAGTATGGATATTATTATCCCCATTTTATAGATCAGGAAACTGAAGTTCACAGAAATTAAGAGATTTTCCACAGTCACATAGACAGTAACCGTTAGAGGCAAGATTTAGACCTACCTCTAGAGACTCCAAGCCTAGTGTTCTTTCCATTATATCTTAGTGGTATAGTGGGAAGAATGAAAGAATGGAATCAAAAGACCTGAGTTCAAGTTCTAGCTCCCTCATTTATTAGCTGTGTGACCTTAGGCAAATCACTTTATGTCTCTGAACCTCAGTTTCCTCATTTGTAAAGTGGGAATCATAATCCTTAGAATGCCCATCTCAGAGAGTTGTCATAAAAAGGAAATAAGAGAATGAACATCAAATTGCTTTGAACAGAAAGTGCTACACAAGGGGAAGCTGGGTGGTGGAGTGGAAAAAGCACTGGCCCTAGATTCAGAAGGACCTGAGTTCAAATGTGACCTCAGACACTTGACACTTACTAGCTGTATGACCTTGGGCAAGTCACTTAACTCTAATTGCCCTGCAACCCCCACAAAAAAAAACAAAAACAAAAACAAAAGTGCTATACAACTACCTCTTAGAGAGGAAAGCCTGAGGATTCCACCCTGTGACCCTTCTGAAAATTAGGATGTTAGGAGAAACTACATTGTCAGAGAAATTCTGGATAGTTTGGGAAGGGCCAGTAAGCATTTTTGCAGATGAACTTTATGGGATCATAGATCTAGAGCCGGAAGGGACATTACAGGATCCACCCCTCTCATTTTACAGATGAGGAAACTGAGGCCCAGAGAAGTCAAGTGATTTGTCCAAAGTTACATAGGCAGTAAAAATCTGAGTCAGCTTTCAAACCTAGGTCCTCTGATTCCAAAGCCAGTATGCTTTCCACTGCATCATGATTTGTATATTGGGGGAGAGAGGAAGAAAGAATGAGAGAACAAGAGAGAGAGAGAGAGAATTAGAGAATGAGAAAGAGATATGAGAGAATGAGAGAGTGAGAAAAAGAAGGGGAGAGGAAGAGAGGGAGAGAGAAGGAGGGAGAGAGAAAGAAAAAGAGAAAGAAAGTAAGGGGGAGAGAGAGGGACAGAATGAGAGAGGGAAGAAGAGAAAGAGAGAAAAAGAGACAGCAAGAATGAGAGAAAGAGGGAGAGAGGGGCTAGATTCTATCTTTCCTTGGCTCTATTTTTTTTTTTTACAAACAGTCAACTCTTCTCAGAAACATCCAAGTGGCATAATTATTGCTTTTTTGTTCAGTACAAGCCCACCAGGAAAGTGGTCTGAAATGACTTTACCTCTGGCACTTATGTTTCACCAGTAGAATGGGATCACAAGGGCGGGGATTATTACATTTTTCTACATCACCAGCACTTGACACATTGACAGGCTCACAATAGGTACTAAATAAATGCTTGTTGATCGATTGGTTGACTTGCTTGCTGAAGCAGAATTGGATGGTGGTGGGTGGAAATGATGGCAGTGAACATCTAAGAGTATAGGAAGAGGAGGGAGGTTGGGTCTGGTTGGAAGTAGATTTGTTCTTCTCCAGGTAGGGATGGCTGGTTGGGTCCAGAAGAAAAGAAAACATTGTATCATATGCCATTGTTATCAAACTTGGATGGGTAGAAACAGTGAGAAGTAGTGGATAGCATTGGACTTAGGAAGACCTGGGTTCAAATCCTGCCCCCGAAACTTACTTATGAGCTGAATTACCATGGACGAGTCATTTAGATTCTTAGTGACCCAGTTTTTTCATCTGTCAAATGGAGATAATAATACTTGTAGTTTCTTTGGTTGCTGTGTAAGATAAGATAAGTTATGGGGCTTTTGCAAACTTTAAACCACTTTATAAATGTTAGTCATCATCATCATTGGAAGAGACACAAACTGGGGTATATACCATTTTCAGATTTCTTGGGTGCTTAGTCTATTATTAAAGGAAAATATCTGGGCAAAGCATTGCTTTGTTTGATGTGATGTAAAGAACATTAGATTTTCAACCAGGAGACATGGAATTTAGTAGCGACTTCAATATTTACTAGATACATGAAAATAGGCAAGTAACTTAACCTTTCTAAGCTTGTTTTCCTCAGCTGTAAAGTGGGGAAATAAACACTTGCATTATTCATCTCACAAAGTTGCTATAAAGAAAAGGGTTTTGTAAACTGCAAAGCATTCTACCAATGTGGATACAAACAACTGATTTAATTAGCTCACCCTCTTTTGGATGCTAGTCTTACCATAGAATTATTGCATGTTATATCTGGAAGATACTCTAGAGACCAACTATCTAACCCATTCATTTCATTTATTTATTTATTTGTTCGTTTGTTTATTTATTTATTTTTTGCAGGGCAATGGGGGTTAAGTGACTTGCCCAAGGTCACACAGCTAGTAAGTGTCTGAGGCCAGATTTGAATTCAGGTACTCCTGAATCCAGGGCTGGTGCTTTATCCACTGTGCTACCTAGCTGCCCCCCAACCCATTCATTTTACATATGACTACCATAGGGTCACAGCATTTAGGACTGGAAGGGAGCCCTGAAATAATTTACTCCAACTTTCTGTTTTACTGAATAGGAAACTGGGGTCCAGAGAAGCCAAATGATTTCAACAAAGTCACTATATAGTAAGCAGAAGATCTGGGATTTGAATACAGGTCTTGACTCCAAAGTCAGCAACCTTCTAAAACATGTTTACTGAGCTGAGGGAATAATGATAGTAATTGCCAAATCCCAGAGTTGGAAGAGATCTCAGAGGGGATGCAGTCCAGGCCTTTCCTGAACACAAATCCCCTAATCAATAGTCAAACAATTCCTACTTGAAGATCTCCGGGAATGAAGCACTTACTCCTGGCCAAAGCTTCACATTCTGCTTTGAGGCAACTATAATTGTTACAACAATAATGACGACGACAACAACAGAGAGGTTGAGGTCTTTTTTTTTTTTTTTTAAGTGAGGCAATTGGGGTTAAGTGACTTGCCCAGGGTCACACAGCTAGTAAGTGTTAAGTGTCTGAGGACGGATTTGAACTCAGGTACTCCTGACTCCAGGGCCAGTGCTCTATCCACTGCGCCACCTAGCTGCCCAGTTGAGGTCTTTTTAAATCAATGACCTTGTAATAATATAATCTCATTAATTTCTTCCTCTCTGATGGCTCCTTATTCTCCTCTGATCTCTCCTGGATCTTCAAAGAAGTCATGCCCATGGGACAACTAGGTGGGTTCAGGAGGACCTGAGTTCAAATACGGCCTCAGACACTTGATACTTACTAGCTGTGTGACCCTGGGCAAGTCATTTAACCCTCTTTGACCCATCCCACAAAAATTGACCAGAAGATTCTCTGGTACAATTAGAAGTCATGCCCACTAACCCTGAGCATCACCCAAGGGTTTGTCCTGCATCCTCTTCTCTTCTTCTATACCATCTTGCTTGGTGATCTCAGCAACTCTTTTGGATTCAATGATCATCTCCAGGCAAATGATCCTCAGATCTTTTTATCCAGCCCTAACCTCTCTCTTGATCTCCGACTGCATAGGAGACATGTCAAACTGGATGCCTTGTACACATCTTAAATTCAACATGCCCACAGATGAGCTCATTATCTCCCCCTGCCAAACCCTTCCATCTTTCCAACTTCCTTGTTAACATGGACACTACCACCCAATCATACAGACTCACAACCTATGCATCATCCTTGATATCTTACCCTCAGCCAACCCACATATCCAATCTGTTGCTGCCTTGTTATTTCTGCCTTTACTATATCTCTTATATTGAATCCCTTATTTTCTCTGACACAATCATCACTCTGGCATAGGCTCTCATCATCTCACACCTGGACTTTTGCAATAACCTTCTGGTTATTCTTTCCTTCCTGACTGAAGTCTCTCCCCATATCAGTCTATCTTTCACTTAATCATCTTCTTTGAGCATATATCTGACCATGTCACCCCCTACTCAACAAACTCCAGTGTCTTTCGGTTGCCTCCAGGAGCAGATATAAAATCCTTTATGTAAAGCAGTTAGCTGGTACACTGGATAGAGTGCTGGGCCTGGAGTCAGGAAGACCTGAATTCACTGGCCTCAGACACTTACTAGCTGTATGACCCTGGGAAAGTCACTTAACCTCTGTTTGCCTCAGATTTCTCAAATGTAAATGGGGAGAATAACAGTACCTAACTTCTAGTGTTGTTGTGAGGATCAAAGAAGATAATATTTGTGGGGTTTTTTTTTGTTTTGTTTGTTTTTTGCGGGACAATGAGGTTTAAGTGATTTGCCCAGGGTCACACAGCTAGTAAGTGTCAAGTTTCTGAGACTGGATTTGAACTCAAATCCTCCTGAATCCAGGGCCAGTACTTTGTCCACTGTACCACCTAGCGGCCCCCAAGAAGATAATATTTGTAAAGCACTTGGCACAGTGTCTCCATATAGTATATGCTTAATAAATGCTTCTTCCCTTTCCTTTTTCCCATTTGTTTTGTTGTTGTTGTTGTTATTTTTTTGTTTTGTTTTGTTTTGTTTGCTGGGCAATTGGGGTTAAGTGACTTGCCCAGGGTCACACAGCTAGTAAATGTTAAGTGTCTGAGGCCGGATTTGAACTCAGGTACTCCTGACTCCAGGGCTGGTGCTCTATCCACTGCGCCACCTAGCTGCACCCCCATTTGGTTTTTAAAGTTCTTCATAACCTCTTCCTACTTTTCAAGTTTTCTTATCCTTTATTTCCCTCCATGTAATCTATGATCTAGGGTCACTGGCCTTTTTGTTGAGTGGGGGATACTCAATCTCTAGCTTTGTGCCTTTTCACTAGTTGTCTCTCATGCCTGGAATGCTCTTTCTTCTCACTTCTACCTTCTGGCTCCCCAGGTTTGCTTCAGGTCTCACCTCAAATGCTGGTTTCTGCATGAGGTATTTCCCAGTCCCCCTCAGAGCTGGTGCCTTTCTTCTGAAATTGCCTCCAACTTACTCTCTATCTTATATGTGCATAGTTGCTTGCATGTTGTTTCCTTCATTAGAATGAGTTCCATTAGGGGATATACTGTCTTTTGAGTTTCTTTGTAGCCCCAGTGCTTAGCACAGTACCTGGTACATAGTACGTGGTTAATAAATTGCTTATTAATAAGCTTATTGGGAGGTGGGAAAATTGGGACACTAATGCATTGTTGGTGGAGTTGTGAACTGATCTAACCATTCTGGAGAGCAATTTGAAACTACAGCCAAACGGCTATAAAACTGTGCATACCCTTTGACCCAGCAACACAACTACTAGGTCTATAAGAGATAAAAAGGGGGAAAGGACCTATTTGTACAAAAATATTTATGGCAAAGAATTGGAAATTGAGGGGATGCCCATCAATTTTAGAATGGCTGAACAAGCTGTAGTGTATGATTGTTATGGAATACTAATGGGGTATAAGAAATGATGAGCAGGATTTTCTCAGAAAAACCTGGAAAGACTTACAGGAAGTGATTCAAAGTGAGTTGAGCAGAACCAGGAGAATGTTGTACACAGTACACTGTATAATAATTGACTGTGAATGACTCAGCTAAACAATGATCTAAGACACTTCCTAAGGACTCATGATGCTCTCCACCTCCAAAGAGAAAACTGATGGCATCTGAATATAGATTGAAGCATACTTTTAAAAAACTTTATTTTTCTTATTTTTCAAGGAGGGGTGGTCACATGTGTTTTCTTTCACAGCATGGTTAATATGGAAATATGTTTGTGCATGGTTGTACCTGGATAATCTCTACCAAATTATTCACTTTCTCAATGCCAACTCATAATTAGTTTCATCCCTCTAAAACCCCCCAGATCTCATCCAAACAAATGGCTCCCCAACTGAGCCTCCTTTGTCTTGGATTTATAAAACTCATTTTTTTTTAACCTAGGGAGAAGCCTTCATATTTATCCCTACTGAATTTCATCCTAGTAAATTTAGCCCTTTGCTCTAACTTGGTAAGACTTTTGGGGATCCTGACTGTCATCTAGGGTGTTAGCCAGAGGAAACTAGTTGTCACAGTAGATAGAGTGTCAGGTCTGGAGGCAGGAAGACCTGAGTTCCAATCCAGCCTCAGACATTTATCAGCTGTGTGATCCATGGCAAGTCACTTTGTCTCCCTTTGCTTCAGTTTCTTCAGTTGTTAAATGGGGGACAATACCAGCACCTGTCACCTAGGGTTGTTGTGAGGATCAAATAAAATAATATTTGGAAAGCACTTAGCATAGTTTCTGGCACATGGTAGGTTCTATATAAATGCTTATTCCGTTCCCTTTCCTCTTTCCCCAGTTTTGATAATTTGATTTGGAAATCTGATTAACATGCCAACTATGCATGCTTGGATAGCTTGCTGGACTTAGAGTCAGGAAGACCTGGGTTCAAATCCCACCTTTGACTAGCTTTGTGATCATAGGCAAGCCAGTTGTCATAGGCTAGCCAATATCTCTGAAACCCAACCTCACAGGGTTGTTATGGTGTTCAGATTAGATAATGTGTGGGAAATGACTTGTAGACTTTAAGTTGTTATATGTGTTAGTGATCACATTACTATTATTTATTTATTTAGTGGGGCAATGAGGGTTAAGTGACTTGCCCAAGGCCATACAGCTAGTAAGTATCAAGTGTCTGAGGCCAGGTTTGAACTCAGGTCCTCCTGAATTCAGGGCTGGTGCTTTATCTACTGTGCCACCTAGCTGCCCCCACTATTATTTATTTATTATTATTATTATTATCCCCATTTTACAGATAAGCAAGTTCAAGCTCAGGGACATAGCCTGCCTTGTCTGATGCCATAAAGTAAGTTAAGTGACAGAACTAGAATTCAAATTCTGCTCTTTTGAATCTAAGTCCAACCCCCTTCCCACATGCCATTGTTGTTTGCCCTTCATTCTTAAGGTCTTTGACATTGGGAGGTGATGTCATGACTTGCAGTGAATTGGATTTAAGTGAGGGAGGGCTGTGCAAGGTCACTAGCCTCACTCTCTTCCAGAGCCATCTGGGTCCAGTAGCAAGATATAAGTCAGGACAACTGGAGATGGTCCCAGATGTAGTGGGAGACCTTGACCTTTTTAGCTAAGGCCTTTCCCAGGTCTCATTTTGTTTGAGGCAACACCCATCCTGTAAAAACTCCGTTAGTGAGGTCACCCCCTCTCAGACCTGAGATCTAGGAAAGAAGGGGAAGGAAGAGATACATCAACCAGAGAGAGGCTGCCACTGGTTCCTGCACTCCTACAAACCTAAGTCCAGTAAGGGGAACCTGCAAAGGTAAGACTAGAACCCAAGTCCAAGAATGATAATAGGGGGCCCCAGGTACTCTGCCAATTTCTGCAAAAATCCTGGTAATGCATATTTTGGAAGTGCTGCCCAGCTGGAAGGGGCCTGAGTGCTCTTTGGTGATCACAGGCCATCCTAGGTAGATTGAGAGAACAGGGTGAATTGGCTGACACTTAATCGGTCATGGGTGCCCTGTGTGGAAATCACAACACTGCAGAGACCTCATTAGAGGCATTCGCATCTTTTTTTTATGAGTTTGTATGTAAGGAAAATGTGTGCAAATATGTTTTTAAAAGTGTAATGTTAAAGGAAAGTGCTGGTTGCTGTCTTGGAAATTAATTGCCAGCAAACAGCCTACCACAAAGCTAAGTGGATCAATATCTACCAGAGAAAAAGAAATAGGCTTTTAACTGCAGAGAGCTTTGCCAGTCCAGCAGTAGATGTGACAGAAGTGTCTCTCCACATCAGTCAGTGGAGTCCTTCTTTGGGGTGAGGGGAGAGGTGAGGATTCCTCTTCTTTGAATGAGAGCCCTCTGTTCTCAGGATGGCTGGGAGACTCCATAAAAACCTCTGTGTGAGGGATGCTTTTAGAAAAAGCATTTCCATTTCCAAAATGTCTTTGGGCTCCCTCTGGGAAGCCAGAGCCAGAAGCCATGGCTGGAGGAATGAATCTGGATGTAGAATCCAGAAAAGAGAAATGGAGAGAAGAAAGACAGGATTGCTAAAATTTAGGACTTCACGGCCCTTTGACTAGTGCTTTCACGGTAGATAGGGAGCTGGGCCTGGAATTAGGAAGAGCTGAGTTCAAATTTGACCTCTAATACTTACTGGCTGTGTGACTCTAGGCAAGTCACTTAACTCTGTTTGCCTTGGTTTCCTCTTTTGTAAAATGAACTGGAGAAGGAAATGGCAAGCCACTCAAGTATCTTTGCCAAGAAAACCCCAGATGGGGTCATGAAGAGTCAGACAAGACTGAAATGACTCAACAACAACAACAACAAGGAGAAGAAGTAATCCTTCCACCAATACCATTATCTCCAGTTCAGAGGAAAGACAATCAAAATGCCTCAAGCCCTCAGGTTTTAACCAAAAGATAAGTAGGAGTCCTTTCATAGAATCACAAGGTATTAGACCTGGGACTAGAGAGGTCATCTGGTACAACCCACCAACCCACCCATTTTACAGATGGGGGAGCTAAGGCCTAGAGAGAAGCATTTAATCACACCTGGCCAGGGAGGGAGAGATGGTACTGACCCCAGAATTTCTGACCCGCCCCGCGCCCCCCCCCCCCCAGGACCACAGCCTGTCCTACTATAGCAGCCTTGTTCCTGTATTTTCCACAGCTTCCTGAAGAAAGTAAAACTGTCATTCCAGTGGGTTGAGAGGGAGGCAGCGTGAGCATGATCCCTGAAGTATTTGTATGGGAAATGAGACTTAAGCAACAAAGGGAGCCTCTGATATTAAGTTCTGAATGTTTCTGATTCCAAAATATTTACATGAAGATGTATCTTTATTTCTTTCCCCAAAGAAACATATGTAGAATAGTAGGAAGAATGCTGACCTTAAGGTCTTGTCAGAAGAACCAAGTCCAAATCCTGGTTCACCTGTTCAAGAGGAATATCTGATTTTGTTGTTGTTGTTGTTTAGACATTTTTAGTCATATCCAACTCTTCATGTTCCCATCTAGTGTTTTCTTGGCAGAGATCCTGGAGGGGCTTGTCATTTCCTTCTCCAGCTCATTTGACAGTTGAAAAAACTGAAGCAAACAGGGTGAAGTGACTTGTCTAGGGTCATAGAGCCAGGGTGTGTCTGAGGCCAGATTTGAACTCAGCTTTTCTCAGGGCCTGGTGCTCTGTGCACTATGGCGCCCCCCTAGCGGCTATTTACTCGACTTTAAAGTCTGGAAAGCACTTTGACTCCCCTTTTGTCTTCTGTTTCCAGTCTGTAACTTGTTTGTACATAATTGTTTGCTTGTTGTCCCTTCCTTTAGATGGTGAGCTCAAGGGAAGGGACTTTTGTTGCCTTTTTTCCTGCATCCGCAGCACAGCACCTGGTATATTCTAGGAAAGGAAATCGTGCTTCTTGACTTGACTACAGGCATCAGTATCTTAGTACTGGCTTACTATTCTAGGCGGGGAAATTGAAGCCAAGAGGTGAACACAGCTGGCTTATGTCAGAAATGAGAAGCCAGCCCAGGTCCTCTGGCTGGTAACCCTAGCATTCTATCTCTCTACTATGCTTCATATTATTAGCTCATGTTATTAGTTATTAGTACAGTGCAGGGAAAGGGTCCTGGATGAGTCACAGGAACCAGATGCAAATTCTTACTCTACAGTTTATTAACTGTAACCTTGGGCAAATTGCTTAAACTCTGGAACCAAGGTTGCACACCTACAAAATTAAGAGGTAGGGCTAGTCAATGTGTTAGGTCAGTTTCAGCTTTAAATTTATGATCCTATGACCTTGGCCAAGTACCTGTAAAATCAAGAGTCGGGTGGGGGAGATTGCACAATCTATCTAGTACACAGATAGGTGGCACAGTAGAACTCTGGACCCAGAGTCAGGAAGACCTGACTAGCCTTGGACACTCCCTAGCTGTATGACCTTGGGCAAGTCACTTAATTTCTGTCTGCCTCAGTTTCCTCATCTGTAAAATGGGGATAATAATAGCAACTACCTCCCAGGGCTGTTGTGAATATCACATGAAATTGTGTAAAGCACTTTATAAATCTTAACGTGCTATATAAAATGTTAGCTATTATATTATTACTATTAGTATCTCAAATAAATTAATTTGTTTTAAGTGCTTTGTAAATTTCAAGGAGCTATATAGGATTATGGATTATGGAAGAAATCTGAATGTTATCTACCTCTCTCTATTTATCTGTCTAATAGCTATTATTATTATTACTACTACCTTAAATAAATTAAAGTATCTTAAGTGCTTTGCAAACTTCAAGAAGCTATATAGGATTCTGGATTCTGGAAGGGACCTCAAATGTTTTTTCCTTTCTTCCTTTCTTCCTTCCTTCCTTCCTTCCTTCCTTCCTTCCTTCCTTCCTTCCTTCCTTCCTTCCTTCCTTTCTTTCTTTCTTTCTTTCTTTCTTTTTCTTTTCCTTCCTTCCTTCCTTCCTTCCTTCCTTCCTTCCTTCCTTCCTTCCTTCCTTCCTTCCTTCCTTCCTTCCTTCCTTCCTTCCTTCCTTCCTTCCTTCCTTCCTTCCTTCCTTCCTCCCTCTCCCTCCCTCCTTCCCTTCCATAGATATTAGCCATTACTACTACTACTACTACCACTACTACTACTACTACTACTACTACTACTACTACTATTCATTTAAAAAATGAATGTATCTTAAGTGCTTTGGAAACTTCAAGAAGCTATATAGGATTCTGGATGTTATTTGGTCCAGCCTTTCCATTTTACAGAGAGGAAGCTTAGGTCCATCTAGAGAGGTAACTAGCTTGCCCAGAGTGGAATAGGTGGGGTGTGAACCTTAGTCATCTGGCTCCAAATTCATTGTTCTTTTATTCCTTCAGTGATAATACTACTATTGATTTACTATATTACTGTGTTACTACTACTAATTACTATTATCAATATTAATAATAATTCTTTTTTCTTTTTAAAAATATTATTCTTCTTATCATTATTGTCATATAAATCAATGATCGTTGTTATAACCTCACCTGGTCATTTTGAAGAAAGCTGAAGAAAGGAAACTAATTTTCAAAGGGCAAAAAAAGAATAATTAAGGACCTAGGAGCAGCCTTGAAGGGCTGCTTAACTGGAAGAAGGATTAAATATATTCCCTTTGGTTCCTGCGGGCAGAAGAGGAAGCCCTAGTGGGGAGAGCAGGGTGTACAGGCTTGATGTGTGCAAACTCCGACAATTAGAGTTGTCCAGGAGAAGAACAGGCTGAGTAGGGAGACTCGTGGATTCTTCCTCACTGGTAGCCCCCAGGAGAGGCTGGATGACCACTTGTTGGGTGTGAGCTGTGAGCTGGATCTGATGACCTCTGAGGTCCTCCTTCTAACTCGGAGATTCTGTAATTCTGTGTATGGGAAAGGGAGAGCAGAACCAGCAGATCTGAGTCCCCATTTTGAGGCTTACTAGCTGTGTAATCCTGGGCAAGTCACAACTTCTTGTGCCTCAGTTTCCTCGCCTGTAAAATGAAAATAACGGCTCACAGGGCCATTGTGGAGAAAGGGCTCTGACAGCTTGAAAGCATTCAGAGATGCGAGCTGTTATTAATGAGAACAATAAGAATCTCTCTCCCGTATCACGTGTGTTTCTGCTTAGCTCTCGTGAAACCTGTACCTGGTAGCTTGTCTGAAATTAGAACCAGCCATGCTGTCATTAACATGGTGCCTATAAACTGGCGAGGAAATTAAGGGGGATGCTGGACTCCGTGGCTGAGCGGCTCATTTCCTCCCCCAGCTGTGAAAGGCCTTTGAAGAGCAGCTCCAGGGAGCCCTGCTGGTGGAGCCCAGAGTGAGGCCATCATTAGCATCTCTATTATGTGGCAATGCTGCCTAAGCCCCAGTGGAATCCAACCATGGAAAGGGATTCTCTTGTTAGGGGGAGGATGTGAAGGAAAGAAAGGGAGGGGGCACTTCGGACCACAGGATGTAGAGCTGAAATGTATCTGAGAGACCTCTCATTTTACAGAGAAGGAAGCTGAGGCCTGGGTAGGTGAAGTGACTTTGGAGGTGGTACAATATAGTGGACAGAGGGCTAGTCTTGAAGTTAGGAAGACCTAGGTTCAGATCTCCCCCAAGGTCAACATGGCTAGTCAGTGGTAGAACAGAGATTCTGGAGTTTGACACTTTGACCCCTTTCTTTTTCTACTATCCCAAGAGAGCTGTAGGAATGCTGAACTTGTTGCGGTTCAGTTGTGTCTGACTATTCATGATCCTGTTTGGGGTTTTCTTGGCAAAGATACTGAAGTATCTTTTTGTTTGTTTGTTTGTTTTTTGCCATTTCCTGCTCTGGTTCATTTTACAGACAAGGAGACTGAGGCAAACAGGGTGAAGTGGCTTGTCCAGGATCACAGGCTAGTAGTGTCTTGAGACCATATTGGAACTCAGGTCTTCCTGACGGCCTATAGAGCCCATTGCTCTATCCACTGTATCACCTGGCTGCCTCACCCTGTGCAGAGTAGGAGGTTAATTATAATTTGCTTCATTGAACTGAAGAATGTCTAGGCAGTCCATATAGGTGTTAGACATATTCTAGTAGAGAAGGAGACAGGAATTTGGTGCCAGAGTCAGGAGGTGACTGCCAGTCTAGAGGTCCCTCTGAATTGTAAATGAACTCTGCCTGAGCCAAAGAGGTCCAACCACCACCTATTGCCCCATCCAAAGAACTGGAATGTTGGGGGGTGGAGGTGAATGGGGAGAAGAGGCAACACAAAGGGGATCGAGAGTCTGCCAGGAGAGAGAGGTGACTCCTGGGAAAATTCCATGAGAGATTAGAAAAAGAAAGAAAGAAAATATAAGCAAGCCTTAGGGAGAGATGACTAAAGGAAGGAGAAGATGCAAAAGAAGGTGCTTACTCATTAACGGAGAAGGAACAAATAAGAATACATTTCTTGGGGCAGCTAGGTGGCGAAGTGGATAAAGCACCGGCCCTGGATTCAGGAGTTCCTGAGTTCAAATCCGGCCTCAGACACATGACACTTACTGGCTGTGTGACCCTGGGCAAGTCACTTAACCCCACTGCCCCATTAAAAAAAATTAAAAAATAATTAAAAAAAAAAAAGAATACATTTCTATTGCTGGAGCCATAATCAGGAATTTTTGTACTTGAGCTACAAAGAGGAGCTGGGATGGGAAATCTCACCTAGGGGTGTGGGCCCTAGAAGGAGGAAGTAGATATCCAATTTCCCTTCTGCGAGGGCACTGCAGAGTTTCTATGATGCTGAAGGATTGGGAGTGGGGTGGGCTGGGTATGTGCAAGGCCCAATGGGAGGAAGCAGACTCCCTACAGGGTATTATAAAGACAGTCTTAATTTTGGCACCCTGAGTATGCCCGAACCCCGCCTTTGTTTTGGCTCCCTAATGTTTTATGGCTTAAAAAATCACTGCCCTTCCCATCTCCACCCTCATACACTATGAGGTTGATACTGCATATATTATTACCATAGAGGTCATCTGGTACAACCCACCAACCCACCCATTTTACAGATGTGGGAGCTGAGGCCCAGAGAAAAGCGCTTAAGCACAGATGAGGAAACTGAACCTCGGAGAGTTGAAATTGTTTGCGTAAAGTCACACAGTTACCAAATATTAGAGCCAAGATTCACCCCATATTTTCTGACTCCATAGTCAGGGTACATTACTAAGTTACCTCATCTGAGAAATGGGACCTAGTTCCCAGATCTCTGTAAACTTCTAGCAAAAGTTCTCTATAAACTTGTAAACTCTACTTTTGTTTCTTATTTCACATTCTTATATAGGTAGAGATACTCTGTTAGAAAGAACGAGTTTTAGATTTTGAAGACTTGAATTCAAATCCTACCCCAACCTTGCCCAACATTGGGCAAGTCATAGTCAGCACTGTGACTCTACTTCCCTAGCTGTAAAATGGGGGTAATAATCCTGGCACCACATTTCACATGATTTAGCGTGTGAATGAGTCGTTATTCTATTATTACTTACAATGTTTCATGATTCCCCCCCTAAAAAATGTTGTCAGCCACCAAATGAAAATACTGGAAAATTTTGAAATAATTAAGAGGGAAAAATAATATTTTTAAATGGCTCCTATTATTAATTTGGGGGCAGCTACGGGCATGGTGCAGTGGAGAGAGAAGCAGGCCTGGAGTCAGGAGGTCCTGAATTCAAATCCAGCCTCAGACGTTTATTAGCTGTGTGACCCTGGGCAAGTCAATTCACCCTGTTTGCCTCAGTTTCCTCATCTGTCAAATGAGCTGAGGAAGGAAATGGCCAACCACTCCAGTCTCTTGCAAGAAAACCCCAAGTGAGGTTACAAAGAGTTAGACAGGACTGAAACAACCAAACAACAACATGAGTTAGACTGGATAGCCACCAAGGTCCCTTTCAATTCTCAGATTCTAGGATTCTGTGACTGAGTATTTGGGAGAACTCAGGTCCTTTTTACAATTCTTGACAAAAATCTCTCCACTTCTTATTTGCATATATATTATATGCCAGCCCAGGGGTTAGGAATAAGTTATAATTATGAGACTAACCATGACAGTAACATTGCAGAGTTAGCGTGGGAAGGTCTGATGGCATTCAAGACCTTGCTGCTTGGTGTAGCAATTTGTGCATTAGTAAAGACATACCTGAGGATTCAGGAAGAATTAGAAGTGAATTGGAGAATTTCAGAGTTGGATGGGAGTTATGCAATGTCATCTAGTTCAATTCCTTGCCTAATATATTATTATTATTTTTAATAATAATAATAACAACAATAGCTAACATTTATATAAAGCTTGCTCTGTTCCAGGCACTGTGCTCAGCACTTTACAATTATTATTTCATTTCATCCTCACAACAACCCTGGGAGGTAGAGGCTATTATTATCCTTATTTTACAGCTGAGGAAACTGAGATAAAGAGAGGTTAAGTGACTTGCCCAGGGTCAGCTGGTCAGATACAGCTTGTCAATGTCTGAGGCTGGATTTGAACTCAGGTCTTCCTGACTCCAGATCTAGCACTCTATCTATCCACTGTGCCACCTAGCTGTTCCTAAAACTCTTCTATAACATTTTTAATAGCGTGAAATTAGAGCCCTACTTTATTCAGATCTTATTCAGATCCATAACTAAAAATTCTTCTTCAAATTAAATGCTCCCCCTCCTTTTTTGTGAGGTAATTGGGGTTAGGTGACTTGCCCAGGGTTACACAGCTAGTAAGTGTCAAGCGTCTGAGGCTGGATTTGAACTCAGGAAGAGGAGTCTTCTTGACTCCAGGTCTGTCGCTCTATCCACTGTGCCACCTAGCTACCCACAGAGAAGGTACAGCTCATTTCCTCCAAAAGTTTGAACTGTGCACTGTGGCATTGCTGACTGTCCACATCCCTACAGCCTCAAGGGGGAGACAGGGAAAGAGGAGGAAGGCAGCCCTGGAAGAGGTGTTACAGGTTCCTGGGAGTGACAAGTTGAGCTACCAAGGAGGAGCAGGTGTACCACTAGAAGCCAGGTGGGAGAGTGGCTAGATAGAGTGCTTCGAGCTGGAGTCAGAAAGATCTGAGTTCTTCAAAAACCCTGCATTCCCCACTTACTAGCTGTGTGACCTTGGGCAAGTTGCTTAACTTCTCTCAACCTCAGTTTCTTCCTCTGCAAAATAATACTACTACCTCATAGGAATGTTGTGAGGATCAAATGAGATAATATAAGTGGAGAACTTGTGAACCTTATAGAGCTATGTGAATGATAGCTATGATGATGAAGCCAAGAGATGGAAGCCCCTGGCTCTAACCCCACCCCATACCAGTGCCCTGGGGCAAAGATTGATGACCCCCACCACAGTTATGGCTTTATTATTATTTTTTTTTTTGAGAGGCAATCAGGGTTAAGAAACTTGCCCAGGGTCACACAGTTAGTAAGTGGCTGAGCCCGGATCTGAACTCAGGTCCTCCTGATTCCAGAGCTAGTACTCTACCCACTGTGTAACCTAGCTGCCCCATGATTTTATTCTTATCAATTTTCCTCCTGTTAATAAATAAAGGTACTAGAATCACTAACAATCTTTATGAGGGGAGGGAATAAATATTAACATAGCACCTATTATTTGTGTATTATCTCAATTGATCCTCACAACAGCCCTACCAAGGGTCTGAGGCTGGACTTTAACTCAGGATCTCCTGATTCTGGGCCTTGTGCCTCCTTTATGACAACTAGCATTTACATAGCACTAAGGTTTGCAAAAAAATATTACAACGGTTACTTTTTTTTTTTTTTTTAGTGAGGCAATTGGGGTTAAGTGACTTGCCCAGGGTCACACAGCTAGTAAGTGTTAAGTGTCTGAGGCTGGATTTGAACTCAGGTACTCCTGACTCCAGGGCTGGTGCTCTATCCACAGCGCCACCTAGCTGCCCCCAAGGGTTACTTCTTTTGAAGTTCACAACAGTCCTGCAAAGTAGGTGCTGATATTTTTCTCATTTTACAGATGGGGAAACTGAGGCAGACAGAGGTTCCTGAACAAGAGGACTTGTTCAGTTCCACATAACTCATAAGTGTCTGATGTGGGATTCAAACTCAAGTTCAAAACTATATCATAGAGAAAAGGGAAGGGCAGGAAAGAGGTCTGGTTGGGGAGTAAGTCAGTCAGTGTGACCACAGTGGAAGTTCATTTTCATGATTAATAAATTACAACACCTTTCCCCATATGGTTTGGCTTTGGTAGTCAAACAAGAACTGATCTACCTCATAAGATTTCCAAGTGACTGTTTCAATCTGTTGTTAAATCTCTCACCAACTTCCTGAGAGGTTTGCGATTATATCATGATAATTTCTTTTCAGACCAGGTTGGTCAGTCGGTTGGTCTGGCTGTCTGTCTTTCCCTCTCCCCTCTTTATCCCCCCTTTCTTCCTCTCCCTCTTCCTCTCCCTTTCCCTCTTTTCTCCCCCTTTTCTTCTCCTCTTCTTCCCCCCTTTCTCTTTGTCTCTGTCTGTTTCTCTCTCCTCCCATCCCTTTCCCTCTTTCCCCTCCTCCCTTTCTCTCTCTCTCAATCTGCTGAGATCTTATGATATATACCATATACCAAACTTTGGAGGCTTCTTTGATCTGTGAATTATTCCATCTAGACACGAAGGGCGGTTTAGAAAACTCAAAAAGAATTGAATTCAATGGAAAATAGATGAAGGAATTAATTCTGAAAAAGAAAGGTGGACTTCATTTGTGAACAGGTCAAATGGAACTCAAATAGCAGCAGGTAAAGAATAACAATTTGGTTTTCTTTCAATTAAGGTGATGTAAAAGAACCTCAAGTCCCAGTACTTCCTGACTTGAAAAGCTTCTACCTATTAAACTTTTCTAGTATTTAGTTCTTTGAGGGTGGGGTGGGGGGGAATGTTAGCTTTGCCACTTATTATATAACCTTGGACATGTCACAACCTCCCTGGCTCTCAGTTTCCTCATCTGTAAAATGAGAGAGTTGGGCTATATGATCTCTAAGGTCCCAACTCTAAATCTATGATGCTAAAACAAACAAACAAAAAACTATGGTCCTATATGATTATGGCCTCAACCTTAGGAGCCCCTATAGAGGCTAGTCTTTGATTATATAAGGCACCCTGCATGTAAAAGGACCTCAATAAAAAATGACTGATTTGAGTTTTGCTCTTGTCTTTCTGAAAGTAACTAGATTTGAAGGAGGATATTAGAGAGTTATTTTAAAAGCACAAAATTAACCAGAACTTCATAACCTTTTTATAATTATGTTCCAGAAGATTTGTTTAATTTTCATAACTGGCTCCTCTGCACACACTGAGGTTTCTGGATCACAAAGGAGCTGAAATTCACTTCATTTTCCGGGAGTCTGGTGTCTGCTTCACTGAGGGAGGGCTGATCATGGAATAACAGGAAATGTCGAGTGTGTCCTTAGTTTAAAAGTAAATAAATTTTTAAAAAATCTATTCAGTCAATTTCCTGAGGTCCTTTTCTTGGTGTGGTACTCTCAGATTAGGGAATTTAAAATAGCTATTTCTGAGAAGGTTTGGAAGGAAAATCTCCTCCACCCTCCACCCCCGCAAAAAAAAGTCAGAGTCCCAGAGAAGTAAAGTGATTTGCCCAAGGACTTTACAGGATAATAGATGCAGGCATATTTCCATTTGGGTACCAATAATCTTCCCAGATTCCCTTAATTACTGAGTATGGCTTATTCATGCGGAATAGAAGATTGAGGGGAAGAGGAAAGGTAGTGTGATTCTGTACTCAAACGCTCAACAATCCTTAGAGATAGTTATGGCCTTTGTGGCCTGCAATCAAGGACACAACTGCTTACGCACATAAAATACCTCCCTTTGTTGAACTAAACAACAGCTAACTCACCACCATGACATGGTATGTACAGCAGTTGCTATATCAACAGAATAAGAATATTTCTCTGTACCTTTTCCTTTTAACCCCTATGTTGGTTCTATAAAGCTCAATAAACACAACTAAAAACAAAGCAGTCAGACACCATAAAAATTATCTTGAGAAACTGCTTTATAGAAATTGGAGAGTCCTTGGCAAGCTTACCTTATTTCCCCCTTTTGTGTTCTCTTTCATCCTTTCTGGCCCTCTCCTCTTTTCTCCTTCCCCCCTCTTTTCTTCTCTCTCTCCCCATTTCCCTCTCTCCTCCCTCTTTTTCCCCCTTTCTTTTTCCCCTCCCCTCCATTTCCCTTTTTCTCCCCTTTCCTTCCCTCTTCCTCCCTCTTGTTTCCTCTTATCTACCTCCCCATTTCTCCCTTTTTCTTTCCCTCCTTCTTCCTCTTTTCCCCTCTCCCTTTTTTTCTCTTCTCTCCCTTTCCTACCTCCCTGTCTCTCTCTACCCCCATTTCCCCCCTCTCCCTTTCCCTTTTCCTCTTCTCTCCCTCTTTCCTTCTCTCCTACCTCCCTTTCTTCCTCTCTATCTCCCCATTTCCCTCTTTCTCTCTTTCCCCTCTTCCCCCACTTCCCTTCCCCCCCTTGCCCCAACTTCTCCTTTTTCCCAGTTTGTAATACATTTCCCCACTGCTCTGCAACATGAATCATTGACTTTCTCATTTGCCTCTCAGAGTACTAAATCAAAATTCTGCTAAGGCATAAATCCCCCTCTGTAACGAATGAGGAAGACTGGATGCTGTACATTGACAGCTACTGAATTCAAAAAGGGGTTCATTCTGGAGGGATAGGACAAACTTGTAGGCAATCATAGTCATGACCTTCATTCAGACAGCAGTGCTAAGGAATTTGTCATAAAACTGTCATTAAATAAACAATCCCTGACTTGATCATTTGGCCTGTTGTCATCCTCATTTCTGTCTGTTCTAAATGAGCATTTTCTTCTTTGACAATTTTGGGCCGGAGCTGGGCTTCACTTCCAGTGGCTAAATGATCTGCCAGCTCACTTGGAGATGAGGATTTCAGTTTTGTCATCCTACTTAACCACTTTGACAAAGGTACAAGCGAGAGCCATTACTAGGAAAAAACCCAAAGGGGAAAAATTGCATGATGTTGCTTTGATGAACCATCGTTTTGAAATTTGGGCATTTCTGGAATTGTGCCTCTTAATGAGTCTTATTTGAAGACAGACATCAGGCACATTTGCAGTAACATTTTAACGAGACTTTTCTATGATGCCTAATGAGGAATGAGGGGTAGTGGCAAGGGCATGAGGCCAGTCTTTTCCTTTCTCTGGGACTGTTTCCTCATCTGTAGAGCAGTGAAGTGTCAGAGTGAATAGAGTGCTGGCCTTGGAGTCAGGGAGTTTGAATCCTGCCTCAAATGTCTACTGGTTGTGTGACCCTGGCCAAGTCACTTAACCTCTCTCAGTCTCAGTTTCCTCATCTGTAAAATGGGGATAAAATAGCACTTACCTCCCAGAATTATTTTAAAGGCCAAATGAGCTGACATCTGTAAAGTGCTTTGCAAAATTTTAAATATTATATAAATGCTAGTAGTAGTAGTGGTAGTAGTAGTAGTAGTAGTAGTAGTAGTAGTAGTAGTAGTAGTAGTAGTAGTAGTAGTAGTAGTAGTCATATGAATGTTAGTAGTAGTGGTCATCATATCTTCATGGGACAGTAGTACCAGCCTACCCAGACTAGAGGAGGGCAGCTATAATATAATAATAACACCTGTCTTCCAGAGTTATTATGACAATCAAATGAAACAATATTTGCAAAGTGCTTTGCAAACCCTAAAGCAGTATCTAAGTACTAGCTATGAAATTCTTAGCTGTTATTACATGTCTATTTCACCATTATAGCTTATGTATTGAATTTTCATGAAAATTATTTGATGTCCCAGTAGAGGTATCATAACTTGACTAAAGATAGCAATGTTAACCCTCTGCCCTTAATTCTGAGTCCTGCGTTTCACTTTGTATCTCTAGTGCTTAGCACAGTGCCTGGCACATAGTAAGTGCCTAATAAATGCTTTGTGTATTGATTGATAGAGCAATGAACAAATGAACCACCAGGTTGGTCATAAGGTGACATATTTTTCAATCATAACAAATTCTCAAAGTTATGTGTACCAAGGACGAGAAGGGTTGTGAACTGGCCTGCATTGATAGGACAAAATCTTTGAAGTCCTGAAGTTTTTTCATTGTAAAAGGGGTGGGAAGGGGCGGCCCACTGAAGCTGGATTCCATTCAAAGCCACGTTAGCAGATTGGGTGACTGCACGACATGTGACTTGACGAAGTGGGAGCAGAGGGCATTGTTCCTCGGTGGTTTCAATTTCCCCCCTTTCAGAGTCGAAAAAGGGACTTTTTACCCGTTTTGTGAGCTGAGTGTCCATCATGAAGTTGTGAACGTGCTTCTCGGCTTTGGTGAGTTCCAATTTTCTGGCGACCACAGCCACCACCAGCGCAGTACAGCCGGCACCCTGGGATGGGAACAGCAAGAAAAGCAAAGAAGAGAACACTCTGGTTAAGGAGCAAAGTTCACCCTAAAATGACGAAAAGGCTCTGCGGCCCCACTGTGCCATCCTCGGCACCAGCCACCAGTTTGATTCAAAGGAAGCTAGCTGCTAAGTGTAAGAAAAAGAATCCTTTCTTATTTCGGGAAGGTTACAAAGTCCTTGCTTTGTGGTTGGGGACCGTGGAGCCCAAATCACTGAACAATTTTCGAAATCTCTGTGTCTTTGTCCCTCTCCTCCACGCCGGAAGACGTGTGATAATCTCATCTCGCTCCGCCAGGAGGGGCTTAGCAATGTATGAAGTGCTTTAAGCAACTCGAGAGACAGAGGCTCTATGAAAACGCTCAACTGCTCAGTCATACTAGCAGAAGGGAGAAGAGGCACGGAATCTGCAGAATGGCCACGGATCCGCTTGCCACCTCTATCTCTCCAGCTTGGGAATGCAGGGGGAAAGACATGCCTCATCAAACCCATGCACACAAACACACACGTTGTGCCTGAACAGCCCAACAAGGGAAAGAACACTTGGATAACTTATGAAGTAGGTACTTCATTAGATGGCTGAGAGTTGACTTGTAGAATATTAATTTTTTTTTTAATCCAATGAAGTTAAAAGAATAGACTGTTTTGAAAAATCGATGTTTCTAGGGGACCGCTCAATGCCATGTCTGCTGGTGTCAAACTCAGTGTCAAGAATAGAGTCTTTTCTGACTTCATTGGGGCTTTCATGCACTTGATCATCATGCAGTGTATATCCTTAAAAAAAAAAAGACAGAACACTTTGACCTTAGGATCCATTCATAAACCCTCAAGAAATAGACCAACTGGTACCTGAACAGGAGTTCCCTCTGCAACATCCTTCACAAGTGGTCCTTCAGAGGTCTCAGGTTCTATTTAGGGACAGTTTAAATCAGGAAGCCATGTGGTGCAGGAAGATGCTTACTATCTCTGGAGTTAGAAGACCTGGGTTCAAATCCTACTTCTGATATTTTGCTATCTTGTTTGACCTTGGGCAAGAAGTTCATCTCCCTGGGCCTCAGTTACCTCATCCGTAAAATGGGAAAGTTGGAGTAGATGGCCTCTGAGGTCCCATCTACTTATAGATTGATGAGCCTATGAATTATTAGGAAGTCCAGCAATCCAATAAGCCCTGATCAGTTAGAGAGTCTCTATATTTCTGCAACTTTTACCCACTGCTCTTTGGACAGATGAGTCTAATCTCTTTTCCATATGACAGAGCTTCAAATACGTGAATTTACTTGTATTTATATTATATAACTATTCCAGTGGTGTACAGGTATATTTGCATATTGTATTATGTAAGCATAAAAAATAGATTTTATGATAGATTTAAAGATCAATTTTCATGTTTATACAAATATTTATATTATTAATATTTTAAAATGTGTTAAAATAGACTATACAAATATACCTGTAAATATACAGACTTTATTCTCTCCTTCCCCTAAGTACAGCGATGATAGCTTTTTTTTTTTTATTGCAGGGCAATGAGGGTTAAATGACTTGCCCAGGGTCACATACCTGGTAAGAGTCAAGTGTCTGAAACGGAATTTGAACTCAGGTTCTCCTGAATCCAGGGCCGGTGCTTTATCCATTGTGCCACCTAGCTGCCCCAATGTTAGCATTTTTGTATTTGTATGCCCTCTCCCTGCATCTCCCAGTGCCTTGCACAGAATGAACAGCTAACAAATACTTGTTGAATTGCATTGAGCTGAAGACATTTAGAATGTTTCTAATAAGTCTTCTCTGCTCTGAGCTAAATCATCTTGTTTCCTTCAACTAGACCTCTAGAGCATAGCCTTCAATCCCCTTTACCCTCCTCTGAAATCATCCCAGTTTGTCAATGTTCTTCCTAAAAACACGACACCCCAAACTGATCACAATGCTTAAAGTCTTCCAAAATAGGGGCATCCTTCTCCTTAATTACAGTAAGTATTTTACTGAAGCTCAGAGGGGACAAATGAAAGAGCCAACACTTCACAGTAAATAAGTGATAGAACTGATTTCCTTGATTCTTCAATTTCCTTCTAGTCATCTGAGTCAATAATTGTTCGAGAGACTGGGTAAAACAAGGGGACACATTACAACATTTTACTCATTGGTTTCAGTTTATCTTCCTTACTTAAAAAAATTTTTTTTTTCATATGGAAGGTCCTGTTTTGGTCTTTCTGTTGGCATTAGTGAAATAGATTCACTTTTCTCCATATTCATTTTTGGTCACCTGATCAATGCTCTGACACAGCTCACAGGACAGCTGATCCCATTCTTTGCTCTGTTAATCAAATGGGGCCATGTCCAATCTCCTAGAAACTGTCTGATCCCTTCACTCTCTGACACAGTTCTACAAGTTTGTGGAAACCTGATTCACGAGTGATCAAATGATGCTGTCAGTTGCTATATCATCTGTGTCCAAGAATTTGAGGTGGAGACATGCCTTTTCACTTAGGTAACTGACTAACAACATTTCTGGTTCATTAAATCTCTCGGTCTTTTAAAATTCACTCATTTGTAAGAGGCTGGAAAGATTATTGTTTTTTTTAAATGCTGCAGCATATCAGATAACAAACAGTTGGGAGGAAAACATTTAGCCATTTCTGTTCCCAGCTCTCTAATTTTTTATCTCTTTCTCTCCTTTCCCACAGAGTTATAAAGAAAAAAACCTATGTACATTTTTTGGCATAGCTGAAGCGGGCAACATTTCCTCTCATCTCCTCACAAATGCTCCCTTTAAAAGCTTCTAGCATTTCTCTCCAGATCAGTCAACTACCCACTTCTAGTGCAATGAAGAAAAAGAGAAGGGTCTGTGTAAACTGTCTTTCTATCCTCTTTTCCTTTCTGTTCTTGTATTTGGGACTGTTGGTAGCCCTCTTTTCATCTGTGTGGAATTTGTGTCCAATTTTGAATAAAATTGGGCAATGGGAGAATCCAGTTTGTAGCTATTACTGGGTTGTTTTCAAAAGCAAAGCAATGAGAACATCAGAGAAATCTGGTCCTAAAATAAATACCTAGGCAACCTTTCCCTTCAGTTGAACCAGAAAGAACCCTTCTCCTTTATATTCTGTTACAATAGAACTTTTGCCAGAAGCCCAGCAGATATGGGTGTATTATAGAATATGAAAAATATGGAATTGGATAAGTTCTCCACAAGCTTCACCCTTGTTCATTCTCCCTTTCTATAGGCAAAGCTATTCTTCAATTCAATTTAATTCAACAAGAATTTATTAAGTGTCTATTGTATTTCTGGTACTGTCTTAAAGTATCAGAGATAAAAAATGAAACAAAGGATATTTTTTGTCTTCAAGGTGCTTACATTCTAATTACCTTGGACAGGTAAATAGTGGTAGAACAAAACTATGATAAGCCTCTTGTTGGGGCAGGTAGGTGGTGCAGTGGGTAGAGTGCTGGGGTTGGAGTGAGGAAGACTCATCTTTCTGAGTTCACATCTGGCCTCAGATACTAGCTGTGTGGTCCTGGGCAAGTCACTTAACCCTGTTTGCCTCAGTTTCCTCATCTGTTAAATGAGCTGGAGAAGGGAATGGCTAACCACTCCAGTATCTCTGCCAAGAAAACCCCAAATGGGGTCATGAAGAATCAGACATGAACAACAAACAAAAAAAGCAAAGCCTCTTGTGTACTTAGTAGGCAATCTCAGAAATGAATCAGGATATTTGATTTTCTATATGTAAGGTTATGTCCCCCCATTTTCTTAATGGTGTGTACTGAAAAGCTCACCATGATTCACAGTCCATCCAGCTGAACTGCAGGGAGCCTCTGATTGGAAATGAGAGCATTTTTATTGAAGGACCATCTGTCTTATACAATTAGGAAAAATTTTGGCATGGAAGCAGGTAGATGAACAAGCTGTCATTTCCCACTTTTTTCTAATTTAAACAAGATCAGAGGATCATAGATGCAGAGCTTGAAGAGTGTTTACAGGTCATCAAGTCCAACCACCTCATTTTACAGATGAAGAAACTGAGGCTCTGAGAGGGAACATGAGTTCATACAACTGGTATACATACGACTGTATATAATATGTAGATGAGGGTTATACAACTGGTAAGTGTCTAAGGTAGGCTTAGGACTTAGTTCTTTTTGCCTTCAGGTCTGGCACCCTATCCACTATCTCAAGTTCTGTTTTAAGACCTACCCCCCAAATAGATCTTAAAGTCATTATGATCTCAGCCCTGAATTCAAATTCCAGGGAACAGTGGATGCTTAATGTCTCTTTTCTCTTCCTCCTCCATCTTAGTCTTCATCTTGTTCCTTATCAAAGCTGTAATATACACAAAGTCACGGAGGCAGCTAAGATTAGCTCCTAAGAAAAGTTTCTTTTGACTAAGAGTGGCAACCTCCTGAGGACTAGACTGGGGGCCAACAACTGTGGGAAATGGTGGACCAAGGTTCCTGGCCCTTCCTTCTGGCTGTTGAAGAGGAGCTCTCTGTGTGTGTGTGTGTGTGTGCGCGCGCGCACGCGCGTGCGTGTGCATGTATATACATGCACATACAAACATGAATATGCACACAAAACTCCTACTATTCCAGTATTTCACTGGCTGTTGGCTCCCTCAATTCCCTCCAGCAGGGTATTTTGCAATCCAGCTACACTTCATTCTGTGGGACTCCTTATCCATATCCTCCCATATGTCCTCCTTAGGAAGGACCATACGACATGATGGGGGCTTCTTCTAGAGGAATCTAGATTTGGGGATCCCAATGAAACAGATTCATTATCCTACACAAGCGAGATCATCTTTCTTTTCTGGTCAGACACTTTTCTGGTAAGATTCTTTTCCCCACTTCTCCTGCTCAATTCTTTATTGGGCAATAAATGTCCCTTTACCTCTCCATTCCCTTTATGTGACCCTCTGCTTTAATTCTTTGGAACCTGGGGTGTTCTGTAATGTGTAGCCATACAGTGACACCAGATATATTGTTATTCAGTTATTTTCAGATGTGTCTGACTCTCTGTGACCCCATTTGGGATTTTCTTGGCAAAGACAGTGGAATGGTTTGCCATTTACTCCTTTGGCTCATTTTACAGATGAAGAAACTGAGGCAAACAGGGTTGAATGGCTTTCCCAGGGTCACACAACTAGGAAGTGTCTGAGGTAAGATTTGAACTCAGGAAGATAAGTCTAGGTCATGTGCTCTATCCATTGCATTACCTAGCTGACCCAGACAAATACTGATGCTCAAAGGAAGGGTCTCATCAACTGGACAGTGGCTAAACTAGTTGTGTAACATAACTATAAGGGAATGTTACCATGCTATAATCAAAGACAAATATGAAGAATGCAGAGAAGCTTGGCAAGACTTACATGAACTGATGTAGAGTGAAGTAAGTGGAGCCAAGAAAACAATACACATAATGACTACAACAATATAAATGGAAAGAACAACAAAACAATTGAAACTGAATGGTGTGAAATTATAATTACCAAAATTGGTCCCCAGAAGGAGATCTGAGAAGATACCTTCCCTCACTTCTTTTCAGAGATGGGAGGAGATAGAATTATAAGTACGGAATAAGAATAACAACAACGATAATAATAACTAATATTTATATAGCACTTACTATGTGCCAGGTATGGTGCTAAGTGCTTTACAATTATTGAACTGTTTTTTTTCCTTCTCCTCCTTTTTTCTTTTTTTTTTTGGCGGGGCAGTAAGGGTTAAGTGACTTGCCACGGGTCACACAGCTAGTGTTCAATGTCTGAGGCTGGATTTGAACTCAGGTCCTCCTGAATCCAAGGCTGGTACTTTATCCACTGCACCACCTAGCTGCCCCCTGTGCTTTACAATTATTATCTCATTTCGTTTGAAGACCACATGTCAGTCTTTTTAATTTAAAAATTTTTTTATCCTAAAAGTATTTTATTATTTTCCTGTTACATGTAAAGATAGTTTTCAACATTTGTTTTTTTTATTTTATTTTAATATATTTTCTTTATGTGGGGCAATGAGGGTTAAGTGACTTGCCCAGGGTCACACAGCTAGTAAGTGACAAGTGTCTGAGGTCGGATTTGAACTCAGGTACTCCTGAATCCAGGGCCGGTGCTTTATCCACTGCGCCACCTACCTGCCCCCCATTTGTTTTTTTTTTTAAATAAGATTTCGAGTTCCAAATTTTTCTCCCTCCCTCTTTTCCCTCCCTCCCATGTTAGCCTTTTTTTAAAAAAAGTAGGTTGGCTAGTTCTAATGCACTATTTTTTCTTCTTTCTTATAAGTATTGGCTCTCCAAGAGAGAGAGAGAGAGAGGAAGGGGTACATTGAAAAATATATGTGATATAGAAACAAAAGATATTAATAAAATTTATTTATTTATTTGTTTATTTTGCAGGGCAATGAGGGTTAAGTGACTTGCCCAGGGTTACACAGCTAGTAAGTGTCAAGTGTCTGAGGTCAAATTTCAACTCAAGTCCTCCTGAATCCAGGGCCAGTGATTTATCCACTGCACCACCTAGGTGCCCCATAAAATTTATTTTGAAAACAGATGTTCCTTTGTTATGTAGCCTCCTATTCAGTATAGTTGTTGTTACCAGACCTGTAACTTAATCTGTGTAGGGAGCTTGTGGTGAGGAACTTCCTCTCTCAATTATCATCGACTCCTGTTTGCCTCAGTTTCCTCCTCTGTAAAATGAGCCGGAGAAGGAAATGGCAAACCACTCTAGTATCTTTGCCAAGAAAACCCCAGACGGAGTCACGCAGAGTCAGACTTGACAGAAAACAACTCAACAACAATAACAACAACTGCAGCTTATACCATCTCAGAGAGTTGCCTGAAGCCCTGAGAGAGGTTAAGTGGCTTACCCAGAGTCACATGGATAGTTTGTATGTGGCAGAGACATGACTTGGACCCAGGTCTTTCTCACTCAAGGTCAGCCTGCTACCCATCAGGACACACTGTCTCTCATATAAATAAAAGCCTAAGTAGATAAAAAGGGATCTATAGTCCAAACCAGAAACTAATGGTTGATTGTCAGGACATTTAGAGAAAAGTAGCATTTGACTGTGAGATGGACTTTTTAGCTACTTCTCTTTAATTAAGTGATGCCTGATTTTTTTTATGCAGATCCCTTCACCCAGCATGCCCCCCTCCCCTATTTCCATCTGTTTAATTCTGTCCATCCTGGAAGGCCCAGCCCAAATGCCTTCTCCATGAAATCTTCCCTGGGCCTCCTGCTAAGTATTCTCTCCTTCTGACTAAGCACCCTAAGGTTAGTAATCTCTCTCTCCTCTTTACTCCTTTAACACTTAGCCCCCACTGCTCCTATGGTACATTTATCACATTCAAAATGACTTGTAGATTTATAGCTGCAAGGGACTTTAGAGGTCATAAGTCCACCCCTTCCCCCTTATCACAGATGGGGAAACTGAGATCCATAGAGGGACAGTGCCTTGCCCAGTGTCACGAAAAGAGTAAAGAGCAGAACTGGGATTTGAGCCCAGGTCTTTAGACTGGAAGCAATAGGGTATGTTGGAAAGACCACTGAAATCAGTTATGGGATTCAAATCCTGCCTTTGATGTTTACTACCTGTGTGACTTTGAGCAAGTCACTTGCCACCCCCAAACCCACCTCAGTTTGCTCATCTGTAAAATGAAAGGATTTGACTAGATGGCCCCAAAAATCCCTTCCAGGTCTAGATTTAGGATCCTATGACGTCAAATCTGATCTGCTTTCTACTGTGTCATGTTCCCTTTGTTGTACAGCTGTTGGCATCCTTACTTTATCGTGCCTTACAGACTCTCAGTTCCTCCAGGGAAGGGCCTGTGCCTTATTCATCATTGTATCCCTCCCCTTAGTGCCTTGCACTCTGTAGGCAGTCTGTGAATGATGAATGACTATTAAGAGGGTGGAGGTACCTCGGTTTTAAGGGATGGAACAGGACATCAGCACAAAATGGCTGATCTTGGCCAAGAGAGGCTTCCTGTGCATAAACATGAGAATTTAGAGACAGGCTGGTAGAATGGAGATAGCACCGAAGGAGGAGAAGACAGAAAAGGGTGAGCAGCTGCTTATGTGACTACCATGGGGTCAGAATGTGGAGCAAATCTGTGACTCAGACTTTTTACCCTTGGATGTGCCAAGTACTGAGTCAGAGTTGACACCAACCCTATTCCCTAGGTCTTACTTGGAGATATTCTGATTCTCATTCCCTCAGTGAGAAGAAATGGTAAGTGGATCTTGTGAGTTGGGTTTTTTTTTTTCTTAGGAAGACAGGTGGGGCATGTCAGGCAGAATATAAGGCCAGGAACCAGCATTGGGGAAAAGAATGGCCTGAGATGGGGTGAAAATACCTAATTGATTTATGGGGCTTGGAAAAAAGCCAGAGGCTCTGGCCTCCTCCACCCCCGGCCTCCTGCTTCTGGTTTCCAAGAAACATTTCCCAGCTGGAAAGCCTTTAGAAGTAGGGGTGGGGGGGTGGGGGAACCCCCCCCCCCACCAACAACCAAAACCCATCCTGAGGGGATAAGGATGATGTGTCCTTAACTAAAGAAGCAGAAAAGAAAATAACACATAAATGAAAGTGACAAATGTAACAGAGGGGCCAGGAGAGCTTACAGCTGGATCCCTTGGTTTCAGCAGATTCCTCTCAACAACTAGAATAACATCAATTGGTTTGCGACTAAGTGATCCTTGGTAACTGTGTGGGTGTTTTCAGGAGAGAAGTTCATCTTCTGAAATGGAAACCCACCAAATGTCGTACTGAATTCTCTGTTCCCTTATCCACTACCACCTCCCCTCCCCATCACCCTGCCCTGTCATTCCCTAATTACTCCCTTCCTCCTGAGGCTCACCTTAAGCCTCAATAAATACACTGATCTCATGAAGCTTTTATTTGACCTCAGTGGCTTTAACAGGCTTTGACAAAGCAGTTTCTGCCAGCTGCCCCTCATAACTCATTAATGCTCCATATAGTCTGGCCCAGAGAACCCGACATTGGTCTCACTCTAATGAAGATACAATGAAACAGGCCTAGAATGGCCAGGTTGTATGTCATGCCTTCAGAATCCAAAGGCAGCACTCCAGATGACACTTCAGAGTCTCAACATCTTTCCTGTTTTAGATCTTCAAATGTAATAGATAGAAGATTTGCAAAGCACTTTTCAAAAATTATTAATTTCTGCTCACAACGATTCTGGGTAGGGGGAGGGTTTAGGTGCTATTATTATCATCCCTATCTTAAGGAGTAGGAAACTAAGGCAGGCTACAGTTAAATGACTTGCCCAAGGTCACACAGCTAGTAAGTGTCTAAGGTCAGATTTGTATTCAGGTCTTCCTGACTCCAGGTCCAGCACTCTATCCACTATGTCACTTAGCTGCCTCAATATAACATGATCAGATTTGTATTCAGGTCTTTCTGACTCCAGGTCCAGCACTCTATCCACTATGTCACCTAGCTGCCTCTATATAACATGATACATATTAATATAATGTAGTTATTATTGTATGTTTTGTAAATATAAATATATTTTTGTTATATATTTTATAACTATAAAATAATTATGCTACATATTTATTATTGTGGATTTTATAAATAGAAAATAAATGTTACATATTTGTTACATATTATATATTAATACAATACAGCTGCCTCAATGCAGCAGAATGTCATGAAGTTTCCCCATTGAAAAAAATAACAATGCTGTACTTTGACCTATCTGCTTTGGGGGTATAGGGAGAGAGGGTGAAGTCTTCCAGATCTACCAGCTCTATGCCAGTCACGTCAAGTTGCTCAGACAATTATACCCCCTGCTTAATAGCTCATAATTGCACTGCTACTGAGATAGCAGAAAGAAAACAATGATTAAGACTATTTACAGCATGCATACACAAATCCTTCCTCTTCGATTGTGAGTAGGCCTGGCCGGGGCCTTCATGGTGTCCATGGTAACCAAACTGTAAGGCCTACCATTAGTAAGTACACTTGAAATAATAATCAGGAGATATACATAGTATTAGCAAGTTTGGGGAGGGGAGGACTGATTGGGGAGGGAGGGACATGAAACCCTTGAAAGGGATGACTCCGCATGAGCAGGCAAGTTTCTTGTTACAGAAACAACCAACAGGGTTTCTCAATGGTGGTAGACTAAAGAGCAAGGCAGCTAATTTCCATTTGGATGAAAATCCTGACAATAAAGATGCAGAATGAGGCATGCATTTTTGGACATGACCAATGCAGGAATTTGTTTTGCTTGAATATTCATACTTGTTACTAGGTTTGGGGGGTTTTGCCCCCCCACCCCGTAGGGGGAAGGGAGCTTAGAGGAAGATAAAATAAATACTTGTTAATTAAAAAAATATATAATAAAAGTTAAGAGAAAGACTGATGGATGATGAATAGAGTAAAAGACTTTTGTATAGAAAAATTCACATATATGGGGAGAGGAGTTTTGCTTGAAGAAAGAGACATGGGACACCCTAATTTTTTTTTTGCGGGGTAATGAAGGTTAAGTGACTTGCCAGGGTCATACAGCTAGTGTCAAGTGTCTGAGGTCGGATTTGAACTCAGGTCCTCCTGAATCCAGAGCTAGTGCTCTATCCACTGTGCCACCTAGCTGCCTCCCTGATTTTTTAAAGATGAAGGGGGAACTGGGATCCTTTATTGTCTGAATAGTTTTCTTTTTCTTTTGTTACCGCCATTCCCCAAGGGAAGTGGAATCACCTTTCAAAGCTAGCCAACAAATGAGGTAATGGACTGGGCAGGTTAACTGATTTGCTTCAGGTCACAAGACAAGGAAGGGGCAGAGTCAAGGTCATAAGGAAGGAGTCATTCATGCCCATGCCACTCACCTTTTCCAGATAGGAAGCATGGAGATGACAGATAGTCAAGAAACCCGTGAAATGGTCAGTATAGGGGTTGTTTCCTGGATGTGTTGAATTTCAGTGCTGGGAGAGAGAATGGCTGGTGTTTAAAAATAACAGCAAGGTTGGCAGCTTGGTGCATCAATCAGATGGTTGCCAAATCACCGGGCCTGTCAATGATTGAGTGGGTTGACATTGACCAAATGATGTTTCTGTGGCAGAAAGTCTAATCTTCCAGGGGATGTCTTGATGAGACCCAAGAAAGTCTTCATCATTCCACACAATTTTGCAGCCTTTGGTAAAGAATAATTTCACTTCCTTGGTGGTGAAGGTTGGACCTGTGCTGGGCAGTCTCCTGCTAAACTCTTAGAGGTATTTGTTCCCAAGGCTTGCACTTAGCCATGATTTATCCCCCTTAGTGCTAAGCCATTCCTTATTAACTTTTGTGTTGAAACTTGCCTGCTAATATGGGCCACCCAAACTTTTGCTCAGAGTCTGGTATCTAGCCCTGAAAAAGCAGAATTGTGTGCTACTCTCTGCCTCACACCAGTCACTAGCCTGGTACCCAACAACATGAATAATTTTGACTGCACTGATGTCTTCCTATTTGTTACTTCTAGCACCTTCCTATTAATCTCTTAGAGAAGCCATCATTCAGGTAAAGTCTGATTGGGTTCAGGTCATCTGATACAGGGCTCAGAAGATGCTTAATGGAAAAAAGGAGGGGAGGGCTACCATAGACAACAGTGGGGTTGGTGAGGAATTAACTTCACCCTCAGAGAGAGAATTTGCCTCTGAGTTACCAAGATGATACATAAACATTCAGAGACTTGGAAGGAAATTCATGGTCAGTTGGTCCAACCCTTTATGTCTCTTAAACCATTGGGGAATAATTATTGGCTTGCTTATCCTTACAGTTCTGTAAGGAAGTAGGCTCTGTCCTCTTAAATCATCCCTTTGTTCACTGCCAGAGAGATGTGGAGGGAGTGGTGCCATGCATCCACTAATAACGTATTCATTGCTTATTGCAGATGACATTTGCTGAGCTTCTTGGAATGCCCTTCTTTCCTCATCTCTACCTCAGAGCATCCCTAGCTTTCTCCAGAACTCAGTTCTGTTGCCACTTTCTGCATGCAGTTCTTCCAGATCCTTCCAGTTCTAACTGCTCTCTCTCCTTTGAAATATGTTTACTCTGCATATATCTAACATTCTTAGCAGATGCATGTCATTTCTTCCCAGTAGGCTGTAACCTCTTCGAGGGCAAAGACTATTTCATTTTTTGGCTTTTCCCCGGTGTTAGGACACAGGGTTGGTGCCTGATAAATGTTTGTTGAATGGAACTGAATTGACTAAAAGCATGAGGACAGAACAATAGTAGCCACTGACTTTTCTATAGCATGTTAGCTTTACAAATCACTTCATGTATCTTCTGACTTAAATCCTCACAACAACCCTGTGAGGTAGGTCATATAAGCATTAGTGTGCCCATTTTATATATGGGAACACCGAGGCTCAAAGAGTTTGTTACTAGCTCAGTGTCCAATAGGTAGAAAATGGCAGAACCAAGACACAAAACCAAGGTTTTCTGACACTAACTCCAGTCAGTGCTTTCTCCATTTGACCAGCTCCAAACAGTGTAAACATACCAAGGCTTCTTTTTTATTTGCCAGATTTCAGAAGGCTTTAAGACCCAGGATTTTTTTTTAATGGGCTGGAAAACTCCTTGCATGAAGGACAGAATTCTGGATCTTGGGGGGGGGGACAAAAGAAACCTGAACCTTAAAATGACCTGTAGAAACCCCTGACTTCTCATGCTCAATTGCATAGTCTTCACATGGTGCCTAGCATGGAGTAGGTGCTTAATAAATGTTTATTGATTGACTGAATAACACATGCATCCAAAGAGCACCATCAGTTTTTAACATGATGAATAGTGTGAAGAACACTGTGGGCTGACCAAGAAGTAGAGTTCATAGAGTTTAGGTGATAGAGAAGTTGGGAGGAAAAAGAATTTATATATACATACACACACATATATATATTTATACTCACCATGATGCCAGTGAGAAGACAGACACCTTTTCCACAGTATGTGTGAGGAACCATGTCCCCATACCCAATGGAAAGGAATGTGATGGAGATAAGCCACATTGCACCCAGAAAGTTACTAGTTACATCCTGTTGGTCGTGGTACCTGCCAAGAGGAACACACACAGTATGATGAATAGTCACTCATGGGACCAAAGGTGGTAAACAAACATAGGATGGGGAAGGACAAGGAAATCAGTGATTCTGCTTGCTGAGATCAATTGCCTGATGGCACCAGGGAGTCAGGGCTGTCTCCAGATACCTTCTGCCTAGTAGATACAAGCCCTGACTCTGTGTGTAATAGGGTTTGCAGGCTTGAAATAATGCTGTTATTTTTCTGCTCCATTCTAACTCTTCTCCCAGAATTGAGAAGATAGGTTTTGATGAAATCTTAGAGCAAAATGTAATTTCCCTTACTTAGGTTCAACTTAGATGGGACGATTCATCTGAAACTATAGTTTCATAAGTCACTCAACTGGAGAACAGGGGAAAAAATGTCCAAAAGTGCAAAAAAAATCCTAAACCCTATTCCCCCATCTTTCAATTTCCTGTGAGGAAATTTTACATGTTCTCAGGCTGGAGGGGAGGCTGCCCTGACTCAGTGTTTAGTACAGGCTACCTCAAGTCAGAAATAGTTGTGATGACAGGTATACCCAGCACAACTTTGTCCTGATCAATGTTGTTTATTAATAATGCCATTGAGGGGGCTCAGTGGATAAAGCACCAGCACTGGATTCAGGAAGACCTGAGTTCAAATCTGGCCTCAGACACTTGACACTAGCTGTGTGACCCTGGGTAAGTCACTTAACCCTCATTGCCCCACAAAAAATATATATATTAATAATGACATTGATATGTTATAACCAAACCCCACTGTGATGCCACAAAACCCAGCTGACCCATTGTTTGTCTTCTTAAGGTGAGAATTTGTATCAACTTTCCTGCATGCTATCTTTTTACTATTGTCATATTGCTTGCTATCCATGTGTAAACAACATTCCAAAGGAACCAACTGCCCCCAGTAACATTGTTTCCCCTAATATCATCTTTTCGAGGAACCATTAATGACCTTCAATGGGGGTGTTTGTATAGTTCTAAGTGTTCTATTCCTTAGCTGTAGTACAAACCCTCTTGGGGCAACTAGGTGGTGCAGTGGATAAAGCATTGGCCTTGGAGTCAGGAGGACCTGAGTTCAAATCCTACCTCAGACACTTACTAGCTATGTGACCCTGGGCAAGTCATTGAAGCCCAATTGCCTTAAGCATCCAGGGCCATCTCCAGTTATCCTGATGTATATCTTGCCACTGGATCCAGATGGCTCTGAAGGAGAGAGTGAGGTTGGTTACCTTGCAATAGCCCTCCCTCACTTAAATCCAGTTCACTGCAAGTGATGACACCACCTCCAAATGTCATGGTACTCTTTGGAAATGAAGGACAAGCAACAACAACAAACCTGTTATTGCTAATTTGAGGAAGCTACAAATTGAAAGTACTCTTCTCTGGAAATTACTTTGTACTTATGGAGTATATATTTCACATTTATTTATCTATATACACATTGCTTTTCCCTAATGGAATATAAGCACCTTGAGGGAAAGGACTGGCTTATTTTTCTTTGTTTCCCTAGTACCTGGCACATGGTAAGAGATTAACTAATGATTGTTAATTAAATTGGCTCATTCCTGTTTTCTGCACCCCCCCCCATCCCTAATCACTGCTCAATTGTGAATTCAACCCAACTAACCTTTTATTACCCATGAATTGGGGATAGGATATGAATGGGGCTAGATTTGTGATTTCATTGCTTTAAGGAACACTTAAATGAGGAAATGCCCTCTACTGATGTGGGCACTTTCTTTGAAACTCATAATCTTTGTAACGATTGGAATAACGCCACCTGCTGGAGACTTACTGTAGAAGAGTTCTGCCCATGAAGCGAAGGTCTTTGAGGGCAAGACCAGGCATCAGGAAGTGACACGGACGAGTGGGAGGAGGAAGGAAGAGACTGGCGCTCGGTCTTGCGCTTTTTCCTGAGGACGCTGGTGGAGAGCGGAGCTAGAAATGTGCTCTCCCTTTAATAGATAGGAATCTAGGCCTTTCTCTCTCTCTTTACCAAATTATTATTCTCCTTAATAAATGCTTAAAAGTCTAACTCTTGCTGAAGCTTATAATTTATTGGCGACCACTCATTAGATATTTTAGACAGACTAGCTAGAATTTTAGCCCTTAACAGATGGCTGACCACGAAGAGGAAAGCTAAACCTCAGTCTTCTGATCTTCTGGTTGGGTAAGGCATTTTCTCTACCCTCTCCCTTTAACTGCTAAGTACTGGCGTACCGGCTGTGTTTTCCCTTTAAATTTTTTCAAATGGACCTTTTAAACTCCCTAATTACCCTATTTTTGATTTTAGTCTGTTTAACCAGACAAATGGGAGATAAGATCATGTTAATGCTTTGTTTTTCTGGATTTTCTATTTTTCTTTTTATTTTTGTTAAAAGAGCCAGCAACTTACTCACACAAGGAAATATCTCTCCCTCTCCCAACCATGCTTTTTCAGAGAAACCTGAAGAGATTCCTGCAGCTTTTCCCAGTTCTAACACTAATTGTTGCTCTAATTTTGCATGCCTGGAGGCAATGACCCACCCTCTAGAAGTTTTTAATCCCCTAGCACCTGGAGGCAAAGTGGGGGAAGAGGAATCCAGGCCTGAGTTCAAAATCAAGTCTGATTCAAATTGTGCTGGTCCCTCCCCTCCTCTCCAGACCCCACCCTCTACTCCCCCCATGGCCAAGCCCATTGCTTCCCCTGCCCGGGAAGTCCAAAGATCTAATGCGCATGCTCAACTTTCTCTAACTACATTTGCAGCTTCAGGCTCAGCCCTTCCCCAGCCTGGCTGTGCTTCTGAGACAACCTTAGAAAACCCTTTAAATTCCAGATATGCTCGTTTTGTTCATAATTTTGCTAACCTGCTTTTGTCTTTAATTAGTAATCTTATAAAGCATTTGTATGGTGAAAAGACTGACAGACAATATAGAGGGGTTAAAGAAGAAAAACTTAAGCTGAATAAGAATGACAATCATCACCATAGTTCAAGACTCCACTTCTTTTGCCATGGAAGTATATATATTTTACAGAAATGTAGAAGTAAACAGCAAGGTATTGATATGAGTATTGGGGATTTTAGATATCGGAATCAAAAGTGTTCTGAATTCATTCAGAGTGATAGTATCAGTTCAGAGGTTACATAGGATTTCTATGCTATTACATATACATTTTGAAATTAATGGTATGGGTTTATTTTCATAGAGATTTTCAGGCTTTTGAGATTGTGTCTTATACTTAGTTTGTAAAACAAGGAGAATATTTGTAAAAGCTTTTTATAGTCATGTGATGAAGTTTATATTTTATAATACTCTTATTGATATTAAATTCATGCTCATTTAGATTTCCTTAGTTTGAATTTCACTGTTTTTTATTGTTCCATGTGTATTTTCTTCTATTCATTTATCTAATTTAAAAAAAAATTGAGAGATGGTATTGATTTCATAATACAATGTTAATTCTAGGAGTATTGTGCTCCCATATTCTGAGTTGTTTGTTTTTGTTATTTTTTCTCAACTGATTATTTGATCAAACTCTTTAAAGCATTTCCTTGGCAAATTGGTTGCCATGGCAAGTGTAAATTGATTCTAGAAGTATTATTTTTGATAAGCATATTCCAAAAAAAAAAAAGAGGGGAACATTTGTAAAAGTTTTCTTTTTTCAAAAAAAAAAAGTTTTCTTTGAGATTCTGTTGTGCTTTAACTTGTATTTAAATATGTTCAGATTTTTCAAAAAAGTAATTGTATACTAAGTTAAAAAAGGGGTATTATTTGAAATTGTTGCATAATTATATATTGTGTTCTGAGTCAAGATGTATTCACATTTTTTGCAATCATTTATTATCCTCAATTTTTAAATCCATATGAGACTTGGATTATGGGAACTTATCATTTAAGACACTAATTGCCTTTATTCTGAGTTATCAGATGCCAGTTGGCCAAGATGCCATCCAATCACAAGAGGAATACATGCAAGAGCAGACACTGAACTGTCACATGAGGGGAGAAATGCATGAAGTCAAGGTATGGCCGAGGGAACAGCTTTTGACTAATGTTGAGGTTGGATTCTCTTGGTTTAATATTTTATTTTATTTTTCCCCACAATATTGTACAGATGGCTGGAAGTATTCATCCCACCCATCTCACTCCTACACCTGGCTTCTATGCTCCCTCCTATATGCCTGATGCCATGGACATCTCAATCCCATGCATCTGATTAAGTTTGACTCAGTTTCCTCCAATATGTTCGGTGGCATGGACATATATTCCATCCACCTATTTTAAGCCTGGCATACTGCATGGACAGTACATATTGCTCAAGTGTGGGAATGCTCATATCCCATCATTTCTCTGTTCTTTTATGGTAACCCCCATAATTATCTCAGGTGTCATGATAAATAACAGTGTTGAATTTGGCCTTGACACCTGTTACCAATTATATTAGATTTTCTAATTTCTCATAATGGCATGAGGATAATTAGGCAGATGATGCAAAAAGTGATGAAACAAAGATAAAAATTATTTTTAAAAATTAATATCGCAGCAATTGTCTTCTCAATTACTCTCCATAAGGGGGGACTATAATAATAATGTAATTTTAAAGAATGGTTCAATTTTTGTTTTATTGTATGTTTCACGTGTTAACAACTAAGATTCTGTATTCCCTTAGACATGTTTTTGAGAACTTTCATTGTTTGATTTGATTATTGACAAAGCTATTTTAAAGTTGTGTTAAGCTCAATTTTGTAGGAAATTTCCTGGCTGATTACCAGCATCCACACATCAACCCCTGAAGAGACTTCCATTCCACGACTACACCTAGAGGACATCTGAGAAAAGACTTTCAGAGACTTTAAATGAACAGTTTTGATTTGTTGTTTTTGTTGTTTTTTTCTCTTTCTGTTATAATATACACCATCTGTAACATGTATTCTCTGCAGAGGCCCTCCCTTTGCAAGACTAATGTCAAAGCGTCGGTTCATGAGGACAAAAAAAAAAATCGCTCCTCTGGACAAAACTTTCCTCTCTTCCTTTTCTATATTGTTGTTCACATATTATTAGTTAGCAATAGTTATCATATTGTTTTTACTGTTCCGTCAAGGAAACATTTTGTTTCTTGAGGAACAACAGGGGGGACTGTAACGATTGGAATAATGCCACCTGCTGGAGACTTACTGTAGAAGAGTTCTGCCCATGAAGCGAAGGTCTTTGAGGGCAAGACCAGGCATCAGGAAGTGACGCGGACGAGTGGGAGGAGGAAGGAAGAGACTGGCGCTCGGTCTTGCGCTTTTTCCTGAGGATGCTGGTGGAGAGCGGAGCTAGAAATGTGCTCTCCCTTTAATAGATAGGAATCTAGGCCTTTCTCTCTCTCTTTACCAAATTATTATTCTCCTTAATAAATGCTTAAAAGTCTAACTCTTGCTGAAGCTTATAATTTATTGGCGACCACTCATTAGATATTTTAGACAGACTAGCTAGAATTTTAGCCCTTAACATCTTATAGGGTCACCTAGACTGAGCACCTAAATATAAAAGCCCAGGGTGACAGAGCACATATATATTAGAGGTGGGATTTGAACCCAAGTCTTCCTGGCTCCCTAGGCCAGCTCTCTATTTACTCTACTACATTCCTCTCTACCTGGGCCACAAAGACAAAAGTCAAAGAAATCAGTCAAAGTAATATGTTGAATAAAACCTACCACACTACTAGGCATTGCATGTGTTTTTAGACAACAGACAATTCTTTTTTTAAGACAATGATGGTTGTGGGTTGGAGTCAGGAAAAGTATGAAGACATTATCTTTGCCCACCAAGAATTAACAATCTAGTTGGAAGGACAAAAGTCCACATAATGGAAATAAGCACTCAATTTGCCAAGAATTTGGTGACTACCTGGTGCCCAATGGTTCTTGACATTCTGATAGACACAACAGAAGTCTGGTCTAGCTCACTACACTTAAGAACCATCCTTTTTTATTTTGGGAATACAACTTATACATGTGAAAGAATCAGAGAAGGAAGACTCCCATCCCATTTAAAAATGAAAGCTATTTGGAATAAATATTATAGAAGATTGGATAGAGGAGAGGACCCCATGTGCCAGTAGGATTGGGGAAGGCTCTATGGAGAAGATGAAACTTGTGATGGGCCTTGAAAGATTTGACCACATGGAGAAATGGGGCAGGAGGAAGGAATTCCAATGAAAAATGAACACCATGTGTGTGGGGAAGGAAGGAGGGGGAAGAGATCTGCTTTGGATGATGTATATTATCATATTATAGGAGATAATGGTGACTAAAGAAAATGTGGCCCATATTACATAATACAAGGATGAGGAGTCTGAATTTGATTAGAGAGACAATGGGGAGCCACTGCCAGTTTCTAAGTAGGAGCAATGTACTATGACAGAAAGAGTACTGATATTGGCCTCAGGAGACTTGCCCTGAATGTCTGCCCTCATTTAGCAGCTGGGTGACCAAATCACTTCACCTAGGCTTCCTCGTGTGCAATAAAAATAATGATGATGGTGATGGTGGTGGTGGTGCCAGTACTGCTTTCCGCACAGAGCTTGTAACTATAGAAGTTGTTAGGAAAGGGTTTTAGAAAGAGTAATCTGTCAAGGGTTATAAGAGATTGAAAGAAGGAAAGGCTAGGGACCGGTTGACTTCTTAGGAGGTATTTGCCATAATCCAGATATGGGGTTATATGAGCACGAACCCAGGTGTGGTGGTGGTGGGAGGGTGAAAAGGGAGGAGAGAGCTAGAGTGATTTTTACAGAGGAAATCTCAATAAACCTTGGTGACAGATTAGATATAGGAGAGAGGAGACAGTCTGATGCGGATGCCAAGGAAAAACCAAATAATGCATAAACAAATTCAAATGAATAGAGTGTACACTAAGTACTGTATGGATGGAGAATCAAGGGGTTGTCTGAGTCAAGTGAGGTCAAGACTTTTGGAGGATGTTAGTCTTGAATAGTTTTGGAAGAGGATGGTGGACAGTGTGTGTGTGTGTGTGTGTGTGTGTGTGTGTGTGTGTGTGTGTGTGTGTGTGTGTGTGTGTATGAGGTTACCTGCATTCCTTCTTCACTCCTCTCTCTTGGAATTCTTGACTTCTTTCAGGGTTCAGCTCCCTATCTCCTAGTGGAATCCCTTCATGATAGTGGACAGAGAGAGGGCTGGCCTTGGAGTCAGGAAGGTCTGGGTTCTAGTCCTGTTTCTGATACATACTGACCTTTATCAAGTCACTTAACGCTTCAATGTTCTAGGCAACTAAGACTATAAGTGGCAGAGAAGGACCAACCTACATTGCTAGGTAGGGCAGCTAGGTGGGGCAGTGAGTAGAGTACTGTGCTTGCAATCAGTATGGTTCATCTACATGAATTCAGATCTAGTCTTAGACACTCACTAGCTGTGTGACCCTGGGTAAGTCACTTAATCCTGTTTGCCTCAGTTTCCTCATCTGTAAAATGAGCTGGAGAAGGGAATGGATCTTTGCCAAGAAAATCCCAAAATGGGGTCATGAAGAGTCAGATACAACTGAAAAACTACAAAACATTGGTAGAAGAAGCTTTCTCATCTGGGAATTACCTATGAAAGTAAAACCACAGGTATAGTTCCTATCTGTGCCACATAATTATCCCATTTTGTATTTCTCCCATAGAATGTAAGCCCATCAAGGGTAGGAACTACTTTTCATTTTTGTCTTTGTGGCTCTGATACCTAGCACATTGCCTTGCATACTTTGGATGGAACATGTGATTTCACTGATATAAGGTACTCCCATGAAGAAACGCCCTCCACCCATGTAGATCAGCACCTTTTCTGACCTATTATAACTTTAAGCCTTAAAAGCACTGCCTGGGACACTGAGAGATTAAGTGACTCATCCAAAATGTCACACAGCAGGTATGTATGTGTCAGAGGTGGGATTTAAAACCAGGTCTTCCTAACTCTGACTTTTTATCCACCTTGCCATGCTGTGCCTTGCACATAGTAGGTGCTTAATAAATGCTCATTGGACTGGATATGACCGGGGAAAAGAAGGTATCCTAGGGGTGGGATTACTAAATGGAATGCTGGAAGATAAAGGATTAATTTCCAAGACACCCTCCCTCTGCTCTCTGTTGGGAGGTCTGATTTGTAAGAGAAATTTCTATGGCTGGGAGAGGGAGGAAACCCAGCTTCCGGCTTCACTTTCCACTAAACTTAGGGAATTGGGAGTATTGAGGCTAGAATTGAAAATAAGGTGGTTATGGAAAACAGATACTCATGGATAGAATTCTACTCCCTTTTGCCTCTCACCTATTCCGACTACAATTCTTCAAGGAGATTGGATTGTTTTGAGAACTCCATCTGGTCTTGCTCTTACTTTTATTTTTCTACCCCTTCATGCTCTGAATAAAATATTTGATTCTATGTTTCTTTACATGAAACTAACTGACCCTGGTGGGGTGGAACTGGTGCTAATGCTCCCAATTCTCGCAGTTTCCAATGTATTTGGAAATTTGAGTAGAGTAGCTAGGCAGGATCAGAAAGATAGTTTTCCCTATTACATGAGGTACCCAAAGTGTCCCATAATGGACCAAAAGAGCCTGTTTCTGTATTAAAGAGGATCTGTGTACTTCCCTATATCCCTGTAATCAGCCATATCTTCCCCATTGTGGAAAATTTGAGGGCCTAGATTCTGTCATGGGGACTGAGGAGGAAGCTTCAATTACCCCACATCTGCCCCAGAGCTATGAAAAAGAAAATTCTTCAACCCAGCAGGCTGTTCCATATCATTACACACTTCCACTAATCTTGGAGGGGGGGGGGTGTCACTAAGCACATGGGAGCACTGAGACATATACCTAGTATAATGTGGGGAGAACTAGCCAATGAGACCTAAATCCTGGGAGCATGTGGAGAGGACCCATATGGGTGTTTAGTGAGCTTGTTTCTGGAAGTATACAATGCTATGGAGTAGGCGGGGGTGGGGGTGGGGGGGGTGGAGCTCTCCACTTCAGAGAATGCTAAGGAATTCCATGATGATTTTGATGGTTTCCTTTCTTTTTACTGGCTGGTAAAGGCATCCTCTTCTTTCCTTCCTTTTGCTGTCCCTCTCCCCCAGAGCAGTTTTTTTTTTTTGTTAGTGAGGCAATTGGGGTTAAGTGACTTGCCCAGGGTCACACAGCTAGTAAGTGTTAAGTGTCTGAGGCTGGATTTGAACTCAGATACTTCTGACTCCAGGGCCGGTGCTCTATCCACTGCACCACCTAACTGCCCCCCAGAGCAGTCTTAACACTGTATAGTTACCAGGAAGGAAGGAGGACAAATTTTGCTGATGGGACCTTTCACGGACATTCTCAGTGCTGACTCAGCAGCCAACCAAAAGGCCTTCTTCACCACATGATAATTGGACAAGAATAGAATAATATTAGCTAAATATTAACAATAATCAGCATTTATGTAGGCATTTCAAGGTTTACCAAACTCTTTATTTATGTTATCTCAGTTGATTCTCATGACCATCTTGTGAAACAGGAGGTATTGTTATCCCCAACTTACAGATGAAAAAAAACCTGAGTCTGTGAGAGGTTAAGCGACTTGCTAAAGAGGTCAGAAAACGAGTTAAGTGTCTGAGACAGGATTTGAACTCTTGACTCCAAGCCCAGTACTGTATTTATTCTAAAGTAGAAAACTAGGCCTTTTTATTCCATGGTCATCATGGACTTCTAGAAAGAAGTTCACCAAGCATCCTTGTGAGTTAATCCAAACATCTCCCCTTCATGCTCCTAGTGCTAGGCCCACATTGGCCAGATTCCTATTATTTTAGTGTCCTCCATGCATGGAATGATTTCCCTCCTTCCTTCTACTCTTAGAATCCCTGCCCTTCTTCAGCCTCCTACTTTCCCAGACCTCACTTCCCACAGCCAGCTGCTAGTGCCTTCCCACTGAGATTGCTTCCCATCTCCTCTGCATTGATCTCCTATGTACCAGGTTATCTTCATGTTGCTTCCCCTGTTAGAATGTAAGCTCCATGAGAACCTCGCTTTAACACAGGGATTATTTAATAAATGTTTGTAGACTGACTGACTAGTGACTCAGTTCCACAAACCAGTTCTAATATGGACAGGAAACAAAAACAGAAATTTGCAAGCTATTTGGAGGTTAACATATAATAGGATACTTTGATTGAGGCAGAAGCTCTGAATAGGGGAAGGGTGGGAAATGAGACTGACAAGATGGTGGGCTTTGGGAGAAAAGAGAAGGGGTTAACAAACAGATCTTGAAGACTAGGATGAAGAATTAGATTCATGTGTTGAGGAACTATGATTTCATCAGTATGAGAATTCTTTCCAGGCAGGCAGTCAATAAACATTTATTAAGCAATTTCTAAGTGTACCAGGTATTGGGCTAAGCACTGGGGATACAAAAAGAGGGAAAAGACAGTTCCTGCCCTCAAGGGGCTCATAATCTAACAAATATGGGGCCCAATAATCTATAGCTTACAGTATTTTTTTTTGGTGGGGCAATGAGGGTTAAGTGACTTGCCTAGGGTCACACAGCTAGTTAGTGTCAAGTGTCTGAGGCAGGGTTTGAGCTCAGGTCCTCCTGAATCCAGGGCCAGTGCTTTATCCACTGAGCCCCCAGCTGCCCCCCTATAACTTACAGTCTTAACAAGTTGCCTGAGGTCACAGAGTTAAAGAGACCCTGAAGGATCAGATAGCTAATAAGTATCAAGGCAGGGTTTGAATGCAGGGTTTTTTTCATTTTTTTTTCCGGGGCAATGAGGGTTAAATGACTTGCCCAGGGTCACACAGCTAGCGTCAAGTGTCTGAGGCTGGATTTGAACTCAGGTCCTCCTGAATCCAGGGCCAGTGCTTTATCCACTGTGCCACCTAGCTGCCTCCAAATGCAGGTTTTCTTGACCCCAGGTCCAACACCTTAGCCACTATACACTTTATACTTAGCTACTATACGTACCTTCCCCCATCTTTGATAAAGAATTTGATACTGAAAAAGAGAGGCCACTGCAAATTCTTGAGCAATAAGATGACATAATAAAAAATGGCATGTGAGGAAGAGTCTTCTAACATCTGTGTGTAGGACTGATTTATAGATGAGAGGCTAATGACAGAATGAATTCTTAGGAGGTTGTCATAGGGACTCAAGAAGAAATGGTGAGGACCATGAATGAAAGAATGAAAAGTATTTGTTAAGTGCCTACTATGTGCCAAGCACTCCTAGGAATTGGGGAAACACAGACAAACAAAAGAGAGTCCCTGCCCTTGAGGAGTTTGCCTTACTTTGATTAGGTGAGATAACATACAAAGGGGATGGTGGCCAGAAATTAAATCATGGTATGGGAAGTCAAGATTGGGAGTGGAAAAATATTAATCAATTAATGTAATCTTTTGAGAGGAAAGGATGGTGGTAATCTGGTTCCAATTCTCAGCAAAATGGTGGTTATGGGGAAGAGGAGGAAGACTGCACATTCATGGTGACAGGAGGGAAATGGCCGGGGGAGGGGAGGAGGGCAGAGCTGAGTGGCTTAGCTCCTCCCAGGCATGACCTCTGATGATCCAGTTTGGAAGTCAGGGCAACAAAATCAGGTGGTCATACTGGCCATGGAATGGGAGAGGTATCCTAGGGGAAAAATCAGCAAGATCTGGTAGTGGATAGAGCCCTGGATTTGGATTCAGGAAGTCCTGGGTTCAAATCCTCTGTCAAGATCCTTGCTAGCTCAGTGGCCTCAGTGAAGTATTTGCCTTCTCTAAGTTTCAGTTTGCTCACCAGGGTTGGACTTGGTGGTCCCTTGAGCTCTAAAACCTTTGATCCTTTGATCAAACCTGGTTACTCCATTTACCGATCTATGTGGTGTATTCAGTCATGTCCCCATTCTTCGTGACCCCATTTGGGGTTTTCTTGGCAAAAGTACTAGAGTGGTTGGCCATTTCCTTCTCCAGCTCATTTTATAGATGAAGAAACTGAGGCAAACAGGATTAAGTGACTTGCCCAAGGTCATACAGCTTGTCTGAGGCTCGATTTGAACTCAGGAACATCAGTCTTCCTGAGTCCAGGCCTAGTGCTCTATCCACTGTGCCACCTCCCTGCCTATTACTGATCCCTGTGATTGGGCAAACAAGTCATATGAGAGATGCTAAAAAGGTGGAAGTAACAGAGTTTGACAACTGATTGGATATTGGGAGGGGGAAGTGGGAGAGAGTAAGGAGTGAAGGATGGCACCTAAGCTTCTTTGCCTGGGTAACTGGGATGATAGTGATACCTCAAAAGTAATAGGGAAAGTAGAAGAGGGAATGTTTTTTTTAGAGAAAACAATGTTGTTTGTCCTTTGTTCTTGAAGAGGACCGTGACATCTGGAGGTGATGTCATGATTTGCAGTGAATTGGATTTAAGTGATAGAGGGCTGTGCAAAGTCACCATCCTGACTCTCCACCAGAGCCATCTAGGTCCAGTGGCAAGATATACATAAGGATGCCTTGAGATGACCCCAGATGTTTGAGGCAATTGGGGTTAAGTGACTTGCCCAGGGTCACACAGCTAGTAAGTGTCAAGTATATGAGGCTGGATTTTAACTCAGTGGGGAAAACAATGAGTACAGTTTTGGACATGCTGAGCTTTAAGTGTCTATGGAACATCTAGTTTGAGCCAGCCAATAGGCAGGTGGAGAAGCAAGACTGGAAGTTAGAGCAGGGTAAGTAGACCTGAGTTATCTGCTCAGTGTCCAAAAAACTTAACAAAGAGAAAAGCCTAAGACTCAGCTAGGTGGTGCAGTGGATAGAGCACTGGCCCTGGAGTCAGGAAGACCTGAGTTCAAATATAGCCTCAGATACTTACTATGTGACCATGGGCAAATCACTTAAGCCCTATTGCCTCAAAAAAGCAAGATAGGGGGCAGCTAGGTGGCGAAGTGGATAGAGCACCGGCCCTGGAGTCAGGAGTACCTGAGTTCAAATCCGGCCTCAGACACTTAACACTTACTAGGTGTGTGACCCTGGGCAAGTCACTTAACCCCAATTGCCTCACTTTAAAAAAAAGACAAACCAAAAATAAATATTTCCCTCCAAAAACCAAACAAAAACCCCAAAGAGAGCAGCCTAAAGGTAGAATCACTGAGTGGTTAGGGATATTGGGTAGGAGACTGTTGGTTGGACTGGGTGGCTTATGAAGTTCCTTCCTATTCTGTTTCTGTAATTCATTTTGCTTCTTTCTTCCTGAGTTCTCTCAACTACTAGTTAAAACTCCCAATTATACTTATGGGACTATTTAGAAGTAAATCTAGAGAATAGAAGATCATTGAATCCTTTGTAGATTTTCTCTAAATTCAACTCATGATACAATCCTTTTCTGCCATGGAAGAGAAAATCTGGAATATGTTATTTGCCATTTGGGAGTAGTCTTACTTTTGGAGGATAGAATGCCAAATAATCATCTATCTCTGACAGGTTTGCCAAACTCTCAGATTCCATTACCTTCTCTTATATACTATAGAAGCAAAGTTATAACTAGGGTAGCACGACTGGGACTTTGTCTTGGGGTACCAAAATTTAGAGAGCATTGGCAGCAGCAGCAAAGAAATGACTGAGCTTAGCACCTTGGGAGGAAGAGTAATTAGTTAAAACAGATATTAGGCTTCTCCTCCACTCTTCTCACCCCTTGCAGCCTCACCCCAGTGGAGCATCTCCATGGATGGGCAGCTTGAAACACTGCCCAAAGAGGCTTCCATGGTCCAAAAGTCTCTGTCTTTCTTTCATGAGTGTCTCAGTTAAATTGAATTTATCTTTTAAAAGCTGATTCCGAATGATTTTCAGGCTGCTTGTCCAAAGGGCAACAATTTGTGACCCTTGTTCTAGGCACCAAAATGGTTAGTTATGACCCTACTATGTGAGAGAAGTCTGTTTTATTCATTCAGGGTAGCAAGTCAAGCCGACCAGTTGTTCTTTTTCTACAGGCAAACTTTTATCAAAGTTGCTGCCAAATCCCTCAGCTTGGTTTGGAATCAGTCTGTCCCCTTACAAAGAGTCTAGCATCTTGACAGTAGCTGTGATCTAATACAGCAACAGGTTGACAGGAAATGAGTTGAAATTGAATGATTGCCGCCTACACTCCCCGCCCCTCATCCTTTCTCAAAGGCTTTTTAGAACTTGCTTCTTTGACAAACTTTTCTCACACTGATCTCACTGATTTAGGGTCTCTGACCTATCTTATTCTGGGACGGCCAGCCCAGCATTATTTTGCTTTGTTAGAAAATTGTAAGAACAGAAGATTACTTTCCAGCAATGATCAGAGACAAACTCCACTCTTGCCACATTGGCCGACTCCCCAAATGGTCTACGTGCTTCCCCAATCCCATGGCTTTGATCTGGCCCTTTTAGCTTCTGGAATGTTGTTCACTTTCTCTCCACCCATTTACATCCTAATCATCCTTCAAAGGCCCAGATCAAATCCTGAGACCTTTCCCAGACACTTGAGATAGATTAAGAACAGGAAGTATACTGGAAAAAACACCCCAAAACCCCAACACACACCACAGTTACAAAAGGGGCCCTCTCCATGGAGTTACTGTTTATATTGCAATCAGTAATATCAAATGCATCTTTATGCTCTTCAAGTCTAGGGGCCCTGAAGGGCCCTCAATCCTTTTGCTGTTATATTCACTGATCTCTACTAAGCACTTAGAACTACTTCTACCTATACTCACCTTTCCAATTTCTGGTTCAATTGAAAAAGGATTAAGCACCAAGGCATTATGGACAGCGCCTCTTCCCCACTAGAAGCTTTCAGTCTAGACTGAGAAACAGAAATTTGAACATATGAAATGACTACTCAATTTACTAAGGACGTATTGAGCATCTGGTATATGCCTGACATATCTAGGCACTGTGCTGGGGATACAAAGATAAAATGAAGAACCGTCCTGACTCTCAAGGTGCTTGCATTCTACTGGGTTTAAGGGGGATAACCTCCTCTAAACAACTCCAGTGCATACTGTTACACCACCAGTGATTTCTTTTTTTTTTTGTCTTTTTCCTTTCCTTTTTAAAAAAAAAATTCTTAATTGACTGATACAATATTGTTTTTGGTCAATTCTTGTCCTTCTTGACATGCTGAAGTATTTGACACTTGACAACATCCACTTGGAAACACTCTCCTTTATCAGTTTTATTCTGGTCTTCCTCCTATCTCTTTGGACCACTCCATCTCAGTCTCTTTTGTGAGATCTTCATTGATGTCACATGTCCCAGCCACCCAAGCTTCCAAATTGGGATCTCTTATCTCTGTAGTTATCCTATTTTTTGGTGATCACATCATCTCCCATGAATCCAACTATTATCTAAATATATATCTATTCTACCCAATATATGAATTAGCATTGTCTATATAGCTATATCTATGTCTCCTCCCTTATTCTCTCTCTCCTTAACCTATGATCCCATATCATCAATTACCTTTTGGGGACATTTTGAAGTGGATTTTCCATAGGTATCTCAAATTCAGCATGTAAAAACAGAACTTATTATTTACCCCCCCCAAAAACCCCTCCCTTTTTTCTGAACTTTCCTATTGCTGTTGAGAGTCACCCAGACTTATAAAATACCATCCATGATCCCTCCCTCACACATCAAGTCTTTTGCCAAATTCTTTCATTTCTACTTCATAACATCTATTACATATGTTTCTACCACTCACATAACTACCACCCTAGTTCAGACCCATCATCTTTTACTTTAATTATTGAATATATTCTCATTGGTCTTCCTTGCTCATCTCTTCTCACATCAACCCTTCCTCCCTTGAGCTGACACAATGATTTCCTAAAACATAGATCTAACCATGTGATAAACACACACACGTCTCTACTCAATAAACTCTAGTGGTTCCTTATTACCTCTAGTATAAAATATAAGATCCTCTGTTTGGCATTTAAAATTCTTTCCACTTTTCTGTTCTTCTTAGATGTTGTCATTTATTTTTCAGTTGTGTGCAAATCTTCATGACCCCTTTTTGGGTTTTGGTAGAGATACTGGAGTGGTTTGCCATTTCCTTCTCCAGCTCATTTTACAGATGAGGAAACTGAGGCAAGCAGATACTTCAATATCTCTGCCAAGAAAACCCCAAGTGGGGTCACAAAGAGTGGGACATCATTAAATAACAACAAACAAAAAATGGACAGATCCAATGAACTTTTCTTAATCATCATCACCTCAGTGCCCACTAAGAACTTAAATATGCTTGTTGGCCCTCTTTGACCTTTGGCACTGTTGGCTACTCTTCTCCTGGACATTTCTCTCTGGATTTTTATAACATTGCTCTGTGCTTTCTGTTGAGCCTCTCCTTCAGTTTCCTTTGCTGGATCATCACACAACTCTAGCAGTCCTCCAAGTTCAGTCCTGTGCCCTATTCCCTCTCTAGAGTATACTCAGTCTCTTGGCAATCTCGTCATTTTCCATGGCTTTATTGTTCATCTTTATGCAGTGGCTCCTCATTGCCTCTAGGATAACGTAGAAATTCCTGTGTTTTTCATTAAAAACCCTCCATAATCTGATTTCAGCCTACCTTTTTAGACTTATCTGTAATGATTGGAATGACGCCACCTACTGGAGACTTGCTGTGGAGAGCTCCACCATGAGGAAAATGCCTCAGAGGCATTGTGGCTTTTCCTTGGCGTCAGGAAATGACGTTTGCTCATGGGTGCTGTCTATCAAGTCTACCAGCCAATCAACTGGAGGAGCCTCCTATGATCTGGGAGGAGACAGGAAGGAGGAAAGGGAGCCTGCGCAGAGAGCGCTGGCTTTTTTGGCTTCCGGACTTGATGGTGGCGGCGGCAGAGGACTTCACAGGAAATTTGAGGAAAGATAGGAATGCTAGGCTGTTAGAATTCTGTTCTCAATCCTTTTCTTTCTATTTTCCAATAAACCGTTAAAAACCTAAACTCGTTTTATCAGTGATTTTTAGTCAGTTTCCCCCATACTGGGGGAACACATTAGAATCCACATTTAGAATCTTAAATTACACATATCGTACCTTCCTCCTCTTCTCTACATAGTCTGCTCTCTAGTCAAACCACTTCTATGCCCTTTCCCACACACGACATTCTATCTCCCATCTCCATGCTTTTGTAATGCCTGGCAAGAATTCCCCCTCCTCACCATGGTCTCTTAGAATTCCTATCTTCCTTCAAAGCTAATCCCAAGTACTATGTCCTAATGAAGCTTTTTTTTGTTTCCCCCAGATGTTTGTGCTGTAAAACATATTCTATTGTCTGATAGAATGTAAGCTTCTTGAGGGTAGGGACTGTTTCATTTAGAGTTTTGTATCCTCAGTACCTGGGCAGCTAGGTGGTGCCATAGCGCACAGAACACTGGGCCTGGAGTCACGAAGACTCATCTTCCTGAGTTCAAATTTGGCCTCAGACACTTCCTAGCTGTACGACCCTGGGCAAGTCACTTAACCCAGTTTACCTCAATTTCCTCATCTGTCAAATGAGCTGGAGAAGGAAATGGCAAACCACTCTAGTATCTTTACCAAGAAAACCCCAAATGGGGTCATGAAGAGTCTGACATAACTAAACGTGACTAAGCAACAACAATCCTCAGTTTCTAGCATAGTGCCTGGCATGCATTAATAAAATGCATGATTGATTTGTTAGTGATTCACCCCAATTATTTTACTTACTTAAATGTATATACTATAAGTATACAAAGAACATGAGCTTCCACACTCTGGGGGAGCATTCCCACTGGCCCTTGCAAGGAATGTATGCCCTCTCTGTTCTTTTTTCTTTCTTTCTTTTTTTGGGTGGGGAAATGAAGGTTAAATGACTTGCCCAGGGTCACACAGCTAGTAAGTGTCAAGTGTCTGAGGCTGGATTTGAACTCAGGTCCTCCTGAATCCAAGGGCCAGCACTTTATCCACTGCACCACCTAGCTGCCCCCTGTTCTTTTTTTTTAAAGAAAAATATTTATTTCATTAAATATTTCCCAACTACATGTAAAAAAGTTTTAACACTCATTTAAAAAAATTTAGAGTCCCAAATCTTCTCCCTCCCTCCTGTCCCTCCCTCCTCTTTGAGAAGGAAGATAATCTGATATTGATTATACATGTGAAGTCATGCAAAACACATTTCCCTATTAGCTATGTTGTGAAAGAAAATACAAATAAAATTGAAAAAATAAAGTGGGAAAATCTATGCTTCAATCTGCATTCATAGTTGATCAGTTCTCTCTCTGGAGGTGGATAGCATCTTTCATCATGAGTATTTCAGAATTTTCTTGGATTATTGTCTTGATAAGAGTATCCAAGTTTTTTATGATTGATCATCCTTACAATATTGCTATTACTGTGTACACTGTTCTTCTGGTTCTTCTCACTTCATTTTGCATGAGTTCACATATGTCTTCCCAGGTTTTTCTGAAACCACCCTCTGGTTATTTCTTATAGCACAATAGTTTTCCATTATGATCACATATTACAACTTGGTCAGCCATTCCCCAACTGATGGACATCCCTTCAATTTCTAATTCTTTGACACCACAAAAAGAACTTCTATAAATATTTTTGTACATATAGATCCTTTTCCTTTTTAAAATCTCTTTCAGATACAGACCTAATAGTGGTATTGTTAGGCCAAAGGGTATACATAATTTTATAGCCCTTTGGGTATAGTTCCAAATTGTTTTCCAGAATGGTTAGACTAGTTCACAACTCTACCAGCAATGAATCAGTGTCCCAATTTTTCCACATCCCTTCTAGCATTTGTCATTTTCCTTTTGTGTCATGTTAGCCAATCTGATAGGTGTGAGCAGTATCTCAGAGTTGTTTTAATTTGTATTTCTCTAGTCAGTAGTGATTTAGAGCATTTTTTTCTTGTGACTATTGATAGATTTGATTCATTTTCCGGAAACCTGCCTATTCATATCCTTTGATTATTTATCAACCAGGAAATGACTCTTATTTTTATAAATTTGGCTCAGTTCCCTATATTTTTAAGAAATGAGGCATTTATGAGAGAAATGCTGTAAATTTTTTGTTTTCCAGTTTTCTGTTTTCCTTTTAATTTTGGCTGCATTCGTTTTGTTTGTGTAAATTGCAATTTGTTCTTATACAACTAGTTCCCTTTCCAGGGGGAGGACCAATGGGAAGGCTCTCCCAGGGTCTACCAGAACACTCAAACCATATTCTATTCATTCCTGTTGTATACATGTTTCTCTTGATCATCATGCTGTTTGACTAAACCTTGCATCCTCAGCACCTTCCAACTCTGTCAACCTTATCTTCCCTCTGATTGGAGGGCTGGAGGGTGAGCACTAAACTCTACCCAAAGCTTTCCTTTATAAAGTGCTGGGCCTGGACCTTGCCCCTCACTCAAAGTGAACTTTGGCCTACTGCTTGGTTTGAACTTTATGGAACAAGATGTCCCATGCCAAGTACCTTCTGCTGTCTTTCACAACCCCTCCCCCCAACTGCCAGCTTCCTTTTGTGTGTTGTCTTCTGACATTTGATTGTAAGCTCCTTGAGGGCAAGGTCAGTCTTTCTTTTTCTTATTTGTATCTTCATCACTTAGCACAGTGCCTGGCACATAATTGATGCTTAATAAACATTTGTTGCATTGAAATAGAGTGAATAGATCATCCCTTCTGCAAGAGGCTTTTCTCATAATCCTGCTTACTTAGTGCCTTCCCTCTGGGTAGGATTACTTTCCACTTATACTCTGTGTGTGTATGTGTATGTGTGTGTATACATACATATACATGTACACACATACCTATATATGTGTATGTATATGTATTTATGTATGTATATATACACATATACACAATCTATATCTATCTATATCATCTATCTATATCTATCTATCTCTATCTCTGTCTTTTTGTGTGTGTGAGGCAATTGGGGTTAAGTGACTTGCCCAGGGTCACAAGCTAGTAATTGTTAAGTGTCTGAGGCCAGATTTGAACTCAGGTCCTCTTGAATCCAGGACCAGTGCTCTATCTACTGCGCCACCTAGATGCCCCTATCTCTATCTATCTTGATCTCTATCTATATATCTATCGCTTTATATCTATATCTCTCTGTATCTCTGTATCTCTGTATATCTATCTATATATAACTATCTCTATCTCTATATGTAACTTTTTTTGTATGTTGCCTCCCCCTTTGGGATGTAAGCACCTCAAGGGCAGGGTCTGTGTTCTTACCTTTCTTTGTATCCTCAGCATTTAGCATAGTTACTGACATATAATAAGCACTTAATAAATGCTTGCTGGCCAGCTGACTGAACGTACACTCACTGAGGTCAAGGATTGTTTCATTTTGGTCTTTGTAGCCTCAGTACCTAGCACCGTACCTGGCATATTAGTAGAGCACTTGATAAATGCCCGGTGTTTGCTTGGTTTTTCTATTTCTTCACTCTCCTTCCCAAACAGGCATTTAATATGTATTTGTTGATTGGGTCCCTGATTGCAGTGGGCTGCCAGAAGGGAGAGCAGAGGATGGAGAACAGTTGAGCAGAGAAACAGCAGCTTTTCTCCACCATTCTCTGTATGCTTCTTTGCCCCATAACTGTCAAAGTTGGTTAGCTGCCAAAGCTGGAAATTGAGACAGGGTTGGAAGAATAAAGTCTGAAATCCCAGGGAGGATGTATACAATATGGGGTTAGTTACCAGCATAAATCAGCTCCAAAGTACACTTTCTGGTCATCTCCTACTTATAAATGGGTCATCTTTCAAAAGTTCATCTGTAAGTCAATGCTTTGGAACTTGGTGTGCCTTTTTCCATAGGAACAATGTCACAAATAGTGGTTCTGCTCTGAGTCCAGCTCACAAAAGACTACTTAAGTCATACTGTAACTGAACTATAGTATTCATAGTATGAGCCTGAGTTTTTAAGCAGGGATTCATGGGGCCTAGAAGGAAGAAAAAGGAAGAGAGATGAAGAGAGAATTTCCTTTCCTTTTGAAAGGCAGAGGCTATGCCTGGATCCAGCTACCCACAATTTCATCTGTATATTAAGTGGCATCAAGAGATTCTCTTGATGCTGGTGATCAGCTAGGCCTGGTGGTAGAGAGTAGCCTGGGGGGATGCACAGTAGATACAGTGATTCAATACTATGAATGAGGTAAAGGGAGAACGGCATGACTGAGCATAGTAGGTGTGAGGAAGAAAGACTTTAGTTATGATAGAGAATGAGGGAGTGTCTGGGAGCTGGAACACTAGCAATTTGTTTGTAAGCCTCTATTTGGAAGAATGTGGAAGGAGAAGCTACATGGGCAAATGTAGGAGGCTAGCAAATCCCACCTTTGAAAGAAGCCCTGTGGATTCAATGCTGTTTGCAGGATCTGTTTCCTAGTACCTTCCCACACAGTGATATCAGTTTTGGGGAGCAATGATGAGAGAGCCTGATCAGATTCTATATTTGTGAATGACACATTTCTGAGCTCCTTATCATCTCTGCAGGGGGGAAAAGAGAAAGAGGCAAAGGGACTGGGTAAGAGACAGGTAAGAGACAGGAAAATGCAGCAGTTGACCCAGAGGTTGGTTATAAGGGAAAGCATAGACATTAGTGTAAACACTGCCACAGATAAGCATCCCATTGCTCAGGGCAAATTTAGCTGGGGAAAGTAGTAGGAATAATCTTAGACAATTCAGCTTATGGCCCTAATGAACTTATGGGTCAAGTCTTAGGGGGAGAGAGGGTTTCTGGTCTTCTCCTCTGACATCTGCTGGCCTACAACACTGATGCTTTGACCTTTCCCTGGGCTCACATTCCCCATCCCCAACCTCCATCACTGTGGGCTGAATGGGGACTGAAAGGTTCTAGGAACAGGGATGAAATACATTCCAGGGGAAGAAGCTCACATTCCTTTTTTTTTTTTTAAGTGAGGCAATTGGGGTTAAGTGACTTGCCCAGGGTCACACAGCTAGTAAGTGTTAAGTGTCTGAGGCCAGGTTTGAACTCAGGTCCTCCTGATTCCAGGGCTGGTGCTCTATCCACTGCGCCACCTCCAGCTGCCCTCCCCTTTTTTTAGAAGCTCACATTCCTAAACACTAGTTTCTGGGGGCAATGCCCCATCCTGATTATGTTTCTGAATGGGAATGCCAATGAATGTGTAAGAGCAGGCTTGCTATAGGAGACCCTGATGTCACATTTTTCATAGAATTTTAGCTACCCATATGTCTTCCTTTCTGTGCTTTTCTTCCAAGTTCTCATTCTTTCTCTTAAGGCACCAATGTCCAGATAGGAGAGGGACATGAGGTTTATCATGAGATATGGACCCTCTCACAAATATACACACAAGTATTTTCCCTTTGCTGCTCATTACATTTACATCCGGACTCTGGATCCATTGCTTCACCTTGTTCCTCCACCCCAACCAAGCTTTTTTTTTTTTCCTTCTGTGGAGAACTTGGAGTTGTGTCAATCAGATATCCACATCAGAGAAGGGACTTGTCATCCCAGACTATAGATTGATGGTATCATTGTGTGGAAGGGAACTGAACCTCTGAGTCCAGTTGACACATGGGGCTCAAAGTACCCACAGAATATGCCATCCTCTGCCAGCCCCCATTGCTAATCTTCCTATGCTCCCACAAACCTAAGTACAAACTTTCTAAGTACTTTCTGTCTATAGCTTCTTTGCATATAGCTTTTTTCATAGTCTCCCCAATTAGACTGAGCTACTTGAGACCAGGGACTGGGGTTTGGGTTTTTTTTTGGCCTTTCTTTGTATCTCTAGCACTGAGCATATTGCCTGGCACATAGTAGGTGCTTCATAAAATGTTGTTTTTTTTTTTTTTTTTGGTGAGGCAATTGGAGTTAAGTGACTTGCCCAGGGTCACACAGCCAGTAAGTGTCAAATGTCTGAGGCTGGATTTGAGCTCAGGTCCTCCTGAATTCAGGGCTGGTGCTCTATCCACTGCGCCACCTAGCTGCCCCCATAAAATGATTCTTGACCTGACTTCTACTTTTTGTTGTTGTTGTTGAGTCATTTCTGTTGTGTCTGAATCTTTATGACACTTTGTGGGTCATAGATGCTGTGGGCAAAGATGCTGGAGTGGTTTGCCATTTCCTTCTCCATCTCATTTTACAGATGAGGAAACTGAGGTAAATAGGGTCACATGGATAGTAAGTGTCTGAGGCCAGATTTGAACTTAGGAAAATAAGTCTTCCTGAATTCATGCCCAGAACTCTATACCACCTAGCTGCCCCTAACTCCTATTCTAGGGGCTCCCAAATAACTGGGTATTAGCCCAGCCGCCCCTTCACCATATTTCTGTAACCAGCCCCTCTTTCCCTCACATGGACACTGACTCAGTTTCACTGTTACACACTTTCTTACTCACTTAGCTTTCTTCTTTGCTTATTCCACTACTTCTTAACAGTGCTAGGTCATGAGCACCGATAGGAAGAGCTTCAGTCTCTTAGGATTTTCTTATGGGGGAAGGGAGTCATTCATGATTGCTGACAGCTGTATGGATGCTGCATCTTCCTGGACAGCTGTCTCCCTTCCTTCACTCTGGGTTCTTAATCCTAATATCCTGCTTTCTTAAACCCTCCCCACCCTTATCCCTACAGAATCCCATTCCAAAATTACATACCTCCATTTCCCTCCCAGTCAAAATGGCCCTTCCTTGCAGCCAGTCTCAGATGTATTATGAAGGAAACGTTCTGATTGGATTAATTCTCACTAAGTTGTAAATGATCAACAAATAATTCTTTAACCCTGCCAGAAATATCTGAGCATTATTCTAAATGAATTTGTCATTAGTGAATTTTGGGGAATACAACAAAGGGAACTGAGAAGATTCAGGCAACTCACAGGGGGATTATTTGGGGGGCAGGAAGGTTACCATATGAGCAGGCCAGCTTCACTTGGAAGTTTGCCCCCTGGGAATCACTCAGTTCCCTTAAAGTTGTTCCTGCTTTTCACAACTACTGCCCTTTCTTGACCTTTGAATCCATCCCTCTTTCACACCA